>NC_136073.1:648391513-649797763 GCF_964261635.1 Lissotriton helveticus | reverse complement strand
CACTGTCCATCTGTTGCATCTTCTGAAGAGTTATTGTTGTCTTTAGAAAACTCTTTAAGCCACCCACGAACCGCATTGTAGCACTAGCCACCCAGAAGAGACATTAAAGTATCCACCCTACCGCGGCGGATCATGTTATTATCACCCAGAACGAGCCACCCACCGTGGCTAATCACGCTGCTGTCCCCAGAACAGTCCCCATAACAGACCCCCAAACGCAAACCCCCTTTTCCCTGCCCCTTACCGCGAGCCTCAGGGTACAGGTGGTGAGCCCAGGATCCTGGACGAGAGAAGCGCAGCAGACGCCCCTCTTACCGCCCTCTTTAAAGGCCCGCCCCCCTTTACTCCAGGTGAGGCCGCACTCGGGCTGCTTCGCACAGGGTCGGACTCACTTAAAGGGCCGTCAGTCCGCGCTCGTCAGTGGCCTGTTCAGTTTGTCATCACTCACCACCTTGACACAAGTAGGAGTATTTCCAGGGCTCCCCAGTTCCCGTTTCTATGCTTAACTCACCTCGTTCCTGTTTGTACTGTGCATTGTGGGATTTGTAGTCCCGTTTATCCCATTAGAATAGAGAGACTACAAATCTCAGAGTGCAGAGAATAGTCCTGGACTGGATGAGCCACAAACTATGGACCTTGTGAAAAATGAAATTTTGCCTGACCAAGATGTCCCCTACGTGTACCCTATGTTACATGTCATGTGCATGTCACCCATGCACTTCCTCGTAGTGGCCTGAATCACTAGGCCCCTGCAATCATGTCCTGCATTAGAAATGCCAGTCATCAAAGTCTCCCAAACGTTAAGGTAGCATAAGGCCCATGTATTTGCATTTCATGACTCCTGACACACTGAAGCTGCAGTTACGTCCCTCTGACCTCGCATACTTCTAGCTCAGCCGAGAGAAGCCCAGCAAGAGGCCTGCCAAGACAGTATTATGAATAACAGTTATCTGTTTGCTGTACAGAGTGGCATCCCTGCCCGGTGAATAAAGTACACAGAACCCATCTGCATAGATAGGGCCCAGTCTTTCTGTCTCCATTTAAGTAAATCACAGTGCTTGCATCCATAGAAGAGCTCACAGCCCTCATGCAATGAACGAATAAATATGCCCTCTCTGTCGTTTAGTGATGAACAACTATTGCTTCAGATAATACATCCCCTGACTCTAGATATCAGTTGTACTAGATGTGCTGGTCGCCTTGACACAAGAGATCTCTCTACTAGGTTGAAAGTCAGCTTCCTCCCAGTTACACGTCAATTGCACGTCATGCTCAAAGTTGCACAATTAGGGCATAGTTCCAGCTAGCTATCCAAACTCCTCCTCTAAGTACCCACCCACCTATGACACCTACCTATCACCTACCTATGACTCATCAAAGTGTACACCCACAGAGTTTTCCCTCAGTAGTGTAAACAGAATAATTGGCAGGAGTTTCGCTCTTGCAATGGGTTCAGCATCTGGCAGTCATTCAATTTTAGATCACAGTGAATCCCGGCTTGGATTTGTTTCAAAACTCCGAGCGCGAACATCTTTCTAGAGGGAGGGGCTGCTTCTCAAAGGAGTGAGGAGTAGCGAGGCTCCAGAATAATTTGGATTTTATTCAAATACATTTAGAGAACATATTGTAGGTAGTATGGTCATACTATTCCCAAGATTTAGAGTAGGATTTTTTTGTAAACTGCAGAGCTTTTGGAAATAAACATTGTGCTTTTTAATTGAAAATTCATTTTTATTTATTTATTTATTTGTATATAATTCATTTTTGCTAGATTGATGACAGTGAGCCCTAGCATTTACAGTCAGACACTAAAGAAAGGCTAGACAGTATTCACATGCCTGCCAACACAGGACTGATACAGTACGTAGACGACATCCTGGTTACAGCACGATCAGACACAGAATGCGAGAATGCATCACTGACAGTTGCAATTCTGTGAAAAGCAAGTGGTGTCACACTTGCTTTCCTAGGAGGGTAGTCAGCTGTAGACAGCTAACACAAGAACGTATTCAGTTACTTACTAACCTTTCACAGCCCAGGACACAAAAGGAAGTTCGTGCATTTATTGGCCTCACTTCCCCAGTATGCATATCTAGCCAAACCACTCATACAGTTAACTACACAGGAGGCAGCCACTCTGACTGTACTCCCTAGGACACAAGAACACACCTTGGCATTTGAGGAATTAAAAAGAGCATTATGTCACGCACCATATTTTTATTTATTTTTACACTTTTGCCCTCAAGTACAGTAAATGCACCACCACATGACTGTGTGGAAGTAATGAATATAGTGACAAGACCAGAACAAGACCTGACAGATATTGCACTTCCGGATCCAGACCTAACACTCTATGTAGATGGATCATGCATGAGAACGAGTGCAGGAGAGTTAGTAGCAGCCTATGCTGTGACCACTGCTACTGAGGTCATAGAGACACAGAAAATAGACACACTGTCAGCACAAGCAGCAGAGCTCATCGCTCTGACACAAGCCTGCATAAGAGCTAAGCACTTGAAAGTGAACATTTATACTGACTCACAATACGCTTTTGACGTTGTTCATGATTTCGGGGTACTATGGAGGGAGAGAGGTTTCTTGACCTCCCATGGGACCAAGATTCAGCACGGCCAGCTTATTCAGGCCCTGTTAGAGGCCATACATTTACCTACAGCCATTTCTATCCTGAAGTGCAAAGCTCACACCAAAGTTACAGACATCATTTCCCAGGGTAATGACCTGGCAGACCGAACAGCTAAACTGACAGCCCAGACACCAACAGACACGACAAGGACAGAGGTACAGTTACTGACAAAAAGTATGACAGTCAGGGATCCCACACAAGATGTACTCGACATACAGACACATGCCACAACAGATGAGATAAAGAATTGGACTGAACAAGGAGGGGTTCAGACTGACCAAGGTTGGATGACTAAGGGAAAAGCTACATGGTTTCTCCCAGATTCTATGGTACAAGTAATAATCAACACAGCACATAGTCCAGCACACTTGGGAGAGAAGGCAATGCTAGACAGCTTACAGAACATTTGGTTTAACAAGCACATGCGTGCAGCAGCGAAGCAGAAAGTACGAACATGTATGATCTGTTGTCAGTTCAATCCAGGTAAAGGCATTCCGGTGGAACAAGGCAGATTTCATCCTCCTGACCACCCTTTTGAAGTTCTCCAGACGGATTATATCCAAATGGACAGATGTAGAGGTTACAAATATGTCTTAGTAGTTGTGTGTGCACTATCTAGATGGACAGAAGCATACCCAGTTCCAAATTATACTGCTGTGACAACAGCCAGACAGTTAGTGCGTGAGTACTTCCCTAGGTATGGATAACCTCGTGTGATCTATTCAGATAACATTCAGCCATTCTCCTCTGAATTAATGAAACATGTGTCTCTTCTGTTAGGATATACCTGGAAGTTCCATTGTGTCCGACACCCAGAAGCAGCAGGCCTTGTAGAAAGACATAATCAGACAATTAAGACAAAAGTTGCTGAGATCTGTATAGAAAAAGGCGTGGATTGGATGGTGGCCTTGCCGGTTGCCCTCTTTTACATGCGTATGGTAGCTCATTCCAGAACAGGCCTATCTCCTTATGAAGTAGTTTTCGGTAGACCGCCAAATATGTGGGGTACACCTATGCTTAAGTAAATAACTGATGTTGACAGTAACATGCTGATAGATTACCTGGCTTCCTTGATGTCTGCACTACTCTCTTGTTGTTCACAGGTTGCTGCTGCCTTCCCTGACAACACCCAGGTCAAGGAACACGCCATTGTCCCCGAGAATTTTGTATGCATCCGGAATTTTGATCGTTCAAGTCCCCTTGAGCCACGTTGGAAGACGCCGAAGTTGGTGGAAGGACGTAAAGGCCGAACTCACCTTCATCACTACAAAAGATACTTTGGACTATTTGGAACTTTGGAACTTTTATAAAGAACACTGACCTTTGCTAGAAAAGACCCCTCAGCAGGAGTATAAATCTAAATTAAGATCTAGTGAGTCAGACGTAGTTTAATTGTCTAAGTCCACTCGGTGGTGAATCGGTTAGACCAGATTTCTGACATGTATAAGATCACATACGAGAATAGCAAGAAGAGAGATAAGAAAGGAAAGTACTGCAAGATATTACGCAGTAGATGTATAGTTACTTTGATCATTCTTTTTATTCTGTGCATTGTTATAATCTGTGTTAGTTTATTGCTACATGTTTTCTTTCCCATTTCCTCACATATACATTCTTCCAGTAACAGTACCATAGAGCATACATTTAGTGAACTGCCACCCCATGAATTGTCATATCGACTTGCACTACGTAACAATACTTTTATTCGTATGTTACACCATTCTCACCAGACCAGCAATGCGACAGATTGCTGGGTATGTGGCCAAATGCCACCTTATCAAGAGACAAAGGGAGTCTTGCCCTTCTACCCATTACCGTTCTCACACAATGGTTTGTGTGGAGCATGGTTTGCTCTAATGACCTCAATAGATAGAAGGTACATAGCTTATCCAGGTGGCTGGATATATGTAAACCTGAATAAAGTAATGAATGAAGCATGCTTTCCAGACAAAGACGGATTCCCCCAAAGAAAGGGAACCGATTTAGAGAATGAAGAGTACGAGCAGGGAAATGCATCTGTTAATTTCATAATGTTAAATGTTCAGCCCAAGCAAAACACAGGTCCACCGTTTATTTCAGTCCTGCCAGCAAAAGGTGATTTATGTGTTAAAAAGAAAGGCTCAGTACAAATGGGACACAGCGAGTGTAACACTGTAGTAGAGTTTAATGATAAAGGACTTTCTTCTTTCAAAACATCACGCCATACCTATTTCATTTGCGGTCAGACAGCCTATGTACATCTGCCCTTAGACTGGGGTGGGACTTGTTATATAGCATTCCTATTGCCACCTGTTTTTCTAGCCCCATCCCATTATCACAGAGATTCACAACTAGAACATGTTAGACAAAAGAGAGAGACAGATTCTGCAGGGATTGATCAGACTGAAACAGCTTGGGAGCAATATACAGACTTCAACAAAGGTTTCTTTTTCTTCGTTGGCCCCGTCCAAAATAGTAAGCTGATACGCAAATTAACAAGAACCCTGGAAGCAGTAGTGAATGTGACTGCATCTGCCCTGGCGAACTTAACCCAGGAGCAATCTGCTATGAGACTTGTCGTTTTACAAAATCGCCTCGTTCTTGACGTCATCCTGGCGGATAGAGGCGGAGCTTGTAGAGTGATCCGATCTAGTTGTTGCGTTTTCATCCCAAATAAAGCGCCATCCGTGTACGCAGCGATAACAAGACTCCACAAAATTGCTAATGTCATACATCAAGACCCAGGCACATGGACTTGGTCCAGTTGGTTCTGGGGTGTAATATCGGCATGGGGATGGAAAGTTATGTCCTTCCTAGGAATGGCCCTACTTATGGTATTTGGTTGCTGTCTCTGTCTGCAGTGTGGCCCGGCCATTTGCGGCCTGTGTGCTACTGCCTGTATTCCACATCCACGTAAACAAAGGATAAAAGATGAACAAATGATTCTGTATGATCAACTATACGGTCTCATGAATATAGATGTATCCTAAAGGGTTAAGTAGGGGACAAGGAGCGAATGTGGAAAATGAAATTTTGCCTGACCAAGATGTCCCCTACGTGTACCCTATGTTACATGTCATGTGCATGTCACCCATGCACTTCCTCGTAGTGGCCTGAATCACTAGGCCCCTGCAATCATGTCCTGCATTAGAAATGCCAGTCATCAAAGTCTCCCAAACGTTAAGGTAGCATAAGGCCCATGTATTTGCATTTCATGACTCCTGACACACTGAAGCTGCAGTTACGTCCCTCTGACCTCGCATACTTCTAGCTTAGCCGAGAGAAGCCCAGCAAGAGGCCTGCCAAGACAGTATTATGAATAACAGTTATCTGTTTGCTGTACAGAGTGGCATCCCTGCCCGGTGAATAAAGTACACAGAACCCATCTGCATAGATAGGGCCCAGTCTTTCTGTCTCCATTTAAGTAAATCACAGTGCTTGCATCCATAGAAGAGCTCACAGCCCTCATGCAATGAACGAATAAATATGCCCTCTCTGTCTTTTAGTGATGAACAACTATTGCTTCAGATAATACATCCCCTGACTCTAGATATCAGTTGTACTAGATATAACCCATGTTCAGTAAATAATTGTTAGAAGACCCTTCCTGAACCTCTGTGGTGATGGAACTGATTCTCCCTTTGACTCGAGTTATTGGAATAAAGCCCATTTTAACTTGGACACCACGGATCCTGTCTCTCATTTGATGCATGATACTTTGTTAATGCCTAGAAATTCTGCCAGGGTAATATTTTATTTACCACAACCTGGAAACTCGGGAGCTCCGGGATTTCCTGTCAACACCTTAATACACAAACAGGAGAATTGGTTGTCCTTCGGGACCTTTTATTGTTTTTCTATATATCTATATCTCATAGATGCTTGCTAAAGAAATGCATTACCTTATTTCACTGTGGGAGTAACTAAACCCTCTGTAATGCACGTACAGACACATTTTATGAAGCACATACTCTGGACTGAAGGGCTTCCAGGCACTTGAGAGAACATTGTGTGTTTGTATATTTGGATTCTGTGTAAAGACAGCACCGGACCCTGACGTCCTTGAAATAAAGATCAGCTTCTCACTCTGCCCAGCACAGACCACCTAGGTCTGCAGAAGTGCTGGAGTCCAGACTCCCATGCCTATTCAGTATTTGACCTCTCCGCTGAGATGGCTGCAGGGGTGGAAGTTTTGAATCAATTGTTTTGTCAGAGATCCGAGATGGTGGCACGTCAAGTGTAAGATGAGCTGTCAGTTGCCAAAAAGAGGCCCCACTGTCAAAGCAGGAAGCCCCTTTGAGGCATTAGCTGATAATCAGGGCGATGCCTCTGGCGACCAAGGAAGCCATAATCTCTTGTAGCAGCCAGCCTTTTCTTTAAATGCTAGTGTAAAATTCGAATCTTAGACGTCAGCCGGGGTCTTAATGGGTTTATTGAAGAAAAAGAAAAATGAGTAATCTGAGAATTACAAGTTCAATCAGACAGAGTTTATCTGGAAGGTTTTAGAATTATCCGTTTAGGTTATAAACAGTCTGATACTTTAATTTTATTATATATCTAAACACGTAATTAGGGAGGGCCTAAGGGATATTTAGAGACCTGCATCGGTTGTAACCCCCATTGAACTGAAATTTAAACAACCTAGAAAACCAACGGGTCTAGCCTCTGAATCAAGCATCAGGAAAAGGAGCTAATGTCACAAACTCTGCAATAGTACTAGCTCAAGGCGTCATCCAGAAGATGGTTAACCCTGTGTTTAGCAATGTGAAAACCCGTGTAGGATTCCCATCAATATCGTGTATGATCAATATTCTCATGTGGTCATCCGTCCTTGGTCCCGTGTCTCTAGATCACTGAGACAGAAGTGGTACCAGCTGCGGACACATGGATTACACATGCCAACACAAGGACAACCATAGGAATCTGATGAGACGGGTAGGTGCAGTGCAAAACCATAAGTGTGTGGAAGGATAAAATAGGATAGAGAATCTCACTCCAACTTTATTCTATCAAGACCTCTTCCTAATTAAAACCAAAGAACAGCGCAAAACTATATTACATGCAGTTTAACCAATATCTGCATCGGGGCCAACATGTTTCAGCCTGTGCGGGAATTACTCCCAGGCTTTCATCAGGGCCTCTGTTCTTTCAATAATGCGACTGCAAAAAGTGTTAGTGCCAAAACTCAAAATAATCAATTACATATTCAACCAGTAAAGGATATGAGTCTCTAAATACTGTGGCTTTACTCCTCCATGACACCTGGCAATTCTTTAGAATCTATAGAGGAGGGAACCAAACAAAAACACAGGAAAACACCATCTGTAAGCAAAAGGACTAAGCATACCTTACATATATGTCTAATTTAGTACATATAATCACTCACCCAGGGTGCCCGGGGAAGAGACCTCACCTCGTCCTGGACCTGGCTCAGGCGTAGTGAGACCCCGCTCTGTAAGAGGAAAATACACCGGAACAAAATAAGGGTGCGGGACATCTTTATCCACTACAACCCTCATTCCCTTGTTTATCAGTGTAAATACTCTCTCTTGCATAAAAACGAACTTATATTACTTAGGCCCCACTTTCTAGGACGTCACCCCACTAGAAATCCCATTGGATGCTCCTCATATTTAGAAATGTATTACTTGACGCAATTATGGCTGAATCTTACAACCCCTCAAGTGGCCGTATTCTCTCTATAAGTCTTGCTCCAACATATCTCTTATAAAGATTAGTCATGCTTGTAAGAGGGGTTGAATGCCACAAAAAACACAAAAACGGAAAACGAAAAAGAAGCCAAAAGGGGAGCCAGAGGTGGGGCTCCTTACCTGTCCGGCGTTGTCCCGGATAATGGCTGAGACAGGGGGAGGCATGGAGCAGGGCTCGAGATCTCCTTTTCATAGACACGCGTGATCTCGCCCCCAATAGGGATCGGGAGCGAGTGCCCAGCGGTGTCGTGTGTGCAGTCCTACATTTTTGCACACCAAACCCCCAAGCGCAATATGTTTGTTGAAAGATATTCTTTCTTCCATCCTGACTGCATCTCAAGCGGTGTTAGATTTAGTTACAGGCATCTATGCCATACACTGCTGTAGCGTAATCTCGCGATGTTGATTGAACTACAAAGTGACGCGCTGGCGTCCATCTTTGTAGTCCTTTCGCGAGTGTAAAGAAATGACGGAGTCCGCATATAGTACTGACCATATTTAGACAGTTCAAGCATATCGCAGGCTAGCAGATCAGTTGGGAGCCTCACAGGCAGTAAAGCCCCAAATCTGTTTAGAGGTAAGAAAATCGATGCGTTGGGAAACTACAGAATGACATCATAGAGTCCATTCTAGTAGTCCCATTGCATGTTATGCATGAAAGTGGCCACACCTAGAGGGCACAATAAGGTCCTGTCTGTGATCCTCAGCTTACATGAAGTAACGATAGTACACAACCTGAGATACGGGAGTCACTAAGCCTATTTATTATTATTAGGGTGCATTTCCAATTCAGAAACCCAGGTGTTCATTCACAAGTGTGGAAACAGAGTACTAGCGTAATATGAGTGTAATGCAGGTGGTGTGACCCAATCTATCTGAGTGTTAAAAATGGGACAGTGGAAAGTGTGTGCAAAACAAGTTCACTTAAGACTCAGCCAGGGGATGTCGTCGTTCAACCCCTGTGTATCTGTCCGCAGTTTATACACCCATTTTTGCTCCTTCCGAAACAGAAAACCTGCCACATCCGTGATGTGTGATGGTATAAAAGGTTTTTCAAGTACTGTCCACGTGAAGTCCGTTTCTGCATGGTTTTTCTCCAAAAAATGGCGTGTTAACTTTGATATATTCTTCTTACACCGGAAGGTGCTTTTGTGTTCGAGCATGCGTACCTTGACTCTTCTTGTCGTCATGCCAATGTGCTTGTCGTTACAAGAACATGTAATCTGGTAGATTAGATTCTCACTGTTACAATTGGAAAATTGACGTAACTCCCATGGTCTCGTGGTTCCAATGTCTAGACTAGTGACAGTGTAGGTAAGGGCACACATGGAGCAATTTCCACAGGGGTGGTGCCCTTTTATTGTGGGGAGGTCCCACAGGGTGCCTAGTTGCCTCTTTACTTGTTCCTGCGGACGGGTATGCACTAAGCGGTCTCTCAGGCTGCTGGCTCGTTTGAACGCAAAAAGGGGGTATTCGATCTTATCTTTTCCACTATTAAGTATCCGCCAGTGGCGTCTCACAATGTTCTGTACACTATTGGACTTAGTGGTAAAGGTACTGATCAAAGTTAGTCGATTTTGCTGAGGTTCTCTTGTGGAGGCTTCGAGCAAAGCTACCCTGTTATTATTCGCCGCCCGTTTCCAAGATCGCTGTATCAGTTTTTTGGGATAATGTCTTTCTATCAATTGCTGTGACAATGCACTAGCGTGGGTGTTGAAAGTATCTGTAGTGGAGCAGTTGCGTCTGAGGCGTAAAAATTGACCCACCGGCAGATTGTCTCGTAAGGATTTGGGGTGTTGGCTCTCATATAGGAGCAATGAGTTTCTTGCCATGGGTTTACGATAAAGCTCCGTTTCCAAACCTGTTTGAGTGGCGTAAATAGAGAGATCGAGGAAGGCTATTCTATCCTTGCTGGTCTCGATAGTGAACCGTAGGAATTCATTCTGTGCATTCAACCACTGGTGGAATTGAAGAACAATGTCGCTGTTCCCTCTCCAGATTAAAATAACGTCATCTATATAGCGTTTCCACCACACTATAGATGCACGAAAAGGGTTAGTCGCTGCCAGCACGGTTTGTTCCTCGAATTTGTGGACATATAGATTAGCCAGCGATGGGGCAAAAATACTGCCCATGCTGGTCCCTGAGACTTGAAGATAAAGGGTCTCTTCAAATTTGAAATTTTTTTCTTTCATAGCCATCGTGGCCAGACTCATGATAAATGGGACTGGGGTGATGGAGTCAAATTCTGTCTCACCCAGGATGGATCTGATGGTATCTAGAGTCTCATCCTGGGGAATGGATGTGTATAAGGATTCAACATCAAGTGAAACCAGCAGGTCTGTTTCTTGATTAAAGTCAATTGCGGGAATCATTCTCAGAACGTCGGCTGTGTCCTTCAAATAGGTGGGCATCGTATGTACTATGGGCCGTTGAAAATGATCCACGAAGGCAGAGAGTGGTTCTAACAGCGACCCCTGCCCTGAAATTATCGGTCTCCCTGGAGGTGGTCGTTGTGACTTATGCACCTTAGGTAAGGTATAGAAATAAGGCATAGTGGGTACTTGGGCTTGTAAGAATTGTGCTTCTTTCTGAGTTACCCAACCTTCTGACAATGCCTCTTCTACCATAGATTTAATTTCACTGGTCAGTCTAGGGGTGGGATCGAGGGTCAGTGTTTGGTATGCGGTCCTATTGTTGAGTTGTCTCAAACACTCAGTCCTGTAGCTGTCCACATCTTGTATCACAATTGAGCCCCCTTTATCTGCTGGCTTGATTATAATGGTTCGGTCTTGTGTCAAAGTTCGTAGGGCTTTCTTCTCTCCTCTTGTTAGATTATTGAAGCCATTGTTTTTATTGGACCAAATTTTCTCTATATCATCCTTGACAGCCTGCTCGAATGTCAATACTTTAGGTGGAATAGAATGCGTGGGGGGGCAGTAGGTGGATTTCACACTCAGGCCTGTGTTGATATCTTTGGTTTGATTCAGATCGTCAGTGTTTGTGTTCAAGAAAAAGTAATGTAATTTCAATTTGCGAAAGAACTGAGCTAGTTCTATTTGCAATAAGAAGGGATCTCCCTCCTCAGTAAACACAAAACCTAGGCCTTTGTTCAAGATGCGTTCCTCAGTATCTGTTAGGATTCTCTTGCTCAGGTTCACCACTAGACTTGGTTCGGGTGTAATGTCTATTCCTGGGCACTTCTCTTCTGGCTCCTCGTTCCTGCATGGGGACCCTCCGTCTCGTCCCAATGTACCTGTACTTGAGGCTGGCCTTGTGCCTGTGCTGGTCCTGGCCTTCTTTTTCCCCGAGACCGGCGGGGGCCAAACCAAAAAAGTGGCTGATTGGAATAGTTGGGATAGCATGGCGCTGCACTCGAGATTGGATGTGCTGATAATCAATATCAGCCAAACGGGTAGCAGACGCATTACTAATAGATATACAAGTCCTGGAGGGACAAATCAAGGCCACTCTGACCACACCTGTTTTCAAGAAACAGAAGGACGAATCAGATAAGAGCAATAAGGACTATGAAGACACTATCCTTCAGTCCAAGTTAGACAAATTTAAGAAAGACCTGGCAAAATTCAAAATGGACACAGTATACCCATACACCAGTGATAACTATAAAGCCCCTGACTACAACCAGAGTGGCAGAAGGTATGGGTCTAATTACTCAGGGTCCAGCTCAGACTCAGGGAGCGACCCAGGTACATCAGCCCCTGCTTTTGGAGGTAAAGGACAACGCAGATCCGGGAGATACCAATCTTTTACGGGCCCACCAATGATGCCAGGACAACCTTGGTGGCCATCTAACCCGTGGGGGCCACCTGGTAATTTCCAACAACCATTTCCTCAACAGTTCCAGGGCTATCCCAACTATTCCAATCAGCCACTTTTTCGGTTAGGCCCCCGCCGGTCTCGGGGAAAAAGAAGGCCAGGACCAGCACAGGCACAAGGCCAGCCTCAAGTACAGGTACATTGGGACGAGACGGAGGGTCCCCATGCAGGAACGTGGAGCCAGAAGAGGAGAAGTGCCCAGGAATAGACATTACACCCGAACCAAGTCTAGTGGTGAACCTGAGCAAGAGAATCCTAACAGATACTGAGGAACGCATCTTGAATAAAGGCCTAGGTTTTGTGTTTACTGAGGAGGGAGATCCCTTCTTATTGCAAATAGAACTAGCTCAGTTCTTTCGCAAATTGAAATTACATTACTTTTTCTTGAACACAAACACTGACGATCTGAATCAAACCAAAGATATCAACACAGGCCTGAGTGTGAAATCCACCTACTGCCCCCCCACTCATTCTATTCCACCTAAAGTATTGACATTCGAGCAGGCTGTCAAGGATGATATAGAGAAAATTTGGTCCAATAAAAACAATGGCTTCAATAATCTAACAAGAGGAGAGAAGAAAGCCCTACGAACTTTGACACAAGACCGAACCATTATAATCAAGCCAGCAGATAAAGGGGGCTCAATTGTGATACAAGATGTGGACAGCTACAGGACTGAGTGTTTGAGACAACTCAACAATAGGACCGCATACCAAACACTGGCCCTCAATCCCACCCCTAGACTGACCAGTGAAATTAAATCTATGGTAGAAGAGGCATTGTCAGAAGGTTGGGTAACTCAGAAAGAAGCACAATTCTTACAAGCCCAAGTACCTACTATGCCTTATTTCTATACCTTACCTAAGGTGCATAAGTCACAACGACCACCTCCAGGGAGACCGATAATTTCAGGGCAGGGGTCGCTGTTAGAACCACTCTCTGCCTTCGTGGATCATTTTCTACGGCCCATAGTACATACGATGCCCACCTATTTGAAGGACACAGACGACGTTCTGAGAATGATTCCCGCAATTGACTTTAATCAAGAAACAGACCTGCTGGTTTCACTTGATGTTGAGTCCTTATACACATCCATTCCCCAGGATGAGACTCTAGATACCATCAGATCCATCCTGGGTGAGACAGAATTTGACTCCATCACCCCAGTCCCATTTATCATGAGTCTGGCCACGATGGCTATGAAAGAAAAAAATTTCAAATTTGAAGAGACCCTTTATCTTCAAGTCTCAGGGACCAGCATGGGCAGTATTTTTGCCCCATCACTGGCTAATCTATATGTCCACAAATTCGAGGAACAAACCGTGCTGGCAGCGACTAACCCTTTTTGTGCATCTATAGTGTGGTGGAAACGCTATATAGATGACGTTATTTTAATCTGGAGAGGGAACAGCGACACTGTTCTTCAATTCCACCAGTGGTTGAATGCACAGAATGAATTCCTACGGTTCACTATCGAGACCAGCAAGGATAGAATAGCCTTCCTTGATCTCTCTATTTACGCCACTCAAACAGGTTTGGAAACGGAGCTTTATCGTAAACCCATGGCAAGAAACTCATTGCTCCTATATGAGAGCCAACACCCCAAATCCTTACGAGACAATCTGCCGGTGGGTCAATTTTTACGCCTCAGACGCAACTGCTCCACTACAGATACTTTCAACACCCACGCTAGTGCATTGTCACAGCAATTGATAGAAAGACATTATCCCAAAAAACTGATACAGCGATCCTGGAAACGGGCGGCGAATAATAACAGGGAAGCTTTGCTCGAAGCCTCCACAAGAGAACCTCAGCAAGATCGACTAACTTTGGTCAGTACCTTTACCACTAAGTCCAATAGTGTACAGAACATTGTGAGACGCCACTGGCGGATACTTAATAGTGGAAAAGATAAGATCGAATACCCCCTTTTTGCGTTCAAACGAGCCAGCAGCCTGAGAGACCGCTTAGTGCATACCCGTCCGCAGGAACAAGTAAAGAGGCAACTAGGCACCCTGTGGGACCTCCCCGCAATAAAAGGGCACCACCCCTGTGGAAATTGCTCCATGTGTGCCCTTACCTACACTGTCACTAGTCTAGACATTGGAACCACGAGACCATGGGAGTTACGTCAATTTTCCAATTGTAACAGTGAGAATCTAATCTACCAGATTACATGTTCTTGTAACGACAAGCACATTGGCATGACGACAAGAAGAGTCAAGGTACGCATGCTCGAACACAAAAGCACCTTCCGGTGTAAGAAGAATATATCAAAGTTAACACGCCATTTTTTGGAGAAAAAGCATGCAGAAACGGACTTCACGTGGACAGTACTTGAAAAACCTTTTATACCATCACACATCACGGATGTGGCAGGTTTTCTGTTTCGGAAGGAGCAAAAATGGGTGTATAAACTGCGGACAGATACACAGGGGTTGAACGACGACATCCCCTGGCTGAGTCTTAAGTGAACTTGTTTTGCACACACTTTCCACTGTCCCATTTTTAACACTCAGATAGATTGGGTCACACCACCTGCATTACACTCATATTACGCTAGTACTCTGTTTCCACACTTGTGAATGAACACCTGGGTTTCTGAATTGGAAATGCAACCTAATAATAATAAATAGGCTTAGGGCCTCCCGTATCTCAGGTTGTGTACTATCGTTACTTCATGTAAGCTGAGGATCACAGACAGGACCTTATTGTGCCCTCTAGGTGTGGCCACTTTCATGCATAACATGCAATGGGACTACTAGAATGGACTCTATGATGTCATTCTGTAGTTTCCCCACGCATCGATTTTCTTACCTCTAAACAGATTTGGGGCTTTACTGCCTGTGAGGCTCCCAACTGATCTGCTAGCCTGCGATATGCTTGAACTGTCTAAATATGGTCAGTACTATATGCGGACTCCGTCATTTCTTTACACTCGCGAAAGGACTACAAAGATGGACGCCAGCGCGTCACTTTGTAGTTCAATCAACATCACGAGATTACGCTACAGCAGTGTATGGCATAGATGCCTGTAACTAAATCTAACACCGCTTGAGATGCAGTCAGGATGGAAGAAAGAATATCTTTCAACAAACATATTGCGCTTGGGGGTTTGGTGTGCAAAAATGTAGGACTGCACACACGACACCGCTGGGCACTCGCTCCCGATCCCTATTGGGGGCGAGATCACGCGTGTCTATGAAAAGGAGATCTCGAGCCCTGCTCCATGCCTCCCCCTGTCTCAGCCATTATCCGGGACAACGCCGGACAGGTAAGGAGCCCCACCTCTGGCTCCCCTTTTGGCTTCTTTTTCGTTTTCCGTTTTTGTGTTTTTTGTGGCATTCAACCCCTCTTACAAGCATGACTAATCATTATAAGAGATATGTTGGAGCAAGACTTATAGAGAGAATACGGCCACTTGAGGGGTTGTAAGATTCAGCCATAATTGTGTCAAGTAATACATTTCTAAATATGAGGAGCATCCAATGGGATTTCTAGTGGGGTGACGTCCTAGAAAGTGGGGCCTAAGTAATATAAGTTCGTTTTTATGCAAGAGAGAGTATTTACACTGGTAAACAAGGGAATGAGGGTTGTAGTGGATAAAGATGTCCCGCACCCTTATTTTGTTCCGGTGTATTTTCCTCTTACAGAGCGGGGTCTCACTACGCCTGAGCCAGGTCCAGGACGAGGTGAGGTCTCTTCCCCGGGCACCCTGGGTGAGTGATTATATGTACTAAATTAGACATATATGTAAGGTATGCTTAGTCCTTTTGCTTACAGATGGTGTTTTCCTGTGTTTTTGTTTGGTTCCCTCCTCTATAGATTCTAAAGAATTGCCAGGTGTCATGGAGGAGTAAAGCCACAGTATCTAGAGACTCATATCCTTTACTGGTTGAATATGTAATTGATTATTTTGAGTTTTGGCACTAACACTTTTTGCAGTCGCATTATTGAAAGAACAGAGGCCCTGATGAAAGCCTGGGAGTAATTCCCGCACAGGCTGAAATATGTTGGCCCCGATGCAGATATTGGTTAAACTGCATGTAATATAGTTTTGCGCTGTTCTTTGGTTTTAATTAGGAAGAGGTCTTGATAGAATAAAGTTGGAGTGAGATTCTCTATCCTATTTTATCCTTCCACACACTTATGGTTTTGCACTGCACCTACCCGTCTCATCAGATTCCTATGGTTGTCCTTGTGTTGGCATGTGTAATCCATGTGTCCGCAGCTGGTACCACTTCTGTCTCAGTGATCTAGAGACACAGGACCAAGGACGGATGACCACATGAGAATATTGATCATACACGATATTGATGGGAATCCTACACGGGTTTTCACTTTGCTAAACACAGGGTTAACCATCTTCTGGATGACGCCTTGAGCTAGTACTATTGCAGAGTTTGTGACATTAGCTCCTTTTCCTGATGCTTGATTCAGAGGCTAGACCCGTTGGTTTTCTAGGTTGTTTAAACTTTAATTTTATTGTCAGGTTTATCGTTCTCTTGTTTTAAGTACAAAAAGGCTTTTCAGAATTCTGTTTCAGTTCTCAACAACTTTTTTTCCGTTTGGTACTTAGTTTGGTAACTGAGGCTGGATGTTGTTCGATGGTTTCCACTGGCCTTCAGGACTAATTTTTCTCATCAGTAGAACATACAAGAACAAGGTAAGTAGTCATATTTGTCTAATGTCGTATTCACCCCTTTTAAGGTTTCGCCTGCCCAGTGCTTGCAAAATCTATTGTTTCTAATATAAATCTGAAAAGAGACTCACATCCCGCCACCTCGCTTTCCTGGCTCTTCATTAGTTCCTGTGCTTGCCACTTTCTTTTACTCCATTTCTTTTGGCTCTCGCATATTTTCCTGCATTTACCAATGCTTGTTCCTCATCTGCTTCTCCTATCATTTTACCGTCGCCGAAATACCGTTAACATTTGCGCAGGTGAAACTATTTTTCCATAAAGTATTGCCTCTTAATGCTTTTTCGTCTTGCTGAAGATTTATATAGCAATGTCTCACCAGGATAAATTAAATGGGTTGCCCAGAATCACAGGATGTTGCGCTGTCGAGATTCGAACTGGGATCCCCAGCTCGCGAGTCAGCAGCTTTGGCCATTTTGCCACATCCTCTAAACTCCCATGATACTTGCTTGCTGAGCTGTTGGTTGTTCTTTTTTTATCCAGCTGAGTTTAGTGTTCCGCTAAATTTGTAGGGTTTTACTAGGGAGCGAGCACATGCAGGCTTTGGCTGATAAAGGGGCAAGATGGGAAAGTTTGATGTACCGGTTGGTGTGAGATTAATTCAGCCCGCTATGCATTGCCCATGTGTGCATGCCAGCTCACCTTCCAGTTCCTGCGCCACTCTCTTTCCACCAACATGCTTCTGGCACGCTAAGCCTTGAACACTCCACTGCCAGCCACAGCACAGCTGAAAACAAAAAAAATACACTGCCACCCTCTCGCTATGAAGATATGTGTGCATGTGTATAATGCGGGGAGTTCAGAGGGGTATCGATTATTAGCCGAGAACAGCCCACTGGCGTAACAAAATGTGAGGGGGCCCCCCTGCAAGGCACATGGAGGGGCCCCTCTGGACACAATTAGGAGCTCTCCAGCAGAGTACTGTGCCGAGGCGGCCACCTGGAGCTTAGGGGGTCAACCCGCACCACAGGGACTGCTGAAGGAAGTGTCCAACTTAGGTTTGACCCGGGTAACCTTAGACCAACTCTCAGCCTTCCATACCAAATGAAGAGTCGGAAGAAAAGTGGAGAAAATACCAATAATTGTTTAATTCAGATGCACTCAGAGCGGAGCCCCGTCTGCACAGTCTCAAAAAGTGGTACAGAGGGAACAAATCAACAAGCATAAAGATACATTATGTACGTTTCATAGAAGGGCAAAGGCATGCCCACAATTGATTTTTACAGAAAGATTGCAGCTGGACAATGAAATACTGAAAAAAAAGGTTTTGGTTCTCGTGTCTCACAGAACCTAGCACAGTCTAAGGTCGTTTCACCCTGCACCCACCTCCAGACAAGTGGGAGAGGGCCCCTTTCTAGTGAATAAAAGGTATGCGTTAGTATAAGCAGTCTATTCATTACTAAGGCAAAACATCAACATTTCAGAAACAAAACTTAACAAAGGTTTCTTCTCGGAAACAGCAAAGGATTAGTTTCAATCATCATTCAAAATGTCATCTGAACAGAAATGGTGCCGCAAATGGTAAGTTATGTAGGTCACTGTGTAAGCAATCTCAGATCTAGTCTAAAACTGCAGGGTCCGTGTTACGCCACTGGAACAGCCCTGGCCTGTGCCGCCGCTCCTCTTGCACGTACGCGGTGCTCTTTGTCTGCCTTCGTCTCGCCGCTCATGCTGAACTTTATTAAAACTCTATCTCCGTACTCTAGGCCTGTCGAGTGTTTCCGAAGCAACCACATCTGATGCCCACATAGTTGAACCATGCTGAAGTTCTAGGCAGCAAGGAAACCCTTCCCCCTTTCTTGTGAGACTCCGCCTCTCCAGGTTTTCCTAACAGGAAATGAAACAGGCAGTGTCAGAATAGCTGTGGTTTACACTCCCACTGTCGGCGCATTTTCCCCATTGAACTCCGCCTCTCTCTCACCGCCTCCGCCCTCCCCTACAGCGTCTAAAGAAATAACTGCAATAAGGCACAAGCTGTGGGTCTTGTGGTGCCATTTTGATCACCGTTTCCAAGTTTAAAGTACAACTTCTCCCATCCAACGGCTTGGTGATAGTTTTAGAATCATATCGAGAGCTGTGAATGGTAACACAGTATTTCCCAGTGCAGATGCTGCTTCAGGCAAGGAAGCAAGTGTCAACTTGGTGAGAATACTGTTTTTTTAGTTCATGGGCCCATATGTTTCTTAGGAACCCACCGCACCGAATACCAATGCTATGTTGTCTCATTTTCATTCTGTGCATTGTTCTTTCACCACCCTGCACTACTCATCACTTTATTGCACTATGTGTGAACTTGTTCATGCAGAGCCCAGTGGAGAGTTTAAGGCAAAACTTAATGCATTTACCAATGCGTGTTTTATTTGTTTTCTTTCTCTTTATTCCTAATACTTCTCTGAAAGACATATGACTCTGACTTTTCCTTATGGGCCTTCCTTTACTCTTGATCCTAAGGTTCTGTAATAAGAAAAATGATTCTGTCTCTTTCTATCGTTCCTCTTTTCCGCTTGTTAGGTTACTATGTAGTTATGGACTTTATCAGGGGGAGGTTCCATGATTTATAAGAACTTGTCTCTTGGGCAAACAATTTCCTTCGACTCATCATCTCCACCACATCAGATTTCTCTTCATTTAATTCCCTTGTGCAGTCTGTCCCCAGACTGTGCAGTGGTACAATGGCATCCTCCTGACTCCTCAGAGATCCCAGGGATCCACAAGCGACAACCATGTGCTGTCTGGCTTTGTGTCTCTAGGCTCCTCTGTTATCCCGGTTTTGACTCCGATCCCGGGTTCCACTGCATTGGGAGGGGCTGTTCTCTGTGGCTGTTCCCCAATATCTTTCTGACCTCTAGGCATTATCTCCTCTCGGCATGAGCTTGGGATTCCCCTTTGCACCTTCTTTTCATTTGTGAGACCCACTCCCATCTTGCTTCTGCTCCTCACACCTTGCGCCTTTTTTTCGTTTCCAGATTGGCACCACCCTCTATTCCAGGCTCATGCTGTCTGGCGGGATCAGTTCTGGTGGTGAGGAGAATATTTCCTGTTTAAGTTAAGTAACCCCCTTACATTACTCTATAAATGGAGTTAATGGGACACGCTAGTGAACAGAGGGAGTGAAGCAAATTCTTCTAGAATACTCAAATTTTGATTTTGGTCACATATCTGTTTCTTACAATAAACTTTATCAGATGCCTAGTCTGAGGTCATTGGAGTGAGAGGGCATGGTTTTAAAGATAAAGGTTTCAGTGAGGTCGAGCCGCGACAGCGTCAGCAGGGCTCCGAGGATGGTTTCAGCGAGGTCGAGCCGCGACAGCGTCAGCAGGGCTCCGATGATGGTTTCAGCGAGGTCGAGCCGCGACACAACCAGAACCACACACACAACCAGAACCACACACGCAACCACAACCACACACACAACCACACACACACGAGCACACACACAACGACACACACACAACCACACACACAACCACACACACACAACCACCTACATATATAACCAAACATACATTCACACATACACACAACCACACACACACAGCCACACACACAACAACCACACAACCACACACACAACCACACATACAACCACACACACACACAGCCACAAACACACACCACAACCACACACACACACAGCCACAGCCACACACACACAACCACACACACAACCCCACAACCACAACGACACACATGCAACCACACAAACACAACCACAACCACACACACAACCACAACCACATCCACACCCACAACCACACACACAACCACAACTACACACAACCACACCCACAACCACACCCACAACTACACACACAACCACACACACATATAACCACACCCACAACCACACACACACAACCACAAACACACACACAACTACACACACATAAACACACACAACCACACACACACACACAACCACACATACAACCACACACAATCACACACACTCAGAACCATACCCACCCACAACCACACACACAACCACACACACACACAACCACACACACACAACCAGAACCACACACACAACCACACACAACCAAAACCACACACAACCACACACACAACCAGAACCACACACACAACCACACACACAACCACAACCATACACACAACCACAACCACAGACACAACCACACACACACAACCACAACCACACACACAACCACACACACACAAGCACACACACAACCACACACTCACAACCACACATATAACCAAACATACATTCACACACACACATACACCCAACCACACACACACAGCCACACACAACAACCACACATACAACCACACACACACACACACAGCCACACACACACACTAAAACCACACACACAGCCACAGCCACACACACACAACCACACACACAACCCCACAACCACATCCACACACATGCAACCACACAAACACAACCACAACCACACACACAACCACAACCACACCCACAACCACACACACAACCACAACCACACACAATCACACACACAACCCCACACACAACCAACCACAAACACACAACCACACACACAAACACACACACAACCACAACCACACACACCCACACCTACAACCACACACAACCACACACAACCACATACACAACCACACACAACCACACACACACAGCCACACACAAACAACCACACACAACCACAACCACACACATAACCACAACCACACATATAACCACAACCACACATATAACCACACACACAACCACACATACAACCACAGATGCATACCCACAACCACACATACAACCACACACAACCACAACCACACACACAACCGCAACCACACACAACCACACCCACACACACATCCACACCCACAACCACATACACAACCACACACACACACAACCACACACACACACATACACAACCACTCACACACAGCCACACATACAACCACACACACACAGCCACACACACAGCCACACACACACAACAACCACACACACACAGCCACACATACACACACACACACACACATACATATATACACACACACATACATATACACACACACACACACATATACACACACACACACACACACACATACATATACACCCACACACACATATACACACACACAGTGTTAGAGGGGGGAGGTCTCTGGGGGACCGAGGTACGTACTCCTGACCACCCCGGGACCCCTCCCCTCCAGGAGCGTTACCGAGCAGGAGAGTCAGACCCTCCCGAGGGGAGGATTAAGCATTTATGTTAATGTACACGGAGACACCAACACACTACAAAGGGACACCACACCAATGGGTTATAGGCAAAACGCGTTCTTTATATATGGCTTCTCATCAGGTCAGGGATTATGTACACTGGGGCTAGGGTTCAGGTTCTCTTCTAGGATGGCCGGAACTCATGAAGGAGATATGCGGGAGACTTTGGGGGAATTCTCGAGGTACTCACAGTCTCCCCGGGTTGGTCTCTAGTCCGGTCGGCTCGGGAGGGCTGTGGGATTCAGCGCTCCTGGCACGGGTGGTGTAGGCCACGTATCCGGCGTACGGCTCTCGATCCTCGAGCCGCGGGATACGGAGGGCTGCAATGTAGAGGTATCAGGTGTACGACTCACAATCCTCGAGTCGCGTGATACCGATGGGGTCCAGATCGGCGGGTTTGTGTACCACTCGTGCCCTCAACCACGATTCGTCCACTTGATGTTCCACGCACCCCGGGTTCCGGGTACGACTCGCACTTCTGAGCGCTGTAGGTCGGGTCGCCCCTCCTGGCGGTGACAGGCCAGTGCCGTTGGTACTTTGGAGCACGAAGTGCTCTTGCGTCCGGTCTCCGGTGTGGGGCACACCCTGAAGCTCCACTGGTCTCCTAGCGCTCCCTGGGACGTGGCGTACCAATGGAGCTGCGGGGTGTACTCTGGAGCACACGGGTTCTCAAGCGCTTCCAGGTACGGGATGGACAGATGTAGCTGCGGTGCGTAATCTGGAGCGCACAGGTTCTCAAGCGCTTCCAGGTATGGGACAGACTGATGTAGCTGCGATGCATACCCTGGAGCGCACAGGTTCTCAAGTGCTTCCAGGTACGGGACGGACAGATGTAGCTGCTGTGCGTACTCTGGGGCGCACAGGTTCTCATTGCGCTTCCAGGTACGGGACGGACTGATGTAGGTCCGGTACAAGGCTCGAGCCACGATGAAGTCAGCAGGGCTCGAGTCGGGGGCAACGAAGCATCCTCACGGTGTCAGGGGAGCCACGATCTAGTCAGCAGGGCTCGGGGGGTCTTTGGTGGGCGCGCGGCGTTCTTCTTCTCCAGGATGGGCCGCTACCACGTCAGCAGGGCCCTCTTGTTCCAAGATCCAACTAACCACACTCCCGAGGAGGGTGCAGTTATATCTTTCTCATTCCTTTCAAGTTTTAGCCCTCCCAGATGGCGCCTGGGGGCCTGGGGCTGATTGTCGGCACGGCCGGCCATCTGGCACTCGTCCTCTTTGAAGTCTGGAGGTGGGGCTTTTCCGCTGCCCGGCAGGGAGCGGGCCGATACTGGCAGGAGGTGTGAGTGAAACTCCTCCGCCCCATTCTGCTGGGGGGGAAGGATCGCTACCCACAGCTGGACAGGGGGGCGATGGGGGTTCAGGTTTCTCGGAGGTTGGGGCCCTGTGATGATGGGCGCTGGCAGACCTCGGTTTCTATCGTGGGGCCTTGGCGCTAGGCTTCCTGCTACTGGGGGGAATTGGGGGTGCCCTGCTGATGTGGCTACTATTCTTCTGGGATCAGGGGGGGTTGTAGGGAGGACAGAGGACGGGGTACACTGGTGGTGGCCTCGCACAGGTGACGGTTGGGGTTCTGGAAGTAAGAAGGCCCACGCCAAGGAGGACGGGTCTAACACACACACACATATATACACACACACACATACAAACACACACACACACACACGTGTCGGACCCGTTCCTGGACAGGAGGCGGGATTGGTGGAATATATATATCTACACAAACGCATGACGATATATTACAACTAAATGCAAAATTGGATGGATTAATACATCAGCTTTATCATATTCCGGATAGCTGAGACCCTAAATTGCATCCATGCAAAGCTGCCAAGTGATCAACTTTACTTTTATTGTAAGTTGCACTCAGTCATGGTCAATGCACAAGAACGTTCAGCCTCATCTTCCTTTACATTATAAAGCTTGCAACGTTTGGCACAGTCCCATAAAATATGTAGCCCAAAGTATCAAAATGTGTAATACGTATGTGGACTGGACAGCGTAAGATACAGCTTGGAGGTGGAAGAGTCAAAAGCTCTCCATTCTTAGTTATTATTAAGTCAAAAATACAAGCCCCAGAATGCTCTCAAACACCACAACGGACTGAGGCACAGGGCACAAGGTGGAACTTGCCAAGAATGGCCACATCCTTACTGGTGTCAATCAAGTGCTTTGTATTTACATATAGAATGGACTTCTCATTACTGGTCATTTAATTAGACTACAACCGTTTCCTTCTTCTCTTCAGACCGCTCTAGTCCTACCGAGGAAAGGTGCCACTATTCAATGTATGGCCATGTCCCACAATCAAGGCTCGTCTTTGCATTCTGGAGAAGAACAGCCATGTGCATTCCATAATAACACCCACGTTATTATCACCCAGAACGAGCCACACACCGCGGCTAATCACGCTGCTGTCCCCAGAACAGTCCCCATAACAGACCCCCAAACGCAAACCCCTTTTTCCCAGCCCCTTACCGCGAGCCTCAGGATACAGGCGGTGAGCGCAGGATCCTGGAAGAGAGAAGCACAGCAGACTCCCCTCTCACCGGCCCGGACTGCCCCTTTACTCCAGGTGAGGCCGCACTCGGGCTGCTTCACACAGGGTCGGACTCACTTAAAGGGCTGTCAGTCCGCGCTCGTCAGTGGCCTGTTCAGTTTGTCATCACTCACCACCTTGACACAAGTAGGAGTATTTCCAGGGCTCCCCAGTTCCCGTTTCCATGCTTAACTCACCTCGTTCCTGTTTGTACTGTGCATTGTGGGATTTGTAGTCCCGTTTATCCCATTAGAATAGAGAGACTACAAATCTCAGAGTGCAGAGAATAGTCCTGGACTGGATGAGTCACAGACTATGGACCTGGAAACTCGGGAGCACCGGGATTTCTGGTCTACGCCTTAATACACAAACAGGAGAATTGTTTGTCCTTCGGGACCTTTTATGGTTTTTCTAACAACTATATCTCATAGATGCTTGTGAGAGAGCGCCATTTAAAGTGAAATTTGTAGGGGTGCAGCATATGTACAAGTAGTCAGCACCCGTATATGTAGAGGCTTGTTAATCATGTTTAGATGCAATGTATGAGAGAGTACTAAAGTAAATTGGTATCAAAAAATGTGCAGAGCCAACGTTACAAAGTGCAATCCATGCTTGCTGAAAATAGATGCTTTTATAATGAAACTTTTTCTAATGCAACGTGTGTTTAGCAATGCAATTGAACTTGAGATCCGCTTTATATGAAACGTAACGGTCCACATATATACATATATATATATAATGATTAGCTTAAAGTAGAAAATGTGTTTGCTGTTTAAGGTTGGAGGCCTAGCGAGCTGAGAAGGAGGAATGCAATGTAAAACGTTGGGCCTGTAAAACCAGCAGTGGTTTAGTTCCTTTGGAATTGGTGTAGGCCTGTTGGAGAATACCTAGCTTGACATATAACTGTAGAAATGATTTATAACTGACCTTTATAAAATGTTGCAATATCCGTAGACTGTGAGCTGCTTACGTATATTCCTTTGCAGGCGCCTCATCGAGCAGATAGTAGAGTAGAAGGGCCCATTGTGTGTGTATGTTAGGATTCTAGACCTAGACATGGAGGAGTCGACCCGGAATTCAAGGAGGCAACTTGAAAGGATGAAGAGCCTGAGACCCAAGGACGGCCGAATGGACGAAGAGTGATCCACGCCATATGGAATTTTACAGACCCCAACGCCTTCTAGAGGGGCGTTCCTATAGGCGTGTCGTTAACATTGTGGGGTTTTGTATTAGGGACAGCACCCCGAGGGTGGAGGCAGAGCAGATGGCTGAGGAGCTAGAGAGAGCGGTCGCATGGGCAAGGAGCTTAGCAGCAATGATGGAAATTCTAGTCTAAGAGAGAAGGTGGCGAACTTCTTAGGAAGTCTCCACGGCTGACACCTTTTGGTTAGGTTGGACTATTGTTGAGTAGGGATGTCATCTAGCATAGAGTAGGGACAGACTAATCTGAATTCATGTCTTATATCTTGATGAGTACCAGAACTCAAGTCATAGCTATTCTGTTTAGTTTAATGATTCTGGAGTTGATTCTCGTTCTGTTCATTAGCCGATTGAGACTTTTCCGTAGGATTATGTTTGTATTAGTACCTGTATACCTTCTGAACCTTTTGCTGAGGTGCCTGTATCTCCAGTTATTTTTGGTTATGTAATAAACCTTTAAACTCAGTCTTTAGTCAGTGGTTCTTTGGGAAAGTAATTTGGCCTGTCGGAAATTGAACTGTTTAGTGTGATTAGATTACCTATTTTCTCTATGACAGGTAAAAAGGTCCAGTCGACCTGTGACGGGATTCTGGAGAATGGTAAGCAGACTCTAGAGGTGAAATCCCGCCTTTTCAGTTGGTAGCAGAGGATGGTTTATCTTCTGGAGTAAGGGTAATCTAGAAGTAGGTCGAGATTTCCCCGAGGCCCATAGAGAAGAACATGAAGAGTGTCCAGAGAGTCACGGACGGAGGATGGCGTTCCACGGAAACTGACGGAGAGTAACAGTGCGGCAGAAAGCAGCAGGTCGGAGGAGAGTGAGTATGAAAAGGGTCATGCGTTGCTAGATTGCGGTGTTACCTTGTGTCATTGTGTTGTAATGTTTTGCGGAGTTGAATGCCTGTAGTGTGAAAGGAGATCAGGTTGTGAGCGCGCGCAACCGGTGAAAATCTTAAACTCAAGGAGAGCTTAAGTGGTTCGGGTGTATCGAACATCCAAAGTAATTGTCAACTGTTGTGAAAGGGGGTCATGAGGTACCATTGATCGCCCGAAGGAGTGTGTAGGTAACGGACGCTGGTCGGAAGTTACAGGGTGTTGAACAGAAGAGGTGATTGGCTGTTCGCTCGCGGACAGGCATTTGCCGGGAAAGGTGACAATTACAGTTAGACTGTGGCCGTACAGTTAAGGAAGTGGTTGCTTGGTCGGAAGTAATCATTTCTAGTGTATGATTGGGACGCATGCGTGACCGGCGAGACATCGGAGAAAGGAGGGGAACTGCTGCGAAACGGAGGCGAGTGACGTCAGAAGGAGCCGCGCTGTGATAGGGCGGTTAGTGTGGAGCCGCGCTGTGATAGGGCGGTTGGTGTGAAGCCGCGCTGAGATTGGTGGATTGTCATCAGGAAGTAAACGAGTGTTGTAAACAAGGAAACGTTGTGGGTTTCATCATGAAATGTTTTAAAGTATTGCGGAAATGTTTCAAAGGAGAAAACAAGATAGAACCTCGGGGCGGGGAGGAGGCTCCACCCGAGGATACTCCAGCTTATTATATGGCAGCGAACGTTGGGTTGCATACCATATTGTGGCTTGATAATTGGAGTAAGATGACAGATGGAAATGAGGAGTTGACTTTTCCTAAATATGGAACGTTTAGACTAGAAGTGTTATACCAGTTGAAAGCGACTATGGCTGCATTGCGACCTTTGCCCAGACCGACACAGTTTGAAGCGCTAAATGCATGGATCAGGGCAGCCCACGACAGGAATAGAGACAGGAGACAGGAAAGAGTAAAACGATCGGTAAGGGCGGTTCAAGAAGCAAGATGGGATGCCATGGAAAAGAGGTGGAGGGTACAGACCATTGCAGTAGATAAGTTGTATCCGTTGCTGGAAAGGGCTGGGGATGGGCAGAAAAAGATCACAGAGGATGAAGACAGTGAGACAGACGACAGCCTAATAGAGAGGCTGTTGTCAGAAAGGCCACCCCCATACAATCCAGAGCTAGAGGGAACGCAACCATCGAGAAAGCACTGGGAAGCCCCAACAGGGGAAGGCGGAGTTCCAATGGGGAACGGATGGGAAACCCCAGGGGACAAGTTTACCCCAGATAAGGGAGAAAAGGCACCTCCACCCTCACCGGTAGCGAGAGTAGTGGGAAGATTTCCAGTACAGAAGGTACGGGTGGAAGATGGTGTCCATTCTCAGAAACTGCCAGATGCCCTTACAGTACCGGTTACCATAGGTCCCATAGTATCAGTGTACAATCCAGAACAGACACAAAACGAGAGTCCACCCGAGATGGGGAGTGAGAGAAGTGCAGGCCATGGCAGAACTCATGTGACAGATGGGTGGAAAACATTACCTAGACCCGTATCACGGAGCACCCCTTTGGTGGCATCGGCAGACCCTTCGGAAGACAGAGGGGGTTGGAGGGGATCGATGGATCTGAGAGGACCGAGGCCGAAGTCAATGAGAGAATTAAGGCCAGATTTGAGAACTTGGGAAACAGTTGTGGACACCCAGAGCGACAAGTCAAAGAATGTGTTTGGGTCAGAGAACGAAGAGAATAGGATGGTTTCTCACTGCGCAGCTAGCGAAAGCAGACAGGAATGGGAACACGGAGGTATGGGAAGCAGGGGGACGTCCCACCACACCTCCGGAAACAGCAGGCAGGAGTGGGACTGCGAGACCTGCGAGGGTAGAAGGGGTCCTCCTAGCACACCTGAAGAGAACAGAAGAGAGAGTCAGAACGGCAGCGGGAGGGACTCTAAGGAAACTTCTAGCCAAGGCACACTGAGAGCGGCAATAAAGGCAAGAAGGTTAGACGTGCTGAGACTAAAGTCAGAAGTAGAGGAAATAGTGGAAGGTACACTGCCGCTAGAAAGAATTGAACTTTACGAACCAGATGAGCTATTGTTCGTGGCAAAGGATGTCACTCGGAAGGCTAGGACTGCTCATGAGAAACTCTCAGAATTAGCGAACAAATATGAGGTAGATTTAACAAAGACAAAAGCTTTGCAGGGGGGGCCATAGGTTACAGTACTCAGATCAAGACCTGGAAGAAAAGAGGGTGATCGGGTTAAAAACCCATATCAGGGAGCTGATCATGGGAATCCGAACATGGTCCAACTTGGAGAGATGGGAGGAAAGGTGGTCAAAGAAAAAGACTGTTAGGCGGAGTGTTATTGGGACACCCCCGGTAGGAGGGTTGATGCATGCCGAAGCATACCCCTTGCGGGAGGTGGCCCATGGGGGATATGTACATGTACCCTGGAGCAGGGGAGATCTGGCTGCCTTTACTAACACTTTCCCAAAGTTGCGAGAGAGCCCAGTGGAATGGTACAAACAGGTAGAGAGGTTCGTTAAAATCTCAAAGGTGCTGTGGATTGATTTAAACACACTGTTTGACATAGTGGTTCCAAGTGATTTGTGGATAGCGTGCAAAGTCAGTGTTGAATGGCCCACAGCGGAGCCAGAGCGAGATACAGCCACAAATGGGCCGTCACCTAGGGTAATGGCAAAGTACGAGCAGGCGATCACGTGGCTGAAGACTAAGGTACCACCACAGGACATAGACTGGGTAAAAATAGATCGGACTAGGCAGGAACCAAAGGAGACGGTGCATGAGTACTATGAGAGGCTATTGCTGATTTTTAAACAGTACAGCGGATTAGATGTGATGGATCCAAAAGATATGGGACAGTTCGTATCCAAGTTCGTGCTGGGATTGAGGCCTGATATCTGCCTCATGATACAGCAACATTTGATCTGTTGGCAAAACAAGCCCTTAGATGAGATTCTGAGGTATGCGAGGTACTGCAGTGATGAGATAGACTCGAAGACAAAGAAGCTTAAGGATAAACTGATGTTAGTCCAGATGCAAGCGGGAGGACAGGGCCAGTCAGGCAATGGCACCGTGGGTAGGAAGACAGGGGGACAGAAAAGGGACAACGAAGAAGGTCCGAGACCTAGGATAGACATAGCGACCCTGAAAAAGACGACCAAGTGCCATCAGTGTCATGAGGTCGGGCATTGGAGACGCGAGTGCCCCCATAATCCGGACAATCAGGTGCAGGAGGAGGAGGAGGAGGAGGAAGTCGAAGCCCCTCCAATACGGAAGGTGACAGTGACTAAGCCCCAAATGACAAAAGGGGAGACATCGGCCCCTAGGGCTCCGGTTCCTCAACCACCTAAGATTTCAGCAGGGAACAAGGTTTACAGGCATATGCCCTTCATAGTCGAGGGAGATGAGCACTATTTCTTTGATCCAGTGTCAGGGCGGTGCCTGAATGGGGAAGAAGACTGTACCCTTGGAGCGGTGCTGGAGGTAGATCAGAGGGGACCCTTTGTAGAGGCTGACGTAGACGGGCACCCCACTACCTTCTTGGTCGACACTGGTGCTTCCAGATCTACTGTGAGGTCTGCGGTGGTCCCAAATTTGCCCCTTTCAGGACAGACTATACAAGTGGTAGGAGTAGCGAACAGAAGGATGACGAATCCCCTGACTGAGCCAGTCCCGGTAAAGATCGGAAGTTTCAGAGATAGACACCAGTTTGTAGTGTGTGATTCCAGCCCCGTATGCTTGCTGGGAAGAGATCTTTTGTGTAAACTTAATTGCACCATCTATTGTACCCCCAAGGGAGTAGAATTGCAGACTAATGATGACGATGCTGAGTTTAAGGTTGCAAACACGCACATGTGCATTGAATTGTACCCTGCCATAACTGTGGAAGAACTTCCCTGGGATTTGAGAGATTCAGTCTCACCGGAGGTGTGGGACTTTATGGGGGAAGAGATAGGACTGGTTAAAGGTGTAGAACCTGTCAGAATCCAAGTAAAACAGAATGCTGACTTCCCTAGAACACCACAGTACAAGCTGACTCCAGAGACATTGGAAGGAATAAAACCCGTGATTGAGTCCATGATTAGACAAGGGATTCTGAAGGAGGTTATGGGCAGTCCCTGTAACTCTCCGATAATGGGCTTGCAGAAGCCAAGTGGGAAGTTCAGGATAGTGCAGGACCTACGAAAAATTAACAACATAGTCGTCCCATGTTGTCCAGTGGTACCGAATCCATCAGTAATATAGTTTCAGATACCGTTCCAAGCGGAGTGGTTTTCTGTGATTGATTTGTGTCAAGCTTTCTTTTCCATCCCACTGCATGAGGAAAGCCAATTTCTTTTTGCGTTCAAAATAGAGAGTCGCGTATTAACATGGTGCCGTATCCCTCAGGGGTATACAGAGAGCCCATCGATCTTTAATCAGTTGCTGAAAAGGAATCTCGAGAGTCTGGTACTGCCACAGAACTCAGTTCTCGTACAGTACATAGACGACCTCCTTGTTGCGTCAGACACCGAAGATGCTTGTAGGATTGACACCATCGCCTTGTTGAACCATTTGGGAGAGAATGGACACAAGGTATCACCTAACAAGTTACAGTACTGCCTGCAAGAAGTGCAGTATCTGGGTCACAGAATAGAGCAGGGAAAGAGGAAGGTGTCACCTGACAGAATTGAAACGATCATGAGAATGACTGTGCCCTCGACCCAGAGAGAGGTTAGAATGTTTCTGGGCATGGTTGGCTACTGCCGACAATGGATTGCAAACTTTTCCCTAAAAGCGAAACCCTTGCAGAAACTGACGCACAAGGACGTGGTTGATCCGGTACCATGGGACACAGATTGTATGATGGCTTTTCTGGAGCTGAGAGAGGACTTGTGTCGTGCTCCGGCTCTAGGGATTCCAGATTACCATAAATCATTTGCATTATTCTGCTGCGAAAGGGAAGGATGTGCTTTAGCTGTTCTAGTGCAAGATCATGGAGGAGTCCGTAGACCAGTTGCCTACTTTTCGGCTACCTTAGACCCAGTAGCCGCAGCGTTGCCCGGATGTCTCAAATCCGTTGCTGCAACAGGTGTCAGCATTGAGAGATGTGAAAGCATAGTGATGGGATATCCACTGACAGTGCATGTACCTCATTCTGTGGAATTGTTGATGACCAGGACCAGGACGCAGCACTTGACCAACAATAGGCTCACACGCTACGAGCAGGTTATACTTGCTGCGGAGAATGTGACCCTCAGGAGGTGCTCTGTCTTGAATCCTGCTACTTTGTTGCCATTACCAAATGATATAGATGATGATTGGGAAGACCACGATTGTCTTGATGTGACTGAACTATGCACCAAACCTAGGCCGGATATTGTTGATGTGCCGTTAACAGACCCCGATGAAATTTATTTTGTCGACGGCTCATGCATAAGAGACAATACTGGTCAGTTGAGAGCAGCGTTTGCTGTCTGTACTATTTCTGGAATAATTGAAGCAGCCTGCCTGGAAGGAGTACACTCCGCGCAGGTGGCTGAGATCATTGCGTTGACGCGTGCCTGTCTGGCAGCCAACGGAATTCGGATTACCATCTTCACCGACAGCCAATATGGATTTGGGGTGGTTCATAACTTTGGACAGTTGTGGTCGCAGAGGGGTTACATGACATCATCAGGCTCCCCAATCAGGAATGGCGAATTTGTCAGGTTATTGCTGGAGGCCTTGCAAGGTCCTGCCGCAATAGCAGTGGTCAAATGTACCGCTCACACCAGAGGCACGGACTTCGTGACAATGGGGAATCGTTATGCTGATGAAGTTGCACGCTATTGTGCAGAGCAGGGATACTCCTTTACTGAACAACACATTGAGGGACCTAGGGAAAGAACTGAACTAAGCATGATGCTTGAGGTGGCAGATACCTGGGAAGAATTGAGAGACATGCAAGGTCAGACGTCAGATTATGAGAAAAAGGTGTGGGAATCGGCTGGTTGTGTCAAGAGAGATTTGGACATGTGGGTTTCAGCTGATGGAAGAGCTGTGTTGCCGAATGAGCTGGTGAGTGCGATGGCACGACAGATACATGGTCCTGTGCATCTGGGAAGGGATGCGATGTTGCGTGTGTTCAGACAGACATGGTACAACCCTAAGTTTAGACAGGCTGCGGAAGCAGTATGTCAGAGATGCGTAACGTGTCAACAGATAAATGTTGGGAAAAGGACACCAGTTACACTGAGTCACATTGGAAGGTCCGGCGGACCTTTTTACAGGATGCAAATAGACTTCATTGAAATGCCAAAGTGTAACAGCCTTAGGTATGTCTTGGTGATTGTGTGTGTGTTCTCCAGATGGGTTGAGGCATATCCCACTCGTAGGTACGATACACTCACAGTAGCAAAACTATTGTTGAGGGAATTGGTGCCACGATTCGGGGTTCCGACCTCTCTGGAATCGGACAGAGGAAAACATTTTAATAGCAAAATTGTGAAGATGCTCTGCTCTGCTCTGAACATTGATCAAAGACTACATTGTAGCTACCGTCCAGAGGCTTCTGGCATGGTAGAGCAGATCAATGGTACCCTAAAAGCCCGAATGGCAAAGGTGTGCTCATCCACGTCCCTGAAATGGCCCGATGCCCTGCCGTTGGTACTAATGAGTATGCGTAGTACCCCGGATAGGAGGACAGGGCTCTCTCCTCATGAGATCCTAATGGGGAGGGCTATGAGACTGCCATCTATTCCTACAACTGCTTTGCTGAATATCACAGATGACCTGATTCTTGATTATTGCAGGGGACTATCTGATGTCATCCGTTCTGTGTCCCTTCAGGTGCAGGCTGCTGAGGTTCCGGCCGCTAGTGACCTCTGTCACGATCTGTGCCCGGGAGATTGGGTGTTCGTCAGGAAGCACGTGAGGAAGAGCTGCCTGGATGTACGTTGGCGCGGGCCTTTCCAGGTGATCCTCGTGACCACTACTGCTGTGAAGTGTGGCAGATTGCCGAACTGGGTTCACGCATCTCACACCCGACGAGCTCCAGCACCTGAAGAAGGAACAGCTCCTCTCGTGGATGAAAACAATAACGAAGAAGAGGATCCGAAAGAGGGATCAAGTCAAGCTGTGGGGGTGCCAGTAGAAGTTGGGAACTCCCCTGATCAAGCTGTGTATGATCACGACGACAGTGATACTGAATCCGCCCCAGAAGACGGGAGTGGCGGAGAAGGTGATCAGAGTACAGAAGAATCGGATGGGGAAGACGAACAGGGAGTGCAAACAAGAGGCCGGCGAGCAAGAGGTGCAGAAGCTCATTGGCCAGAGAGACGGAGGCGAATGAATGTGAGATTGGCTTCCGAAAGAGAACTTGCCCCTGTGTCCGAAGAGTCCGATTTGGAGGGGGAAAACAAAGGAGCTGCGCAGAGTGGTCCGAGAAGGTCAAGGAGAGTGCGAGTACCTTGCCAAAGATATGCCACTCCTGAGTGGACCTATCCTTTCACAAATGTTAGGATTGCCAATGCCAGGGGTTCTGAGGTCCGGGAGGGTGAGGTCAGTGGAAGTGACCAGCACCATTCCCAATGTTAAGCTGCAAGTAGTGCTGTTGATACCTGGACTTGAAATTGAAGGTATCCTGACACTCACCATTCCTAATCCCCCCCTCCTAAGCAAGATATGTGATTTACTCCTGGAAAGACTGGTATTTCCTACCTTTGTCCCGGACATGCCAGCCTATGATATAGTTGTGCTTCGCATGGAACTTTTGGATTATGTGTTGCAGGCAATCGGATCAAGTATAATCTTAGACTATTAAGAGCCGTGAACTGAACTTTGAACTTTTGATTTTGCCTGACCTTTGCGAAAAAGAACTTTGAGCTTTGAAATGTGCTTTAAAAGACTTTGAAAAGACTGTTGTGAATAGCTGTTAAAACTAACCTAGAGCCGAGTGGAAGAAGAAGAAATTTAGGGACTTTCCACAGAGGACGGAGAAGGGTTAGGGCTGTCTGAAAAGAAGAACTGAAACAAGAACTTCTGTTGCCAGGTGTGGTTCAAGAAACTCAAGTAACAAAGAAAGGAGACCTTGGGTGCTTTCTGAGAACGAACTGCTTGAGCCGAGACCATGGCGCCTGGAAACCCGAATCGTAGAGCCAAGTGCATAGTAGGTACCCTCTTAGCAGGAGTGATTCTCCTTATAGTTATAGTAGTTTCAGTTTCCTATTTTGCACCACATGAACCAGTAGAGAAGGCTGAGGGGACACAGGCACCTGACACCCCTAGTCAGAAGGAAGAAAGGGAAAGAAGAGAAAAGGCTTTACTGGCTGCAGAAAGTCGTAGGTTACATACAGATCTGTCTAAAGGAAATTTTGGGCAGAACGCATATGCAAAGCTGCTGTATGAATACATTGATGCAATGGATGCGAAAGATTGTTACGTGTGTATGCAATTGCCAGCTTCAGTAGATGAGGGTATTAGATACCATCACCTTCCATTGACATATGGAATTTCATGTAGTTTGTTGATTAGCATATTGTATGGTAGAAATCATTTTGAATATTATTTTTCAAATTATGATGCTGTGTTACCAGAAGTCCCAAATTACAAGCACTTGAATAAGTGGGACTATTATAAATCAGAAGACAGACTGGGATATTTTTTCATTCCCACACAAGAGCTAGACACCCCGTACGCACACCGACACAATTTGACTAGTTCATTGTCAGAGATGGAAAAGAAGTTCATTGAGCAGGTAGAAGACAGATACACGAAGCAAAAACAGTTGCGAGATTCAGGACAAGGAAAGGTAGACTGGACCGAAGAAGAGAAGAAACACAAGTCAAGGGGGAGTTATGGTCCAATAGCTCTAGATGAGGTACAGAAGGGGAAGCTGTGTCTGCACAGACCACAGACTTATTATGAGAATGTGTATGTAGGTCATACCACGTGCGAACACACCTTTACGTTAGAGTACTATACCAAGGACTTCTTGAAGAGCGTGGTGCAGGTGATCCCTACTGTATATTTTGTCTGTGGACAGAATGCGTATGTGAGACTGCCAGAGAAGTGGTATGGAACGTGTTACCTAGCAATTATCTTTCCCAAGATTTATCATACTGAGGATTTTGCTCTCTTGGAGGGAGGGTCCCAGAGGAGGGTAAGGCGAGGAGAGAATGCTGGAGCAATCATTGGAGATGTGTTTGGAGCAGCGATACCTATGTTGGGAGTCATTTTGAATGACATCAAGATAAGACGGTTAGCAACTGTGGTGGATGAACTGTCAATAAATACAGCCAAGTCATTAGTGTTGGTTGAGGGTGAGATGTTGTCGATAAGGACAATGGTTTTACAGAACCGTCTTGCCCTAGACGTCATAGTAGCAAAAGAGGGCGGAGTCTGTAAATGTTTGAAGATTCAGGAATGCTGCACTTATATACCAGACAACTCTAAGGATCTGGAGACATATATAAGCAACATTACTGCTATCCACTATGAGATTGAGGACTTGACCCAAGAGAATGCATGGGAGACCGTTGGCAAGGGATTTGGAAAGGTTGGAAACTGGTTTGCCAACCTAGGAAAGGGTTTCCTTGGGTTTGTACTGAGACCCCTCCTCATAGTAGTGGCATGTGTGATTGCTTTGTGGGGTTTAGTGAGGTTGTACAAATGGTACAAGTCGAACCGGTTGGCAAGATCAATGAGAGTGCAAGAGATACAAATGGAAAGGCTGCAAGACAATCAGTACCGCAGCTTGAGGGCATTAGAGATGCTCAAGAGGGGAAAAATGGCCACAAGCTCTGTTTGGGTTAGTTCTTACCCTGAGGATGGTGTGAGGGTGGTGATGACACGGGTCATCAAAGGGGGGAACTGAGAGAGCGCCATTTAAAGTGAAATTTGTAGGGGTGCAGCATATGTACAAGTAGTCAGCACCCGTATATGTAGAGGCTTGTTAATCATGTTTAGATGCAATGTATGAGAGAGTACTAAAGTACATTGGTATCAGAAAATGTGCAGAGCCAACGTTACAAAGTGCAATCCATGCTTGCTGAAAATAGATGCTTTTATAATGAAACTTTTTCTAATGCAACGTGTGTTTAGCAATGCAATTGAACTTGAGATCCGCTTTATATGAAACAGTCCACATATATACATATATATATATATAATGATTAGCTTAAAGTAGAAAATGTGTTTGCTGTTTAAGGTTGGAGGCCTAGCGAGCTGAGAAGGAGGAATGCAATGTAAAACGTTGGGCCTGTAAAACCAGCAGTGGTTTAGTTCCTTTGGAATTGGTGGAGGCCTGTTGGAGAATACCTAGCTTGACATATAACTGTAGAAATGATTTATAACTGACCTTTATAAAATGTTGCAATATCCGTAGACTGTGAGCTGCTTACGTATATATTCCTTTGCAGGCGCCTCATCGAGCAGATAGTAGAGTAGAAGGGCCCATTGTGTGTGTGTGTTAGGATTCTAGACCTAGACATGGAGGAGTAGACCCGGAATTCAAGGAGGCAACTTGAAAGGATGAAGAGCCTGAGACCCAAGGACGGCCGAATGGACGAAGAGTGATCCACGCCATATGGAATTTTACAGACCTCAACGCCTTCTAGAGGGGCGTTCCTATAGGCGTGTCGTTAACATTGTGGGGTTTTGTATTAGGGACAGCACCCCGAGGGTGGAGGCAGAGCAGATGGCTGAGGAGCTAGAGAGAGCGGTCGCATGGGCAAGGAGCTTAGCAGCAATGATGGAAATTCTAGTCTAAGAGAGAAGGTGGCGAACTTCTTAGGAAGTCTCCACGGCTGACACCTTTTGGTTAGGTTGGACTATTGTTGAGTAGGGATGTCATCTAGCATAGAGTAGGGACAGACTAATCTGAATTCATGTCTTATATCTTGATGAGTACCAGAACTCAAGTCATAGCTATTCTGTTTAGTTTAATGATTCTGGAGTTGATTCTCGTTCTGTTCATTAGCCGATTGAGACTTTTCCGTAGGATTATGTTTGTATTAGTACCTGTATACCTTCTGAACCTCTTGCTGAGGTGCCTGTATCTCCAGTTATTTTTGGTTATGTAATAAACCTTTAAACTCAGTCTTTAGTCAGTGGTTCTTTGGGAAAGTAATTTGGCCTGTCGGAAATTGAACTGTTTAGTGTGATTAGATTACCTATTTTCTCTATGACAGGTAAAAAGGTCCAGTCGACCTGTGACGGGATTCTGGAGAATGGTAAGCAGACTCTAGAGGTGAAATCCCGCCTTTTCACTTGCTAAAGAAATGCATTACCTTATTTCACTGTGGGAGTAACTAACCCCCTGTAATGCAAGTACGGACACATTTTATGAAGCACATTCTCTGGACTGAAGGGCATCCAGGCACTTGAGAGAACATTGTGTGTTTGTATATTTGGATTCTGTGTAAAGACAGCACCGGACCCTGACGTCCTTGAAATAAAGATCAGCTTCTCACTCTGCCCAGCACAGACCACAAGGTCTGCAGAAGGGCTGGAGTCCAGACTCCCATGCCTATTCAGTATTTGACCTCTCCGCTGAGATGGCTGCAGGGGAGGAAGTTTTGAATCAATTGTTTTGTCAGAGATCCGAGATGGTGGCACGTCAGGTGTCAGATGAGCTGTCAGTTGCCAAAAAGAGGCCCCACTGTCCAAGCAGGAAGCCCCTTTGAGGCATTAGGTGATAATCAGGGCGATGCCTCTGGCGACCAAGGAAGCCATCATCTCTTGTAGCAGCCCGCCTTTTCTTTAAATGCCAGTGTAAAATTCTAATCTTAGACGTCAGCCGGAGTCTTAATGGGTTTATTGAAGAAAAAGAAAAATGAGTAATCTGAGAATCACAAGTTCAATCAGACAGAGTTTATCTGGAAGGTTTTAGAATATACCTTTAGGTTATAAACAGTCTGATACCTTAATTTTATTGTCAGGTTTATCGCTCTCTTGTTTGAAGTACAAAAAGGCTTTTCAGAATTCTGTTTCAGTTCTCAAAAACCTTTTTTTCCGTTTGGTACTTAGTTTGGTAACTAAGGCTGGGTGTTGTTCAATGGTTTCCACTGGCCTTCAGGACTAATTTTTCTCATCAGTAGAACATACAAGAACAAGGTAAGTAGTCATATTTGTTTAATGTCGTATTCACCCCTTTTAAGGTTTCGCCTGCCCAGTGCTTGCAAAATCTATTGTTTCTAATATAAATCTGAAAAGAGACTCACATCCCGCCACCTCGCTTTCCTGGCTCTTCATTAGTTCCTGTGCTTGCCACTTTCTTTTACTCCATTTCTTTTGGCTGTCGCATATTTTCCTGCATTTACTAATGCTTGTTCCTCCTCTGCTTCTCCTATCAGTTTACCGTCGCCAAAATACCGTTAACATTTGCGCAGGTGAAACTATTTTTCCATAAAGTATTGCCTCTTAATGCTTTTTCATCTTGCTGCAGATTTATATAGCAATGTCTCACCAGGATACATTAAATGGTTTGCCCAGAAACACAGGATGTGCGCTGTCGAGACTGGAACTGGGATCCCCAGCTCGCGAGTCAGCAGCTTTGGCCATTTTGCCACATCCTCTAAACTCCCATGATACTTGCTTGCTGAGCTGTTGGTTGTTCTTTTTTTATCCAGCTGAGTTTAGTATTCCGCTAAATTTGTAGGGTTTTACTAGGGAGCGAGCACATGCAGGCTTTGGCTGATAAAGGGGCAAGATGGGAAAGTTTGATGTACTGGTTGTACACAGACACGCCATCGAACTCTGGAACCTCCTAGACACCACAGCCCCGGACGTTGCCTTCCTCACGGAGACCTGGATGAACGCCTCTTCAGCACCCGACATCGCCATCGCCATCCCAGAGGGCTACAAGATCACCCGGAGGGACCGCACCTCCAACCAGATGGGAGGAGGCATCGCCATCATCCACAAGAACACCGTCCGCATCACGACCAGCACCGACGACACCCTAACCACCGCCGAACACCTGCATTTCCAGATCCACACCGACCCGAAGACCACCCTCAGAGGCACCCTGATCTACCGACCCCCGGGACCACGCACTCAATTCAGCGAGGACATCGCCGACTTCATCAGCCCGCACGCCCTCCGCTCCGCTGACTACATCCTCCTGGGAGACCTCAACTTCCACCTGGAGAACAACAACGACCGCAACACCAGCACCCTGCTCGACAACCTCGCCACCCTTGGACTCAAGCAGCTGGTGTCCACCCCCACCCACCTCGCCGGACACACACTCGACGCCGTCTTCTCATCCAGCACAGACATCGTCTTCAGCCACGCCACAGGACTCCACTGGACGGACCACAGCTGCGTCCACTTCACCTTCAAAAGAACGACGACCCACCACCACCAGCAACAGGTTGCTCGAAGAAGCTGGAACAAGATCACAGCCGACCAACTCGCCGCTTCCCTGAGTCAGCACCCACCTGCCAGCTCAGCGAACCCCAGTCAGGCCGCCAACAACCTCACGAAGTGGATCAACAACTGCGCAGACGAACTCGCCCCTCTGAGGACCCCGCCCAGCAGACCCGGCAGCAAGAAAGCACCATGGTTCACCGACGAACTCAAGAGCTCCAAGAAGAACTGCCGAGCCCTCGAGAAAGTCTGGAGAAGGGAACCTACACCAAACAACATGACCACCCTCAAGCTCGCCACCCGGAAGCACCACCAACTGATCCACACCGCCAAGAAAACTGCATTCAAGGACCGACTGGACAACAACGCACACAACTGCAAGGAACTCTTTAACATCGTGAAAGAGCTCTCCAACCCCAGCGCAGGAAACAACGACATCACCCCATCGCAAGACCTCTGCAACTCCCTCGCCGCCTACTTCCACAACAAGATCGCGGACATACACAACAGCTTCAGCATCCAACCGACGCACGCCACCACCGCAGCAACGCCACCCACCACCACCCTCCGCGCCTGGACCCCGATCAGCACCGAAGACACGATCCGCATGATGAACTCCGTCCACTCCGGATCTCCGACCGACCCCTGCCCTCACCACGTCTTCAACAAAGCCGACGCTATCATCGCACCCCACCTACGGGACATTATCAACACCTCCTTCGACTCCGCCACCTTCCCCGAGAGCTGGAAGCACGCCGAACTCAACGCTCTACTCAAGAAACCCACAGCGGACCCCACCGACCTCAAGAACTACCGCCCCATCTCGCTCCTCCCGTTTCCAGCAAAAGTCATCGAGAAGACCGTCAACAAACAGCTTGCCGCCTTCCTCGAGACGAATGGATCCCTCGACCCCTCACAGTCTGGCTTCCGAGCCAACCACAGCACCGAGACCGCCCTCATCGCTGCCACCGACGACATCCGAGCCCTGATGGACAACGGAGACACAGCGGCCCTCATCCTCCTAGACCTCTCCGCGGCATTCGACACGGTCTGCCACCGCACCCTAGTACATCGCCTCAGCAACGTCGGAATCCAGGAGAAGGCACTGGATTGGATCATCTCCTTCCTCGACGGAAGAACGCAGAGAGTCCGCCTACCACCGTACAAGTCAGAGGCCACCGAAGTCATCTGCGGCGTCCCACAAGGATCATCTCTGAGCCCCACCCTCTTCAACATCTACATGAGCCCCCTCGCGGCCATCGCACGCCAACACAACCTCAACATAATCTCCTACGCCAACGACACCCAGCTGATCCTGTCCCTGACCAACGACCCCGCCGCCGCCAGAGCCAACCTGCACGAAGGGATGAAAGATGTAGCCGAGTGGATGACGACCAGCCGCCTGAAACTGAACTCAGACAAGACGGAGGTTCTCATCCTGGGCTCCTCGCCCTCCGCCTGGGACGACTCCTGGTGGCCCCCCGCCCTGGGCACCGCACCCAAACCGACAGACCACGCACGCAACCTGGGCTTCATCCTGGACTCCTCGCTCTCCATGACCAGACAAGTCAACGCCGTCTCCTCATCATGCTTCAACATCCTGCGCATGCTACGGAAGATCTTCTGGTGGATCCCCACCGAGACCAGGAAGACCGTCACCCAGGCCCTCGTCACCAGCCGACTGGACTACGGCAACGCCCTCTATGCCGGTACCACCGCCAAGCTCCAGAAGAGACTCCAGCGGATCCAGAACGCCTCAGCCAGACTCATCCTCGACATCCCTCGCAACAGCCACATCTCCGGACATCTGAGAGACCTGCACTGGCTCCCCGTCAACAAAAGAATCACCTTCCGTCTCCTCACCCACGCACACAAAGCCCTACATGACCAAGGCCCGAGCTACCTCAACAACCGAATCAACTTCTACGCCCCGAAACGCCACCTCTGATCAGCCAGCCACGCCCTCGCCGCCGTCCCCCGCATCCGAAGAGCGACAACAGGAGGAAGGTCCTTCTCCTACCTCGCCGTCAAGACCTGGAACTCCCTCCCGACCGACCTGCGCCTGACCCAAGACCACCTGTCCTTCAGGAAGAAGCTGAAGACCTGGCTATTCGAGCAGTAACGGCACCCCCCCCCCCAAGCGCCTTGAGACCCTACGGGTAAGTAGTGCGCTCTATAAATGCCTTTGATTGATTGATTGATTGGTTGGTGTGAGATTAATTCATGCCCGCTATGCATTGCCCATGTGTGCATGCCAGCTCACCTTCCAGTTCCTGCGCCACTCTCTTTCCACCAACATGCTTCCGGCACGCTAAGCCTTTAACACTCCACTGCCAGCCACAGCGCAGCTGAAAACAAAAAAAAATACACTGCCACCCTCGTCTATGAAGATATGTGTGCATGTGTATAATGCGGGGAGTTTAGAGGGGTATCGATTATTAGCCGAGAACAGCCCACTGGCGTAACAAAACGTGAGGGGCCCCCCTGCAAGGCACATGGAGGGGCCCCTCTGGACTCAATTAGGAGCTCTCCAGCAGAGTACTGTGCCGAGGCGGCCACCTGGAGCTTAGGAGGTCAACCCACACCACGGAGGCTGCTGAAGGAAGTGACCGACTTAGGTTTGACCCGGGTAACCTTGGACCAACTCTCAGCCTTCCATACCAAATGAAGAGTCGGAAGAAAAGTGGAGAAAATACCGATAATTGTTTAATTCAGATGCACTCAGAGTGGAGCCCCATCTGCACAGTCTCGAAAAGTGGTACGGAGGGAACAAATCAACAAGCATAAAGATACATTATGTACGTTTCATAGAAGGGCAAAGGCATGCCCACAATTGAATTTTACAGAAAGATTGCAGCTGGACAATGAAATACTGAAAAAAAAGGCTTTGGTTCTCGTATCTCACAGAACCTAGCACAGTCCAAGGTCGTTTCACCCTGCACCCACCTCCAGACAAGTGGGAGAGGGCCCCTTTCTAGTGAATAAAAGGTATGCGTTAGTATAAGCAGTCTATTCATTACTAAGGCAAAACATCAACATTTCAGAAACAAAACTTAACAGAGACTTCTTCTCGGAAACAGCAAAGGATTAGTTTCAATCATCATTCAAAATGTCGTCTGAACAGAAATGGTGCCGCAAATGGTAAGTTATGTAGGTCACTGTGTAAGCAATCTCAGATCTAGTCTAAAACTGCGGGGTCCGTGTTACGCCACTGGAACAGCCCTGGCCTGTGCCGCCGCTCCTCTTGCACGTACGCGGTGCTCTTTGTCTGCCTGCGTCTCGCCGCTCATGCTGAACTTTATTAAAACTCTATCTCCGTACTCTAGGCCTGTCGAGTGTTTCCGAAGCAACCACATCTGATGCCCACATAGTTGAACCATGCTGAAGTTCTAGGCAGCAAGGAAACCCTTTCCCCTTTCTTGTGAGACTCCGCCTCTCCAGGTTTTCCTAACAGGAAATGAAACAGGCAGTGTCAGAATAGCCGTGGTTTACACTACCACTGTCGGCCCATTTTCCTTATTGAATGCCCCCTCTCTCTCACCGCCTTCGCCCTCACCTGTCAGCATCTAAAGAAAGAACTGCAATAAGGCACAAGCTGTGGGTCTTGTGGTGCCATTTTGATCTCCGTTTCCAAGTTTAAAGTACAACTTCTTCCATCCAACGGCTTGGTGATAGTTTTAGAATCATATCAAGAGCTGTGAATGGTAACACAGTATTTCCCAGTGCAGATGCTGCTTCAGGCAAGGAAGCAAGTGTCAACTTGGTGAGAATACTGTTTTTTTAATTCATGGGCCCATATGTTTCTTAGGAACCCACCGCACCGAATACCAATGCTATGTTGTCTCATTTTCATTCTGTGCATTGTTCTTTCACCACCCTGCACTACTCATAACTTTATTGCACTATGTGTGAACTTGTTCATGCAGAGCCCAGTGGAGAGTTTAAGGCAAAACTTAATGCATTTACCAATGCGTGTTTTATTTGTTTTCTTTCTCTTTATTCCTAATACTTCTCTGAAAGACATATGACTCTGACTTTTCCTTATGGGCCTTCCTTTACTCTTGATCCTAAGGTTCTGTAAAAAGAAAAATGAATCTGTCTCTTTCTATCGTTCCTCTTTTCCGCTTGTTAGGTTACTATGTAGTTATGGACTTTATCAGGGGGAGGTTCCATGATTTATAAGAACTTGTCTCTTGTGCCCTCACAATGCAATTCAAACAATTTCCTTTGACTCATCATCTCCACCACATTAGATTTCTCTTCATCTAATTTCCTTGTGCAGTCTGTCCCCAGACTGTGCAGTGGCACAATGGCATCCTCCTGACTCCTCAGAGATGCCAGGGATCCACAAGCCGCAACCATGTGCTGTCTGGCTTTGTGTCTCTAGGCTCCTCTGTTATCCCGGTTTTGACTCCGATCCCGGGTTCCACTGCATTGGGAGGGGCTGTTCTCTGTGGCTGTTCCCCAATATCTTTCTGACCTCCAGGCATTATCTCCTCTTGGCATGAGCTTGGGATTCCCCTCTGCACCTTCTTTTCATTTGTGAGACCCACTCCCATCATGCTTCTGCTCCTCACACCTTGCGCCTTTTTTTCGTTTCCAGGTTGGCACCACTCTCTATTCCAGGCTCATGCTGTCTGGCGGGATCAGATCTGGTGGTGAGGAGAATATTTCCTGTTTAAGGTAAGTAACCCCCTTACATTACTCTATAAATGGAGTTAGTGGGACACGCTAGTGAACAGAGGGAGTGAAGCAAATTCTTCTAGGATGTACACAAAATCAAGCGCACACAACCTGCATGTATATTCAACAGTTAAGTTTGGTATTAGTTTGATGAAAAGGATAGGATCACACTCCAATGTCTTTGAATCTTGAGATGTTTATTCAATCAATTTCAGTATTTGCTTCATAAGAGAAAACCAGCCGACACGTGTTTCGTCAACACCGGGATGAACCCGTGACTCTTCAGGGCGTCGGACCGGTGATAGTTCCAACCCGGTCCTAATCGGGTGTTATGGACGGAGGACGTGTGGAGATGGTATACTCCGGGCGTCCCGGTGCTCAAAGAGTTTCAGAAATATCCGATGCCGGGTAAGCAAACGGGAGGCCCAGGGAAGCCAATCCGCTATCCCTGGCCTTAACTAGTGGTCGTAATATCCAGCACAAAGTATCCGTTCGTCAGCGCGTAGAGTAGAATAACATGCAGGTTGTGTGCGCTTGATTTTGTGTACATTTATACAGGAGATAGAGGGTCCCTCTATTATCCCTTCCTCTGAGATTAGGGTTATCTCAGAGCATGCAGCACCAACCATCTAAGAAAATTTCTCTCAAGTGACCGTCTTACCACTACCCGTAGAGTGCCTAAAATATTTCTGAACATTCCCTTAACCCTTCGTTGAACCTTATATAAATTCTTCTAGGATACTCAAATTTTGATTTTGGTCACATATCTGTTTCTTACAATAAACTTTATCAGATGCCTAGTCTGAGGTCATTGGAGTGAGAGGGCATGGTTTTAAAGGTACAAAAAGCAGCTCAATGTCAGAGATGAGCACTTCCAGTGGGCAATGGTAGCATGAGTAAGGAAAGTTGTTGGCAGTGCACTCAAAGATGGCACTCAAAAGGGTTGTACTCTTGTTTGTTTAACTTTATTTGGTGCTCCAGGGTATCGTCCTCTGATTCTGGGTGTATTATGTATCTGTTGTGCCCTCCCACAGTGCACACCCACAATGACTTTGGGTCCTCGCCCAGATCTACAGCCTGCCACAATGTACAATGCCATGCTGTGTGAATGTCAACGTGTACCATGCCGCTACATACATGTGGACACATTGTAAAACACCATGAACTCTTCACATCGCATGGGCACTGTCAACAACTCCTGCAGAGCAGTCCCAGCCACTCTTCACTGATGACGAGGAGGACAACACCAGCATCGACACCCAAACCATCCAAGACATTATTGCCCTCATCCGCCACTCACCTCCAGGATCAGGGCAGCACAGCTGCATCGAGGAGACCCCACCCACTACCCAAACCACCCTGCAGGAGGCACCCACACCTTCAGCACTCTTCCAAGACCCTCAGGAACAACATATGGCCTTCCAACACCAGGTGCTGGAGTGCCAAAGGGAGATGGCTGAGCAGGAGCGGTTGGGCTTCAGCATCATGACTTCCAAACTTGACGCCATCCTTGGGTGTGTAGGCCTGCTCCATGGTCTCCAATGAGCCCTGATTGACATCGCTGGAGTCATGACGCGGAGAGAAGAACACCTGTACGCTCAGAGTTGCTCCAGCAATAACAGCCGAGAGCTGGCATGCATGCCGAGGCTCATGGAGGACATGGTGCAGATGGAGGCGGAAAGGATGGCAGCCACCGCTGCACATCAGCGGAATGTAGCTGGGATGTACCATGCCCTGCAGATGCTCATCGTGGCATTGCTGCCACAAGGCGTGGCGATGATGAATGCTGCTGGCCCCACACCATCCACATTTCCGCCCCCTGGTGTGTCAGTTCCTCCCAGTGCGGAAGGGCTATCCACTCTGGCACCTGATGTGTCAGTGGGACACAGTGCAGCCGACAATCCTCCTCCGGCCCCTGATGTGTCAGTGGCACACAGTGCCTCAACCTTTACAGCAAAACCCACAGGTGGGGCAGAGCACTCATCCGGGGACGAGGACATGGATGGGCCTGTGATCAGAAGGACTCAGTAGCATTCATTTCCGCCACCTGGCCTGTTTCTGCTTGGTCCCGCACATGGCCTCATGACCTTGCACTGATCCCAATACACTCCGATGCACTCAACAAGGACAACGACATGGACTGCCACATCCTTTTTGATGACCAATGACAGGGCGACCAGACAGCGGACTGTACCATTACTCTCCTGCAGTACTGGCCATCCCCGGTTGGACTCTGGCTGGCCCTTCATGGGACCATATTGTTTAGTGTGCTCGGCATTGCCCTGTACCGCTCCAGCTGCAGAACTGCACTGGATGTGCAATAAACATCCAGTGACGCACTGCTGTGTCATGTCTTTCATCATTCATGTATGTATGTGTGGATGAATGTAGGGACAGTGATTTCCCTTGCATCAATGCTGCTCATCCTGTGGGATACCAGTCAGAGGGAGCTACATAGCAATTTGTGTAATGGGTCCCGTGGACACTACAACAGCGACACACGCGTCAGCCACTTCCTTGTCCGGACATGGACTGAACCACACCTAGTGCCCATGAGTCATTTTTGCAAGCCCTGCGCTGTTCCAGCGTATGGTAGGCCAGACCACTCTGCTAATGCTCCGAGGGGGGCCTCAGTGCTACCCATCGCAGGCGTAATCGCTGGTGCTGTGCAGGTCACTGGTCTAATTCTCAGCATGTCACAGCCACTCCCTGAGGGCAGGTTTGCCCGCACACCACAACCATCCGGCACAGGCGTCACAAGCCATGTGACCCCGCAAATATAACGGGCTGACTATGTCACATACCCCTCTGCCAATGGTGACTGGACCCGAGGCCTTGAGGCCGGCACGGGCGTACAGGACGTGGCGCTGACTAGGATTGAACAGGGTTTGTGGTACACAGTGCATTACGGCCGGAACAGGCACCCCACCATGGGACGGTGACTTTGGGTGACCTGAGTCATTGCCACCTTAAGCTGCTGAGCAGGTGTGCAGCCTGCGATAATGCCCCGTCCCAGCGGTCAGGACTGCTCAGGATTTTTGTGCCCTGCTGGACCGCAGTGTAGGCTGAGGCAGCGGGCAGCACGAGCCTACCGCCACATGGCCTCGCTTCCGGTTCATAGAGTTAGTGGCACCCATTGGGCTGAGCGGGTGTGCAGCCTGCGATGGTGCCGGGTGCCTTGGTATGTCCTATGCCATGGAGTAATCAAGACCCAGCATCAGACGTGAGACCTGGTGGCCTGCGCAGCATGGCTGCATGGTGTGGAGGGTGCTATGTGCACGGTGCCCGGGCTTGTGACTTGCTGCGGCACGTGGTGGGACCTCCTGTCTACACACCCGGTGGCGGAAGAAGAGCAATGAGGCCCGGATGTGCATGGGCGGGAATGCTCCGCCTCTGTCTGGGTGTGCATGGGCAGGCAGGCGATGTTGTCTTGTGCAAGTGTGTGTACTGTGCCAGTCATGTATCTGGACTCTGTTTCAGATGACGGCTCTAACTCTGATGTGTGACCTGGTGTACTGTTATACATAACGGCAAGTGGTTGGAGACACACCGGTGGAAGCATGTCAGCAGTGTGGCCCGGGTGCGCAGGGGCGGCACTCTCTCTCTTGCCCTCTCTTCTTCTCTCTCTCTCCCCCTCTCTTCTTCTCTCTCTCCCTCTCTTCTCTCTCTGTTTCTCTTTCTCTCCCCCTCTCTTCTTCACTCTCTCTCCTACACTCTCTCTCTGTCCTTTGTGTTCTTATCGCCGATCTGGCTGGTCGTTGAGAATGTTGAGGTGTCGTGTTGTCGCGGCTTTTGCACGGGAATGCCTATTCTGCATCTCATTAGTGATAGTTGCGATGTTTTTTGCAGTGCTATCGGGCGTAAACTGGTGCTGTGGGCTGTTAACACCAGCTTGTGAATGGGGAGGTAAATTTATCACGACTTTGGCTGCGTTAAAGTGCTGTTAATTCGGTGATAGCTCCTTGTGAATATGCCCTTAGATTCTTCAGGATATTTGCTTCATATTCTACATTACTTTCGCAGCATTCTGAGGTTTCATAATCAAATTTCCCATCATTGTAATAATTTTGAATGGTGGCCTGATATGGCCACCTTTCAACCTGAGGTTTGAATCTCAAACCTCAGGTGAGGTTTGAGATTGAGGTATTATAAACTTGGACAAGGATGCAAATCGGTATAATTTAAAAATCATCAAGATTGCTTTGAGTACTTTAATTCCCCATCTTCCAAGAAAACTCTCTTAATCCTTACCAGAAGTTTCATCCTTCCATATCCATGTCATCATCAATGGTCTGTAAATTGCTGACACATCATGTATTTCATCTATCTGTTCAAGCATACTGACAGACATTTGCAGAATAAAGGTACAGCATTTAATACCAATCATGGCACAGACACCTCCCGTCATCCAGGCCATAAACAGGAGCCATTCTATTTTACAATATAACAGTTCATTGTACAACCAATTCTGTGGAAATTACCTGTAGGGCTTTTGAAGTTGAGTTCTCTACCTCCTTCAGGCAACTTAACTGATTTAATTGGTTTACAGTCCCATCCATCAGCTAGGGAACAAGATGGTAAGTGATTGGATGATCTCAGAAATGTCTCTGGGCGGTCTCATACACAGAAATGGTGACTGTGATGGGAAATATCTGACGAGAGGTACAATGTAAGTCGGGTAACAATACAGACCATTCTTTAGGCACATAACATAAGCTATGTTTCCATATGCATAAAAAAGTTCCAGCTGCGATGCTGTGTGTGGGAAGGATAGATGGTCTGTGGGAAATCAACTTGAGAATTAGGATGAGTGCATTTAGGGATGGACACATTGCATTCCTTCTGCCCCATGACGCTATTGCCATTTCCAACTTCACAAACCAGTCCCTGGGCAGTAGCAGCTAAATGAACTTCAGGCAGCTAAATCTATTAGGCAGGTAAAGGCATTGCTTGATTCACAAGAGAAACATGCAAGGCAGTTGTTTCATTCATTCATGAAAAGCCCATGGTTATGTAAGTCATCCTATTGTTTTTTTCAATTATACGGGATGGGGATCATGGTAACTCTGCCGCTGGAGTCAGCATGCACATTAGTACACTTCCATCCAACCAAACATGCTTATAGTATAGAGTGCCGGTGTAGGAAAGTAGGATCTTTTTGTTATGGTCACCCCCACTTTTTACTTGATTTCATGCCATTTTTGACTAGTCTAACTGGGATCCTGCTAATAAGGACCCCAGTCTATCTGCTTTCTCCCTACACTGTTATGACATGTACTCAGGTACACCCCAGATTGGATACTGGGGTACCCTTGTCAGTCCCTAGTATATGGTACCCATGTACCCAGGGCATAGGTATCCTTGAAGTCCTCTATGGGCTGCAGCACATATTATGCCACCCATGAGGGACCATTCCAAATAGAACCACAGGCCTGCCATTGCAGCCTATGTAAGTTGGTGTTTTCACCACTTACCAATGATATAGGTTGGCTACATCTAAGGGTCATTGCACTTAAAACCTATGTCACCCCTATAGAAGGCCTTAATCCTGAAGGCAGGGTGTTTGGTTCCAAGTGAGGGGATGACCCTGCATGAGCAGGACACCCCTGCTGGCTATGGAGTCCATTCTCCTGTGTTGTCAGTGAATCAGCCATATACCATATAGAGGGCACAGCATAATTACACGATGACTATCTCAAAAATGGCTGAAACAAATCCTACCATGTTTGGTATCAAGCATGTTGGAAACATACCCCCACACCATAAACGGTGTGGGAGGTATGTCTCCAAGCACTGGAAGAGCCCTCCGTTAAGCTTCTCGCTGCTCCTGGTACCAGCCTTCTTGATACGGACAGCACAAAATGGTTGCTGTCGACCAGAGACACATGTCTTCCCTCCTGCTGCTGAGCCAAGCTCGAGCAGAGAAAGGCAGACCAATAGGTATCCTGTTACAGGGAGGTGTGACCACCTCCCAGACAGGATTTCATGTATTGGGGCTGAGTGGTGTGCCTACCAGCACCAGAAAGTCTACATGAGGGGCACATTTGGTATCCCTGTGCACAGTCCAGTTCAAATCAGTCCTGGCTGCCGGTGGCTCCCACTCTGGCATGAAACTAGAGAAAGGACATTGAAGTAACCTCCCACCTGGGAGGGTACCCTGATTCTTCCCAACCCGTTCCCTAGGGTACTTAAGGGCTTACCTGTGCGTAGGTCCCTAGATTCGTCTTGGTATAATATTCAGATCAGAAACTACTGTACTTCTGGGCACTCTGGACTTTGTTGGACTTCGTTTGGGCCGGACTTAAGTTCCCTTTCAGTCTACTGCATCATATGTGCCTTTGCATGATGCAGGAACCTTCCAAGGCCTGTGGAGCATCAAGGACTACTGAAGTAATCTTGCTTGGAGTGAAGGAGTCATCTCCTGTATTCGCACGCACCATAACATTGCTGACTTGACTGCTGATCCCAAGCTCCTGCGGACTCCGAATGGTTCAACATTACAGGTGGTAGTTTTCTATGTCTCTTGAGGCCTGAGCTATCCTATCGCAGAGTTTGAGGCCAGTATCCCTTGTGGGGGCTGCAACAACCGAACCCCTATGCACCACAAACTGTTGCAAGTGCAAAGGCTTGGTGGCATCTTTGCAACAAGTGCATCAGGCTTCAAGTAGCCCCTGTCAGGCGCTGAGCTATCGTGCCTACAGATCCATTACAGGAACGATTTACGACTCCCAGAAGTCTCAGTAACTGAGGAGGAGCCTCATCTATATTGCCCAGCTAATCGCCACAGGAAGTGCGCGTAATTTTGTTGTTCTGCCGTCCTGAGGATTACTGTGTCTGGAGTTCTCTTGCTCGGAGCCTGTTCTTTGAAGTTTTGGAACTTGGAGACTCTTTGTGAATTTGGATTGCTCGCGCTGTGAGAAGCGCTGTTTTCCCGGGTATCGCGCTGAAGCAAGTGTGGATACCTAATCTTCGTTTCTCGTTTTGTCCTTGATGATAACGCTGCTTGCTGAGGAACCGCGCTAAAGGAAGCACTGTGGGTCCGGCAAGTCGCGTATGTGGTGAGGCAGTTCTGGAGACCTTACCTTGCTGCCTGCATTTTTTTGGGAGTTGGTTTGGGGAAAGCGACATCGGACTGCACTGGATTCCAGGGGAGTTCATTTGGAGTATAGCAGCGCTGAAGGAAGCGCATTGCTGCTGTTCACCATTAATTCCGGTCAGTCTTTCGCGCTGAAGGTAAGCGCGAGTTGCCTCTTTAGGATTAAGGAGGTTGTTTCTTACCTATTCTCTTGGAACTGTATTCCCTGACATTCGGTCCCACGGAGAGCTCGTGATTTGTTATGGACCTTGAGTGTTTTATTTTGTATCTTGAACACTTATCATCTCTGGAGCAAGAGAGTGAGGTGACACTTATATCCGAATATTCCTGTTTCTGATTTCTAAGGGGAAGGAAGCACTGGTTGTATGACGATCTGATGTTAACATGCAGATGATAGTTGCACTGGTATGTATGGTGTAGTGGTATCAGCATTTACAAGGGGTGAGAGGTGAGAATGGTCTTCTAATCTGTTCAGATTTCTTGTTGTAGGTATGCCTCATGAGTAGGAGAGAAGTATCTCTGAGTTATTGGTGTACTGAAATACGCGGTTCTTTCCCTGACCAGTCTCAAGGTATTAGTTAGTCCTAGTGAGATTATATGAGAGTAGCACATGTGGATAACAAGTGTTAACCCTGTATTTTTTTGTTGCAGGTCTCCCGCTCCCCGCTGTTCCTTCCCTAATTCCTATTTTCCCTCACCTGACTACCTTACTACTCTGCGTTGTATTATCCAGAGTTGGGGAAGTCTGGAGGTGGACCCCTTTATGCATCATCCGGAACCTAAGGAGTGGACGTGAAGTTGACAGCCCCAACCTCTGGCAATTTCATCCACCAAGATCTTCAATCACACCGCATCGTGTGCAGAGTGGCCTGCTGCTTTGTCAAGCTGCCCGAGGTCCTCCTGCGACTCATGTGCCTTCGGCTTGTGGGTCCTGTGGAGGGTCATCTTAGACTTTCTTGGGCTCCCCTGATTGCTCTTGGTCTTCTCTAACTCCGCTGCTTGTGGTGAGTCTCCTGGACCTTGCTGGTCCCAACGGTGCACTTTCTGAACATGCAAAGACTTGTTGGTGCTCCTTCCAGATTCCAAGCCCTCAGCACTCAACATCCTTCGTGGGACAGCTTGTATCGGACTCCTGGTCATCCTCAGCATTGCCTGGACCTCACAGCTGCAGAGTAAAGCTCTAAAACTTCAACCGCATCTTACACGTAGAGTTGGACTGAGCCCGCGGTCGTGTTCACACACACTGCACAAGTCCTCCGTGGGGTCCCAATCTGCTCACCTTAGGTGGTTCATTCAGGTCCCAGCACTTCTACATCCTCTCGACCCTGTCTTGACCAGAGTCGTGGTTCTTATATACCACTTATTTAGTATACAGTTAGGTCCACCCCTGTGCATTTGGTGCCACATACTGTTTTGCTTTGCTTTATTATTGTGTGCATTGTGTTTATATCTGTGTAGAAGATACTATAACATACTAGTATTTTTATTTGATAATCAAATTTTATTGAAGTTTTCAACACAAATAAGTTCATTGATAGTAGGTCACACAGTCCAATTAGAAACCCCTGTCCCTCCCAAATGACAACACAGATCGTATCAGTCTTTTCAGAATAAAGAACTAGCACCCCCGTAGCACATTGAGTTAACAAGTTAGATCCAATCAAGATGGGAACAAGCCGAACCATTTGCCCCATACCTTGCCAAACATCTCCGGCCATCCCCGAGCCTCAAAGAGGGCCTCCTCCTGCACCCCGCACCAGTCCACCCCCCTCCTCCATTTCCGTAGTGTCGGTGCCACTGCCAGTGCTGTTCCCAGGAAGCGCTTATCGGCCCGGGAGCCGTCCAGGCCATCGAACACTCCCAGTAACAAGTGTCATGGGGAACCACCCAACCCAAAGCCCACATAAGCTCCAATTCCACCCCTCTCCAGAATGGATCTAGGGCCGGACATAGCCACACCATGTGATAGAAGTCGGCTGGGGTGTCAGCACACCGGGTACAGGCCGAGAAGGATCTCACACCAGCTCGAAAGAGGCAGGCCGGCGTGAGATACGCCATCTGGAGGAAGTAAAGCTGGACCAGGCGTAGTTTTGAAGAAGTGGTTAGGGATTTGGAGCCATCAGGGCATCCCGCTAGTCAGCTTCGTCCAAAGGGCCCACCCAACCCTCCCATCGCTCTCTAAGGCGATCTAAGGATGTGGGGCAGTTATTAATCAGGGCTTGGTATATTCGGGACACCCCCCCTCTCCCCAGGTTACCCAACATGACTTGAGCCTCAAGAGGACTAAATTCCGGAAGAGAGGCGGGTGCTTGGATGTGTATGTGGAGGGCGTGGCGGAGTTGCAAGTATTTATAGAACCGGGAGTGTAGGAGGGCATGTCTTTGCTGTAGGTCAGAGAAGGAATGTATGTAGTCCCCTACCCACATATCTCCCAGCAGGGAAATCCCCACCAGGTCCCAACGGCGGAAACCCTCCAGGGATGAGGTCTCCCCCAACCAGGTGCCACACCATAGGGGCGTTTGTCTAGTCAGTTTCCGATCCCAGTGAACCATGCAAAGGGCAGCGCGCCAAGCCATAAGGACCGATCTGGTGATTGAGGGCATAGAGTGTTACGCCGGGGAACCGCATAGGAAGCCCAGTATCTGCGCAAAGTCTAGGACAGTGAGCTCCACCCGGTAGGCTGGGTCGGACCAGCCGCCCGCAAACCAATCGTGAATCACAATGAGTTTTGTGGCTGTGTAGTCAAAGTAGAGGTTGGTGACTCCCATGCCACCGTCAAAGGGGGGGACCCGGCAATGGGACAGGGACAGTCGTGATCGCCCACTCCCCCACAGAAACCGGATAAGCGTGCTATCCAGTTCCTTGAACCTGCTAATCGAGAGGTGAATCGATGTGTTCTGCAAAATATATAGAAAGCGGGGAAGGATCATCATTTTAAAAAGGGTGCTCAGGCCTAATGGGTTAAGGGGAAGGGACTGCCAGTTCCTAAGATCAGTTTTCATCCGGGCGACTAGGGGAGCAACGTTGAGGGCCCACTCTAGCTCAGGCAGGAGGGTCACCCATACACCCAGATACTTGAATGACTGCCTCCGGAGGGGGATCACCGCCTGCCAATCGAAGCATGCCCGTGAGGGGTGAAGGGGGACCAGTGTGGATTTCGCCGGGTTGAGACGGAGACCCGAGACTTGCTCAAAAGCAGAAAGGGCCCTCAGAGACCTAGGGCCGGAGTGCTCCGGGTCGGCCAAATAAAGCAGAACATCGTCTGCATATAGAGCAATTTTGTCCACCTGGCTCTGATCCAACTTCCAGCCCTGGATGAGGGGGTCCTGCCGTATTAGCGCCGCCAGGGGCTCCATCTCCAGCGCGAATAGGAGTGGTGAGAGGGAGCAACCCTGGCGGGTGCCTCTCCGAATCGGAAATGGTTCGGAGGACGCGCCGTTGACGAGCACACAGGCTCTAGGGCTGTTGTAAAGAACTTGGACCAGGCGGCGGAAGGGAAGGCCGAAACCCATCGTCTCCAGAACGTCTCCCAAGTATCCTCAATCCACTGTATCAAAGGTCTTCTCGAAGTCAACAAGGAGAAGGGCCAGGTATGGGGAGAGCCGATGTCGATGAGCCAGTGCGAGGTGGAGACGGCGGATACAGTGACGGGTACCCCTGGCCGGCATGAACCCGCATTGGTCGGGGTGGACCAGATCCTGCAGTAGAGGCCGGAGTCTTTGGGCTCTTGCAGTGGCAAAGATTTCAATTTCGGTGCTTATCAGGGAGATAGGGCGGTAATAGGAGCAATCCAGGGAAGGTGGCTGTGTCTTCGGGATGACCACGATGGTCGCCACATCGGATTCAGACGGGAAGGACCCGTCGTCAACCACCTGACGGAAGAGCTCTGTCAGATGGGGGACCAGATCGTCGCGGAACGCTGAGTAATATTCCTGTGGAAATCCATCAGGCCCTGGCGTCTTGCCGGAATGTAGCAGGGAGATGGCTCTGTGAATTTCTTCCGGAGTGAGAGGGCCGTCTAGGGCATCCGCCGTCTCTCTGGGGAGACACGGAAGGCGTATTTCGGAGTCTGCCATCAAGTCAGCGAGGGAGGCTCCAGGGGGGCGTGCGGTATAGAGGCCCTCATAATACTGTGCGAAGGTTTGCGCAATGGCCAAAGATGTCACATGGCGTGTCCCATGGACCGTTTGGATCTCAGGGATGATGCAGAGGGCTCTAGGGTAGGATACCAGATTGTTGAGCAGTTTACCGTTCTTGTCGCCCCAGCCGTAGATGTGGGCCACTGAGGAGCGCCAGAGGATTTTGGCCGACTCCAGGGAAAGCTGCCGAATCTCGTCCCGGACCAGTGCGAGCCGTCTGGAGGAGTCGGCAGCGTCATTAGCCAGTTGAGCTTGTTCCAAGCGAACGGCTCTGGACTCCAGCTGCGCCAGTTGGGTGGTCTGGGCCGCGCGCTTGGCATGCACGAGCCCCCTGGCGACTCCGCAGAGCACTCCTTTGCCCGCCTCCCTGAGTGTTCCCTGCGAAGGGACCGACCCTACATTGGCGGAGAAGTAGTGTCGGAGCTCCTGACTGAGGGAGTCCACCAATTCGGGGTCCTGCAGAAACCACGCATTTAGGCGCCAGGTTGTCTTGGGGCCTGTGGACGGAGACCCAATGTGGATCGAGATGGGGGAGTGATCGGAAATTCCCCTGGGAAGAATTTCTGCCCCTGACACCAACTGGTAGTCCGTGGCGGGCATCAGTATTAAACCTATGCAAGAATGGGTGCGGTGGGCGGCTGATGTGTGAGTGTATTGTTCCCTTCGGGGGTTCCACACTCTCCATACATCGCAAAAACCCATTGCTGAGGTCCATCCTACCAAGCTCTTCGCAGAGGCAAGCCGCTGTGCAGAGGGAGGGCCCGACACATCCCTGGAGGGTTGGAGGACTGCGTTGAAGTCACCCTCGACGACGGTGAGGCCCTGGGGAAGGAAGGAAACTGCCTGCGTGAGGTGCTGGAGAGTGGCTGATAAGAGTGCCGGGGGGACATAGGTGCAGAGGAGATTCAAGGGGTTACCCTCAATCAGTCCTGACACGGCCACATACGTTCCCTGGGTGTCAGTGATGGCGTCAATTACGATGAAGGGAAGCCCTCTCTTCAGAAGAATGGCCACCCCCCGGGAGACTCTGGTAAAACCGGAGTGCCAGACCCGGTCGAACCCGTATCTGGCCAGGAATTGGCACTGGGAACGCAGAAGGTGTGTCTCCTGGAGTAGAAGGGCATCGGGCATGTGGCAGCGGGCTGCCCGCAGCACCGCGGTTCGTTTGATGCGATCAAGGAGGCTGTTCACGTTCCAGGAGAGAATGTGGAGGGGTTTGTGATAGGCACGGGTCATGTTCCGTAAAGGGATCTGGCGTGTAGCAAGTGTGCAAAGAGGAGCCCTCCCCATAAGGGGGAAGGATCCGGCTAGATCCTGGGCTCAGGGGCCTAGTTAAGGAAGACAGGGGTGTGTGTGACAGCCAAAGAGGATAGTAGGACGTGTGACTACTCATAAGAACAAAACTGTGATGTATTCCTATAGGTTCTGTATCGATCCTCCTATTCCTGACCCTATTCTGGTTAACAAGTTAACTAGCAGCCATCCCATGAGGCAGAAAACCCCCATGATGCAGGAACCGTTATCTGATAAAGCCACACTACGGCACAGGAACGTGTTATCTGATTAAGTCATAACGCTTGCCATCTAATTAGACAAGCGATATTCCTCCAGCCCCTGATAAGGCATACGGAGTTCTCAAAACAAATCAAACCTATGACAACCTGGGAAAAACCCTGCGGCCATTGTTTTGATTTCACCGAGAACTTCAGCAAAAGAATGTGCTAACGACCTGGTCGTATGACATCCTTATTGACGTATCTATGTCCATCCTTACGTCAATCTCGGCACCTTAAAGGTATAAATATTACCGATATTGCCCTATGCAAACACACGCGGTGGTGACGAGATCGGAGCAGCCAGACTTGCCGAAGCCCAGAGCAGAGCAGACCCCGCTGGCGCAGCCCCGCCTTCCTGACGCGTTGAGAACGAGACGCTGCCTTTCTCCTGCCGAGAAATCCAGCTCCGGCGCTTCCGGGCAGCCCTCGCAGGCAGCCTGGAATATCGAGACCAGAGACGAGAGATACCATCCCTCATCCATCCTAGATTCCAGGTACAGAACTGAATAACCCCTCACAGAGAATTCTTTAGTCAGTCACTTGGCAAAACAAACTTAACTTAAACTGTAACTTTCTATTCCCGCCCACGCATTAGACTTAGGTCAGGTACACGGGGTAGGCGTAGTTAGAAACACCAGTTGAGTACGATTAGTCAAATGTATATGTGTATGTAATATATCTTATTCATTTTAAACCTTCATATGGCTTAGAAACCATATCAATGTTTTTACAGTATTATTTTATACTTCTGCTTTTAATGTATGCACTTTACTTAACCATAAGTATTGCAATAATATCGATCCATTTCTCTTGTATGAGAAAAGAGACTGATCAATAAATAACATCTTTTATTGAACATGCCCGTCTCTTCCTTTTCTCTACAATCTGATGAGACTAAGAATGCACGTACTGACTGAGTAAAATAAATTGCCTTTTGTTCACACGACTCTCGAGATACACTCTTGATTAGGGGAGAGCAAAGTTGTCATGTTCTATGGTTGTCAGAAACTAAATCCCTTCTTGTCTATCCAGGGAGGTTCAACTCCTCCTTGCCTATTCGAGAAAGTTTCTAGTGAACTCTGAGCTAGCTGGCAAACCCAAAACTTTAAGTCTAATATCGACAGTAGTAGACCTAGTTAACGTCTGGTCTAGGCCTATACTATTGAAGGTATTATTCCAATGCGCAGAGCCTATTGGGATAATAGGAACTACACTACATGGCGCCCAACGCGTTTGGAAGGGCGATAAAACTAACGTAAGACATTTAGAGTAACTCAGTCGTGCTTTCTCACTCAGACCCCTTTTTTCCCATAAATACTCCAAAGACGTCTGGAGTGGGTGAAAGGTAATATCCGCCAAACCTCGCAGGAGGAAACTCCTATGTATGGTACTTGGTTTAGTCAACGTTGAAGGATAAACCGTTCCAAAATATTGTGCATCTAATCTTTGTTTCCATAAGAAACCTGATCTGCAAACAAACTAAATAACCTTCTGGACAGTACAATGTCAGACACTGAAGAAGAAAGAGAGGCAGTTAGATTAGCAACTGAACTCGCAGCAGCTGATAATGCACTGCAAGACGCAGACCAGGATATAATACTCATCCCGGTCATCAAAAGGAAATCTATAACTTTAAAACTTATAGAAAATGGACTGACACCTAGAGGTGGCACAGTCATATTCGTGATTGAGGCACACGAATATCGGCAGACAGAGGTATATTATTCATGGATACATTTTCCAGCAGCAAATGCTGTAACATAGTACTTCCACTATTACAAAACAGAGGACCCTCCTAATGAGTACACTCCTTTCGAGGAGGTGGAAGTACCACTTAAATTTCAAGAGCATCTGCTCTTATTTAATGGCGCCCTAAAACATAATAATCACATCACCAGGCTCGGTCCATTAGGTAGACCAGGAGCAACGTGGCCGGTCCTAGCCGGATACACACCACATCCAGACATCAATGGGATGTCTCAAGCAGAGCTTTTAACACAGCTAAAACAATTAATAAAATTACATAGACAATTAGTCCAATATGTGATGCGGACTTCAACAATTCAACCAGCAATTAAAATTCCACAGCTGACCCCTCACCAGGGGAACACAAATAAAATTACACCACAGAACATACAATCCTGCCTAGGTAAAGTACCAGCTAAATGGGAACAAATACCATTCTGGTTAGCACAAAAAATCACCCAAATAGAGGCTGTGTTTCCAGACACCACCCCGTTAGAAAAACACAGGATACTGACTATCTGTCTTCCAATGGGAATCGCACCACACATTGAGGACTGTGACACTTGGGGTACAGTCTTTGCTTCCATCTACACAAAAACGCACGGTGTTCCATCCATTTCGGTAATACCAGATGTGCTAAAACAAATTCAAGACGAATATGGTCCAGAACCCGCTTTAACTCTTGGTATGAAATTACTAAAAGACTTCAAGCAGGTCTCGGCTATATTATTAGCCAACATAAAGGGAGAAGCAGCAAACGTGGCGATCCGCCAGAGGTTAAAAGAGACAGATATAGCAGACCAACCAGCTGAAATTGCCAGAATCATAGAAAAATCCTATGAGGAACTAGGTAGAGATAGTTTAGGTGGAATACCAGTAAAACCACAACTGATTGAAAGTCCTGAAAAAATATTTTTTAATAATAACTCAACATCACAAAAAAAGAGCTGGGATGGAAACAAACAATCCAATCCTAAAGAAAAGAAATTCCAGTCCAGAGGAAGGTCTCCTAGGCGAAGAGAAAAATCTCCGAACCAAAGACACAGGTCACCCCAGAGTGACCCCTCTGGGAAAAGATATAACCTTAGAAATAGGGATAATATAAAGAAGCCTGATAGATATCAAGACATTGATACACGTCCCTCTCAATCTTTTCAGACTTCCTCGCAGAAATCGGAAAGAAGAGGACGATCAGAACAAAGAGAGGAGCACGCCAAGTCCAAAGACAAGGAACCTGCTCAGCTAAAAAAGAAATTACAATTTCCAAAAAAGAAGGTAGCCAGTATCAAGGTAGTTAACAATGCCGAGAATACTGAGGACACAACTGAAAAACGGAGAATGGGCTCAGACAATGCTAGACAGCGCAGCAGAAGTGAGCATAGCTCGCAAAGTCCTTATGAATCATCTGGAGACAGTGGACACGAATGAATATCTTCAAGTGGAAACTGCAGACACCAGAGTTAGCAAACCTCACAAAATATATGAAATAACTTTACGTATAGAGGGGGATAAGACTAGAAAAATAAGGGGACTATTTTGGGATAATCTCTCCAAGGGCTATGACATCCTTCTAGCTGAAAAAGACTGGCCACCAGAGTTTGTCAGGGAGTGCCCTCATGGCGAAGAAATAATTATGCCTGCCTTCTCAAATCATATCCCAATTCATAAAAAATATACACTTGCCAGAAAGTGGGCAGTAGCTCTAGCTCCTGCTTTATATAAAAATCATGTAGGATGGGATGAGGACTCTCCTCCTCACAAAATCCAGTTAAAATCACAACCTACTGCACAAAGGCAGTACCCAATTAAGCAAGAAGCTAAAAAGCAGGTAAAAGAAATCCTAGATCAGCTAGAATACCAGGGGGTGATTGAAACTTGCACCTCACAAATGAACAACCCTTTGTTTCCGGTCTCCAAACCAGACAATTCATATCGTCTAGTTTTGGATTACCGACATCTTAACTCATGTTGCAAAACTTTTGCAGTGCAAAACTCGCATAGTGCTGCACTAATGAATAACATAGTGCGCAAAAAATACAAAACAACATTAGACATCTCTAATGGATTCTTTTGTCAAAACATAGCACCAGAGAGCAGATATTTGTCTGCATTCTCAATAAATGGCACTCAAAAACAATTCTGTCGGTTAGCCCAGGGGTACAAGAATAGCCCAGGGGTATTCTCAGCGAGAGTAACAGAATTACTACAAACATATGATGACGAAGCATTATCTTATGTCGACCACATATACTTAACAGATGATGACTTGGATACTCACTTGAAGAGAGTGAACACCATAATACTTGGGTTCGCAGCAGAGGGTTACAAATTCAACTTTAAAAAATCCAGAATTGCCCATCTAACAGTCCTGTTCTTAGGATACGAATTATCAAGTGAAGGCAAAAGCCTGGCTGACAATTTCCTAGAGAAATGTGCCGTACTCCAAGCACCTAGAACACTAAAAAACCTACAGTCAATTCTAGGCTTCCTAAATTTCGGAAGAACATACATTGCAAATTACGCAGAAAGGGTCAAACCCCTTTATGATCTAATAAAACCAGATTTTAAAAGAACCAATTGGACTCAAATACACACAGAAATTTTGAGATCCTTACAAACAGACATGTTAATTAAAGCAAACTTAGAAACACGTGATAACACACGCAATCTTGTGATTCGAGTCATCCCAGGAAGATGCGGATTCACATACCTGACCTCTAATGAGGGAGAAAAGGTACCAATTGCATTCAAATCACACTTGTACACAGAAGCTGAAAAGAAATTCAGCATTAAAGAAAACATTGTTCATGCAGTTCAAACCGCAATAGCTAGAGAAAAAGATCAAGCGGACGGTAGACACATCACAGTCAGAACAGCGGAATCAGCCTTCGAGGCATTAACAACACCGTGTAATTTACCAACAACAACATTGAATCCGGAATGGATACAATGGGTGAATTCAATTACAACAGACAAAGTATACTACTACTTTGATCCAGAACTAAAGGAATTGAAAAATCTAGAATATGAAAGAACATTCCCTCTGCCTATCGACATTCTGCCCTTACGACAATACGCTTGTGTAATCTATACAGACGGACATGCTCAACCCTCCGCTTGGGGAGAACAAGCATACAACCCCACATGTGAGATTACAAAAGAAGTGTGGCGCGGAGGTAAACTAAGACCTCTATTAACAAAAACACACTCAGTAGAAACTAATTCAGAACAACAGACTGAAATAATAGCATTGAAAATGGCGCTAGATAATGCGGATCGCGAATTCCCGACACTTATAGTGTCTGATTCATATTACTGCGTCAAATCATATAACAACGATTTGCAGACATGGTTTCAAAACGGTTACAAAGATGACACAGGTGCAACAATAAAGCAGAAACTGCTCTGGGAACAAATAGCTCTTTTACAAAAAGAACTACCAAAGACTCACGTGACACACTCACTGAGTCATCAGCGTGATGGCGTTCACGCTGCAGGGAATTCATTGGCTGAAACAGCCACAGCGGTAGCAACTAAATCGGCTTCCGTAGCTCGAAAAAAGCGTACAGTGAAGTATATTGACGGTGAAACAGTGCTGGCAGTGAAAACATCATCAAAAGGCGACTCCTCAGCGCTACCGATCAACTATCCACTCAATTATACATACATAATCGATGCAAACTCCGTCCCTTTTGCTCGAATCCCTGGAGTGGGGGATAGAATGATTCCAAACATGGACAGGAGAAACTTGTTAATCGCAGACGCACATATGGGCGAGGGTCTCAGACACCTCAAACTAAAAGATTCTCTGGAAGAATTACAATCAAGGTACTGGTGGCCAGGCATGAGCCTGCATCACACCATGTTTGTAAAAAAGTGCCCAAACTGCAACAGGAATCGCAGTGGTGAGAGAAACGGTGTAATACCGTGTCATTTCACTCCAGAAAAAATCAACAGTAAAAAGCAAGGCTTGCGATTAACATATACAGGCTAGTTTCCACTTATAATGTAGATCACCAGCACTCGGCTGACGTCTGGACTGTTATACAAAGATTTGCGAGTCTAAATGGCATATACGCTAAGAGCATGCTACGTTTGACCATTGTTTTCACTCGAGCCCTCCAGCCTGAGGGGAAACATGGCCAAATGAGCATAGCACAGCAGGAATCTTCTCACTTCCTTCCTGAGGGATACAGGATGGTGTAAAGAAAAAACCAAGGCATAAAGCAATCTATAACGGAAAGGATATTAGGTTCGGGAGCTGGGTGGGTCAAACATCTAATAAGTGTCCAACGTAGTCTAAATAACCTGCCAAGAAATTCTCTGAAGGGATTCAGTCCGTACGAATTATTATTTGGAACTAGGATGTTAATCTCTGACCTTGACAGTCAGACTTCAGTGGTAAAGGAAAAAAGCTTTGATATCAAAGATCGTTTGGCTATTTTACAGGACTTAAATGAAACAAGAAAAGACCTGAGCAACATAAAGTTGAAACAGCAGCCAACAACCACTGAAGAACCACCACCTGTCCCAGCAAGACCTGTCTGGATTCCAAAAGTCGGGGATCTAGTCAGAGAAAAGATCGCGGTAAAGAAGGAATTTGGGCCTTCTTACAGAAAAGCAGTTCCTGTCTTGTCTGTCAACGGGACAAGATCAGTAGTACTACCGCCGCTTGCTGGTAAAAAGGAGAACCGAGTTGTATCCATCGACCTGGTAAAACCACAACATGTGGCCGATAACAAATAGTAGGCCAAGTGGACTACCCAGAAGTAGTAGAACACCAAGATTTGCTACTAACACAGAGGCTCAATCTAAGAGGCTAATCACATTCGAAACGCCTACAGAACTACAACAAGGACTATGCAACAATGCAATGGAACTTAGACCTCTGAAAACCCAAATAAAAACATTTAGCAGAGACACACCAACCTATAATGAAGTAACAAACGACTATGCAAGAAACAGTAATCCTGAAGCGATTGGAACAATTGACAGAACTGCATCCGGCTACTTCATAAACTTCGATGATTCCTCTGAGGACTTCACTGAATCAAAAACACAGCCATCAACAAAAACCTTTAAAGATAAAGCTAAAGAACTTTTGAAACAACTGAAAGAAACATATCTGATTTCTCCATGGATTGAATTTTGGGTGGGTTTTGGTGCATTTATCCTCATACTTTGGCTCATCATGATACTAACTTTGGGACGCTTCATTGAGGGAAAATATGCTAAAATGGACACAGCAAGTCAGAAAATCAACTTGATCCTCAAACCACACACATCTTCACACGTCGAGAAAAGAGAACTTTCTTCAGTCAACTTCACAGCCAATCCTATACCGGGTGGGGTAGCATGGGATAACACTGACTATGAAATCTATGGTCCGGTTGAAATCCTGAAATATCCACACCAGATTAAAATCTCATTGAGTGACTTTGTAAAACCAAGCTCATTTGCTGATGATTGGGACTTTGAAAGTATAAATAATATGATGTCTGACTTAGTGATGTCTGCTAAATTTACCAAACATGATTATTTGCAGGGTTCGACAAATTATGATAGTATGTACTGTTATAACCACTATGGTAACCATTTTCTACATAGATCTGCACAACCTAGAAATGTTTTAAATTATAATCAATGGGAACATTGTGCAACCCCTCCAAAAGGAAGCTCAAGAACCGTTTATGACAACTATTCATACTTTTCAGGTTTTAACACAAGTAATGCTGAAACATTTTATTTCAAATTGTCAAATAAGACAGGGACAAAGACCATGATAACCAACACAAAATTGATATATTCAGACTCATTCTTTGAACAAATGAATACTTTTGGTTTTGATTATTGGGACAAAAATGTTGAATTGAAAAGTGTTTGGGGCACAAAAGAATGGCAAGTACAGGGTATAGAAGCTTTGTTTAGAGCCTGCATGATCCCAGAACAAATTATATTTTTAAATGACACTGTTCAACAAACTACCTGTCTTGGCTTAGCCAAAATCAAAGACTTAAATAAACCGTCTATTCCAAAACCAACAATGAACAGCAATAGCTCCACAGATGAAGAGATAGACGTAAATTATGTATTAAGCCAAAACAGAACACATCCAGATTGGAAACAGTGGTTGATCTGGCCCACAGATACTAATAACTGTCAAAACAGATTCCTGAACAAAACACAGGGGTTCAAAATGACCAGGCCAGACCCTAGATATCCCCAAAGACATCACCCAGGGATAATAACCACCTACAGTGTGGGCAAATTATGCCTTCAATGGCTACAAACTTCCACACTGGCAGAAATCAAGCAACACCTAACTTTACTTACTAATGGTGCAGAATTGCATGATTTCACTATGGGACCACGCAAACAGCGTCAAAAGCGTTTCATAGCAGCCTCTGTATATGCAGCAAACTATGAGGCCTGGAAGGTTACTCAAATTGAGACAGCAGAAAGGATACGGGAAATTGACCGTATTAATTTGGAAAAATCACTTTCTGTAGTGGACAATGGGTTAATGACTCTGTCCTCCAGAATTTTTTCTCTGGACAGCATTGTGTCTTCAGCAATCGACATAATATCGCAAGACTTACTGTTGTTACAACACGGTCAGTCTCAATTGCGTTCTATTGTACAGCTTGGCTGGACGTTACAAAATCTGCGTTCAGGCTATGTGCCTTGGCGTTTAATCAACACAACGTCACTTTTCAATATCTTTAACCTTACTGATAAACAAATCAGTATGGCCCAGAAGGGTGCTGATTATACAATCCTGAGCATTGAGAAACTAGAAAGATTACCAGTGACAATGTCAGAACGACCTGTCAGTGAATGGATAATACATGGGATAATTAATATTCCAATCTCAACCTTCAGGTTTCAATACTGCCAAAAATATATACAGGCTGGCATGAACGAAAAACTGGGAAAGGGGTACATTAAAACAACATGGAACTTGCCCTATTCACATGCATGTGTCAGTAATAAAGGACAGAAAGTGTTTCTTAGTGGCAATAATTGTGCAATGTCACTGAGCGGTACACTTCTGTGTAATGGAATTAGTTTGCATGGAGCCTGTGAAGGGAACTCAAATAACCTTTCATGTCACCAGCTAGGCGCACCTGCAACAGAGATAGAACCATTCTTTCAAAGACTCTATAATGGGAGTTACATTCTAATTGTGGACCGCAGATGCTGTAGTCTTATGCCCGGGACTCCTTATCTCGTAACTACGACTGCGAAGGTCAAGTGCTGTGGACGCTTATTGTTCCCCAGCTCCCTTCCAGACAGGGAGGCAAGGGCATGGCCCAACTTGAAAATTACTTCTATTCGAATAGATACTTTAAGCAGAATGAAAACAGTGCTTCTTCAGACGCCGACCAGACTCACGTCATCAAAAGAAACGTATGATCTCCTAGTCGCAAGGACGACTGCAGAGATTCACTCCTTATTATCAACTAATTCCCCCATACATTTCGCAGAAATCCTGAATGAAATCTTATATATTTCTGATACCAGTGGAGTCTCAAAAGTATTTAAGACGGTATTTTCGATGGCATTAACACCATTCAAAGCCATACTGGGTATTTTTCCAGATTTCGTCCATTCGATTTTTGGCGGACTTCCCCTCATTTTAGGACTAATTGCAGGAATCCTATTCTTAGTCCTTATATTTCGTTATGGCAAACCATGTCACAGACAAAACACCTGCGACAAGGGAAGAAACAATCCTAGCCATTGGATACCGGGACCGGATATCAAAAATCCTGGGACTATCCCGGCTTAGAGACCTGAACATGACTTGGTTTCTATCATTTCGACCCATGTGGCATCGATGTGTTTTACCTGTATTAAGGTGCCTGCTATGCAGAGAAGAATGCGTGTTAGACACCTGTCTGACGCTACAATCGGATGCGCCAATGGATGCAGAAACATTGTTGAGTCCGATAAAGGCTCATGCTTTGTGCTGCTCTCAAAGGCTACCAATCCTGATGACGGCATTCGTGGAAGCTTCACCACTACGATTAAGGGGTAGTGAAGTTCAAGATGAAAGCAGCATCGATCAGGTACGACCTTCTGTCAGCGACATTAATCAGAATGTCAATGGAGACAATCATGCGCACGAATGCATGGTTACACCTATTTCCGAGTTAGTGGAACTCTCCCAGGAAGCTGTTGACAACTTTTTCGAGAGTCTAAATGATATGATGTTCTCACCAGAGCAGAAATAGAGACTTTTGAGCAAGCTCGCACACGGCGTTCCCTGAATTTGGCCTTCAACTAGAATAGCAAAATACCATGAACAATTTTCCCTCCAGTTCACGGACAGCACATTTTTTTTCAGCAGCCCCAAAATATTTTTACGAATTTTTCGGGACACTTATTTTCTGCTTCAAGTAAGAACTATTCTTAGAGAACTAAGATTTCTATTTTTAGATACTTTATAGACATTAGCTGCCCGCTGGTATGTTCATAATTATTTTATTCTGTGATGGAATGGTCTCGAACCTTTTTTCTGTATTAAGAGCCATTTCATGTGTAAATTCTCGTATACAAATTAGTTATAATGTATAGATTTGCGTAATTACTTTAGCATTATTCTACAGCTTGTGTGCATACATTACATGTGACTGTTTTCCGTATATTTCATATTTTCAAAATGCATTTATGTATTTTGGGGTGGTAAGGTATACACGATACTCTACAGTATGTTTTACTATGCATAGATTCGTAAATATGTCCATAGTTAGCGTGGAGTGGGTGTGATGTATTCCTATAGGTTCTGTATCGATCCCCCTATTCCTGACCCTATTCTGGTTAACAAGTTAACTAGCAGCCATCCCATGAGGCAGAAAACCCCCATGATGCAGGAACCGTTATCTGATAAAGCCACACTACGGCACAGAAACGTGTTATCTGATTAAGTCATAACGCTTGCCATCTAATTAGACAAGCGATATTCCTCCAGCCCCTGATAAGGCATACAGAGTTCTCAAAACAAATCAAACCTATGACAACCTGGGAAAAACCCTGCGGCCATTGTTTTGATTTCACCGAGAACTTCAGCAAAAGAATGTGCTAACGACCTGGTCGTATGACATCCTTATTGACGTATCTATGTCCATCCTTACGTCAATCTCGGCACCTTAAAGGTATAAATATTACCGATATTGCCCTATGCAAACACACGCGGTGGTGACGAGATCGGAGCAGCCAGACTTGCCGAAGCCCAGAGCAGAGCAGACCCCGCTGGCGCAGCCCCGCCTTCCTGACGCGCTGAGAACGAGACGCTGCCTTTCTCCTGCCGAGAAATCCAGCTCCGGCGCTTCCGGGTAGCCCTCGCAGGCAGCCTGGAATATCGAGGCCAGAGACGAGAGATACCATCCCTCATCCATCCTAGATTCCAGGTACAGAACTGAATAACCCCTCACAGAGAATTCTTTAGTCAGTCACTTGGCAAAACAAACTTAACTTAAACTGTAACTTTCTATTCCCGCCCACGCATTAGACTTAGGTCAGGTACACGGGGTAGGCGTAGTTAGAAACACCAGTTGAGTACGATTAGTCAAATGTATATGTGTATGTAATATATCTTATTCATTTTAAACCTTCATATGGCTTAGAAACCATATCAATGTTTTTACAGTATTATTTTATACTTCTGCTTTTAATGTATGCACTTTACTTAACCATAAGTATTGCAATAATATCGATCCATTTCTCTTGTATGAGAAAAGAGACTGATCAATAAATAACATCTTTTATTGAACACGCCCGTCTCTTCCTTTTCGCTACAATCTGATGAGACTAAGAATGCACGTACTGACTGAGTAAAATAAATTGCCTTTTGTTCACATGACTCTCGAGATACACTCTTGATTAGGGGTGAGCAAAGTTGTCATGTTCTATGGTTGTCAGAAACTAAATCCCTTCTGGTCTATCCAGGGAGGTTCAACTCCTCCTTGCCTATTCGAGAAAGTTTCTAGTGAACTCTGAGCTAGCTGGCAAACCCAAAACTTTAAGTCTAATATCGACAGTAGTAGACCTAGTTAACGTCTGGTCTAGGCCTATACTATTGAAGGTATTATTCCAATGCGCAGAGCCTATTGGGATAATAGGAACTACACTACAAAACAAGGCAGCCCGTAGGCGGCCAACAACAACCAATTCCCGAGAGACAACGGTCTTGCTCCCCTCCCTCGCCCCCCAACTCCCCCCACCCTATACTTCAGAACGGGAAACATCTGTCGCCCTAAAATAAGTCACTAATACCTCGCAAGGAGGCAAACAGCTAAACTAAAACGGTTAGCAACCACTAAATCGGGACATGGCTGAGTCGGACCCCCCTCCATATGTTCGGATAAAATGTTAACAGCAAAATAGGGGAAGAAGAAATAGACAAGTATCTGCGGACTAAGGTATTTGTACTCAGGATTTCAGCGCTATAGATACCCCAACAAACCAGTGTGACAAGCTCCGAGTGAGTCTGTGCATGAAGTCAGAGGCATGTGTATCAGTGGAAAGTTCCAAATTGGAGCCGCAGGCTCCGGTGGCAGTGCTGATCATGGCCTGGTGTCCACGTCTGATCCGCGGATCACAGGGCTTCCAGACAGGTCGGAGTCCGACATGGCTCGTCTCATAGTCGCACTAGGTCCGGGGATGCTGCCCATGTCCACCAGGGAGGAGACCAATTGCGGAGGAGTGGGTCCCCGCTCCTGGGTCTGGATCGGAGAGCGCTGGGGCCGTGCCATGGGGATTGGGAGCCGCCACACTGACGGCCGGCCCTCCTCCGAGATCCGGTCCGGCGTCTCCTGGGCTTCGGTGCGCTCTGGTTCACTTGCTCCGGGACCCGCTGGGACGGTGGGGAAGCAGCCCTCGGCAGGAGGGGACGCTCCTCTGTGAGCCATGTCCAAGCAGCTTGAGGATAGTCGAAGAAGAAAGTCTTGGACTGAAAAATCACCTTCAGCCGGGCCGGGAAGAGGAGTCCGTAGCGCAGGCTGAGTGCTCTAAGTTTTTGTTTGACTTCATCGTACGATCTGCGCTGTGACTGAACCTCCCTCGAGTAGTCCGGAAACACCATTATCTTGGAGTCCTGATAATGCAACGGCCCCAGCTCCCTGGACGCCCCCAGCACGGCAACCCTGTCGTGGAGATTAAGGACACGGAGGATAATGGGGCGGACGGGGGCGCCAGGCGGTGGTCTAGGGGCGAGGGAGCGATGAGCCCGCTCCACCGCGAACCAGGGGGAGAGTTTATCCTTGGGCATCCAGGAACGGATCCAGGTTTCCATAAAGGTGGCAGTGTTGGCCTTCTCCACCCCCTCCGGAAAGCCCAGGAGGCCCAGGTTGTTGCGGCGCTCCCTGTTTTCAGCATCTTCGGCTCGACGGTGGAGTTCCAAGGTCTGTGACTGAAGACGGGCCATTTGGAACTTGAGGGTGTTGACGTCGTCTTCCACTGTGGAGAGCCAGGATTCAGCCTCAGTGATACGTTCCGTGGCCTTACGAAGGTCTTGACGGATTAGGGCCATATCAATCCGGACCTCCGCTATCTTACTCTCCACTGACGCTTGGGACGCGTTGATCGCTTGCAAGATGGTCGAGAGATCTCCTCTGGCTGGGCCCGAGCCGACCGCTACTCCACCGCCAGGCCCCCGATCCGATTTGGCAAACTGGTCCATCGTTGTTTGGGTCACGGAGCCGGAGGCCGGGGGGTTGGGGGGGGGAATGCGGGATTTGCCCATAGTAGTAGATGGCCAACCAAGGGATGTATGACGTTTCAACGCATGCTTTTACAACGCATGCCATTACGATGCAGGTTTTACAACGCAAGTCGTTACAACGACTTGCGTTGGGGGGCGCTGGATAGTGAATAGCTTAATTTACTATTCCAACTCCAGTCCCCGTGGATAGTAGGGAAGGTGTTGGATAGTAAATTAAACTATTCCCTATCCTAGAGCGCCCCCCAGTGCAATGCGTTGTAATAACTTGCGATGTAAAAGTTGCGTCGTAATACTAGTGCGTTGTAAAAGTTACATTGTAAAGGATGTTCCCCCCAACCAAGACGTGCCGGGGAAGAGCGAGTGGAAGTCAAGGCTGTGCTCCCGCCACCCGATATGGTGGCCAAACCTCACCCCCACTCCTGGCCGGTCCAAAACAGAGTCCTCCAGGGGGGGCGCCCGGAGGGGGGGAGGAGCAGCACCCAATGCGCCGCTCAGTCCTCCCTGAGTCAGACAGCACCCCGATGATCCACTCAAGGTGCAATGTCGCTCTCAGATGGGTCCCAAACCAGGGGGCCCCAGGTCCAGGGCATCTCAGGGTCAACGACGGATACTGGCCCCACCGCGGGCACATGACTCCAGGCCAGACAAGGCCCCTGGGAATCCTCCCTAGAGGCTCTCCCATGCTCCGGCCCCGTGTGGCCTCGCAGGGCAATAGGGTGTGTGTGATTTCGCCTCTCAAGGGGAGGGCAGGTCTCAGGGTCCCCACTCACGGCCCCTCGGCGTTACGCAGCCCTCAAAGGGGGTGGCCCCCGGGGCCCAGTCAGTCCAGGCCAAGGCCAGAGGGGTGAAGCGGCGCTGCCAGTACAGGGTGCAAAGTCCGGGGAGGAGCGCCATGCCCAGCCTCACCCCCCGCGGCCGCCCCCGCTAGTATGGCGTCCCCAGTCAACAGGCGTGGACTCCGGTGGAGGATCTTCACCTCCGTGTATCGCGGTGTACATCTAGAGCGTTGCCATCCCCCAGGCAGTGCAGGGGAGCCAGCCCCGCGCAGGCGGCGAGGGGGGCCAGGGTATCGCCGTGCAGAGGGAGCGATGGGCCACCGGGCCGTCTCCCGCAGGCCCTCCGGTGAGCCGCAATCCTCCGCGAGGGGCTCCCGGGGTCCAGCCAGGCAGGTCGCGGGGACACCCCAGGGCAGCTGACACAGGCCCGAGGCCCCAGGCGATAAGCGTAGGCCCAGGCGCCCCCCGGGGAGCCCTCACCTTAGTGGCACCGCTCGTGCTGGTCCGCTCGTCGGCGTCAGTCGCAGCTCTACGGGGCCTCCGCCGCCTCCACCCGGCAGCCGCTGCCGCCACTCCCCTCCGGGCCCAGCTCGCCGCCTCAGGATGGGCCCAGGCCTCGGGGACCACAGGTGATGTCCACGGCCACCCGCGCTCGGCTCCTCCGCACACCGCAGCGCCTAGGGAGGGTCAACGGCCCCCTGGACCCGCCGCCTCGGCCTCTGACAGTAGGGGGAAAGCATCCCGGTCTTCAGAAGGATCAGCACCCAGGCTCCAGCCCGCGCCACATGGGGCCGCCATGTTGAGGAGGACAGGCCTACAGCAGCAGGGAGAAGAGCAGGCGCCGGAAGGGTCAGAGGTGGCCCCAGATGACACCGGGGGACAGCAGGCAGCACCAGGATGCACACGCGGGTAATGGATTGCCGACAGGTAGGCTGTAAAGGGCGGATGGCAGGCGGATGACGGAGGGGGTCCCGGAGCACTCTCAAAGTGCGAGCGCCATCTTGACGCCGCAGGCCTTGCCTTCAACATACGAGTATTAGAAAAGAAATACATATTTTTATAAATACTTTGTGTGCTTTTCATTGAATCTATATTGTAAGATTAGGTTCTGGTAAAACAAGCAGCTTTATACTTAGGCTGTCCGGAATTCGGTTTAAACCGACTGATTTGCATAGTTGTTGCCCCGTTGTTGCACCATTTGGCCACTTGGTGGAGCCAAATCCTTACAATGTGAATGAGTGCTTTAAAGATCTTTACTTTGTCTTAATGTGCGTGCAGCGGCTACCCTTTAACTTAAAGGCGCATTAAGACAAATCTCGGGGTGGGGGGGGGGGCATGCATTTTGCCTGTCATGGGAATACGCTCTTAGTGGGAATATAGGCAAGTGGTAAACACAAAGCGCAGCGTGTGAACTGACAGTCCCTTCGGAGCTGGGTAGGTGGAAAGGGGGAGACCCGTGAGCTCGAACAGAGCAGGGCAGGTGTCAAGCCACGATTAAAACAGGACGAGTGGCAAAATGTGACAAGTGGCAGTATGTGTGACAGCAAGTGGCAGGCAGAATATGCATGGTGTGAGGAGAGAGGGCCGCGACCGTTCGTGCCCCGAGAGCGGGCAGCACAGGAGATACCCGTGAGGGGGTGCCAAGGATGTCCCACGCCAGGAAGCGTGAACCCCAGGCACGGCAATGTAAACACTATTGGGGCAGATTTATGAAGGCCTTGCGCCGCCGGTGCGTCACTTTTTCCCATGTTAAAAATGACGCACCGGCGGCGCAAGGCCTTCATAAATCTGCCCCGAAGAGTCTTTTCCAGGCAGCTCATCACCGGGTTGACTTCTTGGTTTAGGGCTGTAACTGATTCGGCACCTGCGGTTTTCTTTCTTCTGGGGTCATTTTACATTGAGGTTTCACTGAATGCCGTGTTTTCACTGAATTCAACAAATTCTTTAATTTGAAATGCAAAAACAACACTATCCAGCTATTTCATTCATTCAAAATTGGGAATATTTGAGATTATTGCCGGAGTCGCCCAAAAAAAGTGAACCAAAGGTATCAGAGCGCTTTACATGAGCACCAGCCAGTTGCGTTACAACCTCTTCTGACATTAGACACCCCTAGGGCCAGCGCAACACCAGGCCCCCTGCCTGGCTCATGTGCGAGGGAGAGGTGCTGTTGTGGTCTGGCATCCGTCTTACTGCAGTCGCACCCGAGCACTTCACATGTCTTTAAAAGACCATTTAGTTAACGAGGACTTGTTGGGGCATATTATCAAGGGGCTTTATCTCCGCTTTTTTGGCTTTAAAAGCCAAGAAAGCGGAGATAAAATTATCTCCCTATTACCAAGCTGTCGCTAACACCAGTTAGCGACAGCTAATAGGAGATAGTGACCATCTTGGGCCCCGCTTTGCATGTCAGTGATATTTATCACTAATGACATGCAAAGTGGGCGTGCCAAGATGTTAGCGACTGAAAACAGTCGCTAACATCGCTATCTCCTATTACCAACTTTTGGAGATATTCGCGCTAAGCGCGAATATCTCCAAAAGCTAACACTTGCCCAGGAGCAGTTCTTAGCCATGTTATCCAATGGGAGGTGGATAACATGGCTAAGAGCATTTGCTCGATAATGCATGAATATCGCTGACTTTTCAGTGATATTCATGCATTGCGGCCGTTTTTTATCGCATTTGCGATAAACCTTGCTAATAGCAAGGTTTATCTGTGATAAAAATCGCCGATGTGCGGCGATAATTGTTGTCTCTAAACAAGTTAGAGACAAAAATTATCTCTATTGGTTGGTAATATGCCCCGTTGTTCTTTCATCCCTTCGTGGAGCCCCTGCAATTTCACTCTGCCAATTGTTTGAAGAATTAGCCCCCACCTCCTCCGAAATGTTTTCTTAGCCACCCCCTCCCCACCCCTCCTATTTTTGACACTAGTTGCGCCTCGAGTTTCTTGGTGCACTCGATCTGTCTGTCTACAGCCTTTTGTGGATGTATGGGTCAATTCACTCAGTTTGTCCTGTTTGGCTTTTGAAATAAAATGCACAAAACACTGGAAGTAAAACAGATGGCCTTACGGAGCCAGGACGTGCTTAAAATTAAAACAATCATGAAGAAATACATGTAATTAATTTCTACGCTTTGGAAAAGAGCTGGGTATTCTGTGTAGGCGGGGACTGGAGGACGCACATGGATCTGGTAACCTCTTGTTAGCAGGAGTGCTGACATGGGTTGCTCTGTGCCGCAGTGATGATTTCTGGCACCCCAGTATGTCACGGAACCCCTCTAGCAGGCACTGTACCGGGCTCAAGGGCCTGCAGGGCATCCTATGGTAGCTTAAGGTTTTTCATGGTTAAATGATGGGAGAGCCTCAGCAAGTTCTTCTAACCCAAGGCAGGCCCAGGAGTAACAAATCAGTGCCAGATTTTCTGTACTGTACTGACCATGTTAAAGAGTTCCAGTTATAATTGGTGTGTGAATTTTTGTTACATAGCTATCATGAAAATCTGGCATGTATTGTTATAACATTTTCAGGGGGTAGTGTTTTATATAGCGCCAACAAGAGCCGGAGATATCAGAGCGCTTTATATGAGCACCAGTTGCATTGCAACCTCTTCTGACCCTGCATCTTCACTCTGCAGATTGCTGGAAGAATTACCAACCTCAACCCCCCAACATTTTTATTAGCGCACAACCTCCTCGAAATTTGACTCTAGTTGCGCCACTGCCCATCTCAAAAGAAATGAGGATATTTTTCTGGTTATAGATGGCACTAACCCATGCGCGTATGAATTGAAAGGCACAGCTTCTCTTGTAATTAAAGCAACAATCGGTGTATTTCAGTGTGAACTGCTCCCACAAGGCTTATAAAACGATTGCTTCATCTTAGCGCACACACAATGATTTCATGACATAACCGCTACCACTAGTCACTATGATCTGGGTACTCAGTTGAACTCCATCATCATTGTCTGACAAACAAAAAGCGCAAATCTGAAAAAATCAAACAAACAGTAAGTCCCCACCACTTCTGAATTATGTTGTGAGTTAACGATAATAATGTAAAGCCCGTCTGCATACATTTGTATGCCTAGTGAATGTGGAGACAATATCCTTCATCTTCAAAATCCCTTCGGTCAGTTGGTGTCACTCACTTTGCGCATTCATTTAAAGTCGAAGATGGATGTTACACCCCATTACTTTCAAACATCACTAGCTACCACTGAGTGACAGAGAGGGGATTTTAGTTAACTGAGAAAACTCTACTGGAATCCTGGTATCTTTGGCATAAGCATGAAGCTACTGTCCAGAGAAACATGCGATAAGTTCTAGCAGTACCCAAAAACATTAAAGTTAAGAACACATTACAAGATACATCCAGAACCAATAAAAAAAAAACAGCACAAAATGGATTCTTATGCTATGCCGCAAAGATGTGTTCTTCAATTTCACCAATTGGTTGGCATGGAAAGCTACGTTAGTAGCCAGAGTTGGAAATTGTGTACTGGCTGTTTTGGCGTTGCCAGTCTCAAGTGCCAATGTCGAGAGGGCCTTTTCACAAATAAAAGTATACATGGGAAGGAAAGAGAGAGCGCGAATGACCAAAGAATCACTGAATAAATATTGTATGGTGTACTACAATAAATGTGACTTGTAAAAATGCATTTGGCCCTCATATACACTGTACTGTACATACACTGTCATATACCATGCATCAATGAAGAAAGCCAGCAATAATAAAAGCAAAGCGTTCCATAAACACCGGTAAAACACCGTTTCCATTGTTTTTTATGGCGCAAAAATGAGTAACCACTGAAAAGCAGTTTTTTAAAGGTATTGAAATCACTGGAAAACACTGACAAAACACCACCAGAATTTACCAAAAATAGAAACTGAAAACAGGAAAGCCTATTTATACTCCTTCAAAACTAACTAAATGTAAATATATTCAGCATTTATAGAGCGCACTGTGACCCTACGGGTATCCTGTCGCTTCAACACGTGAGACCAGCTAAACTCTGAGTATATTGGAGGGCACAGAATCAGTAGAACTAAAGAACCCTGACCACAACTTATGGCCTAGGGAAGAGCCAAGTCTTCATCTTCTTTCTAAACGGCAGCAGGTTTTCCATCTACCTAGGTTCGGCTGGGAGTTTGTTCGTGACCGAAGCTGCTGCAATGCTGAAGGCCCTTCCTCCGGATTTGACTCTTCTAAACCTGGACACTCTCACCAGTTTAGCTGAGGTGGAACAAAGGTTACGCAAGGGACATACCATTCAAACCTGCTCTGTAATGGCTTGGGCCCAAGGCCATGCAGAGCCTTAAAAAGTAGGCGTTGTGTAGAACAAAGGTCTAGTGGAGGCCAGAAAGATACTCTGGTAGCCAGGGCTACTAGTCAATTAAGGGCAGTATTAATCTGAAGAAATAATGCGAAAAAGTCCCAGTTGGACTTGGAAACTAAATATATGTAAGGACACAAGGTTGTGTGGAATGACAACACATTTATTATCAGCATAAATGGAATTTCATATACTTTGGTAATAGTTCTAGTGCTCACATAGGAAGTGAAAGTGCGTGAAGTGGGGAAGTGCTGGTGACATTAAAAATGACATCGCATTGAAAAACAACAAAAACAGTAATTATCAAAACTCCTAAATAAATTGAATGCAGGAATGGAGTTTTGGTTGGAGAGGTCGACGGCGTTTCGATCTCATAAGTGTGAGATCTTCATCAGGATGAGAGAATGTGAGCCATAGAATCTACGGGAAGCAGAGAAGAATTTCAAAACCTTGATCCTAGGAGCAATTTAGATACAGTAGTCATGCACGAGTGATAGCCCTATTGTTCGGCCAGTCTCTAAGGTATGGCCAGGTGCCAATCATAGCAATTGAATAATATGGATTGCACGTAAAATTTATGAGAAAAATTGTGATAAGTGCTGAGCAGTGGGGGGAGGTTAAATGTGTTGTCCTTCCACATAACCTTGTGTCCTTACATATATGTAGTTTCCAAGTCCAACTGGGACTTTGCGCATTATTTCTTTAGATTATTACTGCCCTTAATTTACTAGTAGCCCTGGCTACCAGAGTACCTTTTTGGCCTCCACATGACCTTTGTTCTTTACAACCCCTAATATTACCCCTGGTCTCACTGCTGGGGTCCCCTTGTTCTCTAAACAGAGCCTTAAAAACTATGCATAGCGATTTGAACTGTACCCTCTGCATAACTGGGAGCCAGTGGAGCTCAGAGAGGGCCTGAGATGCTGATGATTGACGTGGTCTCATTAAAGCTAGCTTGGCCACCATCAACTGGATTCTTTGGAGCCTTCCAATCAGATATTTAGGAGACTCCAGCAAAAATGCGTTGCAGTAATCCAGTCGACTCAGAATGATACTTCTTACTACCAATGATCTGGTCTGTGTGGGGAGCAGTGGGAGGATCCTTCAGCGCTCTCTAATCAGAGCAAAACAGCTTCCAGCTGTTTTATTTACTTGGGACTCTAGACTCAAATTACAATCAAAGCTGATTGTAATTGCATACTGCCTTGGCGGGAACCAGTGGAGGGGTTACCGGGAGTGGCTAAAACCCAGTAGGTAGTGGGAGGGGAACCTTCCCAGCTGAACAACACAGGTTCTCGGTTTCTTTCCCATTAAATTGTAAATAGTTATTTTGTAACCATAATGCAGTATTTTGCAGACAGTCATGACATTTTTCCAGTGAAAGTGAATGGTGGCCTTCTAGTGACAAAACCAATTGAGTGTCATCGGCATAATTCAAAAGACTGATGTTATGTGATTTGATGACATCAACCAGAGGCCTCATATAGATATTGAATGGGATTGGACTGATGGCAGACCCCTGTGGCACACCATGCTGGACATTCATGAACTGTGATTGATACGGAGGAAAAGCAATCGCCTGTAGTCTTTCAGCAAGGTAGTTTTGAAGCCACTCCAGTGCCAGCCCTTCTACGAGCCCGGCCAGTAGTATCTCGTGATTGACCATATCAAATGCGGCGGACAGGTCCAGCAAAATCAGAATTGCTGATTGTCCCTTGTCTGCCCGCATTCGAAGATCGTCCAGCACAGTCACTAAAGCAGTCTCTGTCCCGTGTCCTAGGCAAAAGCCAAATTGCCTAGGACTTCCACTTTTTAGTTGGCTTCAAGAAACTTGGATGGTGCTCTACTGACCAGTCGCTCTGTGATCTTCACTGGGTAGGGTAGCAGGGAGATGGGTCTATAATTCTTTGGACATGCTGGAACCTTGCAAAGCTTTTTTCAAAAGAGGTGTGATCATCACTTTTTTCAAGTATGTTGGCACTATTCCACTCTCCAGCGGTTGCTTACAGATCAACCTGAGCACCGGGAAGAGCCCTGTTCCTAAGGCTTTCCATATTTTGTGAGGTAGCAGATCCAACGGCTTTCCATATTTGTGAAGTTGTGGATCCAACTGGGATCCTGAGAAGGCTCTATGGGCTATTTTGATAGTCTTCCTCTGATGGTATGTCAAAATTATCAAGGTTGCCAGAAGTCTCTGCCATTTCCTGCTCTTATTTCTGGCTAGCCAGATACCCCTGAGACATTCCATTTTAATCCTCCTTCGTGGGCATAGTTCCCACTTGTAGCCTCTTAATGATTTTGCTGATTTTAATCCTCAAAAAAGGTGGCCAAACCATCACATAGATCTTGTTTGGGGGAAATCTCCTTTTTTGTGCAAACAAGGTTAGTGAGATCATTCACTATTTTAAAAATACTCCTAGCGCTATTAGGAGATGTCAGAATAGAGTCAGCAAAGTACTCAGCTTTTTCTATTTCTTATTTGTAACTGGTTATTGTTTCTCTCCAAACATTTGTATTCTCAACTTTGTATGCTCTTCTCCATTTCCACTCTGCCTGTTTACATTTCTTTTTCAAAAGTCTCAAATGATCATTATACCAAGGAGCAGAGGGTCTACCCCCTTTTTTTGATGTCTTTTAAGGGTGCTAACTGGCCAAGCCTCGTAATTATTTGATTACAAAAGTTAATGTAATTTTCATCCACCTGTTTGCCTCATATAAGTCCTGTTCACAAATTTTTTTTGTTTTTCCTTAGGGTTAACTTTTTTCCATCTCAGGCTAACGATCCTGAATTGGACTAAATGGTGGTCGGACCAGCCCACTGGCAAGACTGTCCCCATCTCTATCAGGTATTTATTTGCAAAAATTAGGTCTATTACGTGCCCACCCCTATGCGTGGGCTGTAAGACCCACTGTGTCAGATTCACATCTTCACATGTCAGGAGAAGACTTTTATATCCTGAATCCAAGCTTCCATTAGACCACATATTAAAAACCCCTGAAATGAGTAATCTTGAATGAGTTAACGCCATATTACGGCGGACATCTGCCAACACATCCGGTTGTTGAGAGCTGGCTACTCCAGGTGGTCTGTAACAGACTATGCCAGTCAGTATGTCCTTTGGGGTCCTGTACTGCAAAACCCAGTAGTTCAGCGCCGCTCACCTCGTCAATGTCTACTGAGATAAAATCCCATTTTTCTTTCAAAATAATTCCAACCGCTCCTCCTTTCCTAATCTGCCGGGGTTTGTGCAGTGCCTTGTAGCGCAGTGGGCAACTTAACCCCAGCTCCAGGTCTGACCCAGTGTGTGTCCATGTCTCAGTCATAAAAATGACATCCATAGTATGGGTATCTAATAATAGTTGGACCGCCACGCCATGTTTATGTAGGGATCTGACATTAAGTAGGCCGCACGTGAGTTTATCTTCTTTCCTTAGCTTTACTTGCAACCTGGGAGAAGTAACCCCCTCCATCCCCACTCCTGACTCACCAATATCTCAATGCTCCCCACTTGTATAATGATAGCCCCTTTGTCCTCCGTGTGAAATGCCAAATTGGGCAGCATGGCTTGCGATGTGCGCGGACGGGCGCAGACAGGCTTGCCTTTGTCGCACCAGCATGTGTTTTAATGCCCCGATAGAAGAAGAAAAAAAAGACTTGAGCACTGACCCAAAATACAGCAGGCTAGCTCTAACAGGTGAACACCGCAGGGTCAAGAGCACTGTTAAGGATATGTAGCAATACTTTATTTAATTATTAAATATTAAAACATTTCTAAAAAAAAAACCAGTGCAATATGTGGCTTTAGCAGCAACCACCTTCAGCCCCCCACACTCGCGGTCAGCAGATACCACGTGTTAAGTCTGAAGGCCGCTCTCCACAGCTACCACTTAGAGACCTTCAAAGGTTATCTAAGACCACTAAAATCATCATAAGGGTTGCCTGGACTGGTGCAAGGCGCACACTTACATCAGTGGACATCATGTACCAGGCCAGCCTCTCACAGCCAGCCAAAGAGTGTTCCGGTAGCTGGGAGGGTTACAACTACTGGGTCTCACGCTTACCCATGGACATTGTGAGGCGATTCAGGTTGAGGAAGTCTGCTGCAGGAGCGGCTGGAATCACTGGTCCAGAATCTCTAAGTTCATTGTTTTCTTGCAATACGACTGTAGAGCCATGCATCAATCCACTGGCGTAACGAAAATTGAGGGGGCCTCCCTGCAAGGTATGTAGAAGATCCCCCTGTGGGCTCAATTAGGATCTCTCCGGATAGAGGGCAGTGCCGAGGGGGGGGCCCGCACCGCGTGGGATGCGGGGCCTGTGTTACGCCCCTGCATCAATCTGCAACATTTCACAGGATTGTTCATGGAAACCAAGATCTGGTATGGTTGTGCCGCAAGGGCTGAAGTACTGGCTTGGAGTTGTGGCCCTTAGAATGTGCCTAGTTGCCATGCTGGCAGTAGTGGCAGGTTTTTGTCGGACTAGTGGGCGGTGCAGCTTGTACCAGAGAAATGAAGCTCCTAAACACAGTGAACCCGTTTATTGTATTCATAAAGCCACATCACAATTCTGGTGCAAATCAAGGAAAGCTGGAGACAATTGAGGGACAGCAAGAAGATTTTGCATTCTACTCATTAGGATTTCACAAGGACTCCACCCAGTGTTTTGGTTAGGGTGGCTCAAGTTGACCAGAGTGCCAAGACTATAAACAATCTCTCACTTCATATTTTAGGAAATTGTATTTTTTTAAGTCCTTGGAACCCCTCAACTTTACAATACCACTCAGTGTGTTAGGCAAATTGGAAATATTTTTAAATCCATAGAGCTTTGCATTGTTCTTGATGAACAGTAAACACAAAGTTCCTTTGTAAGTGGCAAATTGAATCAGGACACATGGGTAATCTTTAATCCACTATAGGGAGTTTTACAAAGTAGCACTTGTACATAAACATAGGAACAGCATTGGGGTGTCAGAATGAAATCAACCTGAATGTGTACATATGGGCCTTATAGAGGAGGCTGTGCAGTAGTTCTTCCACCCTTACCAACATTGTAGGGTGTGTACATCACAAGTGTGTATGGTTTAGGGATGGGGAGTGTTAAGGTGTACTATTAGGATGCAGTTAGATACAATAAAGCAGGCTTCTCCAACTAGTAGCGCATGAGCTACTGATAGCTCTCCAGCTACCTGCAAGTAGATCTCTTACATACAGCCCAGCCTACTACATTAAAAGCTTTTGCTTGGTTGAATTAATATAAGTAGACCACATTTGAAAAATGTGTGTTAGAGGTAAAATGTTTGTATTTCAAGAACTCATAGGCTGATATTTGGAGAGAAAAAAAATGGTTGACTTTGTAAAATATACTTGCGGCCTATATTGGAGTGATAAATCATATGGTGCTGGGGAGACTTACTCATTATTACCTTGGTACCAGGAGCATTACAGCAGTGGCTATTTATTACCTATTTACAGGCATTCTAAATTGATAAATCCTTTTTTGCACTTCGAGTGGCAACTCTAAGGCACTGAATAGATCACTGCTGGTAATCTTACAGGGGATCACCACTAATGGAATCTTGTCTGATATGCTCACGACTACAACGGTAATAAGAGTAGCTCAGGATTATATTTACTGACTATAAGTAGCTCTTATTACAGAAAAGGTTGGAGACCCCTGCATTAACGAATGCATGACATAAAAATGACATTGCAATTTTTATAGGTAATAAAGACACATTAATACCTCAAATTCAACTGAACTTTAATGTAGCTGGCATTTCAAAAATCAATTTTAATACATACAATCCAGTAGACAGTGGTTTCTGGGATAGAAGAGTATTGTCAAACTGTTTCAAGATTGTTTAAGAAACAAAAAAAGCAATTGATAAGAAGGCAAAACATCAGCTGTGTAGCAGGGTATGGCCGGTGTCTGGTCTCACTAAGGTGGGACATGGAGGAATGAACCACTTGCATGGCCATTGCAGGATGTAATTGATTGTACAAAGCCTGCTACAGACAGTGTTTCACTTGTTATGGGGCTGTGGATCACACAGATGCCATTTGAGTAGTTCTTCAGTTGCACCCTCAGGGCAGCAGATGGTTTTGTGAATGCAGGAAAGTCAAATAAAACAATTCTAACTCCAATCCTAGAATGAGAGGAAATTCTGTTTGGTGTTAATGGTTACAATTATCGCACCTCATATAGATAGAACAAAGTACACTGTGGGTTAAGTCATTTCTAAAAAGAAACCAAGATATACTGGTGGTGCTATAATGTTTAAAGCACCCTATTACCAAAAGTGCATATAGACACTGGCGAAAACCCAGTGTGTTTAAAACATATGGAAGAGATTAAAAAACCCTCTAAACTGTATTTAGACAAAATATCTGAACAGTACAGATTTGTTAGAATAAAAACTAGATTTAAAATAAAATTTAAAAAAAACACAATTTGTAATTCATTCTGATGCATATGCAAAGTATGGTCTTCGGTTACAAATGATTTGCCAGACTTATTCATGGATAAACAGCCAACACCTGTTTCGTCACTACATGACTTTTTTCCAACGATTGAGAAAAAGATATGCTATGGAATCCAATCTCTAGTCCACAGTATGATTCTACAAGAATATTATGCGTATTCACATCACTCACCAGGGGTGGGGGGGCTTGGGGGGGGTGTCACAACTTCTTAGAGTAAGCGAAGGCCTAGTACACAGGGAGTCCATGGTAAGCTCCACTGGCCTCAGTGGATCTAGCAGAACCGACATCTCTGCTGCGTGACCACCCAGAGCAGAACCAATGCAACATGACTGCTGTTTGGATCCTTTCTGCCAAAAAGGTGCACATCAGAGCCTGTTGCAGCTTCAGAACCACCACTTTGTGACATCCTCGGTGCAGGCAGCCTCGACGACACCCAAACCTGCATAGCAGCTCCTCTGAACCCCAACTGCATGATGCATCCTTGACACTCAACTAGAATCACAAGCCCTCATCGATGGGATTCTTGATGACCTCGCACCTCAGCCTCTCAAACAGACATTTTTTACCCAGAGCCTCGCAACACTCCGAAAAGCAGGATTTAAGGTACTTTGTACAATTGCCCTGACTGGGTCCCTGTATCCGGCCCATGCTCCATGGTCAGCCTAAACTTGTGACTTTGTCCTAGTCCGGCACAGCCAGATATCCACAATTTGGCTCTTTGTGGTGCTATTTTTTTTACAGAAATCTTTAACATCTCCAGTTGAACTGATTGGATGTTGTTGTTTTGGTCTTGTTTTATGTAGTAAAAACTAATAATTTTCTAATCTGTTATGGGATTTTTGTGGTCGGTTTTCAATGGGTTACTGTTTGAAGTGTTGCATAAATACTTTACACATTGCCTTCAGGTTAAGCCTGGCTGCTCTGTGCCAACCTACCAGAGGGCCAAGCACAGGATAATTTGGGGCTAGCTTGTGATTTCACGCCCCAAGGAGAATGGTTGCTGCTTGGGTAGGATGTCACCCCTCAACCAGTAACCCAATTTCTTACACATATTTTTTATTGTAGACGCACAGTTCAGGAGTCAACAAGTGCTGGGGCAAAATGACCAATTAAAATAAAAGAAAAAAAGCTTTAGGCAAATATTTAAAATGACAAGTGCCTGTGATAAAATAGGCATCTTAAGAAGCCAATGAAAAAGAATTAACCATCTAAAAGTAAGCATCTAGGACCTATTAGAGATTAAATGCCAGTTGACACAGCAGTATTCGAATCGGATGTTAAAAGCAGAATTTCATTTAATCAGTTAAGTATTATTCCTTAAACCGATTAGGAAGTTATTTATATATTGGATATAGTTGTAACGAATCTGAGGTTCTTGCCAGTGTATGGACCTGAAAACATTACAAATGTTTTAGGATTTCCTTAACGAACCCCCCCCACCCCAATAAATACTGTACAACTCCTGACGAATCACCAAACGCACGGAGGCAGACCAAATTTTCAGATATAAACTACTGGGTGTGTAAGACAAGGTGTTCCATTTTTGGTCTACGTTTTACAAGACATGTCACCTAAATCACAAACATGTTCCGTCTGCTGACTAGGCAGCTCTGCTCCATCACCTGGTTTGATAGGATTAGCATGACACATAAACTGGAGTCTATGCCAGAAGCTCTTGAGGGCCCAAATGTAGCTGAAAGGAACCACGGGCCTCATTTATGAGGCCTTGCGTGAGTTTTGCGCTTCCGATGCGTCACTTTTTGTGACGCATCAGCGGCGTAAAACATGCCTCCTGATGCGCACTATTTACAAAGTGACGCATCTAAGCAGATGCGTCACTTTGTAAACCCCTGCGCTACATTATACCTGCGTCAGGTATAATGTATGCAGGGGGGCGTTCACCCGCAAAAAGCCTCGTAATAGTGACGCAGTGAAATCTATGAGATTTCACTGCGTCAGTTTTAGGACGCTGTTGCGTCAAAATCTTGCGCCTGCCTCACAGCAGGCGTAAGACTGCGCAAGCCCTTTTACATGGGGCTTTCCCCATGTGAAAGGAAGCATTGCTGGAGTTGTGTCACTTTTGTGGCACACTCCAGCAATGCGTCACTTTTGCGCCTACAGATACGTCAGAAATACTGACGTATCTGTAACTCCTTGCGACATGATGCGTCATATTATAAATATGACGCATCAATCATGTCGCAGGGAGAGCGCAGTGAAAAGTGACGCATCGCTGTTTTCACGCAGCGATGCGTCACTTTTCATAAATGAGGCCCCACATGTTTAAGTTCCTTAAACATATGGCACTATGTGGCGTAACTGGTTTACAGAGCCTTATACGATTAAGACTTAGAAATAGGACTAATAACGCCTCAAAACTTGCTACTAATAACCGTAATGTGCACGAGAAATGGACCACATCCAGAAACAGGGATGGTTCATTCAACTGGGAATCTGGAGACCAGTTTGAAATGGTTTTAGGGATTTACTAGTGCAGTAGAATCAATTACCAGTTCACTATGGATTCTTCAGAATCAGATGCACCAGCAGATTTACTTGAAGTATTGCAGGGTGCATACAGCATCTGAAGCCCCACTGAGGTTCTTAGATTCACATCCCTTTCTCCTTCAGAGTGTCTGGGTGGAAGGATGTAGCATGTCCTGCATGGGTAGGTGCTGGGTAAGGTACATGTGATTCAAAGAGCTCCTTCAAACAGGCATTAAGGACAGTATCATGAATTAGAGCTGCGTATCATTAAGAGCCAGTAAAGGATCCACAAGTTCCGGTAGGGATACCTGGTTTGAAAGCCTCGGCGAAGCATGTTCCAGAGTGCCAGTGGATATCTTTAATGTAATTGCATTACAGGATATTACAATAAGCCTAAGACACATTTCCTACTTGACCCCATAGCAGTCTGGAATTTGTGTGTGTGTGTGGGGGGGGGGGAGTAATGGGACCAGGTAGAGTGCTTCTCACATGGATATTTAAGTGAATACTTTATTTACAAGTCAAAAGGTATGCAGTTCTCACTTGGCGGTCCTTTGCAAACATTAATTTGAAATCGGGAGAGTACATAGTACATTCAAGGACCCCAAATATGTAGCCTTGTATTGCTCCAGTTCCACACTCATGCAGACTAGGAAAGCAGGAAACTCTTCTGGATATCGCCCCTTAACGGTCAACCATGTGACACTCACTTGCCAAGACTGAAATCTTACTGAAAAGAGGAATAAACTAACCAAATGTCATACTTATTATTTTATTAAACTGAGAAAAATGAGTTTAGATCAGGATTCACATTCCTCCATTAGCATACTCAGAGTTGCTAAAAATACAGCAAACTCTCTGAAGGAAACCTTCTGGTCGCCATCCAAGTCCATCATCTTCATCGCCTCTTTGCCATTTCCTCGTCTTTCCCAGACGCATGTAGAACGAAGAGGGAACAAACAAGAGAAGGTTTTATAAAATGAAGTAAATGATGTTCAGAACATTCTACTTTCTCTTGGGAAGGAAATTTGGAGAAGCTTCCCTCCCAACACTTCCCCCCACTTCTATACATAGATGAGTCATACTCAGTACAATTGTTAAACTGTTCATAAGACAATTCTCCAGAAACCAGTGTTTCCTATACATTAATTTTGACCAGATGGGCTAGCCAAAAAGGGACATCCAGTAGTACTGGTAGCTCAAACCCTATATCATGGCAGATAGTGGTAAGTGAGGCACACAGCCTTCGAGTGGAAGTTCTATGGATTTTAACAAATCCCTTCGCAGGGCAGTCCAGTTTCTGGTTGCCTACAATGCAGTGAAGCCTAAAGCTCCACCCTTGGGGTTGCTGAATCTGTCACCTGCTGCCTTAAAGAAGAACAGTCTCAGATGAAAGACCGGGGCAGAGAGGGACTGGATTTACAGGGTCTATCTCTAGAAAGATAAAGAGCTGCAGAATTAACATGCAGATCAGTATTACAGAAACTGTCTAGTGTTTGCTTGTTCTGAAACACCTCATACAGCAAGCATGGTGTCCAATGGCCTTCATCCAGCAAGGGCCCTCAGCCTCAAGCACGGGATGAGTGTTGCATTCCATGCAATTACACCTACCTTGAACTGCCTGAGCCAACAGTCAATCCTTCTGCCCTCAATTTGTTAAAATGAGGTTTGAACCAAAAGTTAAATTCGGGTTAGAATGTCATTCCTCCCTTTTTAGGGAGACTAAATATGGACCTAGGGAAATGTGGTGTTCTGGATGTTGCACTTAATCCAAGAGCTAAAAAGAACCGGATGGGGTGGGGTCAGACTTTGAAACCAACCCTATGTAAATTTGCTCATGCTTATCAAGCCTTCTAATATTCCATCAGAACAACCAGACAACCACTGCCCTCCTCCAGACATGAACTAGAAGAAAAAGAAAAACACAGATGATTGGAGGGCAGGGTAATAAAAGGAGACTGTTCTATTGTAGGTACTTTAGATGGAACAGTCTACTAGCAACCACCACAAAGGGCTAAACATTGGCTCAGCCATCAGTCATTTGACGACTGTAGAGGAAAGTTGGTCAAGTACTAAACTCAGTCATGGTAGTTTTTGTGCGTTCGCCATCTTTACCCATCAGCAGTCAGAAGGTGGGTTCTTTCAAATAGCTCAAATTAACCCATATTTTCCCCTTAATTTGGGATACAAAAGTGATTTCATCCATGCAGGCCGAAGGCACAATCCTGCCCATTGTTTCCAGCAAGGCTACTGGAAAGGTGTCATTTGGGTGACTGAGCTTCCAGTATCTGTAGAATTTTAATTATAATAAACGTAAGCAAGACCCTTCCTGACTTTCTCCCAGAAGAAAGTATTTTCGTGGTCACAAGCTTTCCTTGGCAAATACATTGTTAATCCTAAAACGTGGTTAAAGTACACACAACTCTAGACAAACTTTCAAACTATACCAGAGTGTTGCTTGTCTGAAACAGGTATGGTATACTGGATGGTGTCCAAATACCATGGCAGAAGAAGTGCTCTGCCTTCAAGGCTCAAGTGCTAGCATTCTGGAATTTTATTCTAAACCTCTTCTCACCCCAAGCTTCAGGCTTTCTATTAAGGGAAGAGAGCACGAGTGCTTTCCAAACACTCCTGAGGTCATCTTGAAGATTGCCATTTAAGCAATTGTGCATCCCTTCTGTAAGAGCTAAACAATAAATATCAGATCTAGAGGAGACACTCATTCTGCACAGCTAGGATGCAAACATTTACTGTAGTGAAGCAACAAGAGATACTATGCATTAAAAATAAAAAAAAAGCCTGGAATATTGCCAAATGTTGAAAGTTAGTGGTGGAAGAGCGGACTTCAGTGCTAGTGTCTATCTAAGGATTATCCTGTACTTGGTCCTAAATCCATCAGCCCTTAAAGCTTTAAGTTTACATAGGCAATCCATCTCGCTAGATTAGAAAGTACTGATAGTTGATAACCGAACTGGCATGACATTGTCAAGCCAGCACTCAGACACATCAATAGGAACTCCGAAAGCACCTGCTAATGTGCAAATTGCAAGCAGCAGTGGGAAGGTCCAGGTATACATTGGGCTAATAGGCCCTACAATATGAGAGAATACACAACGACTAACTGGCAATATGGCCCATATTGCACATCAAGCAGTTCTGGTGACATTTACAAAACACAAGGCTGAAGGTAGAGTTTTATCAATGTAACCTGTACCCTCCTCCCCAGCCCCCCTTTCCCCAATGGCTGTTGTGAGAAGAAACCTGGTATATGCTGTCGACTAATTAAAGTGGGCAACCTGTACCAGTCCAAACAACCCTTACGGTGATTTAAGAGGTCAAAAGATAACCTTAGAAAGCGATTCAAGTGGTAGCTGTGGAGATCAGCCTTCATCTTGAAGGAATGTTAAGAACCTTTTTTTACCAAAATGCAACCCATTGTATTGGTTAAATGAAAGGAGAACCACACAGTAGTTATAAAAATATGTATTTATTAATATAACTCTAGTACGATAAAGTATCTTCGAAACAAAGATACTCACAAAGCCCACTATACTGTAGCACAGAAACAATAGTAAATAGCACCAATACACAGTGGGCTCCAAGGTGATACCAAACCATATACTAAGAAGGTTGAAGTCCCCATCTTTGTCCAATGATGTTTGTGGTGCCTCACCTGAGCCTTGTATTTGTAGTGCTAGAGGCATCTGAGGCACACATACATCAGGGGCAGAAGATGTGGTTACCCTGACTCCTGCAGCATTTACCTGTGCCAGCAAGGAAGGCAGTAGAGTGCAGAAAAGGGACTACTGACTTGTCAGCACAGCAACAATGCTACGGTGGAAGGCACCCATTGTAACAATATAGGAGTCCTTCTTCTGCTCCAAAGATTCAAGGATGGCGCATATAGCCCCCAACTGGGTGCTAACACCACTGCTGTTACATCAGCAGATCTATTGTTCTTACCTCATGACACCAGCGATGTCTGCCAGGGACTGTTCCAATCTGTCGAGTTGAAGGTAGATGCCTCTTATTGCCTCAGGGGAGTCCTTATCTGGACTGAGGCACTCACAAACTCCCTCTAGGCTGCCTGTGATGGTCTCCATACCCACTCGCACCTCATCCATCATCTACTACAGAACTCCTACTGCCTGCTGTAAGAAGATAACAATGGGGTCATTGGAGTCCAGGGCTGGCTTGGGTTTGCAGATGGGGTATGTCCAGATGTGGTCAGTTCCTCTGGATACCATGACCCTCTGTTATCCCCTCTCGCTACCAGAGAAGGTGTTCCAATGGCATAGAAGAGTTGCCGAAAGGTGTAATTGTCCATTGGGAGCAGGATGTCATCACCAACAGGCTGCTCATCCAGGACAGGCAACTGTTCAGGTTGTGTTGTTTCTCCCTCTGCAATGAAATAGAAATATGTTAATAGTGATCTATGCTAAATGTTGACATGAGTAATCTGGGTGACATACAGACTTTATTCTCATTAACTTCGAGTTCTACATTGATGTGTAGGATATGTATGACTCTTAGGAAATATTGTCAAGTTGCACTCTAGTTGCCTTGCAGATGGCAGGATCTCAGCTTTGGTCACACTATCACTGTGTGACAAGGGTAACTTTTTAGACCAGGCATTGAAACATAGATAAACAGCTTGCTGGCCTGTCCTGTCTGTGCTGGTATGTTGCTGTGAGATTCAAATCTGCCTTGCTGATTAGATTAGTATTTGTTTTGCTTGATGGCTATTCTGAATGTGGTTTCACATATTGACACCACTACTGTGCACATTGCACCACGGCACCCGGGTACCTGCATTTCCTCTAGGCACTACTCAGCCCACAGCTCCAGGGAAAGAGATGTGGGTTTGGTCATGTATTTGATTTGATCCTGCAGTCTGCCTTTTTACACACTACACCACTGCATTCTGCATTGTTCTGCTGTCTTGCATGTACATTGTGCATACATGTGGCCAAAGTCTCATATTTCAAGTGCGTGCACACAACTCACTACACAGTTAGCAACCTTGCCATACTGCAGGGATGTGTTAGGGCATGCACTTACCATGGTTTTCCAATGTTTGTTTACTCATGTGATGTCATTACTAACACACTCTGTTCCATAGTTCAGAGCAGTATGCAGTGTACGAACTCTGAAGTGTTAGGCCCAGTCAGACTAGGCAGGTTGCTAGCACTGACGCACACCTATTTCATCATTACAAAATGTGGTTATCCGCAGAGTATTAACCATCATTTGACTGAGCCCTGCTCACTTGTACATGTACAAAACTCCCCTGGCAATACTCAGTGTGTCCCTGGGACTCCCTTTACTGTCACACACTGATGGCACCCATATCATACATTGACTCTCATGTGAATTCAACACCAACATTGTGAGTTAACATATCTAATTGACTGACAAGGCTGCCTATATTTGAGGGTTATGGGTCAAGCTATACCCCACATGCTAGTAGTCATGATATTCTGTGACATGTACCTCCCCAGGGTTGCCACACAACTAGGCCCATACACCTCACCCTCCAACCATCCACAAATCCAGCCCCTAGTTGTGGCAACCTAGCTCATCCTGTCACTTCATAATTCCCATTTTCACACGCTACTGCTTTGACATATGTAGCAAGGTAAGATATTTCTTTTTTCAGCACCCTCCTGACATGTGCAATATCTTCACCCATGTCCACATCACATTTAGGATGTAGAACACCAATGACCTCATATTTGTAATTCATTTACAGCTGCGACACAAGTGTGACACTATCACACACAGCAGTGCATGTGTTTTGCTCAGGCAATCTTGCAGCACTCATGTCACTTCTCATCTCCTTGCCGTGCAATGTCTCTCCATTCAAACACTGTACCAGTTCAATGTACTCCAGGGGCACACCGGGCTCACACACCATCTATTCTTTAAAAAAAAACACACACACATGGGGGTTTATTATTGAGATCCTTGCATCATCTTTGTACCATGTGAAGAGGTACATCAGTGGTGCAAGGCTCTAAATCATATTTCCTAAACTAAGCAAAGGTACCCTGCATGGCTTTGAGTGTCTTCATAAATGTTGATTAGGGCAAAGCAGTGCCAATCCGTGCCTTGCCTTACTCTGTGGTTGGGATATCTTCCATGGGAGTTGGCAGTTGGTGTTTCCAACAGCACCCTTGGATTTTGACGCTGCCCCAGATTAACACATTATTGCAAAAAACCCAGGGAAGTGCAAAATCCTTATGCCTCCTGAGGTGAGGCCTAACAAGTAGCAATTTCTTTATTTCTCCTTGTTACTTCCTCTTTCCATTTGTGTTGCGTTCTGCAGCACACATACAAAGAAGAAAACACCTCTTAGCAATGTTTCTGTGCAGGAAGGTGCCCCTTCCTGACAAAATGCGATCCTGCATGCAAAAAATGCACCCTTCCACTATGGTGCAAGGGTGCATGTGCTGGCACTAGCCTGCCAAAAATCCACAAGTGCAGCGAGAAAAGACAGGAATGCATCATATTACATACATGCGGTGCATTCCTGCCATTTAGCTTTGGCCTAGGGCAGCGGAGCAAGGTGACTTGCTGCACTGCCTTTCATGATCCTCTGGTGTGCATCACTTACATTCAACCCAAACCCCAGTATGAATTTGCACATGGCAGGAGTTAGGGTGGTCTCTACTATGGCAGGCAACACCTGTATGCGCTCATCCCACACATCAGGACAGCTGCGTGCAATGCAGTTTCGTTTTAGTGACTATGCACGCAGCTCTTCACATGTTCCTATGTGTTGATACTTCACATGGCCCACACTGTAGTGAGAATATGGGGTCAGCTGCAGACATTGTTAAGTTAGCATAAGTGAAATATATGCTTAGACACCATTTTTCTGCTTTTGCACACAACACTGCATGACTCTCTTCTCGTAAATACAGGGCTTGCCTTCTTCACATGAGAACGGTCTGATTTCACATATCTATACGTACACTGTGCTCTCTGTCTGCACAGTGTGTTCAAGGTCGAATAATAATGTATGCTGTTGATTCACGTTAGTCAGTCCCACGCACATAAACATAAAAGGAGGCACAGCTGTCCAAAAGAAACTCGGGTGCTTTTCAATATGGCATTATATGCATGAAAGGGCACTTGGAGAAAACCTTTCCAACTGAGATGACCTGTGATTGTCCTGGGATGTGATCCATTGCATCTGATCTTGGAGGTATGGGGTCCCCCTGGCAAAGCCTAGAAGTCTTCTATAATTATAAATAAACTAGCTTCCAGCACGGGAAGGGTGGTAAAGGCGCTATAGTCCTGTTTCCACTTTCATTATAATATGATTTCCCCTTTTGTGTTTTATGGAATTGTAACAATGCTGATTGTATTATTCTTATGCATTTTGCTGCTAGTGTTGGCTAGTGTACTGTAAAACTATACCATTGTGGACTAGTAGGAGTGGTAGAGCGAAAGAGTGTTCTAGTTTCCCACTATTCTTGATGGGTTTACTAAGTCGCATGTTCTAGGTTGTCTTATCATTGGTAGCTTCGCTGTAGTATGGAGAACAAATGAGACACTAATGCTAGTCGGACGCTTTGCTGACTCTGACCACGTTTGGATTTGTGCTGTTCCAGTTTCCTGCTACCTCTTGCGGAACCCGCTTCGCGGGTCCCGCTTCGTGGGGGGGCAACTTGCTGTCATCTGAAGGACTTTGCCATCATACCGGGAGGCGTGTGCTGTCATCAGGGCTGCGAGCGAGTGTAGCGCTGCACTGGGACTACATTACCCAGGAGCGCTGCTAGCCCGGAGTTACACCAGCTGGGCCGCTCTCCCTGACCGCACCTCTTGTACCAGAACAGGATAAAAAGTAAACGCCCTAGGACCTCAGTGGGACGCTTTGCTGACTCTGACCACGTTTGGATTTGTGCTGTTCCAGTTTCCTGCTACCTCTTGCGGAACCCGCTTCGTGGGTCCCGCTTCGTGGGGGGGCAACTTGCTGTCATCTGAAGGACTTTGCCATCATACCGGGAGGCGTGTGCTGTCATCAGGGCTGCGAGCGAGTGTAGCGCTGCACTGGGACTACATTACCTAGGAGCGCTGCTAGCCCGGAGTTACACCAGCTGGGCCGCTCTCCCTGACCGCACCTCTTGTACCAGAACAGGATAAAAAGTAAACGCCCTAGGACCTCAGTGGGACGCTTTGCTGACTCTGACCACGTTTGGATTTGTGCTGTTCCAGTTTCCTGCTACCTCTTGCGGAACCCGCTTCGCGGGTCCCTCTTCGTGGGGGGGCAACTTGCTGTCATCTGAAGGACTTTGCCATCATACCGGGAGGCGTGTGCAGTCATCAGGGCTGCGAGCGAGTGTAGCGCTGCACTGGGACTACATTACCCAGGAGCGCTGCTAGCCCGGAGTTACACCAGCTGGGCCGCTCTCCCTGACCGCACCTCTTGTACCAGAACAGGATAAAAAGTAAACGCCCTAGGACCTCAGTGGGACGCTTTGCTGACTCTGACCACGTTTGGATTTGTGCTGTTCCAGTTTCCTGCTACCTCTTGCGGAACCCGCTTCGCGGGTCCCGCTTCGTGGGGGGGCAACTTGCTGTCATCTGAAGGACTTTGCCATCATACCGGGAGGCGTGTGCTGTCATCAGGGCTGCGAGCGAGTGTAGCGCTGCACTGGGACTACATTACCCAGGAGCGCTGCTAGCCCGGAGTTACACCAGCTGGGTCGCTCTCCCTGACCGCACCTCTTGTACCAGAACAGGATAAAAAGTAAACGCTCTAGGACCTCAGTGGGACGCTTTGCTGACTCTGACCACGTTTGGATTTGTGCTGTTCCAGTTTCCTGCTACCTCTTGCGGAACCCGCTTCGCGGGTCCCGCTTCGTGGGGGGCAACTTGCTGTCATCTGAAAGACTTTGCCATCATACCGGGAGGCGTGTGCTGTCATCAGGGCTGCGAGCGAGTGTAGCGCTGCACTGGGACTACATTACCCAGGAGCGCTGCTAGCCCGGAGTTACACCAGCTGGGCCGCTCTCCCTGACCGCACCTCTTGTACCAGAACAGGATAAAAAGTAAACGCCCTAGGACCTCAGTGGGACGCTTTGCTGACTCTGACCACGTTTGGATTTGTGCTGTTCCAGTTTCCTGCTACCTCTTGCGGAACCCGCTTCGCGGGTCCCGCTTCGTGGGGGGGCAACTTGCTGTCATCTGAAGGACTTTGCCATCATACCGGGAGGCGTGTGCTGTCATCAGGGCTGCGAGCGAGTGTAGCGCTGCACTGGGACTACATTACCCAGGAGCGCTGCTAGCCCGGAGTTACACCAGCTGGGCCGCTCTCCCTGACCGCACCTCTTGTACCAGAACAGGATAAAAAGTAAACGCCCTAGGACCTCAGTGGGACGCTTTGCTGACTCTGACCACGTTTGGATTTGTGCTGTTCCAGTTTCCTGCTACCTCTTGCGGAACCCGCTTCGCGGGTCCCGCTTCGTGGGGGGGGCAACTTGCTGTCATCTGAAGGACTTTGCCATCATACCGGGAGGCGTGTGCTGTCATCAGGGCTGCGAGCGAGTGTAGCGCTGCACTGGGACTACATTACCCAGGAGCGCTGCTAGCCCGGAGTTACACCAGCTGGGCCGCTCTCCCTGACCGCACCTCTTGTACCAGAACAGGATAAAAAGTAAACGCCCTAGGACCTCAGTGGGACGCTTTGCTGACTCTGACCACGTTTGTATTTGTGCTGTTCCAGTTTCCTGCTACCTCTTGCGGAACCCGCTTCGCGGGTCCCGCTTCGTGGGGGGGCAACTTGCTGTCATCTGAAGGACTTTGCCATCATACCGGGAGGCGTGTGCTGTCATCAGGGCTGCGAGCGAGTGTAGCGCTGCACTGGGACTACAATACCCAGGAGCGCTGCTAGCCTGGAGTTACACCAGCTGGGCCGCTCTCCCTGACCACACCTCCTATTTACCCCGAGCCCCTATTTTAGTTATAGCCAATCCCGCTGCGCGGGAGCGCGCGGGAGCAGCCGGGAGAAGCCCGGGACAAGGGCGGGACCGTCTGTTGGCGTCCGGGGCCGAGGGAGGCCGGGCTGGGCCATCCCATTGACATTTGCCGCACTGGTACTGTAAGCAAGTTATTATAGTTGCGACAGTAATTTTACTTGTTGTTATATATAGAGGTGCCTAGGGGTTATCTACATGGCCTGTTCTACAAACACATCCACTTTGCTGCCGTTGGTGGGTGAAGCGGAAGCAGCTGTTATGGGCCCCCTAGATACCTATTTTAAACGGCTGCCCCAGGACATCGACAGGGAAATCGCCTTGGCAGAAAGACATGCGGGGCGTAGGTTGTCCATAGAATTGTTGAAAACCCCTCTTGAAAAACGTAAAAGCCAAAGTTTCCCCTCATTGGTAACCCCTTTATCATCTATCTTGCTCCCTGCTGTACACGACATTTCAAATCATTCACTCCCAGTAAATGAGCCATTGGATACCTTTCCTTTAGAAATAGTAACCACTACTTTGCCTGCAAAGTACCCCGGTGTTGCAACCAACTCACCCACTGGGCAACATTTTACAACTCAACCCAGTGTTCTAGCACATGCTATAAAACCTAAACCTTGCACAAAAAGGAAAAGGGGTGTTATTGCAAAGAAAGGCCAGTTCCTAAAACCCCCAAAAAAACATATGAAACTGAGCCGTTATATTACTGGGGATAACCCTATTGGGCTACCGGCGGGCGAGGGAGAAGCTGTTTCATTAGGCTTGGATCCCGTAACAATGGTATCCCCTGGGATACCATTACCATCAGGTCCAGATCCCATTGTCATAGCATCCCCTGGGACACCAACACCCAAGCCACAATTCCTTCTAGAAGTGGAGAAATTAATACGGTCCCTCTTAAACCCCTTTGAGGATAGACTTAAAAAGCTAGCTGAACAATTGGACCATCTAGAGCAGGCGAGCTTAGATAATTTTTTTTCTACTAAATCTCTAATTAAGTCTTGCCTCAAAACGGGAGGAAATATGAACACCCAACAACCAGTTGAGCGAGATGTGGGTGCCCCGCCGGTTGTTTTACAACCTCCTACTGCGAGTATTGCGAGTAGCTCTCAGGGAAAAGGTCAAAGTAGTAAGACTACCAATGACCAATCAACTGCTCTAACTAATAGTAATTGTGGGAAGACCAAGCCCCAGAGCACTGTAGTCAAAGGTAGAAAAGATTTGCCAAAGAATGCCACCCCTGTCATTACTAATACTTTACCCCTGCAAAGTACTTCGACAACCAGCCATGGTCCTTTGGCAAGCAATGATAAAAATCTAGGTAAAAATAGTGTTGGAACATATAAGTCCCATGCTCCAAAAGTGCCAAATAGAGGTGGCCTTGCAAGTGATGGAAGTAATATATTAGTGGGAAATAAGGCTCCCATGGTACCAAAGAATGTTGCCCCACCATGCCCTGTTGTCCAGGAACAAAGCCAACCAATACCCTATGTGACAAAACTTCCGACTAGGATACCCCCGATACAACTTACCCCTGATTCCTACCCCTATGTGGCTATCCTTACCAATGTTCCTCCCCTACTTCTAGGGCAAAGAGAAACCTATGAAATGTTAAAAAATAAGGTTATGCATTGGTTAAGGGTTAACAGACCTCTACCTGGGGAAGTGGATGGATTGATCATCGGGGTTAGAAGGGTTAACTGGATAGGCAGTACCCTGAAACAACTGGGGGGTGAATGTATCATAATTAACTTCCAAGATCCGAGGGTGGTAGGACTGATCACGAGACCTGGTTGGAGTACTAGCAGTGGTGGGATTGGTATTGTGGACCTCACTTTTTTTTATCCAAGACCTGTGGACGCTCTTTTTGGTGGGAATCACGAGCCAGGGAGATTCAGTTTCTTTCCTTTGGCAGAGATCAACCCTTTCCATGTTCCTATCCCACAACTAAATGTCTGTTATGGACAACCATGCAATCCTCATGATGGGTTGGGAAATTTGAGGTGGGGATGTTGACGGAGACCGGCAGATCCAATTGTAAATGTGGGCATTATGGCTAGGGAGAATAACCCAGAGAAATCACTGGCAATAACAAGGGATGTAACACCAAGTCCAAATGGAGCGACCATCAATAGGGAATATGGAAATGTGAGAAGGGATAGCATGATATGTATGGGAAATATGGTGGGTGAATCAAGGCTATTATTAGACACGGGTGTCACTGAGGGCAGGGTTGGTAATTGTGTGGACACTGTTATAGAAGAGGAATGCAACTGCGAGAGCTTGACCAACCACGCGTCTATGCCAGCCATCAATGTGGGGAACTGTAATAGCAATACCACGGGGAGGTTCCTTTCGTGGAATATCGCAGGGCTGTGTACTAGATTGCTGTCACAAAATTGGATAGATTTTGTCAACGGGTTTGAAATGTGTTTATTCCAGGAGACATGGGCTTGCGACCCAATTTTCCTCCCAGGCTATTTAAATTTTTGTATACCAGCGAGTAGAGGCCCAAGGGGCAGACCTATGGGAGGCTTAACAGTTTGGATCAAGCAAACTTTACAAGTTAAAATAAAAGTGCTTGACCTGGGTTGCAAGGATATACAACTGCTCAGAATATCACCAGACAAGGGGGGTGTGATAGACATATACAATATCTATGCTAGGGGTATGAGTACTGGGAATTCCCCTACCCTAGAGGCTCTATCCTCCTTTCTAGAATCGCAGTCCCTGGGAAATAGAGTGGTTATGGCTGGCGACTTTAATAGGACCTTCAAGCCGTTGGAAAATACTGAACATCCACTAGGGCAGGAGGAAGATGTCCAATGGGGTGTCCCAAACCTGAATCTTGTACCAGTTAAGCGGTGGACAAAAGATATCTTGCTATTGAATGCGTTATGTTTGGAATATGGCTTGAGGGCCCTCAATGGAAGGACAAAGAGCGACCAGGGAGGCAATTGTACATTTGACAATGGTCATAGTAAAAGTAGAATAGACTATGTCATTTGTAGCCTTAATTTATGGTGTGGGGTGGGTGATATGGAAATTAAGGGTAGATTAGAAAGTGATCATAATCCCCTTTGTGTCACCCATTCCTGGTGGAGGGTCACGCCTGATAATCCAGAGCCGCGTAGCGAAGTTGTACCGGTTATGGCCAATGATACACGAAGAGTTAAATGGCCAAATGTGTTGGCAAATGTGGCTTCCATGGATTACATAGACTCAGAGGTGGATAAAGCAATTGCAGCCATGGAGATAATAAATCCCGTAACACCTGGTTCCTCCTTAATAACAGCTATACACGATATGTTCTTTTCTCTTATAAAACCACATTTTACTAGATTAAATAAGGTAAATAGAAAAGCCCCAGTTAAAATGGCGAGGTGGTTCAACAAACAGTGCAGGTCAGCCAGATTGGAATTGGGTAGGGCACTTAAAAGCAGAGACAAGGGTTTGATTAGTATAGCAAGGAAACACTACAATGTTAGTATCCGCAAGGTCAAGAAAAAGTGGGATGAGGAATATTGGGAAGAGTTGCTTGAAGCTTCCGGGTCAAGAATTTCTAGACTTTTTTGGCAAATTGTGAAGTGGGGCCGAGGTGGTACCCCTAATAGCCCAGATAACAATGTTAATGCGGCATCATGAGTTGAGTATTTTAAACCCCAGTATGCAGAAAACAGGGATATTGTGGCAATAGAACCTATTCCAGTGGTATTTTGCAAGGGAAACCTGTTTTCAAACAAAGAAGCAGAACTGGTAATTTCAACCCTACAAGGGGGGAAAGCACCAGGCTTAGATGGGATTCCCTCAGATATTTTTAAGCACGACAAGGTACGGTGGGCTAGGTATGTGACCTCACTGGGGAATGCTCTAGCCAAAGGGGCTGAAATCCCAGAAATATGGAAGGGGGCAATAATTATACCGATATATAAGAAGGGTGATCGGTCACTCCCGGCCAATTACAGGCCGATAAGTTTGATTGCCACTATCCAAAAAGTGGTTGGGAAGATGGTGGTCAATAAACTTATGGATTGGGTAGACGAGAACAATGCCCTCTCCCCCTATCAGGCAGGCTTTAGGCGGGCAACCAGCACGGTTGATCAAATATTTCGATTCACCATGTTGCGGTGGGGGACTGTACTCCTGGGCGAGGGCACCCTTTATGTCGCATTTGTAGACTTGAGGGCTGCCTTCGACCTGGTGCCAAGGAGTAAGCTTTGGGCAGTCCTGAAAAAAACAGGGGTCCCACTTGAGTTGCTTACTCTTATAATGCGTCTTCACGAAAGCAACTTCGCCAAAGTCCAGTGGGGGAGTAATGGGGAATGTACCGTTAATTTTCCTGTTGGACGGGGTGTACGGCAGGGATGTGCAATGGCACCCCTGCTCTTCTCCCTTTTCATTAATGGTATCGTGAATAGGATGTTGGATGCAAGTGTGGATGCACCATCGCTAGCGGGCATCAGGGTCCCTATCCTGATGTTCGCTGACGATACCCTTATTGTATCCAAAACCCCTGCAGGACTCCAGCGCGCCCTGAATATATTTGATATGTTTTGCGGGGAACATGGTCTCGAAGTTAATGCTAGCAAAACAAAGTTGATGGTTTTTGGTCAAAGGCGCCGATCCCAACCAAGGGTATCTCTGAATAATATCGAGCTTGAGGTAGTAAATGTTTTTACTTACCTAGGGGTAGAGATTTCAAGCAAGCCAGGTTGGTCACGACATATTGAGAAGGCGGTACTGAGACACCAGCAGATTTCAGGGGCGCTCCGGGCAGAACAAGTGAAATCAAAAATTCGGCCTGTAAAACCGGTCCTCATGGTCTATGATGCTAAAGCCCTGGGTGCAGCCCTGTATGGGGCAGAAGTATGGGGCTTTGAGAGGCTCCCCGCCCTACAAATATCAGAGAATAGGTTCTTGAGGGGAATAACGAGCCTCCCCCAGAGCACACCATTAATACCACTTGGCTTGGATCTAGGGAGGAGACTGGTTAGTGACCGCGCCCGATTAAGGCCTATCCTTTATTGGAGACGACTGTGGACGACCCCAGAGATCCGACACTATGCTGATGGGTTTTTAGCCCTAGTTAAATCAGATATATTCCACAAAATATCATGGTTGAAGACGCTCAGGGTGGTTCTTGTTGAGCTCGGTCTCTCTAACATTTGGGAAAATCCGGTTGGGGAAGTCTTCCCAAGCAAAAACATCATTAAGGCCATATATTGGGATTATATAGAACAAAAGCTCTGGAGGAGTACACATGCAGAAACAATGGGGGGGTAGATTTATGGAAATAAAAATGAGACCTGTACTAGAACAGTATTGGGACAGTATAACTGTCCCGATAGATAGGAAGTTATTTTTCCAGCTAAGGTCAGGTTCTCTCCCATTGAGGTCATTGACGGGCAGATGGAGGAGTACTAATAGCTCGTGTTGCCCGGTATGTGGTGCCCTAAATGAAAGCATTACACACTTCTTATTTCTGTGTGAGGCCTATGCAAACCCTAGGAGAGTATGGCTAGCCCCAGTTTGTAGAAACCTTGGGGTATTAAGTGGTGTCGAGGGGTTGAGAATCATTTGTACCTCCACCGAAATGCCTACAGTGCTGGGAACAGCAAAATACTTGGGGTAGGCATGGTCTATTAGGAGGAGGGCTCTATCTTTCAATATGCACTAAATTTTACATTAATTTTAAAAACTCTTTTTGTCAAAGCTTGCACAATTGTTTAAAATGTATTTCATGTGTATGAAATATGAATTTTAATTATAATGTATTTTAAATGTATGAATTTTAAATTGTATGTTTGTGCTTTTATGAGTGTATAACTCGAATAAAGCTTTTTCAATCAATGCTAGTCGGACTGGGGTTCTAGGCACTGAGGTGGCTTTTTGGTACACCACAATACACCGAGATCCTGTGCATAGTTTTGTGCATGAGCAGAATCCCTGCAACATGGCGCACCTAACGTTTGGTCTGGTACTTATTTTCTAGACACTTCAGTAGTAGTTGTACTTGTCCACAATACCCTCACTCCTGTTTTCCGGATAAACAGTTGTGACGGCATAACCTACCTATATTGATATTTTATAGGTTCTTTCAAGCTTGATATTATAAAAGGGTTCTTGTTATTGAATTACTGACCCTTTTGTGCTGCCTTGCACAAAAGCTGTTTTACTTTTCTTTGTTCTTATGGCTGATATCGATATTGCTGCGCATAGTCACGCACCACTCCGTTGCCATTTGGCTGCATATGGAGTGCCTGACGAGGGATTGTGCTTATTTTTGTAGTTGGTGCTAACCTGGATTACCACTTTGAGGTATTCTACTCTTGGGTAACCTTTCCGGCTGTAAATGGAGATGATAATTTGTTCCATACATACACTCCCACTGAAGTACCTATAGTATATCGGCCATATACGACACTCGAAGTTCCGATTTCGGCATGGCAACACTGTATTTGGTTTAATGGCGCCCTCCCCCACACAGTGACTCCGGTCCATTTAGGCCCTTTGTCGGTTCCTGGGGCCACTTGGCCAGTTTTAGCAGGGTACACATCTCATCCACGTTATGTAGCAGTCTCTGTAGACGAATTGCGTGTCTTACATACCTCTTTAATTGGGGTACATAGGGCTCTAGTCCAATAGGTTTCCCGCAATCTCAAGGTGGGAGCACATGGGGTTGCGGCACAACCAGCTGGCCCAGTCCGGAACTCAATTAGTCCCGCCATGGTTAATTCGGTTATGGGCAGGCGTCCCCAGAATAAGGATAATTTACCTTACTGGCTTGCTTAGAAATCTGACCAGCTGGAAGCAGTATTTCCTAATACCACTCCTGTGGAAAAACACAGGATCCTAACAATTAGTTTGCAGAAAGACTTAATACCAGATGTAGCCGATTGTGAGAATTGGGGTAAAGTATTCGCAGCGGTGTATGCAAAATGTTTCGGCACACCTTCTATAACTGTACTGCCCTCCATGATTAAGTATGTTCAAGATGAGCATGGCCCGGAGACGGCGGTTGAATTGGGAATGTGGCTTGTCGGAGTGTTTGACCTGGTTGCTGATCTCATACTAGCCAATGTGAAGGGAGATGCGGTTAACTTTCAGGTGTCTAATGCTTTGCGCCTTGTCCCAGGGGATGAGAAACCCGGTGACTTACCGAAAATTATTGCGGATGCTTACAAGACCATTGGGTTTTAAGCCTTTTGCTAAAATACAGGCACAACAGCAAACTCAGATGGCGCAGTCTAATAAGGACGACCGTCCTATTTTTCCTAAAAAGAATTAGAAAAATAAAATACAGCAACAGAAACAAGGGTTGCGTGCTGCGTCACCAATACCCGAGTATTCTGAGCACACTTATGATTTGCGCAACCGTGTTATAATTAGGTTTCCTGACACGTTTCATGTCCCTGATCAGTGTTCTCCTTGTTCTTCACAGGAAACATCAGGCTCACAAGCCAGTGGAGGAGATCGCCAGGTTTGCAGCAGAGGTAGAGGAGCCCCGCAAGAACGCGAACACCCTTGTCAGACTAACGGTAAAGGAAAGAGCGATTTTACTCATCTGCGCCCTCAGTTTCAGAAAAAGAAAGTTGCTGCTTTAACAGCACGATATGCCACGGATGGTGAGAACACAACTTCAGAACCTAACATGGGCAGTAACGAGGCTAGACAGCGCAGCGGTGGTTACCATAGTGAGGCAAGCACTGCGTCCATTTCTGAAGGTGACAGCAACTGACACATTCATCACAGTTGAGACTGCTGACACCCAAGTGGGTCCCCCTGACAGATTATATGACATAGTATTCCTAATTGAAGGTGACATCCAACGTGTTATTAAAGGGATTTTTGGGAAAAATCTGACTTCTTCTTATGATATCTTGTTAGCTGATGCAGATTGGCCCCCAATTTTTGTTTTAGCCGCTCCGAGGGGCGAGGATGTCATCCTCCCTAGTTTTTCACATACTGTGCCGAAAGAGCAGGCATTGTCTTTTGCGTTATTGTGGGTGTGCGGTGTGCTACGCCTCGTCGTGCATATGTGCAATTGTGTCTATCACCCCCCATCCCCCAGTACCTGTTCGTTACTCGCCCTGTTGATGTTGTGTCAGGTCATGTCGAACAGTGTCCGGACTCCTGATTCCTTGCACCGTCTCCACACTGATGACTGTGGCTACTATTTGCTCCAGCTCCTCCTATGGGGCAGGACTCCCAACCTCCATTCGCCGTTGCTGCCTTCCTGTTGGCAGCAGGTTTCTGCTTGGTTTAGCTTTTCACATCATGCCAGCGCATCTTGGCCTCCTCGATACTCCGACTGCATTCATGATGGAAAACCATTTTTCCATCTGTGTATCCAATGATACGTTGGAGGTGACGGACAGTTGTTGTTAGTGTTCTGTCACCTCTGTGACGACGATCCTGTTGTCATGCGGACTGTCCCCCGTCTTCCTCTTCCTCTTCTCCTTGGCCTTCCCTGAAACCGAGGTTCCTTGGGTTCAAGTTGACCTGAGCACTCGTTACGGGTGCATCCATGTTGCTACGCAGTTTATTTTGTTTATGGTGTGTTTTTCTTGTTCAGCTTTCATAGTGCATTTTCCCGCATTACGCCTGAGAATTGCAGGCCTGTCGCTGGTTATAGCAGATGTTTGTAGTGCGGTTGGCCTTATCTCAACTTTATTCCTGTTCAGTTTTGCATTTTTGCGGCATCGCATTGATTTTAACGCAGTCATTTGATGCATTATCGTGGGACTATCACATGGTGCCGCCAGGTTGAGAATACTACTATAATACTGCGTTGCTTTCCCGCGATAGACTACGATATGCAAAGTTGCAATAAGCTAAATTTGCGATGGTTATCATACGTTCTTGAGAATATCCCCCTAAGAAAATCTCCATTGTAAAAAATAAAATGTAAACATATTAGCACAAGAAAGGGGTAGATTCAGCATTTTCATCCACAGGTATATATAATGGTGATAAAAAGTTTAAGTTCTCATATCCTCTTTTCTATTAAATTATGATGACTAGTGATGATAACTGGAACCCGAAAAAGAGCACCTTACAACCAGTATATTTAAAGATTCATTCTGAACCCCAACATCTTCAATAAACATTTGTCGAACAATGGATGTATATTTTAACATTTGTCAAATATTATGATTCCGAAAAATCTTGCAAATTACCCTAGCAATGTTATTGTTCTATTATGCATTCCCCAATAAACTTAAAAAAGTGCATTAACATGAAGCTAATTTTTTCATTATTATTAAATGTCTCCTTCGATTGTTTTTTCTTTATTTTTGTCTAGAGTATTATTGCTGTACGCTGTGCAGCCTACAAGACAAAGATGTTGGGCCAAAACAATTTCAGAAATGCGCCCAAGGGTAACAGAATTAGTAGGTAAGCAACTGTAAACCTGGAGTTCGTTGGCACCTGTGGAGAAAGAATAGGTAACAGACGTGCAGAAGGTATGAAGATGTTTCTTTTTTATCAAATTATATGTTCATCTTAATTTTGGTAGACACTCCAGTTGTAGGGAACAATAGAGTAAATTTTCATAGCCCCGGCACAAACGAATCTTGCCCAACGGACTTCACAAAGTCTGGAGGAATGTTCTGCACTCTCAGTGGTCCAGAGAAAGCACTTCTAACCTGGCTACTACCAGAACAGAGCTTAATGCCATATGAAACTCTAGTACTATCAGAAAAACACCATTATTGCACCTAAACTAAGCCACTTAGAATCCACTAGATTAAATCCTGGATATTCTAAAGCACTACAAACCCCTTGAGAACAACTGAAATTTAAGGGATGAGCATCCCTGTAGATCATCTGTTTGGGTCTCCATAGTCTCTTCTTTAGATACACCAGGTCTACACAGAGGATCTCCTAATTACTGTATTCACTGCAGGAGGTGTTTTGAAAGATCTCAGTAATCACTTAAACTCAGCTTGCCAACTGCAGAGAAGTATATTGCGTAGTAACCCTATCTCATGTTTTCTCTCTGACACCAACACATGATAGGCTCATGACTCTGGTTACTCACACACAACTCATGTAGGCTTCCCACAAAGAATAGCACTCTTCCAAACAAGCACTCCTCACTGTGTAGTGTGCTTCCTGAACAATAATGTGCAATTGAGAATGAAGCACTGTACAAGTGCAAATACTACTATGCATATTTCCACTAAAACAGGTCTCCATAAAATGTACAAGATGTGAACAGGAACTAAAAGCAACTAGATGGCAGGAAAAAGAAAATCACAAACAGTCAGTCAATTAATAAAGTCATCATCGCCCTGAAGGTAATGTATTTGACTATCATTCCAGTACCATAGGCAACATAATGTCAAAACAGTAATTAATGAATGGCATATGAGAGTTCTAGTATGGTGTGGACCCGTATTTGGAAACAATATCGAATTTTAAAATATTGAGATACACAAATATTGAGTTCTTAATATCGTCACACATAAAAATTGTGATGCAGATATATCGTTGACAACAATATTGATTTTTTTAAGTGAATAATGTAGTTTCCAGAATATAAATTTTTTAAATATTGTTTTCAATAATATTGCAGATATAAATGCCAATTTGTAATTATCTTTATGTGTTTTAGTTCGAATGTCAATTTCATATGTTATATATTGCTTGTAGAACTGCTGACAATCTTTTTAAATACAGTTTGCAAGTTTAGGTTATTTATCATTTTAAATTTAACTGTTAATAGTAATTTATAGTGTCCTAGCCGGTTTCGAGATTTGTAGGGGTGCAAGGTGGGAAGTTAATTAAGTATATTTAATGAATAATGCATTTTTAATTTAGTAATAATTTGTAACTGATATTTATTTTTGTAAATTGGGTAATTATTTTTTTGTCATATTTTAGGTGTGGTTTGTAGGGTTTGTAGGGGTATGTGTTGGGAAGTTAATTAAGTAATAATTGATTAATAATGAATTATTAGCTTATTAATAATTATTTAATTGATTTTCAAGTATTCAAATTGTGTATATATAATATTTTTAATGTTATATTTTAGGTGTGGGCCTTTTGGATTTGCAGGGTTATATGTTGGGAAGTTAAGTAATAATTTATTAATAATAATGTATTAATTAATTATTCGTTTCGTTTCAAAAACCTTTATTTCGGTCACCAGGACCATAAAAAGTAACAGAAGCACAAAATGGCACACATTATTAAAATGATATTTATCAGAGTTAAAAAGGAACACTCCATTTGTAATACAATTCACAGTTTAGAGGCGAGTACAATGGGTTTTTACCATCAAGCCAAGAGTGGGGGAAGGAGGAACAAAGGATTTGACTGCGGGAGAAATTTATATCAATTGATGTAATGCGATCTACCATAAGCTAAAGGGAATAGCAGCAATAGTTCAATAAATAGTTTAAAATGACAAGATATAAAAAATTAATACTATTTACAATTCTATATACAAAATAATCAAATGCTAAAAATTTATATCTAGGAAAAAACTGTACATACAATAATCACGTTTATAAAATGCTGCTGATAACCTTTTTTATACATTTCTACCCCCTCTGAATAAAAGCCCACCTCATGCGCCACATTGTGTTTAAATATCTTGAAACAGCGAACACAATGGGTTCGGATGAATCATATTTTAGAACCCGAAAGGCCTTCCTACAAAGCTAAAAACCCAGATTCCGGCATAGCTGCACAAGCCAGTAGCGCCTTGCATTTTGGTAGCCAGGACAGAAAAATAATACATGCATTTCTGTTTCTTCTTGTGTAATGCATACGGGACAACCCTCCTCTTTCTGTCCGGCCCATTTATTGGTAACCGCACGTACAGGCAAAGTTCCATGTCTAAACTGTACGTACAGCTTTCTTGCAGCCTGGGGAAGGATATCATCCAAAAATATTTCTAGCTTATAGTTGTCCTTCACTCTAAGAAACTGTGTTGTTAGGGAGCCTAATTTATGATTTGCTTGGAGTGCTCCAAGCTTTAAGGCACAGTAGGTTTTGGGTACTAGGGCATGGGGGACTGACGGGCAGGTATCACCCGGAGTGCTCCACATAAAAGGTTGGCCAAGCTTTTCGCACTCGTGCTTTACATGAGCAAACCAAGGTACCCTTTTCACCAAGCCTGGGTAAGATAAAAGCTCATTTGTATCTGCCTGGTATGGTGCTAATTCGGGAGTTGCCCAAAGTCTTCGCCAGAACGTCAACGGTTTTAGGGCAATCTCGTCCTCAATCGGTGTAATACCCAAATCTAAGCGCAAAGGGATTAGCGGGGTACTGGCTGGGAGACCCATTACTTGTCTTAAGAATCTATTCTCAGTTACAACTAAAGTAGAAACCGAGGAATGCCCCCATAAATCTGCCCCATAGAGAGTTGCACCACGTGCTTGAGTCCTATACATTTATTGATTATTTAGTTGATTGTCAATTATGTAAATTGTGCAAATATAAGATGCGGGTTGTTGGGTTTGTAGGGATATAGGGTGGGACATTAATTGAGTTATAATTTGTTAACAATTCATTATTAATGTATTATTAATTATTTAAAGCATAATTAATTATGTAAATTGTTTATTATTATATTTCTTTACGTTATGTATCAGGTGAGGTCTATTTTGTTTGTAGGAGGATAGGGTGGAAAGTTATTTAGGCTATTAATATTTATTAAATGTGTAATTGATCATTAAATATGTTAATTTTGTTATAATTCTTTCTTTTAGTTCTATTTTAAGTGTTGGTTGCTAGGTTTGTGGGAGTATAGTGTGGGAACTAAATTGAATAATACATTTATAAAATTTTTGCATATTTTAAAATTATTAAATGTTTTAATAATCATGTACTTTTTTATTGTTATTTAATTTTAGATATATAATTTTCATATTAAGAGTTGTATATATTTGGTCAACTAATAGAGTTATTTAAAAATGTAATGTGCTTGTATTAAAGTACTTTCCCTACTGTTGCACAGATTGGAGTGGGAATAGTAAATTGAAGCCTTCTGAAGTCCAAGGCTTTCCTTACTGTTGAACAGACTGAAGTTGGATTAGTGAATTTAACACCTCTGAAATCCAACGCTTTCCCTACTGTTGAAGCCTGGAGTAGGAATATTGAATTTAATCCCTCCAAAATCCAACTCTTTCACTACTTTTACACTGACTGTAGTTGGAATAGTAAATGTTTCCTCTCCGAAGTTCAACGCTTTACCTACTGTGCCCCAGACTAGGATGGGGAATGGTAAATTTAACCCATTTGAAGTCCAACACTTTCCCTACTTTTGGACAGAGTGGAGTTGGAATAGTAAATTTTACTTCTGCAAAGTCCAACATTTTCCCTACTGTTGCACAGACTGGAGTGGGATTAGTAAATTTAACCCTTCCGAAATACAACAATTTTCCTTCTGTTGCACAGACTGGAGGCGAAATAGTAAAATGTACACATTTGAATGCCAATGCTTTCCCTACTGTTGCAGACTGGAGTGAGAATAGTATATATATAATTTTTTTATTTAAATACTTATTTTTCAAATTGTTAAAATATAGTAGAGTCGAGTCGAGAGATACTTTATTTCGGCCTAACAAGGCCATAAAAGCACAGATAAAAAACAAATAAACTACAATACAATCAGTGCAACTTATCCAACATTAAAAGACATACACATTAAAATATTTGATCAGAAATACATAGGAATTATATCATATAATAAATATTCTAAAAAAGTGCAGGTATCTCAATCATAATGAGATAAATCAATTTTTTTTTAAAAACCTCGAGTCACAGTTCGGAAGTAGGGTCATTTATTTATGGTTGCCCTTTCTTTAAAATTACTCTGCGTGCGCACCACATTGAGAACAGATAGCGGGATACTGAATACGCAATGGGCATACTGCTATCATATTTAAGGATCCTAAAGGCCTGTGAACAATGGGAGGTTCCAAGGTTCCTACACAGCTGTCGTAGTCAGCGATGTCTTGCTACCTTATATGCCGGACAGAAAAACAGTACGTGTAGGTCGGTCTCTGTACAATTATTACATGTCGGACAGTCTTTTGTGGAGTCACTCCCCCACTTATGTGTGAGAGCACGCATGGGAAGTGTGACATGCCTGAAATGTAAGTATAGTTTCTTAGCAAGAGACAGCTGTATATCGTCTATGACAAGTTCTAGACTATATTGCAGTTTAACTTCTAGAAAGGATGTTGTCAACGTACCAATCCTGGAACCCCCCCAGCAATATGGTAAGATTATACTCCTTATAGTTTTTTTTCAGAACCTTCCTAGGTATTAACAGACAGCTGTCTTCGGGACTAGCCCATAAATTTCCCATTCCCATGGATAATAAAGAATTCTTGATATGAGCAAGCCAAGATATTTTGCTTGCTCCATTTAAATGTGCCACTTCCCTCAAATCCTCTCTAAACATAGATAGCTTGGGGTGCTCCATATGGGGCTAACTCCTAGATCCATTCGGAGTGGGTGAGCGGTGTACTTTTGGGAAGTCCCAGAAGTTGTCTGGAGAAGGAGTTCTCAATCTTGGCAAGTTGTTCAGATGGCCGATGGCCCCAAATTTCCACCCCATACAGGGCAGCTCCTCTGGCTTGTGCCTTGTATATTTCCAGCACCGGACCCACCTTTTTTTTTTCTTTATTGTTCAATTCATAGCATATAGTATTTACAAATCAATCATTGAAATCATTAATGTAGGAATGTTATGTAGTTACAAAAATAACACCAAAACATGAATAGCATTAAAACAGCAGAAAGAAGGAAAAGCTATGACAATCAAAAACAACTAAATTTCAAATCAACATCACCATATGTTGTAGCATAGGATGCTAAATTTTAATCCCTAATTGTTTCTTCCTCAAAGATTTTATGCGATACAAACTAAATTCAAGATTAAACACATTATAAAACTTAGCACGCCACATTTCATATGATGGCGCCTCTGATTGCAGCCACATAGAGGCAACGCAGAATTGAGTAACGGCCATAGCCATAAATATGAAATATCGTCAAGGATAACAAGTCTGCATGGGTACAATATCCTCACCCACTCCAACAGCAACCCCCGTAGTTTATGATAGAAATTCTGAGATGCCATCTAAAAATTGTTTTAACACTATGCAATCAAAAAATATATGTACAATGTCAGCTTTCTCCGCCTGACACCTAAAACATTTCCTGTCATGAAGCCCGCCCCACTTCATCATTTTAACAGGTGTATAGTATAAATTAAACAAAGTTTTATAGTGTTGGGTGCGTAGATTTGCCGTCAGACTATATGAGCCAGTATTGCCAAATCTATCCCTCTACTTTGCTTTGTGCATCTCAATATCATCCCGCTGAGTTGCCTGCAATATATCGTACAGTGTCCCAATGTTAGCTCTTTTAATCAGAGCCTCTACTAAATCATCTGAATTGAGCCATGTTTTTGCCCAAAAAACTAGGGGAGCCAATTTCAGCTTGTCCGTAATGTAGGACAGGCCCATCTCCTCATGGATGGAAAAAGTGGGGGTGGATTTAGGGACAGATAGAAAATGTCTGATAAGCCCATTCTCAACCGTTTGAATTTTATCATGAGTGGCATAGCCCCACAAAACGGACCCATAGGTTGCGATGGGAATGCACTTGCTATTGTAGACTTTCACAAGTGCCTCCATCGGCCTAGCCCCTAACCTTTTTGAAAAGCCCAGCAAGGCAGACGTGGAACGAGCCATGGATAGAGTCTTCGCCTTAATCTGGGGAGCCCACGTCCCCCTCTCGTCAAACAGGATCCCCAGATAGGGAAAGACTGAAACCCTTGAGACCACCTCGCCCTTACAGATGAAAGTTTTAGATTTGGGCTTACATCTTTGTCGACCTACCATCATGGTATGCGATTTTTTTGCATTGACTCTTAAGTCAAGGTTCTCCATGAAGGACCCAAAAAGGTCCAGTAAGACCTGGAGGCCATTACCAGTGCGCGCTATTAGGACTGCGTCATCCGCGTATAGGAGGGCCGGCACAAACACTCCTCCTACATGCGTCTGCCACCCCTGCCTCTAGATGTTTTCCTAGTCCATTGATATAGATGGTGAAAAGGAGGGGGGCCAGAATGCACCCTTGGCGCACCCCCTTCTCTGACCTAAATCTAGGCGTACACCTGCCTTCCTTTGTGACCCGTACTGTAGCAAATAGCTCCTGATCTAAAGAGGCCATAAAGGAGACTAGTGAGACATCTATCCCTATCCCCAATAGAATGGACCATAACTTGGACCTGTTCACCAAATCGAAGGCCGAGGAGAGGTCCTTAAAGGCCAAGAAAAGTGACACCTCCCCGGCCATGGAGATTATGAGATTATGAGATGCAAATTGGAGCATTGGTCCAGGGTGCCTCGTTTTTCTCTGAACCCGTATTGTATGTTTGAGAGCCCCCCACAGACCTCGAGATTTTCCCTCAGTTTAATTAGTAAGACTCTGCCCAGGATCTTTATGGCAGAGTCAAGGAGGGAAATCGGTCTGTAACACGCCGGGTCCTCACGTTGCCCCTTTTTAAATATTTGCACTATAATGGAGGTCGCCCAGGAGGCGGGGAATACGCTATCGTTAACTGCATGGAAGACCTTAGTTAGCACCTGGGACCACATTTTCGGGGAATGTCTATATAGATCCCCAGGTACGTCGTCAGGCCCCGGCGCCTTATTTTTCGAGGTCTCTAGGATCGCCTTCAACACCTCATCCTCATTAAACTCTACCGGAACAAAAGCCCAGTCTGCCTCTATATCGCATGGGACTAGGCTATTCTTGTCACCATATACCTCTTTAAAATGGAGAAGCCACCTTTCATCAGGGATAACGCAGTCAGCGACTGCATTATCTACCCCTGCAAAGAACGGCTGGTTAATAATATCCCAAAACTGCTTACTGTCTCGCAAGACATCTGTGGCAAGTAATTTATTCCATGCAGCGCTTTTGATGGCGCTTTTCCTCCCATTTAAGGTTAGTCTATATTCCCTCCTCAAATTAGCGATGAGGACCTTATCTCTTGGCTTGGATTTGAGTGCTTGCTTTAGACGCCTATGAATTCTCGAGCAGTTGGCGTCAAACCACTTGAAGGGCCTGAGAGGTCTCTGGGTTTGATTTGACGTCAAGTCCCTCGAGACTTGTGTACAAATGGATTCAAAATCCTCTATAATTACTTGACTAGGGGCCCTTTCGTCCAGACAAGACTCTAAATGGCCCTCAATTTTAGGAAGTAAGGTTGCCATAAAATCTTCTGTGACCACCTTGCCCCACTTAAGCCGTCTACCCTGGTCGGTAGGTACCACTGCCGTCCAGACCTGGGAGCGGCCTACCCGTTTACACTGGGAGTCTCCCCATGACATCTCTAATAGCAAAGGATTGTGATCACTATAGGATGAACCAATAACCTTATATTTCCTAATCTTAGGGATCAGCCCTGGTGAGGCAAAAATATAGTCTATGACGGACCCATGGTCCGTACCCTTGTAGGTGGCTGCTCTCTCCCCCCCCGTGTAATAAGGTTCATATAAATTAAAACTAGCTAAGAGGACTTCAAACGCTTCTCCTGATTTTGTGTGTTCAAAATGAGGTGTAGTTGCCCCCATAAAACCCTCATATTCATCTGAATAGCAGGGAGAATCTCATATGTGGGTGTTAAAATCGCCCATTAAGATGAGCTCAACAGTAGTGTACTTATTTAGACTGAATTTACTTAAAAAGGTTTCCAGGGAAGCAATGTGATCAGTATCTACTGCCCTCTCCCGGGAATTATAAAGGTTAATTAATAAAAGTGTGCAGACCGGTGAGACAATCCATTCCACAATTAAGAGGTTGGGGGAACCTGACTCTAATTGCTTAAAAGACCCACTGAGTTGCAGGGAACAAAAGAGAAGTAGACCCCCCTTTGCTCTCCCCGCAGTACTGGGTGTCGCCGGTACGGAGAAGCTGGCAAAACCATCCAACCAAGAACTTGCTGAGGTATCCCAGGATTCTTGGATGGCTATCACATCATAGCTAGAAACGAAATTAACCCACAAAGGATCTACCCTTTTAGCTCTCAAGCCTGCAACGTTCCAGCTAATCAGTTTGCAGAGTGTTATCTCCTCCTCCCACTGGGGCCCAATTTTGGGGGACGACAATGGGGCTGGTTGTCAGTCAATATCCTCCATATCGGCGAGTGGGGCGAATCTATTAGACAGGACTGGATCCAAACCTGCTCTTATGTGGGTAGTTCTGCCCTGTGTTGCCCTATTGGGTACCACCCTCCATTCATTACCATATGCAGACTGCTGGGATGACTTACTGTATGGGGCTATAACAAGGTGTTTTCTAACTGGGGGCGGATAAAAAAAGCCCAGAGGGACTGATCTCATGTTCTCACTGTCTTGTATCTCTGAGCCGTCCCAAAATAGCCTGTCTGCCAGATGTAAGCTATCGAAATTAACTATAATGCAGTCACCCTTCACAGATTTAGGGCGGTGTCCAATCCATCCCACCCTTCTAGCCATTATAATCCGGTTAGAAATTACTGTTCCCCCACTACTGGTGTCAGCACAACATTGACTGGCCTTGTGTATTAGTGCCTCTGTGGGTTCTATCTCCCCATGTGCTAATGGGGGTACCCCTATAAACACAGCAAGGAAGGTTGCAGCTGTCGGGGGGCGGTCCAGGTGAAATTGGCACTCCTTGGGCCTTAACTCCAATGCTGGGCTATTAGCCCCCTGGGGAATGTCAGGGGCTACTGCGATTAACTGGGTGCTAGGCAATCTGCTTTGGCAGTTACCGGGGACCCCTTCTCTGGTGGTGTTTGCAGCCTTTCCTTTACATGATGATGGGGGCGGCAGAGGTAATGCAGCTTTCACAGTGGTAACTTCTGCTCCTGACACATCCGTCTTCTTGCAAACCAGGGCAGAATCAAGTTTTTTAGCTAGATCGTCAATCAGGGCACATTTCTTTAATAACCCAGCAAGGCATGTACTCATGGTATCAACAATGTCTTTAGCAATGTCTACTAACAGGGGTTCAATCCGTGTCACAAATAGCGCTTCCAAGTGCTCGCCAATTGAATCCATGTCCAGCTGTTTACCAACTTTATCACCATCTATCTTTATCCTCTTTTTAGTGGGCGCTGTAGTTTGAGTTCCGGGCCCCAGAGGCTGGCAGGAGGGCAAAGGTGCTATAGAGCAGTCTTGGGCTTGACATGGACCATCCCCCGGGCAGGGCAATGATTTAAGCACGATCACTTCAGGCTCTAAGGGAATGCCAGAGGCGGGAGTTGACTCCAGTATGTTAGGTTCTACGATGGGTGTGGGGGATAACAAACCCAGCTCATGTTGCGCAGTTGCTATTTCTTTGGACAGAGCCCCTACCGCAGAGTTCAAATTTGAGATGATTGACTCGGAGTGTTTGGCGACCTTGGCCTTTTTGACCCCCTCCTCGGAGTTAGTAAGGTTTTTGCGCTTACCCATGATGGTGGTAGATGAAGGGGGGTGGCCCAGCCCTGCCTCCTCTGGATAGCCACAGACGGCCCGCCCTCTGCCTGGGCTCGCCCGGCGACTCCCGCGCGCGTCCCGCGACGCGGGAGGAGCAGCCCGCTCTTATGCGCCTCCGGGCGCGGCAGTCTGACGCGGCAGTCGGCGTCCCCGTGTGCAGCAGGGGACGCTGGGCAATGTAGTCTTTCTTCCTTGCGCTCCCCCCTCTCGGCGGCCGCAATGTCAGGAGCGGCGGCGGGGGCGAGCGGAGCAGAAGAGCAAGGTGTCCGTGGGTCCAGCCAGGCAGGTAGCAAAGTTTCTGGCAAGTGCCCCCCAACGAGCTGTCACCCCCCATCTGACACTTGAGCAGAGTCTCTCTTGCCTGGGTCATTACAACATCTGATATCTATCAGGGGCTTCAAATAACCTTACTTTCACCTCGGTCACCAGATACTGCATGTTCTGCAAAAGATAAACGAAATAATAAAAAACAAAAATCGGCACCCCCCCCACCCACCATGTGTCAATAGTAGCGTCATATATTTTGAAGCACTCCGAGTTTTCTTCCAGCCCCATATAAGCCTGTCTACAACAGACTGAAGCTGCATTAATTGTATTCGTATGAGCTCTAACGGTACCGTCCTAAAAAAAACATTACTCGGGGAAGTATACTCATTTTTAAAACATTGCATCATCCTACCATTGATAAGTGCAGACACTCAACCCTTTCCAGTTGACTTCGTACTGAAGCTAGTATATCTACCCAATTCACTTCAACTATCTCTTGAAGTGACATCCTAATCTTTATGCCCAGATATCTTGCTTCTGGTGTAACACGTGCTTCCCCAGGACAGAGCCCCTCTGTACAAACAACCTGGCTTTTGGTAACATTTAGCTTACACCCGGCGACTTCCCCATATTGCTGAGTCAGGTTCTCAATCTCACTAAATGCTTGCTCTGGGTCAGATGTTACTACCGCTATATCATCAGCGTAAGCAAGAACACGTACCTAATGCTGCCCAACTACCACTGATTGTATTCCATTAGTAGTCTCCAATATTAACCACAATGGGTTGATATAGATGGCAAAAAGTAAGGGCGAGCAGGGGCATCCCTGCCGGTTGCCCCCAGTGATATATACAAAGGATGACTCTTTCCCCAATGTACAAATTTTAGCCCGCGGGCGTTTGTACATAGTCTGAAATGCTACCAAGAATTGGGGGCCAAACCCCATCTTTCGCATTGTAGCCCACAAAATGACCACGATGCACGGTCAAATGCTTTTTCAGCATCTAAAAAAATGATCCCTATTTGCTTTTGCAATGTAATAGCACAGTCTAGCGATGCAATAATCCTGTGTAGGTGATTAACTGTGCTCCTGCCAGGCACAAAAATGTGCTGGTGCCGGGATACCAACGATGGTATAACTTGTGCTAACCGTGTGGCAAGGATCTTTGAATACACCTTGCCATCAGCATTTATTAATGATATCGGTCTATACGTCCGCGGAATCCTGGGAGATTTATTCTTTTTCTTTAAGATCACTATGTTCGCATCATCCCAGGATGGTCGGGGATTCCCACATTAGGCTTCTATAAAAGTGGCGAGCATATAATCCTTTATATTGGGAAAAGTATGTGATAGACCTCCAAAGGGAGTTTATCCCGCCCTGCCACTTTCCCTAACACTAATCCATCGATTGCAATCTGAAGTTCTAGCATAGTAATAGGAGCTTCTAGCTCTTCCCGTTCGATTAGTCCTAATTCAGTTAAATCAAAATTATGGAGATACCGCTCTATGCTGCCCAACTGCACAGAATCTTGGGTATATAGTTCCTTATAATACAAATGAAATACCGCCATTATGCCTTCCATGGTCTCAACTGTGCCCCCTTTACCATCCTCCATAATTTCAATTCGCTGGGAGGTTTGTCTGCCCTGCAGTCTTTGAGCTAAGCATCTACCAGTTGCTTCCCCATATTCATATCTTTCTTCCTTATGAATTTTGAACTGAGCAGCTATTTCTTGACTCCATACCCCATTAATCTGGGCCTTACAGCGTGTTGTCTTAGTTTGCACTTCTTTAGTATCCGCATTAACTCTAACCGCTTGTATAGGTTCACATTCAGCCTTCCTTAACTCCTCGAGTAAAGCCTGCATATGTTTTTTCTGTCGTTTCTGCTTAGCCCAGCCATAACTAAGTGTTTCGCCCCTTAGCCAGCTTTCAAAGAATCCCAGATCATTGGTTGGGTTGCCGATCCTCTATTACTATCCAAGAACAGCGTAGCCCAAATTTGGATATGACGAATATACTCCCCATCACTTAACAATTTTTTATTGAATGTAAAGGAGGTCTAAGACTAGCAAGGTCCATAACCACAGGGCCATGATCCGATGTAATACGGGGCCACACCTGCATCTTTGCACCAACGGTCAACAACCGAGGTAAGAAGATATAGTCTAACTGAACAAACTTGTTGTGTGGGGACGAAAAGAATGTATAGCCCAGATCTCCATAATTCACAGTTATCCACCCATCAACTAGTCCGTGATTCTTTAAAAGTTGCTGCAAGGCCCTAAATACTTTAGGCTTACGCCCTTTATACTTAGCAAAATGTGAATCAAATGTCTGTGCATCCCCATGTATATTAAAATCCCCAAGTAGTATCAATGGGGTCCCCCAAAGTGCCAACTCAACATTCAAAAACTCCAAGATCTCAGCCTCATCCAAATTTGACCCATATACAGTACAAAGCGCGATCTTGGTACCCCCTACAATACACTCAGTAATAGCCCACCTCCCGAGATTATCCACCCTCAATCTACCCGTACCAATTATGCCATGACGCACCAAGATCGCCACCCCCCTATTCATAATGGAGTGTTTCGAAGTTGATAACAATGTAAATCCCAGCTCAGATAGTATCCTATGATTAGACCAGGGAACATGCGTCTCTTGCAGACAAAGAATATCAGTGTTTATTAGCCGGAGTTCAGTGATAACACGTTTCCTCTTTGGGACATTGTTCAGCCTACAAACATTAAATGAACATATTCGCAGCCTCCTATCTGCCATTACTATATGAGTATCTAATGGCCATCAATATATACGAGAGATATACTCTAAGATTCCTACCGCATGTGCTATGAACTACATTTTTACCCTTTAGCAGATCCCCACCCAACCCCTTACTCCCCAAGTGGCCCTCTACACCCCCCCACTACCACCACCCAAAAGAGCCCACCCACCCCCCTGCATGTGACCCTCCCCATCAAAGAGGCCTTAGGGCCACACACCCTTGTGATGCTTGGTGAATAGCCCACTTGGTGATCGCCTTTCCCGCATCCTTATATGTGCAGCTTAGGAAAAACAGAAGAAAAAAAATCACAGGAAGTGGCAAGAAAAGAAGTCATATCACTACATACAAGATCCATTAGCCTGTATAATTATCCTCAACCCAAGAATTGAAGATATTGTTTGGCTGTAATGACCGCAGTAAAACAACGTATATGTCACTTATTAACAGTCTTTAAAGTAGCTGGTTGTTGTAGAAACACCTGTACGCCTTTTGCTTGGAAAGGAGTAATCAGCTGACGCAGCTACCATCTCTTTTCCACTGTGGAGTGGCAGTAATCGGGTCTCACAAAGAATTGCGTCCCTTTACCAATCTCTTCTTATCTGGTCTAGCCAGATCGTACAATGCCTGTCTAGCCAAGAAATTATTGAGAGAAATCAAAATAGCCCGCGGTTGTTGCACTGCTTGTCCACTCCTTGCTGGCCATTGCCGAAACAGAAATCTATGTGCCCGTTGAATTTCCTGCGGCCAATTCCATTCTTTCAGCTCAGGCAGCGCCTCTTCAAACAGCTCAGCTACAAATTTTCGCACATCTTGCCCCTCAAGTCCTTCTGGCCCCCCTAAAATATGCAGGTTGTTACGGCGCAGACGGTTTTCTAAGTCCACTAGCTTATAGTGCACATCGTCTTTATTGGCTTTTATATCTGCGACAGTGTCTTTTTGAACCACCAACGGATCTTCTAGGAGTGATATGCGAGTCTCCACTTCTGCCATCCTCTCAGTAAAATCGTTACACGTTTTTGCCAGCCGTCTAACTGTGTTTTGCTTTTTTTAAATGTTTTATTTTTTATTTATTATTGTCAGGAAAGGTACGTCACATACATAACCATACGTAAAGATCCATATACAATAACAACAGAATACATAAGTAAAGCATTTTTGGATCAACAAAATTCACAAAGGAACAGTGGAAGAAGAGAGAGCCCAAAAGAAAAAGAGAGAGAGAAAAAAAGAAAGAGGGAGCAGAAAAATGGAAGAAACAAAAGCACGGAGAGGGAGGGAGTTGGAACCCAGACAGAGGGAGAGAAAGAGAAAAAACCAAACATATACAATTCATTAAACCCACAATCCACTCTCTCACCCCCTGCCTCCTCGCCTCAACCCCCCCCCTTCCTAACGCTGTGTCTGCAGCTCCAGTAAGGGTACCCAGATGTGCTGCCCTTTTTTCCTCGCTCTGCTCCTCTTTGCATTTGTCTAACGCAGATTCCAAATTAAATATATGAAGCAGTCTGGCATACCAAGCCTGATATGTCGGGGGGTCCTTATCCTTCCATTTGGAAGCAATCATTATACGGAGGGCTGCTGTTACCATGAAACAAAAATAAACCTGCGTTATTTCTAGCTGCAGGGATACGTCCCATCCCAACATTATTAGAGTGGGAGTTAGTATGATAGAACATCCTATAATCTTACTAAGGAAGCATTCAATCCCCACTTTAACCAGCCCCAATTCTGAACCCTCCTCAAACATATGGATCATGTTGGCCGGGCCTATCCCACATCTTGGGCATTCGTTCGAATCCCTCTTCCCCCAGGGCCAAAGTTTGGCCCGTGTAAAATATAGACTATATATAGTCTTGAAGTGTTGTGCCTTTAAGTTAGCCGATAAAAGGACCATGTTGGACAATTCAAGGGACCTACATAGGTCCCCATCCTGGTTTCCAAGCTTAGCAGCCCAAGCACATTCTACTTTGACTATATCGTCTTCGTTAGCTTCGATCATCATCGCATATACTTCTTTCACTTAGGAATGTTTCCGAACCAGAATGTCCAAGAGCGGGAAGCTTAAATGAAAAGTAGGGTGAGTCATAGCTGTTTTAGTACATTTCCTTAGTTGCAAGTACTTAAATAAGTTTCGAGGATCTATCTCAAATCGGTCCTGAATCTCTGCAAATGTCATAATGCCAGTTAAATTCATAATATCACCTACTGAATTAATTCCCGCCTGTTTCCACTTACTACCGATCCTATCAAATAGAAAACCTGGGAAAAATGAAGAACGCCATAATAAAAGGTAACAATATAATTTAGGGATATTCAGCAATTTACTGGTTTTCTGCCACACCCTCCAAGCTGCTCTAAGAGGTTTAAAGCGGGTTATTTTGTAATAGCTATTATCCAGTTGTCTAAATATTAGACCTGGAGCTTGGTTACCCATAGCTAATTCAAAGATAGATGATGGGGTCTCTGTCTGGTGTATTACCGGGATTGGTCTAAAGAATATAGTCATTTGTTGCAGCATAATAGCCCAGTAATAATATAGGATGTTTGGCACTGCCAACCCCCCCTCGGTTTTGGGGGAGGGACATAAATCTCAAGGATCTCCTTACCTTCACATATCCCCAGATAGACTGTGAAAAGATCGCTTCAACTTTTTTAAACAGGAAGTTAGGGGGTTCTAATGGTATACAACGGAGTAAGTAGAATATTTTCGGGAACATTGTCATTTTTATGACATTTTCCCTACCTATGATAGATAAATGTAGATTGTTCATCCTATTAAGATCTGCACTTATTCTACTCAAAAGAGGGTCTACAATAATATTCCAGATGATGTCAACATCGGCTGCTATTGAGACCCCTAAACAGGTTGCTGCCTCTTCCCTCCTGGGATCCTGCCACAGAATTGAGCTTGAACAGATGATTTTAGTTTTATCCGCGTTTAACCCATACCCGGGCAAGAACTTCTATTCTACTAATTGTTACCTGGGGTCAGGGGTAACAACCGCGATGTCATCTGTGTATGCTAGCACTTTGGTACAGTAACCCCTGACCACCACCGGAGGAATCACCGGATCGTTTAAAATAGCTCTAATTAACGGATCTATGCATAGTGAAAAAAGGATTGGGGAGCATGGGCAGCCCTGCCTTGTCCCCCTTGCAATCTTTACCTGTCCAGAATGCTGCCCCATCAGTTGTATTTTTGCGTATGACTGTACATACATTGCTCTTAGGGCAGTAAGTATACAGGGTCCAAAGCCATTTGATCTTAAGTTCTGCCAGAGGTATCCCTATTCCACTTGATCGAACGCTTTTTGAGCATCTAATAATATTAATGACATTTGTTGCCCAGAGCTCTCAGCGATGTTAAATAATGAGATTACCCTTTTAATATGGTCTGTTGTTCTATGACCAGGTATGAAGCCGTGTTGCCACCGACTTACTAAGGAATCTAAGACCTTTAAAAGCCTCCTTGATAGGATTTTAGAATAAAGCTTCTTGTGCGTGTTTATTAACGTAATGGGCCTATAAGAGGCCGGATCGTCAGCCGGCTTCCCCTTTTTCAAAAAAATAACTATACTAGTCTCCTCCCATGACTTTGGAGGAGTGCCTTTCTGCTGGACTGCTAAGAACAAATCCCACAACAAAGGGGCAAGTTCCTTATGCAATATCTTATAGATCTCCATGGGTAGGCCATCTGGGCCTGCCGCCTTTCCGGAGGCCATGGATAGCAATACTTCGTTAACTTCTTCCATTAAGATGTCTCCCTCTAGTTCTTGTATCACAGGCGGAGACCTAGTCCCAGGATCAACCATGGTTTGATGCCTGGACTTATAGAGATCTTGATAAAAGTCTTGGAAAATATTTACTATCTCGTTAGGATCCGAGGACACTGTACCGTCCTTCCTTTTTAGCTTCGTAATGCTGCTTGCCGCTGCTTTTTGTCTGATCCGCAGTGCCAGATGTTTCCCTGTCTTTTCCCCGTATTCACAGTGATCCTGTCTACTAATTTGAAATCTTTCAGCTATAGATTGATTAAACAACCCATTTATCTTCGCTTTGGTACTAATAACTTTTAGGTTAATCTCTGATTGCCGCTGAGTCTGTTTTTGGACAATAATAACCATATGTTCTGTCTCATATCTACTCAGGTCTAGCATCAGTGATCTGATAAGCTCTAGTTGTTTTTTCCTATGCAACCCGGCAAAGCTAATTACCTCCCCTCTAAACCAGGATTTATATGCATCCCACACCATCTCCCGTGAAGTACTATACCTATTACTGTAAAAAAAACTGTATAGCCCAGCGTTTGATATGATCGGTGAACCCGTTGGTAGCCAGCAATTTCCTATCGAAGGTCCACCTTCCTGGGGGTTTTAAATACCCTGAGATCTCAATCTGCAGAACAAGGGGGTTATCGTCCGAAAAGAACCTTGGGTAACTTCCTTATCTGAGCTTTGTTTACTAATGAATTCGAAATGTAGAAATAATTCAGCATAACATACTTTCTATGTGAACACGAATAATATGTATAGCCTGGATCCCCAGATTTTGTTATAGACCAAATATCTACCAGCCCATGGTTTGCGGCCAGTGCCTGTACTGCATAAAAAACTTGTGGTTTCCTGCCTTGATACCCGACCCTCCCTAGCCCCCCTGAATCCATATGAATATTACAATCTCCACATATTATCAGTAGTGTAGGCCAGGAGGCAATTGCCCACCGGCCCCATTTATTGGATAGTTTGCGATTGCTTGGCGGAAGCCGGTTGGAAACATGTATTGCCACTCCTCTCGTATTTGAGGTTTGTGAAGAGCAGGTTACTTGTGTGAAGCCCGGGACAAAGTTGAGACTTCTCTTCTGCCACGGAAGGTGGGTCTCCTGCTGACAAATGACATCCAAACCCAACGTTCGCAGTGCTTCACTCATCCTATCTCTCTTAGCTCAGTCATTCAGCCCCCCAATGTTAATCGTGCAGACAATTAGCTTAACCATCCCTAAATCTACCTTGGTACCCCCTTTGCCTGCTCTGCTTCCTGTACCATACCATCCAGCTATATTGAACCCCTACTCTAACCACCCAGCTATCCAATATGCACTGATTTACTTTCCTGAAATTTTTTTGTTTTTTGTCCCTTCCTCCGCCTCCCCCCCATGCCCCCACTACACCCCACCCCCCACCGACCCCCCCCCTGGATCGTGAAGCAACAGACCAGACTTGGTCTGTGGGTGATGGTTAACGGTGGATCCCCCGGTAGGGTGACATTATACAAGGGAAAAAATAACAAAAAAAACAAAAAAAGACGATACCCCCTCCCTCTCTCGTCAGATCTAGACCTACACCTACCCCTTCCAGATTAGATCACCATTGTTTTAGCTCAAAGGTAATAGGGGAAGGTAAGCAACATGAATACATAGAGAGGTTGCCCATCAGATCCGAAGGGCCATTGTATTAAGCAGTCTTAAGTCCAAAAAAGAAAATTCTGAAAAAATTCTGATCAGTCTTACTATCCCTTATCCACCACTTGTCCACTGACCACCAGCCCCATCATAATTCATTTACAACCAGCATCTCAGAACTCTTTAGCCTTAATTTCCGATGTGAAGACTCTGACCCGATCCTTCCAAATAATTTTAAGCCGGGTAGGGTTTAATAGGAAGGCTTGTGCTCCCTTCTCCTGAAACTGAGAGATAATTTGACGCAATCGCCACCTTCGTTCCACAGTGATCTGGCAGAAATCAGGCCTTGTGAAGAAGGAGAACCCGTCTACTGCCCGTTGTGCATCTGGTCTAGCCTTCTCGAAAATCAGTTGCCTTAATAAAAAGTTCCCAAAATAGACTAAAATTGCCCGAGGTTTGGCATCGGGGCGGACTGGTTGGCGAATATTAAATGGGGCTTGGTGCCCCCTTTGAACTTCATGGGACCACCTCCACCCTTCTAAATCTGGAAAGGCTTTTTGCAACATCTGGACCATGAATGCTCTCATATCTTGCCCCTCCTTTTCTTCGGTACCACCAAAAATCATAAGTTATTCTTTCTTTGGCAGTTCTCGCTCTCCTCAAGCTTCCATTGGATATCTACCAATTGTGCCTTGTGTGCTTCAACTACCTCCTTTGATCCTGCGAGATCCTCCTCGAGGGTTGCTGTTCTAGTTTCCACTTCAGACATCCGATCGCAAATGTTGCTGCAGGTTCTTCCAATTTTCCTCACATCTCCTTGCAATTTTCTGGCAACATTTTGTGCGCGTCTGCTCTCCATTCGGGCTTCTTCCCGGTGTGCCACGACACACTGAAGGATAGATTCCAGAGTAGGAGGAACCAGAGCAGCCGCCATATTTTTAGGTTGTTTCTCTGAGCTTTTTTCGACCCCTACCAGTTGATCCCCCAGTGAATAATCCCACCTTAACTCCTGTGATTCCTTTGATTTCGAGTTGTCGGCTCTTTGGGCTCTGTTATTTAGCTTTCGAGTGGCCTGAGAGGCTTGCCTGCCACTGGAGCCTTTGTCTGACCCATTATCCTCACTAGATTCAAATTCGGAGCCTGACTCTGAATCCACCCCTGACCAGGTAGCATCTGACATGGAGTAGAAATCGTTTGCTTCGGAGTCTGCATCCTTCTCCCCGGGGATCCTATGTATTTTTTGGGGACCAATGGGATCCTTCACTGCTCCTTTCTGGGGTCCGTCGCCCATTGATTCATGTCTATTGGGGGTACTCTGATCCGTTCTTGTTTTAGTAAATCGCCCCCCCCCCTGGGTTTCTCTTGAGCCTCTTGAGCCTCCCCCATGCTAATAGAACACCTCTGTGAATCAGGCTCATCTCCAGGCTCTTGAGGGGGCCTCCCCCCTCTCTTTCTGCATTGGAAGTAGCCAGGACTAAATTGTCAGGGTTCTGAATGTTAATGAGTGTTGGGGAGGTTAAGACTGTAAGTGTGTTGACAACACTAATAGGGGGCCCTTCATTTCCAGTTGTTATGCCCCGCTGATCTTCTGGCTCACTGAAAGGTCCCGTGTCCCCCAATTGCTCTCTTTCAGGTGTATGCACAGTCTCAGGTATTGACCCCTGTATTGGGTCAGCCTCAAGCCCCGCTTCCTCTAATCCTGACGGTGGCTTACCCAGAATCTTCCTTCTCTGGCCGCCAGCCCCTTTCTGCTCCTCTGTTCTCCCTGTTTGCCGGAGTAGATCGATGACAGTCCGCTGTTGCTGGGGCTGCAAGGCCGGGCCCCTCCCCTTCCCGTCAGGATTCTCCGTTCGGAGCTTTCGCTTCTGCTCCTGGACTGCCACCGGGGTCATCTCTTGCTCACCCCCCCAGGAGAGCCGAGGGGGCCTGCTTGCACTGACCCCCCCTGCCCCGTGCTGCTCCTTTCGGCGGCATTATGATACGATTCGAAAGTGCTGGGTCCCGCCGCAGCCCCTCCGAGAGACCGCTCTCAAACGCCGAGCAGCCGGCAATAAAAACCTCTGCTGCCGCCGTCAACGCCGCAACCCACTCAACGATGCCTGGTATGAGGGGATCTCTCTGCTTCTGATTAACTTGCATTTCCCAATGTGGGGTCTGGGGGTTTTATCACCTTATCACCTATTTCATCTCAATGATTATCACCCCTGCGGGAGCCACCTTCGTCCGTTTTCACTCGACCGCCATCTTGCTCCTCCAATGTATCTCCTTTGAAGGCTGTCCCTGTGTTTTGCAATGACTGCTCCCCACTGGAGTTCTCCCAATCAGGCGTTTCTGTCATCCACCCCCCAAAGAAAAATTCTTGGTATGGCTTGCATCCATGGTTGTAGGGGTCATGTCTCCAAACCCTTCTTCCTGCAGTTGAAAATCTCCTTTCATATCAGACTCCTCTACGTGCTCTGAAAGTGAATAAAACTCGCTTTCCTTACTACTGGTGGGTTCATTCCTATTGTCACTGATAATGCCATTATCATCCATTAATACAGGCTCATTAACAATGTATAAATCAGCCTGCAGTGGCTCAGCATGTTCCAAAGACAAGTGACTCTCCTCAAGAGATAGACCGGTCAGTTCACCCCCCCCCTGGCTGGACGTCAAGAACACTGGGTTTTGAAGTGATTGTCAAAGAAGTCGCAGCTTTTTTACCAGCAGCCACTTGGAAAATCTGCGGTATCTTGGGTGTCACTTGTACCATGCCCTTGTCCTGTACAGTACTCTCCAGGTGCTCAGCCCTACCAGACATTTCTTTGGAGCTCTTTGCGGCGAGTGCTGCACATGTTCCTACCGCAGACTCCCCAGTGGCTCTTGTTTTCCCACCTCGCGCAACTTTAGGTGCCATGCCAGACTATCTATAGTTTCCCAGAAAAACCGAGAACAATAGATTTCAAAGAGTCCAGCTGCTTATTTTAATATAATGAAGCCCAGCAGAAAAATATCCAATTAAAAGTTAATGTGCTTTTACATGTGAACTCACCGGAGCCTTGTAACCTGAGCCGCTCTCCCGTAGTCTGCTCACAGACTGGTATCAATGTCTTTGTAGCAAGAATTTATCAGAATTTACCAGAAAGAACTTTATAGCAACAGATTTAACAGAAGATGCTGCCTCTCCACAACAGTAAAGGTTAAATACTCCGCTGCTTTCACTGCTTTCGATATTAGGATTTTCCAAGCCCGGCCGCGAGCTCAGCAGTAGACTCCATTAGCAGCCGTTAGCAAACCGACTCAGGTGAGGCTGAAGTCCGGATGCCACTCCCCTTCTACCATTGCCGTTTTTGCTAGTTTTACAGCGGGGAGCGTGGCGGTTCCTTTTTACTAGCAGAAACACTCAGATTGAAGCCCCAATCCACTCCAGCCAACACCGCCGCTTCTGCCACTGTTACCGCCTTGCAGCCTCCTCCATGGAACAGACGGGAAAAGCGAGGTAACCAGGAGCTGCTCACAGAAACGTCCGCCGTGCGGATGCCATCTTGCCTCCGTTTACCATCCACCGGACCCATCTTTTTGGGTTTAAAATATAATAGTATTATTAGCTTGTTTGCTTACCTTTATATAATGTGTTTATACATAGATTTTTTAAACAATTGTAATATGTTTAATATGTTTTCATTTTTTGTACTTGTGTTCTAATATTATTTATATTTTATTTAAAAATATATTATATGTATGCTCTTTTATAACAGGAAATTAAAAATATATATTTTTATTAATTGTGTTAAATTATATATAGCTGTATAGGTATATGTATGTGTATGTATTTATATTTATGCATGTATGTATATGTGGGGCATAAAGTGCAGCATAAATTATGCATAAAAAAAGCAGAGAACTCTGGTGAGTTCCAAAGTTTAGGTGGAGAGCAGATCCTATGTAGAGCACCCTACAACACCAGCGACACTCTGAATTTGCTCACCTGAAATGTTTGCTTTTCTATCAATATTTTTAAGCATAGCATTAGCACAATGCCATCCACGTTGAGATAGAAAGGGCCAAAGTATTTTGCCATTTCTACAGAAAGTTTTTAAGCATAGGATTAGCATAGTGTTATCCATGCCAAGCTGTAAAATGTCAAAAGTCTTTTACTACTATTAGGATTCATCAGCAAGGCAGTTTCTTATCCAATTTTCTCGTGGTTGAAATTTATAAGACCCAAGCTTGTAGGGCAGTGCTATACGGGACTGCAATCTCAATCAGTTAGATATTAGTAAAAACACTTTTAATAAATCTCTTATGAGATTACCAAAAAGCACTCTATCACTTCCTCTGAGGTTTGACTTAAACCTTACATACCTCGCTAATGTAGTCTGTCTGAAACCTATCTTATAATGGACAATACTCTGGTTAAATGAGGACGTGGCCCTATATAGAGACTATGTCAGTGAGATAATCGACAATCGCTTGGGCCTCACAATCACATCAAAACCTGGCTGTTCAAGCGTTGCCTTTCTGCATACTGTCAGAATTCTTCTTCCATGCCCAAGAATGCCCATGAAATTGTTAAATCATGTTATTGGAACATCGTTTTCTGCAATAGGATTTCCATTGTTCCTGCAGGTAGTTTATCTGATCTTTATTTATCCACCAAGTGTGAGTCCCACTTTGAAGATTTTATGGATTTTCTGAGTGTCTCTTCAGTGAGATCTTTGTTTATTAAGTTCAGACTTGGAATACTCCCACTGGCTGTCTTTACTGGCACATGGAATAAAATCTCTGCTATGGCCAACAATAATTTATGCCCTCTGGGATGTCCAAATATTGAAAATGACGAACATGTCTTATTCTCTTGTACTGTTTATGCTAAGCAGCGCACACGTTGGATCATCTCTCTTTGCCAGCTCTTCTACTTAGAGGACTGACATTAACCTTTATGAATCTGTTAGCCACATGCTAGGCCCAGTGTTGTATATTCAGATTCCAACTTTTTCCATTCAATGTGATATATTACACAAAAAGTTGTTGGGGCAAGCGCCTTTTAGAGCTGTGACCTGTAAATACTAGACTATATTAGTTAAACGTTTATTACCTTTTTACACTGTGCACTTCAACACACTTGTAAAACCTAGTGATATGAGGGGAACCCAAATTCAGATTATTACTTTAGCTGCCCGATAGCACAGTTGGGCCACTGAGAGCTTAGTTTAGGCTACTGTTAGAGGCTGCCCATCTGTGATGCTGTTAGGACAAGGGGTATTTCTGTGTTTCCTTTTATTAATTGCAAACATTGTGATCCTAATTATGTTTTTATGAAGGTTTTTATAACTTCGCTCAGGAATGTTGGCTGCTGCTGAATGTTTCTTTTTTTATGAGAATTGTATGTTCTTATCATGTGTTTATTTTATTATTTTTCCTTTGTATGTGCTGTGTTATTGTGTACTTTTATGGCTCTTTTGAGCCGAAATAAAGATGATGATCGTGATGTTGTCAATACCATACCGATGATTTCCAAGATAATTGTATTTCCTCTGTATGTTCCCTACATTTACTAAATTCATAAGGAGTCTTGTAGAGTTTTCAGTTTTAGCAAAGCTAGTGCAGTGACAACCTTATGGTTGGGAGTTCCAATCCTCTCAAAAGGAAGCAAGATCTAATCATGGTCAATGTACATGCCCAAGAAAGTTTTTTTCCTGTCCATGTGAAGAAAGCTTTCCCGGGAAAAATCTTGGGGAGGTGCATGAAAGGCAATTAGTATCTGAGTCAAGTTGTCAGTCCCCATTCAAGGTCCCCAGGGTAGACAGGAGTTACTGGGCCCCAACCATGGTGGTTGAGGTCATTTGCAACTGGTGTCCTAGAGATAATCCTTCTATGGCTCTGAACAGTAGGCCAAGTACAACTCTTTTCGCACTTGACATTGAGTGGAGAGGGCTAGGCCTTTTCTAAACGCTGTCAATAATGGGTGCAGCCTTTACCCGATCAGTGGTACTGAATTTCTCTTAGAACTAGGAAGTATGAACGGCTTAGTTGGCCTTACCAGGATTCAAACAGACGCTAGCAACGGTGGTTAGCTCACTAAGCCATATTGATGCTTTCTCTCAAAATACCCTACGAATCAGCGGGAAGGTTGATTGACCTGAAGGGATGAGAATGATTAACACTGTTACTGGGGAACTGCTGCTGCTTCACACCTCACATACAGCATGTTCGTTCCAGTGGAAATTGAATATACTCATATTCTGGATGTAAAATAACCCTGAAAGGTAAAAAGCATTTACTTAAGCTTAGATCTTTCTTCATGTCCATTAATAGAATAGATATTCCTCAAGCTGTTGTCCATTCTTTTGAATGTGTTTGAATCACTTTTTTTCAATAAACTCTTTTAAACCATTCCAATTCTGCATTTTGTGTTGTCCATTGGTTTGAGACTACCCTTGATGGCACACAATTCCTCTTAAAAAAACAAGTACATACATTAGAATAGTAATAGTGTGCAGCTCATGCTCCCATAGTTTTATAGAATCAGTGTTTTAAGTCGATTTTGTTTGAGATTTAAACATTCTGTACTCTACTCCTCTACCACACAAGTACTAGGGAACCTCATTCTACATCAAGACAGTGAGGCTTTTATTGTGTTTTTGTCTTTTATTTACTAATCATTTAAAGCAAAAACATTTACAATTCACACATTGCAACTGCCATTTAAACCACAGACTTCAAACAATGGAAATCCTTCACGGTATCTATTCCTTCATTTTCTCTAACCTCTCTTTTTGACTTTTCTATGGTGCTGTTTGTGGTTTAGGTCTCACACTGTATTATTAGACCTTTCAAACTGTGTGAACTACTGCTTTCCTGCAAGGTGTTAAGCACTTATTCCTGTTACCTGGCTTAAGGTGTTTCAGTTGATACAGATGTGCTACTTGTAATATTCATAGCCCAGCCAGAGTCCTTCCTGTGCCTTCTTTGTAGCCTGTACCACTAAAGGCAAATTGCTGCCCGGAGGCCACTTTTCCAGGGGAAGCAGGTGTTGTGTATGCCCAGGAGACTCGATTTTGTTTAAAGGCTTTATTTAGGGCAAACAAGTTGACCATAAAAGAACAATAATACAACATTATTAATAAAAGGCTATGAACTAATGCCCGGGCCATTGCTCTGTGGTAATAAAATACAGTGCATACTTTAATACTACTACAATTCTCAATAATTAGAACAATACAGGGGATGCATACAACATACATTACATCCCTCCCTTCACCTCGCAACCCAAGCACACCATCTGCGGAGTCCCCCAATGCTCATCCCTCAGCTCAGCCCTACCCTCTTCAACATCTTTATGACTCCACTTGCAGGTATTGCCAGATTGCACAACAACATCCTCTCCTACGCCAACGACACTCAACTCCTCCTCTCACTCTCAACAAACCCCACCTTGATAAAAACGAACTGCCACAACTGCATGAAGATTGTCGCAACTGTCTGAAACTCAACATGGACAGAAGGAGGTTCTGATCTTCGGCAACTATACTGCCCTTTTGGAATGAATCCTGGCGACCAACGGAGCTTGGACCCATCCCTACACCGAAAGACCATGCTTGAAACCTCGGCATCGTAATGGAGAGCAAACTCTCAGTGAAACATCAGGTCAACACCATGGCCTCGGCCTTCTTCTATATGAACGGCATGCTCCACAAAATCTTCAGATGGATCCCCATCAGCATGAGGAAAACTGTGACGCAGGCCCTCCTCACCAGCCAGTTTGACTACAGCAACACACTCTATGCCGGCACCTCCACCCAACTCATACAAAGACTCCAGAAAATCCAGAATGCAGCAGCCAGACTGCTCCTCAACCTGCTCAAGACCTTCACTTATCACCCAGCATCTGAAAGACCTTCACTGGCTCCCCATCCAGAAGAGATGCCAGTTCAAACTCCTGACCCGGGCATACAAAGCCCTCCATAACCAAGGACCAGACTACATGAACCACCGCCTGATCGTCCACCAACCCCCAGAAACCCCTGCTCCACACACCTTGCGCTCACTCAGACACAGCAAGTCCGCCACTCTGAAGGACACTCCTTCTCCCATCTCTCCGCCAAAGCCTGGAACACCCCCACACCTCCGCACTTCTCCCTCGCTGAACCACTTCAGGAAGAAACTCAAGATTTGGGTCTTCACCGTATACCTTCAGCACAGCACCTGGATACCCCCCAGAGGGATTAGCCGTGCTATACAAATAATTGATTGATTGATAGGCAGCAGATTTGGAGGGCCCCCAGAACTTCAGTTAATGGTCCCTAGAAGGACGAATCTTGACAATGTATCTTCAGTTCATCATATGCTTCTAAAATATAAAAAAATACGTTAAATGAGTATGCTCCGTATTAAGCTAGAAAAGAAATGCTTTTCCTAATTTGTACTTCAACCCATATAAATTAAGCAATACTAGAAAATAAAAAAGAGTCCGTCAAGGCATGTAGGAATTTTAGTGCAGCTTTGTTGTACCTGGCATTATTTGCAATGAAAAGTGGTTTCAGTCAGATAAAATCATTGCAGTCCATCATAAAATATCAAAAAAGAATAAAGTGTTTAGTGCTCAGCTTTGAAGTGCCATCACATGGGCATGGGGGTCACATCGCTAGGTCATTGTTTCATTACTGGAAAGGGGACTAGAAAGTGCACAATTCTATTTCCGAAGCCTGGTTAGAACAAATTGGTGCTGGGAACATCAGACTAATACAGTTGGAAGCCGTCTCCGGATGCAATTGACATGTATAGGGTGACCATATGTTTCCTACCCTCAACAAGTGTCCTATTTCCAGATCTGGAGCCTTAAAGGGCTTTTAACTCACTTTTATGCAGGTTAATCACACTGTATGGGGATTGAATTATGAGGGAGTCATTAAACTTCTTTAGCACATCAGTAATATAGGAGAGCCAAGGGATGTTCAAAACATGGTCATGGGCATGGGGGTCATATCGCTATGTCGTTGTGTCATTACTGGAAAGGAGACTAGAAAGTGCACAATTCCATTTTCGAAGCCTGCTGAGAACGCAAGCCCATAGACTAATACAGTTGGAAGCCTTCCCCGGATGAAATTGACATGTATAGGTTGACCATAGGTTTCCTACCCTCCACCAGTGCCCTATTTCCAGATCTGCTAGGGGAAATCATACTCTCTGCAACTATGTCAAGAAAATTAGGGCCCCAGAGTTCTCCCAGCCTTGAAGGCATCAACCAGAAAACCATCTGTCCCGGGCAATTTACCCCTGCACTGTTGTCGAAGGCCAAAATAACTTCCTCCAGGGATGTTTCTAGAGGACTCTTAACAACTCAGCTGCCGATCGGCGCTGTGTCACTCGCTAGCGAGCCAAAAATGTCTGAATAATGCTCAACCCATGTATGGGGGTGGGGGGCATGCAGAGTGAGCTCTGGAACTGTTTCACCTTTTAGCAATGGGGCATTAACAGTATTCAAAAACAGAGTGGCATCATTGGCCTCGATTGCCTGGGTTAAATTTGCCCAAGTCTTTACCCTGAGAGCCTACTTACTATTGCCTGAAGCTGAGTTGTAGTTCTTCTTAAGTATTTTGAAGACAGTTTGCTCCCTTGGTGAGCTGTGCAGTGCTGTCTGCAGCACTTTAGCATCCTGAATGTATGAATGATGAAACCAATCATGCTTTGCTATGGGCCGGGTGTCTAGGCTTTTGGGTTAAGAAAGCATTAAGTGGCCTAGTAATAGCTTCAAATGCAAAAATGAGTAACATATCTACCTTGTCACCCAGGCAATACTTAAACTCTGCTTCATTAGTAATTAACAGCTTCTGGAGCACAGCTGGAGGATCTATCCCCGTCTACTTATGGAATCCATGTTAGCAGTCTTGGAGCTAACCCTCTGCTTTTCAGTCTACAATAACAAGAGACAACTAGCGGCTTATGGTGACATAGTGCACTTGGTATTATTCCATGATCGATAACAAGGTTCCTGGTTGAAAGGAAGACTAAAATGATCAATAGTCATACTGGCTCCTCTACCAATAAACGAAGGGATCTGGTAATTTATTTACAAAACAAACAGGTATATCCTGAGCTAAATTCCAACACCAATCAAGGTTCAAAATAAATCAAAGTCGTCGCAATCTTCTCATAATTCTTTTTTTAAAATTTATTTTGAAGGTTTTATATAGCGCGAACAAGACCCTTGAAGGTATCAGAGCGCTTTACAGGCATACATAGGAAACATATCAAAATCAAGAAGGACTAGCTAGGTATTTTATAAGGAAGACTCAATGGAGTACGTATGTCAAGAAAAACCGGTGGGTTTTTTGGAAAGCCCTCACCCACCAACCTAGTTGGTGGCATGCTTCATCATCGGGCCCACCACAGTGGCACCTAACGTGCCCCGGGTGTGCTTCGACGCCAGATTACTGCGGAGCTGGTATAATTGCTGAGTGTGCAGTGTGGTGAGTGTGAAGGTGAAGATTAAAAAGCCATACAAAAATCCCAGCACCCGAGGGTAAAAACTATTTTAATAAACTGGGTCTCTGTTGGCAAATTAAAAGGCAGACGGACACGGTGGAGTATGGATTATGACCTCCAGTGTCCTGTGGTCTACATGTTTCAGCCTGGCCTTTCTTAATTTAAAACAGGCTTTCCTCAGGACCAAGTGAGTATGTGTGGGATTGAAAAAGATAATTTACAGTGAGTGTTTTTTGTTTTTATGTGTAGCACTCCCTACGGTGCTATATGGGTGAGAAGGGGGTTCCCTCTCGCTTTGACAGTATTTTGACCGGGCGCCGCAGAAGGACGACAGGTCCAAGGAGGAACCAGATCGACATCTTCGGTCTTTTTCTCTGCCAGGCGACCCAAGGAGGCTTTGAACAGAAAAATACTGTCAAAGCGAGAGGGAACCCCCTTCTCACCCATATAGCACCGTAGGGAGTGCTACACATAAAAACAAAAAACACTCACTGTAAATTATCTTTTTCAATCCCACACATACTCACTTGGTCCTGAGGAAAGCCTGTTTTAAATTAAGAAAGGCCAGGCTGAAACATGTAGACCACAGGACACTGGAGGTCATAATCCATACTCCACCGTGTCCGTCTGCCTTTTAATTTGCCAACAGAGACCCAGTTTATTAAAATAGTTTTTACCCTCGGGTGCTGGGATTTTTGTATGGCTTTTTAATCTTCACCTTCACACTCACCACACTGCACACTCAGCAATTATACCAGCTCCGCAGTAATCTGGCGTCGAAGCACACCCGGGGCACGTTAGGTGCCACTGTGGTGGGCCCGATGATGAAGCATGCCGCCAACTAGGTTGGTGGGTGAGGGCTTTCCAAAAAACCCACCGGTTTTTCTTGACATACGTACTCCATTGAGTCTTCCTTATAAAATACCTAGCTAGTCCTTCTTGATTTTGATATATAATAACGGGGATCCGGACTAGCTTACCTAGTCCTCCCTCTCTCCTTTGATTCAGTGATACATAGAAAACAAACAGTTCAATGAGAGCACACAATAGAAATACAAGTGAAATACAGGGTTCATTTAATATCCTTATTCAATGGTGATCTTCAACTCCAAACCTGGGCCAACACGTGTTTCGTCTTTCGTGGTAACAGCCACAGACTCAAGGCTAATTCTTGTAGGATTATAGCGTAAAGCCAATTAGTAGTTTTCAAATTAATAAAATAGGGAAAATTCCAGTTGTCGTGATTTTGCACTATGTAGACTTAGCCATAAAGGTGTGTGGTCTTTCCTAATTATGTGTTAAAAGTACGATCAGTATCAAACCGGTCAGAGCAACATATTCAGCGTATACGTGTGAGTCGACGTTTCATTTCCTCTGTAATTTTCTCCAGTAATAATCAATAGTACTTAAAAATTAGGGATTTGAGAGAGTACCCATAGGAGTTAAGTGAAAAGTGAGGGACTCCGTCACCTGCTTACGGGTTATACCACACACCAATTTAGCAGCAAGCATACATGTCTGTATATTAAAATCCCCTGTTAATAAAACAAAACAATTTGAAGAACTGGTTTGTAAAAAGATATCTAAATCCGCCTCTAAAGAAGTAACAACTTCACTACATGTGGAATCAAAAATATTATTATAAAAATTAATTAAAACGAGGTGAGATCTGCCTGAAAAGGACAGTCAAACAAGCTTGTAATACGGAAGTAAAGGATCTCCTAATAACAGCAGGTAATACATTTGAAATTGGAATTCATTCATTCATTATTCCTTTATTTCGATCAATTACATCATAAAAGGTAGCGATACAATAGTACAAAAGGTTATTACAATTCTATCAACAATATTTTAAAAAAGTATACAATTCCCATCCCGGCGGACGAAACAGACAATAGCAAAGGTTTACCTATCGTACATTGTACATTAAGTGTCAATTTAAAAATCAGAAATACATTTTAAAATTTTAAAAACTGTACCAGTCTTTATCAATGCATACAGCGGGTACGAATATGCCACATCGCAGTTAAAAATGTTGCTACCGCAAACACAATCGGAGGTGATACATCCGTTTTTATATTCTGTAGGCCAATAGGTAGTGCCTGAGCCCCAGATTTTTAAGTAGGGGAACAAGCCAATACTTTCTTGGTTTGTGGTAGGCCTTACAGAAGAAAATGACATGCAAATCAGTTTCCTGTTGATTCAAGCATGCTGGACATAAGTCTGAGGTGGGGGATGGGACCAGGTACAGCTAAATGCATTGAGGGGAAGTGTGCCATACCTCCACTGTAAAAATAGTTTCCTTGTCAAAACAGGGCTAATATTGTCGAGGACAAGTTCCCCTAGGTAGGAATCTTTGGTTTTGATGAATGAATTTGTTAAAGACCCCATACTGGAATTCTGTAATAGTGCTGTTATTTTGAATTCGTATTAGTCTTTGGATAGAGATTTACGGGATACCCTGTTACAAGTGTTGGCTGGATCCAGCCACAGTTCCAGCCTTCCTAGGCTCTCACATGTATGTTTGATATATTTCAGCCAGGGAATGTTCTTTGATTTTACTAGAGATAAAATCTCTTGCAACTCCGTCCTGTAGCACGAGAGTTCAGGGGTACTCCAAATTCTACGCCAGAACGTTAAGGGTTTTAGCCCCAGTTCTTCCTCGATAGTTCTTAGGCCCAGGTCTAATCTCAGCGGCAGGAGTGGAGAGTACTTGGTGGTAAAGCCACCATCAACCTGATGAATTTGTTCTCCGTGATTGTAAGGTCTTGGGTAGGTATGTGCCCCCACAATTCTCCTCCATGTGTAACTGCTCCCCGAGCCTGCATTTTATAAATTTGGAGCACTGGACCGAGGGGTTTATGGGTTGATCTATTCGCCATCCTTGAGATACCACCCGTTAACTGGGCTAGTTTGGTGTTAGCCTTTGTCCGATGTGTATCCCAAGTCAGATTTTGATTGATGGTAACCCCTAGGTATTCAAATGTATTAACCCTCTCTAGTACTAGTGTGCCTATGGTGGGGTTGGGGCGTGTTAAGGAGGGGGGACTGAGAATCATATATTTAGTTTTCATCGCATTGATCTCAAGTCCCCGGTCGGCACAAAATGCTTCAAACCCATCCAAGACCCGTTGGATCCCCATCGGCGATTTAGACAGCAGCAGGGTGTCGTCCACAAACATAATTGCGGGCACCCTGCTGCCGCCAAGTTTTGGAGCATCAATGTCGGCTATCCTGGTCAGATGGTCAACTACCCCGTTGACAAAGAGGCAGAACAGGGTGGGTGCAGGCACACAACCCTGCCTCACCCCCCTGTCAACGGTGAATCTTCCTGAAAGCTTCCCGTTCGTTTCTGCCACACCTGACCTGTGCATAGTTATCTAGGTGCAGTCTTGTCAGGATATTCAGGATGTCTGAAGGGATGCCCATCTCCGCCAACACTGTCCAGAGTCTAGATCTTGGGACCAAATCGAAGGCGGCACGCAGATCTACAAAAATCGTGTAGAGGCTGCCTCCTTCGATTATAGCGGTTTTCCAGAACAAGAGATTGAGTCGGAAGATCTGGTCTGTTGTTGAGATCTTCCTTCGAAAGCCAGCCTGATAGGGGGAGAGAATAGAGAACTCCTCCATCCAGTTTTGGAGGCGATCAAGTATCAGCCTACCAAAAAGTTTTTGGGAGACATCGATAAGGCTGATGGGCCTGTAGTTGTCTGGAAGCAGAGGCAAACCCTTCTTGAAAATGGGAACAATCTCCGCTCCCAGCCAAGTACGGGGCACCTCCATGCCCCTCAAGATGGCATTAAATATTGTCAACAGGTAGGGGGCCCAGATGTCCGGCTCCTGTTTGAAAATATCGCCCGGGAGCCCGTCCAGGCCTGGCGCCTTTCCGGAGGCCAGACCTAGAATGGCCACCCGTACCTCGGCCTCTGAGAATAGGTCCACCTCCTGCTGCGCTCCGATGGTTGGGAATACCACATTTGGGGCCCTGCCACCATCTGTGTACAAGGCCTGGAAGTGATCTTGCCAGACCTCGGCTGAAATATTGGGCTCAATCGCCGGAGGAGGGTCCTCCGACCCAGCATTCACCAGCCGCCAGAATTTCCGGGACTCCCTGACCGCTAGTGTGCTAGTCAGATTCTCCCACCTGTCAAAGTCCCATTCGGCCTTAGCATGGATAATCAGTCGCTTGTAATCATTTCTCCTATCCTGTATCAGCAATCTACTTTTGCCCTCCTTGATGCTCGTCAATAATTCTGATTTGGCATTACGACAAGCGGCGTTATACCAAGTGGGTTGTTGAGGCCTTAGTCCCCCCTTCCCTCCCATAGAGAAGAGGACATCTGCCAGGGATTTAATAAGATCTTTGTGTGCCAACCCAAGTTTTATGTGCACATCGCCATTTTTAGGGTGTTCCGTTAATGCGGACACCCTTTCAAGTATCGGAATGACGCGGGCATACAACCCCCGATCTTTTCCGGGTTTGCTAGTAGCTTTTCCCACCTCACTCTCTGTCTGTTGTTTGACAGAGATAAGCCTATATCAGGCACTTCTGAAGCAGCCCCAATTGCTATATCTGTACCCGGGAGTGAATATTCTAGTTCTAGCGCGTTATGGTCGCTATCTTCCATGGGTATTTCCCTAAAGTCCTTGATGTACGACCAGGAAGACAACTGGACGAGAATGTAATCCAGTCTTGACTCCCTTCCCACTTTGTTAAATGTGCATTGTGGGGGGATGTCAGACTTGGGACATCCGTTGCAGGCCCTGATACCGTGTTCGAGGGTTAGAGTGGTAATCTGGACTGCAAGGGGTGTCCAAGCTCTGGGGGGAGGGCCGCCGTGGAGGGCACTTGCCACAGCGCGTCCTCCTCCAGTGATATTCCATCTACTAGTCCTGGAAGGGGCTCGAAATGGGAGTTTAGATCTCCTCCTACCAGGAATGAAGTGCCATGTGGGAAATTGCCGAGAAGGACGGAAAGTTCCTCAATGGTACCAGATTCCCTGGTTAGATTCACCGGCCTGGAATAGACATTTACCAGTGCCAGTTTGCTTGAGTTTCTCCACTCTAGGATGACGCATTGAATATCATCCGAAGCTGTGGGGTAAGAAGCTGCTTTGCAACCTAGGTGTGTAGCCACCCAAATTGCAAGGCCCCCAGATGGCCTCCCCTTTCCCCCCCATCTCGCGAGTGTGGAAAATACCGTGAAGCCTGGGCGAGTGTGGTCCTCTCGCGCCCAGGTTTCTTGAAACAGGCAGATGTCTTTGCTTCCCACGAAGGAGCTCCAATCCGGGCAATCCAGCTTGTTTCCAATACCGGCCACATTCCAGGAAAGCATCTTTAGAGGATGCGATCCCGGATTGGGTGCGGGACAAGTGGGAATCCTCTCAACTTGAGGGCTGGACAGGGATGTTATAATTCCATTGGAATTTAAAGACCACCTTTTGGCCAACCTGATAATGATGGAGCAGCGGGATTACAAATAGAACAGAATCCTTCCACGTAGTAGGGGACTACATCCCAGGTTTCCTGAAGACAAATCACATGAGAAGTGGAGGTACTATAGACTCAGCCTGGGGTATCTAGAATGTTTTTAAAACCAAATATGTTCCATGATGTAAAAAAAATACTCCTTTATGTCCCACTGATGCTGGTAGTGGAGATGCTAGACTAATTTTCCTAGGAAGGTATTCATTAAGTCAAAATCTATGAACATGGTACACCTAGAACTCAAGTTACATCATAAGTGTACCCCAGTAGTTCCTCAATTCAATTAAGCATATCCTCAAAAAGACACACAAGCACCGTAAATAGCTTCAATAGGGACTGTTTAATCTCACAGTTATTATAACAGATCACTGTCAGGAATGTTCCAAAACAGAAAAGTGGGTTGCTCCAGGGGGAGTGTGGGAAATGGATTGTGCTTGTGAGAATAGAAAAGATATATAGGGAGGGAAATCAGAGAGTAGTTAAATAAATTACACATAGTAATGTCCTTAGTAATTCATTGTTTTAACTACTGTCTGGTTACCCCATTCCCCCTGATTGGCTGAATCCCCAATGACGTTATGTCATTCTATTACCTGTAACTCGCTTAGTGCCATAAATATTTTGGATGAGGAACCGCAGGTTGACAATCAGCCGCTGGAAATTGGGAAGGTGGAGCGGGGGCTTGCACCCTGCGAGAGTGATGCATGTGGTGATAGAAATACCCCAGGGCAGAAGAGCTATGTTATTAGGATTGTTACTAGGCATGGAGACCTAGACAGATTCTCACCTGCTACATGTGGGTCTTTAACATTTATAGTAACACAGTCCCCCTCGATACTTTTCCTATTAGGTCCAATCCACCCAACCCTTCTTGTCATAATTATTAGGTCCTCCCTCACTGTTGGAAAGAGACACTTAGATTGTAACCAATAATGGACCTTAGTTGGTTAGATGACTCAGCTACACCTGGGGAAAAGGGGGTACATTAGTCATTATTGCCGGATACAGGAAACAGGCTGGGGGTAAATAATGGTAAGATTGTTAATTATCTCCCACGCGGAGCTGCTAGTCTTCCTTGTTTGCTGTGAGACACTTCTTGGAGAGATGCCAGGTGTACACACAATGTCAAGGAGAATATACAAATTGTCAGCTCTAGTCCGACCCAACTGAGCAAGGCATGGGTCCATAGAGGGGGCATTAGTGGTAACACTGCTGGATGATGCTCAACAAAAACACTACTGGATTTGTCAACCCCTCTTCTACTTTCTTAGAACGAGCCTGAATCGATGCCTGTACACTCGTAACACGTTACCACCCCTTTCATATTTCTTCTACCTTGTTGGGCACAGTTTCCCTGGGCTTACCCATATTGTGACTGCTGGGTCACAGATAGGACTGGGTCTCGGTCACGCAGATGCAAAGATAGTAACAGGCATAAACCCAAATCAGTTCTCTGCAATAAGCAGTGTGCTCTTTGTTTCTCATGTGCTTTGCAGAGATGTAAGTGTCATTTATTTGGCTGCCCTTGAACTCTTTCCTTAACTTCCATTTTTCTTAGAGTTTTTAACTTGTGATATTCAGTATTTCAAATGTTCCAACTCTGATTTCTCCACAAGAGATGAAGAGCTTGAGTCGAAAGAGTGCAACTCCCTCTGGCCCATAAAAGTAAGAATGTTATGGCATGTGTTTGCAGGTCAGTGCACTGTTTGCAGTCAAGGTTGCATGCAGAGGGTATTCTGTGACATGTTATGAGACCCCGAGAGGCTCTTTGGACTGGAGTCCAGCATGACCATAACATTGTCTGCGTATAGGCTAATGCGGTGCTCCCCCCTCCATGGGGATCCCCTTAATCCGGCCATGGTCTCTGATTAGCTGGGCGAATGGCTCCATGTATAAAGCAAACAAAAAGGGCGATAGGGGACAGCCCTGCCTAGTGCCTCTACCAATAAGGAACTTTTCAGAACTCACCCATTGACTCTGACAGACGCTTGTGGTGCCTTATAAGCACTAAAACCAAGGACCGAAAGCATTCCCCAAAACCAAAATGCTCCAGTGTGCAGTGAAAAAAGGCCAGTGGACCCGATCAAAGGCCTTTTCCGCATCCACTGTAAGCAACATACTGAAGCCTCATTTACGATGATCTTTGTCGATGGCATGTAAAAGTATTTTGGGGTTGTCAGTGCAGAGTCTGTGTGGAACAAACCCGGCCTGGACGGGCTGTATGAGGCCCTGCATGAGAAGGTTAAGGCAAGATGTCAGTATTCCTGTGAAGAGTTTAGAGTCAGAGTTAAGAAGCAAAATTGGATGATAGTTCGCACAAAGTGTGGGGTCTTTCCCTGGCTTTGGGATAATGGTTATGGTAGCATCCAGCAGGGACGCTGGAAGAGAGCCAGAGTCAGTTGTGAATTTAAAAAGTTGGTCAGGATTGGGGCAAGGTCAGGGCAGAAGGTCTTATAAAACCCGGCGGGAAACCCATTTTCGCTAGGGGACTTCAGCAGCTTCTGTCTGGCTATTGCCGAAACGACTTCCTCCACTCTAATAGGGAAGTCGAGTGATGACGCCAAGTCATCAGTGAACTTAGTAACAGTAGAGGTAAGCAGATACTGAAAGTCAAAGGGCTATCCCTGGAAAGGTTTGTAGACAGGGGAGCTACTACCAGAGTATCGTACTCTTATCACATTCACTCACCACAAACACTGAAAAAATCGTTTAAATCATTGGTCACAAACTAAATCATAATGTTTACGGTCTGTTTTATAAAAAATTATATTCGTTAAAATATCAGTAAGAATTCTGTTAGGATCTACTGAAAACATCAAAGTAGAGACATCTCATAATATAAAAGACTTGTATTTAAAAGAAAAACATGATACAAATGCGTGTGTATAACATATTAAAAAAGATAATACATATATATAACATATTAAAAGTGGAAAGCAAAATACATCTATCTTGGTCCACAAAGGTAATCATACAGTATATCATAAATCAATAGAAAAGAACATGCAACATAACCCCCTAATTTCAATAGAGCACTTAATATTGCTACAGATTAGTCAATTCAATAACCTTTACATGAGTACATAGGGACTACCAGTATCGTACAGTACAATATCTCTAGGATCCCCTGGTTTTTTTAAAATTCTGTATGTAAAAGTGCGTCGACGCGTTTCGGTGTTGTAGCCCGTAGATATGGTCACACCTTCATCAGGACAGTATTTTGGTTTGGGGTCATCAGGTTCAAACGACCGTTTCCTTTCTGTATATTAAAAAACATCATTCAGTGTGTATTTATGATTAAATATCAACACCATAATATGACATAACAATCCCTAATCTAACGGGCAATGATATTTCTACCCATCAGTAATTCAAGTCTTTAGGTTGTGTCCCTTTAATATACCACTTATATTTCTCTTACATGTTTATTATATTACATTTTGTTTGCGATTTCCAAAATCTCCGGTATCTAGTCCCTCCGTTATGTTATAGTTGGTAACCAGCATTCATACATCGCTCGGGCCAAATGCATTTATATATACTGACCTCTAGAGTGTGTGGAATAGTTCCTTATATTCAATAGTTCTCGCATTCCGTCATGAGTGATTGTCAATTAATCTTATTTGTTCAAGACACTCAGTGTAGAATCTAATAGGGGGATGGATCAAAGGAAAGGTAGGGTTTTGTTAACATTTGTGTAATCTCCCTGCTCGTGCCAATTTAAGTATTAAAGGTAGGTAGTTGCATAGTACCTTTTCCCTTTAGCAGACAAAGACTGTGTATGCAGATCTTTATTCTTTTGCTCCTACCGGCCACTGGTTCAATACTCCGGATTACTTCGGTCACTTATTTTTCATAAGGGTTCCTATTAGGAGTGTATGGAAAAGGACTCATTTTATTTTTTGTCCCATGCATTTCTTCTATCTAATAGGCCCCTTCTCCTCATTTCTGCCTTACCTTAAATTATTTGAGACACCTTCTTCCCCGTGGTTTCACTGTGCTTCCGGACCACCAATCGCGTCCTGGTGCAGATTTGTAGAACTCGATAGTTTCTACAGAGGTAAACAATGTGTGCCACTAGTTGTAAATACTATCCCATATTGGCTTAACCCATATCGCCTTTCTGTCTGCCCTTTTATCCTTTTCACACGATCTTAAAATTTACCCGGCTGCAGATTCTATAACCAATACTCAGCCTAACTCTAGTTCAAAGGTAACTGTTTCTGCTAGCTGTTCTCACCTTTACGATATATTCGCGCCTCACTTATGTTGGGCAAAATGTGTCTGTGAGCTCTATCAAATATTATGCCCGCCATCTTGTCATTTCTTGGTAACCCAGCGGTTGTAATATCGCGAGGGTAACTCGTTTATCTCTCGCTAACATAGTGTGGCAAGAACGCCTCCCGGGTGGATAACGCGGTTGTCTAATCACGAGGATACCTGATTTACCTCTCTCTGTTCTAACGTGGAAAGATTCCCTCCCGGGTGTATAACGCCCTGGTCGGATCCCTTCCCGTTCCCAAGCTCACCTCTTATTTCCTCGGTTCTTCACTTCCACGGGTACATCTCATCTCGATAGTTCTGTTTTGCCCGAACGTTTCCCTCTTCTATTTATACCACTCTTATCTCATAGTTCGCAGCTGAGGTGTTTTGGCTGCTGCTACACACTCGCGCATGCGTAGAGGACATTCCTTTTCCTCTATTACGGGGCGGCCATCTTAACACCATGTACAACTTCATTTAAATGGCGTTAGGTAATAATAATAATCGCTTTAAGTCATTAGAATAATAATAGCTTTGTAAGGGGTGCCCTATCTACTGAATATCATCAGGGCATACCCATGCGGTTTACAATATTTATACTTAATATCACAATGCGTTTCTGTGTATTCCCGGATGGTGACTCCGTTTAGTTCCTAACACCTACCTCATGCTTCTTATATATTTAGATAATCCTAGGTGCATTTTCCTTTTTAAGTCTAATGGCAGATTTGTGCTCTCCTATTCGAACCCTAAGTTCCCGACCAGTTTCCCCTATGTAGCCTTGACCACAGGGGCACAGGATCAAGTACACCAGGTTCTTGCTCCTGCAATTGTTTAGAGTGGTGATCTTGTGTGTAGCTGAGTTGAGACAGACCTCCTTTGTAACTAGGCATTGGTTACAGACGCTACACGATCCACACCTGTGGTTCCCTACTGCCTTGTCTCCTGTCAGAGTCCTTTGTGTTTCCACTATGTCCTCTCTGTATGTAGGTGAAAATAGAAACCTTAAAATGGCCACTGCCTATACAAAACAGAATACATCCATTTGCAGGAGGTTTAGTGTTCATAAAATATGCAATAAAAACAAAGTGGCGAAGACACGGGAGGACCAGCCTTCTAAAAATATAAATAGGATTATCTAAATATATAAGAAGCATGAGTTAGGTGTTAGGAACTAAACGGAGTCACCATCCGGGAATACACAGAAACGGATTGTGATATTAAGTATAAATATTGTAAACCACATGGGTATGCCCTGATGATATTCAGTAGATAGGGCACCCCTTACAAAGCTATTATTATTCTCATGACTTAAAGCGATTATTATTATTACCTAACACCATTTAAATGAAGTTGTACATGGTGTTAAGATGTCCGCTCCGTAATAGAGGAAAAGGAATGTCCTCTACGCATGCGCGAGTGTGTAGCAGCAGCCAAAACACCTCAGCTGCGAACTATGAGATAAGAGTGGTATAAATAGAAGAGGGAAACGTTCGGGCAAAACAGAACTATCGAGATGAGATGTGCCCGTCGGAGTGAAGAACCGAGGAAATAAGAGGTGAGCTTGGGAACGGGAAGGGATCCGACCAGGGCGTTATACACCCGGGAGGGAATCTTTCCACGTTAGAACAGAGAGAGGTAAATCAGGTATCCTCGTGATTAGACAACCGCGTTATCCACCCGGGAGGCGTTCTTGCCACACTATGTTAGCGAGAGATAAAAAAGTTACACTCACGATATTACAACCGCTGGGTTACCAAGAAATGACAAGATGGCGGCGTAATATTTGATAGAGCTCACAGACACATTTTGCCCAACATAAGTGAGGCGCGAATATATCGCAAAGGTGAGAACCGCTAGCAGAAACAGTTACCCTTGAACTAGAGTTAGGCTGAGTATTGGTTATAGAATCTGCAGCCGGGTAAATTTTAAGATGGTGTGAAAAGGATAAAAGGGCAGAGAGAAAGGCGATATGGGTTAAGCCAATATGGGATAGTATCTACAACTAGTGGCACACATTGTTTTCCTCTGTAGAAACTATCGAGTTCTACAAATCTGCAACAGGACGCGATTGGCGGTCCGGAAGCACAGTGAAACCACGGGGAAGAAGGTGTCTCAAATAATTTAAGGTAAGGCAGAAATGAGGAGAAGGGGCCCATTAGATAGAAGAAATGCATGGGACAAGAAATACAATTAGTCCTTTTCCATACACTCCTAATACGAACCCTTATGAAAAATAAGTGACCGAAGTAATCCGGAGTATTGAACTAGTGGCCGGTAGGAGCAAAAGAATAAAGATCTGCATACACAGTCTTTGTCTGCTAAAGGGAAAAGGTACTATGCAACTACCTACCTATAATACTTAAATTGGCACGAGCAGGGAGATTACACAAATGTTAACAAAACCCTACCTTTCCTTTGATCCATCCCCCTATTAGATTCTACACTGAGTGTCTTGAACAAATAAGATTAATTGACAATCACTCATGATGGAATGCGAGAACTATTGAATATAAGGAACTATTCCACACACTCTAGAGGTCAGTATAAATAAATGCATTTGGCCTGAGTGATGTATGAATGCTGGTTACCAACTATAACCTAACAGAGGGACTAGATACCGGAGATTTTGGAAATCGCAAACAAAATGTAATATAATAAACATGTAAGAGAAATATAAGTGGTATTTTAAAGGGACACAACCTAAAGGCTTGAATTACTGATGGGAAGAAATATCATTGCCCGTTAGATTAGGGATTGTTATGTCATATTATGGTGTTGATATTTAATCATAAATACACACTGAATGATGCCTTTTTAATATACAGAAAGGAAACGGTCGTTTGAACCTGATGACCCCAAACCAAAATACTGTCCTGATGAAGGTGTGACTATATCTACGGGCTACAACACCGAAACGCGTTGACGCACTTTTACATACAGAATTCAAAAAAACCCAGGGGATCCTAGAGATATTGTACTGTACGATACTGGTAGTCCCTATGTACTCATGTAAAGGTTATTGAATCGACTAATCTGTAGCAATATTAAGTGCTCTATTGAAATTAGGGGGTTATGTTGCATGTTCTTTTCTATTGATTTATGATATACTGTATGATTACCTTTGTCGACCAAGATAGATGTATTTTGCTTTCCACTTTTAATATGTTATATATGTGTATTGTCTTTTTTAATATGTTATACACACGCATTTGTATCATGTTTTTCTTTTAAATACAATTCTTTTATATTATGAGATGTCTCTACTATGATGTTTTCAGTAGATCCTAACAGAATTCTTACTGATATTTTAACGAATATAATTTTTAATAAAACAGACTGTAAACGTTATGAATTAGTTTGTGACCAATGATTTAGACGATTTTTTCAGTGTTTGTGGTGAGTGAATGTGATAAGAGTACGATACTCTGGTAGTAGCTCCCCTGTCTACAAACCTTTCCAGGGATAGCCCTTTGACTTTCAGTGTTATAAGTACCCTGTTCCCTGGAACTTGTGGGGTCCTCTCTCATACTTTTTTACTGAGGTAAGCAGATAGTCAGTAATATCGTTGGATGAGGTGGTCTGTGCAGTGTATAGGGAGGAATAAAAGAGTTTAAAGTGCTCAGCAATGGAATCGTCCTCTGTAAGGTCAGTACCCCTCTCTGTCCGTAACGTTCATATTATGTTAGCTAAGCGTTGGGCATTCAATTTAGCAGCCAAGAGCCTACCACTTTTGTTACCACTACGATAATACAAATGCTTGAGGTAAAGCAAGTTGAATTCTGCCCTGTCTACGTCCAACCCCGCCAACTGTTTCCTGGCAGCTTCCAATTGGCGCCACACTCTTGGGGGCCCTGTGCGATGATGAATCCCCTCCAACTCCCTAACTTTAGATTGGAGTACTGCCCGTTTCCATTTCCGGTCCTTACTGTCAGCAGCTGCCAAGGAGATAAATTCTCCCCTGACAACAGCCTTCATTGCGTCCCAAACAACAGTCAGAGGAACCTCCGGGGTGTCATTAGTGGCTAGATAGTCAGTGATAAGTTTCCTGATCTTCCCTGGGTCTCTGGTTTGCTTAACAAGATCTCCTGTAAGCGCCACTGTCTTCTAGCCTGTTGGTGGAAGGGGGGTCTGAACTCCAAAACAACTGCGGAGTGGTCAGAGAGGGTGTGCGGATCAATCTTCACTGAAGTAGAAAGCCTAAGGAAGTCCTGAGAGCCCATGAAGTAATCAATTCTACTGTAGGTCCAGTGTGCATGAGAGAAGAAAGTGAAGTCCCTAGAGTTTGGGTGGTGAACCCTTCAGAGGTCTACAAGTCCAGCTGCCTTCAACCAAGAAATGCCTGCGTTCCAGAAGGCCCCCGCCCCGCCCTCCCTGTGGGGCGAACGGCCCATGAGGTCGTCCATGACCAGATTGAGATCGCCACCTATTAGTATGAGGCGGTCATGCGAAAGCAGTGAATAAGCCAGAGCGTCCCAAATAAAACGTTCCTGCCCCTCGTTCGGGGTATATATGGTGCCCAATGTCAAGTGCCAAAAGGCGACCCTTGAGTTTTGCCAGTTTTGGACCAATGGAACACCTAAAGGAGTGGGAAAAAAGGATAGCCAGCCCGCCCTTCTTATGGCCAGAGGAGAAAAAGAATTGTTGCGGGAATTTCCTGGATTTAAGCCGGTGTGCGTCCCCGGTCAGGAGGTGAGTCTTTGGCAAGAGACAGATATCTGCCCCTGAATTCTCTAGAAACGGGAGGATGGCCCTCCATTTAACCGGATTGTTTAAGCCCTTTACGTCAAGGGAGAGAACTTTCAGCCAACCATGGGGCGCCATACTAAGGGAAAGAGAGTATACCATGTCAAGGGGCCTAGCCCTCAGTCTGCCCTCTCTGCAAAGGTACCCCATGAGTACCCTGAAACCCACAGAGCGTAACCTGAGGTGTCCGTAGGTGTGTCAAGCACCAGTGCTTGGTGCAGAGGTACTTGGTGTGGAAACAAAAGACATAAAAAGAACCCCCACAAACATGACCAAACAGTAAGAAAAATCGAATATCTGGGGGGATAGGCCCTGGAAAGGGGTCCCCTACCACCGATGAGGAATGGTCCGGATGGGGTCGATCATGGCCATAGTCAGTCCGAGCGCTGCTCAGCCCTGAGGCCCAAACTGCAACTAACAGGCCTCCGAGGCCCTGGAAATGGGTCCTGTAGGATCAGTCTGTCCTTCCGACCGAGGACCTTCCGGTAATGCTCTCCAGGACTGCCTTGAGTTCTTGGATGATGACCTTGGGCTAGACTTTGAAAGTTTCTTGCCCCTCCGTCTCCTCCGCTGCGTCTCCCAGCACCCACCTCCCGCCCCTGGCTCATCCAAGCTCCCAGCTTGAGATTCTGGCTGTGCGATCTTAAGGAGGGCATATGCTGCTTGGTGCGAAAGGTTCTGGCAAGTCTGACCTTCCCAGTCGGAAAGGAGATGGAAAGGGTAGCCCCAAGAATAGGGGATGCCAAGGCTGTGAAGATGCAATGTCACTGGGCAGAATTGTCGCCGCTTCTGGAGTGTTACACCAGAGAGGTCCTGAAACAGTTGGAGGGACTGACCCCGAAAGCTAATGGAATCGGACCCCAGGACAGTTCGCATGATATGTTCCTTCATGGGGAAGCTGTGGACACAGGCCAGGATGTCCGGTGGGGGCCTGTTGGAGGCACGGGGGAGTCCGACCCGGTGCACACGTCAAGGCGTATCTCAGAGACGGGTACATACTCCAAGATCTGTGCGTAGAGGGCCTAGACGAACTCCTCAACATTTCCTGCCTCCACTGAGATCAGCACATTCTGAATCCTCACAGGAGCGAGTGATGGGGGATTCCCCATCTAAGCCTCCCTCCGGGGCCGAAGGTTCCGCAGAGAGCGCTCTTGGGGTGGGTGTTTAGCAAGCATGTCCTTGATCGTACGCTCCTTCTTAGCCCAGGCAGTGGTCATCTTGGAGGCTGAGGTGGGCTCCGAGGGCACTAGGGCGACGGACAGGTAATTAGTCCAAAGGGAGCATGGAGCGTTCCAACCTGTAAGGCACCAGAAGAAATCGCCAGCACAGAGCTCACCAGCAGGGACCCGCAAAGCTCTGTTTCCAAGGGGAGCCCCAAAGGGAGAACCCCCTGATCACCACAGGCAGTGGGAGGGTGCAACATCCTGGGGCTCAGATAAGGCGTTAGGAGCCAGTGAAGCATTAGGTCCCCTCAGAGTCCGGTCCCACCGCCGGGTCACTTGCAAGCTCGGCCCCATGCCATCCTGCCACACAATGCCGCTGAATACTGGAGGCCACTAAGTCAGCCCTCCCCAGGCCCTCAGCACGAATCACTAACTAGCACCTTTATCTGGCAGTAAGGGCCAAGACAAAGGGGGGAAGGGCGGAGCCACAGTCCTGTTATAGCCCCCAGGCCACCTGGTGTAGTCACGGCAAATTAAAGAGCCTTCGTGAATGAAGGGGGCAGGCCTCAGGTCGGGCCTCCCACTGCTGATGGACTTGGGAGTGTCTTTAGGGGGAGTACAGCGCCGCCCCCCTGGGGGCCATGGAGCCAAGCTGCCAGATGTGCGGTAATGAGAGGGGGGACCGCTACCTCCAGGAGGATCCGCCATACCTTCAAAGACCGGCAAGGAAGGCCAGGCGCCGCCGCCTCTCCGACGCCTCTAGGCCCCACAGGAGAAGGCCAGTGGCAATGCAGATGCAGGTGTTTGTTCCGACGACGACCCATCCTCCGCGGGCCGCCGCGTGAGATATGGATGGGAGCCAGCAAGCAGGCCTGGACGTCGTGGAGGCTTCACACTCAGTCGGCTGGGCCTCAGCTCCCTATTCCCACATCCCACCGAGCCACAGCGGAGGGTGCAGCCAGCCCTGCTCACTCAGGTCCAGGCGAGCCGGCTCATTAGCGCTGGTGCTTCGTCCGAGCCCCCGCCACGGCCTCCAAAAACCCCTCCTGGCCGTCCAATGTGGCATAGAATATCCAGTGTCGCAGCTGCAGCAGATGGGCTTCCCCAGGACCCCGGGGTTCAGCGATGTAGGTGCAAAAATCCAGGGCCGGAGCGGAACGGTTACAAAGCACGTATGCTCACAATGCCATCTTGGCCACGCCCCCCATTTGCCTCCTTAGAAAAAGACAGATCTGCTTCCCTAACAGAACCAAAAACTCGACCTGGTGTGGGCATCCTTACTTCTAATACTGTCCTCAATGGTATGTCATTTTGAAAGACGACAACTGTTTTCATGGAATCAACACAAAACAGTTGGTCATCCATTTTTCCTGCTTCAATGAAGATAACACATACCCATAAGACATGATTATGGTCACTGGCTGTTAGAGCGCCATACGTTGGTATCACCTCTAAAGCCTCTATTTGCAGTAATAATTCAGCAATAGGCATCTAAGAGTCTTGCCAGTGTTGCCAAAATAGAAATTCTTTAGGTAACTCTTGTGTTTCTGCTATGATTGTATATACTGCCATAGTAAATGCATCCATATATGCAGGTCATGCTCTGATCTGACATTCGGTAGAGGAATCTACTGTTAATGCCATGATCCTGGAAGGTACTATTACAAGATACTGGGCTAACCCATACAAAACCCATAGGACCTGGGTAACATGTGGTATGTAAAACAGTATGGTCCTACTGGTACATGAGCAATGACAAATACAACATTTAATTTGAGCTTTAGGTGAGCACCAAACAAATTCAAACACAAAAGGCAATACCATAAATGAAATGCACTTAATGAAGAGTCAAACAATGGGATTCAGTTTTTGTGTCAAGATTCATAAGTTATAATTCAGCAAAGGAATGCATCAAATTTATTGTATAACGGTTGCTCCAAAAAGAAAAGATGTGTTTCAGATGGTGCTCAAGTGCGCAGTGATATGGAGAAGGTGAAGAAAGGATTAATACAAAGGTAGCCTGTCTACAGGATTTAGTATGGTCTATTATTGCTCCTTGTTCAATAATCAGTCACGGCTTGTTAATCTAAAAAAGTAAAGGGTTAGATCCGACTGTTGCCTAAGGTGACTTAGATCCTAGCATACCGGTCTTCATCAGGACAGAGAGAAGTGCAATGAAATGTAGGGCAACCTCACAATGGTGCAAGCGCTCCATGTGTTGCAGGAGGTGTAGAATCAATGTACATTCTCCCCTAGCAATTTTCAAGAGTGGTAGGTGTTCGCCTTAAGTGCTAATTAAATGTTGCATTTGTCATTGCTCACGTACCAGTAGGACCCTACTGTTTTATGATCCTGGAAGGTAGCACTCTAGGGGTAGAACAATTCATGGTACCATCAGATTCAAAATGAATAGTCATATTTAACTTGGCCTTAAGATTTCTCCCTAACAAATTGGCTAGGGCAGCTGGCGATAACAGTAAACAGCCATTGATGTACCTCCCTCCTACTTCCACCTCAACTGGTTTAGTAAAGGAACCCTCAATACTTCCCCAGAGAATTCTTGAGTGTCCAATGAGCTGTTGGAAATCAGAGGGTCTCCCTCTCTAATACAGGATCTTGTTGCTCCTGTATCTATGAGTAATACATACCTTTTGTCATTGAGAGCTACTGTCACAGTGGGTTCCCCATCTGGCCTGTATGTCACTGACAATAATGGACACATAAAAATACTCTGTGGTTACCTTCCTTGTGTATTTCCTCACACAGAATTAATCTGGAAAGGATTCCCTCCTCTCATAATGACACCTCCTTGTTCACGTTGAGGTGGAGTCACCATTGGGAGTGTTTGGTAGTTTTGCTAAGGCGGACCTTGTTGTGCTTGAGGCATTACTGGTGGCTGCATATTTTGTGATGGCGTATGAGGCACATATATGATTTGCAGATTTGGCTGTGGCTGTACTATTGTGGTTCCTGGCTGATTGTAAACTCCTGCTCTTCCATTTTGCTCATCCCATCTCTTAGTTCTGAAGTCTCTAATGAAATGTCCATACCTCTGATAATAATGACCTACTTGATCCATCCTTTGATGCCGTAGCCTACCTCTTCCTATTCCTCCTTGTCCTCCTCTAATACTTGCCTTTATCCTTACATTATCCTGTTGTTGAGGGTACTGTTGTTGAGTAGTCACTGGGACCAATCCCACAGATATTGCAGTCATCCGAGTCGTGACTGCCACTTAAGCTCCTTCTATTGCTCCTTTCTTTGCCAACTTTTGCTGCACTAATTTAGCTGCTGATTTTTATGTCACCTCTTGTTTGTCCATTTTTCTTTCATCCTATCAAGGAACTGGAGAAGCGTGGCTTAGTGGTTAGAGGCGGCAGACCCGGAAGTTGAGATCGGCCGTGGACCAGGGTTCAATTCCCTGCCTCGGCGGGTCTCGGGCTCAAAATTCCACGGACTCGACAATTCTCGCTCCGGTGCCTACTCGACTCACAGGGTCACACTCTGCGACTCTGGGCAATAGCTTGCTTAATCTCCACTACGGCCCCTCGCGGCAGGATGCCTGGCTTTCACCTTGTGGATACCCTGCCGGGGTATCTCACAGGGGAATACCAGGAAGGGTTCCCTAAGCAAGCGCCTTGATGCCTTCGGGTGATACATGCGCTATATAAGTCGCAATACAACTGCGCGGGATCCTCATTTTGCTACATTGATTGACCCATGAGAGATCTAATGTCTGGCCTATCAGGATACACTTTCCACAGCTGATCCCAAACCACTGTTCTAACCAAATCAAATGGAGACCAATCATATCTGGTGTCAGTGAGGGCAACGTTTCTCACTCCAGCTTTTCGAAAATCAATGTCTGTTTCATCTTCTATAAGCGATCTAAGAAGACACTTTATGCACCCTACTGCCAAGGTGATACCTCCAGTTTGCTGTTCGAAAGCTCAAATCCATTTCCCTGCCCCCTCTGTAAGCAGAGGTAGTCATTTCTTGGGTCCAAGGAACAGAACAAGGTGCCCCAGGTCCCCTGCTTATCAGGGCGCATCTGTAAGGGAGTGGTAGAACGCTGGGGATTGTGCTGTCTAGCATATTTCTGACATACAAAGGAACATTTCAGCATGTAGGGATAATCCCATTCTAGATCTCCCTCACTAAAAAGAATGCAATCCTCAGCATTCGCCATATCATATGGATCAAACAAGCCTTCCCTTCTGTGGTCATGGATTCATCTGTGAGGCTAACCTTTCAGTCCCATCTACTAAATTATCCCCATATGGCTCACCACTGTGCCAGCTATTTTCTTCTCCTTCAGTGACTATCTCACTAGGGGTGAGATCTGTGCTGTGCAAAACTGATTGAAAATTAATTTGCTGTACTGGTCTATCATGTAGTGTCAATCCTGCAATGGCCTCACAAGATTCCATCCTGAGGTCTGGGTGGCCATGTGTTCCCTGAAACTGCAATCGCTCGAGCTCTGTTGCTCAAGTTTTCCTAACTCTAGAAAGCATTTTCTGCACTCCTTCTTTAATATCAAGATGATTAGGCAATGGCCTTGCACTCTTTGTGTGATCCAAATCGATAAGGGTTTTTTCTTGAATATTAACATCATAGGTAAGGTGCCTAGCCTTTGGTGGTTGAAGCATTTCATCCATACTATCCACACGCTTATGTATATACTCTTCCATTTGTTATTCGCCCAAGTCTTCCCTGAATCTGTCCTGAAAAATTATTGTGATATCCCTCTCTCCTCACTTCCCTTGCCTCTCTTCTACTCTCACTTCGTGATATCCATTCTTAAACACTTTATGGTGAAACTATTACGTTCCCCTTCTGCCAAGTAAGTAGACTACCTTCAGTCCTATTCCTTTCTTGGGATACTGCCCATTGCACCTTACCTACAGCCCTATACACTAGTCACTATATCGAACATCGTCTCCATCTCTTTGCTGTGGGTGGACATCTGCTTCCTAACTGCCCTTCCTTTTGTGTCTCTTCTGTGCAACAAAAGCAATGTTGCTGATGAAACATGTAACCGGTCATCACTATCTCATGGTCTTTGCTGTTCGCTTCTGTCTTCCTGGGGAGAAGCTGGATCTAAATGTATGTTAACTGTGTTTCTAGGTGTCCTGAAAACTGGTAGTCACCTACCCTTACTTGCTGTCTAGATATACTTGCATGTTTTTGCTTTGGCATTTGTAGAGTAACATTAGAGGTAACTTTTAGAGATTGTAAAGGGGTCCCAATGTCGGGGTTCTCAAATACCACTGAGGTTTCCTGGAGCTGCACCAGTGAATAAATAGCAGGTACCTTGGGAGAGGTGTTCATAGGATCATATAGGGGTGGGGAATAGACGGGGTACTATGGATATCAACTTTCGAGGGGTTCTTAGGCTTCTCACAAAAATCTTGCCATAAAGCTAAAGTGGCTTCTCGCTTCTGTAATTTGGCTCCTGCATATTTACTTCTGAGATGTGTACCAATATGCTCTAGTATTTTGTCGTCAAGTCTCCCTTCTTTTGGCCTGGGATTTGTATGTTTCTGGGAGGCTTTAAACTGTTCTAAATAATATTTTTGCAATTTTCTCTGATCATTTGGAAATATCTTTTCTGTATGCACTAAGGGAGTCTCCATGATTATTTGTATTTCAAATTCTTCTACAATGTAATTTATTTTATCTTTCTGGTCAAATATCACACTTTAAATTTAAAACGTACACACGTTTTTTTAAAACAAGAACATTCATCAACTTTGCCTTTATCAATTGTGCAATACATATGAAAATAACATTATGCAACATTACACAACATCATACTGAGGCCACATTTTATTTATATACACACACACGCACTCACCATCAGCATAAGAAATATGAACACTTCAACTACTTCTAAATGTTAATCAGCATTATTGTACTCTAAACGATAAATACACCTGGCAACCACCGGTCATTTGCCTCTGCGCTCAGAGAGGATAATCTTTTCAAACCATGTATCTCTTTCGAATGACTTCTGGACATAAGGTCCAGGGCAGTAATTTGAGTGTTCGGATCGTACCTGGAGGTAAAGTGTGGCTACATCAGCTTTGCATCTGTCCCTGTATGTCAAACATTGGAACACATAGTGGCACCTTCCAATTTCAAATTTCCCATATTGACCAATTCCAACTTTATATTGGGACTAACAAGGTAACCAGTTATGTAGCACCTTTCCTGACATTGTGCAACACATGTACACAATCTTGCATGCAATACCCTTATGTCTCTTATAACCTTACATCTCGTATATCTACATCTGTGTTTACTATTGCCAAGGGAAACTACTGATACAATATATACAAAAACAAGGACCATTTTCTGGATTGTCCTCACCTTAAAAAGATGGCAATCTCTGGATCCTACCAGTCCCCCATGTACAGCCAGAAATTCAGAGAACACAGTGGCTGCTTTCCTTATCAAAAGGTGTGCAATAATCTATGCAGCATGGGTAGGTGGTCTTACCGCTTTAGCAGTCAGGTGAGGGCAAGAGGGACTTCCAGGCTGGCTTGCTAACTGTTGCAGGGTGACTTTAAGACTTAACAAAATTAAAAAAGACAGACTCCTCTTTTGCAATGTAAAGACAGCTTTTTACTGTTGTGACCTGGAAATCGACCCTCCTCCCACAGGCAGGCAGCCGGTCTCAATTTGCTGTTTCACAGTCAGCTTCTTATATACAAAATAAGAAAGTACTTTATTACAGACCAGCAAATAATAATTGACTTAGTAGTTACAGATTGAAAGTAGAAAGCATTGAAATGCACGTGGCCCCGTAACCTCAAACTCAAAACTGATCCTATACCCAGTCTTTATTGCAGTTTCCAACAATGCTTAACAAACTAACCAGTCTTCATTCTTGAATGCATGTATATTTGTGGTAAATACAATTTTAGTGGTATGTGTGCTTTATCATGGATGTATGACGGTACGACGCGTACCGTCACAACGTGTGCTTTAACAACGCGTCCCTTACAACGCAAGTCGTTACCACGACTTGCGTTGGGGGCGCAGATTGAGAATAGTATAATTTACTATTCTAACACCAGTCCCCGTGGACACTAGGGAAGGTGTTGTAATAGTAAATATACTATTCTTAATCCTCTCGCGCCCTCCAGCGCAAGTCGTGGTTAGGACTGTCATAAAACCACTATTCTACAATTCCCATTACACGTTGCGTAGGTTTCTCTTCCTTGCTAGAAGTAAATACCTCTCAAAGAAACCCACCCCTGTCCCGTGCAACCAGCACTCCAGTGACCTAAGAATAAATGGTTAATGTTAATTCATGTAGTGTTGGTATTTCACTTAATAGACTATTGTAATTCTGTATGGAGCAAAGGGTTCGGGAAATAATGCTCAGTAGAATGTTTTTGCAGCGTGTTCTGAGACTTTAGTGCAACAGGAAAAAAGATGCACTTTTAAAAATGACACGCATTTGCTTGCGCGCTGTGTGATGACTAACACAGTGAAGGAACAGCGCTCCTCTCACGAAGCTGAGAACGGCTCAGGGCGTGGCACGTTGCTTTCAGAACGTCCCGGGGTGTGGCAGGTCTATAAAAGCCACACCCGGGATTCTGGAAGTTGCTTAGTCTTCAAGGCTCAAGGCTCGTCAGAGACATCGCGTCTGGAGGAATGCATCAGAAGACTTCCTGCATCAACGCTGAAAGTTCCGATTCCTAGAAATCTTCAGGCTATCATCTGCTGGACAGAGAAATGAAGAGCTAAGTACCTTAATTAAGAAAGGCGCCCAACGCTAGCTTTACGAACAATTTTTGGACAGTTTTTGAGTAAAAGAACTCGGACTCCTAATATTTCAGAGATCTGTTTTCATGTTAAGATTGAAATGCATGTTATGTAAAAAAGATGTTAAACCTAATGTTTTTAAGAAAAGGTTTTGGAAGTGAATTTAACTCTAGAACCACCACAGAGAAGTCGTTAGAACTACAAGAACATAAAGAGAAGTGAGTAAAATAACAGTTAGATTATTTTGCAGGGAAAATAAGTCTCAGGAAAGTGCAAATAAATTGTTGTTGTTTATTTTTAGAACAAACTAGAAAAGTCTGGGGGCGGACAGATCAACCACCTTCAATATTAAAGCAGCAATTATTCAACTAACGCCTACACGACGACTTCCAGGACGCGAAGCCCAGACTGGTAGATCGCAGGTAGGAGATTACGTCAAGACTGATCAGTTAGTGGAAGGAGGTAGAGAGAGAGAGTAAAAGACAGGATTTTAGGATACCTTTTAAGGAATTTCTTGTTGTTTGCAGGTCGACTACAAGAACACAAATAGCGTCAGATCCGGCCTCTCTCCCTGACTGCTATCCATCACCCTAGTGTATGTAAAGGAACCACAGGTTGTAAGGTAGGGTTCTGGGAGATTGGTCCATAGCGTCTCTGCAAAACCGATCAAGCACCTTACAGGTAAGGTTGGTGATCAACTCAGGTAAGAGTGCTTGGTCCCTCCTGACAAGGACTTGCGTTGTAATGGACGCATTGTTAAAGCCTTGCGGAGTAAAATCCGCGTGGTAAAGGATGTTTCCCCTTTATCATCGTGCCCCTAAGACCTTAGTATATTTTTGTTAAGTAATTTTATCTCCTGCTCTTACTGTCTAGTCAAGCTTCAATCTATTTGGAAACACAAAATAAGTGCCAATAAACCAATGTGCTAAAGCCATACTGTTCTTTAAGCTTGTTAAACACGAGTTGCCTTTTAACTGCATCGCTTTCAAGTTATTTATTATATTATGTCCTCAAGTGAACTCTTCGAATATATTCTTTTACTTCGCATGCGTTACATCACATGCCTTTACAACGCGGTCGTTACAACAACCTCGTTGTTACACCAACTATTACATCACTAGTCATTTCAACGACTTGCTGTGGGGGCGGGCTGGACTTAGGAATAGTATAATTTACTATTCCTACTTCAGTTTGTGCAACAGCAGGGAAGGTGTTGGATTTTAAATCCAACACCAGTGCGCCCCCTACAGCAAGTCGTTGAAACAACTTGCGATGTAATGGGTAACGTTGTAACAACACGGTTGTTGTAACAACCGCATTGTAAAGAAATGCGATGTAAGGCATGCGTTGTTATGGCTGTTTCCCAAACTCTTCGCCTCTCTCTTGTCTGTACGACATTTTGGCCCACACTGTTCTCTCACTATGTATGACTGTGCAATGCTTTCTGCTGGTGTTTGTTGTTTCGCTATGTTTTCATATTTCACATTTTCCACAACAGTTGTCTCAAAGTGGTTGTAGCGGTGAACCCCAATCGAGAACATCATGACCCATTCCCACACATAGCATTTGACATATTGCCTCTTAACTCACTATGAGAGAATCATTTTGGCAGCAGAAAATGTTTCCATCAAGGGATATCACACACTAAACCCATCTTATCTTTTGCCGAATCCAGAGGGAGATGATGAGGGCAAATTTTACCACAACTGTGCTAGCACTACCAAGTTTTTGCACAAAACCGAGACCTGACAAACTAGATGTACCTCTTCCCGAATCTGACCATACTCTTTTTGTTGATGGGTCCTGCCTAAGAGACCAACATAGTATCTTAAGAGCCGCTTATGGTGTATGTACTCTGAGTGGAGTCTTGGAAGCGTCCTACCTGTGCCATGTAACTTCTCCACAAGTAGCCAAACTGATTGCCCTGACAAGAGCTTGGTGTAATTCAGAAGGTTCACGAGTCACCATTTACTCTGACAGTTACTATGGGTTCAGAGTGTGTATGACTTAGGATGTCTGTGGTCACAGCGAGGTTTCATGACCTCTTCTGGTTCTCCTGTTTTGGCACTGCATAAGTACTTTACACATTACTCTAAGGTATGCCTGCCTGCTCTGTGCCACAACTACCAGAGGGTTGAGTTCAGGTTTATTAAGGGACTTTATGGTTTACCCTAGCCAGTTACTGTCATTATTCCTTGAAATGGGCAGCTGCCCTCCTCAAATAATAATCCACTTCTTATACTAGTCTCCTGAGGTGATGGAGCATCAGAAATGTCTCTTTTAAGGTCGTGCAAGTGTACATACATAGTATGGTAAGAGCTTGTCAGTGACGGTTAGCAGTAATAATGCATTCTTACAAGGGAAGGGAGAGGATCAGCTCATCTGACCACTTTCAGTTCCAATTTATGAAACAAAATGTGGGGTCCATCAGATTTATTAAACCACTACCTGACATCTTGTCTGCCTTCTCAACTTCCCTCTGGGCATCCCTCTGCATACCTCCCAAAGAAAAGAGAGCTCGTACCACCTTCTTCTGTTCGTCGTAGGTCTGTGGAGGTCTGCCCATTGTTGGGCAACTATTATGTACATAGGTCTACAGTTGAGAGGGGTCTTACTTACAAGGATACTGGCACATTAAGAGCCCACTCAAAATGGTCTCTGTGCAACAACATATGTTTAAAACAAATTTATGAGCATGTGTGGAATTCTGCATGTGCAAGCTGAGACTAAGAACCTGTGTGATCTTGTGCTGTGATATGCTGTCAACCTATGAAACCCATGACCATGGTAAAGTATTAGAACCCAAAGCTGTTGACAAGGATACCAAATTGACCTTGTGGGTGCTCGCTCATTCTAGGCGCAGAACACCACCATTTGCTAATTTTTTGTACTTGAATTGGGAGTCCCACTCAGGTTACATGGTTGGACCGGGCTTTCCTGTGAAGATGGAAAACGCCATTGGTGAATGATAACAGCAGCAATGAAAACAAAGGGGATGCGGCTAAAACATCAGAAGTGCCTAGGCACAACCTGAAGTCATGTCTGATTTTCCCGATAAGGGGAGAGGAGGTACTGGATGCCACGGTGATTCTCAGCTACACTTGGCTTTTCTCCTCTATTCATCTCACTATCTGAGATATGTGATGAACATCTGTTTTCCCTAGGTGAGACTGCAGCTTGCCAATTGTTCTCCGATCATAGAACCAGAAGTAACACTGGGAACAGGTGCAAACATGGAGAATCTAATACTTGTTTTTGGCTGTGTTTCTTGCTACTCTTTGACTTTTTGCTTCTTTTACGACTGACGTGACTTGCTCAAAGCTAGTAAAACAAGCACTGAGAGACATTCTCGAGGGACGAGTCTCAGTCATGACACCCAAGACCAAAGAGGGAGCATTTCTATTGTCTTCTCACGTACTTCAGCCAACAATTGGCACTCCAGAATTGAAATCATGTTAAACAGTGCAGATATGGTGATCCAGCCTTTTGACATACTCTCTTGCTGGAACATCTCGATAGCTCATTTTAAAAATTACCTGTCGGCTTATAAAGAGAAAGATCTATCCAATAGGTCTATTCTACCACCTATTCCACTTCACCTGGTGGGGGAGAAATGCACAAATGTTCTTCACTCTTCCAAACAAACGCTGGGGTAATAATTATAATGCCACAATAGCAGCCATAAATGGGCAGCACAGCACACAGTCAAAATCTGACTGCGAGAGGTTCATTGTCAAACTAAGCAAGGTCTGGACAAAACTATAATCTCATTCTATGTTCGCCTGTGCAATCCTGCCAGCACACCTGAGCTAGACCACACAGATGAAGAAATTCGAGATGAAATAATCCAGGTCTGCTAATCGCAAAAACTAAGGAGAGAATTCTACACCAAGTGAAAATGACACTACTGGCTATGCTCACTCTAGAGCATTCTCTTGAATTATCAGAGGTGGGTGCTGCTTACATGGTAGCCTCTCTAGCCACTGCCCCATCAAAATAGAACTGGTTAATCAGTGAGCAAAGAAAGTGATGTGTTACTCAAGATGCCTATCAAGTAACCTAATATATTCTGCAGTAAATATAGCAACCCTGAATATAGGATGTGACCTGCCAGCACAAGGAAAAACTGTTTGCCAAAGCCTGCCGATCATCAAGTGGCAGCAAAGTTGAGATGGACTTTGTGTGTTTGCCTTTGCTGGTGGTTTATTGTTTTCTGGTTTGTTTATATTTTTAATGGATGGGGGGTCCTCTGTCCGGTGAGCTTTTTACTTGTGGCCCTTTTGGGAGGGTCCATCCAGTCACATCTGTCTGTGTGGTCCCTTCCATGGTCTGTCCCCCTTTCTCGGCTCCATAGCATAATACATATATCCCCATGGTTCTTTACAACCTGATGGAAGTTAAGGTAGTCAGCTATAATGTGGGAGGCCTTATCAATCCTACCAAGCGGAGGGCAGTGCTCTCCTTACTCGAGCATTCAGAGGAGGATATATTTTTACTACAAGAAACCCACCTGCTTCACAAAGATAGACACTGTATGCAATCCAGGGGGTTACCCTTGCAGTTCCGGTCTTCAGGGAAGAGTAAGAAGGGTGGGGTGGCCATCCTGTTTTTCAAACGCTTTAGAGGTTCCTTAGAGGGCTCAGTGGCAGAGATTAAGGGGCACCTCTTTGCGATGAGGCTACAAATCAGCACCTACAACCTCACAATAGCCTCAATCTATTCCCCAAATGAACATCAGGAGAAGTTCCTGACTGAGGCCCTGGCCGAGGTTCTCCACACGCCCGACTCCTTGGTTGTGGTGGGTGGCAATTTAAATTTGGTCATGGATGCAAGGATGGACTGCTCTAACCCAAGGACTGGGGGGCAGGATCTATGTCAGGGAGTGGTAGGGAGTGGTAGGAGGATTGTGGGATCAGGGACGTATGGCGGAGCCACCACCCCAGTGATAGAGACTATACACATTACTCGATAGCTCATAAGTCTTACGCCTGATTGGACCACTTTCTTGAAACCCAGGCCGCATGGGTATGCACATCTTTTCCGCACCCCAAAAATTATTTTTTACTTGAAGGTTGGGGCTGCTGAATGCCAGCTACCCTTTGTCATGTGTGGAAATATGGAAATTGGTGCTCTGTGATCTGTCAGGAAAAGAGATCCTGGAGTCTGCCTTGAAGAATGCAGCAGGCTGACTTCTGAGGAAGAGTGGTAGAGGTACTCTTTCCTGAAGAAGATCATACCTATAAGGAGTGAACTGTGAGGAACTGGGAGTGGAACAACTTGGAGCTGTGTGCTGCTAAACAGAGAAGTATCTGCACCTCAGGCTGTGTGGAGAGGTTTTGAGACCCCAGCATTACTGCTTTGTGTCCAGGAAAGTATCTCCTGTAGCTGAGACATGCCCAGGGATACCACAAATGTATTTTGCGGTATCCCTCCCATGAAGACATAGAGCCTGTGATTAATTGGACTGAGAAAATCGTGATCACGTTTGAGAGCCTTATCTGAAAGTGCCCTAGGAAGCTTAGCACTAGGCCAGACCACTCTCCAGAATCAGTGGTGGCCTCAGTCTCTATCTCCTGGTCACTGCTGCAACATATGGTGGGCTGGTTGTTTGGGTGACTGGGTTGTGTTTGGGTCCGAGAAAGATTGCCCCAGTAAAAATTCAATGGAACACAACCAGAGAGCAGAGTGCAAACTCCTCATCGTTGATGGTGGTGCTGCCTGTCTTCGTCAGGAAGGGGCAGGTGCACCACATGCAGAAGTCTTGGTCTGAGGCAACATCAACTGGGCTGAGGCAGAGCAACTGTGATCTCACTTGTTGGGTTGGTAGGAAACACAACATTCAATAAGGTCTCATGTTCTACTGGCACTCACAGCCTTGGTCTGCCTGAGGAACAACAAAGATAGAAATTTAATGTCACCCAGGGAGAATTTCATTGGGTAATATCCACGATCTACCTTACCACAGTTACTTGAGGACGAACAGATGGACTTAAAAGAGTACAAATAAGAATTGTACCCACCACTTATTCAATGAGGGCTAAAGCCCTAACTTTCATTTTAGAACTATGTTATACCTTTCTCAGAGGAGCGGCATAGATTAGTTCTATGAGTCTCAGCACACAGCGATTATTGCTTTCACAACTTTGTATTATTTGTTTGCTCTCAATTGTATGAACTGTTTAGATTTCTATGTTAGAACTAGGACTTTTCATGTGCACCCACTGCTACTTTACCAGCCACGGCACAAGGACCAGCACACCAACCAGCCCTACCCCGAACACATAACAGACACAACCTGTATAAAACACCAACTCGCATGTGCCCTTCTCAACCCACGCTTACTATGCAAGCATTCTTTTGAATTATGGGACCTCATCGCCACCCTCACACTGGGCATCCATTATCCACAAGAAAACCATACAGTGTACTAGCACCACCGACAACACCACCACTCCTATGGAACATCTCAATTTCATGCTCCACATGGATGACAAGACAGCTATCAGAGGTACCCACACATTCTGACCCATGGCCCTGCCTCCAGTTTCTGCAGCACCATCGCCGACTACAATGAACCCCTCTTCTTCGGCGACCTAAATTTCCACGACTCCAATGACAAAACACTGCACCCCCCGAAATATGAGCAGCCTCAGATTGACCCAGATTGTCCACCACCCTACACTCACTGCTGGACACACACTGGACCCAATTTTCACCTTCAGCAACCATATCAAATACAGCCATGTCATAGAATTCACATGGACCGCTCCCTCCATCATCCACTTCAGCATCTCCAGCCCCCGCACCATCACCCCCAAGATGACCAACACCACCCACTGGAGGTAGAACAAAATCTCTGAGACCCGCTGTGCAAATGCCCTCAACACCTCCAAGCTTACTACCGACACCAACCTCGCACAGTGAGTGAAAAACTTTAATGCATGGATCACAAATTCCATAGACAGAATCAGCCCTCTCAAGAGCAACATCCAGAGGAAATCCTCCAAAAAGGCCAGATGGTACATCCAAGAAGTCAGGACAGTGAAATGAGACAGCAAACAGTTGGAGAGAAGATGGTTCAAGGACACCTCGGACAGGGCAGCCTTCAAGCCCTCCCTCAACCTCTACCACCACCTGCTGGGGGCAACAAAGGAGACAGCTCTTGCCGCATACATGGAAACCAGCATCAACAACACCAAGGAATCTTTTAACATTATTAAGCAATTCTCTTACCTGTCTGCCAGCAAAAACAACATCACACCATCACAGGAGCTGTGCAACAACCTCGACCACTTCTTCATTGACAAGATCACAACCTTATACAGGAACTTCAAACCCCAACCCACACCTACGGACTTCCTTGACAGATACAACACCACCGTAACTGAAACAAACCACACACTGACCATCTGGAATATCCTCTCAACCCATGTCACCACCTCCACCATGAAATCCATCCACTCAGGAGCTCCTACAGACCCATGCCTGCACCAAACCTTCAACCTCATAAACCAAAGGTTTAGCCAGGAACTCACCATCTTACTCAATACCTCTATCACTTCCGCAACATTTCCCGACACCTGGAAACACGCAGATGTCAGACCACTACTCAAAAAATCCTCCGCTGACCCTAGCAAACTCGAAAACCTCTGGACAATCTCTCCCATCCCATTCCCAGTGAAGGTACTGGAAAGGATTATCAACAATCAACTCTTGACACACCTGCTACTCGACTCCTCCCAATCTGGCTTCCGCAGCAATCACAGCACAATCGTAGGTACTGATGACATACGAACCCTCCTCAACTATGGAGAAACAGCTGCTTTGATCCTCCTCGACCTCTCAGCAGCCTTCTACACCGTATCCCACCACACTCTGATCGAAAGGATCTAACATATCGACATCTAAGGGGACGCGCTCAGATGGATCATCTCCTGCTTCACAAAAAGAACCCAGAGGATCTACCTCTCACCTTTCACCTATGAACAATGTTTGCACCCCATATGTTTTAAAGGAAAAAGCACACTCTCAGGGGCTATTTGAGATAACCAAGCAGCCATATTAAGATAACAAACATTGTGTTTTATTGAAAAACAAAAATGTGTTTTTCACAAAATTGTTTCGGTTTATTCCTTGATGTGTTTATCACAAATTTGTTTTGGTTTATTGCTTGATTTGCATTACTTCTTTGTTTGTGTAAACAGCATGATTTATTTTCATTGTGTTTTCATTAGCAGATCTATTTTTTCTAAGTTAGTTTAAGAATGATTACTTAAGTCACATCGTTCTCACACGTTAGGATAGTTGCACGGCAGGTTTGAAAAGGTTGCACGTGCGGTGTTCACAATGGGGCTTTGGGGGGGTGGCTGTCCAGTAGGGAGGCTCACATCCTTCGTTTTTTTTTGCCATGGGTGCAGCCCGGGCCCAATTTTGCTCTCTTTGGGCTGCATTTGGGCTTCGGGCTTGGGTTTTAGGCCAGACATATTAGGGTCTGTGTTATCATTTTGTAAGCTGACACTGCAGCCAGCAGTTAGGGACAGTTTTCGATCACAGTTTCCAAACATTGAGATCTACCGTTTAGTTTTATGGTAGTGAGGCAGAGTGAAATCAAGAGTTTCTGGTAAGGTTATATGAGCGTATGGGTCAAAAGTAGGGGCCCCAGGCAAACAGGAGGGGGTACTCTGCAGGAACGAGTAGAGGAGGTTTTAGGCAGACGGTTTGGGGGGGCAGGGGTGTGAGGGTGCACTGACAGTTACCTGAAGAGCAGTACAGGTCCAGGGGGTATTAGCAGTTGTGCCAGGCCCAATGGGAGACAGGGACGGATAGGGATACTAAACCCTGCCTGCCAGACCTTGCCATTTCATTGTAGGATCAATAGGTGCGAGGGGCACACACCTCGGGTGAGCCAGATGCTGCTCCGCAGTACCAAGTGGAAGCGATGGCAGGGTCTTGGAAGGCCAGCCGGACCACGGCCAGGGACTACGGACTCAGTGAAAAGTGGAGGTTTGATATGGTCACGTTGGGGTGACAGCCCGGTTGGGCCGATGCGGCCTCTAGCTCCGCGGTGACATGGTCAATGCAGGGACAGCAAGAGGAGGCAGAATGGCAGCGAAAGCTCCCACCACATGTGGAGCACAATTTGGAGGAATTTATTCAGCGTATGCGACAGTGTGCAGAGGCACATTTGGGGGAGCAAATAGAGCAAGTTGGGGGCTATGGGAAGAAATACCATTGGATTATGAAGAAGATAGCGGGGGAGGAGGGGGAGATAGTAGATGAAGAAAGGAGGGGACAAGTAATTTTGTGCCTAGTATGTTGCAGGACACAGAGCAGGAAGCGGTTGTCCCGGCCAAGCCTCATGCAACTCAACCCTCTGCAGGACTGGTTAGGTAGCGGGATCCAGTGAGGATGACAACCTTGAAGCCTGTTAAGAAAGTGGGGAAAAGGCTGGGCAGTTAGTCCAAAGTGGAAGGTGTCCACGGGAACTGATGCATGAGGGGAGGACGGGGAGATCAATCTGTGCAAAGGACAATGTGTACAGGACACAGGGGTAGGTACAGAAGGGCGGAAGACAGAGGGGGAGACAGGGTCTAGAGGAAACACAAGGAAGGTAGGCAGGAAAGCTCAGACAGCAGTGACAGAGATGGATGACACAGGAGATGGCAAAACCGATGGAGGAAAAAGCCAAGCGATGGGGGCCAAAGAGAGCAAAGAGGTCTGATTGCCTAAAATCAACTAAACCAATGAAACCAACTAAACATTTGGGAGCATACATCATGTTAGACACAAAAGAAAATATTTGGAAGGGAGAATATGTGGATATGTTGAAGCTCCTGCATAGGGAATTGCAGCCCAAAGAGAGATCGAAAGAGGACCATAGAAAACTGGAGAGCAGCTTTTCTGATTTTCGCTAGTGTATATTGCGAGAAATACGCAGACAGGTGTGTGTCCTTGTTTAAATACATGGACGTGGTAAGGAGGGCACAGTTGACATACGGGGTTATGCATGGTTACACTACTACAAAGAGTTCTGAGCCAGACTAGTTTGGGATCCCGAGGCAAATTGTGAAGGTATTGTATCACCAGATGATGGGGGCAGTCAATTTTGGGAAGACAACGTATACGGCCAGTGGGCTACATTTAGTTTACCCCCCTTTTCAAAATCGCCCCACCAGGGGAGGGGCAGGATACACACCGAAGGAGGTGGGGAGGTCCGGGGGTATGTTGGGATTACAATAAAGGAACCTGTACGCGGGTATATTATAGATTTCGTCATGAATGCTCAAAATGCGCAGGAAGGCACCCATTGGTGCAATGCTTCGGGACAGGATATGTAGGAAGGGGACAGCAAGGGGGGCAAGGTTTCCAACAACAGAATGCTTATAGTGGACAGCAGGGACAACAGGGGGCTGAGAGGCAGGGGAGGAAGAGGGGCGCAGGGTTACATGGGCAAATGCTCATACATCCATTAAGAATGACTGAGTGGATGCCTGGCTGACATTCTACTCACAGGAGCAGGATGCATAGTTACTGAGTAAGGGTTTCAGGGAAGGTTTTAAATTGGGGTATGAGGCCCCTCAGACAGCAAGATGGGCAGAGAATCTGAAGTCAGTGGTGGCTCATACATCAGTAGTTTGGGGAAAATTGAAAAAGGAAGTTGAAGCAGGGTGCATGGAGGGCTCATTCGCTGTTAGCCCGATAACGGATTTGATTATTTCTCCGGTGGTAGTGGTGCCAAAGAAAGAACCAGGCTAGTGTTGGTTGATTCAGAAATTGTCATGGCCACAGGGAGGGTTAGTGAATGATTTCATATCGAGGACCTGACTATAGTTTCCTATTCATCAGGGGACAAATCGAGGGACCTAGTGGAACACGTTGGAAGGGGTGCCTAGAAGGCAAAATGTGACATTAAGGCTGCCTTCCATCTGATGCCAGTATACCCACAGGATTTTCAGCTGCCGGGCATTTAAGTGGATGGGAACATCTTTGTGGATAAGGAGTTTCTCATGTGCTGTTCAATATCATGTGCCTTGTTCGAGAAGTTTAGTTCCTTCTTGCAATGGGTCTTCCCTTGGAAAACGGGCAAAGAGACGGTGACACACTACCTTGATGACTTCTTCCTGGTGGGATGGCCTGGTTCGTTGGACTGTCGGCAACAGTTGGCATATTTCCAAGAGCTCAATGGGGCACTAGGTGTGCTCCTGGCACCAGAGAAGACGCAGGGTCCAAGCACGGTGTTGTCATTTCTAGGTATTGAGTTGGATTTGGTGGCCATGGAAGCGAGGTTGCCGGCGGATAAGAAAATGCATGTGAGATTGTTTATTGATGACAAGTTGGCCAAGACAAAAGGGATGGTGAGGATGGTACAGGTGCTGCTAGGGCATCTGAACTTTGCATGCAGGGTAGTTAGGTCAAGAAGGGCATTTTGCAGGAGATTGAGCAGGTCATTAGCGGGACTCATGTTGCAACACCATCACATGTGACTGTCCGCAGGGACGAAAGAGGATTTACACATGTGAGGCAAGTTCTTAGAAGAATTCAATGGGATTCCCATGTCCACACCAGAGGAGTGCAAATGGGACGTGCAGATATTTTCCAACGCTGTAAGAGCATGCCGGTTTGGGATGTACTGGCAGGGCCGGTGGTGCCCAGAGGTACCCCCGCAACAATGGAAGAATGGGGGCAGGAGTATTGCTTTCTTGGAGATGTTTCCTTTAGTCATAGCGGTCACAGTGTGGATGCAGAGCCTAGCGCATAGAAAGGTCATTTTCGGGGTGGTTAACATGGCAGTGGTGCAGGTGGTCAACAAGCAGTCAGCAAGAGATGAGCAGGTCCTGAAGTTGATGAGAGTATTCATTCTAAGTTGTCTGACGTGTGATATACAGTTGCGGCCGAAGCACATCCCGGGAGTGGACAATGACATTGCAGATGCTTTGTCTCGTTCGCAGTGGGGGAGGTTCCATGGACTGGCCACGGAGAGGGAGTTTCAGAAGACGCTGGTGCCTGCGGGGATGTGGTCCGTAGGAGGCAAAGGATGCTGCAGCTGGTGGTAGGGTCATTAGGAGTTTCTACGAGATGGGCATATGGCCAGGATCTGGCAGGCCTTTATAACAGGAGGGACAAGGAGGAGGACAGGGACGTGGGCCGGAGAGGAGGATGTCATACAGTTCATTATGTCTCTGATAGGGGTTTGGTGAAGTTCACTGTTACTGCCAAGCTAGCGGGGATAGCACTCATGGACAAGTTGTGGTGGGGATATGCCCCTTCGTCAGGTGAATTAGGAAAGTGTATGCTGGAAGGTTGGGCCAGGCAAGCAGGGAAAGGACAGCGGGCCAGGATGCCGGTGTCAAAAGCATTATTAGGCAGGATGCTAGAGGAGCTACCCAGGATATGCATTAGCTTACAGGAAGCAGATTTATATGCTGTCTTAATGTAATGGCTGTATTTCAGAGCATTCAGAGTATCCGAGTTGTTGGGGAGTAAATGGATTGCAGGCCTTCACTGAGGGAAGTACACGGAGTGAAGCGGTCATGATCCTCCTCACGCACTCGAAGACGGACCAAAGGGGTGTGTAGGAGACAGTATTACTAGGGGCCAATGAAGAGGCTTTGATATGTCCCATTCGATGGGGGTACGTATTACAAACATGGATATGTGTCTTTTCAGGTGCAGTAGGAGGGCCAGAGTCGGAGGCGCTAGCCATTTGCATAGTCGGGCATTCATTCGTCAAGTTGGCAGAGAGACACTAGCTTCAAAAAGGGAAAGGTGTTAACTTAGGATTGGAACCTGCCTTGTTTAAAATAAGTTGGCATGGGAAAGGGAGTTTGCGCTGGCACAAGCTCAATCCCAGTTTGAATAAATTGATGCCCGAATGTTCTAATAATTAATGTCGGGGAGAATGATTTAGTGGTTTGCAAGGGTTTGGCCCTACAAAAGCAAATGAAAAGGGACTTGAGGGAGATTAGGCAGCAGTGGTCGGGATGCTTTGTCATTTGGACTGAATTCATCCCTGGAACACAATGGAGGGTGCCGCCATTGATAAAGCCAGGAGAAAAATAAAGAGGGACATGAGGGTCTTTTGTGGTGAGTCAGGTTTCGGTAGAGTGGAACAAGCAGAACTAAGATATGCTGCAGTGTACTTTTTCAGGGTTGATGGCGTTCATTTGTCTCACTACGGTATGGAGATTTACCCGATATACAAATAAAGGAAATTTTAGACAAAGCACTATACATATGAAGATACCCAAGAATAGCCTAGGTGATGGTGGGGGGCGGGTTGGCAGGAAAATTATAGGGGCTGTTTCTGAGTGGCGTCTGGTAGCTGGTTCTGTACAGTTTTCCTGTTCACTTTATGGTTGGGAACAGGTTACTCCAGGAGCAGATAATAAGGGTAGGATAGGAGATACTTAGTTAGGTAGATATTTAGACAGGTAGAGAAGATGTTACAGGATTTAAAGGGTCACCAGTTATTGACTGAGTGGGGTTGTTAAATAGTTGCAAAGAAAGGAGAAGGGTGGGGAAACTTTAGGGGTGGGGGTGGAGAATATGTAGATGAAAGATTTATAGCGGGGTTTAGTCTTGTGAGGCATAGGACAAGGTTATGTTTTTTGTAAGATGCACCTGTTTTCAATAAAGTGTCCTTTTTCACACATCTTGAGATTTGATTGTGGTCCATTCTGGGCATGTGGCCCAATGGGGCTTTGGGGAGGCTCGCACCCCCAGGGTTTTTGGGCCATTGGTGCAGCCTGCGACAAATTGGTCTCTCTATGGGCGGCACTTGGGCTATGTGCTTGGGTGTTTTAGCTGGAAATTTTAGAGGCTGTGTTACCATTTTGTAAGGTGACATGGCAGCCGGCAGTTAGGGACAGTTTCCGATCCCCTCCTACCGACCCATTAGAAGGTAAGATGGGGGGGCTATTTTGGTTATTATGGGATGGATGGCGTAATTTTGTTGGGTACAGGTGCATCGGGGGAGTGAAAATGCATTGTAATTGGTTGTCACTTGAAGCAGGTTCATGGCGTCTGGAAGCTAGTTCTGTTCAATTTTACAGTTTACTTTATAGTTGGGAACAAGTTACTCCAGGAGCAGGTAATACGAGTAGGATAGGAGATACTTAGTTAGGTAAATGTTTTGACAGGTAGAGAAGAGGTTGCAGGGTTTAAAGGGACAACCGTTATTGACTGAGTTGGCGTTGCTAAATAGTTGCAAAGACAGGAGAAGGGAGTGGAAACCTTAGGGGTGGTCGAGGGGGATACGTAGATGAAGCATGTATAGAGAGGTTTAGTTTTGGGAGGCAAAGGCCAAGGTTATGTTTCTTGTAAGATGCACCTGTTTTCAATAAAGCAGCCTTTTTCACACAGCTTGAGAGTTGACTGTGGTCCGTTCTGCGGTTGTGGCCCAAAGGTTATTCTTTCAATGCGTTACAGGCATGTACTATTTAACAAACGGCTCCACTGAAGGTTGTAAGGCTGAGTCAGAGATGACTAAAAACAACGTTCATAGAATTCTTGAGCTGGGTGTTTGGGTTAGGTTTTTTATAAATAGTGTTTGATTTTAACACAGGGTGTATTCACTTTTTGTTTCATTCACTTTTTGGTGCTTTATTCATTTTGCGGTGAAAAGGCACATATGCATATATGAACAGCATGGGTAATTTTTCACTAATTTTCAATTTTAAATAATTGATAATAGGCACACATATTTTGATAAAATATATGTTTGAGTACAATATGCATAACATTTTACATTAATTTTGAAGAGTCTAACAATTTATACATGGTTCCTGATGGGTTGTTATAAATTTCCAGTTACCCCTGACAAAGGGCCTGTAGTCCAAAATGCATTGGGTAGACTTTAAATCTGGTTACTCAAATTGAAATGTGATACACGGAGCTGTTGGACAAAGCCCAGATGGGCATTCTTGGAGCATTGAAAGATTTTAAATCACATTCTCTCTGTCTGAAATTTAAATTGAACACAGATAAAAATAGACGAAAAGGATTACTCATAAGATTACTGGATTTTTTACTGAGACGATTGTCTGTATGCAGTGCAGCTGTAAACTGGTTCATGCCGATGCCCCAGGTACTCTTTGTAATTGAATTTGTGACTCCTTAAAATCTCATTGTACCCTGTAACCGTTATAGTCAATGAATTAATCGGGGTAGGAGTAACAAGTGAAGTAGGCCTGCTGCAGTCTTAGTTCATGCATACATATGGTCTCAGCTGTCAGTAAACATTTATAACCTCTTGTAGAATGTTCTTGCTGACCACTAATTACTGTTCGTCTCTTGCTAGGTGAGAGGTGTATTCCACTAAAGCTGGTCATTGCTGACTGCTAGCATTAATAGACTCACCCACCCTGGCTCCATGATATGTGGTAACCCTCCCTGGTATTACTTTGTGAGCTCTGAATATGCTAAGAGAAGCTCTTTGCATTAGTAAGGATGATTTTGGGCAGGTGTAATAGCAAGTGATTTCTTTTCATCAGGTGTTACTGTCAGCTGCAGCTACAGCTACTCATTAATGATAGATTTAACGAGTGAAGATGTCCCTATAATGAATGAGACCTCTTCTTCTGTCAGCAGGATCTCTATTCCCTGTCAAGTAGATAGTTACCACAGGATGCATTTTCTGTGGAATATTTACTTCATCAGCCACAATTTAGTAACATTCAGGTACTGGTTCTTATCTCAGGTTTCTTTTGTATCTGTTACACTTAAAAAGCCCTAAGGGATAAGGGGACTTGATTCTATGGAAGAATTATAAGTACACATGGGTCTTTCAAACACATTAGTATGTCACTCAAATATGAAATTTGTAGCAACCAGTGAACTGGCCAATATAGGGTACCACTGGTTCATGTCACTCCTTTCTAAAGGCACACCTGGCTAGGTTGGTGAACAACCTTTACAACGAAACTATTACAACGCACTACCATTACAACGCGCTCATTACAACGCAAACCATTACAACGCATTGCACTGGGGGGCGCTCTAGGATAGGGAATACGTTTAATTTTCTATCCAACACCTTCCATAGTGTCCACGGGGACTGGAGTTGGAATATAAAATTATACTTACCACTATCCAGCACCTCTAAGCGCTATGCGTTGTAAAGGTTTGCGATGTAAAAACCGCGTTGTAAAGGCAGGCGTTGTAATAGCCTGCGTTGTAACGTCATACATCCGGCTAGGTTTTGCTAGTTCCCAGAGCTGTAGGAATATGTGTGCGTTACTGCAGGTAAGGGAAAGCACACAGTCATCTCATACCCGTCCCCGAGGACCATACACATTAGAAGAAAGCCCATTTGTGAGCACACCTAACAGAGTAGTTGGAGGAACCATGATGTGCCTACCCCAATTGTGTCTACTCAATTCATTATACAGGCAATAGATAATTAATATAATGGGTTTTTCTTAAATCCTATCCTCTAGTATTATGTAAGTATTACAACATCTCAACAATCTCAACAAGATCAGTACTAACAATGTCACAATAAATTTGGGATAAAAGAATAAAAATACTAAATATTATATTTTGTTAGTGAATTCAAGCCTACCATTGTTGTCAGATCAGCAAAGCTATGTAAAACCACCTGCACTCCTTTTTACGGCCCAAGAATGGCCTCTACCTCATCAGATGGGATGTCCTTTGAACCAGTACTGCTCCCAGTTCTCTAGAAAGCCTTTCTCCCTCTCCTTAGAAGAGAAAGGGTTATATTGTACTTTCGCCTGGTTATGGCTGTTTCCTATTTGAACGGCATGAAAACCCATTGGGGCATATTACCAACAACTAGCGATAATTATCGCTATGTTGGCTTAGCGCCAATATTTTTATCGCCGAGCTGCGGCGATTTTTATCGCTTAGGAACCTTGCTATTATCAAGGTTTATCTCCTAAGCGAAAAAAATTGGCCGAAATGCATGAATATCGCTGAAAAGTCAGCGATATTCATGCATTACCGAGCTAATGCTCTTAGCCATGTTATCCACCTACCATTGGATAACATGGCTAAGGTGTTAGCTTTTGGAGATATTCGCGCTTAGCGCGAATATCTCCAAAAGTTGGTAATAGGAGATAGCGATGTTAGCGACTGTTTCCAGTCGCTAACATCTTGGCACGCCCACTTTGCATATCATTAGTGATAAATTTCACTGACATGCAAAGCGGGGCCCAAGATGGTCGCTATCTCCTACTAGCTGTCGCTAACTGGTGTTAGCGACAGCTAGGTAATAGGGAGATAATTTTATCTCCGCTTTCTTGGCTTTTAAAGCCAAAAAAGCGGAGATAAACCCCCTTGATAATATGCCCCATTGTTTGGTGAGTGAGCCTGGCAACCAGTTGTTGGGTGAAGCACTTTCTTTTCAGTTTTATATAGGGCACACTTGACCCAAAGGTATCAGAGCTCCTCACATGAACACCAGTTGCATTACAGAGGGACACATTCATTTTTTAAGGCACAGGGAGATTAAGTGAATAAAAGTAGCACTATCATATTGTTATGACAATTTTCACACAATCAAATCTCCTTAGGCCTTCAAGACTTGTACCCCAAGAGTCAGTTAGTAAAGGCCTTTAGTGAGGCACTATACCATATGACATGAGTTTTCATGTATCAAGTAAAGACGAAGTAATAAGGGGCATCATGAGGAAAGAAATCCCTCCAGAGATTGCAGTATTAAGCCTGCCATAAAAAGCACCAAACCCTCATCCTGCTTATCTGATCCCATCCCTCCCACTTTTGCTAAACAACAAGCAAATTCTCTCTCACAAAGGACATTTTGAGACACACAGTGGCAGGGGTTTGTTTTCTAATTATCTCGTCTCTGACCTGTGACAGAGAAGTCATGTGACCCTGAGGTATATATCTTCCTTCTTAGAATGAGTCAGGAGTAGAAAAAATAATTTGGGGTAAAGTTCTCATGCAAGTTAGGGGCTTGTGCACAGATTCACTTTTTTTAGTTTTGTCCTTTATTTATTTCTTTAAGAAAGATGTATGTTTAAACAGTAAGATTCTTTTTGGCCGTTAAACACCCCAAATTACGATGATCGTTGAGAATAGCCAAAGAAGATTCCTAAATGTGATCAACATGGAATTTATTTTTATAGTGGTTTGTGTGAGTGTGGTTTCCTAGATTCTTAATGGCTTGCTTAGGCGTTTTCGTAAACAAGGGACAAAGTAGGAGGCCTGGCCAGAGTTTGCGGAGTGACCAAAAAACTCTCCATGGAGTTCCGCAAGCGATGGAGTGAGGTAAGTTGCACTGCTGATTTTTAGGTCAAAAGGGTGCATCCTTCTGCCACTTGAGATGTTCTACTCGAGTGGCAGCTTCCTCAATGCAAGTGGCATGTTTCTCAACATGAGCAGTAATGACCTACCGCGACCCCTTGCAATGAGAAATCTCGCCGGGAGATAGTCTAGCATTGGATTTTCCTAGCTCGCTCTTGCTAACTCAATATTGGCGAGCCATGAGAGAGGAAAGAATCTGCTGCACACCAATATGCGGAGTTTTTAGAAGCTCTGCGGTCCATGCGGAGTGCAGAGTTAGAAAAAGTCCACAAACTCCTCAGGGGTAGCAGAGTTTACCGCCCAGGCCTACAAATCAGTCTAATGAACAGAATTGTTTTTTTCATATTGCTTCCCTTGCACAGATCTGAGCCAAGCGAACTAATAGACAAAGACCAGTGGGTCTCTGTGTTTCAAACTTTTGAATGTGATTGAAGAAGCATGTTCCTTCCAAATCCTAAATTCTGCATAGAAAAACATTGCTGAGAGTGATTTTTCAAGAGTGACGCATTGTGATGCAACATGCCCCACACCTTCTTAGTTTTGAAACTCTGTCTTGAAGGATTATGCCAGTCATGTAGCCAAGAATATATGAGAGTCATCATTAAAGACAAGAGTGATTTAATTTTTAAAACATTTGTATTTACTGCCAAGGGCCCTTAAATTAAATTAAATCACATAAAATAATGTACAATGTTCACATTCCGAGAGTTTGTACAAGAGCATTTGCAATACAAACATGTTAAACAGTAAGATTTACATTACAAATAGTAAGCAATTTAAAATTCACCATGGCTGTACAGTGACTATTGAACAACTGCTTAATATTGCTCAAGTTATTATGAACTTGACTTGTCATGGATGATATTGGTGAATGATTTGATGTAGGAGCACCAGACCAGGGGGAAGTAGTACTTCGTTATCATTCGAAGTGATCCTCAGCCATACTCCTGAGATGCGGTTGTGGTCCTTCGCCAAATCACAAAAGTCAAATCTTCATGTTTCTCTATGGCTGGTGTAGCTTTACTGTTCAATGATTTCTAATGGTTCTCTGGATGTCCTCTGGTGGGATATTGTGTTTCAGCAATGAATGTTTATGAGAAAGGGAGATGGTTAGGGATCCTCAATACATTTTGTCAGTGGTATCAGTCGCAGTGGTCGAATCAAAGGCCAAAGAAATGGTAAGTAGGTTGAAACCTGAAAGTTGAAAAAGTACAAGGTCAGATAGGTCAAGTAGGCAATTGCCCATCCTCACAGTCCAGCAAGCAATGGAGGCACCAGGAGCTCATAAAATATATTTTGCTCTGTGTTCAACTTTGGCTTGCAAAGAATTTGAATAACGTTAACCAAGGTGACGGGGGAGTCAGCACTGAAGAGATTGTGACTCTTCAAACACGACCAGAGGTAAGGCAGTTTATAAAAATGTGCTGCCATACAATATTGTACTCCAGCAGGTGCCTCTTGTCTTCTCCAGTGTCACACCCTGTTGTTTTGGAATCATACAGATTATTTTTAACAATGTGAAACAGGCCTGATAAATGTCAGTCCTAGGGGTCGATTACGATCTCAGTCGAAACGGAAGCTTTCCGACCGAGATGGTTGGTTTCACTATTGACCCCCTAAATACAATTTCAGTTGTCGGAAATGAAACTGGCCAGTCATTCCAGCTGGCTTCCAACAGGCTCAAGGAGCCCGTCGGCCTGTCCGAGTCTGGCCCGTAATTCATATGGACACATTTTTATACCGTCCATATTATGATTAGGGTTCCCTGATTTCCGCTTTGTATGATTTTTACAGATAAACACAGACAGAAAACACTGTCTCCCCTGTCTGTATTTATTTTTGAAAGTGGAAAAATACACATAATTTAGCTTCTTTTGAGTGATTCATCATGCTGAGATTAATCACTTTCAGGCAAGTAGCTGTACATAATGACAGCAAGGGGAGCTACAAAACTCAATGATATGTCCTTAAATTACTGCATATCTCAACATGTATATGTGTTGTTACAATATTTCTTTAATGAGGGTTTATTATGTTTATATTATTTACTGTGTAATGTGCTAAAACCTGACAGGCATTTAAGTATGAGTCCACATTTATCTGTTAATTAAATGCAGAAATACACGAGTTATCACCTCATCTATTTAAATAACACAAATTAAATATGGATAAATACCAATAAGCTGGCCAAAAAATAAATATGGACAAATACAGACGGAAATGTTCAAATAATAAATACCATAAAACCGTGAGACCTAATTATGATGCACGGTTTCCGGGGCAGACTTTCCATGCCGGCTTCCGACATGGAAAGCCTGTTGGAAAGCGTGTTAGGGGGTGCCTGCCACGTGGTGCAGGGAGGAACACAGTCTCCCATTTCTCTATGGGAGCTTTTGCTACAGCTGATTTATAGCCACAACACATGCTCCCATAGGGAAAAGTAAGTATGTGACCGCACCATGTGTGGTTGCATCATAATTAGGCGGTCGGGACTGCCAACTAGAGGTCAGTCGGTCCATGTTTCCATGACAGTGTCGGGCGGATTGAAGGGGGCAGATAATGATGCTTACTCATGGGCCCCCCCTTTGCATCTGTACCACATTTGCAGAATTATTTTGCTCTTCTGTGCAATCACAAAGCATCCATAGAGGGATTACAGCCAGGCTCTTGGTGCTCTATTCTCACATGATGAATCTCTGAATTGGGAAAGTAGTTTTCTTCTAAAATGTTTTACACCCAATCTTCCCCAAAATAGAGGTGTTTCTTTTATGATGATGAGTGCTTTGGACAACCCTACCCCGAAATCTCTCCTCCTCCAGCACCAATGGGATGTGATCGCTCAGTCTCGCTAGTTCCATTGTTGGTTACATATTTCCCTAGGCTCTTGAAAACCTATGTATTTCGTTCCTTTTCAACCCTCATAACTGTAATGTAATTTAAAACAGTAACCAAAGGCCTTATATTATAAGTGGCTCTGGAATTATGAGACTAAGAAGGGCCGATTGTACTCTTGAACGTCTAGTACAAGAATATCGTGACACAGGAATACTGTGGAGAAAATATCGAGGGACAAAATATTAAAGGGTACATGCACAAAGGAACATATACATTTGCCATTCTTAACTCCAAATAAATAAAGATATATGTATATGTATTTTGGTACACATATGTTGAATTAGGTACAGAAAATCTTTACATACTTACCTTTTGATATTTTGTCTCTTGATTTTTTTATCAATGATATTAGTGTCCCACAATATTGTTATTCATGAGACTCATAGGAAGGCCAAATTATGGAACACAGTGCAAATTATGCAGCATAATGTAGTACATTCTGTGACAATACTATCTTGCTGTTTTATCAAATATTAATGCTGTTCTCGCAAAATGTTTTGCCTCTCTAGTACCAGTATAACACATGGGTGATAAATTTAGGTGAGTAGTTAACATTTGCCACAGAGCAACACCGTGTAATTTTTGATTCTTCTAAACTAGCAAAACATTTATTTGTAAAAAAACTGTAAACTATGTAGCATAGGGTGGATTGTTTGGCAAGTATAGTAAACCCATTATTGTATGGAAGAAGTGCCTGGAGACCCTCATGGGTGACAAGCAGCTCTCTACAAATACACCCTACATTTACATTACATTCCAGTGACCCCCATCGTTAAGTGATGGTTTGTTGTGTGATCCTTTTAGTCTGATAGTACTCACACTCTCACTCAAATTGACAGGAAAAAAGCATCAAAATCTTACCTCACCCTACTTAGAAAGTATGAACTCGCACAACCTGAGAGTGCTTTTCATCATTTTGATCATGTCCTCAAGCTGGTAGATAGAGAGAATGGAAACAAGAAGGCTATTTAGACATGACAACATGTATAACAGTTGACTTATTTTTCTCAAAAAACGCAAATTGTGACCCCAAGGAATAGGAGCTTTTTTCTCCATTGATTAAAGCCAAGGCCAGCCAAATTATTTGTCTAGTCTAGAAGTGAGGATAGAAAAAGCTAAATTTGCTCCTATTGTGAAAGGGAATATTTAGCCCATAGATCATTGCTCGCCCACAAATTGGATCAACCCCAGTGTATTTTGTTTTGCAGAAGAGGTTAGTCTAGTAGTCAGAAGGGTAATTGTTTTAAATAATTTCTTTTTCCTTCAGGAGATAAATTCCACCTCTGTACATTTACACTGTGCACTAAAACCAGCTTTGAAGTTAAGAAATCAGCTCTAGCTCTCTAAGGGTACCAGTGGATGAGAGACGGATTGAGTTGCTACACCGTTCACTCCTTGTTAATAACGTAAAGAATTCCTTGTGTTTCTGAGAATGGAGTATAGTTTCCATGGGATTTTATTTGTGTGATATTATGTGGATGTACTTCGTTTGTGAAGATGGTATGGAAGAAACTGAATTTGAGAGAGAAGGCACATGAACATGATGGTATTGTATTTTAAAGAAAACTCACATGTTTCTCTGGTGAAAAGTTGGGGATGTGGAAGTCATCACTGTATTCTGGTGGTGGTAGTTCTTCAAGCAGATTGTCTGGATCCTGAAAATATAATCAAAAATATCAGCATTACCAAGACCGTTGTAAACAAATGTAGGCTGTCATGAGTCTTGAAGATGAAAGTCATGAAAGGCTGCACACCTCAAGCAAATAAAAAACATGTACAAGAAACAGCATACTATGTTCACACCTATTTGGGCATTTCACATCCTTAGCACCTTGTACTCATCACCTAAAAGCAGAACATATGTGTGAGTGAAATATTACATTTGTGAGTAATGGATCAAAGATGCAGTAACAGTGAATAATAGTGATTTGGCAGTTTATACGTGTGCTGCTACCATAAGTGCTCACTCTGCTCTTTACCTAAGAAATCTTGTATGGCTCTTTCTAAACAATACAGTTTCTACCTTATCTGATAAATACCATCCTGGCTCCCAAAGGGCTCGCCTACCATTGACAGATCACTCACCTCCACTACATTTCAAAGAAATCAAGAAAGAAGTTACTAGGGGACGTGGCCAAGCAGCCTAAGATGGTAGCCGCATTTTGAGCGAGCTACATGCCAGCTCCTAGAACCTTGATGAATCCGAACCTTAGGTGACCTATTTTCAGTTGCAGGCACCAGTGCAGTGGCCCTATAATCACCCCCTTTGGCCCACCCAAACCTATCCAGGGAGCCCTGGATGAGAGAGCCAATTTCAGCAAACGACGGCCTGGGTGTGCATACGGCCTACCTGTAGATGGGCCTGCCAGAGGCAACCACCACCTGGAGCTGTGAACCCACAGTGGCAAACCGACTCCTGGAGCGTGAGAGGAAGAGAAGACAGGCGCTTGGCTGAGGTGTGGCGCATTGCTGCTCTCACTTCCAGGTGGTGGCCCGTAACAATGTAACGGGCACCTTAGAGTGGAAGAGATGGACTGGTCACCACACGTGACTAGGACTGAAACTGCAGCCTAGTTGAGCCAACTATGGGGCTACCTTTTCTTGGATGCAAACATCCATGTGGTGCCCGCTACACTTGTCCCCTTTGGCCAACCTAAGCCCATGTAGGGAGTCGGGGATGAGAGAAACTTATTAGGCAAACAACGACCTGCCGGGAGATGGACATGCCGCCAACAGACACAACCTGGAGCTGCAATCTCACTGCAGCGACTTACCTCTACATCTGCATTGACTCTTGACTTGCAAGGGAGAGGATACAGCCACATGGGAGGGGAGTGGTAGGGACCACCTTTCATTTTAAGCACCCCCATGGGCTTGTGACAGCCCAGCTGATTTGGTGGCCCAGAGTAGAAAAGAGGGGGTGGGCAACATGAGAGAAATTCCCCAAAGAATACTTCAGAACCTGCATCATGGATTGTGAGCTATCCTCCTACTTCATTATGGAAAGGGCGCACAGGGCACTGGCCCTAAGGCCACAGCCAGGGAGACCGCCTAGAGGCATTACCATCAGTTTACTCTACCTTATGGACAGACTATATCCTGCGGCAGGCACAACAACGTCCATTGCACCAACTCTATGGTTACGCTCTCCCCCGAGTACGCAGGTAAAGTGCAGCCCCTTCTTACATCTTTCTTAGAGGTTAAGTGAAAAGTTAGGGCTAAGGACATTCAATATATGCTGATGTACCCTGCCAAACTGAAAGTAATGTATCAGTGGAGAACCATTTTGTTTAAGAGTCCGGAAGAGCTCTGGGACTGAGCGGTGGAGAGGAAATAACTGCCCATATCAACTAAGGAGCCAATGACAATTTGGGAGGCCGAAGGGGGTCAACCATCCCACTCTAGGAGGAAACTCAGCAGACTGATAGGAGGCCAACTGTGGTCACAACTGGAGGACAGACATAGGGCATCCTCCTCAGAGAGCTCTGGTGATCATGGGGGAGGGGACGTTACCGGTGGATGATGAGATGTTATTCAGTGGTATAGAGTTTGGTCCCTTTCCTTTTCTTTCTTCCATGTAGAGCTACAAGTTTATTCTCATTAGCTGACAAAGAAGAGACACATTGCATCTGTAAAGAGGGGCTGTCTTGGGGCAAATCACTCCCTGCTACACAAGACTATGGTGATTACTTTAGTTTGATAGAGTACTATGTTGTATTGTATGTTGTTCCTATTCAGGTTGCTTGTTTTTGGAGCGACAGATGCTTCTTCTTTAGAAGTGTTGATTAGAGGGTTGTTGGGGAAAAAGTTGGGTACTTTAGGGTTGAGTTAGGTCACAATACTACGTCTCATGCAAGACACATTGCACAGGCCCTAGTCAAACGGGCTCTTTTTAGGCTCTATTTATTTACAGCACTATTAGAAAGTAGACATTGCACTTACTGCTTTTTGTGCGTGACAGCCCGTCTCTAATATACGTCTGGGGTGGGTGACAGCTACACTTTGTGCATTCAAGCAAGACCGCCACAACACATAAAGGATAGATGGATCTGAGTACCCATCTAAATATATCTGCATTCTGATGGCCTTGCTTGGGCGGGGTGGAAGGGAGGGTCTAACACGTCACTTGAATAGGCAGTGTCCTGTCCTCACAAAAAGGACAGATTATCCCTGATGGACAGGATTGAGTTGAAAGGAGAACCTATGCACTTCAGAGGGCTGCTTTGAAGTCACACCCTCACATCAAAGGCACTTTTGGGTATAAGTACTGGGTCTTTGACCCCCACCCCGAAAATCAGACACTTCTAGATCTTGAACTGAATCTATCAGAAGGACTGTTGTGGTGCTCAAATGACTCAGTCAGTCAGTCAATTACTTTTATTCGATTAAAAAAAATCATAAAAAGACACAGGATACATTTCAGAATTACACATGTAAAAGATTAAATGATCACTGGAAGGATATTTACATAATATATATACGTAATAATTCATCGATCATAACATCAAGGTAATGTAAAGTGGCCTGTGCGTAAACAATTTATATATACACTCAAAACGATTAGATTAAAAAATACATTTAAAAACATATGAGACATCAATATATCTATATGCATATAGAGGTTACATTCAAGAAATTTCGTTTATAATCAATCCATTATTACTTTTACTGCGCTTCTTATTAAGGCGTACTCCTGCTGCTAAAAAATTTGCAACATGAAAAGTGACATGTGCATTGTGCAAAAGTTGCAGGAATAGAAGTGCAGGCCTCACTTGTAAAAAACGGGCCTCTCTAAGGATGGGGACAAGATATTTCCTCCTGATTTTATCATAATGTTCGCAGAACATGATAAAGTGTAAAGTGTCCTGTGGTGAAAAATTGTCACAGTCACAAGGTTTGTTGTTATCAGGGGTATCCCATCTATGGTATGTGCCCAATAAAAAGTGAATTAAATTCAAACGAAATCTAATTAAAAGAAAGCGGTGGAAAGAATTATTTACAAATACCAGGTAAGGTTCTGGGCCTGGAACAGTTTTGAATGTAAAATTCCTTCTGACTGTAATTTTCTTAAGTTCAATTTCCTCTCGCTCTGTGATAAAAAGGTTAATCAGTGATTCCTTGATTATTTTAACATCTTCCTTCCTTATGCTCTCTGGGGAATTAAAAAGGTCGATGCGTCCCACCTGTGCCAACATATTTTTCACATACAACATCCATGGGATCTTAAGTACTCCATCCATGTTTAGACAATCTTCTAGAATTTTGTGATTTAGAGAAATCTCTTCGTTTAGCCAGGTTTTTAACCAAAAAATAACAGGGGCAGATTTTATGGCGTCAGAGACGTACCCAACCCCCAGTTCTGAGTGAATAGAAAAAGTGGGGGTAGACTGGGGAACAGAAAGTAACGATCTTAAAAACCTATTCTCTGCCCTTTGAATAGGGACGGGCTCTATGTATCCCCAGATTGAGGCCCCGTAGTTGGCGATTGCGATGCTCTTAGCATTGTATACTTTGAGAATCGCGCTCGTCGGTCTTGAACACAGTTTTCTAGCAAAATTCAGGATGGCTCCTGCCAATCTACTCAAAGCGTTGGATTTGGCCTTAAACTGGGGACACCACGTGCCTTTGTCGTCAAATAGGACGCCCAAGTAGGTGAAAGAGGGAACCCTCTGAACCTCCTTTCCTGTGCAGACCAGGGTTATGGGTTTCCTCCTTTTCCCTTTATGACCCATGATCATGACGTGGGATTTCTGTGTGTTTACTTTTAGGTCAAGAGAGGTCATAAAATCCCCCAAAGAGGCCAAAAGTTTATTCAGGGCAACGCCAGTTCTTGCCAGGAGAACCGCATCGTCCGCGTACAGGAGGACCGGGATATTAGTCTCTCCTGCACGCGGGACGTCGGTGCCCAGGGCATTAAGTACCGGCTCCAAGTTGTTTATATACAAAGTGAAGAGGAGAGGGGCAAGGATACATCCTTGCCTCACTCCTCTCTCGGAGCTGAAGGGTTTGGTGCATCTACCGTCCCTAGTTACTCTAACTGAGGCCTCCAGCCCCTGGTGTAGGTCAGCCAGAAACCCAACTAAAGATTTTTCAATACCTATGTCCAGGAGGACCCCCCACAGCCTTGACCTGTTGACCAGGTCAAAGGCTGAGGAGAGATCCATAAAGGCCATGTATAAGGCTCCTTTTTTAACTAGAGTATATTTAGTAGTTATCAGGTATAAGTTTAAACACTGATCCAATGTGCTTCTTTTAGCCCTGAAGCCATATTGAGCGTTTGAAAGAATTCCCCTGCCCTCCAACCAAGATGTTAATCTCCCCAAAATGACTCTGCCCAAGATTTTAACAGCAGAGTCAATTAGGGAGATAGGTCTGTAACAGGCAGGGTCACTCTTGAGGCCTTTTTTAAAAATGGGTATGATAACGGATGTAGCCCAAGACTGTGGGATCACACCTGTTCTAGCAGCATTAAACACGTTCTTCAATATCTTTGACCAAAATGCGAGTGCTGCTTTGTACAAATCAGCCGGGACCCCATCAGGTCCCGGGGCCTTATTTATAGATGACTTATTTATTGCGTCTTCTATCTCATCTATTAGAAAGGGTTCAATTGGGTCAGTGTTAAGATGGTCAAATCTATCCTGTAGTTGACTAGATGCGGTATGTTTATAGATGTTACCAAAGTGGGATAACCACAAGTCATCGGGAAATGACTCATTTTAGACTGCAAGCTTGAAAGGCCTGCTTCTATCTTGTGTTGCCCTGCTGTCTGCTGCTCTCTGACTCTGCTGAAGGAGAGCTTGACTCTGCCTTACCGCCAAGTGATCTCCAGGTGCTTGTGGCTTGCCTCCTGTTGCTTGAGACTCAGGGATATCAAAGTCCTTACCCCTGCTCCTGTGCCTGAACTTACTGTAAGTGGTCCGGTTAGAGGCTACACGCAGGTATCAAACGGGTGCCAGACGTTGCGGGCGGTGTGCCATTTTCGCCTCCACCCCCCTCCCGAGACCTATGGGGCATGGATCTTTTATTTTTCAAACTATACAGGTTCCTCTGATTATGAGGTAATTTTCCCACAACTTGTTGGTTTGTTCATTTTGCACCTTTTTTTACACTGATTTTTAACTTTCACGTCCTCTGGTCAGGGTGGGCCTTAGCGTGCCCATACCGCCGAGGTACACTCCCCATGGTCCTGATGAATGCCCAGTAAATCACACATCAAGGGCAGAAACATGTTGACCCCACTTTAAGTGGAAATAGCCAAACAATTAACTTGGTAGTTTCCTAAACACATTGCTTTCAATATGTCAGATTGGCCACAGAATAAAGTTTTTATGTGAGACACAATCTGGACATTTCTAAACCCTTTTCACATTTACAAAATCTTCACAACTAACCAGCTCCGCAGTAATCCTGGCATTGTAGCACACCGGGTAGGCATTCGGCTTCTCCTGGTGGGCCCGATGATGAAGCATGTCACCAACCAGGGTGGTGAGTGAGGGCTTCCTATACAAATCTAATAAGACTTGCATACTCATCTTCTCTCCTTTTGTGCTTCTATACATTTATTGATTTAAACTCTTTCGTTGTTTGAAGCTTACTGGAAGTGGCCCAGATACTTGCAACATGGAATTTGGCGCATCTCCTGTCTGTGTGTAATAGAACCGGCGATCAACACTGTTGCTGGAGTTTAATTGCCACATCACATTTTAACCAGCACTTTGCCTCTAGAGATTAATGCATCGGACAGCGCATCTCCGCCACTGCAGCTTGGTGAGATCGAGGCATTCCCTCGACTGTGTGGCAGAATCTGGTGAGGCACATCGCTCAACACCTCTCGACTCAAGCACTCATCTTCGGAACTGACACATCGCCATCACTACGTGGAACAGATCGACCCATCTCATGTTTGTGACCAGGAAAGGTACTTTGATCACTTGGTCCTGCATGGGTCCTGTAGCTGGCCTGCCCTTCCACGCGGTCAGCCTGAATGTTGACTTTGACCCGGTCCAGCACGATGTAAAGTAACTTTTTTAATGCTACTTGCTTCTAACATTTAATATCTCAACTTCTATACATTGGATTTTTTTGTCATTTTGGTTTTTGTTTTGTTTATAATAGTGTTAGTATTTCTAAACCTGTATGGAGTCTTTTTGTGGGGTATTCTTTCTGTTGCTGTGTGTTTGTGTGTTGCACAAACACTTTACACGTTGCCTCTTTATATAAGCCTCACTGCTCTGTGCCAAGCTACCAGAGGGTGAACACAGGTTATCTTTTAGTGTGGATCTAGCTTACCCTGACTAGGATTACCGCTTCTGCTTGGACAGGCTGCAATCTTTTGCCAACCAGAAACCCAATTTCTAACACATGAGACCCATAGGAAAGCTGGGACAGGAATATGACCCCGTTGACACGCAAAATTAAGGGAAATATGGTGAGATAGATCTCCCCCGGATCATGATGGAGTATAGAGCCAGTCAAGTCAATAATAACTTTATTTCAACTCAGAGAACCATGAAAAGATTTACAAATTAATATGATTAAAATACAATACATACACAATTCATCATAAAAAGGTAAAATCTCTGTACAGATTTTACTCCTAAGGCTATCTGATCGCAATGGAGTCTCTTATGTAATTAGCTACTGCAATACAGATTTCAGCCATAGCCAAAGACGGTAAGAAGTTAAAACCATCAATACGAGCAAGAGTGAGTATTTCTTAGTAATGGGAGCAGAAATCTAGTTCTCTCTGATTTATACAATGTGCAAAATAATACAAAGTCCATAGTTCTTTAAACTGAGACATTATCACATGTTTGATCACCCTCCTTGGCGAGGAAATGCCAGCAACAAAGTGCACAGTGCATAAACAGAGCCTGGTTAGATAAAATCAGAACTGAAACTTAGTAGAAATAAATAGATAACATTGTGCAGGGGCAGGAAGCAAACAGGGGACTCCAATATTGTCATTTTGGTAACTAATAAGCCTATTGCCCCTGGAACAGTATGCCTCCTTGAAAACTCCTTTGGCATTTAGGGGAATTCCTTCAGGGTTTTCAATAAAGTATTCCAGACCAATCTCATGGTAAATCCTCTCTAAAATTAAAACCACGGAACCTTTAAAACATTGTCTGATTTTTGGGAATCTTTAATAACAGCACATGAACATATTAAATCCTCAGAGGTCCCTATCTTGGCCTACAGAAGAAAAGGGGCACTGCCTATACGGTCTTCCATAAATTCTAGTTAAGTTCTGTATGGCAAAAGAGGTAGGAACACTTTTTGGGAGCATCAGTAATCTTTTCATGAATTTATTTTCGATTCCGACAAACTGTTGATTTTTAGCGTAGACCCAAACCCCAGCTCCATACCTGGCAATAGAGAGACATTTGGCTATAAAGGGTAATTAGTTCCTTCACAGGCTTGTGCCCCAATGTATGGTTTAAATCTTTTATTAATTTTCAAACAGGAAAAAGGACAAGACCCCCAGCTCCCTAGGGACAATGCAATAAAGACAAAAAGTTGTCCCCAATTTAAAGGCAAAACGGAATAGTGCATCCATCACCCTACTTGTCTGCTGTGCTCTTATGGTTAAAAGAGGTTCCCATCTCAACAGTTTGCTAAAAAGATTGCCCAAGTATGAGAAGTTACTGATCTTTTCTGTGTAATGTGCTAAAATCTGACAGGCATCTAAGTATGTGTTTTTCCCCTTTACTGCCATATCTTACTATGACTGTGGTACCGGAGTGACTACTGGGGAGTAGGGTTACTAACGCTTTTTCCACACCCATAATTTATCTCGGTTGACAGTGTCAAAAGCACCAGATAGGTCCATGAAGGCCAAATGGATAGAACTCTTCAAGGACCTTCTGTGCTTATTAAAGATTAAAGATGAATTAATATATTTTTCAGTTGTACCCCGCCTTCTCCTAAAACCATATTGAGGATTGGACAGAATCCAATTTTCTGATGCCCAATCTTTCAAGCGTGCAAGGAGGACTCTGCCCATAACCTTATCTGTGGCATCTATCAAATAAATGGGCCTTTGGCATGCCAGGTCACGTTTTGCACCTTTCTTTAAAGATTGAGACCACTGTTGCTTCCTTCCATGATGAGGTTGTATAGCCCTCTTCAAAATGGTGGCATTGCCACAGCTGTTGTATATTTTGCCACACTACCTCCAGAAAATCCTTACCCATTGGTTTACAACCCTACAGTTCAACATCAATAGCTACAAGTAGGGAGGACCGGTGCCATGAATCTCTCATAAGGAGTGCATTCAATCCTTTGTGATGGCGGACTAGGGGCAGTAGACATCAGACTATAATACTGGGCAGCTCAGCTCAGCTGCTGGCGGTTAATGACTGGATCTTTGGGGACCGGGGGACCCAGCCACGAAACATAAGCAGACTCCCTTTACCGGGTAAGCACCAGAGTTTTGGCTGTATGGGGAGTTTCTCCTGCCCACTATTCCAGCCATTTTAGCCGTTCCAGCCATTCCATTGATTAACTGGAGGTTGCCTACTAGGAAGAAGCTGTTGTGCATGGGTACATGCCCAACGGAAACGGTAGGGCTGCTGGGCCCTGAGATAAGTTTGGGATCTGTAAATAGGGAGACATCTGGCAGACATACCATATGATGTTCTACGACCAACTTGAAGCTAAAGAGGATTTACAGAGATCCCAGTTGTTTATTTACCTACTGTGCGGACATGCACTGGTTAGGCACACAGGCCACATAACAGCGCTCACAAGAGTACAGTCCATTAGAAATCTGACTCATGATGTTAGCTATTGGTAGGAAAGGCAGATCTTGCTTATACAGAATTCTGGTGCTAAATGTCCCAGACCGGCTAAACAAATTGCAGGAAAGATATGAGTCAGACCTGAAGCCCTTGGATGATGACAAATGGATTAAGGTAAACAATGGCAGCCGAAAATGGGTAATATTGCCTCACCTGAGATTAGACCAGGTTAAAGAATATATTAAACCCCTGAGAGGCTATGAAGGATGGGGAGGGACAGCTGCCCTGAATATTTTCGTTGTGGACAGACCAGAAGCTCCTTCATGCATGTGGTATGGAAATGCCAGGTGATTCAGGTGTACTGGATCCTGCAATACCCTAACCTACAAAGGGTATGCCGACTTCTGATAGAACACAATCCCACGTTGGCTATCATGGAAGTATTTCTGGGATGGGATGGGTAAGGGGACAAAAACTGATATATTGGGACCAGTTGTGTTTTTGCTAAACGTCACAAAGCGGGCCATTGGAGATGCAGGCCCCCCACAATCTCAAAGTAGCCAAGAGGGATGGTATAACTGCTCTTTAGTTGTGGAAGCAGTGTACAGATCCAGAGGGTAACCACAAAAGTATGATAGAATCTGGGGACAGTGGAAAGTACAGCCCAAAACACCCAGAGCTGGCCCCCATAGGAAGTTCTTGGTGGAAAGTGCACAGTTGTCCATGGCACATATTCATCTATAGTGAACCGGATTGGTAACAGCAGACTTAACTGACACCTACTTCATGGTATTCCAGAACTAAATGAGATGTTGTGCAAGGGGGGCTTGGGATGGAGTGCTATGCAGTGATACAGTAGTGTGATCTTAAATGTGTTGAAAACTCAATAAAAAGAATTTTCAAAAAATAAAGAAATTACTATCCAGCTACAGGAAAACTCAACAAGAATTTCCTCTTGCGCAATAACTGCTCTTGAACCAGTGTGAAATTGCAGCAATGAAACTCAACCAATCTGTTCACTTCGATGTCAAAGCTGACCCTGCAGTTGTGCCAGCTGGACTTTTCCCCAACTTTTAATATTATTGACTGAAGTCCTACAACCTATCATGGGATTTTCAGGCTGTCAGAAATCCCTCAATACGGTGAGCTGTATGGCTACCAGGTCAGTGGAGTACATGCTTCCACTGCCCTGCCCAAATGGAGTTCATTATTAGATGGGCTGGCCCATCTATCAACACGCCAATATTTCTGAAGTTCAGATTATAGAAATATCTATGCATACATACATGCAATACCAGTGTAAAGTGTTAGAGTAACTAGCTAGAGCTGGGACTGCTGTTGTGTCTGACATATTCTAAGACACCTTTCTTCCCCCTTATTTGGTGCTGTTGCATTTCTCTAAACTATTCATCTAATCTGAGCCTTTCATTGTCTTGCTTTTGTTAGCCACTGATCATCTTAATCACCATTGTCATACCCCCAGCCAATGAGCAGAGACCTTCACATATATTAGCTTGCATGATTTTACAATAGGTCTCGAATTTGCACGGGTTAGAGCTATAGACGTAAATGACAATGTATTTTACTTATGGTTTTTGGTTTGGAGTGTAGTGGATGTATGTGATGTCCAGTGGAATTATGTCGGTTGTATTCAAGTTGTTAGTTTTGAAATTGTGTGGGGTGGAAGTGTGTGGTGTATTTGTGTAGTGGAATTGCGGTGCATTGTGAATAGATAGGGGTGAGAGCTGCACAAAATAGATAGAAATGGATGATGGAGAGGGATAGGTAGTTTGTGCAGGAAATGGTGATTGAATTTGAGATAGAAGAGCAGAAAGAGTATGTGAGAAAGAAGGGGAGAGCAGGCCACAGATGCATAAACGGGAGCACATGTGTTTGCGGAAAACACCTGAAGAATAAGAGGAGAGTGTGGGTTTGAGGGACAGAAATTTGAGATAGAGGAGCAGAAAGTGTATGTGAGAAAGAAGGGGAGAGGAGGCCATAGATGCATAAAGTGGGGGTACATATGTATGCAGGAAAGTAAAACAGTTAAAGAATAAGAGGAGAGTGTGGTTTTGAGGGACAGAAATTTGTGAAAAGGCATGGTATGGAAACTGTGCTTGAGAACTCAGGTAAACCGTATGAGAGAGGCAGGAAGAGTGCATGAGAGAGCGAGAGAGAACAGTGAGAGAGAGTAAGAGAGAGAGAGATAGAGGTACAAGTGGAAGGGGCACCAATAATAGGGGGGGAGGCGAGAGGTGGACCAGTGAAGAGCGTGAGGAGGTACAGGAAGGTAGCGGATGTGAGCAGGCAGTATAGAGAGAAGACAGGGAGCGTGAGGGAGGGAGAGATCAGTGGTATTGTAAGATGATAGGGGGTACTGGGAGTCTGAGGGAGAGATGAGAGAGGCAGTGGGTGTGTAGGGAAGTGATGACAGGGTTGATGATAGTGCAAGGGAGTGAGTGATGTGTTAGATTGGAATTGTTTGTTGTGGAATTGTATGGCATGGTGTGAAGCTGTGTAGAGGAAATATGTGGCATCGTGTGCTCTGGAATATGTGGATATAACTGAAGAGTGATGATGGTGGCAGCAAATGGGAAGCCCATGGGCAGGCTAAAGCCCATCCAGTAGATGCAGCATGTCTCGGTCTAGAGCTGAGGCCTAAAAAACATGACTTTATCCAGCTGCGTGGTTTACCATCAGAGAGATACCAAATAGCGCTCCAATGCTTTGCCTGTACAAGGGCATATGTGTTCTCTTCCGTGTTCTCAGAGTGAGACAGAGAGCAAGATTGAATGAGCAAGCAGACATTGTAGTTTATGAATTGGTGGTAGCAGCATTCCCGACAAACAAAATGGCTGTGTGTGTTTTGACCACGGTGTGGGGGCAGTTGACTGATTTGTAGATGCAGAAAATATGGGTGTCACTAAATGTTCAATATGTCATCCTGCCCTTGGAAGAATGCCCACGAAGGTAATCCTAGAAAAATCACATGTACATGCAATTACGGTATAATCAATATAATAACAGAAACATATGTAACAGGATTCATTGGATCAGATAATGAGTGTAAAATGACTTTGACAGTTACCAAAATGTTTATTGTGTAGTACCTTACAGTTTGCCACTCATTTCCATACACATACTAACCGTTTGACCTACATTTACTTTCTGAGAAAAATAGGCAATGCTCATGTTTTATTGACCAGGCAGTTCACGGAGTGGGAGGCCACTTCAGTGCGGGCCACACTTTGCAGGAAAAGGCCCTACCTGCAGAGCCCAGGTGGGCGGTGGAAAGGGACAATTCAATGCTCACACTTTCAATTCCACTGCAGTGTGAGGGGTGCAAGGCCACAGGAGTTAGAATCATAGAATAATGAACAAGACTAGTCTCAAAAAATTTGAAACAAAGAGTCCAGCAATTTGCGGCAGCCCCGGCTGCCAGGGCGTGTTATACAAATTTCCAACATGATACGACTAATGCTGAATTACCATAAACATAAAAGTCTACCACAGTTGGCAGCTCATCATGCTCATAAAGAAAAAAAATTAAATGTAGCAAGTTACTGTTTGTAGCATGCTTCATTAAATAAACCCTGGCCTACGACGAAAGGCCTATGCAGGGCTTCAAGTGGTATGAAAAAACTGGTGGGTCCCTCAAAGGGGCGTGGCAAGAAGATTACGGATGTGGCTTAAAACATGTAAGCAAAAAATATGTGCTTCTGTAAAGTGTGCCTCCCCACTAGTATTTTGGAGCTGCTGTCATTGCACCCAGATATATAATACAGCAAGTTACATGGCTGATACAACAAGCCCAGGTTGTCAGCTTTGTCAATGGTGTGTATTTCCATTGGCTATATCTGAGGGTGAACATTTCCATGCCCTTTTCAAATAATTTGCTTCCTTTTAAGTCTTTTCTCTCTCAATGGGGGCTGGTTATCAAAGGGAGGATTTGAAAAGGTTAGTTTAAATAGGCCATCTTCTGTTTTTGCTGAATTTAACACAAGATATTCAAGTAAAGCCCTTGCCTTTCTCTCATAACTTTTTTTCCTGCACAACTTATTTTTAACAACCTTGGTGTTTAACAAAATATATGCTTCAATACCTCGATTACACACGCAAAGCATTTCTTCCTGCAGAACAGTTGTCATGTAAAAATATATGGTTTACATGTAAAGCCCTTTAGTGCCCTAGGGCCAAGTTTACACTATATAAACTGCCAGAAAAAAAAGAAAGAAAAAAGCATAACGTGACCTTGGTGTGGCCTGGCAAGTCATATGTCCTTTTGTGCAACAACAGCATGTAAGCATAATCGTTGCCTTAATTGCAGAAGTATACAAGCACATGAAGGGCAGAAACCTTCCCTAGTAGAGGACAAGGACAGTTAATGTCATTTGTAGTGAACACTGTAATAATGTACTCTGCATTATATTGCTGTTCTGCAGAGTATGTTGCAATGGTAAAAGACCCATGCTTCCCTGTAGTAAGGAACTTCCCCTAAGCAGCGGGATCAGAGCAGACATTCCAGCAAAAAAGAGGAATCAGACAAAACAGAGGTTTCTGCCTGGAGGGTGCGGGCAAAAATGGAGACCCCGTTAAGGACACGTCCCGGCACTTGCTTTTTAGAACTGCTGGTGCACCAGCAAGACCCAGCCCACTTAAAGCCCTCTGCCTATGTGATATCTATTTGTGCCTGGGTTGTTAAAAACATTATCTGCAAGACGTGCGGCAATGCTATGAAACTACAAAAATGCAGTTACATGAGCTCTAAATGAAAACATACATTATTATTATTACGGTGTTCAGGCTGTTAAACATGAACATGTGCGCCGAATCAGAAGGAGGAGAGCAGAAAGAAAGTATACGAGTAAACTGAATGTTTCTGCTGGGTGAGAACGAAACCTGCAGAGAAGACTGCAGCCCTATGCAGCATGTACCCCATGTTTTCACATCTTGATTGGTCCCATCTATGATCTTACTGCCAGGTCCTATAGGCAGGCTTGCTTCCAATGTGATCTGACTGAGCGCTCCTATTTGATTTTCACAACTTAGAAGCGGTGTTTTAGCCAACACAGCATTGGGCATTGTCAGAATTATGCTCTCACTACAGAAAAACAGCTTTTTAGACGACAGGCATTGTGCTGTTGAAATTCCAATTTCTTTGCGATACCCCTTAGATCAATGAAGCAGCTGCCATAAAGGGGCACCTGCTGAACAACGGAAACACGACAAACGGAAAACAAACCTGAGCCAATAATGTGTTGAGATAAAAGCACAAGATAACAATAAAAAAACAAGTATTTCCAAGATCAACAAGAGAGTGCGCCTGTAACCACCGTGCACAGTAGTTCTAACCAATGGAAAAAGTATTCCTAAAATGAGTACCTAAAATGGCCACTGTGTTAACAGATAAGTAATTGGCTGGTGCTTTCAGGGGGGGTTCAATACAGGAACAGGCATGATGTATTCATGCCACGGACGAATGGAGTGACGATTGGGGCAGCTAAAGGTAAGCCTATGGGCAGGCTGGTTAGAGCAGCGCACACGCGCTGTCTAGAGCAAAGACCTATGAAGTAACCACTTTTGTAAGTTAAGAGCTTTGCCAGAAAGCGGATCTTTAACCTGTCGGAAAAAGTAATTTCATCCATCTAGTGACGACTTCATGCAGCTTCTGGGCACTGCTAAACTTCAAACGAAAACCTAAATTTCAGATATCGATCCATAACACTTAATATTATTTATAAACTTATACAGCTTATTTTTATTTCATTTAAAGGGTGCAGCTCATAGGTTTCATGCCTTAACAAACACATATTTTGTCATAGCTATTGGCGCATTTATTGGAGTGCAGCTTCCACTTGCCCTGGTACGCAATGTACTGTGAAATAAGTGAGGGATGTGTAATGGCTGTTGGTTATGATAAAGTTTAAACACAATTCTTTTTCTGTGCTATACAATTGTGGTGGCACAGGCAACATAAATTATTCACTCAAAGTTGAATTATGGTGTCAAAGAACTTTTGGGCAGCACTACCTCGTGCACCTGTCTGCTCAAAAGACACTTGTCCCCTGCCAGTGGTATTTAGGTTAAAATTTAGAAATTAAATATAGAGGAAAAAAATACAAAAAGAAAAGTGAGAAACTGATATTTCAAATTTTAATGTTGTATAGGTATCTGAAAATGATTTTGTAGGATTTTATTCTTGTTGTAAGGTACACAAATCCAAAATCCTATGTCTAACCATAATGCTATCACTATCACTTGCCCATTACTATTATGTACTATAACCGAAACCCAAACCCCCTAACACTAGGAGGATAATATACCCACCACTTTTCACAGACCTGAACCTAGTTCATTCCAGCAAAGTATGCTGAACAAAATTCTTTACCCTAACCCTGTATCATGCCCATACTTCTTCTCTAGCCATAAAGTTATCCCTAAGACTAACATTAATCAAGAACTGTTCCGTAACTGGCACAATATACGCAACCTGAAGTCAATATCTATCCTTTATGCTTACATTAACTCTACACCTAACTTTAATGTGTACCATTACCCTTACCCTAACTCTTATTCACACACGCACACACACACACACACACACACACACAACCTCAAAGGCGGAAGGAACGCCACGAAGAAAATGCCCTGCAAAACCAATGATCCAGTGAATATTGCCTTACCCGGCTGCCTAAATCAACCCTGGCCTCAGTGTCACCCAGCCCCCAAATACAATGAACCTCCCTGGCCTTGTCCTAGGCATAGGGGATATGTGTGGTTCTCTGCCCCTACAACGCAATCACACTGCCTTACCCATGTGTCAGGGTGGGTTGTTCACGTTGGCCTCATGAAGGCCCATCCTCAGACAGGAGAGGTAGTCCTTTAACACAACACACCAGTGCTGGTGCCGGTTGCCTCCTGGCCCGGGCCAGTCACCATTTCAGTAGGAGTTTAGAGCACAGTAAGCTGTGTGCTATAGAATATGGACTCAGCCGCTTACCTTTCCTCAATGTAACTGTATTCTGTAGATACAGAGCCCAGCCTTTACCCAGGCCTGTTGTTTGATATCGAGTACCACTCCCCCCTTGAGTCCAGGGCCTGGTCTTAGACCTGGTCTTGTATTGAACACCCACATTCCTAAATGTAAGTTGTCTTGGAGGGTGGCATTTCCGTTAGTGCTCTATTACTTCTGAAGTCATGAGTAAATCAAAGGAGAAAGTAAAGGTTGAATGACTTGTTTTTATGGTAAATTTAAGAAAGTGTTGCATTTGGTATCATAAGCCCCTTCAAAATAAATTTTCTAAACAAATTTCTAAATTTCTTCAACAAATGTTATATACACATGAGGAATGGAAGCTGCACTGGCCATTTATTTGATACAGATACGGAATTGTAGACTGCCTACGTCTTTAGACATATTTTAGCTTTTCTTTCTCGTAAACTTTTATCTAATTGTAAAATACATTTAATAAATGTGAACCGCCGCTGCTGAGGAAAGTTTGAAATATGAGACAGAAAGAGATGCATGGTTCTTACCAGCTCAATATCAGAAAGACAACCCTTGTACGCTTCAAGTACCTGCCGGCATGCGAAAGGATGAACCTTGGCACATGTTTGGAAACCAATTACTATGCCCTGCAAATAAGGAAAGACAACTCACAGCCTCAGGGAGACAATAGACATTAACCAAACACAGACATTTAGTAGAAGAGATTTCATATTTGAAAGAAAGGATAAAGCTGTTTCTTGATTTCACATTCAGTGTTTACAGCTGGTATTGGTGAATGATTGTCAACTAGTAAAGCAAGGGAAATAGCCACTACAACGCGGCCGTTTCCACGAATGCATTAACCACGCATGCATTACAACGCATGCGTGGTTAACACGAAAGCCTTTACCACGCATACCTTTACTAAGAGGTAAGTAGTAAAGGCATATGTGGTAAAGGTTCAAAATAAAAAAGGGGGGCTTGGGGGGGTCTCCCCCCCAAACAAAAACCTCACCTGAAATCACGTAAGAAAGTGCAGGAAATCGGCGTCGTTTAAGAGGAAACGGAAAGAAACTTCCGCTTCCTCTTAACGACGTACAACGTCACCACGCAAGAATTAGAGGAAAGGGTCATGCGTTGAAAAACCATTCCGTTGTAACGCATGCGTGGTAAAGGCATGCGTTGCAACGGAATGCGTTGTAAGAACATACATCCGTAAAGCAAATATATTCAGTGGCCTGAAAGCATGATTTAAGGATACCTTTATACAGCTATGCTGGAGGGCCTTTACCATGCTACTTAAAAAGCATCTTTGGACAATAAGATGAGAGTTTCGTCACTATTTGTTTTCTGTCACTTTGTTCTCTCTGGTGTTTCACATAAAGGAACTGCAAGGACAGTTCAATGCACAAGCCTTCTTTACAACAAAGGAGTGCGATTTCTTTAGAAGCGGTGCTTATCTTTTTTTCCACATGTCTACTGTTGTCTATTTTGAAGGCCTTTCTGAGAGAGTCATTTCAAAGCCTTCACATAGCTTTATGTCTTTCACCACTTTATCTGCAACATTGATTAAACTTGATTTATCTTGTTCAAACACTGGCTTCTATCAAGAGAGATCACCTAAAGAGGCTCCTAACTATCCCTGATGAAATGCATTATTAGTCACCTGAAAAAAGGAGCTCTACATTTAGTTTCTGCTAACTTAGTCCTCATCTACTCTGTAGAGGGGTTTCATTCTACTATAATTTGGCTATGCACGGAGTACAAAATCACACTTTTGGGTGAGAGGAAGCACTGAGTGAGGAATGTTTCACCGGTCATCAATAATTTACCATCAAGCTCTATGAATGAAGTTACAAACCTACACAATGTACATCCAGATGCTCCACAGCCCATATGACTACCTTCTCAACTTGTTTTTGTTGTGGTCGTACAGGGTGAAATACCCTAGGGAAATAAATCTATGATAATTGTAAGAAATGCACTTGATACTTACTGCATGGTAAGGCGTAGCGATGAACCTAGTAGATTCGAACATGCTTCGAAGGAAGGGTAAAATCAGTGCTGTATCATCACAGCTGGCCATGCACTTACCAAGGCACTGGAAAATAAAACCCTAATATGGGAGTGAATTAAAGACAGTCTGAGTTAAGAATAAACAGCATCTCCTGCTCACTCTATGAAAGTCTTACTTATATTGGAGTATTCATCTTTGATTCACTCTACACACATATTTGTCTCCCACTTTCAAATAGCACTTAATAAGTTGAGTGAAATGTTTGTTATCTTATGTATAGTATAGTTATATTTTCTGGACATTGTAGAGATTTGTATATGGCCTTAATATGACTCAAAATAAGGAAGTGAGGGGTAATGTGAGCCAATGAAGGTCCAGTACCAAGGCTCTGAAAGTGCTAATGCAGAAACCAGTGGAAATACTGCTCCTTTCAGAAAGCAAAGTAGAAAGAAAGGCGGACAAAGAAAGGGGAATCCTAAGAATTTTTTCTTGGTGCCTTCACAAATCAATGAGCATGTAAAGTCTCATCATCAAGGGTGTTCTTCATAGGGCTGGCAATGTAATGCCCTATGGGCCCCACGAAGGGTCGCTTTAGCAGAGATCTTTTTATTTTTGCCATCTGATGAAAGTGCCAGTGTGAGGGCGTTTTGAATGTGGGAGGTTGAGTGAATGTGTATAGTGAAATGAAGAGAGACTAAAAAGAGGTTTTCAACTGGACTTTAAACTGATGGTTTCCTTGGCAGGTTTAAAAAAAACATAATTTGGTACGGGCGACTACAGGGAGGTAATGTATCCAAGTAGCCTAAATCTGTGAATGTGGTCAGGTCAACGTGTTTCTTGCCTGTTGGCCCAAAAAGTTTCTGTACCACTTCTTCAGGACCTAAAAAAGGGAGAGCTAACCCTACCCCACATCTAAGATGTGATATAAAGTGTAGGTAATCCCCTAAAAAAATACCTTTGTTCAAAAAGTTTAAAATTGATCGTCCAACTTAAAAATGAGAAATTGAAGAAAACACACAGTAAACAAATGTTTTGCATGTATGGGCCAATGTGTCTCCAGGATCGCTTTTCCGGGACACTGTATGTGCATGCTATTGTTATGGCTGATCAGTCGCCACAACGTGAAGGAAGTAAAAAATACACTAGTATATGCAATATAACAGAATAGGCAAGTGGACATACAGGCAACAGATAACATAAAACCAATCTGTGTTGCTGTTACACAGTGTATCACAAGTTGTCCTCAGGAGTGAGTGAAGGGTCTTACCCTTTGGATCAGTGACCCATAGGTCAAAAGCAGAGTGTAGCACTCAGCTGCTAACTGTGGAAAGAACAATGATAGTCAACATAAAGAAACAGCAAGTCAAGGGGACCCAAATTGCCTTGGGGTGAGAGAAAACAGAAAAACATAGTTTTCAAGAGATGCAACCATACTCTTGTGGTTTCTGTGCAGAGAGCACAGGATACCTACCATCCTCTGTTCATCTGGATTGAGACTGAGCAGGGGAGAAGACCCGTCTTTTAAGGTGCAGGTAATTGTAGTGATTGTCCTTGGGTGGGGTGCATGCGACCGTGGGAAGGAGTGATGACGCACTGGGCCCCTTGAGATTCCAGAGCCATGATTCGCTTTTAAGTGTACCCAGAAACTGAAGGACCTCCTGGTAAACACCAGACCTCATATTCAACAGTCCCACATGCAGAACACCTTGTGGGCCTTACCACCTGTCACAGGGCACTATCCCTGTGGGTCCTACGGGGTATGCCCACTGACTAAACATTCCTAAGAGGTCAGGTTGGGTCCCCAATTTGCCTGGAAACAAAAAAGTCACAGTAACTGCAGTACAAAAAACTGTGTTTACCTGATCACCTGCCTTTGTGGCCTTCATTACGCGGGAATGACCACGAGCGCTATCGAACCAAGAATAATGGAGCACTGGAGCAACATATGCTGCAGACACAGCACTACAAAAATGTGCCATCACTTTTCCAAATCCAACCACTCTCCAGATGACCTCCGGCAGATCATTTGGGAAGCTATTAATTCATGGAGCCCTTTAAACCCTTTCAGAATGGAGCAAGGGTGGGTTTTATGCCTCTCCACCAACAGCAAAGGTTTGAAAGATGAAATCCTCTAGTGCGAGGTGTAATTCAGTCCCCTGTGAAATCAGATTCTCTCTTACTATGGCTGGATTGACATTTTCTTCATACATGGGACCTGATATACCATATCACCATTGACACCATGTCACATATGGAATGCCCGGCTATGGAGTCCCAGACACCACACTAAGCAGTGCTTATGATAAGCATTTTGCGACTTGGCATTGGTCTCTTCTTCAGTAACACAAATGATTCTGTTGATACCATGTAACTGTCTTAGTCTACTGTTTGAGATGAACAAGTTACTTACCTTCGGTAACGCTTTTTCTGGTGGATACAGTATCTGCCTGTGGATTCCTCACCTTGTGAATATCCCCCTGAGTCAGCAACGTTCGGAAAATTCTTTGTAGCTCGCCGGCGTGGACGACGTCACAGGAACGCACAACATCGCGCGCGGCTGCGTTGACGTCACCGACTCCATAATAGCCTACGCCGGCGTGATGACATCAGTTCCGCCCTTTTTTCCGTGCCTTCGAGGCACACGGACGGACCAACAACAATAGATATATACACAGTATACACAGTACAAACTAGTCAAGTTAACACACATAGTGTGAATATAACATAGTAAATCATGTACAAGAACCCACTTCCTTTGAGGATAACATGTATACATTAAAAAAACATTACCAGAAATTCAGGTATAGAAGAGTGGACAACGGGGAGGCGGGTGGGCATGTGAGGAATCCACAGGCAGATACTGTATCCACCAGAAAAAGCGTTACCGAAGGTAAGTAATTTGTTCTTCTGATGGATACATCTGCCAGTGGATTCCTCACCTTGTGAATAGATTCCCACAGCAGTCCCCACTCCTGGAGGAGGGTGTCTACTCCTCTATACCAGAAAGTCCTGAAGGACAGAACGCGCAAAGTGGCCGTCCCTCCTCCTTCGGTATCCAAGCAGTAATGCTTCGCGAAAGTGTGGAGGGAGGCCCAAGTTGCCTCTCTACAAATGTCCTCTATAGGAACACCCCTAGACAAAGCAGATGTTGATGACTTTGCTCTAGTAGAATGAGCTCTTACACCCTCTGGAGGTTCCTTACCAGCCAGGGCGCAGCAGATCTTGATGCATAGAATAATCCATCTCGAAAGTGTGCGCTTGTGCACAGCTCTTCCTTTTCTACTGCCAGCAAATCCAACAAACAACTGGTCATCCACTCGATAGTCGTTTGTCTTATCAAGATAAAAGCTCACCGCCCTCTTAGGGTCCAGACGGTGAAGCCGTTCCTCCTCCTTGGAAGGGTGAGGGGGAGGATAGAAGGTAGGAAGGGTAATAGACTGTCCTAGATGGAAGGGAGTTACCACCTTAGGCAGAAAAGCAGCCCTGGTCCTAAGAACCATTCGTTGAGCATGAATGGTCTAGAATGGGGGCTTCGAACTAAGAGCTTGAAGCTCACTTACCCTCCTTGCCGAGGTAATAGCAACCAGGAAGACCGTCTTAAAGACAAGAGTCTCAAGGGACACTTGTGCAAAGGTTCGAAAGGAGAACCCAGTAAGCACCAGATTCAAGTCCCATTGAGATACAAAAAAGGGAGTAGGAGGAAATGTATTCTAAGGCCCTTTAGAAATCTTAAAACAACAGGAGACTCAAATAAGGACGGCTGATCCGGCAGGCAGAGAAATGCCGACAAAGCCGAAAGATAACCTTTGACTGTAGGAACAGCAAGCCCTTGCTGCGCTAAAGGAAGAGCAAATTGAAGTATAGCTGATAAACGAGCCCTCAAAGGATCGATGGATTTCTCCCCACACCAGGAAACAAACCGAGACCACCTATAAGAATAGATAGACTTGGTGGAGTCACGTCTGGCCGATAGAATGACATCCACCACATCATGTGGGAGAGAAAAGGAATTCAGGTTGCCCCTTTCAATCTCCAGGCATGAAGGTGTAAGGTCTGGAGGTGGGGGTGTAGAACCTGCGAGAGGAGATCTGCCCTGAGAGGGAGACAGAGCGGCGGGCACGAGGAGAGGTGGAGAAGATCTGTGTACCACACCCTTCTTGGCCAATCCGGGGCGATCAATATGACTTGGGCCCGGTCTTGGCGAATCTTTCTCAGAACCCGAGGAATCAATGGTATGGGAGGAAACGCGTAAAGGAGTTGTGAGCCCCAACTCAACTGAAACGCGTCCCCCAAAGCTCCCGGCTTCGGATACTGAAGACTGCAGAATGACGGGCAGTGAGCATTCTCGTGAGTGGCAAACAGGTCCACCTGAGGAGTTCCCCACGTCCGAAAGACGTGACAAACTACCTCTGGATGAAGCCTCCACTCGTGGTCGGCCAAGAACTGCCGACTGAGACTGTCTGCACGCACGTTCAGAACTCCGGCCAGATGATTTGCCATCAGACAAATCTGATGGTCCAGAACCCAGGACCAGAGACGCAGAGCCTCTCTGCAGAGACACTGCGACCCCACTCCTCCCTGTTTGTTGACATACCACATCGCGGTGGTGTTGTCCGTCAGGACTTGAACCGACCACCCGCAAAGGGAAGGGAGAAAGGCCTTGAGTGCTAGACGTATCGCCCGCAACTCTAGAAGGTTGATGTGAAGCAACCTTTCCTCTTGATCTCCAGATCCCCCAGATGAGCACCCCACCCTAGAGTGGATGCATCCGTTATCACCGTGGCAACCGATGGAGGTAGATGGAAAGGCTTTCCTTGAGACAGATTGCCTTCCACGCTCCACCAAGATACATCCGCTGCAGCTTCTCTGGAAATCCTCACAGACTCCCTGAGATCCCTGTTGTGTTGATACCACTGCCTGCGGAGACACCACTGGAGTGCCCTCATGGGCCAGCGTGCATGGTTGACCAACAGAATGCAGGAATGCATCAGACCGAGCAGGCGAAGGACCTTCAGGACTGGAACGACCGCTCCATTGTGAAATAAAGGAATCATTCCCTGTATGTCGAGAATCCTTTGAGGTGGAGGGAATGCTCGACATACAGTTGTGTCCAGTACCACACCTATGAACAGGTTGCGCTGGGAGGGCACCAGGTGAGATTTGGGTACATTTATTGAAAAACCCAACCTGTACAACAACTGAGTTGTGACTTGCAGATGATGGAGCACTGTCTCTGAAGATTCTGCTTTGATCAACCAATCGCCCAGATACGGGAATACAGGTATCCCCGAGCTTCTGAGATGTTCTGCCACCACAGCCATCACCTTGGTGAAAACTCGAGGTGCAGTAGTAAGACCAAACGGAAGGACCGCAAACCGGTAATGTTGCGATCCCACCGTGAAACGGAGATACTTTCTGTGCGACTTCAGGATAGGAATATGGAAATAAGCATCCTGCAAGTCGATCGACACCATTCAGTCCTCTTCCAGCAGCGCCTGAAGAACCTGAGCCAGGGTGAGCATCTTGAACTTCTCCTGTTTCAGGTAAAGGTTCAAGATCCTAAGATCCAAGATTGGACGAAGTCTGCCACCCTTCTTGGGAATCAGGAAATACCGGGAGTAGCATCCCTGACCCCTTTCCTGCTCCGGAACCACCTCTATCGCACCCTTTCGTAACAGTGACGGGATTTCCTCCTGCAGGAGAAGTAGGCGGTCCTCTGAGCAAAATCCTTGGCAAGGAGGGTAATCTGGAGGAAATTCCAGAAAGGGAAGAGCATACCCATTCTCTTCAAGATTGAGAACCCAAAGATCTGATGTAACCGATTCCCAATCCCGTAGAAAAGGGGTAAGCCGACCCCCTACAGGACCCGCATGATCCGGAATGGCGGATCTAGGGCTGCTTTGCTGATGGTGAAGGGGGTTGGGAAGAGGAGGAGGAGGCTTGACGTCCTCGAGGACAAGCTCTTTGTTTGCCCCTGTAGGATTTATATAGTGGATTTTGCTTTTGCTGCTGCTGTTGAGTTTGACGGTAGGGACGAAAGGACGAACATCCAAAACCTCTATACCTCTTAGTCGCAGAGCCTCTGGACTGCAGCCCCAAAGATCTGGCAGTAGCCCTACTGTCCTTAAATCTTTCCAAAGCTGCATCAGATTTTTTGCCAAATAGTCCAGCACCATCAAATGGGAAATCCAACAAGGCTGCCTGAACGTCCACAGAAAAGTCAGATGACTTCAGCCAGGCAGCCCGTCTAGAGGCAACAGAAGTTCCCATAATGCGAGCAACTGAATCAGCGGTGTCAAGACCACTTTGAATCACTTGACGTGCAGCCGCCTGTGTATCGGCCAACACCTCATTAAAATCCTTCCTGCTGTCCTCAGGAATTTTAGGAGCCAACTGCCGTACAGAGTCCATCAGGGCATGTATATATCTCCGCAAGAGACATGTGGCATTGATCGATTTTAGAGCCATACTTGCCAAAGAGAAAATCTTCTTCGCAGTCTGATCCTGTTTCTTGGACTCCTTATCCCAGGCACTTGAGGGAAAGCACCAACAGTCTTCTTCAAACAGGCTGCCTGTATAACCAGACTTCCAGGCAAAGGATGTGAGGATAGAAACTCAGGATCACCAGGTGCTACCCTATACCTCCTTGCAACACCCTTAGCCACTGCAGGAGCTGTAAGAGGCCTGTTCCAAACCTCCAATATAGGCTCAGTCAAAGCCTCATTAAAAGGAAGCAATGGTTCCACAACTGAAGATGGGGAATGGAGGACCTAAGTCAAAAGATTAGACTTGTATTCAGCTGTAGGCAAAGTCAAATTTAAAAGATCCGCAGCTTTTTTGATGACCACATGGTATGGTGCAACGTCCTTTGAAGGGGCATCAGATACAGAGGACAGCTCCCATTTAGGGGAAAGCTCCAAACCACTAGCATCCCTCAAATCATCAAAATAGTCCTCCGGAAGCTCACCTTCTTCCACCTCAGCCTCAGCCTCTCTAAATCTTTGCTCCTCTATAAGGCGCTGAGCTTCTCGCCTCGATCTCTCCTTCAAGAGTCGCGCCATTGGATCCGTGACCGACTCCGATGGAGCCGGTGCCAGCGTCAAGATCGGATCTGGAAGCCCAGGTCGCTGCTCATGAGGTCGAGTCGGAGCCGGCGACGATGGAATCGGCGTCGATGACCTCGGAGGTGCCGAGAAATGCCAAGGTGGAGCCGGCGCCGGCATAAATGGCATAAAAGGAGCTGGAGCATAGGACTGGGGAACTACTAAATTATATGCCAATGGACACATGGGACACGAAGGTGCACCAGAGGGGTACAAAGCTCTCGAGTAGACTCCATACATTGCGTTTAAAAACGAAGTAGGGTCTTGACCTGGAGCTGGGAAGGGCGGGTAAGGACCTACAGGATGCTCTCTCGGAGGTTCCAGATTCGCCTCCTCTTCCACAGGCGGATGGACTGGAGTCATCGAGCCCTCAGGTATTGGAGCCTCTTCTTCCTCTCGAGCCGGGGACGGCGTGGAGAGGGATCCGATACCGGAGCCGGAGAACGCACTGGCAACTTCAAGGGCGAAGCCTCACCTTCTGGAACACCAGGTGAAGGAGACACCTCATCTTTTCTATGCCTCCTCTTAGGCGACTTCGGTCTCGACTCAGAGTCCTTACCGGAGTGATGTCGAGATCCATGCCTTCGCTTCTTATGCGTCTTCTTCGTTGACCTCGAAGCATGACCAGATGACGACCTCGAAGGCGACGCCGTGCGGGACCTCGACCTCAACTTCGACCTCGCCCTACTCGAACGCGATCTCGAAGTCTTCTTCTCCTTTCTACCTTTCAACTTCACCACCAGAAGTTTTGCTTCCCTCTCTCAAAGAGCCTTCGGGTTCAACTCCTTACACAAAGAACAGCCTTTGACATCGTGGTCCGAACTCAGGCACCAGATACAATCCTCGCGCGGGTCCATAATCGACATCATCTTGCCGCACTCCCCACATGGCTTGAACCCGGTCTTCTTAGACGACATCTTCAGCGAGAAACAAAGAAGCAAGAAGACACCAAACAGAGAAAAACAGTAACAAAGTTACTAACAGCTACAGAGGTTCTCCGAAACCGTTAGCGTTGACGACGTGGAAAAAAGGGAACTGATGTCATCACGCCGGCATAGGCATATTATGGAGTCGGTGATGTCAGCGGAGCCACGCGCGATGTCGTGCGTTCCTGTAACGTCGTCCACGCCGGCGAGCTACAAAGAATTTTCCGAACGTTGCTGACGCAGGGGGATATTCACAAGGTGAGGAATCCACTGGCAGTTGTATCCATCAGAAGCCGCCTTACTAATACCATTGACAACTTTGGTCGGCCTGCATTTGACCGCTACACACTCCAAGATGTCCACCACAGAGGGATGATACTTTTGCTACACAAGCACATGAGGGGCTTGCTCCTATTGGCTCCAGCCTACCTCTTCTCTTTCCTCTTCTCCTCATTTGACAATTCCCAATAGTAATCACCAAGCATCCTAATCCATTGGGAATAGACCACTTGGCCGCCTCGTGTTACTCATTACATGAGGTGGCCTAGATTTCCAACATGAACACAGATGGCAATATGCCTTGATTCCACCATGAGGGATCGCTAGGAGTTATGTGCACCTGATTTGCTCTCCATCACTGTATATGCAAGAGTACTTAGGTTTACTATACTTTTCTCTGACCATTACCCTTGATTAACAAAACATTCAACTGTCTTAGTTTACTACTTAGAGGCCACCTTACAAAAACCATGGATTACTTTGGGATGCCCAGCTTTTAACCACTGCACACTCTGAGATAGGCGCCACTGAGGTATGATACCTCTGTTACATCAGCACGTGAGAAGCTCACTCCTTTTGGCTCAAACTCGCCCCTCCCCTCCTCTCCTCTCCTCATTGTCCACTAGGTCATCACTCCTTCCAGCTGCTGCCCACACCACACCTGAGGACAATCGCTCCAATTGCCCGTACCTTCAATGACAGGTCTTCTCCTCTGCTCAGTCTCGAGCCAGGCGAGCAGAGGAGGGTAGGTCTCTTGTGCTCTCCGTGCAGAAACCATGTGAGTATGGTTGCTTCTCTTGAAAACGTTTTCTTTTTCTTTAACACTAAGTCAATTGGGTCCACTTGATTTACTGTTTCTTTTTACTGACCATCATAGCTCTTTCCACTGTCAGCAGCTGAGCACTACCCTCTGCTTTTGACCTATAGGGCATAATTAATTGATCCAAAGGGTAAGACCCGTCACTCACAATGGAGGACAACCAATCACTTATGATACGCTGAGTAACACGAACACAGATTGGTTTATTTTGTCTGTTCCATGTATGTTCACTTGCTTATTCTGTTATATTATATGTACTTGTGTGTTTTTCACTTCTTTCACGTTGTGGTGACTGGTCAGCGCCAAAAATAGCATGCACATGTCTACCTTTAGAGACACTATGATACAGTGAGTTGGAAAATCGATTCTGGTGACACATTGAACCAAACATACAAAACATTTGTTTACTGAGTGTTTTCTTTATTTTTTCATTTATTTTCTAGGTTAGATGATCAATTCTAAACATTTTGAACCAGGTATTTTCTTCTAAAGGAATACCATAGCAGCATATCATGTCTTAGGTGTGGGGTCGGGCTATCCCCCATATTTTTGGTCCTGACGAATCATTGTGGAACCTTTTTAGGCCATCGAAACATGACCACACTCACAGATTTAGTCTACTTGGGTACATCACACCCCTGTCTTAGCCCCAACCAAATTATATTTTTTTAATCCTACCAAGGGAACCATCACATTACAGTTCAGTTCGGTATCTCTTAGATAGTTTTAGTCTCCCTTTACTTCACTGTACACATTTACGAATCTCTGACAGAATATCGAGGCTGAAAATATCGACAGACAAAATATCGACGCTGGAATATCGAAGGCAAGTATATCGACACCCTATCTACAACATGGTAAGTACAAAAATATCGAAACAAAAATATCGATGGTAAAAATATCGTAATTAAAAATATCGTTTTAAAAAAAAAAGATAAAATTAAGTAAATAGTACTTATATATATTTTAAACTTATGTTAAAATGTGTTATAATGTTTAAAATGAATAAATAATACATATTTACTATTAAACATTTAATTAAAATTAATAATAAAATATATAATATGTACTTAATTACTTATAACATACACATAATTTTTTAAATAATTATAAAATATTAACAAATACTACAATTTAAAAATACATCAACACTCATAAAATAATAACATAAATAATAATAAATAATTATATTTAATAAATAACAACAATTAAATATACTTTCAATATTTTAAAAAATAATTAAATACATTATGTAACATCTTAAATACATAAATAAATATAAATAATATTGAATAGCATAAGGGTAAAAATTACTATTCAAACTCCAGAGGCTGCAACAGTAGATAAAGCGTTGGATAGCGTAAGGCTAAAAATTACTATTCCAACTCCAGTGAGTGCAACAGTAGGGAAAGCATTGGATCGCGGGTATGTAAAAATGACTATTCCCACTCCAATGAGTACAACATTAGGGAAAGCATTGGATAGCGTAAGAGTAAACATTACTATTCCCACTCCAGAGAGTGCAACAGTAGGGAAAGCATTGGATAGCAAGTTGGTAAAAATTACTATTCCAACTCCAGTGAGTGGAACAGTAGGGAAAGCATTGGATAGCGGATATGTAAAAATGACTATTCCCACTCCAATGAGTGCAACATTAGGGAAAGCGTTGGATAGCGTAAGAGTAAAAATTACTATTCCCACTCCAGAGAGTGCAACAGTAGGGAAAACGTTGGATAGCGGGTGGGTAAAAATTACTATTCCAACTCCAGTGAGTGGAACAATAGGGAAAGTGTTGGATAGCGGGTATGTAAAAATGACTATTCCCACTCCAATGAGTGCAACATTAGGGAAAGCGTTGGATAGCGTACGAGTAAAAATTACTATTCCCACTCCAGAGAGTGCAACAGTAGGGAAAACGTTGGATAACGCGTGGGTAAAAATTACTATTCCCACTCCAGTGAGTGGAACAGTAGGGAAAGCGTTGGATAGCATATGGGTAAAAATTACTATGCCAACTCCAAAGGGTGCAACAGTACCAAAAGCGTTGGATAGCGTAAAAATTAATATTTAATATTCCAACTCCAAAGAGTGCAACAGTATGGAAAGCGTTGGATAGCGTAGATTGGCAAATTACTATTCCAACTCCAGAGGGTGCAACAGTAGGGAAAACGTTGGATAGCGTAGGGGGAAACATTACTATTCCCACTCCAGAGAGTGCAACATTAGGGAAAGCGTTGGATAGCGTAAAAGTAAAAATTACTATTCCCACTCCAGACAGTGCAACAGTAGGGAAAACGTTGGATAGCGGGTGGGTAAAAATTACTATTCCAACTCCAGTGAGTGGAACAGTAGGGAAAGTGTTGGATAGCGGGTATGTAAAAATGACTATTCCCACTCCAATGAGTGCAACATTAGGGAAAACGTTGGATAGAGTAAGAGTAAAAATTACTATTCCCACTCCAGAGAGTGCAACAGTAGTGAAAACGTTGGATAACGGGTGGGTAAAAATTACTATTCCAACTCCAGTGAGTGGAACAATAGGGAAAGTGTTGGATAGCGGGTATGTAAAAATGACTATTCCCACTCCAATGAGTGCAACATTAGGGAAAGCGTTGGATAGCGTAAGAGTAAAAATTACTATTCCCACTCCAGAGAGTGCAACAGTAGGGAAAACGTTGGATAACGGGTGGGTAAAAATTACTATTCCCACTCCAGTGAGTGGAACAGTAGGGAAAGCGTTGGATAGCGTATGGGTAAAAATTACTATGCCAACTCCACAGGGTGCAACAGTACGAAAAGCGTTGGATAGCATAAAAATTAATATTTATTATTCCAACTCCAAAGAGTGCAACAGTATGGAAAGCGTTGGATAGCGTAGATTGGCAAATTACTATTCCAACTCCAGAGGGTGCAACAGTAGGGAAAACGTTGGATAGCGGGTGGGTAAAAATTACTATTCCAACTCCAGTGAGTGGAGCAGTAGGGAAAGCGTTGGATAGCGGGTATGTAAAAATGACTATTCCCACTCCAATGAGTGCAACATTAGGGAAAACGTTGGATAGAGTAAGAGTAAAAATTACTATTCCCACTCCAGAGAGTGCAACAGTAGTGAAAACTTTGGATAACGGGTGGTTAAAAATTACTATTCCCACTCCAGTAAGTGGAACAGTAGAGAAAGCGTTGGATAGCGTGAGAGTAAAAATTACTATTCCCACTCCAGAGAGTGCAACCGTAGGGAAAGCATTGGATAGCGGGAGGGTAAAAATTACTATTCCAATTCCAGTGAGTGGAACAGTAGGGAAAGCATTGGATAGCGGGTATGTAAAAATGACTATTCCCACTCCAATGAGTGCAACATTAGGGAAAGCGTTGGATAGAGTAAGAGTAAAAATTACTATTCCCACTCCAGAGAGTGCAACAGTAGGGAAAACGTTGGATAACGGGTGGGTAAAAATTACTATTCCGACTCCAGTGAGTGGAACAGTAGGGAAAGCGTTGGATAGCGTATGGGTAAAAATTACTATGCCAACTCCAAAGGGTGCAACAGTAAGAAAAGCGTTGGATAGCGTAAAAATATTATTTAATATTCCAACTCCAAAGGGTGCAACAGTAAGGAAAGCGTTGGATAGCGTAGATTGGCTAATTACTATTCCAACTCCAGAGGGTGCAACAGTAGGGAAAACGTTGGATAGCGTAGGGGGAAAAATTACTATTCCCACTCCAGAGAGTGCAACAGTAGGGAAAGTGTTGGATAGCGTAGGGAGAAAAATTACTATTCCCACTCCAATGACTGCAACATTAGGGAAAGTGTTGGATAGCGTAAAGGTAAAAATTACTATTCCAACTCCAGTGAGTGGAACAGTAGGGAAAGCGTTGGATAGCGTATGGGTAAACATTTATATTCCAACTCCAAAGGGTGCAACAGTATTGAAAGCGTTGGATAGCGTAGGTGGGAAAATTACTATTCCAACTCCAGAGGTTGCAACAGTACGGACAACTTTGGATAGCGTTGGGGGAAAAATTACTATTCCCACTCCAGAGAGTGAAACAGTAGGGAAAGCGTTGGATAGCGTAGGGAGAAAAATTACTATTCCAACTCCAAAGGGTGCAACAGTAGGGAATGCCAATTAATAAATATTTACAAAAATATATTACACATAAAAAAATGTAATTAATTACAATTAAATTACTTCCCACCCTATTCCCCTATAAACCCACAACCCACTCTGGTACTAAAACATAACATTTAATAATAATTAACATTAATTACCAATTAAATAATTAATTTATCAATTAAAATAATTAATTGCCAATTAATAATTAAATAAAAATTTAATTAATTACAATTAAATTACTTTCTACCCTATTCCCCTATAAACCAACAACCTGCTCTGGTACTAAAACATAACATTTAATAAAATGTAACATTAATTACCAATTAAATAATTAATTTATCAAATAAAATAATTAATTGCCAATTAATAATTACAATTAAATTACTTCCCACCCTATTCCCCTATAAACCCACAACCCACTCTGGTACTAAAACATAACATTTAATAATAATTAACATTAATTACCAATTAAATAATTAATGTATCAATTAAAATAATTAATTGCCAATTAATAATTAAATACAAAATTAATTAATTACAATTAAATTACTTCCCACCCTATTCCCCTATAAACCCACAACCCGCTCTGGTACTAAAACATAACATTTAATAAAAATTAACATTAATTACCAATTAAATAATTAATGTATCAATTAAAATAATTAATTGCCAATTAATAATTACAATTAAATTACTTCCCACCCTATTCCCCTATAAACCCACAACCCGCTCCGGTACTAAAACATATAATTTACTTAAAAATAAATGTATTAATATATAAAAATAATACACATATAATAAAAATTAATTTAAATACTTAACAAAAACATATAACACATACATAATAAAAATCAAAAAAATAATACACATATCGATATTAATAACATCGAAATTAGTTACATCGATATATATGCTATCGATATTACTAACTTCGATATTACTTACATCGATATAAATGAATTCCATATTACTTACCTCAGGGTCGATATTCTGTCCTACGATATTCTTGACATCGATATTCTGTACCTTCGAAATTTTAAACACGATATTTTGGTAGGTCGAAATTTTCAACTCGATATTTTGACTGTGTACCCACATTTACATCACCCCACACATACAAAATGCCCTTACACAAGCACTTCTCATCAGACATCAAAAATAAAACGATCTCCCCTAAAGTGACCCTTCCTGGGGCCCGTAGGGCATTATAGCGCTGGACCTATGAGAAGCAAGCCCACTATGAAGCATTACATCCTCAGTGATGTGTGAGGGCACCAAGAAATAATCCTTAAGATTCCCCCTTCTTTGCCCGCCTTCCTTTCTTCTTTGCTTTTTGATAGGAACAATACCTCCACTGCTTTTTGCATGAATATGGCCTCACATCCCCTGAATGGGGATTGGCTCTAACATGAAGACTACCTATTGGCTAAAGGAGATCCATTAGGGAAATGAGTATAGCCCTGAAATGTTGTGGCTTTTATTGATTCAAGTGGAGAGGATTACCTCAGGGAGTTCATCTCCATCTGCGTCTTAGTAGGTCAGTCCTTCCAGGGAGTGGGAGAACCATACCTGATTTTCCCAACAGGCTAAGCCCAATGCTGTGTACCCATGTTATAAAAATTACCTTTACTAATGGAATACACAGTTCTACCCTTCTCCGACTTTGTGTTAAATTGACTTCTCCAATGGTTCAATACTGACCCTTGAGAGCACTAACCTCCTCATTCACATGATGGGCAAAACTGTCAATCTGTTCGGTGAGTTCTTCCATAAAAGAGACATGCCATTCTCTGTATGGGGCTTGTTTTAGGATAGTCCCCAGGAACTGCAAGAAAAACAGTGAGAGACTTTAATGCAGTAATAGAAACGTAAATGCAGTATCCACGGCTGACGTCTGCAGTGATTTTTGAGAAGATAAGGGTAAACAAACTTCAGCTAACAACCTCTGTAATGAAATTATATTTGAACATAAGAACCAGAGAACACATACAGCAATGCTTAAATAGTGTGGTGTGATATCAGTGCTCAGAAGAAACAGGAGGCCTTGACAGTGGCCGTGATTTACACAGAAACACATGCAACAAAACCATGCTGCCCACAAATTATTGTGAAAAGAGCAACAGTGCAGCCATGCAGACAAAAAACACATTGGGACTATGCAACAATATCACATACTTAGAAGCAGAATGCAAAAACATTTTGGGTATCCAGCAAGGGAGCAGAATGTAAATTTAGTGTTAACAAGGGTGAAGACTGAACACAAGGAACATAAAATTTCATCTCAGGAGCACAACAGAAGCTCAGTGGAGTGTGATGGCCTGGCAAAACATACAGTGACAGAGTGACAATTCAAATGAAAATAGGGAGCATGGATCATGTGCCTATCCGATTGCAGAATATGAATTTACTGATAATGTGGAATGCAGTGGGAAGAGTGATAGTGTGACAATCCAGGGAAAGAAGAACGTTGTGCTAGTGTGACTATCCTGGGGGATAAAAAAGAGTCGGAGGAAACAATTACCAGTAAGGGGCTACATTTTTAGCCCTGTGCAACAACAGTCAGATTTATGAGTAATGCAATGATCACTGTGGAGCCTGTAATTTACCTGGGTAAAACATGCAGATAAACTCTGATACATGTAGGACTAGGTGTCGTAAGCATGCAATTTCCAGTTTTATGAATGTCAACTTGGGCCAATAAGGTTTTTTATGCCTCTGGTAAACATTACATATTAGGGAAATGTTATGTACCGGGTACAGCTGCTCCCCCTCTGTGCACAATCATAATCAACGTCATAGTAACGATCATAATCCATAGAAATAATAGGGATATGGTGAGAATATTGCAACCTCATAGCAGAACAGCACTATGATGGGGTGAATTTAATATCTGCATATATTCACGCTGAATGAGTGGCTTTGGAAAACAAAGAGACAAGCGTCATGTGTGACATTCATTAGCAATTCATCCTTACTGAAACAAGCGTGCATTTCCACTTTGCCAAGTCAAAGTTTCTTTCCGTGGAAGCTGAAATAGTAGTTGGTAAAAAAGAAATATATGTAAGTAAAAGTGAATAGCAAGCAACATTTCAAAGGCAATGTGCTTACATACCAAGCACTAGCAGAAGTAGATTCACACAATTCAAAGTGTGCAAAATGTGTTTGTTGGCTCAGCCTGTCCTGGGAATTGAGTTCAAGGTCATTAGTTGTTCATGTGCCCTTGATGTCACTTTTAGCTCCTTATATCTGGTTGTAATTTTAGGTTTATATATTCTGGTTTCCTTTCTTATATAACAGAAAGGTCACCACACCACTTGTTTGCAGAAAATCAGTTTATTACAGAGCTACTGCCAATAAGCATTTCAGCTGTCAGATTAAGCCTTGATCACATAGGGGATCGCCGTTGTGGTTCAGAGTAAAAAAGTGCATATGTGCTCTAAAATTACATACACATAGAAAAATACTCTTTTGCTCGTAAATTGGGTAACACTCCAGTGTCCGCCATATTGAAGCTCTATCAGGCAAAAAGTGTTGCGGTGGCAAGTTACGGAAGTGAACTGTGGGGGTTCTTACCGGTTGATACCCTAGTAACTCTTGAAAACAACTTTCTGAAACAGGTCATGAGCTTGCCAAAGAGTACCGCAAACTTCTCCGTACATGAGGAACTGGGCACCCCATATTTAGCTGACAAAATCGCTGTAAACCCTTTGCTCTGCTGGTTAAGCTGTTGGCGCAATATATCTATTCCATTGACCCATAAAATCCTAGCTGAAGCCCTTACTTGGGAAGGACAACTCAAGTTACCCTGGCTGAAATACATTCGAAATTGCTGTAAAGATCTGGGCAGATTAGACCTTTACGTAACACCCCAGAATACCACTAAGCAAGATGTCAATTTTGTAAAAAACACTTTTTATCTGAAACGACAACTCGACAGGGAAGAAACTGAGTTTAAAAAGTCCAGCGTAAGGAGCCACGCACTAACAAAGACCTGTGTGTTCTCTGAACCTTATTTATCGTGGAATATATCCAGATATGAACGCTTCCTGCTGAGCAGATTTCGATTTGATCTTTACCATCTGCTCTTAGCTGTGCCAAGTGGAGCCCATAGAGGTCAAGTGTTGCCAGCTTGCGGCTGCGACAACAAGTCTCCGCAAGACTTGGCTCACTTTCTATTCCTATGTTCTTATTACTCAAGTCCACGCAATATGTTTTTAAAACCGTTGCTTAAAAAGATGAACTTTATACAAATTAAGCCTGCACTTCTATATCTTCAAATGTTGCATGAAGACAGTACTTTTTTTATCTGCAAGTTTTTAAAAACAGCCTTGAAGTTTAGATTAAGCATGGAAGGATGACTCCAAACTGAATTATATTAGTTTTTTTCTTTCTATGATTGAATTGTATATTACTGTATTATGTGCTTTTATGACTGCTCCTCTGTCAGTCGAATAAAGAAATTTTGAATTTGAATTTGAATTTTACTCCTTTATTATATCAAAGACCAAAATATTTTGTAACACTTCTTAATTTGCTATAATACCCAACGTACTCCAATATAGGTAGTCGCACAAGCTTTTACCGACATTTGTCCTACCTTGCTCTACATAACAGTTCTGGCCCTGACCTTTTACCTAGTTAGGTGCTGCATAAATGTTGTGTAGTTTTCTCAAAAAACTAGCCTAATTTATTATGCATGAGGATTCTTAGTATCACAGCAGGATTACAATCTTGTGCATAATAACTCTGTATAAGGGTCACCACTATCGTCATCCTTGGCTTACATGCCCACAGTACCATGGCACATCTAGGTAGAACCCCTGATGGTACCTTTCATGTATATAAGTACCACATCTTTGCTGGGCAAGCCGGAGGAGAAAAAGATTCTATGCTGACATGCTGACACGAGACGCTGAAGTCCCTGCATGCAGACACTCCAGTTAGCAGTCGTCTGACATTACTTGTGGGTTGTCCACTAGAGACCAAGATGGGGTCCTTTGCTTTCTCACATCAGGTATTGGGGTTTTCTCTTTCCTAGGAGGTTCTTGGCTATACTCCAACATACATGCTAGGTACACTTAGGTACATCTAGTTAGGGTTTGCATCGTAGGAGTACGCACTATTAACTTTATGTATTTATATGTCTGCATATATTCACTATTTTATCACCATGGTAGAATTCTACTTTTTATTTACTCTATTGGTGCTTGTAATCGTCTATATCTGTTTCTGTCTCGTGGTTGTTGCAGCACATGTATTTTATGCTAGAATGACTCTGGTTCAATAAATACTTATTGAAAACACCCCCACCATTTAGTCTGTGTATCTCTCTGAGATAAAGTGAGCACAAGTGACCAAGCAAAAAGTATTGTACTGTTTCCATGATCCCTGAGGGGTCAGGGTTCTCATGTTCGATAGTTGCCAGAAACTATTCTCTCCTTGGTAAGGTTGTGGGGCTTATAGTGGCACTGTGAGCTAGCTGGTCTACATACTAACATATCCTTTGGGGGTGTCTGGAATCAGTCTGGACACCAATCCCTTAGTTTATGTTGTCTAAAACGTGGAGATCCTTTATAGATTTGTAGGAACTATCCGACTAATTCACATAAGGGACATTATAATTTGCAATTAATTCTACCTTAAAAACACAATAAAACACTTCCGCATGATATCTGCTACACAGGCTGAAATATAAATCTTGTTTTTAAGAAAACAAGGGTGACTAACCTTACAGAAATATGTATCAATCAATTTATTAACAACATAATGTCACCAACTATTCTAAATGTTTCTCCATGTGAACTTCTCACATAGTGGGATTCAATTATGAAACATTTAAAACATTACTTTTAACTGCAACATATGGTTGTACCAGAGTTCTAATATTTTCTTTCATATTAATTGCTGTGAAATACCCTGTTCATCCTTAGTCATCACACAAACAATGTTATGCCCGAGTAGACTAATCTAACCTACCATGTACCCTGACTAATACCTACTTCTAATACAAACGCAGAGAGAGCGTTTGGTGTTTATAAATGTGTGTGCAAAATCTCTTCTGTATTGAGGCCACCAGGAGTTTTTGTTTCAAGTTTAGTCATTAGGAGAGTTGGTGCTACTGAGTTGTTACAATAAGTCACAATTGAAATAAAAGAAAAGGTGCCAAAACAGGTAGTGCTCTAAAATAATGTTGACCTTGGATATACTGAAGAAATATTTTTTTCTATGTTTATGGAATTTTTTGGCACATATGTACTTGAAAACACTGAATCAAGATGCCGCATTCTTATGCGATCAAGGCTGCGTCTGACAGATGAAGCGCTTCATGGCAGAAGCTTTGTATTAAACTGATTTTTTCGGCAAACCAATGTGTCAACTGCCTTTCTGTTATATGCGGAAGTAACCCAGAACTTGCAAGAAGATACCTGACTCCGTTTCAGTTATTGCCTCATACGGTTTGGAGTATGGCATCGGCCAGCTACAAAGAAAGACTGTGACTATTTCTTTTTTTGCTTACTTATACAAGCCCTCAGCCAGACCTCCTCATCTGCTGGTCTAACGTGTCCTATCATTCACATTCTCTTCTGTCCTCCACAGCATACATCATGGGCCAATTCTGACTTTGGCTAACTTCACTGTGAACAATGGCATTCTGCTTTTTCACAAGGAGCACATCCACACACACATTATTTTCACTTATTAAGAATGTGACCTTTTGAGACCAAAACAGTATTTTTTATCTTGGTATGAACCTGGCATCATCTCCTACCACAATACAAGTTTATAAAAACGTGAAAAAAACATGAGTGGACAAGGTCTAAAAGCTAGCAGCCAACACCAGACTTAATGGCTTTGTCATTGGTCAATGGTTGTTTGAAATGCCATTAATACTTGTTTAAATTGTGTGCTCACTGGTTCATGCTTTGGGGTCTCACCTTCTAAATATGTTATCAGCGGGGGGATCTTCTTTCTGAGGAGTTTTGCTAGAAATGGGTAATTTGCAGGAATCAGCCGCGCGAGAAGAGCCAAGACTGAAGTTCCCCTTTCGACATCCCAGCGAGGATATGAAGAAATTACCTGAAAACCCACAACAAAGAATTCAGAAAGTGATTCTGTCATGAGTTCCTATTCTCTAGCCTAAAACTTCTGGAAATGCTACCTTGTTCTCTACGCAGTACTTAGTACCAACCACATTTTGGCTGTTTCTGTTCAATGTAAGTAGCATGTCGTACTGATAACCAATTTACTGGAAATAAAACCATCAAATTCAAAAGGAAAAAAGCTGAGTTGAATTTAAGATCTCTATTAGCAGGTTGCATAGAAATGGCAGCAAACAAATTGGGAAGAGGGATCTGGTGGAATATGATGGGGGTGGAATGTGATACTCACTCACCAGCAATCTTATGAAGAGTCTGTGTATTGGAATTTCTTTAGCTGTTTAGATACAAAAGAACGAAGATATGTCATACTCAATCCATAAATTACTGAGCAATACTTGCCAAAGGAAGACACATGGCTGACACACACACTTAAGACACCCAGTAGTACCTGTAAAGAAGATGATGGGTGGCATTTCAATGAGCCTCTAGCGGCCATGAGGATGCTTTGAAATTCCTGCAAATACTGGCAAAGGCACCCTTACCACTAAGGAGTGCCCAGGGGTGTACAGTACCTTGACAGCCTATGCTGCAATTCTCTTTCTCCCTCCCTTAGTGGTTGCTGTCAAGGAATGAAAGCTGGAGGAGGAGCTACCTAAGCTGCCATGCATAGGTTCCTGCTACAGCTTTCATTGAGGGATAGAAGACTCCAGTGGGATAAGAGAGGATGCGTCATGAGCCGTGGACGTGCTTTACATCCTGAAGGACCATGGAAAAATGGGAGCCATTTTCTGACAGCGGATACCCCAGAAGAAAAGAGGACTCCAGAGCATGTTCTTGCATATCTATTTTCTAATAAGGTTAACGACCTGGGGCAAGCAAGAACGAGCACATATTTTGCCTGTTCGATTCTGCTCAGGACTCCTAACATGAGTGACAAATAAATAGACTATGATACAATCTGCCCAGGTCACTTGTACTTTATCAACACATCCACTGGAAAGTTGAGCGGGGAGAGCTAATTGGAACCCTGGAATTATAGCAATTACAGGTATTCACCACCAGATGCGAATCTCCTTCGTAACCTTGGAGTCAGTCAAAATATTTATTTTCACTTACCATCATTGAGCATGCATCCCTGCTTACAAGTGAGGGCCAATAACTAGCATTTTAGTATGGAGCTGAAGTCCAAAATGTTGAACCAGAAACATTGCAGAGACAAATATCATAACTAAAAGTAACTCCATGGAGAAATAAAATACATCCCTGTTGCGGTCGGCAAAAGTAACAACACATAAATAGGTACCATACCCAGCAGGGTATGATCAACATACTAGACAGAAGTAACATCATGGAGAGCAAGAATACTCCAAGAATTGAAGAGGAGCATTAGAGCCCTCAGTAGCCTCATGGTGTGTGGAAACCTGGGACAGTTAGTACATTGCATTTAGGGGGTAGGAGCATTAACCAGACTAAGAGCTGAAACAAACAGGAAAGTCACTTTATGTCTGGCAAACTACAAAAAGTATATAGGGATTATTTAAAAGCCCTTTGTGCCACCTGTGCATCACTTTTTGAGACACACCAGCAGTGCAACCTGCTGCTCCATATTTACAAGGACAGGTAAAGCCACCCTGTGTGGCTTTTAATGCCCTTGTAAATATGGCCCCTTTACACACAACACTTTGTGTGGAACAGTTGTGCCATGGGTTTTGCTGTGAGATTTCCTGCGCAACACCCAAGGCTTCTGCCGCATTTCCAGATTTACAAGAAATAGTACACCTGGAAATCTGTAAGAATGCTACACCTCCCCAGGGGGAGGTATAGGGAGATGCAACAAGAACACATATTTTTATTTCTCCTCGTTGTTTACCTCTTTCTACGCGTACTGCATACTGCAGCACATTTAGGAAGAGGAAATTACCTATTGTGATTGTTTTGTGCACAAAGGTATGCCTAACTGCATAAACACAAAGATATGCCTTAATGCACAAAAACAATCATCCCTGTGACGCAGCCACCCTTGCACCATGGTACAAGGGTGCCTTCATAGGTGCATGGCAGCTAATTATGCACCAGCACTGGGAGAGCAAAGAGATCCATTGTATCATTGTAGATATGAAGCATCCCGGTGCTTCGGAATTAACGCAGCGTGGCACAGCCAAATGGCTTGAGGCACAGCAATTAGTTAATGCCTTGTGAATAAGGCTCACAGCGAGCAGCAACATCAGCACAGACACATATATCTCTAAAAGGAGAGCAATAAATGTTATTTGAAATATTGACACCCACATTCTATAGTAACTCAACCATAACATCCTGAGCTAATGGACTGGTTCTTCAACTCATGCCTGATCATGACAAAGTAAGAGGGGATCTGGGGAGTGGAGGAGGAAGCATTAACCACCTTCAATGGTAGATCCCACTGTGTCAATGAGTAGGATGCTTAAGACTCACCACATTCATGTAAGTTGATGCTTGCTTTCTTATCTACAACAAGTAGCATCTGGCACAGTGCTGGCACAGATGAAGTATAGTCATCTTCCAGCATATAGCTCAAAATCTCTTTCCAAAATCCCTGCAAGAAAGAGCAGAGAATGTGTTATTAGTATCATTAGCATTTAATAAGGCTGCATTCCCACAGATAAACAGTCATAGCCGGTGGGAGGGTTTCTGGTGGGTCTTCTGGAGATGGGGCTACATTTGAATTATCCCCTTCCTGATACCATTCCTTGCTGATGGGGTCCAAGACAGATTGCTGGTATTACACTGATGTAGCACCAACCCTGTCCAATGCTACAATCCGTGATTCTATATCCGAGCAATTATTTGCAGAGAATGAGTGCAACATTTATTCTCCAAAATCCCTGTGAGTGAGCTGCTTTGTAAATTATCTCATTATCTGCTGTTATCCTCATAACAATCACAAAACAGAACTATCTTTATAAATGTGCCAGAGTGTGCAAAGCTATGGCTGGGAATGAACGACCCTGTTGATATGACATATTGGTGCTTGATGTATCATCGGGCAAGTAGCAAATAGGAGATGCAGATTGAGTAGCTATGTTTTGCAATGTGACTGATGTGCCGTTCAATCTCGTTTCAAAGTGGCTATTTAGAATAATTTGGAAAACCTCCTGCCTCATTAAAAAAAATGAGGTAGGATTCGACAATCTTCTATGAATGCCAGAAATGCTGGGAATGAGGACTGCATGGGACAGCAGACCTCTATCCCTGCAGCAGAGGAAACAGACTTTACATTGCGTCTCAAATCACGCTGTGCCTTAACAACTTGGTCCAAACCACTAATAATAATAATAATAATGAGATTTATAAAGCACATAGCTGCGTCAGCTGCGTGTCCCAGCACTGGGGTATCAGTCCTATTATACAGAGTAAGAATATGAATTCCCCTAATCTAAGTTAGCGTGAAAAAACATGTTTTTAAATTCTTGCGATATCGTATTTCAGATTTTTCTTGCCTAAGCCAAAGTGGTAGGGAGTTCCACATCTTGCCTGCCAAGTACTTGAAGGAATGGCCTCCAATGTGAGCACTTTTGATTCTGGGGATAGATGCAAGAGAGGCATCAGCAGATCTCAGATTTCTTTTAGGAAGATAAGGTGTGATCAGAGGTGAAGATATTTAGGGCCTTTATGATTGAGAATCTTGTGACAATAGCACATGGCTTTGAAATATACCCAATGCCTTAACGGAAGCCAGAGCAGCATTGGTAGAGCTGGGGCTGATGGTGAGTGTCTAGGCAGATGAAATAGCAGCCAAGCTGCCATATTCTGCACCCACTGTCGTCTTCTTCATCATGTCTGTGACACTCCGAGATACAGAACAATGCAGTAATACAGTCTCAACATGATTAAAGACTGGACCACTGTCTTTCTGGCAGCTTCTGGCAGGAAGACAAGATGTTTTAAGGTATTTAAGATCCCAACACATTGCCCTGCAAGACTCGTAATTGCTGTACGTGCCCTAATGTGTCTTTTCAATGCATTCCTTTATGAAGTAAGCCAATACAACAACTTCCCTGAAGGAAAGCGTTGTTGGACTAATGTTGTACTTTAAGTCCAACTCTTTCCCTACAGTTGCACAGACTGGAGTTGGAATAGTAAATACTATTCCAAAGTCCAGTGCTTTCCCGAAGGCAAATCATGGTATTTTTTATTTTTTTTTATTTTGGAAGTTTTCTATAGCGCTGGCCAGACCTGAGGGTATCGGAGCGCTTTACCACAAGATGAGGAAGAGACAAAAATAAATGATAAGGCAAGGAAAGAGGGTGGAAAAGGAATGCATTTTAAACATGCATTCATGGTTCAGATCACTATGTGCATATTTCCCACATACAAACCTGCAGCAGAGAGAGCTTTACTAAAACATGCTATTATGTGAGTTAGAGGATAATGAAGATAACCTGGGAATTGAGGAGCCTTTGGACATTCTGCAATTTATATTTTGTACACTTCTAGTTTATTGACCCACCTTATTTCACATCCTTCTCACTTACCTCGTCAGTATTTTTATGGCGTAATGCAATTTTATTGAGGAGCTGAGAGATTTCGATGTGGACGGTCTCTTCTTCAACATCAGATTCAGGATCCATGTGACTAGTGCCCTGTGAAAATGTGGAAAAGCAAGAGAAGTAAAGTAACATATATTTTCACATCATTTTCACTGTGTTTTCTCTCCTCATGGAGGTTCAAGAGATTTGAGAGTGAAAACATCACAATTTTCAAATCAAGGTTGTAAGCACAGAGAGAACCTCTTGGCTTAAATTCAAATGTGAAATTAAAACCACTAGCCGCAAACATGTAAATAAAAATGTATAAATGAGGTTATGCACCCATGCTCCGCTCTACAGAGAATAAAAGTATATGGTCATTTGGCGGAGAAGTGTATAGCATTCATATACAGTCAAAATACCGGTGGACTCACTTATAATATGTAAGGTTCTGATGCACTGGGCACTACATCTGACACATTGCACCTCTGGCACCACAAGGTAGTCTCTCTTGCTCATTACAAAGATTGTGATGCCCCATGAGCCCTCCCCTTGCTGCTTGATGGGGAAGTATGTGCTACATTATGGTACTTCTTACACTTAATAAGACAAAACCGGGAACTGCATTTTTGGGAGTCAGTGTTGATATGAAATACTGATTTGACGTATGTGTGTGCTACTTTGTGTAGGATTTGGTAGTTTGCCCTGTTAGGCATTTCAACGATAAAGCGGGGTATGTAACAGAAAGGAGCCCACTAGATAATGTATTATCAGTGAAAAACACAGCTTATCAGTGCATTCGCTGAATGCCCATGTGCCTTGCCCACCCAGGAAATATCCCAGTTAGCCCCGGCAAAGTCTAAGGGCCAGTTGTCTCACATGGCTGGATTGTGTGGTAGGCCTATGTACTGCATGGGAGCACTGCTGTTGAGACGTGTATGGAGCGAGTCCCATTCTCACAGTGTCTGAGCATCTTATTTCTTTGCACTCATGCCAGTCAACATGTGCATCTGGTTACTAAGATGGGATCTAGGTATTCAAGCACCATTGTTACAATGCGATGCAACATAAGGACAGGCATCTGAATTGTTCCTGGCATGATGCCTCTGGCCTGTGGTAAAAAAAACTATGGACAGTGTCTGGCTCATCTATTAGTTGAGCTTAATGGGAACCCAAGAGTAAGACTAAGCATGGACTGCAGACACTCTGTATTATGGTCAGGCCCCAAGGAGATGGATACCAGACGTCATCAGTGGTGCACAATCCCCACACATATTACTGAGCATGGACTTGAGTTGTGCATCTTGGTCCAACTACTCTGTAACATGGATGCATTGGCCAAGCTTGAGGAAGTCCTACCTGGTTCACAGTGATCAAGAAGGTCATGGCACCTCTGCTGTTATGGAGGAATTGGTGAGACCATAAACCACTGTGGCCTACTCTCCCAGAGACACTGACAAAGCCAAGAATACTGCAGTTTTCAGACACCATGCCACCTGCCATTGCCCATGCTGCCACATATCACCTGCAGCCCCACAAGCACCAGTGAAGAGCACTGATCCAACACCCATTCCTGGCCCCTAGTCAGATGACAGGTGTTTCCTCCAGCTACTAGAGATAGGATCAACGTGTAAGTGCCCAAAGGACTTGAGATGGTCCAAGAAAAGAGAAGAAACAGAAGAAGTGCCCAATACAAAATCATACATGAGGCCTGTGGAAGAGGAGGGCAATGAAGGAGAAAGAGAATAACTAAAGGATATTATCAGACCACTTTCTGAAACTTGTTGTTCACAACAGTGGACGATTTTGCACAACATAAGAGCAGGATAAAAGTTATAAAATTGCCAGAAGTGCCACAGTACGAATCAAACCAGCTGCAATAGTTGAACTTCGGGACAACGACTCCACTTGCAGTTGACATCACTAACTCAGACCCCACAATAGTAAGGGTACACTAGGTTAAACTTTTCAAAATAATGGAAAAACCATAGATTGGGTATACTGGAAGAATGACTCTTGAAGTGAAAGCTATAAGTAAATTCACTTGAGTGGTTTGGTTCACATCATGGGCACCCTGGAATAGCAAGACATGAAGAAAAGGCATGTACAGTGTTGGCACTGATGGGCAGCTGCTGAATTTCAGGTGCAAATGTAAGCAGACAAATGGATAAGGGACACCCATAAAAGTGACGGAGGGAGAAAGACGCACTGGAGTCGAGGTAGGGAACATCAAGCTCAAATGAAGAACATAGAATGTCAAGGTGAGACTATGGGAACTAACGAGAGGGACATGAGGTCTATATTCCACCATCAGGGGCAAATATGTGACACTGCTGATGTATATTATATGGCAAAGTAACTACGTTGGGACACAAGGGGGCTAAAAGGTCCACTTATTTCTTGTGTGCTGACTACTGTTGCTGTTCCCTAACACATTCACCTACCCAAATATGTGCATCTGCCACTTACCTGCTCTTTGATAAGGAGGCTGTTTTTTTTAAGCACATAATCCATCACAGCTCTTCCGTTCACATCATAAAAACCTTTGGCTGTTAAACTGGACATTAAACTTAAAGTGGCAAGAATAACCTGTAATTGAGAAAAAAGGTAAGCATGGATAGTGAGAAACCCTTTTGGTGTATGAATAGGAGAAAATCACACATTCCAGTGAGAAAGTAGCAAGGGAGTGTGAGAAAACCATGCATTCTCTCCTTCCTTTTGTCCACAGAGTAGACAGATATACATTTTTATGTGTGGAAAGCCAGTACCTGGATACAACCTTTTAAAGTATGTTGCAAAAAGGGCTATTATGACACTCTGAGAATGAAACTAGAGTCAATTTAATTAAACTGTTTTTACAGAGTGTCTGACTGAAGTGTGATTGGGGGAATATTCAAATATTCCAGGTGGGCTACACCTTCTATAGGTGCCTGAGATTTGATAAAAGATTAAAAAAAAATTGCAAAATATGCCTAGGTAGGTTACAACCAACAAAAAAGCTCTCAGGACCTGATATTGATTACAAAAATGCAAATGAGAATTCAATAGGCTGTGGATTCCACTGCTGAGAGAATTAAAAAAAAACTAGAGTTGTCTGTGGGAAGAATGATGGCCGCTGTCTAACTCCACCTGTAAGATTGAGCAGACATCCCAACACAGACAGCAGATAACAAATGGGTTGCAGTACTTAGAGTTCATTGTCCCACACCTTGTTGTTTGGTTGATCCATATCACTTTCAAGAAGTCGTTTTGGCTCAAGACCGTAAATAGTCACAGTCTCCAGTATCCAGCATTGAGTTAAAATTCACATCCCTAACATGGTTCTGTACGCTGTATATTTGCACAATCTGGCCACAATGGCTTCAACTGCCAAAGAATACATCCATGCTTGATTTCTGTGATTCTAACATTCCTAGCAGAGTCCTGTCTCTGATGTTCCTGGTTTAATCTGAAAAATATCTAAGAATAACTTGGTTTATATCGTGCCCTGATGTTAAAAATGACAAACCCAATACACCTCTCAAAGAGAATCCAATAGAGATAAAGTTATGGCAATACAGCCTTTTGTTCGTTATCGAAAGAAAACAGCTTTGTTGATTTTCCTTTGTGCCTATGTCCTGTGCTTGCTAACATGCTGAACATGGTGATTCTGATAGTGAGTTACTTGCTTTCTCCATGGCACTGAAGTTAGGCACATTGTGGACATACATGGCATCAAGAAAGTCACATATATTCCAATTTCTACATAAAATACATCTTTTATATCACAATCAGACTTTTCAAACGTGCACATTGAATATTATCCTGTATTATCGATTCACGTTTGGTGAGATTTCGCTGAGACATAGCCCAAATATTATTCTTGGTAGAGACATTTGAAATACTTTACACCACGGTTGTTAAAGATTTGAGGAGATATTAATATTCTGAACTTCAAAACCCCTTATTTGATCATCAACATTCTCCTCCTCAGTGAGGGGTATTACAGATCAACTCAATGTGAAATACAGACCAAATATGTTAACAGCATACACAAACTTTCTTTTAACACACATTTATTAAACAATTAGGGATCAGCAACCTCTGGTATTGGGTCTGAAAATAATGCATTGACACAGACTAGGGCAGGAAACTGGGATATGTCCACTTGGACAGGGAGACAATGGAACACAAGACACACTGAACTGACAGAAATGGCTGGAGGTTGCATGACCCAACACCTCCACTGAAGACTTGCCTTGGAGAAAGTCAACAGATTGTGGTGTGCAAACCACAGCTCTGAGTCCATGTAAGTAGGACTACTGCACTATGCAAAAACTGCATAACTTAATTAGATTGAGTTGCTAATTATGAAAGTGCTTTAACACACGTATAATAGCTTGATGGTACCTTGCGATTGTCATCCTCAAGCACGTGACGGACAGCATCCAGATAAAAGGCACCTTCTGAATCTATTAAATAAAGCCATACACCAAATGTTCATAAAACATAGATATAGACTTTGTCTATTAAGATCAAGATTAATACATAAGTAGTGAAGTTTCAACTATCAACTGTGATTACCACCCTGAGGGTCCTGTCTTTCAGTTTTGGTTTGTGAGTCTGTGACTGTGAGACCCATGGGGCTATCAATGCCTTCCTGTTTCACCGTGCATGTCTGTGTCATCATGTACCACTGAGCGTGTCTGTGTCGACCTGCTCCATATTTTATTTCCCTTTTTGTTCCTGTCCAGTGTCTATGTCAGGATCGGTTTTCACAGTGTCCCTGTCCCATTAATGGCTCACAATGGGAGCAATTAACCGAAAAGAAAACAGTGGCACTCCTTTATTTCTTCACCATGATTCACATAATTGAAGTTGATGTAAGCAAGACTTTATTCGTAAATTGCAGTGCTCTACCAGGAAAAGTTGGCAGTTAATGTAGCTGAAGAATATAAAATTGAAGTATTTTGCTTATAGCTGCACCATGTTGGACAAGTAAGGGAGTAAGTTGGGAATACAACTTAGGGCTCCGGATTCTATGACAAGCAGTATATCCCTTTAACTATTTTCCCTGCCTAAATCACACACTGCCACCCACCCACTGACAGTCTTACCAGTTTCCGAAAGGAGCTTGCAGAGCAGCTGTAATGTTGTGGCACGGGACTCTGCACCTATCTGCATCAAGCTACTTTCGAAATATTTATGGACCTCACTAGAGTGAGAATGGGCTGCAAGAGTAAAGTGAAAAGAAAAAATAGACATAATTGAAAAATAACACAACATAAAATTATGCAAGAAGGAACTCAACGCCGGGGAGCAGCCCATCAAGGCCATTCTTCAACGCATGTCCAGGAGGTATGTTATTAATGGTCTGCAACATTTAATTATGATCTTACGAGCACATGGTACTCATGTGACTACTATAGCTGTATATAGTAAACTGGGCACCATATTCCAGTAGCAAGCCAACCAATGTACTGGGTGGGGAGATAAATACTGAAGCAATAGTATCTTTTAAGACGATCAAGTTACGTGCAGGGCAGTGTACAGAAATTAATGTTACAGAGGACCTGATCCCTAGTAAAGGCTAATATATACTTGCAGTATCACAAATATATACATACATACATTTATGACCAACTCACCCAGTGACAGGATAATAGCCGTGGACAACTTGAGTGGCTCTTCTGTTTCATCGGCGGAAACCCCACTTGAGGGTGTGCAGATCTGCCAATAACAAAGCCATAATGAATTATAAAGGAAGCTAGGCTATCTGAAAGCCAATCCCATACATCAAGACAGCAAATAACTTCCAGTGGGGGAATGATAGCATAGGAGTTTGTCAGGACTTGTGGGGCCATGATCCATACCACGCTACAGTAAAATTAATTGTGTGGAATACAGCATATTCAGGGTGCCCGATATTGGTGGAAGTGCAAATTCTCAGATACCACTCTAAGATGGATGCCTTAGTTTCCTATGGTTTTAGGATAGTTTGTAGACTCAGAAGTCTGGCGAGATTGCAGAAGGTAGGGGTACTTAATGCTTTTAACAAAGCTGGCACTAGTGGCGGCTATTCAACGTAATCAAGACGAAGGCTGTTGTTACACTTCATCTTGGTTTATCTCTGGGGACGGTAAAGCTGTTCCCCTTTTGCGTCCTACGGTGTCTGGCCAGCATAGTGGGTTGCATGCTTTTCAGAGCAGGCCTTTTTTGCTTCACTTTTTGCCCATTTTGCGTCCCAGGTCTCTAGTCAGCAGAGTGGGGAGCGAGTGTTTCTGTCAGTGGCTTCATTAGGGCCTTTTTCTGTTCTCGCCGCCACTTGCTGTTTCTGCTGTACCACTTCATTTTTTTTTCTTTACCGGCATTCAGTTCTCGCACTTTGGCCTTTATCAGAGATGCTTGTCTTTTGTTTCCCATTCATTCCAGATTCCACGTGCCAGCATTGCTATTTGGAATTTCATGCTTATGGCCGTCAAGTTGTGCACCTGTTTTCAGAGGGCCTTCTTATATGTGGACTGGGGTCTTGAATGCTTCAAGTTTGGATTGTAAGGATATTCCAGAAATGTTGTGTATTTGGATTATTTGAACTAAATTGTGGGGTAGTTTCTGCACATTTTGACTTTAGGAACCTTAGTGGGATAAATACTGAATTTCCTTGATTGATGGCATTAATCAAATGCATATGATATAGCCTTATTATTATTAAATATATAGATTTAAGATTGGGTGTACTGTTGTTGGGAATGTCATGAAGAGTCCAGTATATGTTATATAGTAAAGTCTAACTGGACAATTGAACCTCCGAGATAAGCTTTGTTAGTATTATGTATCTGTTGTAAACCATTGTTTTTGGGTACAGCTTTTTTCTTTCAGGTCTCCATCCTTGGTGTTACCCCTGGGTCCCTTCCCTTTCCCTGTCACTCTGTTCCTCTGTTACCTATTATCAGAGCCAGAGCTGCCGGGAGGCAGACTTATGGGTGGTTCTTGCAGAGGAGCTCTCAACACTGGCAGATTTATATCCATTGTCTTCTTTCTTAGCATCCTAGAAGCAAATTGATTCATATAGGATTTTTATGGATTATAATTTAATATTTTATGCAAGAGAGTTCCCAAATGCCCTTTAAAAACACTCCTACTATAAATTGGATTAAGGAGAAACTTTATTTGTTACAATATGTTACACAGGAAATGTCTGTCGCCTCCTACTGATATGCTTTGTTTGTCCTCATGTATATACTTACCAGGTGATGCAGGACGGCAAGCACGGTTGGTACAGTTCCATTCAGCGCTCTGCAACTCTTAGTAACAGCTGCCTTGATGCATAACTCAAGGGTCTGCAAGGAGATAAGAAAATTGAGATGAGGCCAAAGGGCAGTTTGTGCAAATGATGATGCTCAGTGGTGAATTACAAACTTCAAAGTGAAAATTCTGTCTGAATGCAAGAGTGGGTTGGTGTGCGAATGAGCTCTCTTGTGTACTAATTCTAAATACATATGACCACAAGTAGATTTTGACAGATGACCGTGCTTATGTCTAATTTTTTCTTTCCTGGTTGTTCTGTTTTCTTGACTCACAGTGCCTTAAGATCTCTCAGATCCACGTAGTGATTTCTGTAGAGGTTATCTGTTGGAGTCAGATGTTGGATTTTAGTCCATCAAGGAACCAGAAGAGAACATGTTCAGCATTTAACAGAGGCATGCCCTAACACATGTAGCCTAGACTCACTTGTCATCGCAGGCCCTGTATTCTTAGCCACTGTTGATGATGGCCCTTGCCTTGGTTGTCCTAGTTCTCTTGGTGGTTCTAGTTCTCTTGGCTGTTTGATACTCCTTCTTCTTATGGCACTGTCTAGATCCTCTTGGCCATCTTAGTCCTTTCCTTCCTGGCCTTGGTCTTCCTGCTCCCGGTCTTCCTGCTGGTCTTGGTCTTAATGGTACCCATCAGTTTTGTTGATCTCTCTTTCCTTTTCATATCATCATACAGCCTTTGCTTTTCCTGTCCCTAGTTCTCCTGATGTGTGTCCCGTTGTGATTCCCTTGATGGTTGTGTCCTCTTGGTGGACCTGGTAATCCTAGTGCTCCTGGACGCCCTAGTCACTCTACTCCTCTTGGTCATTCTCCTCTTCCTGGTTTTCCACCTATAGGTTTTCCTCTTCATGCTCCTGGTTTAACAGGTCTTTCTTTTAATAGTTCTCTTAATCTTCGTATTGATTTTCATGTTCTCCTTTTCTAGGTCTCTTCCTCCTGATCATCCTCTTATTCTTCTTTCCTCTCTGTCAACTCATATTTTCCTCAAAATCATCCTCCTGGTCTTCATCTACATATTCTTGGTCCTGGTCTTCTAGGTATTGGCCATTGGCCATAAGTAGCCCTTATCCTCCTGAGATCCTACTCCTGTTAAAAGGATTATCTTTACCATGGTGCTTATTGCTGTGTCCCTCCTAGTTGTTCTTCTGGTGCTCTTGCCCTGGTGTTCTTCAATCTTTTCATTCTTCGGGTCCCAGTCCTGCTGGTCCTCATGATCTTAATTGTCCTTATGTTCATGGTCCAGCTAATCTTGGTCATCCTCTTCCTGGTCCTCTGGATCCTCTGGTGCTGTTACTCCTAGCAATCCTGGTGTTGGCCCTCAGGTTTTTCATGGTGGTCATGGTGGTGGCTGCTGTTCTGGACCTCCTAGCCTGTGCTTTCTCTTCATGGTCTTCTTCCTCTTACTGGTCTCCCTCCTCCTGGTTTTCCTCATTATTCTCCCAGTCCTCTTAGAAATCCTTTTCCTATTCTTCCTGGTCTTGATCCTCTTGGTTTTCCTAGTTCTTGGACATGATATTGGTCCCCTGTTGGTTCAAGTTTTCCAAATCCTTCTGGTGGTCCTGGAGTTTCTAAGCTTCTTGGCTGTCCTGGACCCTCACCTCCCCTTCTACTCATCCTCATGGCCATCTTCCTCCTCCTCATTCTGTGTAGGGTCTTCACAGTGGTGTAGGTTCTCCGTGTTGACCTGCCCATCTTCTTCCTTCTTGTTCTGGTGATCCTGGTCCTCCTGATGACCCTCCCTTTCCACTTGCACATCCTTCTTCTCCATTCCATTCCATTCCAAAGTAGCTTTATTCGAAGTATACTCATAAAAGCACAAAACAAACAACATTTAGATACAGTTAAAAATGCCTTGGCTGGATAGTTAAAAATGTTTGATAAAACGTAGATCTCAGAGCAAATGGACGAGATAAAAGTTACATTAATTTAATTTTCTTTGCATTATGAAATACATTACAGCAGACAAAAACAATTTAAAATAATTAATTACATTCAGTGGCCAGGCAAGGGAAGTTAAAATTAATGCTCACCAAAGAATTACCCAGATTTAGGTTTCAGCCTTATAGCCCTCGCCCATCCTAGGTATTTGGCTACCGCTATTGTGATAAATGGTAAAGTGCTGGTGCGCATAAGCCTTTCCGCTTTGGCGCTCCTAAGTGTGCAAAGTAGTTTGCACACTGGAGCCAGCCAAACTCGCCTAGGGAGTGCATAGGCGGGACAGGCAAATAGCAGGTGGGCAACTGTTTTGCTAGGACTCCCACAGGCAGGACAGATGTTATCACTTGTGGGAGTCCACCTGGACATAAGGGACTTTAAAGGTAAGGAGCCTGCCCTGAGTTGGAAGTAAAGCTTCCTATCTCTCGGCCTGGTGATATTATCCCAATAGGATTCTAATCTGGGTGTGAGTTTTGTTTCTAAGAAGATTCCCACCATAGAAGATGAGTCAGAGTTACTCCAAGCATTAAAAGCAGCCCACTCCCAATACTTCTCTTTTAGGATGTTTAGAGGGAAAAGAAGCCTCTAATGGGTTCTCCCATAGCATTCTCATTCCCAGGCCAATCAGGCTATTCCTAACACCTCTTAACCAACCGATTTTATGGAAGGCATCAGATTTTATTACATCCAGAAAACCTGAGGCATATGATGAGACTTCATGTGTTGTTATATAAAATCGGACGCAACTTGGCGACATCAATAATAGCTTTTTACCCAAATCATATCTAAGTGGCTTAAGAGGGGTGCTTTTTGAGAAATTGGTAATGCTACGGAGGAACTTATTTTCAGAAAGAGTTAAAGGTGCTGCTTTCTCAAACCCCCATAATTCGGCACCATAAAGAGCGGGGCTAACAGCTTTAGATTCATAAACTTGGAGGACTGGTCTAATTGTTTTTTTTGGAGACCTTTTATGCTCCAGACTTAAAGCTCCCGTAACTTGTCGATGTTTCAGGGCTGCTAAATCTATATGGCAGTCCCACTTAAGTTTCTTCTCTAACTGTATACCCAAATAGGTAAAAGCCCTGACCAGTTCAAGTGGTTGTTTGTTCATAAAAACCCTCCCCTTAAAACTTCGATGCGGATTAAAAGCCATGAATTTCGCTTTTGACACATTAACTTCCAGGCCTCGAGCAGCACAAAAATCTTCAAAAATTGATAGAGCTCACTGGAGGCCATTAGGAGTCTTGGAAATAATTAATGTGTCATCTGCAAAGATTAAAATCGGAATTTTTACACCTGCTAGAGAAGGGGCATCTGTATTCACTGGCAACAAATGGTCCACTATTCCATTAATATACAAAGAGAATAACGTTGGTGCCATGGCACAGCCTTGCCGTACCCCTCGTTCAACCGGAAACTGGGTGGTGACCCTACCCTGCCCTCCCCAGCGGATTCTAGCATGATTGCCCTCGTGCAGCCTCATTACGAAGGTTAGGATCTTGTCCGAAACGCCTAATTCCCTCAACGTCACCCATGACCGGGAACGGGGGACAAGGTCAAAAGCTGAACGTAGATCGACAAAGGCAGCATAAAGGCTGCCCTTGCCCAATGTAACAGTCTTCCACTATAAAAGAATAAAATGAATGACTTGATCAATGATGCTAGTGTATTTAAGGAAACCCTCTTGGAAAGTGGGCAATTTACTATTCTCTTCAATACAATCTAAGATTTTGTTTAGGATCAACCTCCCAACTACCTTCTGAATTGTATCCATCACGCTGATCTGTAGTTCCCCGGTTGAGTTTTATCTCCTTTTTTATATACTGGAATTATCATGGCCCCTTTCCAGGAAACCGGGATCGGGCCACCCTGGGCCGTTGCATTTGCCAACAAGATGTATCTACCCCATCGTATTTTGTCGTAGAGGAACACATCTGCAGGGACACCATCGGGTCCTGGCGCTCTACCTCCAGCAACTGCACTAAGAGCTGCTAAAACTTCTTTGTCATTAAAAGCCTCATCACTATAAAAAACATAACTAACTTCTTCCATTTGATCATCTAATGGGTTACGCCCATATTGGGACCTAAAGTAATTAACCCATCCTTCATGAGAGACATGAATTAGGGGCTGATCAGGTTGACCCCCTCTGCCTCACTTAATGATATTCCAAACTAATTTGGTATTATTCTGCAAACTAGTTTCTTTTAGGTCCTGCCATCTAAGCTCATCCCATAGGCACTTGGCTTTATGGATAGCTTTTTTGTATTCATATCTTGCAGTACGGACTGTACCCATTTCCCCAACCCTGATAGCATTGCCAAGGGCAATTCTTGCTTGCCTACATTCATTGTTATACCACCGAAAGGGTTTGGAGTCAGCTAGTTTCTCGCTTCTATGGCGCTTAATAAAGTGGCTACTTGTACTTCTCCTCCTCTTTGGCCTCCTGGTTCTGGTCCTTCTGGTCTACTTCATTCTACTTATTCTCCTGGTTTTACTGATCCTCCTCTTTGTCTTGGGCATGCTGGGCCTTATATCCTTGGGGTCTCAGTCATCCTGGTCGACTGTGGTTTTTGGCTGCCTGATCCTCCAGGTTTTTGCCATGGTCCTCCTGCTATTGCTTTCTCTTCATTATCTTGGAAATCCAGTTCCGTGTGTTCCTAATCCTGCTAAATGATCTAGGTCCTCCTCCTCCTCCATTCAGTTGTACTGAACTTTTTGGAGAGTCTTGTTCCCTTGTCCGCCTCCTCTGTTTGACCTCCCTTTCACCCTCCTGTTTCTCCCTGTTCATCCTACAGGTCCTCTAGTTATCTGCCTGCTTCTCCAAGTGATCCACACTCCACTCATGTAGTCTCATCCAAAGTCAGCAAAATACACCCTCAAGCCAAAGGGCACACTTAGATGTAGCATGGGTGGATGAACACTATTGGAAATACATTTTCCCCTTTTTTGCTGTTAGATAGTAAAATACAGACATAATTGGGGTGCTCCTCTAAAACCTGGATCCATGTATGCGCCGCTACATCTGTTTCACTATTAACAGTTGTGGACCAGGATTGCTCAATGTCCCTCTTGCACCCCTGCACACTGTGAACCATGGGAGTACAGAGGAGCCTAAACGGATAGTGTTTGCTTATGAAAATCAAAGGCAACCTGGAGGCAGGAGCTGCAACACAGAAGATGGGTGACGACTAAAAGCAGTTTTAGGAACACATTTAGCTACACAGATGCTAATGAGGAGAATGATCACCTGCAATGAAGGCTTGTAAGAGTCATTGGGGGAACAACCTCAAATTATGTATATGGTCAATATGCCATACAACAAAATTCTGTCATGTTTTTATGTTTGTAGCTGGTATTCAAATTTTTATTACAAGTGGAGACTGTCAAAAGAAGGACTTGTAAGGAAATTTGAACATCCTGTCCTTTTAACTGTAAGTGCTCAGACCTAGCAGAAACTGTTCCACTTAGAGCCTCAACATTAATCTACAATTCTCAAGCCTTAAAAACAATAGTTCTGTGGAAATGAAAATGGCAGATTAGAGACGTAATGATTCTAATATTGTGTCCACCAAGGTCTACGTCACTCTTGCTTTTTCAGCTGATACAGTTTGCACGTCTCTAACTACGGACTCTTTCCTTTGCTTATATATTTTTTTATAGCAACTAAAAGTAGTATTCTATAATTCCAACACATTATTGATTACCAACATGATACATTTCCAGTGCTCCTCTTAAGACTTCACTGTTTTACCTGTATGTTCGGTCACCAGGAGTGCAATACAAAGTCATGGGGCTCCTTAGTGAAGGTCATTTGTAAATGTACTTGTATTTCACAGGGTGTAAGCAGCCTCTCAGACTAGAGAAATTGCAATGGCACACTGTTTGTTATAAGAGGTCACTAGGGCTTTAATAAGCCCAAGTACTGCTTGGGACCTATGTCAGGGCTCTAGTGACTGAAGATCTGCTGTTTTGTTATGATTAACGCATCAAGATGGACCGTCAGTATGCTCAATTTCACTTCCATAACCAATTTTATATACCCAATATCACAACAACAGGTGAAGCAAATTTCAGCACTATTGACGTTTATTTAAATTCTAGCACAATTGCTTTGGTACACATTTCTCCTTTATTAATCCCGATTTCATATGTAACAAATACAAAAGTGCATTTTGCTTCTCTGGCTGCCTTCATGGATTGTGTACTAATCACAATTGAGCTGATTCAGTATTTGGAATTAATGTTGGAAAACTATATTCCCTATAATCCCTTCATCTCCCAAAACAATACACCAGCTCAAAACTGGAATAATTACCAGGTGTGAATGTGTCAAATAGTGGGGAGTTACTGTCTGAATTGGTGTGGTGGTTCTATTTCTCAGGGGTACCTAAGGGGCAAACTTGAAATCATACATTTTTCCTACATCCCAAAATGTCTGATACCCACAACATTGGTACTGTTGGGAGCGGAATGCCAATATGTTGGCCCAATGTACACATGATGGAGGCCTGAACCATCTCACAACCCCACCTGTGGTCTAACTAACTCACCAATGGAATCCTGTAGTTCTGTATTTACCCTCATTTCTCAATAATGTAGTGTTTCATTGCAGCTAATCTCTCATTATGAGATACAGTGTTCATTATGAGTGGATCATTTGGGATTGGTTGAAGTGGCAAGCATGGACAGCAAATAAAGGTCACACTCACCGTGAGCAAACGAAATGCCATATCAGCAGGCAGCTGGGGATGGAGCCTTTCAACTTCATTGACCAACCAAGGAAGCTCCTTATCTAGTTGCTCCTCTGGCAGAATGGAGGCCAAATGTCCCAGAGTGGTGATGACCTGCCCCCAGACCTGTTAAGATAAATTACACCAGGTTTTCAGTTCCACACACTAGACATTAACTACTAAGAAAAGATGAGCCACATGTGGAAGTAGAGGGTTCCCTGGAGAGGCAGCTGCACTTGACATCTGTTCACTAGGAAGTGATTCTGTCATGCAAAGGTAGTGGTTTCTGTCACTGGCAGAATATTCCAATAGACAAAACTGATTCTCTAAAATAGAAATGTTATCCATGAATTTGTTTCGCTCTTGTCTTATTTGGATGAGGGTTCCCCGCCCACTCTCTCTATTTTCTCCCTCTCCCCAGCTCTTTTAAAAAAATATATTTCCCCTGCCTCCTATTCATGGACAGGTTGTAGTAGACATAGAAAATACACTATTGCAGCTGCGATTTTATTAAATTGCCCTAGAATCTAATTCTGTCACTTTCTTTTTCAAAAATACTTATTACACTTACTGTTCCCTAATACTGAAGTATTATATCATGGTTTAGCTTTGATTTTGTTTTATATATCTGACCTGATAAGAATGTGATACTTGGTCGGGTACAATAAAGGTTTTTACACATTTTATTCAGCTACATAAATAGAGATCACAAGTCTGGGTCAAGAGAATGAATTTCATATTTTTTTGTATTTCATCAAATGAAGTATATATGCAAAGGCAGAGGAAGGGGCAGTCAATGTGTATGCATCAGTTATCTCACAAAACGTAACAGCTCTAAACCTTCATCCACTGCACTCTGTTCTTTCCCCACTTTACCAACTCACCTCCTGGAGACTGGGGATGGTTTCAAGAAGAAATACCTTACAGGTTGAGTAGGCTTCAAAGAAAAGTGTGACTAGAGGAGTGTCTACACTGGAAGCAAACTGGCCTGATAACATCTCAATGACTGCACAAAAATAAAAAAATTACAGTTAAGTTCAAAGGCTTAAGTGTTGCATTAATCTACACATGTACCACCTCGTCTGGTAGTGCATAGGACATACTGAGCAAAAACAGTGCAATGCGTCTGCTGATAGGAAATGAGTTTTAGCAGGTATTAGACTCAATTCACATAGGTATTCTCTGACTCTCATAGATAATGTAATGGTATCCATTTCGATCATGCATCCTATTGCACTTTTGAAGCATTCTAGACAATATATGGTAATAATTCCAAATTACTGCAACTCATTGTATTGAACTAAAATGAAGGAAAGGCAGAATATGTTTCACCAGAGTACTTTTTGCATTCAATTAGCAACAAAGCAATTTAGTTTGTACAGTTTTGTTGTTTATGAAATAAGAGTGGAGAAATCAGATTTTGCACAAGTTATTACTGTATGACGATATTTGCCCTCTTGGCAAAATAAAAAAAAGTATGTAAAAATATAAAAGATGATGCATCCGAGCATTCCTTATCAGTAATTTTGTGAATCATTTTATGTGGTTACAAAGAAGTGCTGGTTCAGATATCACCAGATTAAAAAGTGGTGTAATGATTTTGTACTCTTCTGCTAATCAGGCAGGAAGACACTACACTGGTTTTAATCTCACATCTAAATAAACACTGATTCATTCAATTTCCTATATTAAGCATAGCAAAACGTGTGAAATCACATTGCCCCTTTTTCTGTCCTAATATTGAAAATGTTTAGTTGGGAGCAAATCTTGCTTCCTGCATTCTTTATTTTTCAAGAGGCAAAATGGTAAAAATATATTTACTCCATGATTTGCACCAGTCTAAATCTTTACTTAACACGGTGACTAGTTTGCAATTGTGCGAGCTCTAGGTTGCAACAAGATGTCTGTGCCATTGCAGTGAACAATTACCTCTGGGAAATGATGTACAATTTCTACAGGTTTTAATGCTCCACTTCCTAGGGAGGTAAGTTCACAACATAAGGCCTGATTCAGGCTGTGGCAGATGGGTATCCCGTCACAAACGTGATGGGATAGCCCGTCCCTCTTATTACACATACAATAGGATACAACTTGTCCACTGAACTCTAAATCAAGCCCTTCGTTTTTTATTACTGAAAAGAATAGGGTTTTTCCCGGAGGTGCACTATACAGACTAGAGATGTGTTCCAGTCATTACATGGCAAACTTGACACAGCAGCTCAGCATGCCAGTCCAATTGGCAAATGTACTAGAAAGTAGTGGAGTTACACATTATGCAGACCATTGTTGCAGTTGAGTTCTGATTTGTGCCACAAATGAAAGTTTAATGCAGATAAGTAATCAGTTGTTGAAAACAATGGGATGAATAGGGACTGTTATTCTCTGCACCAATCAGACATAAGACATTGCATCTCTTTGCATGAAGGGTGCTCTCAGGAAATGTTACAAAAGTGAACTTAATAAAGGTGTCCTCTCCCAACACTCTCCCAACCATCAAACCAAACCCGACCGCTCCACCAGCGCAGGTGCACACCAAGGCTAAACCAATATTTCTGGTTGATTGTAGAAGCAGTCTTCATTACAGGAAAGAGCGTTCTGAGAATCAGATCTAGATATGGTTCCATTTCCGGTCCTGTAAGAGAAAATAGGACAAACAATTAATTAAACTTGTTTAGTTATACTAATACTAACTTAAGATGATGAGTGTGCTGCAAAGTTGGTGTTGGTCATGAAACATATTGTAAAAAAATCTTGATGCATGGCTTTGTGTATTTTCCACCCAGCAGAACATAAAACGTAATGCAATAAGCGGAAAAGAACGTTTCACATTGTCTTTTCCCAGGATTCACTCGCACCTTTTTATGACGGTGATGAAGGAGTTCGGCATTATAGCAGAGTTGCTGCATTTGCAGAAATTCTAAATCCTTGTACAAATAAAGGCTTAATAGTTAAGGAGCTGGTTGGTGTAGAGCTGTTTCAGTTTTTAACAGTTTTTCCTCAAGAGACATAATGAAACAAAACCTGTAAGGGACATCTGGTACTGGTATGTGGTGCTAAAATGTGAATCTAAAATGTGAAATTACTAAATTTCAACAAATCTAAAACAATATGTATCATTTGAACATAATAACCAAAATAGCAGCAATACATTTGCATCTTTCAAAAGTGGCTGTCAGTGGACCTGTATTTAAGATGCAACCATTCACTTCTAAGGCCTCTTGCTGGAGTTCCATATTTTGAAGCCTTCTGATGGCATAAGCACGGAGGGCTTGTTTCTTTAATTAGCACTGTACAGAAAGTAATCGTTTTAGAGCTTATTTGAATTACCATTATGACATGGGATTGCAACACATAGTGGTGCTGTTGTATTTCCTTCCAATTAATTGTCACTTCCTTAAAAAATTAATTGTTTTAACTATGCGGGCTGAAATGGCAAAGGCATGGGCATGGGACTCTATTCTGAATGCCACAATCAGTTTGAAATATATGTAGAAAATAACTTAAATATACCCTGTGGCTTCTTTCCACTTTCAATTTGCATTGTATATGCAATGCTAGTGATTGATCCATTCTCAATCACCACTGTAAAATGCATAAATTCGCCATACTGTTATGGGTTTTGTACAAAATGTAGAAATACTTTAAACAAGCAATGGAGTAAGGGAACTGAAAGAACAATGGAGTATGGAAACTGAAAGAACAATGGAGTAAGGGAACTGAAAGAACATGTTGCCACATGCTTCAGAGCCCACTCTGTGTATTTGAGTGTTGTGATGACATGAGCCATAGACAGATAAAATATTTGCAGACAGACCTAAAATGAATGTAGAATCCGGTAGACTGCCAGAGAGCACAGTGTTTGACAACAACATAGCATTTTTTCAAATTACCGTATTGAATTGTCATTTGATGAATGGCCCAAAAAACAATCTCCTCTGGAATAGAAGGCACCGTAAACAGATTTACAATCTTAGAAGATATTGACTGTGGTATCCACTTGGTAAGAGAAATTTGACACAGTAAAGCCATCCTTTCAACTTCAGGCGAATTCTCCTAAATATGCAGAAATAGGAAATATTGGTAATTTGAAACATTTGTGACGAACAAGAGGAGAAAAACAAATCCAAAACAAGTATTAAGTACCATGGATCAGGTATAGAGGGAATATTGTGAAACAGGAGATGCTTGAACAAATCAATAACGGCTTGATTATGAATTTGGCGGATGGGATACGCCGTCACAAACGTGACGGATATCCCGTCCGCCATATTACATGTTCCAACTATAGGATATAATGGAATTGTAATACGGAGGTCGGGATATCCCTCACGTTTGTTTTGGAGTAAACCTGTCCTCCAAACTCCTAATCAGGCCCAAGACTCAATTATCAATAAGATAGAAGCGGAGCAAATAACAACAAAGTAATCACTCCTTGAAATAGACCAAGTAGAACCAGCAGTTGCCAAAACAGATTGAAAATAAGGCTGTAGTCTGAGATTTCTTGACCCCTAGCAGCAAGAAAGTTTACAGGATAAAAATGGGTCATAATACAATTATAAATATATTGGTACCCCCAATGAATGAATAAATAAGTCCATCAAAATATCAGAAATTCTTGTCTTTTCTTAATTTCACATCAAAAAGGCTTTTCTTTTTTTATAAATGAATGTCTTTCTGCACTGCAGAGGTATCCAAAAGTGACTGATACCATTTAGGATGTGCACCAAATGTATTGCTTGGTACAGGCCGAGAGGTGCGAGCTATTCGACCTAGTCGCTTTTTGTATTGGCATGGGGCATATATCATCAGAAATAATTAATTCTATTTGGCTATTCTCTAGACCTGGATTACCTTAGTGTTTTATACTTATAAAATATCTGTACTAGGGGTATGAGTTTGTGAAATATTTAACCTCTTTTCAACACAATACTGTCCTTAGAGACTGCAATATCTTTTTGAGCGGAACAAAAGGTAAACTGGCTTTAAAAACACTGAATGATTATATTTACAAATATTTTACCTATTTTAAGTCTAACACAAATGTATTTTAAACACTCTAATTAATAATGGACTGTCTTAGATAAAAATACATGGAAATACATGATAAAGCACAATGTCAATAAATCAACAGTACTGTAATGGTATAATACATGAACTACATGCTAATAACAATGTGGTGTGTTACGAAATAGGTCTACAGTTGTTTCATCTCCTTGTATATCTTGATATAAACATGACCTTGCTAGTGAAGTCCTGAAGTCTCAGAGGCCAGAGAGGGTGCAACAGTGAAAGATGTGTGGCACTTCCAAGCTGCTGTTCTGTTTTGTACTGCCAGCATATCGGAACACATTTGGAGGTGGGTATATTACTTAACTTCATTTTCATGGGGATGACTGGGTTTCTGAGAATCTCCGAGGCACCTCCCAAAGTGTGCCTCGGTAGGCGTGCTACCTTTGCACCGCTTCCCTTAGAGTTAGACATCTTCTGCGATCCAGTTTGCCTTTGCCAGTGCTTAGTAATTTGACAGAAACACCTGGACAAAAGTGTTCCCTCATTTGTATGGGCCCTAGCCTCCTAGCAAATGGTGTAATGCATCTTGACACAGTGTGGGGGGTGAAATGGGTGCAAGTACAATGCTTGTTACAAAAGGCCCAGCACATGCCTTGGCAGAATCTGCTGCAAAACAAACACCACCTACCTCCTGTGGTTTTTGCCAATATAGTCCATGATTTAAAATTAGTGCAGCCCCTAACTCTCATCCCCTTTCTTACTCTCTTTTCTCTCAGTTTCTCACACACATAAACAACTACACACACAAACCAGTACAGACATGCACACACATTTCTGTGTGCAAATCTGGTACTAAAATAGGCAATTCATTCTACAAAATACAAATCAAGATCTATGAGAGAGCTTTACCTTTGAATCTATTAGTTTGTTATATACAGATTGACTCTATTTTGTGTTCTCAGCCCTTGCCTACCTGTGGAATGTAAAGAAGAATCCTATTCTCGGTGTTACAATATTGCTACCTTTGTTAAGATATTTCAGAAGTTCTTTAGGAGTGAAAATATGGAATTTGGGGCCTGATTTTGTATTTGACAGGCAAAGCAGTGTCCTCCAGGGTGTCAGAGGACATTGCGTCCGCCACCCCAATGGTATTTGAGTTGTTATGTTTCAAGCTGACCTCTTGCCCAGCGATCATCTCTGTACTTTGAAAGGAACCACTGTCACAGCGGTTTCCATCAAGGTACAAAAGGTTTGGTGGATGGCCATCCTCGGTTTGACAGCCGTTCACCAACTATTTAACTTTTTTTTTCAGAAACCCATGAAGCGGCAGTTTCTGAAAAACAAAAGATTCATGACTTCCACACTCTGGGAGTTTTCTCCCAAGGTGTGGAGATCATTATTGTTATTTCCTGTCCCTCACAGGCAAGTTTTTTTGCAGTGATTGGCAAAAGAAAATGATTCTAGGCTTTGGTCAACTGAGCCATCAAGAAATCCACTGATTGAAAAGTTGTAGTCTGCCCATCTGTAAATAAGGCAGGTGGACAAAAGCTTGGAGGGCAGGGTACTCCGTCATATTTGCAACGGTATAACCTGTACGCCAACCTCTAAATCAGGGACCTAATGTTTGTTATAGTCTTATTAAAAGCTGTGCAAAATATATAAAGAGGTGAAACAATCATAGACCTGTGTTGAAATCCACCGGTTTCTCTCCTAGATATATATTGAGCATCATATTGTTACAAAGAAATATTTACTTTGATGAATGCTCATTTACTTTTTAATTGATTTATGTATTTACAGCTTTCTTTTGTCCTTAGTTGTGAAATAAACCTCTCTTTCTTTTACTGTCAATGTGCAGAAAAAATAGAGTGGATAACATTTGAGATGTTATGACTTTTTCCGTTTGACCAGATTAATGTTTTTCTAATGTATAGATGTATTCATAATTGAAAACCTCTGAACACAATATGCAAAAAATGTATTTAATAGTTACAAAAATCACAACCAAGTATACTATTATTTTGCAACAGAATCAGAGATAAAGCAGAACAGTTTTATTGTTGCATTTGTTATGGGTATCGGTGCGGGATGTTGTGTTTATGTTTGAGATAAGCTGTATAGAGTAAAGTTTGTGAGACTTATGATTTGGTGGGTATTGAGAGTGACAGTGGTGGTGCAGGAGTTGTTGGTCAGTATGTAGGTATAAATTATAGGATGTCTGGTCTGGGGGTTAGAATTTACCATGAGGCAGTTGATTTATTTGAGGGTAACATAGGGAGGGCTCTGCGCTCAACCAGGAGTAACCTTGACTTCTGGGCCTCCCTGCCTTTGTCGGTTGCGGGGCGTGTGGCATTATTAAAAATGATAACCCTCCCCCGTTTACTCTATTACTTTGTTACCCTGCCGATTTGGATACCTGGAAAGTGCTTTGCCCAATTCAACTCCATGGTTTCGATCTTCCTGTGGGGAACGGGACGAAGAAGAGTGTTTCTGCCGACCATGATGCGCCCACGTCGGGAGGGAGGCTTTGCAGTGCCGGATTTGAGGCTTACTACAATGCAGCCCAGTTCCAATGGCTCACACAACGGCTGGCAGGGAAGCTGGGAATGGAGACAAACCAGAGAAGAAGGGACCTAGAGCTTCGTCACTTGAGTCGGATTTTGCTACCGTTCCCTATGCGGGAACGTGAGGTATCCAGGGATCTATGGGTCCTGAGGCAATGTTGGTATAGGGCTATACGACGCAATAAAGGGGTCCGGCATATGCCCCTGAGATCCCGGTGTGGTTCTGTGAGGAGCTCCCCCATGGAGGAGATTGACAGCGGCTACATGACTGGGAGGAATCGGGGATCTCCTCCATTGGAGATCTGTATGAAGATGGTGCACTTTTACCATTTCAAGACCTCATGCAGAGGCACGAACTTCCTGCTCAGGACTTTCTCTTGAACGCGGGATCAACAGCTGCTGTGCGCAAGCACTGGAAAAAAGGGTTAGCGAAACCACGGGTCTTCCTTCCCTGCCAGTATGTGGTCACCTCTGTAGGTAGGATCAAGGCGGTGACGTGCTTGTATCGGAGGTTGATCCAGGGCTTGAGGACACCTCTGGAGGGACTGCGTATTAAGTGGGAAACTGACCTGGGAACGCCTATAGAGGAGAAACCTTGGGAATTGTTAATGGAACGGGCCTGGAAATGTTCCCGAAACGCAAGATTCCAACGTATTCAATTTTATGTGTTTCATCGGGCGTATCTTACGCCTCACAAAGTTTTTTGGCTCCCACGCTACCTGCCCACGATGCAGACTGGAGGGTGCGGTATGCATACACATGTTCTGGGATTGTCCGCTGCTTCGGGGATTCTGGGGAGAGGTACTGGCCAAACTGACGGAGGTGACGGAGAGGGACCTGCAGAATACTCCAGGGGTATGCCTGTTGCACTGGTTCCCTCACACTTCCCACAACAAAACCACCAGTAAGTTCCTAGACCTGGGGTTAGTTCTAGCCAAGCGTGAAATCACTAGCCATTGGAAGGCGGCCACGGCCCCTAGCGTTGCACGCTGGCTAAGTGACTTTACTAAGTGGGCGGATTGCGAGGGGACGCTCCGCCTCCAATTAGCTCGGAGGACTGACAACGACAAATTCTGGGAGTCGGCGAGAGCCTGGGTGGCGTTGGTGGATTTGCTCAAGAATCCGACTGAGGATGATGACTGACCTCGCCGGCTATGGGGGCCCTCTTTATTATATGAGACTGCAACAACAGGTAGTGAGTTGAGAGAATGGGAGGAGCAAGCGTGGAAGTGGGAGTGTCCCTCCGGCGGAGATGTGGGCTACTGACATAGGACTAGGGTGGAGTATGCAGAACACATTATGAGCATTACATGCGCGGCTAGGGAAAGCGACATGTCTGAGGGGAGGTAGGTGGTAGGGTTCGGGGGGGTAGAGGGTGGGGAGTTTGAGTTGAAGGGGGGGATTTTGCTTGTTTTAATCCGTGCTGAAACATAGAGGCTGACAGTGCCTGAATAGGCTCAGAGCAACACAATTTAGCCCTGTAGAACTGTGTCTCGGGTTCACTGGGATATAACTCTTGCTATTAGAAAGGCCTCACTCTATATGTGGAACAAATGGATGGACTAACACAGACTTGGCAGGGCGAGGCAAAATCTGGATGGGGATACAATTATTGGTCAAGTGTTGCGAGACTAAGGTAATGAAGTTGCATGTATCGGTGAATTGTTTGTGCATTGCATGAAAACCTAATAAAATATGTTTTCAAAAAAAATAAAAAACGTATAGAATGTCTGGTGCAGGTGTTAATGTAGGGCTCCGAAGGAGGTGGAATGTAGTTACAGAAGTAAGCGAGACTTAAAGAGTAGGAAGTGGCGTGTTTCCTATTGGTGGATTAAAAGCAATGGTCTCCAACTAATCAATCACATGTTACTAGTAGCTCGCAGACTGCCATTGAGTAGCTCACATATGATAATTGCCTGTCAACAAGCTTGAGAATATACAGGTGCCCACCTGATAACACAGCTATTTAAAACACAGCTCCCGTTCCTATGATTTACTCAAACGCTGACAGTGCTTGAGGATGCAGACTACCCTTTTCTGAAAATAATTTTTTTGTTTTCTACTTCTTTCTAGCCTCATTTTACATGTCTTTCTGTTTTCCTTGTTTTTATGTCTCTCTTTCATTTCTCAATGTATTTTATTCTCTCTTTCTTGCTGTCCTCTTTCTTTATTTTTCCCTCTTTCCCGCTTCCCCCCTATTTGTTTACACTATCTCTTTCCTTCCCTCCTTTGTTGTGCATTCTTTTTCAGTTCTCTTTCTTTTTTTCTTATTGGCTTAATATTCTTCTTGATATTTTTCTTTCTTTTTTTCTCATTTCAACCTCTATTTTCAATTTTTCCTCCATTTTCCAGTTCTTTGTATCTTTCTTACTATTTCTTTCTTCTCTTTTTCAATCTTGTGTCTCTCAGTAATTCTTTCCTTTCTTCTTTAATTTTTTCTTTTTTCTCCAATTTCTGTTTTTCTCTTTTCTTCGTTTATTATTCTTTCTACTACTCTTACTTAATTTCCCTCCTTTTCTCTTTCTTTTCTTTTGTCCTATCTCCATCTTTCTCAATGTTTTTCTTTCTCTGGTTGTTTCCTTCTCTCCCTTCTTTTTTTCAGTCTTATCTGTTTTCTCTGCCTTCATCTTCCCTCACCTGTTATTCTTTTTCTGTATTTCTCCTTTTGGTGTTTTTACTTATTGTTCTTTTTCTTTCTTGTTCTCTTTTCTTCATCCACAAGGATCTTTTCTTAATTCCACCTCTGATCTGATCTTCTCCCTTCTGTTTTCTTCTACTTTTTTTCTCTTATTTTTTTTCTTTCTTTCCTTCCATTGTTTTCTCGCTGTCTTTTTCTTTCTCTCACCTTCTTACTTTATTCTTTCTCTGTTGTGCTCTTCATTCTTTTGCGTACTTCTTTTTTACCATGCCTTCTTTCTTCCTGTATTTTCATTCAACCTTTCCTAGTTTGTTTCTTCGTCTTTCATGTCTTCTTAATTGCTTTCTTCCTTCATTTCCTGCATTTGACTCTTTTCTCTGGGTATTTTGTCCTCGTTGTTTTTTTCCTTTATTTTGTTATTTCTTTTCCTATATTTCTCTTTCTTTCTTTCTTTCTTTCTTTCTTTCTTTCTTTCTTTCTTTCTTTCTTTCTTTCTTTATTTCTTCCTTTCTTTCTTTCTTTCTTTCTTCCTTTCTTTCCGTTTTTCTTTCCTGATTTCTTTCTTTATTTTGTCATTATTTCTTTTTGTTTTATTTATCTTCCTCTCTTATACTCATCTCTCTATTTAGGTGTTTCAAGAGCAAAGGGACAACACTGATCCTCAGGGACCCCAATTGTAAACCTTTGCGTTACAGCTCCTGTTCTATTAATACTTTATGCTCCCTATATCTGGAATGAAGAACTTAAGGGTACTCTAGGGGCAGTGTTTAAGTTATTTGGTCTCTGTGTGCATTTATAAAATTCCTATATTAGACAGTAGCTCAGGGAAGGTTTGAGACTCCTGATTTAAAGAGTGTACTTGAACTCTAGGAAAGAAGTATATGCTAGCTAGTTGTAACTGATGTCTTTTGTGATGCAGGAGTGTAGAACAGCAAACATTGGGATGTAGGTTTCATGTACGATGTAGGTAGTGAAAGTGTGGTATGGAAGTGCAGTGTAGATGCAGGTTATAGTTTAGCTGGTGGTGTCAGATTTCCCTACAAAAGTATGAGAGTGTCATGCTTATCCTAATGTGCATTGCATAATGATGTTGAGTACACTCATTTTCTACAGGCAGACCATTTAAGGCACACTGGGGCATATTATTAAGGACAGGCAATACATTATCGCCGCTTTTATCGGCAGGAAACTGCCGATAAAGCGGCGATAATGGCCTTGATAATATGCTCTATGAATTCCAATTGAAGCCCATGTTAGAAGTGTTCACATCTAACATGGGCTTCGATTAGAATTCATAGAGCATATTATCAAGGCCATTATTGCCGTTTTATCGGCAGTTTCCTGCCGATAAAAGCGGTGATAATGTATCGCCTGTCCTTGATAATATGCCCCACTATTTCTTTCTTCCTCACGACACACCCTAATATCAATATATTAATTCATCACTATCAACTCTAAAGTACTACTACACCAAACTAAAGGACCTGGAATGATAAAAAACATAACATTCAAACACTAGATAACACAAAATTAACTGTTGTCTTTTGAGTGCTAACAGCAGAGAAACTCCTTACTAAAACTATTAAAAGGGAATAATTGAATATTGCACCCACAATAGTATCAGAGATGGTAGTTAAAAAGATCAGCACATTGCATTTTACTCCTTCCTAAAGAATTCTTAATGGAAATACATGAGAAACCGGTGTGTACATAACAAAACTGTTTGGAACATGCCATATTTTATAGTTAATTAATTTTTTATCTGTGCAATGGTTTTAATTAACTATGCACTTTACAAATAAAACGGACTTACTTAAACTTACTTAGTTAATAAGGCCATTTTAAAAATAATGTGTATGGATACAGTGTTACGTTAAGTGTTTGCAGTTTAATTGAAATAGAAATACTATCGCTGAATTTCAAAGTCTGTGAAATCAAATATAACTTCTTGCTGCAGACACAGCTGAACTAGCACCTAATCTATCATATAGGTCCATCTGACATAATGTTATGACACAGTTGCAGCTGGTGTCAATGCAGTACTGCACATAGAGTTTTTCTGCTCTGCCTTCAATGAACGGCCCCAAGTGCAAGGTCAACATGTGGCCATACATACTGGATTTTCATACGGTACATCAGCCTGTCTGAGCGCTACTGATTTTCCTGCTAACAGCCCTTATTTTATTAAATCTGTCATCCTTTGTCAAATTCTATTGAAGGTGTTGTACCTGAATAGCATGGTCAGAATATTGACTCACATAATACTCTGTACTAAACATTGTTCATAAACATTATTGCCACATTTAGGACATGATATTTATGTCAAATGATCGACTATTTTTTAAATTTTATAAGAATTCCATAGTAGCAAAATAAATAATACATAACTGAACACATACATCAAGACTTCCATCATTGCCCATTTTAAGCCCCAATCCTAACCAATGCCCTCGACATCAAGTTAACATGAAGTACAAACTATATGATACATAATAGACTTAATTACCCCGTCATATACTCCCTCACGGATGTACGTTGTTACGACGCGTGGTATTACCACGCGTACTGTTACAACGCGTATTTTACAACGCAAGTAGTTACCACGACTTGCGCTGTAGGGGTGCGGACTTAGGAATAGTTTAATTTACTATTCCAACACCAGCCTATGTACAGTAGGGAAGGTGTTGGAATAGTAAATCTACTATTCCTTGTCCTTTAGCGCCCTCCAGCGCAAGTCGTGGTTACAACTTGCGTTCTAAAATACGCGTTGTAACGGTACTGCGGGGTAACATCCGCGTCGTAAAGGATGTTCCCCCTCCCTCATCACCCCCCAAATCATTAACCCTAATCTCCTTTTTCTATATCCTTTAACAGGATATAAACTGTATTCCATGTGGTACTCATTGAGAAACTTGGCCCGCCACATCTCAAAGGGCGGAGCCTCTTGCTGTAGCTAAAGTGAGGCAATTGCCAACTGAGCAACCACCGTGGCCATAAAAATAGGATAACGTGTTCATATAGTAGCTGCCCCTGGCGGAAATCTTCCCCAATACCAAGCAACATCATAGACTGAGAAATTTTAACACAGTCCCCGGCTCTGTGTTTCCCCTCTAAATCCAGCTTTGGATGTATCCCATACAGTCCCTCAGGACGCGGAGTGTCTATTAATTTGCAAAAATTCCTTTATCCACACCTTCATGTGTTCAATAAATTTTTCATCCATCAAATGCTTCCTGTCAAATGTAAACGTTCTCGGGGCTACACACCGAGCAAGGTCCGGGATTTCAACTACCACAAGTGCATGGTCCAAGGTCACCCTTGGGTATACACAGATTTAGTAATTGAAATAGAGCCTTGATGACCCGGGGTTTCCTACCTTTATAGTTTCGCCTCCAATTTTGAAAAGCTTCGGAGGTCAAATTTATATTAAGATCCCCACACAAGAATAACAGAATGGGCCATGTAGCAAGCTCCCCATTCAAATATTCCAATTTTGGGGCTTCATCAAGGTTAGAGCTGTATATTGTACAGAGGGTAAATATAACCCCTCCTGTCCTACATTCCACAATGGTCCAAAATCAGCCCGATGTGGATACACCACATCGGGCTGAAACACCCGAAGCTCTCTGGAGACCCTCTGCCTTTTATTATAATTATTTAACCCGCACACATTCAGTGTGCATATTCGAAGGCCTAAATTTGCCATAAATTCAAGGTTGCCATACCTACAGGCCTATACGCAAACCTTTTAACCCTCTGTACTTTTATTTGCTGCTATGAATCTTCCTTTTTCTTTTACTTTTACCCCCACCCTCCTCCTTACCCTCTCCACCACCCTCACCCCCAACACCACCCCAACAGCACACCCCACAGCCCCACTACCTCGAGGCTTTAGGACTGTTAGTCCTAGCGGTGACATGCTCCCTACACCCAAAAGTCCCTCCAACACCCGTGAAGTCCCCCAACAATTCAACCTAACAAAAAAAACATTAACCTACAGATCAATAGGCCACAGACAGTATGCATACTCATTCTCTTCCCCCATGACATAACCTGTTGCAACAGCTGGGGGGTATACAACTTTATAAACAAGAGTTATGCAAATAATTAGGCATAAGAGCACAAAAGGAAGCTGCAAATTTGATAATAATTCTATTAGCCTAATCCCTCCTTATCCTTCTTTGAGGGTTTGCAGAAACTCTTTCGTCAAAATTTCAGAGGTGAAAAACCTAGTATTCCCTTTATGGATGATTTTAAGTTTGGCTGGTTGTAGTAAGAAAGCTTGGGCCCCCTTGGTTTGAAATGGTAGAATAAGCTGAGGTAATTGCCAGTGTTTCTCTACCGTCTGATGGCCGTAATCTGGCCTAACAAAAAATTCAACCCCCTTGCCAACTCTTTTCCTATCGAGACGGGCAAGATCGGAAACTGCTTCTCGTGCCAAAAAGTTGTTAAATTAAATCAGTATGGCCCTTGGTTTAGCCACTTCTGCCGACTGACCTGGCCGGGCCCGGACAGAAAAGGGAAAACGGTGAGCCCTCTGAATCCTCTGTCTGCCAGTCCAATTGAGTTCATTCTGGAAACGCCTCAGTAAACAATTCAATAATAAATTTACGAGGGTCCTGTCCTTCAACCCCCTCAGGAATTTGGAAGACTCGCAGATTGTTCCGCCGAGCTCTGTTCTCCAAATCAATAAGTTTCCATAGCATCATCTTTTGTGAAGCTAGTTTATCCTCCAAATACAAAATACAGGCTTCTGCCTCGATAATTCTTGCAGTAAACTCTGGGCAAGTCTTGGCGATACGCGTACTGAATTTTGTAATTTACGACAGACATTCTGTGTCCTTTGGCTTTCTAATCACGTTTCCTCCCTGTGAGTAATCACTGTTCGATATATAAGACTCAAGGATACCTCTTCTGATGACTCTAGTGTTCTACGCACCACAGAGGGGTCAGATTTATCCGGGGTTCTAACCATTGACTTTTGCACCGGTAAAGAGGAATTGGCAAAGTAGCAAGACTCCTCTGTCAAAGCCCTTTTCTTCCGCATTGTCTGGGGGCTCCCCTCCGATGAATCCCTTTCCGTATCCTCAGGGGGTGTAGTACTATGCTCACTCAGTTCATCCCAATGTTGAGCCATATGCGTTTTCCCATTTCTCATCATCTCCTCACTGGATATATCCGAATGTTCTGATAATGACAAGAACTTATTCACAAGATCCACCAACTCCGCCTCCTTCGTTAGTGAATCTAGACTGTGTGACTCTGTCCCATTAAGAGCCCCAGCCAAGCCAACCGAGCTATTTTCGCTTCTAACCACAATGTTATTATCATTACAAAGCTTCTGTGGTACAACTGGTTCAGTATCTTGGCAACCCAGTTCCAGGGGTTCACCCCACTGTTGTTCACTCCTGCAGGATTGCGCCCATCCTTTTTACCAGCGCCGTTAGCCAGATCCATATTGCTGCCAGATATTAAATTGTCCACGGCAACAGCTTCATACAGAGAAATCTGCTGAGCACCTGAACTCTCCTTCATGATGACCGGGGGAACCAACAACAGCTTCAACACCCAATGTTCCTAGGAGCTTGTCTGTTTGGGGATTCGGAACACCCTGGATCCCCATTTTCCCACTCTTCCCACCTTTGCCTTGTGAGAACATTTGTGGGATAGTGCATGGAAGACCATGCCCGTAGAGTTACCACGGGCACAGCTCTCGCCTTTATTTGTTTTACCATTGAGATTAGAGGCTTTCTTACGGCTCAGCGGCTCCGCGGTTTTTCCTACCGTTCCGGAGACAGTTCCAACGGCTGCCACTGTAGCAGCAGCGGTAGCACCATCAGCCAGGGCCTGGGCTTTCCCTCTAGCTCCTTTAGGCGGCATTATCGGTGTTCTGCGATATCCTGTTCTCGACTCTCCAGTAGTTTTGCCTGCAACAGTTGCTGCTTCTCGGCTCGGCGTCTACGCCCGGCCCCGTGCGGCTACAATGTATCCAAGTCGGATTTTGCTGAGATAACCTGAACATGCCAATAGTACCAGGACTGAGCTTCGCACACCTCGGTAAGTGCTCAGACCTACTTTCACCCTCTCGTCCTCTCACTATCCACAGCACATCTTCTTCACGGGTGTAGGAGGACAGGGCTACCATCTCACACGACTGAGCTGGCGGCTGCCATATTGCCTCTGTCAAATGATATTCTATATGTAATATTCTGATATATAGTTCTGTTGATTTCTACATTCCCACCCACTGTAAAACTAAGACAGTGTTCTCGTTATAAGAGCTGCTATATTTCTTGTAACTCCCATGATATCCCCAATCCAACAAAATCCCTTCTATTTCCTTTGGGTAACTGATTAGACTTGTTCATGTCAGTAATATCTTGTTTTTTTTTATGCCCCATTGCGTCTCCCATGCACTACTTCTGCCAGGCTCTCTACTCACATCCATTGTGGCGACAAGTTGATCATCCTGTGCAAAATTGTTTAGATACTTTGAGAGAGCCATCTGTATAACCCTGTTAACCATTCAATCACAGCACTGCTAGTTTCCATACCGGCTGCAGACCATGATGGAACTATCTGGAATACCAAAGTTCTGACTGAATGATCAGAAGTAATTCTGCTTTGCCCTGAAGGTTCTGAGGTTTTCCAAGACTGAATGAACGATCACCATCTGTCGGTGAGAACCTGTTGCTTACCGAGTCCGTCAAGATGCTATCCAGAGTGTCAGCAGTCACCAACATGTTGCTCATTGTCACCTCCCTTTGAGTGATGGTAGTATACATACAATGTACAATGGCTAGTTCCTGCTGGAGTGTTAACTGGAAGAAAAAGTAAATTTCATACATGTGATTAACAGAGTCAATCAGGAACGTATTCACAAACTGCAACATACTGCAAAATGCTTATCCCAAAACCTTTGTCTGAAGACCTCTGCCTCCACCTCTCTTATCTTTACTACAAGATCTTTGCCCTACACATACAACTATAATTTTTTACTACCCGTGGGAGGGATGGAAGTGAGTGGCTGGAAAACAGGTAATAGTTATTACTAAATGGGAGAGCTTTAGGTAAAGGTAGATTGGGTATATATATTCATTGAAAACCAAAGGTTATAGGGAGGTTACAGTTAGGTTCAGATTTTCCACACTCAAAACCATAGAAATTCAGCAGTTATAGCTAGAGTTATCTCAAGTAACTATAACTTGTGCCTAAGGTAATTATAACTCAACCCAGCCATGAACTGTTATCTCATCAACAATTTGACAGCAAAAGTTGCACTGATATTATCAATAATATCAGAGAAGATGTCACGAGTGAAGTAAAATGTGAGGTGCATGGTGACCTTGCGAGTTATAGTTGCCTTATGGCACAAGGTATAGTTATTCCCCATTAGTAACAGTGCCGGGCCATTGGGAATGGGGTCCCTAGGGCTTGAATCAGCCCGGGGAGGGGGTCTGCGTGCCCCCTCACCCTTCTTACCTTTATCTGTACCCCAGAAGATGGAGTCGGAGGCTGAAAACGGTAGGGGGCCTATGTGCTGCCCTCTCAATATTTTATAAAGCTGGGCCCCGGGAAATGGGGACATCAGGGTTGGCTCATCCTTGAGAAGTGGGCCACGTACACCTCTGACCTATATGCATATACAAAAGTTAATGTGCCCTCAAGTAATACAACTGGTGCTATGTAAAGCGCTTTGATAACCGATTCGGGTCAAGTTCGCGCTATATAAAACTCTGTAAAAAAAAAACATGGGACCTTACCCGCCCAGGGAATTAAAGAAAACAAGCACAGGAGACTGTACTTGTTTATTTTTTTTTGATTTGGCCACAGATGCTCTGAGGCATCCGTCTGCACGATGAATTCTTTCTGGAAGTCAGGAGTGGCCAGCACCGGAGCTGTGCACATCGCGCGCTTCAGTGTTTCGAATGCCTCCTGGCAAGCAGCCGTCCAGAAGCCCCGCAAGACCATCCGTCTTGCGGGGCTGCTTCTTGGACTTTAGCTCAGTCAAGGGGGCTACGATGGTACCATATCCCTTGACGAACCTGCGGTAGTATCCTGTGAGGCCGAGGAAAGCTCGGACCTCAGTTTGGGTTTTGGGGGGCTCCCAGGCCATGATGGTCTCAATTTTGGCCGGGAGGGGTTGCACCTTACCCCCGCCCACCAGGTGTCCCAGGTACACGACAGATCCCTGTCTAATCTGGCACTTGCTAGCCTTGATGGTGAGGCCAGCGCGTTGCAGAGCCTGCAGCACCTCCTGGAGATGCTGCAGATGGTCTTCCCAGGTGCTACTGTAGACAGCTATGTCATCCAGGTACGCCGCTGAGAAGGACTCCAGGCCAGACACCACCTGGTTCACCAACCGCTGGAAGGTGGCCGGAGCATTCTTGAGCCCGAAGGGCATCACTCTGAATGGGAAGTGGCCCTCGGGGGTGGAGAACGCTGTCTTCTCCTTCGCTCCATCGGCCATGGCAATCTGCCAGTACCCTGATGTCAAGTCGATGGTGCTGAGGTACTTGGCTGCTCCCAGCCGGTCAATCAGCTCATCCGCCCATGGGATCGGGTGAGCATCTGTCTTGGTGACAGAGTTCAATCCCCGATAGTCCACACAGAACCGAAGTTCTGGTGCGGTGCCCGGTGGGGCCGCTTTCGGCACCAACACGACCGGACTAGCCCACGGGCTGCTGGAGGGTTCGATCACCCCCAGTTCCAGCATTTTGGCCACCTCACCCTGGATGCTGTTCTTCACTTTCTCAGACAGCCAGTAAGACTTGGTTTTTACTGGCGGACTGTCCCCTGTGTCCACATCATGGGTACACACATGTGTAATTCCAGGTTTGAGGGAGAACAACGAGGCGTGCTGCGCCAATACCTGGCGGCAGTCCCTCTGTTGCTCTGGGGTCAAGGATGGGGAGAGGACAACTCCCTCCACTTAACCATCCTTCTCCTGGGCCGCCAGAAGGTCAGGAAGAGGCTCACTCTCCTCCTCCTCGCTCCCATCCATCACCATGAGGAGAGCATGCTCTGATCGCTCATGGTGAGGCTTCAGGCGGTTGACGTGGAGCACCCGATGGGGCTGACGGGGGGTCTTCAAATCCACGACGTAGGTGGTCTGGCCTCGACGCTCAACAATCTCGTACGGACCAGTCCACCGGTCCTGGAGGGCACTAAGCTCCCCCGGCTCCATGACCCACACCTTCTGTCCAGCGTCCAACTCCACCGTCCGAGTGTTGCGGTTATACCACTCCTTCATGACGGCTTGGCTAGCCTCCAAGTTGTCTGATGCTTCCTTCCACAGCTTGGCCATCTGGCTGCCGAATGCCAACATGTAGCTGACGACATCACGGGGAAGCTTCTTCGAAGTCTTCTCCCACCCCTCCTTAACAAGGCTGAGGGGCCCCCGAACGGGATGGCCATAGAGCAGTTCGAAGGGGCTGAACCCGACTCCCTTCTGTGGTACCTCGCGGTATGAAAACAGCAGGCAAGGGAGGAGGATGTCCCATTTCCACCTCAATTCCTCTGGCAGGCTCCCAATCATACCCTTCAAGGTCTTGTTGAAGCGCTCTACGAGCCCGTTAGTCTTGGGGTGGTAAGTAGTGGGGAACCGATAGGTCACTCCGCACTCCTTCCACATGGCCTGCATGTAGGCCGACATGAAGTTTGTGCCCCTGTCTGACACCACGACCTTGGGGAATCCCACTCTGGTAAATATCCCCATCAGGGCCCGCGCCACCACAGGTGCAGTGATGGTCCTCAGAGGAATAGCCTCTGGGTACCGAGTGGCGTGGTCCACTAACACCAAGATGAACCGGTGTCCCGCAGAGGTCGGGGGGTCTAACAGCCCAACGATGTCGATACCGGCCCGCTCAAAAGGGGTCCCGACCATCGGGAGCGGTTCCAAAGGGGCCTTCACTTTGGTCCCCGTCTTGCCACTTGCCTGGCAAGTCTTGCAGGTCTTGTAGTAGGTGTCAGAGGCAACTCTCATCCTGGGCCAATAAAAATGTGGGACTAGCCTCGCAAAGGTCTTGTCCTGGCCCAGGTGTCCAGCTAAAGTAATCTCATGCGCCAATTCCAATAAGAAGGCCCGGTAGCATTGGGGGACCACTAAGGCCCTCGAGGATCCATGCACCGGAACCTTAGGCTCACTGTAAAGGAGGCCATTCTCCCAGTACAAGTGAAAACTGCCGGTCTCCTGATGAATCGCTTGGGCTTCGGCCTGTCGCCGCATGCCTTCAAGCGTGGGGCACTCCTTTTGCGCCCGACAGAATTCTTCCCGGGTAGGCCCTCCTTCCACATGCCACTCGGCAAGGGTCGGCTAGTCCCCCACGGGAACAACATCCACCTCCACGGACTCCGGGGGTACCTCCACAGGCTCCCCATCCATCACATGGGGTGTGTTCTCCACTCCATTCTCCCCTTCAGGACCAGCATTAGGTTGGGCCATTGTCTCAGGCTCCAACCCGAGTTGAGTTTCTTGACGGGCAGCCATGGACAGCGTGACCACGCAAGTCCATTCTGGTAACCCCAGCATCTCAGTGTGGGCCTTAAACTCCACTTCCTTCCAGGCGGTATGTTCCAGGTCGTTTCCTAGCAGACAGTCCACAGGCAAGGCAGGGCTTATCGCAACTCTCAACGGGCCTTGAACTCCTCCCCACTCAAAGGGAACTTGAGCCACGGGATAGTAGCTCAGACTGCCGTCAGCCAACACAGCCGGATGGAACACATCAGGTACTACTTGCTCAGGGGACACCAGCCGCCTCACTACGGTGGTCATGCTGGCACCTGTGTCCCTCAGAGCGTCCACCTCCTCCCCATTGACCTTCACCCTCTGCTGGTACTTAGCAGTATTCCATGGTAAGGGCGTCCTGGGACCATCTCTCTATCCCCAAGTGAAACCAGGATCAGGCCTGTCTACTCCCCCTCCCTATCTAGGGGCAGTTCTATCCCAAGCGCTACACTAGCCACCCCAGGACTCTTGCCACCTGTGGGGGCTGGTGGTCATTTGCGACACTGGGCATCTCCCTTGTAGTGTCCAACCTCCCCACATTCATAGCACCGGACAACTTTTGGCTGCTGACTCTTGACAAGGTAAGTGGGCTTTGGGGAACTGGACTGAGGTGGGGTCCCTACTCCTCTCCCAAACTGTCTAGTTTGTGGGCCTTCTGAGAACTCCTTCTTTTTATCTCCCCCTCTTTCTTCTGGGGGCCGCCCTGTCCGCCTTTTGGGCCATCTCCCCCGGGGGCCTTGTGTGACACCCGGGTGCTGACCCAAGTATCCGCCTCCTCCGCAAGCTCACGGGGATCAGTCAGCTTGCGGTCCACCAGATGTTGGCACAGCTCCGAAAAACATTTATCCAAGAGGTGCTCTCTCAAAAAAAGATTGTACAGGCCCTCATAATCATGCACCTCGCTGCCACGCACCCAACAATCCAGAGCCTTACGGGCATAGTCAAAGAAATCCACCCCCAATTCTGAGTGGACAGCTTATGGCTGCCACGGAACTTTTGGCGATACCTTTCAGGATTGAGGCCGAACTTTTTAATGAGCGCCTCCTTCATGGGGGAATACCTGAACTGGTCTGCCTTATCCAAGTACAGGAGGGTGTCCCTGATGTTGGGAGGTATATAACGATACAGGCCACCTCCCCAGAGTTTCTCAGGCACCCATGGGCGGTCAAGGCCACTTCATACGCCTCCAACCACCTAGCAATGTCATCCCCCTGTGTGTAGCTTGCGATCACCTCCTTGGGTAACCAAAATCTGGGCTCCTGTTGAACCCCTTGTACGCTGCCACCATTGGGACTTCCTGGCGCACCCAATTGCAATGCTCGCAGCTCAATTTCTTTAAGCTGAAGCTTGTGCGCCAACTTCCTTTCTTCCATAGCTAACTTTTGTTCCTCCAAAGCAAGCTTCTTATATTCCCTTTCTCTTTCCCTCTCGTGCTCTAGTTTGGCAAGCTCCCACTTCAATCGCCTCTCCTCCCTCCTGTCCTCATACTCCTGCGATGACGCGCTCCCCCCAGATACACTACTCCCTGCCCCGGAACGTCTTCCTGGCAACACATTGTCGGACATATCAATGTTGAGCAGGCCTGGGTCTTCTGGAGTGCCCGCCTCCCATTGCGTGACCTGTCCCTCCTGTTCCCCATCCCCTCTCTTCTCTGGGTGGGCCCTTAACCATGCCCTCAAGGCGGTACGGAGTTCTTTCTTTGCGGCTATCCGCCCAACCGGCACCCCCATCCCCTGACAAAATTCCCTAAGCTGCACCACTGTGTACTCCTCCAGATCACCTAGCTGGAACTCCATTTTGCCAGGTGGGGACCCAGATAAAATCAAGGAAAGATATTAGGACGTGGGTACAATACTGGGTCAACACAGGTCTCTACACACTCTACAAGCTAGACAGTGGGGGGGTTAATTGAGAAAGGTTGTAGGCACGATAGGTGTCCAGTCTAATTGCAGCGCACTCTGTCCCACTGGAGGGTGCTGTATAGTCACAGGTCCTGGATCCCACCGCTCGCCACCAAATGTAGGAACTGAGGTCACCAGTTCCCCGGGGGTAGCCTGGCATGAGCAGGTAGGCACCTGAAAGCTCAGGTGTTAAGTGACTACACAGCACACGCATCCACTGAGACAATAAGTGCAGGCAAGGACATAGACCCCACCAGTTACGTTTGATTCAAATTAATAAGCTTTTATATAAGATTAGAATCAGGGCAATCAAAAATTCACAGTAGCAATAACTTATTAGTTTCCCTTAAAAGCACATGTGTCTCATCACTCTGCAATAAATACTTAAATGAATAAATATTAAATATTAGATAACCGTGGGCTTGGCAACAACCTTGCTCCTAATCAGCACCTGCAAGGCAATCTTTATAAAGACATTCAAATAACATTGCATCAAGCATCAATAACCATTTCTTCATATAAGCAACCATCTCATTTAGTGACTAAAAGCATCCAGGAAACTTTGCCTTGGACAAGAGTAAACCGTCCATTAAGTAGGAGTAAAACATTTCATTCTGTATTAATGGACATCACAGTGAAGATTGGGCATCAGCTCATTAGGCGAGAGAACTGGGCATTCATTAAGGCACAGATTCCACTGTATTCAGCAAAAGCACTTCCTTATACCACCATTACCCAAGCATCAGGGCCTACACCAGCTGGCATTCGTCTGGACCCCAGGCAGGGGTTAACCAATGTCTTGGCCCAGTTCAGAGGCCTGGCAGTCTCGCAAGAACTTCTCCCCCACCCAGAGTCATCTAAGGCCAACAGGGCCCAACCACGATGTTCCCCGGGGGAGGGGCGAATTCGGGGCCTTCTCCGGCCTTCCGCCCTCCTCCCCTGGGGGTTACCTTCTATCTTTGGCCCTCCGGGGCCCTTGCGGCGGGTCAACTGGTGTAGGAGGGCTCGGGCTCCTTCGGGAGCTCTCCGGTGGTCTGGCACTGTGGGGGGCAGTCGCGAGGTGCAGCCGGGCTTCACGAGGCCCCGCGGGTGCAGCAAGCAGGAGAGGATCTCTCGCTCTCGTCGAGCGCTGCTGCGGGATCTGCCCCGGGTCCCAGGCCTACCAAGTCTCACTGGGCCCAGGACCAATTGTAGGAGACAGGGAGGAGGCGCGCCCGCAGCTGCTGGTTGCAGAGCAGCCTGTGGGGGCGTCTAGGCCTCACGCTCGACAGCAGGAAGTGGTGGAGGGGGTGCGGCTGGTGACGCGACAGGCGTCCCCTCACCATGTGACAGGGGAGGCAACGGCTTCGGGCCCGGAGCAGCCTTGTGGAATGTGGCGGCGGCCCTCTCCTGGTCCCGGGGGCCACCGAGGGGGTGATGAAGGCAGCACCGGCCAAGGGAGTGCCAGGCTGCGACGGTGAGTTCCGCAGTGCGCTCAGTCTCTCCAGCGCTGAGGGGGCAGTCTCAACTCTAGCGCTTTGTGACAGAAAGGGGCTCTGGCCTCACAGCGCTTCGTGAAATAAAGGGGCTCTGGCCTCACAGCGCTTCATGACAGACAGGGGCTCTGGCCTCACAGCGCTTCCCAGTGGGGGCACAGTTGACGAGCGCTGGATAGATAATGCTGGCAAAATAGCCGTCGCAGGTATCAGGCAGGTCAGCGTTCTAGCGCTGAGGGGGGGAAGAGCGCTTCTCAGGTGGCCCTAGTCACTTCAGGTTTAGGCTCGCAGTTCAGTCAGGGGGGGTTGGCGCAGAGAGGGGAGAGCGCTTGGCAGGCAGATCAGTACCTGGTTGATCCCCAAGATTCCTGATTAGCGCGGGAAAGCTTCTTCTTGGCGCATGTTGGTTCTGACGCCCTTTGTTTGTAGTTCCTTGGTTTCTTGAGGGGGGGTTAGAGTTGAAGGCTTGACAGCAGGTCACTTCAGGTGGTCCCTGGGTTCCCCTCCCGCCGGGCCAGATCAGTGGGCTAGTTCAGGGTTCCTCACTCTACTTGGAAGGCAGCACCTAAGCCCTGTCACTCCCAGTGCTAAATCTCCTGCGTTGGTCCCCCAGGTCAGTGATGCCCCAACTCTCTACTCCGCTCTGACTGAAAAGTTTCCCTCCCTTTTCTTATATAGCGACAGTTGGTAGTTGGCAGTGGCAGTTGGTGTCACCTCCCCTGTTCTAGAAGGTTCCAGGAGCTTCCCTCATTCTAGCTATGGGCAGGCTGGAAGGCTGGCATTGCTACATAGTTTAAGGGTTCCAGTCAGCTCCTGGCTACTAGAGTGCGCCTAAAAAGACCACGCTGCAGTAGCAGGGGTCAATGGCAGCCATCTTAGGGGAAGAGAGCATCTGCACCTTAACATTGGGAAACAATGGGAAGGTGCCCAGAGACCTAAGGCCAACAAAAAGTAGGTGGGAAAAATGAGGCCAAGGCGAAAAAAAATAGGGAAGACCACCCTAGGCCTGACAGGTCTAACATTAACCTTGAATCGTACCAACAGAAATCTATCCCTTTCATTAGATAGGAGTGAAAGGAAAGCTCCATACCCTGAACAGTTTTTAAAAATAAATGCCCCTATACAATGGGTTTCACAAGCTCTATGTGTTCATGTTGTAATAAGGGACTTTTGAGAAACAAGTCTCTCCCTCTTTTGAGTTCCAGGGGGTACGGGGACTAATAACTGCAGTATATGTTCACCCAACCCATGCTGGTAAAAGCTGCCTGCATATAAGCAATCCAAGGGAGGATTTGATGCATGTTGTCAAGGGTCAGACAATCAGACAAAATCAGTCTATTTATTTTGCAACCCTCCCCAGTCTATATCTTGATCCAGCACAGCAAGGGTCTGAGAGCAACAAGGTCACCAATGGATCTAAAACAAAGTTCCTGACAAACAAAAAAAGCTGGGGTACTCTGTGGACCCGCAGAATACACCTTAAAATGTATTTTCTGTGAGTTCAATTTTATCGACCGTCATGTAACCCCATACATCACTGTCATATAGCTCCTTGGAGATGCACTTGGACTTAAAATACTTAACTAGAGGGTCCAGTCACCATGAGGCCAACCTCTGTGCAACACTAGCTACAGTCCTCGTGGTCTTGACCAAATCTTAAGTCTTACCCTCAACTAGGGGTTTAAAACTCATATTAGCATCAAATAGCACCAGCAGGTAAGAGAAAGCTGGGACCTTACCCAGGGTATGACTCCCCACCTTGAAGGTTTTGAAACTGGTGGAAATTCAGCGATGTTAAGAACTCTCTCCGCAAGTTGGGCTTTAAATATGATATGTTCTACCCTGCCTGTCTATGAGTTGAGGTCAATGGGAGGCCTCGCTCCTTGACAACCCAGCAGAGGCAAACGACTTTTGCAAACACTTTGCTTTCAAGTCCTCCTCTTCTAGACAGAACATACTACAAATTACTGGATCACCGACTCCTGCTCCTTAGTCCCCTTAGAGCTGATATGGCCTGCAGTATTTGGATTCTCCCTCAAAATAGGGACTACTTCTGCATAACACATGTGGACTGCCCCAGACAGTATGCTTTGCTAATCATTGCCTTCTTATTACTTTTTCCATACAAATGCTGTTTATATGTGGTTGATTCTTCCTTTCTGCTTCAGCTATTCCTCTAGGAACGGACCACACCAAGCAAACACGTCAACTCTCCCCCATGGAGAACACTGCAGTAGCCTCATTGGGATTGTTTAGTTCTTTGCTTCTCCTTTTTGGGGCTTTATTGGATGTTTTCCTATATAGTGGGAGTGGGGGGGGGGATAGGTGTGGGCCCTTTCTGCTTTCTCTTCAGTTTTGTATTTGTTTGTTACCCTTTGCACAACAGGTACACTATATGCCAGCTTATGACATGGCACTGTTCTTTTCACACCTGTTTACTCTATGCCATCTCAGAAAGGGCCTGTAGAGGTGATAGACATTACTTCCCTTACATGAAAGATATGTGGCATCAATAATCCACGTAAAGGCAAACAAGTCCTCTCATATCTGTCGCGACATAGCCTTCCTTCAGGAAACACGTATCCTACCCAATGGCGCCCAATCATATGCGACTACTTGGAGCCCCCACCCCGCTATTTCTCCTCTCATGGCTCCTATTCCTGTGGATTCTGCCCCCTCATGCATAAAAGCAGCCCCTATTCCCTCCATAAATGTCACTCGGACCCAAATGGATGCTATTTATTCCTACAAGGCAGCCTCACTGACAAACGAGTACTATTAGTCAACATATACGCCCCGAACACTGAGTATCCACAATTCTTTCAGGAGTTTTATGCCCATATGGGACATGCAGATGCCAACTTTGTATCCTATGAGATATCCACTCCCAACCGCAATGCTTTTAAACCTCCAAGGTATAGACTTAAGTGCCTCCTAAGGCGGCGGCCTCCAACTCCATTGACGTTTAGTATTGTTGACTGAATTTCGCGATCTGGCTGATAGGGAAATCGCATATCTAGGGAAACACACTAGGGCTCCGTGCTATGGTGAGGGGGCGCACCCGACCGCACTTTTGTGCGGATAATCCACCCTAATCGCCTAGGTAGTTATGTCGATGAATTGCGCACCGTCTCTGAGTCCTCTGTTTTTGCTGGCGAAGATGTTCTGGCAGAGTCCCAATGCTATTATGAACTCCTTTGTACATCCTGCACTCCTGACAATGCACCAGAGATCCCATCATACTTGGTGGAGAGCGCCATAGGTCTGGCCCACTGATGGCCAATGACAATTTTTTAGCAAGATGATTTTTTGCGAGGAGGTCACCCAGGTGTTCGACTCTTTAGACAGGTCCAATGGCCCTGGCCTTGATGGCCTTATGAGAGCTTTCTATAAAGCTTTCAAACAACATGTCACCCACATCTCTTTGCAGTGGTCAACAGAATCTCCTGCCAAACACCTGCTTTAGTTACCCTATTGGATGCCGAAAAGACGTTTGACCCCTTGGAGTGGCCCTTCTTGAAAGAAGCTCTGATCAAACTGGGAATCCCTACCGCGCTCATCTCCTTGGTCATGCTCTTATATCCTAATCCTGTGGCACGCATGGGAGTCAATGGTTCCCTTAATGGACCCTTTGGTCTGCCACCTTCTGGAGCGCCACATACATAAGGCTCCCGCGCTTCATTTTTAAAATATTTTCGTCCGGAGTCACGTTGGGTGTGAAAATACAGCCCCCCCAAAAAATGCTCTTTTGGCCCTGTGTGACCCTCTGATCAGGCCTATGCGGTCAGGGTGCTTTTACCCTGCCACCTTTTCTTCTTTTTTAATCGTTTTTCTTTCTCCTCACACCAAGTGAAAAGATGGCTGGCAACACTTCCTGGTTACAAGTGTTGGCAGCCAATCAGAGGCAAGCTCCACTGTGGCACTTACTGGATGTACTGAGCAGGCTAGTTGGACCCCACACTGAAAAAAACATAGGTTTCAGGGACGTTATAGTTAGTTGGAGATTTCACTCGTACAAAACCATAGAAATAGTCAGTAGACCTAACTTTAACTCGTGCCCATGCAATGCACTGCTGATGACGTCACATATTACATCACTCGTGACATGCTCAGTGACATCACTGTTGACATCTCAAATTTTCCATTGGGCATACAAGTCATACAGTCCTTAAAATAACAAACGGAGATGTTGGTTCACCATCTGCCTACTGGCTCAACTACTGTCTCCCGATTGGATAGAAAATAGTCAATTGTGACATTAAATTGCTTACATTCTCATGGTTCTGCCTATGTCGAACACCTACTTTTGCCACACTGATGAACGCTGATTGCTGAAACGCGTATGTGGCCAATAAAGTTATGTTGAATGCCCCAGGAGTGTTCCAGTTGCTTTTTTGGTTGTTGAATGAAATGGGTCATACCCCCGCTAATTGGAGGCACCAGTTGTGAGTTCAGAGGAACTGGTGGGAAACGTGTATATATATATATATATATATATATATATATATATATATATATATATATAAACGAATTACACAGTTATGATCATTTAAATACATTTAACAACAAACAATTAGTAATTTTTATACAGATTAAATAAAAATATACATTTTACTTTCTGGTTGATTTTTTTAAATAAATATTTAAATAAATAATTTTGTATTAGCTTATTATATTTACAGGAAATATTTTAACATACTTTCAAGATAGTATTGCTGTAGGATTTATTTTCAATTTCTTTTAGGTTTAAAAAAACTATAAAATACATTAAAATATTTTCATTAATTTATTTTAAAGATTAAAAATCCCCAATACTACACCATAGGGAGAACTCTGCCCTGGTGAAATAAGTGTGAAAGGTTACCAGTGGCAACTAGTCACTTATAAATTTGCCTCCACCCTCTAGTTTCAGGGATCGAGGATATGCACATTTCCACTGTGTTGTAACTTTACATGTGAAAACGGTGAATAGCCAAAAGCAGTAAAGTTACTACAAAGTCTAAGAGTAAATGTGCACGTTTGCCGGTATTTCTACTTTTGTGAATAGGGATGATAGTCTTTTTTGACCTGTAATTATTGACCTTTTCCTTGTGCCACATTTTTCTCAATTATTCCTATCCAGAGTAGAAACTAGCCATGCGTTCTTACGTCTCACAAACGGCTCCTTTAGATGACACTCAACATAATATTGTAAGGACAAAAGTAGCTGACATGAGAGCTTTCCATTCACAGATTTGCTGTACTCCGGATCAGGGTATTTCACAATAAGTCCCTCAAAGCAAGATTCTGGTTACATTTCTGGATTTACCAGAGTGCTTAAATGATCTTCATTTCGATGAGGTTATGTACATTTGTTATACAGGGATATCTTGAATACCTGGCAGGATCCAGTCTTTCTGGTTCTAGGTTGTAGACCCCAAGATCTGAAGTATTTTTACAGCAAACTAGCAGTGTAACTGTTCTTTCTTCACTCCAAGAAAGAATTTGCCATGACATGTTTCGGTGAGAGGTTAGTGTCTGCCATTTTCTCCCACAGTCTCTGACCGAACAGAGTTGAAATGTTCAAACAAAGGCTACAATACTGTTTTGTCTAATGACTCATCCATAAAGTACGATATCAATATGTATACTTAATGGATGCTTTAGATGAAAATCTGTCATTCCAGGCACTTGCAACACAACACAGCGATGTAATGCATTACAATACATCTCTGCATCATACTACAACATAACACCACAAAACACACATAGCTGCACTACAGCACAGCATGACACTGACAAACTACACAAGACTATAGTACACTGCACAAAAATATGATATAACACTGCAACACCACACTAACTTACTTATTCTGTACACTATAGCAAAGCATTTGACTACAAGCCAAGACAACCTAACCTTATACAACTCTACTTCACACCACATAGTCCTTTGCAGCACCCTAGGGCCCATAAACATCACACTACAACCCTAAACTGTCAGGAAACTGGCTTTTTGCATGTTCCCATCCCAGTTCTTGACCCTATTTGAGTACTAGTTGCTGTTTTTTCGACTCAGTGCACTTAGGCCTGTTAACCTGACCCCAGTGCCAGTGTACTGACCCATTATAAAAGATTTCTTGAATTGGATGACCCCAATTTGCAAGCACTAACTTACTTGTGAGTCCCTAGTATATGGTGCAGAGTGTGACAAAAGACAAGAAGGCTACCAGCCTCCCACTGCAGACTAGAAGGGTAGTGTTCACAATGCTAGTTTGACTATGGCATTGCCATTAATGGCAAAGCCACCCGTTCCCTTAATGATATATGTAATTCACCCCTAAGGAAGCCATATAGACCCCTATGGCAGGGAGCTGTATATTGTTAAGCAAGACATATACGTTTATATAGCCTTAGCAGCAAAACCCTTAAAGTTGTCGTTTTGATTAGGAAAGTTAGTCCGGCTAACTTCTGAATGGGACTACCTTACATCAAATTCAACTTGATGCCCAAATCGAAATTAATGTCACTGTTAAAGTTAGGCAGCTTTTAAAAAGTTGACACTCTGTGCCCTAGATAGTCCAGTGGCTTTGTGCAGGCCCGGGCCAACAGACAGCTTTCTGCCCACCTGGGGAGACATGTGAACAACTCCAAGGCTTAAGCACAAAGGCAGTTGCCGCAGACTGAGGTGTCACCTCCTCTCCCAGAAAGGCCAACTGAGGTGTTAGCCCAAAAGGCAGGCTCAAAGGAAATGCCCCCTTTAAAGGGTGACAACACACCCGAGCAGGATGACTTTTGTTCCTGCAGACAAGTTGGAGGCAGGGACGGAGAGGAAAACACTGTCCTCAAACCTGTTTTCCTGTGGGCTTGACAGTAGCAAAAATATTGCATACTGGGATTGCGAAATGCCACACATAACTTGAACTTTGTCGCAAAAAAGGAGTGGGCCTACAAGCCCATTGAATAGTGACCATGTTGTCCCCCCAGGCACTTTCCCAGGATAAAATAGGCAACCCTGGCATGCTAAACCTCAGTACACATTGGATTTGGAAAAATAACCCAACAAAGACTGTCCTTCTGCCCTTGGAATAGCACAAAGAGAGGATTCACTGTTGGAAGGACTGCACCTGCTGCACTTTGGACTAGTAAAATTTGGACTGTGCCTGCGGCTCCCGGCTTGGGAAAACATTGATCCCAGAGCCAGATTGAAGCAGTGACTCCAAGGGTTAGTTGGTTGGCCCCCTGGAACAGCACCATGGATACCAAAGTTGAGAAAGCCGAAACCGGCAAAGCAGTATCCTCTTCAGAGGAATCACCACTGACTGCTGTTGGGTGCTCCTAGAGACATCTCCGATGTAGCCAAAAGTTGCACTCGAGTCTGCTCGACCCAGGACTGCTTTCAAAGGATTTCTTGCCTTAGAGGGACACTAGCCTCTACCAAGGATATTAGCAGTGATTGATGTGTCGGGAGCACAGTAGCCCAGCCGCTGCTGGCCTTCGACTGTCACAAAGAGGATGCCTTGGGACCTCAAATGCAGTGGCCAAAGTTGCCCCACCTGACCCATGCACCAAGGAATCACCCACAGCTCACCCTTGTCAACTGCACAGCTCCAGGATGATATGTGAACATCTTTTCTGCCTGCATCCCCAGCATAGAAACCACTTCATTGTTCTATATGGTGGTTGTTTTCTAAAGGCTGGAACTGAACTGAAAAAGGGTCTGGTGGCCAGGTCATTGCCCAAAGTGACCTTAAGTCAGGCTGAAGTTGACAAACTAAACATTAAAATAAATTACAAACTTTTGTTGACCAGTTCTGTTTTGTGGTTGTATTTAAAGTTTTTTTTTATTGTTTTCAAAATACATATCTCTGGAACCTCCAATGAAATTTGATGAACATGGATTCTAAAAATGTACAAAAATATGTTCTATTTTCATAAAGTATTGTTGTATCTCTTGTGTGACTTTCTTATTCCATTGTTTGGTGCTCTTAAATGATTTACACTAAGTTCCTTTGTCTAGCTTTGCTGCTCGAAGCCCCAGATACCCAGGGTTGAACAAAGGTGATACAAACAAGCTTCACTGGACCCAAGACAGTTTTTGTGACTGTATTCCATGATAAGGCTTCTACTGCCATATCATATAATACTCTGAAATTCTCACATAAATAATATATCATACCATGAGACAACCACATGTTTAAATGAAGCACATTGCCTCTTATTCCCTAGAATGCCCGGTAAAGCAATGGAGAATCACAGTTACCTTTTTTCGATGTTCCAGGATTTTACAACATAACAAGATGTTCTCATTTGAATTTGCAGAAGCAGATGTATGCAAAAAAAACATAAGGATGTTTATGTCCATGCGCCGGATAGATTCCATCAGTCGAACTGTAATGACAATCCAGAGAAACAGACACATGTACAAATAATGCCCAAACAGAGGTTACTTGACATTTTTCAGAAGTTTAGAAAAAAGTGTCACAAGATATTTTTAACTTGCAGCAAAATTTGCATGAAATACTAAAGAAAGGACACTTGTCCAAGATGCATTGGTGCTTGTGCAAATTAAGTTTCATGTTATTTTCTTACAGATTGATTATATCTGGAATTCAGCTGTAGGTCTTGCCACATTGAGATTGACACATTGTGTTCATTTTAGACTTTTACTCCAACTGTTAGGATCCTAATTGGTTTTTGTACCTCATTCCACAAAACTTACAGGCGCTTCGTTTTAGCTTGCTACTCAGGGTGACAGCTGTTGTGATCTTCCGTCCCTGCCCCGTTCCGCCGTGGCTTTTGCCGTTTGTTGCGGAGGGCTAAAGGACCGGACATACCTGACTAGCACTTGTGGGTTGGGAACAGCTGATGTGTGCGCGAGACGCCTGACTCACTGCTATTTAAGCAGCATGCCGGCGCGGACGCGAGAACACCAGCAGTAGGTCTTGTCACCTATCATTTTGCCCTGCTGCTATTTTTAAAAACCGCATTGAGATTGACACTTTGTGTTCATTTTAGACTTTTACTCCACCTGCTGGGATCGTAATTGGTTTTTGTACCTCACTCCACATGCTTACCGGCACTTTGTTTTAGCTTGCTAATCAGGGTGGCAGCTGTTGTGATCTTCCCTCCCCGCCCCGTTCTGCCGTGGCTTGTGCCGTTTGTTGCGGAGGGCTAAGGGACAGGACATGCCTGACTAGTACTTCTGGGTTGGAAACAACTGATGTGTGCGCGAGACGCCTGACTCACGGCTATTTGAGCAGCATGCCAGAGCGGATGCACAGAGGGCGCGTCGCTGGCACGCCAAAGGCAAGCCCGTCTGCGCCCATCCGCGCCTAGATGGGGCCCAAGGCCACCCCCCCTGTCCGTTCCCTACTGATCTTGGGCCCAAGTTTAAAATATACAAGAGATACTCTTGTAAGTCTTAACCCCCAGATGAAGGATTCCTGTCCGCAACTCGATCCTTTGAAAGAGCCTAAGGTGTGCCCTCTGTGTGACATGAAGTTCCTTTTCACCAAAACAAATGCAGCTTTAACTCGCATCAAGTCCTTTACCCGCAAACAGTTTTGCAAAAGTCCCTCCAGGGCCTACTCCTGAATACACGCTCTTTAATTAAACACAACATTGAATTCGCCGAGCTGCTGGAAGCTCACAATATAGATATGGCATTTGTCACGGAGACGTGGGCAGATGGAACATCTGATCCGGAGCTATCATTAGCCATTCCCCAAGGATACTTATTAATCAGGAATGACAGACAGGATAAGCGGGGAGGGGAAATAGCGATTATTATCAAGGACACCTTGTCGATGAAAAGCTCTACTTCAGGAAGCGGTCCTGATTGTGAACTGCTTTCATTTGGAATCACCATCAGTGAAAACTATATATTTAACGGCATACTGCTGTATAGACCACCAGGGGCTAAGAACAAGTTTGTCGAGACAAAAGGTCATATCATCGAGTCTAGTGTTGACTTTCAGGAATTTTCTATCTTAGGCGACTTCAACTACCATTTAGAAAATATAAATGACCAATATACAATCTCGCTTCTAGAGCTGATGGCCAGTGTCTTGATGGAACAACTGATCAAGCATCCTACCCAAGAGGATGGACACACCCTAGATGGAATATTCATATCTAATCCTCAATTGAAAGTGCAGGAGAGGTTGCCAATCCCATGTTCTGATCATAAGGCCATTCGATGGGCACTTACCTCGTCCCATCATCTTACTCGTCCTCATTCTGCTCTTAGGACTTTTAAAGGGAGAAATTGGAAGGAAATCAGCCCACAGCAGCTGCAATTAACATTAGCTGCCTCTAAACCGACACTAATGCCCGAAGTAAATACATCCACCAATATTTTTAGCAATTTAGCAACCGCAGTAAATATTTTAGCTCCAGAAAAAACATTTACTAGCAAATGGTTGAAGAAATCAGAACCTTGGTCTGTGACTCACTGCGCATCCAGAAGCAACTATGCAGACAAGCTGAAAGGCGCTGGAGAAAAACTTATACGGAAGCCAAAAAAATGGTTTATACACAGTCACTGACCGAATATAAAAAGATGATTCTGGAGAAAAAAAGCAGCTGTTTCTCTGATAAATTGAGCAGGCGGGCAACTCAAGTAAATTACTTTTCTCAACTTTAAAGGAATTAGTGACACTTCCCACCCCACTAGCACTGAATAGCAATGTTACTGTCTGCAATCAACTCGCAGATTCCTTTAGGGACAAGGTGCTTTCTATCTATGATTTCTTCAGTGGAAAAGCCAATGAGCCTCAAGTGAATCAACCCTCTTCACCTAAACGACATCCTGGCCATGGCTTGAATGCTTTTATCCCCCCAAATGCAGAACAGGTTTCGCAGATAGTCAGATTGGTGAAAGCAGTGGCTCCATCTGACCCCTGCCCCCCTAAAATATTCCAACAGGCAGCTGATGAGATCAGCGAGCAACTCTGTCTGATTTTCAACGAGATCCTTATGTCCAGCATTTTCCCAGAGGCTTGGAAGAAGGTCTCCATCCTCCCCCTGCTGAAAAACCTAGACACCAGCGATCACAATAATTATCGACCCATAGCAAGGATTCTGTTCCCAGCTAAAGTTTTGGAAAAAATAATAAATCTTCAACTTACGGCCTTTGTTTCCTCAGAAAATCTGCTGGACTCTTCATGATACGGCTTCCGGCAAGGGCATGGAACGGAGACGGCCTTGGTCATGGCAGAAGAGGAGCTTCGCTCTATGCTGGTTTCCGGTGCAAAGGCCGCCTTGATCCTTTTGGATCTTTCAGCGGCCTTTGACACCGTGAACCATGACATCCTCATTCTAAGGCTTCAGAAGTTGGGAGTGTCAAGCTTAGCACTAAGCTTAATCAAATCCTACCTTAACAATAGGCGATAGTAGGTTCAGATTGATGATTCTTGTTCAAAACATTTTTTCACTTCCTTGTGGGGTACCGCAGGGCTCATCTTTAAGCCCTAAGCTGTTCAATCAGTATGCCACCCCCCCTAGCTGACGCCATCAGGCAGTTTGGCTTCTCGCTAGTGTCCTACACCGATGATACCCAGATTGTAGTATCCATCTCAGGCAATCTGGAAGAAACGGCGGCCAGCTTTAAACAGTGTATGACCTGCATGGATCACTGGATGCGGGCAAATTGCCTAAAGCTTAATGGAAGTAAAACAGAGGTGCTTCTGCTGGGCTCAGACTCCACCATTTGGTCTCAGAAATGGTGGCCCCCAGCTATGGGAATACTTCCCACCCCAGTGCGTAAAGCTAAAAATCTAGGCTTCATCTTCGATGACAGTCTCACCTTCCAACATCAAACCAAGGTCGCCTCTCAGGTACATTTAACTCTAAAACTAATTCAGAAGGTGAAACCTTATATTCCCCCACCTGCAGTAAAAACATTGGTAACAACTTTGGCATTGGCCAGACTGGACTATGGAAACGCCCTTTATCTGGGCCTTCAGAAACAGCACTTGCTTAAACTGCAGCGTCAAGTCAAAATTGTCAGAACAGAAGTTAGGTAGTGTAAGGGGTAACAGATGCTGAAAACAAGAGCAGTGAGATAAAGCAGCATTAGACAATGTGCAGGTAGGTGTGGCTCCCCGAGGGCCCTGTATATCCAGGTTGACAAATGACAAGTATTTCATTAAGAAGAAAGCAACGATTAGGTCAGGTGGGGGGACAGTAGGTCCTGTCTAAGAAGTGAACACCAGGTCACTTGACAAAATATATCCGCTTAACCTGACCCACCACCAGTAGGTACCAAAAAAATGGGGCGAGGCCTAAAAGGTGAAAACGTATATGTGGAAAGGGGACCAAATGATATAGCAAAATAATGGTGGAATTATTTGCTCACTTCTAATAAATGTTGATGATCAACTCCAAGGATCTACTTAAAAGCTTCCCATCATACATTTCATATATCAACCTTTTCTAAACTCAAAACCTAAATTGAGATACAAAGCTAAATGTTTGGTATTTTGCATCATTGCTCTATAGGTTGTCTCATATTTCATATTTATTCAAATGTATCAGCGACAGCATAGTTTATCTGCATGTTAAACTATTCTTTGAGCATTTGCATGGTGTACATTTTGCCTTTGGCTTTGTCCTATGGTGCTGTCCGCAATCTGGTGGCTTTCCACGTGATGCAAGTGTTAACAAAGCAGACCAGCCTCTGCTTTGCTTTATGGAGTAAAGATGTGTTATTGGTATTGTGGGCTGGTCATACTTTGGGTGAACTGGATAGTTAAGGGTTAAGGCTGTATGTGTTCACCAACAGCGCATACATTCTCCAAATAGCTAAGTATAGGTGTGCATGTGCTTCTGTGTATGTGCTGTGTGTGTAGTGTTTGTAATGTTGGTGCTTTTGGTTGTATAGTGTATCTGAATCTGTGTTCAATGTATGCTAATGTTTTCTGTTGGAGGAGCTACTGTGATAGCCATCATACTGCATGCCTGCAGTGTGTGGCATGCTGAATATGTGGGTGGCGTTCTATTTAATATGTTGTGGAACTCTGTGAGTTTCGTAATCAGTAGGGCTACTGTAACTCACATACTGGCCAGCTAAATTACATATCTTGTCTGTGTTGAGTTTGTGAAACATGTTCCGTCTGATGTGTTCTGTTGGAGTTGTGTGGCGTTTCCTAAGTGCAGTTGAGACCCCCATGATAACTGATCATAAATTCATCTTGAATGTGTTGAATTTATGTGATAGAGTGCTTGATTTTATTTCGGAGCATTCTGTGGGAGAAAGGCAGACTGTCTTGCTCAGGTTTGGTTATTTCCTGTATCCTACTTCTATGTAAATCTAACTGCTTGAACTACACCTTGCACGTGAGGAAGCCTACGGAGGGAAATGTAAAGAGAATTAGCACTCCCAACAAAGCTTCCGTAAATATGCAGACGCAATAAAAGTGCCTCTCATGATAAATTCTAGAGCTATTACTCTCCATTTTTATAATGAGACTCCTCAAATGTTATGCTGTGTTAAAGCCCACGACATACAAGACAGCATATCCAGGAGCTCTCTAACCTATCCAAAGGGACACCAATGGCATTTGCAAATCACAGAGAGCCTTTGGTCAGAAATTAGGGTTAGTTGAGGGCACAAGTATCTCTAGATTGAATGTCAATTTCGATTACAGAGTCCCATATGTCTGCACAAACTGAAGAAAGTGGCTCCTCAGATGGTCCTCCCTTCATGCCCCAAGTTGCTGCTGATTGAAATTATAACATTAAATACAATATAATAACATAATATAAACTAACATAACATAACTTATTAATCTACTAGAGTTTAAAAGCCATGTTTGCTTGAAAACTAATCAGTTTAAAGATGGATACAAAAATGTCCTGAAACTCGGTAACTACACGTTTCACTGCCAGTCCTGTAATGCTCCTGGTGAAAAAGGCCCTCCAACTTGGGACTCCCTATTCCCCAATTGTATAGTTGTTGCCTGCCTTTCTCTGTTTGCAAAATGTGAATATTTGAGTCAGGATGGGTGATGGGGGACCATGCATGGTCAATTCAACTCATCTATGTTAGACTTCAGATACAGCTGAACAATTGTTCATGTTATGTGACTATACGTGTGAATTTATGATAAGGTGTTTTTTTACCCAGGAATGGTGCAGCTGTTTGTGACTTTTGTATCAAATATAAGAGATTAATATATAAAGATTTAGAAGGACCTGCTATGGCAGGCTCTTCTAATTTGCCCATGTAGCAAATCACTGCAGTTTGTTAGTGAGGCTTACAAGTTGTGTTCCTGCTCCTATGCTCCCCATTGGAATGTATTTTCTCCAGGTCACTGTTTTGGGCAATAACTTCTGAAGCTATTTGCCACATCTATGAAAGTTCTAAAATGTCAGCATTTTTGGTGGCCCAGCCTACAACTGTTCATTTTGCTTTATGTTTCTGGGGTTAGGTACCTCCTTTCCACAGCCTAGGAGTTCTGTAAAAATGTGCCCGTACTGAACAAAGATTCCATTTGTGAGTGAGCCCAGGCTTCTCCTTTTGCCATCAGCATACACTGTCCCTCGGTCTCTGTGAGCCAGGTACTTCCAAAGACACCTGCCGTCTAACGTAGCTCTGCGGCCACCAGCAGCATTTGGCTGCACATTTTCACAGCCCACACTACACTTGATCATCTTTATTGTCCTCATAAGGATTTGGGGGGCCCTAGGTAAGACATAATTTGAGGGCATCTGTACAGTACAAATTTGAAATGTATTACCCATTTCCTACTATTTCAATCCTGCTTGATGCCAAACAATACTAAATCATATGTCACACTATAACGGGAGCACACAATAACAGATTAAATATGTCCTGACAGGGATCCCCAAAGACCTTAAAATGACTCAAAAGAGTCAGTAGTGGCATGAGGTAGAGAGTTTTAACAGAGAAACAGAATAGTCAAAGATCAAATAGTGAGAAAGTCCACTTTCCCATGGTGCCTCACGGAAGGTGGGGGCCCTGGGCAATTGCCTAATTTGCCTATGCCTTAAAACGTCTTTGACCATCTTGCCTGGTGACCCAGAGCCTACCACACACATGCCATAAGGCTCCAATAATTTGTCAGTGCTGTGTTTGGCTGTTGAATGACCATTCTGCCGAGGTGGTGCCTGGATTTGAAACACGGCCAGTACCTCCCATCACAATGACTGTGGCCCAACACGCTCAGAAATGAAATACTAAATGATCAATGCCGGCGCCATACATTGTAACATTGAGTGACTGCTGCCTCCATAGCCGCATGTACTTGAATATTTAGGGGTTGATTCCCCTGCATTTCACGTACTATATTATTACATAATAGCTTCAAGGACACTGTGTTCTGTGCTGAAAATGTACTTTTTACAGAAATGCATCCCTTCATTTCATTAAAACTATAAACAATCAAAGAACTCACAGAAAGGGGAAAACTCAGGGGCAGATTTACAAGAAAGTGACCCAGGGGCATATTATCAAGGACCGGTGATAAAATTATCGCAGTTTTATCGTCAGGAAACTGCCAATAAAACGGCGATAATGGGCTTGATAATACGTCCTTGTCAATTCCCATAGAAGCCCATGTTCTGGTATTAACATGGGCTTCTATGGGAATTAATAAGGGCGTATTATAAAGCCCATTATCACCGTTTTATCGGCAGTTTCCTGCCGATAAAATGGCAATAATTTCAACACCGGTCCTTGATAATATGCCCCTCAGTGCCTAATGCAAGCCACATTGAGTCACTTTCAAAGCACAGGGATGCAACATATTTACAACAATATGTCGCATCTCAGTGCTTCCCTCTGCGCTGGCGTACAAACTGCTGCCGTGCGTCGTGGGGAGATTGTTTTTGTTCAGGAAGGGTTCCCTTCCTGCACAAAAACAATCTGAAATGCCGTTTTTCAACTTCTATGTGTGCTGCATTAGCACCCATAGAAGTTGAAAAACTGCATTGTTTCAATGATTGTTGATGTGCCGGAAAGGAACCCTTCCTGTACATAAACAATCATTAGAGGTGATTTCCTCTTTCTATGTGTGCTGAAAAATGCAGCACACATAGAAAGAGGAAAAGAAAACGAGGAGAAATTAATAAATTTCTCCTTGTTGCGCCTCCCTCCGCCTCCGGTGGGGAGGCATAGAATTCACACTCATTTCCAGATTTATGATTCCTTGTGAATCTGAAAATGTGTCTGGTTCCATGGGTGCTGCGTGTGAACACCCATAGCAACACCCATTGAAAGTCCCTTTCATGCAAAGTGCTGCGTGTAAAGGGGTCATATTTACAAGGACAAGCAAAGTCACACAGGGTGGCTTTTCCTGTCCTTGTAAATATGGAGCGTTACCATGCACCACCGGTACAACACAAAAAATGATGAACCGGTGTGTCAAGGGGCTTGTAAATCTGCCCCTCAGAGTACATAAGTGTCTAGTAGCATGAGGTAATGAGGGGTTTTGCTTTCGACCACTTACCTCCCTCAGGGACTGGTCTGCAGCAGCAGATTACTGCCCTCAGGCGGCCTCGCATGCGGAACTACAAGAGAAACAGAAAGAATCATTTGATCTTTCTCTCTAAAACCAGATTTCACCATTTCATCATATTGATATACAATGTTACACCCTGTGCCGCTCAGCCATTTTCTCGTTGAAATGTAGTAGCTAACTACTGAAGGGAATCCGCTATATTCAAATGCCATGGTCGGGGAACAGTCTGAACACTGTGGACTAAACCATGAGTGTTCCAACTCCGCTAGATCTACAGCACATGCATTAACCACACATATGCCCTAAGCACGCATATGTGTGGTTAAGGCAATATGCATTCTAACTGCTGCCTGCTACGGACAGAAGCAAGAAGACCTTGCAGGAAGCAATGAGTTTATTTGTGCTGGGTGTAGTTTTGGGCTGGGGGTTGTTTTGTTGTAGTTTAGTAGCCTGGTGGGTTTGGGGTAGTTTTATAGGCTTGGGGTGAGTCAGATTTTGTTTTGCCGGCTGGAGGGGGTGGGTCGGGTTGGTTTGTTGGCTGGTGGGTGGGTCAGGAGTGGTTTTGTGGGCTGGGGTTGATTCGGTGTTGTTTCACGTTCTATGAGTCTCCTCGGTGAGCTGCCCTATATCTCACTCCTGCCTTGAAGGGGAAGTAAATTGTTTCACCAAGTGTAACTCTTTCACTTCACATTGAAGGCCTGTAGTGGAGCGAGCTCTAAACATGATGTTTGTACAACTATGGGAAAGAGATCATAACCATACTTTTTTTTTAAAGAAACTAAATTGATTGTCAACAAAATTGAGAACATCTCAAATGACAACTCTTTTCATGAAAGTGAAAACTTTAAAGTAGGCACTATAATTTGCTCACTACTCATCCTCCCAAACTTTTAAACTAACATTGTAAGTTGGGAAGAAACCGCGGGGAAGATCTAAAAGAAACTAACGCAGCGCGATGAAGCAAGTCATTTTGCTGTGCGGCACTGCGTTACTTTCAAAGCACAGGGATGCAACCTATTTTCAACAGTATGTTGCATCTCTCTGCTTCCCCTTGCGCTGGCACACAAACAGCTGCCATGCGCTGGCGCAGGCATCCTTGCACAGTGGTGCAAAGATGCCTGTGTCATGGGGAGATTGTTCTTGTGCAGGAAGGGGCACCTTCTGACATTCTGACACATTTCCAGATTTACGATTTCTTGTAAATCTGGAAATGCATCAGTGGACATGGGTGTTGCGTGGGAACACCCATATCAACACCCATGTCCTGCCCCTAACACGCAAAGTGTTGCATGAACTGGGGCGATACTTACGAGCACAGGTTAAGTCACGCAGAATGACTTTACCTGTGCTTGTAAATATCACTCAGCAGGCTACGCCACAAGTGCCTCATGCAACTAGATGCACTGCGGCACATAGGGACTGTAAATCTGCTCCCATATATTTAGGTCCGATCATTTCTCAGTCATCAAACAAAAACATAGTTCAAAGGTCACTACAAAAACTCTTCTCACTCCCTGTGTTTTTAGTAGGTGACACTATATTGTTTCCTCTCCTGTTTTAAAACATTGCATGTCTTCTGTTTTACCTTTGTTCACCTGCAGCTTCTTTTAGAATCGGGACTTAACATGTGAATTTTCACTCAAATAGCAGTACTCATCTCTATTTCAGAAACTCAAACCCTGATAATGACAATTAAGCATAATACCTCATTTACACTTACAGGCATGAAATCAAAACTCACATTGTTGGACATCCTGAATTGAGTAAAATTCAAATTTCAACAGTGGTTGATGGTGCTCACTCAACTAGACTGTAGACAATTAACTAGGAATCAAGAAAGAAAAGTAATGAGTTGAGTCAAGAACTTCAGTTGTCACAATAATTTTAGAGCAAAGGATTCCATGAGCTGTGAAAGTCGGAGATTAGTGGCATAGCCTCCCATAGTAGGAAACAGTATACAATATATGCTTTATAAACACTGGAGATTCAAGACGGGTCTGTGAACTACGACCTTATTTTTTAACATGAATAATTTCTGATGTCTAAAAGGGATTATAAGAGAAAGAACATTATCTCTATATCCAGGGTTCAGTTCAGGGGAGGCGAGAGGAGAAAAGAAAACTTGATTCTCACCTATGCTGTTGTTATACTAAATCCCCAAATACCAAAATATTTTAATATCATTTCGCCAAATAGAATGAGAAAACACCTTCACTGCAATGTGCTGTACAAAAGAATTCCTCACTTCTCATCCCTAAAACCCAGACCTTAAGTTACTGTTTTCATAAAAGGATTGGCCTATATCAGAAACTGTGGGGATTCACATTTTCATCAAGTAACACTCCGTTTCTATAAGTGACTACTAAAAAATTGTCTAGACTTGGGATGAAACATGTTGGCCCTATGGAACCTTGTAAATGATTTTTAACTATCCAAGGTGCTTTTGTTACATGGAATCAGCTTCATTTTGCTATATGAGAATAATGCCCTAAAACATCACCTGCTTGTGACACAACTATTCTCTGTCTACTACAGCGTTATTGTTTAAACATATTTTTGGTTGCTTTTGAGTGATGGAGGGTGGAGTTGGAGTTGGAGGGTGGAGTTGGAGGGTGGAGTTGGAGTTGGAGGGTTGAGTTGGTGTTGCAGGGTGGAGTTGGAGTTGGAGGGTGGAGTTGAAGGGTGGAATTGGAGGGTGGAGTTGGAGGGTGGAGGGTGGGTTGGAGGGTGGAGGTTGGAGTTGGAGTTGGAGGGTGGAGTTGGAGGGTGGAGTTGGAGGGTGGAGTTGAAGGGTGCAGTTGGAGTTGGAGGGTGGAGTTGGAGTTGGTGGGTGGAGTTGGAGGGTGGAGTTGGAGTTGGAGGGTAGAGTTGGAGGGTGGAGTTGGAGGGTGGAGTTGGAGGGTGGAATTGGAGTTGGAGGGTGGAGTTGGAGTTGGAGGGTGTTGTTGGAGTTGGAGGGTGGAGTTGGAGTTGGAGGGTGGAGTTGGAGTTGGAGGGCGGAGTTGGAGGGTGGAGGTGGAGTTGGAGGGTGGAGTTGGAGTTGGAGGGTGGAGTTGGAGGGTGGAGTTGAAGGCTGAAATTGGCGGGTGGAGTTGGAGGGTGGTTTGGAGGGTGGAGGTTGGAGTTGGAGGGTGGAGTTGGAGTTGGAGGGTGGCGTCGGAGGGTGGAGTTTGAGGGTGGAGTTGGAGGGTGGAGTTGAAGGGTGCAGTTGGAGTTGGAGGGTGGAGTTGGAGTTGGCGGGTGGAGTTGGAGTTGGAGGGTGGAGTTGGAGTTGGAGGGTAGAGTTGGAGGGTGGAGTTTGTGGGTGGAGTTGGTGTTGGTGGGTGGAGTTGGAGGGTGGGGATGGAGTTGGAGGGTGTAGTTGGAGGGTGGAATTGGAGGGTGGAGTTGGAGTGTGGAGTTGGAGTTGGAGGGAGGAGTTGGAGTTGGAGGGTGGAGTTGGAGGGTGGAGTTGGAGTTGGAGGGTGGAGTTGGAGGGTGGAGTTGGAGTTGGAGTTGGAGGGTGGAGTTGGAGGGTGGAGTTCGAGGGTGGAGTTCGAGGGTGGAGTTGTAGGGTGGAGTAAGAGTTGGAGGGTGGAGTTGGAGTTGTAGAGCGGAGTTGGAGGGTGGAGTAAGAGTTGGAAGGTGGAGTTGGAGTTGTAGGGTGGAGTTGTAGGGTGGAGTTGTAGGGTAGAGTAAGAGTTGGAGGGTAGCGCCTTGAGACCTTGCGGTGATAAGGCGCTATATAAGAACCTTTGACATGACATGACATGACATGCCCTAAAACATCACCTGCTTGTGACACAACTATTCTCTGTCTACTACAGCGTCATTGTTTAAACATATTTTTGGTTGCTTTTCAAGTTGCAAGTTAAATGTATAAGTATGAAGGAAATAGACGGTAAGAACAGCTCAAGATGGCACCTAGGCTGTTCAAAAAGCCTTTAAAATTACCTAATCAGCTAATTTATAAGTTACTGGAGTAAGTATGTAGATGAATCAAAATAAGAAATGGGCAGGTCTCTTGGAGGGATTGTAGTTGGCATAAGCAGACTTGTAGGGGAGCATTACACTCCTCCTGTTCGTAGAATGGATGTGTGCGTGACAGTGATATTTTATGAGTGCAGGCCACCCAGTGCCCCTGTAATAGATTATGTGTGTGTGTGTGTGTGTATATCTTTGAACTGGATGTGAGGACAGACGTATTGTGAGAGTTCAATGAGTTGGAGTTGGAGGGTGGAGCTGGAGGGTGGAGTTGGAGATGGAGGGTGGAGTTGAAGGGTGGATTTGGAGGGTGGAGTTGGAGTTGGAGTTGGAGGGTGGAGTTGAAGGGTGGAGTTGGAGTTGGAGGGTGCAGTTGGAGGGTCCTTTTGGCTATGGCAATGCTTGTTGGTAGCAAACAAGGACAGTGCTGTTGCGGTGCTGAGTGATTATGTGGTTGGGCTGAGTGAAGTGACGGTGTATTAGAGTGATGTGGTGGTGTCAAAGAGTGATGTGGTGGTGTCCCCGAGTGATGTGGTGGTGTTCCCGAGTGATGTGGTGGTGTCCCTGAGTGATGTGGTGGTGTTCCTGAGTGATGTGGTGGTATTCCCAGAGAGATGTGGTGGTGTCCCTAAGTGATGTGGTGGTGTCCCCGAGTGATGTGGTGGTCCCTGAATGATGTGGTGGTGTTCCTGAGTGATGTGGTGGTGCCCCTGAGTGATGTGGTGGTGCCCCTGAGTGATGTGGTGGTGTCCCTGAGGGATGTGGTGGTGTTCCTGAGTGATGGAGGGTGGAGTTGGAGGGTGAAGTTGGAGGGTGGATTTGGAGGGTGGAGTTGGAGGGTGGAGTTGGAGGGTGGAGTTGGAGGGTAGAGTTGGAGTTGGAGGGTAGAGTTGGAGTTGGAGGGTGGAATTGGAGGGTGGAGTTGAAGGGTGGATGGTGGAGTTGGAGTTGGAGGGTGGAGTTGGAGTTGGAGGGTGGAGTTGGAGGGTGAAGTTGGAGTTGGAGGGTGGAGTTGGAGGGTGGAGTTGGAAGGTGGAGTTGGAGGGTGGAGTTCGAGTTGGAGGGTGGAGTTGGAGGTTGGAGTTGGAGGGTGGAGTTGAATGGTGGAGGGTGAAGTTGGGGGTGGAGGGAGGATTTGAGGGTGGAGCTGGAGGGTGGGGTTGGAGTTGGAGGGTGGAGGGTGGAGTTAGAGGGTGGAGTTGAGGTTGGAGGGTAGAGTTGGAGGGTGGAGGTGGAGTTGTAGGGCGGAGTTGGAGGGTGGAGTTAGAGTTGGAGGGTGGAGTTGGAGTTGGAGGGTGGAGTTGGAGGGTGGAGTTGGAGTTGGAGGGTGGAGTTGGAGTTGGAGATTGGAGTTGGAGGGTGGAGTTGGAGTTGGAGCGTGGAGTTGGAGGGTGGAGTTGGAGTTTGAGGGTGGAGTTGAAGGGTGGAGTTGGAGGGTGGAGGGTGGGTTGGAGGGTTGGAGGGTGGAGGTTGGAGTTGGAGGGTAGAGTTGGAGTTGGAGGGTGTAGTTGGAGGGTGGAGTTGGAATGTGGAGTTGAAGGGTGCAGTTAGAGTTGGAGGGTGGAGTTGGAGTTGGCGGATGGAATTGGAGGGTAGAGTTGGAGGGTAGAGTTGGAGGGTGGAGTTGGAGGGTGGAGTTTGAGTTGGAGTATGGAGTTGGAGGGTGGAGTTGGAGTTGGAGTTGGAGGGTGGAGTTGGGGGGTGGAGTTAGAGTTGGAGGGTGGAGTTGGAATTGGAGGGTGGAGTTGGAGGGTGGAGTTGGAGGGTGGAGTTGGAGGGTAGAGTTGGAGTTGGAGGTCGGAGTTGGAGTTGGAGGGTGGAGTTGGAGTTGGAGGGTGGAGTTGGAGTGTGGAGTTGGAGGGTGGAGTTGGAGTTGAAGTGTGAAGTTGGAGGGTGGAGTTGGAGTTAGAGGGTGGAGTTGGAGTTGGAGGATAGAGTCGGAGTTGGAGTTGGAGGGTGGAGTTGGAGTTGGAGGGTGGAGTTGGAGTTGGAGGGTGGAGTTGGAGTTGGAGGGTGGAGATGGAGGGTGGAGTTGGATTTTTGGAATTGGAGGGTGGAGTTGGAGTTGGAGGGTGGTGTTGGAATTGGAGGGTGTAGTTGGAGTTGGAGGGTGGAGTTGGAGGGTGGAGTTGAATGGTGGAGGGTGGAGTTGGAGTTGGAGGGTGGAGTTTGAGGGTGAAGTTGGAGGGTGGAGTTGGAGGGTGGAGTTGGAGTTTGAGGTTGGAGATGGAGGGTGGAGTTAAGGTTGGAGGGCGGAGTTGGAGAGTGGAGTTGGAGAGTGGAGTTGGAGGGTGGAGTTGGAGTAGGAGTAGGAGGGTGGAGTTGGAGGGTGGAGTTGGGGGGTAGAGTTGGAGGGTGGAGTTGGGGGGTGGAGTTGGAGGGTGGCGTTGGAGTTGAGGGTGGAGTTGGAGTTGGAGGGTGGAGTTGGAGGGTCGATTTGGAGTTGGAGGGTGGAGTTGGAGGTTGGAGTTGAACGGTGGAGGGTGGAGTTGGAGTTGGAGGGTGGAGTTGGGTTGTGGAGTTGAGGTTGGAGTGTGGAGTTGGAGGGTAGAGTTGGAGGGTGGAGTTGGAGTTGAAGGGTGGAGTTAGAGGGTGGAGTTGGAGTTGGAGGGTGGAGGTGGAGGGTGGAGTTGGAGTTGGAGGTTGGAATTGGAGGGTGGAGTTGAAGGGTGGATGGTGGAGTTGGATTTGGAGGGTGGAGTTTGAGTTGGAGGGTGGAGTTGGAGGGTGAAGTTGGAGTTGGAGGGTGGAGTTGGAGTTAGAGGGTGGAGTTGGAGGGTGGAGTTGGAGTTGGAGGGTGGAGTTGAGTTGGAGGGTGGAGTTGGAGTTGGAGGGTGGAGTTGGAGGGTGGAGTTGGAGTGTGGAGGGTGGGTTGGAGGGTGGAGGTTGCAGTTGGAGGTTGGAGTTGGAGGGTGTAGTTGGAGTTGGAGGGTGGAGTTGGAGTTGGCGGGTGGAGTTGAAGGGTGGAGTTGGAGTTGGAGGGTGGAGTTGGAGGGTAGAGTTGGAGGGTAGAGTTGGAGGGTGGAGTTGGAAGGTGGAGTTGGAGTTGGAGGGTGGAGTTGGAGGGTGGACTTAAAGGGTGGAGGGTGGAGTTGAAGTTGGAGGGTGGAGTTGGAGTTGGAGGGTGGAGTTGGAGGGTGGAGGTGGAGTTGGAGGGTGGAGTTGGAGTTGGAAGGTGGAGTTGGAGTTGGTGGGTGGAGTTGGAGGGTGGAGTTGGAGTTGGAGTGTGGAGTTTGAGGGTGGAGTTGGAGGGTGGAGTTGGATTTGGTGGGTGGAGTTGGAGGGTGGAGTTGGAGGGTGGAGTTGAAGGGTGGAGTTGGAGGGTGGAGTTGGAGGGTAGAGTTGGAGTTGGAGGGTAGAGTTGGAGTTGGAGGGTGGAATTGGAGGGTGGAGTTGAAGGGTGGATGGTGGAGTTGGAGTTGGAGGGTGGAGTTGGAGTTGGAGGGTGGAGTTGGAGGGTGAAGTTGGAGTTGGAGGGTGGAGTTGGAGGGTGGAGTTGGAAGGTGGAGTTGGAGGGTGGAGTTCGAGTTGGAGGGTGGAGTTGGAGGTTGGAGTTGGAGGGTGGAGTTGAATGGTGGAGGGTGAAGTTGGGGGTGGAGGGAGGATTTGAGGGTGGAGCTGGAGGGTGGGGTTGGAGTTGGAGGGTGGAGGGTGGAGTTAGAGGGTGGAGTTGAGGTTGGAGGGTAGAGTTGGAGGGTGGAGGTGGAGTTGTAGGGCGGAGTTGGAGGGTGGAGTTAGAGTTGGAGGGTGGAGTTGGAGTTGGAGGGTGGAGTTGGAGGGTGGAGTTGGAGTTGGAGGGTGGAGTTGGAGTTGGAGATTGGAGTTGGAGGGTGGAGTTGGAGTTGGAGCGTGGAGTTGGAGGGTGGAGTTGGAGTTTGAGGGTGGAGTTGAAGGGTGGAGTTGGAGGGTGGAGGGTGGGTTGGAGGGTTGGAGGGTGGAGGTTGGAGTTGGAGGGTAGAGTTGGAGTTGGAGGGTGTAGTTGGAGGGTGGAGTTGGAATGTGGAGTTGAAGGGTGCAGTTAGAGTTGGAGGGTGGAGTTGGAGTTGGCGGATGGAATTGGAGGGTAGAGTTGGAGGGTAGAGTTGGAGGGTGGAGTTGGAGGGTGGAGTTTGAGTTGGAGTATGGAGTTGGAGGGTGGAGTTGGAGTTGGAGTTGGAGGGTGGAGTTGGGGGGTGGAGTTAGAGTTGGAGGGTGGAGTTGGAATTGGAGGGTGGAGTTGGAGGGTGGAGTTGGAGGGTAGAGTTGGAGTTGGAGGTCGGAGTTGGAGTTGGAGGGTGGAGTTGGAGTTGGAGGGTGGAGTTGGAGTGTGGAGTTGGAGGGTGGAGTTGGAGTTGAAGTGTGAAGTTGGAGGGTGGAGTTGGAGTTAGAGGGTGGAGTTGGAGTTGGAGGATAGAGTCGGAGTTGGAGTTGGAGGGTGGAGTTGGAGTTGGAGGGTGGAGTTGGAGTTGGAGGGTGGAGTTGGAGTTGGAGGGTGGAGATGGAGGGTGGAGTTGGATTTTTGGAATTGGAGGGTGGAGTTGGAGTTGGAGGGTGGTGTTGGAATTGGAGGGTGTAGTTGGAGTTGGAGGGTGGAGTTGGAGGGTGGAGTTGAATGGTGGAGGGTGGAGTTGGAGTTGGAGGGTGGAGTTTGAGGGTGAAGTTGGAGGGTGGAGTTGGAGGGTGGAGTTGGAGTTTGAGGTTGGAGATGGAGGGTGGAGTTAAGGTTGGAGGGCGGAGTTGGAGAGTGGAGTTGGAGAGTGGAGTTGGAGGGTGGAGTTGGAGTAGGAGTAGGAGGGTGGAGTTGGAGGGTGGAGTTGGGGGGTAGACTTGGAGGGTGGAGTTGGGGGGTGGAGTTGGAGGGTGGCGTTGGAGTTGAGGGTGGAGTTGGAGTTGGAGGGTGGAGTTGGAGGGTCGATTTGGAGTTGGAGGGTGGAGTTGGAGGTTGGAGTTGAACGGTGGAGGGTGGAGTTGGAGTTGGAGGGTGGAGTTGGGTTGTGGAGTTGAGGTTGGAGTGTGGAGTTGGAGGGTAGAGTTGGAGGGTGGAGTTGGAGTTGAAGGGTGGAGTTAGAGGGTGGAGTTGGAGTTGGAGGGTGGAGGTGGAGGGTGGAGTTGGAGTTGGAGGTTGGAATTGGAGGGTGGAGTTGAAGGGTGGATGGTGGAGTTGGATTTGGAGGGTGGAGTTTGAGTTGGAGGGTGGAGTTGGAGGGTGAAGTTGGAGTTGGAGGGTGGAGTTGGAGTTAGAGGGTGGAGTTGGAGGGTGGAGTTGGAGTTGGAGGGTGGAGTTGAGTTGGAGGGTGGAGTTGGAGTTGGAGGGTGGAGTTGGAGGGTGGAGTTGGAGTGTGGAGGGTGGGTTGGAGGGTGGAGGTTGCAGTTGGAGGTTGGAGTTGGAGGGTGTAGTTGGAGTTGGAGGGTGGAGTTGGAGTTGGCGGGTGGAGTTGAAGGGTGGAGTTGGAGTTGGAGGGTGGAGTTGGAGGGTAGAGTTGGAGGGTAGAGTTGGAGGGTGGAGTTGGAAGGTGGAGTTGGAGTTGGAGGGTGGAGTTGGAGGGTGGACTTAAAGGGTGGAGGGTGGAGTTGAAGTTGGAGGGTGGAGTTGGAGTTGGAGGGTGGAGTTGGAGGGTGGAGGTGGAGTTGGAGGGTGGAGTTGGAGTTGGAAGGTGGAGTTGGAGTTGGTGGGTGGAGTTGGAGGGTGGAGTTGGAGTTGGAGTGTGGAGTTTGAGGGTGGAGTTGGAGGGTGGAGTTGGATTTGGTGGGTGGAGTTGGAGGGTGGAGTTGGAGGGTGGAGTTGAAGGGTGGAGTTGGAGGGTGGAGTTGGAGTTGGAGGGTGGAGTTGGAGGGTGGAGTTAGAGGGTTGAGTTGGAGTTGGAGAGTGGATTTGGAGGGTGAAATTGGAGTTGGAGGGTGCAGTTGTAGTTGTAGGTTTGGAGTTGGAGGGTGGAGTTGGAGTTGGAGGATGGAGTTGGAGGGTGGAGTTAGAGGGTGGAGTTGGAGGGTGGCGTTGGAGTTGAGGGTGGAGTTGGAGTTGGAGGGTGGAGTTGGAGGGTCGATTTGGAGTTGGAGGGTGGAGTTGGGTTGTGGAGTTGAGGTTGGAGTGTGGAGTTGGAGGGTGGAGTTGGAGTTGAAGGGTGGAGTTGGAGTTGAAGGGTGGAGTTAGAGGGTGTAGTTGGAGGGTGGAGGTGGAGGGTGGAGTTGGAGTTGGAGGTTGGAATTGGAGGGTGGAGTTGAAGGGTGGATGGTGGAGTTGGATTTGGAGGGTGGAGTTAAAGTTGGAGGGTGGAGTTGGAGGGTGAAGTTGGAGTTGGAGGGTGGAGTTGGAGTTAGAGGGTGGAGTTGGAGGGTGGAGTTGGAGTTGGAGGGTGGAGTTGAGTTGGAGGGTGGAGTTGGAGTTGGAGGGTGGAGTTGGAGGGTGGAGTTGGAGTGTGGAGGGTGGGTTGGAGGGTGGAGGTTGCAGTTGGAGGTTGGAGTTGGAGGGTGTAGTTGGAGTTGGAGGGTGGAGTTGGAGTTGGCGGGTGGAGTTGAAGGGTGGAGTTGGAGTTGCAGGGTGGAGTTGGAGGGTAGAGTTGGAGGGTAGAGTTGGAGGGTGGAGTTGGAAGGTGGAGTTGGAGTTGGAGGGTGGAGTTGGAGGGTGGACTTAAAGGGTGGAGGGTAGAGTTGGAGTTGGAGGGTGGAGTTGGAGTTGGAGGGTGGAGTTGCAGGGTGGAGGTGGAGTTGGAGGGTGGAGTTGGAGTTGGAAGGTGGAGTTGGAGTTGGTGGGTGGAGTTGGAGGGTGGAGTTGGAGTTGGAGTGTGGAGTTTGAGGGTGGAGTTGGAGGGTGGAGTTGGATTTGGTGGGTGGAGTTGGAGGGTGGAGTTGGAGGGTGGAGTTGAAGGGTGGAGTTGGAGGGTGGAGTTGGAGTTAGAGGGTGGAGTTGGAGGGTGGAGTTAGAGGGTTGAGTTGGAGTTGGAGGGTGGATTTGGAGGGTGAAATTGGAGTTGGAGGGTGCAGTTGTAGTTGTAGGTTTGGAGTTGGAGGGTGGAGTTGGAGTTGGAGGATGGAGTTGGAGGGTGGAGTTAGAGGGTAGAGTTGGAGGATGGAGTTGGAGTTGGAGGGTGGAGTTGGAGGGTGGAGTTAAAGGGTGGAGGGTGGAGTTGGAGGTTGGAGCTGGAGTTGGAGTTGGAGGGTGGAGTTGGAGGGTGGAGTTGGAAGGTGGATTTGGAGGGTGGAGTTGGAGGGTGGAGTTGGAGTTGGAGGGTGGAGTTGGAGGATGGAGTTGGAGTTGGAGGGTGGAGTTGGAGGTTGGAGTTGGAGACTGGTTTTTGGAGTTGGAGGGTGAAGTTGGAGTTGGAGGGTGGAGTTAGAGTTGGAGGGTGGAGTTAGAGTTGGAGGGTGGAGTTGGAGGTTTGAGTTGGAGGGTGGAGTTGAATGGTGGAGGCTGGCGTTGGAGGGAGGATTTGAGGGGGGAGTTGGAGGGTGGGGTTGGAGTTGAAGGGTGGAGTTAGAGGGTGGAGTTGAGGTTGGAGGGTAGAGTTGGAGGGTGGAGGTGGAGTTGGAGTGTGGAGTTTGAGGGTGGAGTTGGAGGGTGGAGTTGGATTTGGTGGGTGGAGTTGGAGGGTGGAGTTGGAGGGTGGAGTTGAAGGGTGGAGTTGGAGGGTGGAGTTGGAGTTGGAGGGTGGAGTTGGAGGGTGGAGTTAGAGGGTTGAGTTGGAGTTGGAGGGTGGATTTGGAGGGTGAAATTGGAGTTGGAGGGTGCAGTTGTAGTTGTAGGTTTGGAGTTGGAGGGTGGAGTTGGAGTTGGAGGATGGAGTTGGAGGGTGGAGTTAGAGGGTGGAGTTGGAGGGTGGCGTTGGAGTTGAGGGTGGAGTTGGAGTTGGAGGGTGGAGTTGGAGGGTCGATTTGGAGTTGGAGGGTGGAGTTGGAGGTTGGAGTTGAACGGTGGAGGGTGGAGTTGGAGTTGGAGGGTGGAGTTGGGTTGTGGAGTTGAGGTTGGAGTGTGGAGTTGGAGGGTGGAGTTGGAGTTGAAGGGTGGAGTTAGAGGGTGGAGTTGGAGGGTGGAGGGTGGAGTTGGAGTTGGAGGTTGGAATTGGAGGGTGGAGTTGAAGGGTGGATGGTGGAGTTGGATTTGGAGGGTGGAGTTTGAGTTGGAGGGTGGAGTTGGAGGGTGAAGTTGGAGTTGGAGGGTGGAGTTGGATTTAGAGGGTGGAGTTGGAGGGTGGAGTTGGAGTTGGAGGGTGGAGTTGAGTTGGAGGGTGGAGTTAGAGTTGGAGGGTGGAGTTGGAGGGTGGAGTTGGAGTGTGGAGGGTGGGTTGGAGGGTGGAGGTTGCAGTTGGAGGTTGGAGTTGGAGGGTGTAGTTGGAGTTGGAGGGTGGAGTTGGAGTTGGCGGGTGGAGTTGAAGGGTGGAGTTGGAGTTGGAGGGTGGAGTTGGAGGGTAGAGTTGGAGGGTAGAGTTGGAGGGTGGAGTTGAAGGGTGGATGGTGGAGTTGGATTTGGAGGGTGGAGTTAAAGTTGGAGGGTGGAGTTGGAGGGTGAAGTTGGAGTTGGAGGGTGGAGTTGGAGTTAGAGGGTGGAGTTGGAGGGTGGAGTTGGAGTTGGAGGGTGGAGTTGAGTTGGAGGGTGGAGTTGGAGTTGGAGGGTGGAGTTGGAGGGTGGAGTTGGAGTGTGGAGGGTGGGTTGGAGGGTGGAGGTTGCAGTTGGAGGTTGGAGTTGGAGGGTGTAGTTGGAGTTGGAGGGTGGAGTTGGAGTTGGCGGGTGGAGTTGAAGGGTGGAGTTGGAGTTGCAGGGTGGAGTTGGAGGGTAGAGTTGGAGGGTAGAGTTGGAGGGTGGAGTTGGAAGGTGGAGTTGGAGTTGGAGGGTGGAGTTGGAGGGTGGACTTAAAGGGTGGAGGGTAGAGTTGGAGTTGGAGGGTGGAGTTGGAGTTGGAGGGTGGAGTTGCAGGGTGGAGGTGGAGTTGGAGGGTGGAGTTGGAGTTGGAAGGTGGAGTTGGAGTTGGTGGGTGGAGTTGGAGGGTGGAGTTGGAGTTGGAGTGTGGAGTTTGAGGGTGGAGTTGGAGGGTGGAGTTGGATTTGGTGGGTGGAGTTGGAGGGTGGAGTTGGAGGGTGGAGTTGAAGGGTGGAGTTGGAGGGTGGAGTTGGAGTTAGAGGGTGGAGTTGGAGGGTGGAGTTAGAGGGTTGAGTTGGAGTTGGAGGGTGGATTTGGAGGGTGAAATTGGAGTTGGAGGGTGCAGTTGTAGTTGTAGGTTTGGAGTTGGAGGGTGGAGTTGGAGTTGGAGGATGGAGTTGGAGGGTGGAGTTAGAGGGTAGAGTTGGAGGATGGAGTTGGAGTTGGAGGGTGGAGTTGGAGGGTGGAGTTAAAGGGTGGAGGGTGGAGTTGGAGGTTGGAGCTGGAGTTGGAGTTGGAGGGTGGAGTTGGAGGGTGGAGTTGGAAGGTGGATTTGGAGGGTGGAGTTGGAGGGTGGAGTTGGAGTTGGAGGGTGGAGTTGGAGGATGGAGTTGGAGTTGGAGGGTGGAGTTGGAGGTTGGAGTTGGAGACTGGTTTTTGGAGTTGGAGGGTGAAGTTGGAGTTGGAGGGTGGAGTTAGAGTTGGAGGGTGGAGTTAGAGTTGGAGGGTGGAGTTGGAGGTTTGAGTTGGAGGGTGGAGTTGAATGGTGGAGGCTGGCGTTGGAGGGAGGATTTGAGGGGGGAGTTGGAGGGTGGGGTTGGAGTTGAAGGGTGGAGTTAGAGGGTGGAGTTGAGGTTGGAGGGTAGAGTTGGAGGGTGGAGGTGGAGTTGGAGTGTGGAGTTTGAGGGTGGAGTTGGAGGGTGGAGTTGGATTTGGTGGGTGGAGTTGGAGGGTGGAGTTGGAGGGTGGAGTTGAAGGGTGGAGTTGGAGGGTGGAGTTGGAGTTGGAGGGTGGAGTTGGAGGGTGGAGTTAGAGGGTTGAGTTGGAGTTGGAGGGTGGATTTGGAGGGTGAAATTGGAGTTGGAGGGTGCAGTTGTAGTTGTAGGTTTGGAGTTGGAGGGTGGAGTTGGAGTTGGAGGATGGAGTTGGAGGGTGGAGTTAGAGGGTGGAGTTGGAGGGTGGCGTTGGAGTTGAGGGTGGAGTTGGAGTTGGAGGGTGGAGTTGGAGGGTCGATTTGGAGTTGGAGGGTGGAGTTGGAGGTTGGAGTTGAACGGTGGAGGGTGGAGTTGGAGTTGGAGGGTGGAGTTGGGTTGTGGAGTTGAGGTTGGAGTGTGGAGTTGGAGGGTGGAGTTGGAGGGTGGAGTTGGAGTTGAAGGGTGGAGTTAGAGGGTGGAGTTGTGGAGGGTGGAGTTGGAGTTGGAGGTTGGAATTGGAGGGTGGAGTTGAAGGGTGGATGGTGGAGTTGGATTTGGAGGGTGGAGTTTGAGTTGGAGGGTGGAGTTGGAGGGTGAAGTTGGAGTTGGAGGGTGGAGTTGGATTTAGAGGGTGGAGTTGGAGGGTGGAGTTGGAGTTGGAGGGTGGAGTTGAGTTGGAGGGTGGAGTTAGAGTTGGAGGGTGGAGTTGGAGGGTGGAGTTGGAGTGTGGAGGGTGGGTTGGAGGGTGGAGGTTGCAGTTGGAGGTTGGAGTTGGAGGGTGTAGTTGGAGTTGGAGGGTGGAGTTGGAGTTGGCGGGTGGAGTTGAAGGGTGGAGTTGGAGTTGGAGGGTGGAGTTGGAGGGTAGAGTTGGAGGGTAGAGTTGGAGGGTGGAGTTGGAAGGTGGAGTTGGAGTTGGAGGGTGGAGTTGGAGGGTGGACCTAAAGGGTGGAGGGTAGAGTTGGAGTTGGAGGGTGGAGTTGGAGTTGGAGGGTGGAGTTGGAGGGTGGAGGTGGAGTTGGAGGGTGGAGTTGGAGTTGGAAGGTGGAGTTGGAGTTGGTGGGTGGAGTTGGAGGGTGGAGTTGGAGTTGGAGTGTGGAGTTTGAGGGTGGAGTTGGAGGGTGGAGTTGGATTTGGTGGGTGGAGTTGGAGGGTGGAGTTGGAGGGTGGAGTTGAAGGGTGGAGTTGGAGGGTAGAGTTGGAGTTGGAGGGTGGAGTTGGAGGGTGGAGTTAGAGGGTTGAGTTGGAGTTGGAGGGTGGATTTGGAGGGTGAAATTGGAGTTGGAGGGTGCAGTTGTAGTTGTAGGTTTGGAGTTGGAGGGTGGAGTTGGAGTTGGATGATGGAGTTGGAGGGTGGAGTTAGAGGGTAGAGTTGGAGGATGGAGTTGGAGTTGGAGGGTGGAGTTGGAGGGTGGAGTTAAAGGGTGGAGGGTGGAGTTGGAGGTTGGAGCTGGAGTTGGAGTTGGAGGGTGGAGTTGGAGGGTGGAGTTGGAAGGTGGATTTGGAGGGTGGAGTTGGAGGGTGGAGTTGGAGTTGGAGGGTGGAGTTGGAGTTGGAGGGTGGAGTTGGAGTTGGAGTTGGAGGGTGGAGTTGGAGGTTGGAGTTGGAGGGTGGTTTTTGGAGTTGGAGGGTGAAGTTGGAGTTGGAGGGTGTAGTTAGAGTTGGAGGGTGGAGTTAGAGTTGGAGGGTGGAGTTGGAGGTTTGAGTTGGAGGGTGGAGTTGAATGGTGGAGGCTGGCGTTGGAGGGAGGATTTGAGGGTGGAGTTGGAGGGTGGGGTTGGAGTTGGAGGGTGGAGTTAGAGGGTGGAGTTGAGTTTGGAGGGTAGAGTTGGAGGGTGGAGGTGGAGTTGGAGGGTGGAGTTGGAGGGTGGAGTTGAAGGGTGGATGGTGGAGTTGAAGTTGGAGGGTGGAGTTGGAGTTGGAGGGTGGAGTTGGAGGGTGGAGTGTGAAGTAGGAGTTGGAGGGTGGAGGGTGAAGTTGGAGGGTGGAGTTGGAGGGTGGAGTTGGAGTTGGAGGGTGGAGTTGGAGGGTGGAGTTGGAGGGTGGAGTTGGAGTTGGAGGGTGGCGTTGGAGGGTGGAGGTGGAGTTGGAGTTGGAGGGTGGAGTTGGAGTTGGAGGGTGGAGGGTGGAGTTGGAGTTGGAGTGTGGAGTTGGAGGGTGGAGTCGGAGTTGGAGGGTGGAGTAGGAGTTGAAGGGAGGAGTTGGAGGGTGGAGTTGAAGTTGGAGGATGGAGTTGGAGGTTGCAGTTGGAGGGTGGAGTTGGAATTGGAGGGTGGAGTTGGAGGGTGGAGGGTAGAGTTGGAGGGTGGAGAGAGAGGGGTAGGGAGGAGAAAACAAGAAAAGCGGACATCAAAGGAAGGGTGGGCGGGAACGAATATATGGGGTGTGAGTGAGCGAAAGTTAATTGCTGTTAGAGGGGGAGCAGGAAGTGAGGCCAAGCACGCGCTGGCGAAAGCAGTCTGCTGCTTTTAAGTCAATGCCAGATGCCTACTTCCCACTTTAATGCCTCACATGCACTGGCCATAAACCGCATTCCAGAGGTCTTTGGTAGACTTTTCTTCTCCCCTTACTATAATCTCGCATAGCGATTGCTCACGCAATAGCTAGGCTCGACCTAATGAGGGGCATCAATCAGATCAAAACTATTTTATTCATAGTGACTTGCAAAACCCACCACAAAGATTGTGTCCATATATTAACATTGAAGGCAATGCTGAACCATCTACTGCCCTAACCTCTGCAGGAACATTCTTAGTGATCCAAGGTATCTCTAATGATTGTCCAAACTTGATAACCATATAATTCCCTGAGACACCTAAACCTGACCTGAAGTCCTGAAACAAATTCACCTTGTTCATTGGATAAAATAATTTTGTTAGGAACTGCTACATGAGTAATCAATCACTACATAGTATTAGCTGCCTATTTTGTGACAAACTGCTTATCTTCACTCAACAAGGCAGCATCATTTATTGTCGAGGCGCTCCGTTTTCCACTGGTTGTAACCTTTCTAACTGAAGGCATCTGTATTTGACTCTTGAAAATTCTATGTTTACTGTGACAATCTTTTAGATAATATCCAGATTTACCACAATACAAACACATTCTTTGTACACATCTTCTTTTCGTTTCTTCCTTTTGCAAAGCTCATATCATAATAAATTGCAAGGATTAAAAATAAAAAAAGACTGTTATGAACGGAGGTTTGCTCCCTGGGGCGGGGCCTATGTTGGCACCGCGAATGTCACATCTGCTGCTGACTACGCCAACAATACGATGCAGTGCCAAATGATGCCAACTACCAGCATGCAAGGGGAAATTGCAAAAAATGATTCAGGATGCAGTCTGACACTAGGGAATATTCTCATATAAAGAATCAGCGTCTAGATAGAGTCTCTACCAACTAAAGCGTTATGGAATGTAAGTAACTTGTTCGTCAAGATGTTAGTTATCACCTCTGTTGTAGGTAGGGTCAGGTCAAGGACCTCCTCAGACCCTAGGCACCACAGACATAGTTCATAGGGATCTGTCACAGACATTGTTTTTCAACATTCCCTGAAATGTTTAAGCCTTGCTGTTTTGGTAGGTGACATATTGTCCCTGGGACTCTGAAAAAGAACGTTTTGGGAGAAAAATTGTTGTCAAAGAGAGGAGGAGTAAGCTCTGTTTCCGCCTCAAAAAGCATGTATACAAAGGAACTGGCATCAGTACGCCTGGATGGTGGTTATTTACACCCAAGTCTTCTGGAGTGGAACAACATCAGCACGGAGGTACACATCGCCATCTACTGGTATACAAGAGTACTGCTGCTTTTAAATATCTGGATCCAGTCTGATGCCTACCAGAAGCCTTAAAACAGCAGCATGTCATGCCAATTTTATTTGCTCTAGCATCATCCATGTAGCCATGACTGTCACAGCAACCTGTTGCTTTCATTGAACCCCCAAGTCATACTTTCCAACCATTCAGTAAAAGGTGGAAATCCATTAAGGAACTATTTGTCTCATCATCTTAAGAAAATAATGGTAATTATCCTAGCTTCTTTCTGCACTGTCTATAAAAATCTCAGTTTTTGTCAAGACCGTAGGGAAGGATTATGCATAGTTTAAAGCGTACTCACCACCGACTGTACTGCATAGCTTTAAAATAAAACCACTTAAACGTAGGATACCCACACCACTTGACATCCTTGAAAATGTTGTCCAATCTCGCTCCCACTACCAGGGCTTTTAGTGCCTTGGAAACTCCTGTCGATTGTGGCTCAAACCTGCAAATTTCAACCCTCCCTTGTTCAATCATCCACCTGATGCATCTGTGTAAGGCAGATGAAGACATTGTAGTGCCGACTGGTCTTGATTCTGTTGTCCTCTTGAAAGTTGTATGAAGTGTGTATCAATAGCAAATTGATGTTGCTAGAAAGCATGTAAGAAAGTCTAAAGACACTGGAGGAAAGGTTTTAACTCAAACCCTAATAAGAATGCCATTTCCAGATTTGAAAACCTATAAAATAGCCATTAAAACAAAACATTCGACTCACTTTGTGCTCAGAGTAATCAGTTCACCTCTCGGACTAGACCGATTTTGGAGATTGTTAGAGAGTTTAGCCCACTCACTGTGAAAGATGTAAGTCTCTGCCCTCCTACACTTTATACAACCAACTCTATCACTTTTTTTGCAGGAAGCATTTTAGAAATTAGCTCACCGTCTGCAGACCCCTCAATAACATATTAGCTGGACCCTACTTCTCAAGGAAACACTTTTATGCATTTTAAGCCTATAAAATAGGAAGAGCTACTTGAGCAGCTGAAAGAGATATTATCAAGATCTCTTTGGGATATCTGTAAGATGAAGATCATTCACACAGTTTGTGAAATTATTTGAATTAAACTTACAGAATTAATGTATCAGGCCAGGTACCTAATGGGTGGGAAAATACTGCTGTCTTTGGAGCATAATTAAAGTTTACGTCAATTACCGACCTGTATCATTTTATCGTTTGGCACCAAACTGATGCAAAGCCTGGCTAATAATCAGTTATCAAGTTATTTGGAAAATAATTGCTCAGCCCGCAACAATCAGGTTTTAGACCAATGCACTCCTCTGATTAAGCCTTGACGTCCCTGTTGGATGCCCTCCATCTGTTGCATTCCTGATTCTTTTAGGCCTTTTGGCTTCTTTTGAGTCTGTTTCCTATCCAGTGCTTAACGTGGATAAAATCAAACTTAGTAGTGGGCAACAAACTAAACAGCTGGGCTAACAACTGTTGGCTGGATAATCAATCATATAAGTCAAATATCACACAAGTTCCTCCAAAAGTTTCTTTAACCAATAAATGATGAAGTCGGCACAATCTGGAGTGTTATCAAAGGGTAAAAAGCTTTAGAGCAAGGGGATCTGGCAAGCCCATCTTGCTGCAACATTAGGATTCAAGGTCTTGCGTGAGTGGGAGAAGATTTTCAGACTTACATTCAGAAGCTACTCCCACACATCGTGAACAACATCGTTAACATGCACTGTACATACATATGTTTGAATGTTCCTCACCCATTACTGTACCCATATGTGATGAGTTCCAACACCTACAGGAGTACTGCACGTGTCTTGCATAATTATGTAATGATTATTTTGCCTCCCAATACTGTATCCCTCTTACCCAAAATTGTGAAGCACTCTGATACCCGTAAGGGTCACGATGGCGCTATACAAAACTTTATGAATAAATGTTTGTGCCTTGCGCACCAGACTCAAACATTTTACCGCTGACCTGACTCTGTGAAATATCTAGTCTGTTATGTGACTTGTTCACCAGCCATTAATATTTTGCTATGTATGACTATAAGGGAGAGCCATTAGCATGAATACCGAATTTCAAATCCTGTTATTGCTATTACAGAAAAACTGGGAGAAAAAAGTTGTTTCATAATGTTGCAAACTGATAAATCAGTTCCAGGTTATCCTGCCATGGCTCTCAGAGAGCCTGTCAGCATTGGATGAAGAGCAGAGAGCACACCTTGGAGCAAGGAAGGAAAGGAAAGCTCTAGAGAGAAATGTGGTAGGGTAGCCAGAGGCCAGGAATAATGTTTTTATATTTTGGCAGGAGAACGATTTAAAGAGAGGTGTGGTGGGAGGCAAAATACCAGGCTTATCAGTGAGTAAGGCAATGGCTTTTCCCTCAGAGTTCTGAGATGCATCATAGACAGGGCCAGACTGGGCGTGATAAGGCGCTATATAAGAACCTTTGACATGACATGACATGACATGCCCTAAAACATCACCTGCTTGTGACACAACTATTCTCTGTCTACTACAGCGTCATTGTTTAAACATATTTTTGGTTGCTTTTCAAGTTGCAAGTTAAATGTATAAGTATGAAGGAAATAGATGGTAAGAACAGCTCAAGATGGCACCTAGGCTGTTCAAAAAACCTTTAAAATTACCTAATCAGCTAATTTATAAGTTACTGGAGTAAGTATGTAGATGAATCAAGATAAGAAATGGGCAGGTCTCTTGGAGGGATTGTAGTTGGCATAAGCAGACTTGTAGGGGAGCATTACACTCCTCCTGTTCGCAGAATGGATGTGTGGGTGACAGTGATATTTTATGAGTGCAGGCCACCCAGTGCCCCTGTAATAGATTATGTGTGTGTGTGTGTGTGTATATCTTTGAACTGGATGTGAGGACAGACGTATTGTGAGAGTTCAATGAGTTGGAGTTGGAGGGTGGAGTTGGAGGGTGGAGTTGGAGATGGAGGGTGGAGTTGGAGGGTGGATTTGGAGGGTGGAGTTGGAGTTGGAGTTGGAGGGTGGAGTTGGAGGGTGGAGTTGAAGTTGGAGGGTGCAGTTGGAGTTGGAGGGTCATATTGGCTATGGCAAGGCTTGTTGGTAGCAAGCAAGGACAGTGCTGTTGTGGTGCTGAGTGATGATGTGGTTGGGCTGAGTGAAGTGACGGTGTATTAGAGTGATGTGGTGGTGTCAAAGAGTGATGTGGTGGTGTCCCCGAGTGATGTGGTGGTGTCCCCGAGTGATGTGGTGGTGTCCCTGAGTGATGTGGTGGTGTTCCTGAGTGATGTGGTGGTATTCCCAGAGAGATGTGGTGGTGTCCCTAAGTGATGTGGTGGTGTCCCCGAGTGATGTGGTGGTCCCTGAATGATGTGGTGGTGTTCCTGAGTGATGTGGTGGTGCCCCTGAGTGATGTGGTGGTGCCCCTGAGTGATGTGGTGGTGTCCCTGAGGGATGTGGTGATGTTCCTGAGTGATGGAGGGTGGAGTTGGAGGGTGGAGTTGGAGGGTGGATTTGGAGGGTGGAGTTGGAGGGTGGAGTTGGAGGGTGGAGTTGGAGGGTAGAGTTGGAGTTGGAGGGTAGAGTTGGAGTTGGAGGGTGGAATTGGAGGGTGGAGTTGAAGGGTGGATGGTGGAGTTGGAGTGTGGAGTTGGAGTTGGAGGGTGGAGTTGGAGGGTGAAGTTGGAGTTGGAGGGTGGAGTTGGAGGGTGGAGTTGGAAGGTGGAGTTGGAGGGTGGAGTTAGAGTTGGAGGGTGGAGTTGGAGGTTGGAGTTGGAGCGTGGAGTTGAATGGTGGAGGGTGGAGTTGGGGGTGGAGGGAGGATTTGAGGGTGGAGTTGGAGGGTGGGGTTGGAGTTGGAGGGTGGAGTTAGAGGGTGGAGTTGAGGTTGGAGGGTAGAGTTGGAGGGTGGAGGTGGAGTTGTAGGGCGGAGTTGGAGGGTGGAGTTAGAGTTGGAGGGTGGAGTTGGAGTTGGAGGGTGGAGTTGGAGGGTGGAGTTGGAGTTGGAGGGTGGAGTTGGAGTTGGAGATTGGAGTTGGAGGGTGGAGTTGGAGTTGGAGCATGGAGTTGGAGGGTGGAGTTGGACTTTGAGGGTGGAGTTGAAGGGTGGAGTTGGAGGGTGGAGGGTGGGTTGGAGGGTTGGAGGGTGGAGGTTGGAGTTGGAGGGTAGAGTTGGAGTTGGAGGGTGTAGTTGGAGGGTGGATTGCAACAACTAGGAGGTCTTTTAGTGCTACAGAGTATTATGGCGCACACCTGGGTGACCGCTGATTGGTGTATAAAAGCAAAGTAAACAGTGTTGTTGCAATCCACAGACTTCCAGAGTAGGCTGTCCCCCGCTAATACAATTGTAGCAGACCTATATTGTGAAAGGCTAATTTTTCCAAACACATTTCCTAAACATGAACAGAGACAAAGTGGCTGCGGACCTGTTCGAAAATCTAGCCAAAGGCATGCCAACCCATACAGCAGCAGCGAATTCTGGTCCCCCTCGTGTGGAGGGCCTCAAGGAAAAATTTAAAAGGCTTGAAAAACTTAAATTGCAAGAGAACTCACGTTGGTGGGATGCCACCACTCTCAAACAATACATGCGCCTGAAACAAATACCTAGAGGCTTGCGCTCTCAGATCTTTCCTACCTATGACAACCTAGATGTAGATCTGATGAAGAAATGGGAAGACTCGGTCAATAACAACTCTTTTGTCCTTATGGACATCCTAATAGAAAGCGCAGACCGGAAGACCCTAAAACTACAGGGAGAAATTTCGACCCTTGAACAGGAAATAAAAGACTTGAATTTACCAGAACCCACTGTAAAAAACTATACAATTTTGGATGAGATCCTACTCAAACATCAGGAAGAGATTAAAACTAGAAAAGCCAGACAGATTAAAAGAGATGATGGGGACTACCGCAACGGTAGAGTATTCACCTTTGATCGTAAATATGATGCCATGATTCCCACCACCAAATCTAGAAAACCAGAAGGAAACAACTCTGCCCCTGGCTCTGTTTCCTCGAGCAATACATCTCTAAACACTGTAGGATTAAGCGAACCAGAAACTGAAACAGAGGATAACCTAGATGCGAACAGCAATCCTTTTTTATTAGAAATGGAGCGAATTCGCAAGGGGAATCGGGCACAACTAAGAAGAGGTCCTCCAAAACCCACAGAGGGAGCAGAGGGGGACAACGACGAGTATCGCAAAAAACTAAGATCTGGCAGACCCAAGAACTAGACAACTCCAACAACGAAGTTCAGGTTATTAACCTATCCTCTTTTCCCCTTACCTCTGACATGACAAACTTACTGGCCAAGGGCTTAAGCTTTAACCCATACTCTACTGGTGACATCTGTCAAACAAAAATAGACCTTTTTAAATTTGTCCGTAACTTAAAGATTAAAAAGTACTTTACAGGCAAACCTTCTGACAAAAGAAATGTTAAAAACATTCCTGTTGTATTGGATGAAAATGTTTCTCACACAATAAATGATATACAAGCAGTACATCTATTGTTGTCTATTACCGAGCGAGAAGACAGTCCAATGGAAATGGGTCAACTTCTAGAAGAATTAAACATAGACATGGACTTGGGGGTTGCCAGTGGGCTCAAATCCAAGTCCACATGGACACCAACGTTACCAGGTGGGAATAGTATTGACAATTTTCACAAACATGTATTAGAAGACCTTAACAAAATCAACATTAAAAAACTACATGAAACATTCATATTTAGAGATAATCTAACCAAAGGAGAGCGCATTGCATTGTCCACACTTACTCAGAATCCCTCCATCACTATCCGTGAGGCTGACAAAGGAGGAAACATTGTAGTAATGAACGCCGACGATTACAACAATGAGATATCAAATCAATTAGCAGACCCCTCTTGCTATGAACCCCTTGCATCCAACCCCATGGGTGTACTCACGAAGACTATAAATGACCATTTACTCAAATGGAAAGAAGATGGTCTTCTAAATGACAATGAACATATGTATTTGAAAGTTTCTAAACCAACCTACCCGTGGCTGTATACCCTTCCTAAGATCCACAAGGATCTTCCTTTTCCTCCAGGAAGACCTATAGTGTCAGGCATCGGAGGCCCGACGGAAAGGATAGCGGAATATGTGGACTTGTTTCTGGGCCCACTGGTCAGAAACTTACCATCATATATCCAAGATTCTAAACACATTCTCAGCTTGTTAGGTGATTTAGAATGGCAACCAGGGACCACGCTAGTCACCATGGATGTTGTTGCCCTCTACACCAGCATCAATCCAAAGCTAGGCATTGCGGCAATTACTAAAGTACTATCCAAACGTCCGGCCTCCCTTTGGGCTCACACAGAAATGTTAATTTCTATGATGAACATAATTTTAAACAACAATTTTTTCATCTTCAATAGAAAATGGTACCAACAGAAACGAGGAGTGGCCATGGGTTCGAAATTTTCACCCTCGTTTGCTAACCTTTTCATGGGTGCATTCGAAGCGGACCACCTGTGGGGTACTGACAGCAGCCAATACACTGATTCCATCCTATTTTGGGGTCGCTATATAGACGATTGTATTTTACTATGGACTGGGACAGATGATCTATTACAAAGCTTTTTCGAATACCTCAACAAGAATACATGGGAACTGAGCTTCACTATGAAGCATAGCAAAACCCATATAGAATTCTTGGATCTGGAATTCTATATACTGAACAACACCCTACAAAGCAAACTATACAGGAAACCGACATCCTGTAATGCAATTCTGAGAGCAGACAGTTTTCATCCGTTCCATCAGATCAAGTCGATACCATTCGGCGAATTTCTTCGTGCAAGGCGAAACTGTAGCGACGATAATGAATTTGACAATACGATAAGGAACATGAACATGAGATTTGAAAAATGAGGTTACCCACAAGCCATTCTGTCCCAAGCGAAAATCAAGCTAAACAAAATTGAGAGACACGAAACCCTGAAAACGAAAGACAAACTGAAACCACGAGACAAAACAGTGAGAATGATCACGGAATATAATGCTCTACACAACCTAATCAGGACAAGCATGACCAAGCATTGGAGTCTACTTAAAGAGGACGCAACACTAAAAGAAATGATCCCTATAACGCCTCAGATTACATTTCGCAAAGGGAGAACCCTGAGAAACAGGCTCAGCCCCACAGTACCTCGCTCTGACATGAACCCTAACTGGTTGACACAACGCAGCAACGGTTTCTTCAAGTGTGGCTTCTGCACGATGTGCAAATGGGCTAAACACAAAACGAAACATTTCAAGGGCCCCTCTGAAGAAACCTATGAAATTAGAGCCAATATCAACTGTACCACCAAATACGTAATCTACATAATCGAATGCCAGTGTGGCAAGAAATACGTAGGTAGTACAATCAGATCCTTGAAAGAAAGAATTGCAGAGCACATGAGAGCTATTTTGAAACAGGATCCTAAATACCCGGTGGCTTTGCACGTTGCGAAATGCCAGCCAAACAAAGAGGACTTTCGAGTCTCATTTTTCGGAATTGAGACCGTGCCAATCCATGTGAGGGGTGGCAATCGAGAATTACTGCTGAGACGTAAAGAGGCAACATGGATCATGCGTCTGCGTAGTATCGAGTGCGGTTTAAATTATGACCCAGAGTTACAGTTCTTTTTGGGCGATTAATTATGCACCTAACTCGAAATTGTTTATCTCAATTTTTCCTTCTGTCGTTATCACATAGCAATATAACATGACTACTAACATGCACGATTGAAAACTATGTATCTTTCGCTATAGCACTTAAGTGTTGTTGTCGTCGGTTTTTATTTTATGCCCACTAGGAGTTTTTCAACATAAACTTAGTCTGTGATAAATAGCGCTGTACATACATAAAGCGGGAATATAAACTCTTGCAGTATACCATATCCGGTATTCTTCTAAATACCATGTGTCCACATTGTCTACGCGGAGACTAAGTTTAGTACATTTCCCTATCCGCTCTCATTGATAACTTTCCAAACAAGACAATGTCACTAGCGTGTCTTAGACACAATTGTATCTGGCTGGGTGTGCGTTTTTGACATCCACCTTCCTACTCATTTTACAATGCGAAAATTATTTCCTTGCGTGTATTCTGATATCGCGATAATTGATTGGATATTAAATACACTACTATTTAGGCGTGTACGCATAGAGACTGCCTGTTACAACATTAAATATTTTGGTGAAATGAATAGAGAGCACACTCTACAGAGAAGCCACTCTCGATGAGCGTACGTCCACCCAGTATTTCTTCGCTTTCTTTGCCTACTCCTCGCACATGGAAATTTGGGCAACGCTCTAGTTCTTTTCTTTTCCGGCTTATCCACCGGTATTTAAGGGAATTCGTCATCCGGTCACGTGTCCGTACCAGAAACACGGCGCCGGGAAACTAAAGGAGGGGGAATTACGTTACTAAGGTAAGCTGCCGACTCAGTTTGGAGCTAGGGACTTCCTTTCGTCCTTAGAATTGTCCGACTTACACGTTGTGTGGCTCCCCATGTGCTGGTTGCTAACTTTCTGCCGCTTCTATTTTTCTTACGCAAAGACGAAACACTCCGTGAATAGAGGCACACCCGCCCTATCACGAAGACTTATCTCCTCCCGGTTTTCACTCAACTTGTGAAAAATCGAGGTACGTATTTCGCTACATGTTATTAGTTTTGCAAAACCGAGGGTGTATATTTTTCCTGTCCAGAACACTGGGGGTTCTACACCCCCTAGCTACAATATTCAATATATGTCTTTACTCATGCAGATTTATGGTAAATCTTTACTAATCGGCCGTCCATTGAGGTTGACAGAACTGGAAATCCTTAGCTCACCCAGACCGGGCCACAGCTATTTAAAATTACTAAGAATCGCAACCTCCATTTCCGGTGAGTTGATGTGTAAACACCGCCCCACCCTCATTTGCGAACGCATTGACTCACAAAAGATAGCATGCTTCCTCTAATACGAGTATAATTTATCTTATCCCCCTTTTTGTGTGGAAGATGACATGCTTCCTCCAATACGAGTATAATTATTCTTATCCCCCTTTTTGTGTGCAAGAGATTTTTGCCCAATTACGTTTACTTTGCACCGTCATTACCTCATCACCATAGTATAATTATCACTATGCTTACGTAAGATTATACCTACACCCAGCCTTTGTTAATTATATGTATCTCTCACGAGTCATTTAGTTTCCTTCTTGCTTTCTTTTGTTAATGTTTGCTTTTTAAGCTTTCTGCTTTTTGCTTTCTGGTGCAATACTTATATTAATTTTTTTGACTAAGTACAATCTACACTCCTCTCTGTAGACAAGAACCAGAGTCTACACACTGACCGGCTCTTTCGCGCCCTTACTCTTTGATGTTTCTGACTTAGAACACTTATCATATGAGCCATCTTTTCCAGGTAGGCCAGTGACTTTTCGGAACGACTAATATGAGATTGCCATGTTTGAGTGTATATTCTTAAATAAGGCCCCATACTTCGTACAATAACCCTGCAATCGGATAGCGTGACCTGCCACGAATCTATATCTAAAAATGTACCAGACTCATCAGAATATTTAACGCACTACTAATACTAGCCCAAATTTACAAATGTATAATTCAGACATTTCATCTTAGCCGATTGCGAGATGTTATAGCTAGGAGTCACATGGGATACCGTCCTGCCTACCGGACACCCTTATTTCACCTCACTCACCTTTCAAACCGGCCAGTGTATTATTTTATAAATGTTTTTATGATAACAGATCTCTTTTTGTAGACCTGACATATGTCGTTTCTCAATCACATATGTCACCTGATGTATGTTTCTTTCCCAACACAAACACTCCAAGTCACCCCATAGGCATGCTTTCTGTCACTTTGGTGCACACCATACAGTCATTTACGTGAAGTTTGGCACAAACAGAATATGTTCTTACACAACCCCATTTGTATTTTTTGTTCAGCCCTGAAGATTCGCAGTTGTTCCCTGCGATGAAACACGTGTTGGCTTATCTTTTGGGAACATTAAACAGAAAATGAACATATGAACGGACCATTGACCTTATCACAGCTTCTTTTTGTGCTCATGATCACTGAACTGTGAAGACTCGCTATGTGTTTGGAGTGCTGCAATTATATCAACCATTGTATTTAACCACGTTTTACTATCATACCATACAATTTGTGTTTAGTGCAGGGGCATTGCAGTTCTAGTTGGAGGGTGGAGTTGGAATGTGGAGTTGAAGGGTGCAGTTGGAGTTGGAGGGTGGAGTTGGAGTTGGCGGATGGAATTGGAGGGTAGAGTTGGAGCGTAGAGTTGGAGGGTGGAGTTAGAGGGTGGAGTTTGAGTTGGAGGGTGGAGTTGGAGGGTGGAGTTGGAGTTGGAGTTGGAGGGTGGAGTTGGGGGGTGGAGTTAGAGTTGGAGGGTGGAGTTGGAATTGGAGGGTGGAGTTGGAGGGTGGAGTTGGAGGGTAGAGTTGGAGTTGGAGGTCGGAGTTGGAGTTGGAGGGTGGAGTTGGAGTTGGAGGGTGGAGTTGGAGGGTGGAGTTGGAGTTGGAGTTGGAGGGTGGAGATGGAGGGTGGAGTTGGATTTTTGGAGTTGGAAGGTGGAGTTGGAGTTGAAGGGTGGTGTTGGAATTGGAGGGTGTAGTTGGAGTTGGAGGGTGGAGTTGGAGGGTGGAGTTGAATGGTGGAGGGTGGAGTTGGAGTTGGAGGGTGGAGTTGGAGGGTGAAGTTGGAGGGTGGAGTTGGAGGGTGGAGTTGGAGTTTGAGGTTGGAGATGGAGGGTGGAGTTGAGGTTGGAGGGCGGAGTTGGAGAGTGGAGTTGGAGAGTGGAGTGAGAGGGTGGAGTTGGAGTAGGAGTAGGAGGGTGGAGTTGGAGGGTGGAGTTGGGGGGTAGAGTTGGAGGGTGGAGTTGGGGGGTGGAGTTGGAGGGTGGCGTTGGAGTTGAGGGTGGAGTTGGAGTTGGAGGGTGGAGTTGGAGGGTCGATTTGGAGTTGGAGGGTGGAGTTGGAGGTTGGAGTTGAACGGTGGAGGGTGGAGTTGGAGTTGGAGGGTGGAGTTGGGTTGTGGAGTTGAGGTTGGAGTGTGGAGTTGGAGGGTGGAGTTGGAGTTGAAGGGTGGAGTTAGAGGGTGGAGTTGGAGTTGGAGGGTGGAGGTGGGGGGTGGAGTTGGAGTTGGAGGTTGGAATTGGAGGGTGGAGTTGAAGGGTGGATGGTGGAGTTGTATTTGGAGGGTGGAGTTTGAGTTGGAGGGTGAAGTTGGAGTTGGAGGGTGGAGTTGGAGTTGGAGGGTGGAGTTGGAGGGTGGAGTTGGAGTTGGAGGGTGGAGTTGAGTTGGAGGGTGGAGTTGGAGTTGGAGGGTGGAGTTGGAGGGTGGAGTTGGAGTGTGGAGGGTGGGTTGGAGGGTGGAGGTTGCAGTTGGAGGTTGGAGTTGGAGTTGGAGGGTGTAGTTGGAGTTGGAGGGTGGAGTTGGAGTTGGCGGGTGGAGTTGAAGGGTGGAGTTGGAGTTGGAGGGTGGAGTTGGAGAGTAGAGTTGGAGGGTAGAGTTGGAGGGTAGAGTTGGAAGGTGGAGTTGGAGTTGGAGGGTGGAGTTGGAGGGTGGACTTAAAGAGTGGAGGGTAGAGTTGGAGTTGAAGGGTGGAGTTGGAGTTGGAGGGTGGAGTTGGAGGGTGGAGGTGGAGTTGGAGGGTGGAGTTGGAGTTGGAAGGTGGAGTTGGAGTTGGTGGGTGGAGTTGGAGGGTGGAGTTGGAGTTGGAGTGTGGAGTTTGAGGGTGGAGTTGGAGGGTGGAGTTGGATTTGGTGGGTGGAGTTGGAGGGTGGAGTTGGAGGGTGGAGTTGGAGTTGGAGGGTAGAGTTGGAGGGTGGAGTTAGAGGGTTGAGTTGGAGTTGGAAGGTGGATTTGGAGGGTGAAATTGGAGTTGGAGGGTGCAGTTGTAGTTGTAGGTTTGGAGTTGGAGGGTGGAGTTGGAGTTGGAGGATGGAGTTGGAGGGTGGAGTTAGAGGGTAGAGTTGGAGGGTGGAGTTGGAGTTGGAGGGTGGAGTTGGAGGGTGGAGTTAAAGGGTGGAGGGTGGAGTTGGAGGTTGGAGCTGGAGTTGGAGTTGGAGGGTGGAGTTGGAGGGTGGAGTTGGAGGGTGGATTTGGAGGGTGGAGTTGGAGGGTGGAGTTGGAGTTGGAGGGTGGAGTTGGAGTTGGAGGGTGGAGTTGGAGTTGGAGTTGGAGGGTGGAGTTGGAGGTTGGAGTTGGAGGGTGGTTTTTGGAGTTGGAGGGTGAAGTTGGAGTTGGAGGGTGGAGTTAGAGTTGGAGGGTGGAGTTAGAGTTGGAGGGTGGAGTTGGAGGTTTGAGTTGGAGGGTGGAGTTGAATGGTGGAGGCAGGCGTTGGAGGGAGGATTTGAGGGTGGAGTTGGAGGGTGGGGTTGGAGTTGGAGGGTGGAGTTAGAGGGTGGAGTTGAGGTTGGAGGGTAGAGTTGGAGGGTGGAGGTGGAGTTGGAGGGTGGAGTTGGAGGGTGGAGTTGAAGGGTGGATGGTGGAGTTGAAGTTGGAGGGTGGAGTTGGAGTTGGAGGGTGGAGTTGGAGGGTGGAGTGTGGAGTAGGAGTTGGAGGGTGGAGGGTGAAGTTGGAGGGTGGAGTTGGAGGGTGGAGTTGGAGTTGGAGGGTGGAGTTGGAGGGTGGAGTTGGAGGGTGGAGTTGGAGTTGGAGGGTGGAGTTGGAGGGTGGAGGTGGAGTTGGAGTTGGAGGGTGGAGTTGGAGTTGGCAGGTGGAGGGTGGAGTTGGAGTTGGAGTGTGGAGTTGGAGGGTGGAGTCGGAGTTGGAGGGTGGAGTAGGAGTTGAAGGGAGGAGTTGGAGGGTGGAGTTGGAGTTGGAGGGTGGAGTTGGAGGTTGCAGTTGGAGGGTGGAGTTGGAATTGGAGGGTGGAGTTGGAGGGTGGAGGGTAGAGTTGGAGGGTGGAGAGAGAGGGGTAGGGAGGAGAAAACAAGAAAAGCGGACATCAAAGGAAGGGTGGGCGGGAACGAACATATGGGGTGTGAGTGAGCGAAAGTTAATTGCTGTAAGAGGGGGAGCAGGAAGTGAGGCCAAGCGCGCGCTGGCGAAAGCAGTCTGCTGCTTTTAAGTCAATGCCAGATGCCTTCTTCCCACTTTAATGCCTCACATGCACTGGCCATAAACCGCATTCCAGAGGTCTTTGGTAGACTTTTCTTCTCCCCTTACTATAATCTCGCATAGCGATTGCTTACGCAATAGCTAGGCTCGACCTAATGAGGGGCATCAATCAGATCAAAACTATTTTATTCATAGTGACTTGCAAAACCCACCACAAAGATTGTGTCCATATATTAACATTGAAGGCAATGCTGAACCATCTACTGCCCTAACCTCTGCAGGAACATTCTAAGTGATCCAAGGTATCTCTAATGATTGTCCAAACTTGATAACCATATAATTCCCTGAGACACCTAAACCTGACCTGAAGTCCTGAAACAAATTCACCTTGTTCATTGGATAAAATAATTTTGTTAGGAACTGCTACATGAGTAATCAATCACTACATAGTATTAGCTGCCTATTTTGTGACAAACTGCTTATCTTCACTCAACAAGGCAGCATCATTTATTGTCGAGGCGCTCCGTTTTCCACTGGTTGTAACCTTTCTAACTGAAGGCATCTGTATTTGACTCTTGAAAATTCTATGTTTACTGTGACAATCTTTTAGATAATATCCAGATTTACCACAATACAAACACATTCCTTGTACACATCTTCTTTTCGTTTCTTCCTTTTGCAAAGCTCATATCATAATAAATTGCAAGGATTAAAAATAAAAAAAGACTGTTATGAACGGGGGTTTGCTCCCTGGGGCGGGGCCTATGTTGGCACCGCGAATGTCACATCTGCTGCTGACTACGCCAACAATACGATGCAGTGCCAAATGATGCCAACTACCAGCATGCAAGGGGAAATTGCAAAAAATGATTCAGGATGCAGTCTGACACTAGGGAATATTCTCATATAAAGAATCAGCGTCTAGATAGAGTCTCTACCAACTAAAGCGTTATGGAATGTAAGTAACTTGTTCGTCAAGATGTTAGTTATCACCTCTGTTGTAGGTAGGGTCAGGTCAAGGACCTCCTCAGACCCTAGGCACCACAGACATAGTTCATAGGGATCTGTCACAGACATTGTTTTTCAACATTCCCTGAAATGTTTAAGCCTTGTTGTTTTGGTAGGTGACATATTGTCCCTTGGACTCTGAAAAAGAACGTTTTGGGAGAAAAATTGTTGTCAAAGAGAGGAGGAGTAAGCTCTGTTTCCGCCTCAAAAAGCATGTATACAAAGGAACTGGCATCAGCACGCCTGGATGGTGGTTATTTACACCCAAGTCTTCTGGAGTGGAACAACGTCAGCACGGAGGTGCACATCGCCATCTACTGGTATACAAGAGTACTGCTGCTTTTAAATATATGGATCCAGTCGGATGCCTACCAGAAGCCTTAAAACAGCAGCATGTCATGCCAATTTTATTTGCTCTAGCATCATCCATGTAGCCATGACTGTCACAGCAACCTGTTGCTTTCATTGAACCCCCAAGTCATACTTTCCAACCATTCAGTAAAAGGTGGAAATCCATTAAGGAACTATTTGTCTCATCATCTTAAGAAAAGAATGGTAATTATCCTAGCTTCTTTCTGCACTGTCTATAAAAATCTCAGGTTTTGTCAAAGACCGTAGGGAAGGATTATGCATAGTTTAAAGCGTACTCACCACCGACTGTACTGCATAGCTTTAAAATAAAACCACTTAAACGTAGGATACCCACACCACTTGACATCCTTGAAAATGTTGTCCAATCTCGCTCCCACTACCAGGGCTTTTAGTGCCTTGGAAACTCCTGTCGATTGTGGCTCAAACCTGCAAATTTCAACCCTCCCTTGTTCAATCATCCACCTGATGCATCTGTTTAAGGCAGATGAAGACATTGTAGTGCCGACTGGTCTTGATTCTGTTGTCCTCTTGAAAGTTGTATGAAGTGTGTATCAATAGCAAATTGATGTTGCTAGAAAGCATGTAAGAAAGTCTAAAGACACTGGAGGAAAGGTTTTAACTCAAACCCTAATAAGAATGCCATTTCCAGATTTGAAAACCTATAAAATAGCCATTAAAACAAAACATTCGACTCACTTTGTGCTCAGAGTAATCAGTTCACCTCTCGGACTAGACAGATTTTGGAGATTGTTAGAGAGTTTGGCCCACTCACTGTGAAAGATGTAAGTCTCTGCCCTCCTACACTTTATACAACCAACTCTATCACTTTTTTTGCAGGAAGCATTTTAGAAATTAGCTCACCCTCTGCAGACCCCTCAATAACATATTAGCTGGACCCTACTTCTCAAGGAAACACTTTTATGCGTTTTAAGCCTATAAAATAGGAAGAGCTACTTGAGCAGCTGAAAGAGATATTATCAAGATCTCTTTGGGATATCTGTAAGATGAAGATCATTCACACAGTTTGTGAAATTATTTGAATTAAACTTACAGAATTAATGTATCAGGCCAGGTACCTAATGGGTGGGAAAATACTGCTGTCTTTGGAGCATAATTAAAGTTTACGTCAATTACCGACCTGTATCATTTTTTCGTTTGGCACCAAACTGATGCAAAGCCTGGCTAAAAATCAGTTATCAAGTTATTTGGAAAATAATTGCTCAGCCCGCAACAATCAGGTTTTAGACCAATGAACTCCTCTGATTAAGCCTTGACGTCCCTGTTGGATGCCCTCCATCTGTTGCATTCCTGATTCTTTTAGGCCTTTTGGCTTCTTTTGAGTCTGTTTCCTATCCAGTGCTTAACGTGGATAAAATCAAACTTAGTAGTGGGCAACAAACTAAACAGCTGGGCTAACAACTGTTGGCTGGATAATCAATCATATAAGTCAAATATCACACGAGTTCCTCCAAAAGTTTCTTTAACCAATAAATGATGAAGTCGGCACAATCTGGAGTGTTATCAAAGGGTAAAAAGCTTTAGAGCAAGGGGATCTGGAAAGCCCATCTTGCTGCAACATTAGGATTCAAGGTCCTGCGTGAGTGGGAGAAGATTTTCAGACTTACATTCAGAAGCTACTCCCACACATCGTGAACAACATCGTTAACATGCACTGTACATACATATGTTCGAATGTTCCTCACCCATTACTGTACCCATATGTGATGAGTTCCAACACCTACAGGAGTACTGCACGTGTCTTGCATAATTATGTAATGATTATTTTGCCTCCCAATACTGTATCCCTCTTACCCAAAATTGTGAAGCACTCTGATACCCGTAAGGGTCACGATGGCGCTATACAAAACTTTATGAATAAATGTTTGTGCCTTGCGCACCAGACTCAAACATTTTACCGCTGACCTGACTCTGTGAAATATCTAGTCTGTTATGTGACTTGTTCACCAGCCATTAATATTTTGCTATGTATGACTATAAGGGAGAGCCATTAGCATGAATACCGAATTTCAAATCCTGTTATTGCTATTACAGAAAAACTGGGAGAAAAAAGTTGTTTCATAATGTTGCAAACTGATAAATCAGTTCCAGGTTATCCTGCCATGGCTCTCAGAGAGCCTGTCAGCATTGGATGAAGAGCAGAAAGCACACCTTGGAGCAAGGAAGGAAAGGAAAGCTCTAGAGAGAAATGTGGTAGGGTAGCCAGAGGCCAGGAATAATGTTTTTATATTTTGGCAGGAGAAAGATTTAAAGAGAGGTGTGGTGGGAGGCAAAATACCAGGCTTATCAGTGAGTAAGGCAATGGCTTTTCCCTCAGAGTTCTGAGATGCATCATAGACAGGGCCAGACTGGGCGTGATAAGGCGCTATATAAGAACCTTTGACATGACATGACATGACATGCCCTAAAACATCACCTGCTTGTGACACAACTATTCTCTGTCTACTACAGCGTCATTGTTTAAACATATTTTTGGTTGCTTTTCAAGTTGCAAGTTAAATGTATAAGTATGAAGGAAATAGATGGTAAGAACAGCTCAAGATGGCACCTAGGCTGTTCAAAAAGCCTTTAAAATTACCTAATCAGCTAATTTATAAGTTACTGGAGTAAGTATGTAGATGAATCAAGATAAGAAATGGGCAGGTCTCTTGGAGGGATTGTAGTTGGCATAAGCAGACTTGTAGGGGAGCATTACACTCCTCCTGTTCGCAGAATGGATGTGTGGGTGACAGTGATATTTTATGAGTGCAGGCCACCCAGTGCCCCTGTAATAGATTATGTGTGTGTGTGTGTGTATATCTTTGAACTGGATGTGAGGACAGATGTATTGTGAGAGTTCAATGAGTTGGAGTTGGAGGGTGGAGTTGGAGGGTGGAGTTGGAGATGGAGGGTGGAGTTGGAGGGTGGATTTGGAGGGTGGAGTTGGAGTTGGAGTTGGAGGGTGGAGTTGGAGGGTGGAGTTGGAGTTGGAGGGTGCAGTTGGAGTTGGAGGGTCATATTGGCTATGGCAAGGCTTGTTGGTAGCAAGCAAGGACAGTGCTGTTGTGGTGCTGAGTGATGATGTGGTTGGGCTGAGTGAAGTGACGGTGTATTAGAGTGATGTGGTGGTGTCAAAGAGTGATGTGGTGGTGTTCCTGAGTGATGTGGTGGTATTCCCAGAGAGATGTGGTGGAGTCCCTAAGTGATGTGGTGGTGTCCCCGAGTGATGTGGTGGTCCCTGAATGATGTGGTGGTGTTCCTGAGTGATGTGGTGGTGCCCCTGAGTGATGTGGTGGTGCCCCTGAGTGATGTGGTGGTGTCCCTGAGGGATGTGGTGGTGTTCCTGAGTGATGGAGGGTGGAGTTGGAGGGTGGAGTTGGAGGGTGGATTTGGAGGGTGGAGTTGGAGGGTGGAGTTGGAGGGTGGAGTTGGAGGGTAGAGTTGGAGTTGGAGGGTAGAGTTGGAGTTGGAGGGTGGAATTGGAGGGTGGAGTTGAAGGGTGGATGGTGGAGTTGGAGTTGGAGGGTGGAGTTGGAGTTGGAGGGTGGAGTTGGAGGGTGAAGTTGGAGTTGGAGGGTGGAGTTGGAGGGTGGAGTTGGAAGGTGGAGTTGGAGGGTGGAGTTAGAGTTGGAGGGTGGAGTTGGAGTTGGAGGGTGGAGTTGGAGGGTGGGGTTGGAGTTGGAGGGTGGAGTTAGAGGGTGGAGTTGAGGTTGGAGGGTAGAGTTGGAGGGTGGAGGTGGAGTTGTAGGGCGGAGTTGGAGGGTGGAGTTAGAGTTGGAGGGTGGAGTTGGAGTTGGAGGGTGGAGTTGGAGGGTGGAGTTGGAGTTGGAGGGTAGAGTTGGAGTTGGAGATTGGAGTTGGAGGGTGGAGTTGGAGTTGGAGCATGGAGTTGGAGGGTGGAGTTGGAGTTTGAGGGTGGAGTTGAAGGGTGGAGTTGGAGGGTGGAGGGTGGGTTGGAGGGTTGGAGGGTGGAGGTTGGAGTTGGAGGGTAGAGTTGGAGTTGGAGGGTGTAGTTGGAGGGTGGAGTTGGAATGTGGAGTTGAAGGGTGGAGTTGGAGTTGGAGGGTGGAGTTGGAGTTGGCGGATGGAATTGGAGGGTAGAGTTGGAGGGTAGAGTTGGAGGGTGGAGTTAGAGGGTGGAGTTTGAGTTGGAGGGTGGAGTTGGAGGGTGGAGTTGGAGTTGGAGTTGGAGGGTGGAGTTGGGGGGTGGAGTTAGAGTTGGAGGGTGGAGTTGGAATTGGAGGGTGGAGTTGGAGGGTGGAGTTGGAGGGTGGAGTTGGAGGGTAGAGTTGGAGTTGGAGGTCGGAGTTGGAGTTGGAGGGTGGAGTTGGAGTTGGAGGGTGGAGTTGGAGGGTGGAGTTGGATTTTTGGAGTTGGAGGGTGGAGTTGGAGTTGAAGGGTGGTGTTGGAATTGGAGGGTGTAGTTGGAGTTGGAGGGTGGAGTTGGAGGGTGGAGTTGAATGGTGGAGGGTGGAGTTGGAGTTGGAGGGTGGAGTTGGAGGGTGAAGTTGGAGGGTGGAGTTGGAGGGTGGAGTTGGAGTTTGAGGTTGGAGATGGAGGGTGGAGTTGAGGTTGGAGGGCGGAGTTGGAGAGTGGAGTTGGAGAGTGGAGTTGGAGGGTGGAGTTGGAGTAGGAGTAGGAGGGTGGAGTTGGAGGGTGAAGTTGGGGGGTAGAGTTGGAGGGTGGAGTTGGGGGGTGGAATTGGAGGGTGGCGTTGGAGTTGAGGGTGGAGTTGGAGTTGGAGGGTGGAGTTGGAGGGTTGATTTTGAGTTGGAGGGTGGAGTTGGAGGTTGGAGTTGAACGGTGGAGGGTGGAGTTGGAGTTGGTGGGTGGAGTTGGGTTGTGGAGTTGAGGTTGGAGTGTGGAGTTGGAGGGTGGAGTTGGAGGGTGGAGTTGGAGTTGAAGGGTGGAGTTAGAGGGTGGAGTTGGAGGGTGGAGGTGGGGGGTGGAGTTGGAGTTGGAGGTTGGAATTGGAGGGTGGAGTTGAAGGGTGGATGGTGGAGTTGGATTTGGAGGGTGGAGTTTGAGTTGGAGGGTGGAGTTGGAGGGTGAAGTTGGAGTTGGAGGGTGGAGTTGGAGTTGGAGGGTGGAGTTGGAGGGTGGAGTTGGAGTTGGAGGGTGGAGTTGAGTTGGAGGGTGGAGTTGGAGGGTGGAGTTGGAGGGTGGAGTTGGAGTGTGGAGGGTGGGTTGGAGGGTGGAGGTTGCAGTTGGAGGTTGGAGTTGGAGTTGGAGGGTGTAGTTGGAGTTGGAGGGTGGATTTGGAGTTGGAGGGTGGAGTTGGAGAGTAGAGTTGGAGGGTAGAGTTGGAAGGTGGAGTTGGAAGGTGGAGTTGGAGTTGGAGGGTGGAGTTGGAGAGTGGACTTAAAGGGTGGAGGGTAGAGTTGGAGTTGAAGGGTGGAGTTGGAGTTGGAGGGTGGAGTTGGAGGGTGGAGGTGGAGTTGGAGGGTGGAGTTGGAGTTGGAAGGTGGAGTTGGAGTTGGTGGGTGGAGTTGGAGGGTGGAGTTGGAGTTGGAGTGTGGAGTTGGAGGGTGGAGTTGGAGGGTGGAGTTGGATTTGGTGGGTGGAGTTGGAGGGTGGAGTTGGAGGGTGGAGTTGGAGTTGGAGGGTGGAGTTGGAGGGTGGAGTTAGAGGGTTGAGTTGGAGTTGGAAGGTGGATTTGGAGGGTGAAATTGGAGTTGGAGGGTGCAGTTGTAGTTGTAGGTTTGGAGTTGGAGGGTGGAGTTGGAGTTGGAGGATGGAGTTGGAGGGTGGAGTTAGAGGGTAGAGTTGGAGGGTGGAGTTGGAGTTGGAGGGTGGAGTTGGAGGGTGGAGTTAAAGGGTGGAGGGTGGAGTTGGAGGTTGGAGCTGGAGTTGGAGTTGGAGGGTGGAGTTGGAGGGTGAAGTTGGAGGGTGGATTTGGAGGGTGGAGTTGGAGTTGGAGGGTGGAGTTGGAGGGTGGAGTTGGAGTTGGAGTTGGAGGGTGGAGTTGGAGGTTGGAGTTGGAGGGTGGTTTTTGGAGTTGGAGGGTGAAGTTGGAGTTGGAGGGTGGAGTTAGAGTTGGAGGGTGGAGTTAGAGTTGGAGGGTGGAGTTGGAGGTTTGAGTTGGAGGGTGGAGTTGAATGGTGGAGGCAGGCGTTGGAGGGAGGATTTGAGGGTGGAGTTGGAGGGTGGGGTGGGAGTTGGAGGGTGGAGTTAGAGGGTGGAGTTGAGGTTGGAGGGTAGAGTTGGAGGGTGGAGGTGGAGTTGGAGGGTGGAGTTGGAGGGTGGAGTTGAAGGGTGGATGGTGGAGTTGAAGTTGGAGGGTGGAGTTGGAGTTGGAGGGTGGAGTTGGAGGGTGGAGTGTGGAGTAGGAGTTGGAGGGTGGAGGGTGAAGTTGGAGGGTGGAGTTGGAGGGTGGAGTTGGAGTTGGAGGGTGGAGTTGGAGGGTGGAGTTGGAGTTGGAGGGTGGAGTTGGAGGGTGGAGGTGGAATTGGAGTTGGAGGGTGGAGTTGGAGTTGGCGGGTGGAGTTGGAGTTGGAGTGTGGAGTTGGAGGGTGGAGTCAGAGTTGGAGGGTGGAGTAGGAGTTGAAGGGAGGAGTTGGAGGGTGGAGTTGGAGTTGGAGGGTGGAGTTGGAGGTTGCAGTTGGAGGGTGGAGTTGGAATTGGAGGGTGGAGTTGGAGGGTGGAGGGTAGAGTTGGAGGGTGGAGAGAGAGGGGTAGGGAGGAGAAAACAAGAAAAGCGGACATCAAAGGAAGGGTGGGCAGGAACGAACATATGGGGTGTGAGTGAGCGAAAGTTAATTGCTGTAAGAGGGGGAGCAGGAAGTGAGGCCAAGCGCGCGCTGGCGAAAGCAGTCTGCTGCTTTTCAGTCAATGCCAGATGCCTACTTCCCACTTTAATGCCTCACATGCACTGGCCATAAACCGCATTCCAGAGGTCTTTGGTAGACTTTTCTTCTCCCCTTACTATAATCTCGCATAGCTATTGCTTACGCAATAGCTAGGCTCGACCTAATGAGGGGCATCAATCAGATCAAAACTATTTTATTCATAGTGACTTGCAAAACCCACCACAAAGATTGTGTCCATATATTAACATTGAAGGCAATGCTGAACCATCTACTGCCCTAACCTCTGCAGGAACATTCTTAGTGATCCAAGGTATCTCTAATGATTGTCCAAACTTGATAACCATATAATTCCCTGAGACACCTAAACCTGACCTGAAGTCCTGAAACAAATTCACCTTGTTCATTGGATAAAATAATTTTGTTAGGAACTGCTACATGAGTAATCAATCACTACATAGTATTAGCTGCCTATTTTGTGACAAACTGCTTATCTTCACTCAACAAGGCAGCATCATTTATTGTCGAGGCGCTCCGTTTTCCACTGGTTGTAACCTTTCTAACTGAAGGCATCTGTATTTGACTCTTGAAAATTCTATGTTTACTGTGACAATCTTTTAGATAATATCCAGATTTACCACAATACAAACACATTCCTTGTACACATCTTCTTTTCGTTTCTTCCTTTTGCAAAGCTCATATCATAATAAATTGCAAGGATTAAAAATAAAAAAAGACTGTTATGAACGGAGGTTTGCTCCCTGGGGCGGGGCCTATGTTGGCACCGCGAATGTCACATCTGCTGCTGACTACGCCAACAATACGATGCAGTGCCAAATGATGCCAACTACCAGCATGCAAGGGGAAATTGCAAAAAATGATTCAGGATGCAGTCTGACACTAGGGAATATTCTCATATAAAGAATCAGCGTCTAGATAGAGTCTCTACCAACTAAAGCGTTATGGAATGTAAGTAACTTGTTTGTCAAGATGTTAGTTATCACCTCTGTTGTAGGTAGGGTCAGGTCAAGGACCTCCTCAGACCCTAGGCACCACAGACATAGTTCATAGGGATCTGTCACAGACATTGTTTTTCAACATTCCCTGAAATGTTTAAGCCTTGTTGTTTTGGTAGGTGTTATATTGTCCCTGGGACTCTGAAAAAGAACGTTTTGGGAGAAAAATTGTTGTCAAAGAGAGGAGGAGTAAGCTCTGTTTCCGCCTCAAAAAGCATGTATACAAAGGAACTGGCATCAGCACGCCTGGATGGTGGTTATTTACACCCAAGTCTTCTGGAGTGGAACAACGTCAGCACGGAGGTGCACATCGCCATCTACTGGTATACAAGAGTACTGCTGCTTTTAAATATATGGATCCAGTCGGATGCCTACCAGAAGCCTTAAAACAGCAGCATGTCATGCTAATTTTATTTGCTCTAGCATCATCCATGTAGCCATGACTGTCACAGCAACCTGTTGCTTTCATTGAACCCCCAAGTCATACTTTCCAACCATTCAGTAAAAGGTGGAAATCCATTAAGGAACTATTTGTCTCATCATCTTAAGAAAAGAATGGTAATTATCCTAGCTTCTTTCTGCACTGTCTATAAAAATCTCAGTTTTTGTCAAGACCGTAGGGAAGGATTATGCATAGTTTAAAGCGTACTCACCACCGACTGTACTGCATAGCTTTAAAATAAAACCACTTAAACGTAGGATACCCACACCACTTGACATCCTTGAAAATGTTGTCCAATCTCGCTCCCACTACCAGGGCTTTTAGTGCCTTGGAAACTCCTGTCGATTGTGGCTCAAACCTGCAAATTGCAACCCTCCCTTGTTCAATCATCCACCTGATGCATCTGTTTAAGGCAGATGAAGACATTGTAGTGCCGACTGGTCTTGATTCTGTTGTCCTCTTGAAAGTTGTATGAAGTGTGTATCAATAGCAAATTGATGTTGCTAGAAAGCATGTAAGAAAGTCTAAAGACACTGGAGGAAAGGTTTTAACTCAAACCCTAATAAGAATGCCATTTCCAGATTTGAAACCTATAAAATAGCCATTAAAACAAAACATTCGACTCACTTTGTGCTCAGAGTAATCAGTTCACCTCTCGGACTAGACAGATTTTGGAGATTGTTAGAGAGTTTGGCCCACTCACTGTGAAAGATGTAAGTCTCTGCCCTCCTACACTTTATACAACCAACTCTATCACTTTTTTTGCAGGAAGCATTTTAGAAATTAGCTCACCCTCTGCAGACCCCTCAATAACATATTAGCTGGACCCTACTTCTCAAGGAAACACTTTTATGCGTTTTAAGCCTATAAAATAGGAAGAGCTACTTGAGCAGCTGAAAGAGATATTATCAAGATCTCTTTGGGATATCTGTAAGATGAAGATCATGCACACAGTTTGTGAAATTATTTGAATTAAACTTACAGAATTAATGTATCAGGCCAGGTACCTAATGGGTGGGAAAATACTGCTGTCTTTGGGGCATAATTAAAGTTTACGTCAATTACCGACCTGTATCATTTTATCGTTTGGCACCAAACTGATGCAAAGCCTGGCTAATAATCAGTTATCAAGTTATTTGGAAAATAATTGCTCAGCCCGCAACAATCAGGTTTTAGACCAATTCACTCCTCTGATTAAGCCTTGACGTCCCTGTTGGATGCCCTCCATCTGTTGCATTCCTGATTCTTTTAGGCCTTTTGGCTTCTTTTGAGTCTGTTTCCTATCCAGTGCTTAACGTGGATAAAATCAAACTTAGTAGTGGGCAACAAACTAAACAGCTGGGCTAACAACTGTTGGCTGGATAATCAATCATATAAGTCAAATATCACACGAGTTCCTCCAAAAGTTTCTTTAACCAATAAATGATGAAGTCGGCACAATCTGGAGTGTTATCAAAGGGTAAAAAGCTTTAGAGCAAGGGGATCTGGAAAGCCCATCTTGCTGCAACATTAGGATTCAAGGTCCTGCGTGAGTGGGAGAAGATTTTCAGACTTACATTCAGAAGCTACTCCCACACATCGTGAACAACATCGTTAACATGCACTGTACATACATATGTTCGAATGTTCCTCACCCATTACTGTACCCATATGTGATGAGTTCCAACACCTACAGGAGTACTGCACGTGTCTTGCATAATTATGTAATGATTATTTTGCCTCCCAATACTGTATCCCTCTTACCAAAAATTGTGAAGCACTCTGATACCCGTAAGGGTCACAATGGCGCTATACAAAACTTTATGAATAAATGTTTGTGCCTTGCGCACCAGACTCAAACATTTTACAGCTGACCTGACTCTGTGAAATATCTAGTCTGTTATGTGACTTGTTCACCAGCCATTAATATTTTGCTATGTATGACTATAAGGGAGAGCCATTAGCATGAATACCGAATTTCAAATCCTGTTATTGCTATTACAGAAAAACTGGGAGAAAAAAGTTGTTTCATAATGTTGCAAACTGATAAATCAGTTCCAGGTTATCCTGCCATGGCTCTCAGAGAGCCTGTCAGCATTGGATGAAGAGCAGAGAGCACACCTTGGAGCAAGGAAGGAAAGGAAAGCTCTAGAGAGAAATGTGGTAGGGTAGCCAGAGGCCAGGAATAATGTTTTTATATTTTGGCAGGAGAAAGATTTAAAGAGAGGTGTGGTGGGTGGCAACATACCAGGCTTATCAGTGAGTAAGGCAATGGCTTTTCCCTCAGAGTTCTGAGATGCATCATAGACAGGGCCAGACTGGGCGTAGCCGGCACTAGGTTTTTCCCCGGTGGGCCGCCAGTGTGAGGGATGGTTTTTGGCCTGTGGGATGTTGTTTTTGTTACAGGGCCGTTTTTGCAGCACAGCTATAATATCGGACCCTGTAACAAAATCGTCCGAAACCGGCACTGGTAAGGTAAGTTTATTGTGTTGATTATTTAAAATCTTACAATATTACATATTCGAGAGAAAAAGAGTCAATAAAAGCTATATTCAAACATAAAACAGTTAAAATATCATTCCCAATTTAAATATTTAAAATCGTTACATCTCCTAGTTTCCGTTTAACTATCGTAAGAAATTTTACAAACGTAGCATTTAAAATAAAATCATTCGAGTCCAGACACCTTATTAGGGCCTGCCTGCATGTCCTTATGCCTCGTGCATTTAGAGAAATCTTAAGCAAAGTTTTTCTCTCCTGGGAAAGTTCCGGACAAGTACAGAGAAGGTGAAGGATATCCTCCTCATAGGTGTTGCACAATCTACATTCAGTTTGCGTTACCGTTCTTACCCAAGGTGGACGAAGCTGGGGTGGCATGGTGAGCAAAGGAACAATGGATTTAACCCAGATCTCTTGACTGGGGATGAATGTTTGATTAATTCAGCATTCCAGCCATCATTTGTTTGCATAGCACTTTTCATCCTAAGTGGGACGGGTGTGCCCAGACATGGGTCCCTTGCTCACTGTTGCACTGGATTGAAGCTAGCATGGCTGATGAGGGGTGATACTCCAAAATCGGTCCTAGGATGCTTGTGTCTGGTTCAAACATGGCCTGGCTTTTCAGTTTGGTCTAGACTGTTACCATGATAAGCAGGGTCAAGACTGTTTTGCATATGGCTGTGTCTAAACTGGGATGGCATTGGGAGCAAAATATCGATAAATTTAACCCAGGTCTCTTGAGTGGGTGTCAATGTTTGATTCATTCAGCAGTCCATCCATCATTTATTTGCGTGGTGCTGGATCTAGGAGCGGACATGAAGAGCAGGTCGTCGCAGGAGATTCACGCTGGCAGGCATTTCAGATGGTTGTCGGTGACGTGAGGAGTCCATTCGCAGTCGCACAGTGGCCAAAAACTTCAGAATCTTCACCTGGGACTCAGGACTTGCGGTTTCAGACAAGAAGGGAACACTCTAATGCTAGCAAAGGGTCCATGACTTGGATGGGCACCTATTGGGGATCAGAGTTCACTCCAGCAGAGGCCGGCAGCAGGGCTCAGGCAGGCCCAGTTGCTGGTCAGCTTTGCAGTTGCAGGGAGGCACCTGGAAGCATGCCTTGTCCCTTTAGCTCAAACAGGAGGTCAGTCAACTGACTCTTGGAGTCACTTCCATGGAGCCTGAGCCCAAGTCAAGCAGGTCCAATTTTCCATCTTCAAATGGCAGGACAGTTCTTCTTCCTAATCTTACACAAGTCAAGGAATGTTCTGGTGAGAGGTTTTGAAGGTACCGCTTTTATTTTCAGTGCCAGTCTGCAGGTGAGGGACGTCCCATTTGTCTAAATTTCACTCTTTCCTATATTTGGCTCAAAACTGTCCAGGGTAACAAAGGGGAGACAGTGAATCATGCCTTTAAGATATTCTCATTATCAGGGCATGTAAAACTGAAGTAAACCTTTGCTACTTTTTAAATACACTGCACCCTGCCATATGAGCTATTAGGGCTTGCCTTAGGGGTGACTTATAAGTATTAAACAAGAATGCTTAGGCCTAGCAAAAGGCATGTTGTGCCTGGTTGAAATGGCAGTTTAGTTAAAAACTGTACTACAGATTTAGTGGCAGAAGTAAGATATGTTTTGCAGTGCTACCTTAGTTAGGGAGAGGGGGGCACAATGAGTGCTGCAGCCCACTAGTAGCATTTAATTCGCAGGCAGTGGGTACATTTAGTGCCATGTACTAGGGTTTTACAAGTAAATTAAATGTACCAGTCAGGTGTAGGCCAATTTTACTCTGTTTTAAAGGGAAAGCACAATCAGTTTGCCAGTGATTATCAGGAGCAATGTGCACAGAGTCCTAAAAGCCAACATAACTGTGTTCAGCAAAGGAAGGCAAAAATCTGGGGTGACCTGGCTTAGAGGGAAAGTTCGAACACCAACTCATTCTGTTGCTGCTTTTAACGTTTAGAACTCATATTACCAGCCCAACTAAATAGTAATATTTCTGCAGGTTGTAAGGCTGACCGCTGACCAAGAGATATTGAAACCATCACCACTGACATTGATTAGATGCAACTATACCTCATAGGTATCTAACCTTTTCCTATTTGATAGGTCGACAAGCCCAACCCTAACGTCAACATATATTAGATATCTCTAGATGGTAAATAGTGTTTGAACAGAACACAAGTAATCTTTCTTCTTTTCCCCACAGCCTATACGTTTTTCTCCTATACCTTACCAATGCACAGGTTCATAACACGGGTGTACAGCCTGACAGCCCTCAAACACAAGACTCACATGAACAGACAGAAGGAAGAGCAGAGTTTAATAACAACAATACCAGCCCAACAGTGCAGCAACAAACACAACTTACCAGAAAACTAAATAGCTAAGCAAAAACTATAGATGCCTGTAAAATTTTGAGGACAATAAATCAACAAAAGTATTTTTCACTTCAGAACATCAACTCTGAACCACTAAGGGAATGTTTGACAATGAAAGAAATTTTTAAATCAGGTATGTCGTAATATGTACAGACTTCAGCCCCTATCAATTAAAACACTTCACGCTTAATTACCACATTTATAGATGTTTTGAAAATATACAAGAAAACACAACCAATCATAAACAATTTAAACATGTAAACATAAATAATAATCTTTTTTTGAAATGAGAAATCATCTAAACTGGTGCTAAGTGAACAAAATTCTATGGGTACTTAGTTTAAAGCTAAGAAAGAAGAGGATCAGAGAGACATCTATGATTGTTGTAGGAACTATTATAGATAACAATAAAACTACATACTCAAGAGGTGTGTGTTTGAGTGTTTGTGTTTGTGTACCTAGATAATTCATGTTGTTTACTGAGAAATAGATGGCTGGAAAGTCATGCGTGTTCCATTGAAATAAATTGAGTGCAATGTTAGTATGAAAAGTAAACCTGCATATTTTTCATACAGATTAATAAAATTTAAAAAAATACTCATTAGCATAACTCATATGTAAAACATGTTCCTCTATATTATTAAAGAGATGTAATATCAGGGTTTCTTTAATCCTAAACCTACACTTTTAACCCTCTTCACCATAACCTTAAGAAGATTCCTGAAATACTTAAGCCATACCCTTAGGCCCTATACCTTATACTCAATGTGTTAATCTCTGTTCCCTTAATCCATTAACCCTATACCCAAAAGTGCTAATCCTAATACCGTATATCCCACAATATTAAACCCTAGCACCTATAACCGTCATAACCCTCACTCCTAACCTTTTCACTCCTTAACATTATACCCAAAACCCTTAACACTTAAATCTGTAACTCAAAATCTTAACTATTATACCCTAAACCTCTAACCTAAAACCACATTACCTAACATCTATTCCCCTAATGCATAAACACTAGTCCCTGAACTTTAACATAAAGTTTCATCATTTGTCCCCAGTATGTGTGTGTGTTTATGTAAGTGCACATGGACTCTTTAAATACACAGGCCTTTGGAGGTAGAACAATGTCTATATTCTATTTAAGTTTAATATTAACATAATGTTTTAGATTCAAAACATCACAGATATCCCATCCATCAAATTCCAAGTGTATTATAACCTAAAGCCTAAAGCACTTGTAACATAAGGGAAGAAGTATCTGTCACATTTTGACTGAGTATCCCATCCACAAACCTCTAAATAAGACCCTCAGTCAAGCACTCTAACACATAAATGACCTTACCAGTTGTAGTAGTATTCAAGCTCACAAATAAATGTCAGTGTTTAAAGAAATTGCAGCTCTCACAAGCTAATACAGCTCCAACTGCCTCCTTCCAAGTCTCCAAGGAAAGTGACCACTGCACCAGAGATCTAGAACTCTTAGCCCTTATGACACTATCAGCAACCATCTGCTTGTTATGTTTCTATTTGTGCTCCTTGGCAATGTCTGATGATGTCACACACATAGAATCTGGAGAGGTTGGAAGATGAATTGAGAATCCTGGTGTGTGGGAAATTCCAACAAACAAAAGAAGCAGGATTATCCTTATTTAAAATGCAGAAAGGTCATCATTCCTCAATATGGGAAAGCCCACAAGATTTCGAATTCAGGTAAGCTTTGTTCCAGTGGCACAGTGTCACTGAAACCACGTCTGGACATATACTGTGTCACAGGAACAAAGCTATACTTTTTGAGGAGCCCTAACCAGGGTAAAACCACTCCAGGGTTGCTTGGTTCCGGTCAGGGAGAACTTAGCTTGTTCTCATTGGAGCAGAGTCAAGAGTGATTTGCATATGGTTGGATCCAAACTTAAGTGGCATGGTATGGAAAATAATGATGGATTGGGATGCGGCCCAAGTAATTACCAATGAATGAGATTAATTCAAACAATCCATGCATCACTTTTCTGTACACTTTAATGAAAAAGCATACAATGTTTATTAAGCATGTACATCATGGGAAGGGTTTCCTAATTTACAGTTATATTTGTTGTCAATTCTTGTGGAGTATTGCTATTTTTTTCAATGTTTTAAACCATTTGAAAATGGTTGTAATAACCAAGCGTGCAGTGTGCAATTTGCACACTTTTTGCATGGTGTAATAATTTTTGGCCACTATTTTCTGTTGCTTTTATTATGAAGTATTATGATAGCAACATTGTTTGATATATCTTTGCTTTATTTCCTGCCTAATGCCTCTGCACTAAACCTGGACGGAGTTTGCGGAGTTGCACTATGCGGCACTATGCGAACGGCAAACAAATCTCCGCCGCACTATGCAGAGCTATGCGAGTGGCGGAGTATAATAGGAAAATGCTGTTTTCAGTGATTGGACAGTGCCGGATGCTTGTCCGCACTGTGCAATCATTGCGAACGGCACCATGCACAGTGCAAGTGGACCCTGCTTTCCTTTTGTGCCGCTCAAGTAGATTTTTACTCGAGTGCCAGCTTTCTTAACGGGAACGGGCAGTTTCTCAACGCGTGCTGTCACAAGCATTCGCGACCACTTGCAAGAGAAACCTGTTGCCCCCTGCATTGAGAAATCTTGCCGAGATGTTGATTTTCCAAGCTCGCGCTCGCCAACTTGATGTTGACGATCGCTAACGAGGTAAAAAACTCTGCTACACAACACGAAGTGGAGTTTTTTGGAACTCAGTGATCTCCGCTTACGGCGGAGTGCAGGAAAAGTGAGGTTCAAGAAACGTATAGGAAGAGGCGTTTCAGCCTTCACATGGCTTCATCAGTGCTGGTTTCAATGGCTCCTTCTTCCAGGGGGGCCAAACGCACAGATTTAAATATCGTGGCCACTCCCCACCAGATGGTCTCTCGCCCCTCCTCAGCCCAACGATGTTCAGGTATCCTGCGCTCAAACCAACCAGGCAGATGCATGCTGGGAGTACTCAGAGGAAGCCCTTTCAGTGACGGGGCATCTCCTAACAACATGTGAAGTCCCAACTGGTTGGCTAGGGATCCTAAAGCCGCCAGAGGTACCTGGAATGATTATGCCTTTCTATGCCCCCTTCTCAGGCAATGGGGGGGCCACGCGTTGCAGTTTCATGCAGCTACCAGAGTTTACAGGCTCTCAGCATTGCTCCAGACTGAGAGGGAGGTCGTCAGCCATCGCCTGCTTGCTGGCGAAACATAGACACCAAAACTTTCTCCCAGGTAGGGAAAAAGGGACGACACAGCTCCGGGGATTAAAAAGGCTTTAATAGCTCTTGTTTGGCGCAAGTAAGTGAGGTCCATGAAACGCTTAGGCAAACACGTTTCAGGCTTCAAATGGCTTCATCAGTGCCGGTTTCAATGCCTCCTTCGTCCAGGGGGGCCAAATTCACAGATTTAAATATTGTGGCCACTCCCAATCAGGTGGTCCCTCGCCCCTCCTCAGCCCAATGATGTTCAGGTGTCCTGTGCTCAAACCAACCAGGCAGATGTATGCTGGGGCTGGGAGTACTCAGAGAAAACCCATTCAGTGATGGGGCATCTCCTAACAACATGTGAAGTCCCAACTGGTTGGCTAAGGATCCCAACGCCGCCACAGGTACCTGGAATGGTTTTGCCTTCCTATGTCCCCTTCTCAGACAAACAGTGTTGCCTCCTCGCTCCCAAAGTATGGAGGGCAACGTGTTGCAGTTTCATGCAGCTACCAGAGTTCACAGGCTCTCACCGTTGGTCCAGACCGAGAAGGCGGTGGTCAGCCAGTGCCTGCTTGCTGCAGAAACATAGACACCAAAACTTTCTCCCAGGTAGGGAAAAATGGACGACACCGCTCCGGGGATTAAATAGGCTTTAATAGCTCTTGTTTTGCGCAAGTAAGTGAGGTCCATGAAACGCTTACGCAGACGTGTTTAAGCCTTCAAATGGCTTCATTAGTGCTGGTTTCAATTGCTCCTTCTTCCAGGGGGCCAAATTCACATATTTAAATACCGTGGCCACTCCCCATCAGGTGGTCCCTCACCCCAACGATGTTCATGAGTCCTGTTCTCAAACCAACCAGGCAGATGCATGCTGGGGCTGAGAGTCCTCAGAGGAAGCCAATTCAGTGACGGGGCATCTCCTAACAACATGTAAGGCCCCAACTGGTTGGCTAGGGATCCTAACGACGCCACAGGTACCTGGAATGATTTTGCCTTCCTATGTCCCCTTCTCAGGCAAACAGTGTTGCCTCCTCTCTCCCAAAATATGTTGTGCGATGAGTTGTAGTTTCACTCAGCTACCAGAGTTCACAGGCTCTCAGCGTTGCTCCAGACCGAGAGGGCGGTTGTCAGCCAGCGCCTGATTGCTGGCGAAACATAGACACCAAAACTTTCTCCCAGGGAAGGAAGAAGGGACGACACAGCTCTGGGGATTATAAAGGCTTTTAGAGCATTTGTTTTGCGCGAACAAGTGAGGTGCATGAAACGCCTAGGCAGACACGTTTCAGCCTTTAAATGGCTTCATCGGTGCCGGTTTCAATTGCTCCTTCTTCTAGGGGGACCAAACGCATGGATTTAAATATCGTGACCACTCCCCATCACATGGTCTCATGCCCCTGACCAGCCCATCGATGTTCAGATGTCCTGCTCTCAAACCAACCAGGCGGATGCATGCTGGGGCTGGGAGTCCTCAGAGGATGCCCATTCAGTGACGGGGGCATCTCCTAACATGTGAAGTTCCAACTAGTTGGCTAAGGATCTCAACGCCGCCAGATGTACTTGGAATGATTTTGCCTTCCTATGTCCCTTTCTCAGGCAAACAATGTTGCCTCCTCTCTCCCAAAGTATGGGGGCGACACGTTGCAGCTTCATGCAGCTACCAGAGTTCACAGGCTCTCAGCGTTGCTCCAGACCGAGGGCGGTTGTAAGCCAGCGCCTGCTTGCTGGCGAAACATTGACACCAAAACTTTCTCTCAGGTAGGGAAAAAGGGAAGACACAGCTCCGGGATTAAAAAGGCTTTAATAGCTCTTGTTTTGCGCAAGCGAGGTCCATGAAACGCTTAGGGAGACGCGTTTCAGCCCTTCAAATGGCTTCATCAGTGCCGGTTTCAATGGCTCCTTCTTCCAGGGGGGGCAAACACACTGATTTAAATATCATGGCCACTCCCCATCAGTTGGTCTCACCCACATCCTCAGCCCAACGATGTTCAGGTGTCCTGCACTCAAACCAACCAGGCAGATGCATGCTGGGGCTGGGAGTCCTCAGAGGAAGCCCATTCAGTGACTGAGCATCTCCTAACAACATGTGAAGTCCCAACTGGTTGGCTAAGGATCTCAACGCCGCCAGATGTACTTGGAATGATTTTGCCTTCCTATGTCTCCTTCTCAGGCAAACAGTGTTGCCTCCTCTCCCCCAAAGTATGGGGGGCGACGCGTTGCAGTTTCATGCAGCTACCAGAAATCACAGGCTCTCAGCGTTGCTCCAGACCGAGAGGGCGGTCGTCAACCAGCGCCTGCTTCTTGGCGAAACATAGACACCAAAACTTTCTCCCAGGTAGGGAAAAAGGGACGACTCAGCTCCGGGGATTAAAAAGGCTTTAATAGCTCTTGTTTTGCACAAGTATCTGAGTTCCATGACACGCTTAGGCAGATGCGTTTCAGCCTTCAAATGGCTTCATCAGTGCAGGTTTTAAGGGCTCCTTCTTCCAGGGGGGCCAAACGCACAGATTTAAATATCGTGGCCACTCCCCATCAGGTGGTCTCTCGCCCCTCCTCAGCCTAACGATGTTCATTGTGTCCTGCCCTCAAACCAACCAGGCAGACGCATGCTGGGGCTAAAAAAATAGTTTTTTTTTTACAATATCTTTGGGGCCCTTTGATGAATCTTCGCAAATTTTTCAAAACTAATGAGATGCTCCGTTCAGCTACTGTCTTGAAAGGTTTGGGGTGAATCGTCAAGTGGGGGCCGAGAAAAAAGGAGGGTCCCAAAATCCATTTTCTCCATGTTCATTTCCATAGGAAACCTTAGACAAGGCTACAGCCTGAACTCCTGAACGGAATTGCACTAAATTTAGGAAGTTCAGGCTGGACTGTTTCCATGAGGAGCAGGATCAAGACTGATTTGTATATGGCTGGGTCTAAGCTGGGGTGGCATGGTGAGCAAAGGAGCAATGGATTTAGATTAATTCAGCCTTCCAGCCATCATTTGTTTGCATAGCCCTTTTCTCCATAAGTAGGATGGGTTTGCCCAGGCATGGGTCCCTTGCACACTGTGCCATTGGATTGAAGCTAGCCTGGCTGACGAGGGGTGATATCTCCCTAAGCAGATACTAGGATGCTTGTTTCTGCTACAAGGATGGCCTGGCTTGGCCATTCGACAGGACTGTTCCCATGAAAAGCAGGGTCAAGACATTTTGGCATATCGCTGTGTCTAAACTGGGATGGCATGGAGAACAAAATAACGATGAATTTAACCCAGATCTCTTGAGTGGGGGGTCAATGTTTGATTCATTCAGCATTCCATCCATCGTTTCTTTGCGTGGTGCTGGATCTAGGAGCGGACATGAAGAGAAAGTCGTCGCAGGAGATTCAAGTTGGCAGGCATTGCAGATGGTTGTCGTGTGACATGAGGAGTCCATTCAACGTCGCAGAGTGGGCAAAAACTTCAGAATCTTCACCTGGGACTTAGGACTTGTGGTTTCAGATAAGGAGGGAACACTCTGATGCTAGCCAAGGGTCCATGACTTGGATGGGAACCTATTAGGGATCAGAGTTCACTCCAGCAGAGGCCGGCAGTAGGGCTCAGGCAGGCCCAGTTGGTGCTGATCAGCTTTGCAGTTGCAGGGAGGCCCCTGGAAGGTTGCCTTGTCCCTGTAGCTCAAACAGGAGGTCAGTCAACTAACTCTTGGAGTCATTTCCATGGAGCCTGAGCTCAAGTCAAGCAGGTCCAATCTTCCATCTTCAAATAGCAGGGCAGTTCTTCTTCTTAATCTTCCACAGGTCAAGGAGGGTTCTGATGAGAGGTTTTGAAGGTACCACTTACATTTTCAGTGCCAGTCTGCAGGTGAGGGATGTCCCCTTTGTCTAAACTTCACTCTTTCCTATATTTGGCTCAAAACTGTTTAGGGTAACAAAGGGGAGGCAGTGAGTCATGCATTTAAGATATTCACATTGTCAGGGCATGTAAAACTGAGGTAAACCATTGCTACTTTTTAAATAAATTGCACTCTGCCCTATGCGCCATTAGGGCTTGCCTTAGGGGTGACTTATAAGTATTAAACAGGAATGCTTAGGCCTAGCAAAAGGCTTATTGTGCCTGGTTGGAATGGCAGTTTAGTTAAAAATTATACTACAGATTTAGTGGCAGACGTAAGATATGTTTTGTAGTGCCACCTTAGTGGGGGAGAGGGGGGCACAATGAGTGCTACAGCCCACTAGTAGCATTTAATTTACAGGCAGTGGGTACATTTAGTGCCATGTACTAGGGTTTTACAAGTAAATTAAATGTACCAGTCAGGTGTAGGCCAATTTTACCCTGTTTTAAAGGGAAAGCACACTCAGTTTACCAGTGATTAGCAGGAGGAATGTGCACAGAGTCCTAAAAGCCAACATAGCTGTGTACAGCGAAGGAAGGCAAACATCTGGGGTGACCTTGCTTAGAGGGCCAGGTCGAACACCAACTCATTCTGTTGCTGCTTTTAACATTTAGAACTCATATTGCCAGCCAACTAAATAGTAATATGTCTGCAGGTTGTAAGGCAGACCAAGATATATTGAAACCATCACCACTGACATTGATTATATGCAAATATACCTCATGGGTATCTCACCTTTTTAGGTTGAGCCTCAGGCATTGATTTAGCAATGCTTGTTGGCAAGATATTTAGTAAGGGGCACCAGAAAATGCTCCCAAAGACCTTTGGAATGTGGTTTATGGCCAGGGCATGTGTGGCATTCAAGCGCAAAGCTGGCATCTGGCATCGGACTTGAAAGCAGCAGACTACTTTCGCCAGTGCGCGCTCTGCTTCACTTCCTGCTTCCCCTCTCACAACAATTAACTTTGGTTATCGCTCACACCCCATATGCTCGTTCCTTCCGACCCTTCCTTTGATGTCCGCTTTTCTTGTTTTGTCTTTGCATCCATTTCGCGGGGAAGCAGTGTTTTGTTTGGCGTTCTCTGCACCTTTCTCGTTTTTTTTACCTGGACGAAAGTGAAAGCCTACCATGCTTGTTTACAGTAGCCTTGCTCTTCAAATGCTGTTGCTGTATTGCCATCTCTCTAGGGACACTCAGCTTGAAAACACTCGACTTGCTAGCTGCAATGCTACATCCACTATGCTTTGCTTCTAGACACGTTGATCCCTCGCAGACTGTGCTGACTCTGCCCCTCCTGATTCTGAAACTGACCAACACAGTCACCACGCAGTCTCTTCTCTCTGTCTTATGACGTCTGCCCTGCCACCATTTACTATGGACCCTCACCCTCACACCTTCTCACCCTCACACACCCTCACACCCTCTCACCCTCACACACACTCACACACCGTCACTCACCCTCACCCACCCTCACACACCCTCACTCACCCTTACACCCTCACCCACTCACACCCTCACCCTCACAACCCTCTCACCCTCACTCACCCTCACACCCCCATACACCCTCACACTCACACTTCCTCACCCTCACACCCCCTCACGCTCACCCCCTCACCCTCATACACCTCCTCACCCTCACCCCCTCACACCCCCACACCTTCACACACCCTCACACCCTTTCACCCTCACACACAGTCAATCACCCTCACCCACCCTCACACACCCTCACTGACCCTCACTTACCGTCACACCCTCACACCCTCACCCTCATAACCCTCTCACCCTCACCCCCTTCACACCTCAACACACCCTCACCCTCACACCCCCTCACCCTCACCCTCACCCTCTCCCTCACACCCCCTCACCCTCACACCCTCACACACCACCTCAGCCTCACACCCCTTCACTCTCAACCCCCTCATCCTCACCCTCACACACCCTCACCCTCACACACCCTCACCCTCACACACCCTCTCACGCCCACATACCCTCTCACCCTCAAACACCCTCTCACCCTCACACACCCTCTTACCCCCTCAACCGCACCCCTCACATCCTCTAACATCTCCTCACCTTCCCTCACCCTCACACTCCCTCACCCTCACACCCCTTCACACACCCTCATGCCCCCACGACCTCACACACCCTCACCTTCATGCACCCTCTCACCCTCACACACCCTCTCACCCTCACACCCCCTCACCCTCACACCCCTCACCCTCACCCCCACACCCCACAGCCTCACTCACCCTCACACACCCTCTCACCCTCACACCCCCTCTCACCCTCACACCCCCTCACCCTCATACCCCCACACCCTCACACACCCTCACACCCTCTCACCCTCAGAAACACTCACACACTGTCACGCCCTCACCCATCCTCGCACACTCTCACTCACCCTCACTCACCCTCACTCACCCTCACACCCTCACCTCCCTCACCCTCACAACCCTCTCACCCTCACTCACTCTCACCCGCTCACACCCCCAACACACCCTCACCCTCACACCCCCTCACCCTCAAACCCGCTCACCCTCACCCCCTCACATACCTCCTAACCATCACACCCCCTCACTTTCACACCCCCTCACCCCCACACCCCCTCATCCTCACCATCACACACCCTCACCCTCACATACCCTCACACACGCTCACCCTCACACACCCACACCCTCACTCACCATCTCACCCTCACATGCCCTCTCACCCTCACACACCATCTCACCATCACACACCCTCTCACCCTCACACCCCCTCACCCTCACATCCCCTCACCCTCACATCCCATCACCCTCCCTCACACCCTCACCCTCAAACACCCTCACACACCCTCACCCTCACACACCCTCTCACCCTCACACACCCTCTCCCCCTCACCCTCACACACCCTCACCATCATACCCCCACACCCTCACCCTCACACACCCTCACTACCCCTCTCACCCTCACAGACCCTGACATACCCTCACCCCCACACCCCCTGACCCTCACACACCCTCACCCTCACACACCCTCACCCTCACACTCACACCCTCTCACCCTCACCCCGTCACCCTCACCCCGTCACCCTCACCCTCACACCCCTCACCTTCACACCCCCTCACCCTCACACCCTCACCCTCACACACCCCTAACCCTCACAACCCTCTCACCTTCACTCACCCTCATCCCCTCAAACCCCCACACCCCCTCTCCCTCACACCCCCTCACCCTCACACCCTCACCCTCATACACCTCCTCACACCCTCTCACCCTCACACACCGTCACTCACCCTCACCCACCCTCACACACCCTCACTCACCCTGACTCACCCTCACCCCCTCACCCCTCACCCCCTCACCCTAACCCTCTCACCCTCACTCACCGTCACCCCCTCACACCCCCCACAACCCCTCACCCTCACACCCCCTCACACTCTCACCTCCTCACCCTCACCACCTCACCCTCACACACCTCCTCACCCTCATACCACCTCAATCTCACACCCCCTCACCCTCACACCCCCTCATCCTCACCCTCACACACCCTCACCGTCACACACCCTCTCACCCTCACACACCCTCTCACCCTAACACCCACTCACCCTCACATCCCCTCACCCTCACATCCCCTCACACTCCCTAACATCCTCACCCTCACACCCCCTCACCCTCACACTTCCTCACACCCCCTCACCCTCACACACCCTCACCCTCACACACCCACACCCTCACCCTCAAACACCCTCACACCCTCTCATCCTCACACACCCTCTCACCATCACACACCCTCTCACTCTCACACCCCTCATCCTCACACCGCCTCACCCTCACACCCTCACACACCCTCACACCCCTTCTCACCCTCACACCCCCTCACCCTCATACACCCTCACCCTCACACACCCTCACCCTGTCACCCTCTCCCTCCCTCACCCTCACACCCCCTCACCCTCACACCCCCTCACACCCCTCACCCTCACACCCCCTCACCATCACTCACCCTCACCTTCACTCACCCTCACACACACTCTCACCCTCACACACCCTCTCACCCTCACAAACCCTCAACCTCACACCTCCAGACCCTCACCCTATAATGCCCTCACTCACCCTCTCACCCTCACACACCCTCTCACCCCCTCACCCTCACACCTCCTCACCCTGACACCCTCACACCCCTCATACCCTCTCCCTCACACACACTTACACACCCTCTCATGCTCACACACCCTCACCCTCACACATCCTACCCTCACCCGCACCCCCCTCACCCCTGTCACCCTCACCCTCCCTCACCCTCACACCTCCTCACCCTCACACCCCCTCACCCTCACATCCTCACCCTCACACCCCCTCACCCTCATACCCTCACCCACACACCCTCACACCCCCTCACCCACAGAACTCCACACCCGTACCCTCACAACCCCACCCCCTCACCCCTCACCCCCTCACCATCACCCCCCTAACCCTCACACCCCCACACCCTCGCACCCCTCACCCTCACACACACCCTCACCCTCACACCCCCTCACTCCCCCTCACCCTCACCCCCCCTCACCCTCACACCCCCACACCCCCTCTCATCCCCTCACCTTCACACCCCCACACCCCCTCACCCTCACACCCCCTCATACCTCCTCACCCTCACACACTCTCACCCTCACACACCCTCACACACCTGCACACACCCTCACACACCCTCACTCACCCTCACACACACTCACTCACCATCACACCCCTCACCCTCTCACCCTCACATCTCCTCACTCACCCTCACACCCCCTTACCCTCACACCCCCTCAACCCTCTCACCCTCACATATCCTCACACCACTTCACCCCCTCTCACCCTCACACACCCTCACTCACTCTCACACCCTCACACAACCTCACCCCTCACCCTTACACCCCCTCACCCTCACACCCTCACCCTCACACCCCATCACCCTCACACACCCTCACTCACACACCCTCACTCTCACACACCCTCACCCTCACACCCTCTCACCCTCACACACCCTCACCATCACACCCCCTCACCCTCACTCACCTTCACACACACTCACACACCCTCGCCAGCACAGCATACAAAACATAGCATAACAAAACAAATCATAGGATAGCAAAACAAAACATAGCATAACAAAACAAAACATAGCATAGCAAAACACAACAAAACATAGCATAGCATAACAAAACATAGCATAACAAAACATAGCATAGCATAGCAAAACACAACAAAACATAGCATAGTATAACAAAACATAGCATAGCATAACAAAACACAACAAAACATAGCAGAACAAAACATAGCATAACAACAAAACACAACAAAACATACCATAGCATAACAAAACACCACAAAACATACCATAGCATAAAAAAACACCACAAAACATAGCATACATAAAAAAACATAGCATTGCAAAGCATAGCAAAACATAGCATAGCATAACAAAACGCAACAAAAAATAGCATAGCATAACAAAACACAACATAGCATAACAAAACAATGCTTAGCATAGCATAACAAAACATAGCATAACAAAGCATATCATAGCATAACATAACATAGCATAACAGAACATAGGATAGCAAAACAAAGCATAGTATAATAAAACACAACAAAACATAGCATAGCATAACACAACATAGCATAACAAAACATAACAAAACACAACAAAACATAGCATAGCATAACAAAAGAAAGCAGAGCATAGCAAAACTAAACATAGCATAGCATAACAAAACAAAGCCTAGAATAGCAAAACTAAACATAGCATAGCATAACAAAACAAAGCATAAGATAGCAAAACAAAACATAGCATAGCATAGCATAACAAAACATAGCATAACATAACAAAACATAGCATAACAAAACACAACAACACATAGCATAATAAAACATAGCAAAACACAACAAAACATAGCATAGCTTAACAAAACACAACAAAACATAGCATAGCAAAACAAAACATATAATAGCATAGCAAAACATAGCTTACCAAATACAAAAAACACTGCATAGCATAATATAACGAAATATAGCATAGCAAAACAAAGCATAGCGTAATAAAACACAACAAAACATAGCATAGCATCACAAAACATAGCATAGCATACAAAGCATTGCATAGCAAAACATAGCATAGCCTAACAAAACATAGCATAGCATGAAAAAACACAGCATAGCATAGCATAACAAATCAAAGCATAGGATAGCAAAACATAGCATAGCATGACAAAACAAAACATTGGATAGCAAAACAAAACATAGCATAGCATACAGCATCACTCCGCACCACCACCGCATTACTCAGGGGCACCACAACCTCACTATGCGCTACTACAGCATCATTGAACACCACAGCATCACTCGTTCGCCATCACAACATCACACAGCGCCACCACAGTATGAATCTGTGCAACAATTCAACAACACCTGGTTCAAATATGTTCGCTCAACGTTTCAAGCTTTATTACAATTGTAACAAAAAGATGTTAATATTTCACTTCTGTTCTTGGATTTTCGTCACAATAAAATGCACTGAACATAATCTTCACAAAAGTTATTTACAAAACTTTAAGCTATTGCCATTATAAGTTACAATAACTTTCATTTAAGTATTAATTATTGAAATTTTTTTAAAGCCATTGTTATTTGTAATATCAATACATGTAAGTCACGTAAATACAACACATATTGCATTACCAATGCTATAGGTGTCACATTTGCAAAAGTTATAACTATTGGCATTGTAAATGACAAAGCTAATAATTTAGCTATTTTCAAAAACAAAACATAAATAAAAAAATTGTCATTTACAATACCAATAGCTCAAACTTTCCTAATGCGAGACCTATTGCATTGCAAATGCTTGTTCTAATTGATAGGTCGACAAGCCCAGCCTTAATGTCAACACATATGAGATATCTCTAGATGGTAAATAGTGTTTGAACAGAACGCAAATAATCCTTCTTCTTTTCCCCACAGCCTGTACGTTTTTCTCCTACACCTTACCAATACCCAAGTTCATAACACAGGTGTACAGCCGGACAGCCCTCAAACACAAGACTCACATGAACAGACAGAAGGAAGAGCAGAGTTTAATAACAACAACACCAGTCCAACAGTGCAGCAGCAAACACAACTTACCAGAAAACAAAATAACTAAGCAAAAACTAGAGATGCCTGTAAAATTTTGAGGACAATAAATCAACAAAAGTAGTTTTCACTTCAGAACATCAACTCTGAACCACTAAGGAAATGTTTGACAATGAAAGAATTCCATAAATTAGGTATGTCGTAATATGTACAGACTTCAGCCCCAAACAATGAAAACACTTCAAGCTCAATTACCACCTTTATAGATGTTTTGAAAATACACAAGCAAACACAACCAATCACAAAAAAATTAAACATGCAAACATAAATAATATATTTTTTTGAAATGAGAAATCATCTAAACTAGTGCTTAGTGAACAAAATTCTATGGGTACTTAGTTTAAAGCTAAAAAAGAAGAGGAACGGAGAGACATCTATGATTGTCATAGGAATTATTATAGATAACAATCAAACTACATACTCAAGAGGTGCATGTTTGAGTGTATGTGTTTGTGTACCTAGATAATTCATATTGTTTACTGAGAAATAGATGTCTGGAAAGTCATGTGTGTTCCATTGAAATAAATTGAGTGCAATGTTACTATGAAAAGTAAACCTGCATATTTTTCATACAGATTAATATAATTTCTAGAAATACTCATTAGCATACCTCATATGTAAAACATGTTCCTCTATATTATTAAAGAAATGTAACAGCAGGGTTTCTTTCATCCTAAATCCACAATTTTAACCCTCTTCACCATAACCTTAAAAAGATTCCTGAAATATTTAACTCATACCCTTAAGCCCTATACCTTATACTCAATGTGTTAATCTCTATTCCCCTAATCCATTAACCCTACACCCAAAAGTGTCAATCCTAATACCGTATGTCTCACAATGTTAAACCCTAGCACCTATAACCGTCATAACCCTAACTCCTAACCTTTTCACTCCTTAACATTATACCCAAAACCCTTAACACTTAAATCTGTACCTCAAAATCTTAAATATTATCCCCTAAACCTCTAACCTAAAACCACATTACCTCACATCTATTCCCCTAATGCATAAACACTAACTAGTCCCTGAACTTTAACGTAAAGTTTCATCATTTGTCCCCAGTATGTGTGTGTGTTTATGTAAGTGCGCATGGATTCTGAAAATACACAGGCCTTTGGAGGTAGCACAATGTATATATTCTATTTAAGTTTAATATTAACAACATCACAGATATCCCATCCATCACATTCCAAGTGTATTATAATCTAAAGCACTTGTAACATAGGGGAAGAAGTATCTGTCACATTTTGACTGAGTATCCCATCCACAAACCTCTAAATAAGACCCTCATTCAAGCATTCTAACACATAAATGACCTTACCAGTTGTAGCAGTATTCAAGCTCACTAATAAATGTCAGTGTTTAAAGAAATTGCAGCTCTCACAAGCTAACACAGCTCCAACCGCCTCCTTCCAAGTCTCCAAGGAAAGTGACCACTGCGCCAGAGATCTAGAACTCTCAGTCTCAGTTTCCTAGGCAGCACTAATGGAGCCCTTATGACACTATCAGCAACCATATGTTTGTTATGTTTCTATTTCTGCTCCTTGGCAATGTCTGATGATGTCACACACACAGAATCTGGAGAGGTTTGAAGATGATTTGAGAATCCTGGTGTGTGGGAAATTCCAACAAACAAAAGAAGCAGGATTATCCTTAAGTAAAATGCAGAAAAGGTCATCGTTCCTCAATATGGGAATGCCCACAAGCTTTCGAATTCAAGTAAAGCTTTGTTCCAGCGGCACAGTGTCACTGAAACCACGTCTGGACATACACTGTGTTACAGGAACAAAGCTATACCTATTTTATGAGCTCTAACCAGGGCAAAATCAGTCCTGGGTTACTTGGATCCGATAAGGGAGAAGTTAGCCTTTTCTCATTGGAGCAGAGTCAAGAGTGATTTGCTTATGGTTGGATCCAAACTGAAGTGGCATGGTATGGAAAATAATTATGGATTGGGATGCGGCCCGAGTAATTACCAATGAATGAGATTAATTCAAACATTCCATGCATCACTTTTCTGTACACTTTAATGAAAAAGCAGACATTGTTTATTTACCATGTACATCATGGGAAGGGTTTCCTAATTTCCAGTTATATTTGTTGTCAACTCTTGTGGAGTATTGCTACTTTTTTTACACAATTTTTAAACCATTTGGAAAACAGTGGCTATCAATTTGCACACTTTTTGCATGTTGTAATAATTTTTGGCCTCTATTTTCTGGCGCTTACAGGGAATGCTGCTTTTATTATGAAGTATTTTTGATACCAACATTGTTTGATATATCTTTGCTTTATTTCCTGGATAATGCCTCTGCACTAACCCTGTGCGGAGTTTGCGGAGTTGCACTACACGGCACTATGCGAACTGCAAACAAATCTCAGCCACATTACGCAGAGCAACGCGAGAGGGGGAGTATGATAGAAAAATGCCGTTTGCAGTGATTTCACAGTGCCGGATGCTTGTCCGCACTGTGCAATCATTGCAAATGCCATCATGCACAGTGCAAGCGGTCCCTGCATTCCTTTTGTGCCGCTCAAGTAGATTTTGACTCGAGCACCAGCTTTCTCAACGTGAACAGACAGTTTCTCAACGCGAGCTGTCATCAGTATTTGCGACCACTTGCAAGAGAAACCTGATGCCCCCTGCTTTGAGAAATCTCGCCAGGATGTTGAACTCCGCTACGGAACGCAAAGTGGAGTTTTTCGGAATTCAGTGATCTCCGCTTAACGCAGAGTGCAGGAAACTCCGCAAACTCCGTGAGTGGAGCGAAGTTCACCACCCAGGGTTCCTCTGCACTCACTAGCGGGTGCACCGTCGTGTGTGGGCAGGCTAGCCTATATCTCTAGGCTCAAATTTCAAACAGACCAGTACTAATGGGAGTGTTTAATCCTCTTACATATTTATCTGCACTTTACACAACAAACGCTTTTTGGCAGTCCGTCTTCATCAATGATGACGGCGAACCTCCAAAATACTTTTGTTGCATAAAGTGCCAATAAATCTGAAAGGGGGCGTGGCTTGAGGCGTCAAGATGGCGGTCGCACTCTAAGAGTGCTCCGGACCCCCTCCGTCATCCGACCTGCAGCGTTCTGACCCCTCGCGGGGCCGATCTGATGCCTGTGATCTCCTGCAGGCTCTTGGCTCCTTACGGCCTCTTCTACCCTAAGATGGCGGCCCTGTAGCTCCCGCTCCTGTGGCCTGGGTCCCCGCCTGGCCGCCCCTTCCCGCCCGGCTTACCTGCACTCCGCCGCGTGTGCTGACCTATCCTTGTGGTGTGCGGCCGAGCAGCGGCTGGAGACTGAGGGGTGCCCTCCCGTCCTGGAGCCTGTGGAGTTGGTGGATCATCTCCGGAGCGAGTGGCGGGACTCGTCAACGGAGCGTGCCTGGAACCCGGGCGGCGGAGGAGAGGTGTCGCCTCTGTGCTCACCGGCGGCTGAGGAGTAGACCCGGCATCCTGCTACGGGATCGGATTGTGGCCTGTCCCTCGGCACGGATCCAGCGAGGAGGCGGTGGAGGTGCTGCCAGCTGGCGCTCTGGAGGAGGTGAGTAGGCGGGGGAATGTGCTGTGGGCCTCCTCTCCCCCTGCACCCTTCGGCGGCTGTGTTGAGCCGTGCTGCTTCGAGCTCCGGTGCATGAGGCAGTGGTGGACGAGGTGTGGTGGTGCTGGGGGGCCGAATGGGCTGCCACTGAGGCCCGAAGTCGCTGTACTGCTGGTGCGGGCCCCATTGCGTCCTTGGTGTGGTCCCCTGTTGGGGCGCCCCTCCATCCCCCATCAACCTGCCTTGGATCCGCGGCCGTTGCCGTCCTGCGAGTTGAAGGGGGTGGAGGAGCGGGGCGACGGAGGGGCTGTCAGCGGAGTCTGTGGACGTTCTTCCCCTGCGATGGAGCTGGGGGGCGGCGGATGACGAGACCTGCATTGAAGGAGGCTGCCTGTGTACAGTGAGGTCCTGGGGTGGGGGAGTGCCCGACTCTGAGGGCCCGCTGGGTCTCCTGGCCGGCCTCGACCTACGGGCTGATGGCCCCCCCCGCCTTCTTGCTGCCTGTGTGTTGAGAGGAGCGCCCTGGATTGGTGGGAGGCATATCAGCCACTGAGTCGGGTGGCGCGCGTGGGTGCCTGAACCCCTTTCGCCTTGAGACTCGAGCTCTTTGAGCCGGTGGGGGGCTCCTGAGGCCCTGGGCCTGCTGGAGTCACTTGGGGAGCCGACGACACCTGGCACGGTATATTATCCTTGTGATGCCCGCCTTCCATTATCCGTGGAGTGGGAGGGAGATCGACTGTCACACCTGGCAGTGGGACCACAGCTGGAGCGCGGCTGTGTGCCCCCCCTCCGCCAGGGGCCGACCGCTCACACTTGAACCCCCGGGAGCATGGGCAAAAACCACACCTCTCAGGTCCCTGGAACCTCCACTCAAACTACAATGGACCAGTTCACCAAGTCTGATCGGGACCTGGCGGTTAGGTCGGTGGAGGCGCCTGAAGCAGCCGGGGGGGGCCTTTCCGCTATCCTACAGGCGATCAGTGCATCACAGGTGTCAGTGGAGGCCAAGATCGGGTAAGTGCGGGTGGACGTGGCGTTGATCCCGCAGGCCCTCGGTAATGCCACGGCCCGGATTACTGAAGCAGAGTCCCGCATTTCCACGGTGGAGGACGACGTGGGTGCTCTTAAATCCCAGGTGACGCGTCTACAGGTACAGACTGGGGAGTTACACCGTAGGGCAGAGGACGCGGAAAAGAGAGCCCGCAGACACAACCTACGCCTCCTGGGTTTTCCGGAGGGAGTGGAACAAGGATGCACTGATACCTTCATCGAGGCGTGGGTCAAGTCCTGGATCCCCAAGGAGAAATTCTTCCCCTGGTTCCCGATAGAGCAAGCCCACCATTACCTTGCTCCTAAACCCCCTCTCGGAGCCCCCGCCCGTCCCATCTTCCTGGACAGGGACGCGATCCTAGAGGCCGCCAGGATGCAGGGTCCAGTGCACTTCCAAAATTCCGGGATCCTGGTTTTTCCGGACTACTCTAGGGAGGTTCAGTCACAGCGCCAGTCCTACGACGAGGTCAAGCAGAAACTCCGTGCCACGGGTCTTCGTTACGGACTCCTCTTCCCGGGCCGCCTTAAGGTGATTTTTCAGGAAAAAAACTTTTTCTTTGAAACCCCACAGGCAGCATGGACCTGGCTTACGGAGGAACGGCCCCTCCTTCCGGGGGCAATCCCGGTACCTGTCCTGAAACCGGTGGGCCGATCCGGCCGGGAGGCGCCCAAGGTGCAACGACGCCGAACTGGATCCAGACGTCGGGGACCGATCGGGGCGGAGCTCTCGGTCACCGGGGACGCAATCCCGGCGCTCCCCGAGTCAGACCCTGAGCCAGACGGCTTCCTCCCCTGCTGTGGTGTCCTCCCTTATCGACATGGGCAGTGCCCCTGGGCCGGCGGCTACCCGGCGACGGGCCATGTCGGACTGGGATCTATCTGGAAGCCCTGTAATTCGTGGCTCTGGTGGGGAGGAGGGGGTGTGATCAGGATTCCTGTTGGTATGCCTTTAACCAACCACTCTGGATCTGAAGGGGAGAACTTACTCCTGACCCCGTGACCGGGGTTTTCCCTTGGCTCTGATAGCCGAATTAGCCAAGGACTACATTTGCACTGTTATCCTAAACTTGATCCATCTTATGTTTCTTGCTGTCCAAACATACTTCCTACTGTGGGCATGTATCCGTACATATGGAGGGGGGTCCGACTCAGCCATGTTCCTGCTTGACTGTAGCTAACCGTTTTAGACTAGCATATCACCTTTTGCGGTGTAGTTAATAGTTGGGTTTTTGGGCGACAGATGCTTCCGCATCAAAAGTGTAGGGTGGGGGAGTTGGGGGAGTTGGGTGGGACGGGGGACCGTTGTCCCTTGACAGTTTGTTTTATTTAGCTGCCTACGGCCGCTGGTTGCAGTTCATCTTGCCATTTCCGATCCTCTGATTACTTCCCAATGGGCATGCAGATCACGTCCTTCCTGGGTTTTTTATTTTTGGCCGCCTACGGGCCGCCACTGGGGTTCCTACTGGCAGTTACCTACCTCCTTTCCCCGATTCCCAAGATTGATGGGCTGACCATCAAATACCGCGACTCCGATCCTGGGCCCGGGGGAAGGGAGGTGTTCCCCCCTGGATGGGTAGGGATCCATGTTCTTATCCGGCCCTCCACAGTTTCTTCTCTTAGATGACCTCTATCCTTACTAGACCTCTCCACATCCTTTCTTGGAACGCCAATGGCCTCCTGGATCGAATTAAGCGTACAGTGGTCCTCCCTGCTGCTCATCGCCTTGGGCGGACATTCTATTCCTCCAAGAGACCCACCTCTTGGGTACACAATGCAACTTCCTTGCTTGATATGGCTTTGATAGGGTCTGGCACTCTGGGTTTGCACGGGGCTCCCGAGGGGTGGTCATCTTGCTGAGGAAAGGGCTTTCTTTTACCCTTGTTAACGTCGAGTCGGATACACAGGCTCGATATGTGGTGGTTTTGGGAACCATTGAAGGGTGCCCCCTGAGCCTTCTCTGCCTCTACATTCCCCCCCGCTCCTACCCCCTGCACTCCGGGGTCTTACTCAAGTGATCTCCTCCCTCCCACAGGGCCTTATGGTAGTAGGGGGGACTTCAACGCCGTTCTGCAGCCCCTGCAGGATACGACCCGGCCGCCATCTGCGAACATTCTCTCACGCTGGTCCTCGACCTTGGGTCTGTGTGATGTCTGGAGAATATGGAACCCGTGTACAGAACAATACACCCACACGTCAGCCACCCACCATACTCACTCCCGAATCGATCTTATCCTGATTATGACCACGGACTGCCAGCTAGTGTCTGCGGCCGTGATACTGCCAAGGGGGATCTCAGATCACTCTCCCATATCACTCCGCCTCGGTACCCCATGAGAGGTCCGCGAATGGTCTGGCGAGTTAACTCCTGGTTCTTACAGGATACGACGTTGGTGGAGTCCCTTGACCAGTAGCTGCATATTTTTTTCTACACTAATACAGGCTCGGTCCCCTCGCAGGGGACGCTGTGGGAGGTGAGCAAGGCCGTTATCCGAGGGGTGGCCAGGGGATTGGTCCACGCAAAGCGGTCGGAGCGGATGACCCAGCTTGCTCACCTAGAATCCCGGGCGGAGCGGCTCGAGACGGCTTTGCTCAGGGGTGGCAAGGGGGATTCCTCCCAACAGCTGACTGTGGTGCGTGAGGAGATCCATTGGGTGTCATTGGAATCTGCCAAGATGCTTTGGCGTTCATCGGTCGGCCGTATTTACGGGTGGGGGACAAGAATGGTAAGCTCCTCCACAATCTAGTGTCTTATCCCAAAGTCCACCGTATTATCCCTGAAATCCGCTCCCATACTGTGGCTCTCAGGGTGACGTCTTCAGCCATTGCTCAAACCTTCGCGGATTACTATGAGATCCTTTACACCGTCCGTCCCCCAGTTGCTTCCCTAGATGACTTGTTGATCGAGACAGATACCCGACTCCCGGGTCTCTTTCCAGAGGCGACGGAGGCTCTGGACCGTCCTTTCACCCTGGAGGAAGTCCAGGACGCTATCTCACTCTTGCATCCTGGGAAGACGCCTGATCCCGATGGGTTTCCTCAAGAGTACTACGCGACCTTTCGGGATGTCCTGGCCCCCCATTTGGCGGATCTTTTCCTCCACGTGGCGGAGGTAGGGGCATTCCCTCCCGAGTCGGATGTTGCCACGATAGTGGTCATTCCAAAGACACAACCGCCCTCCCTGAGCTGTGCGGACTACCGTCCGATTTAGCTGATTAATACAGAGACTAAGTTTTTCGCCACTGTCTTGGCTCAAAAGCTACGACCCCTTCTGCAAGATCTTGTTCACCCCGACCAATGTGGGTTTATGCCTGCCAGAGGCACTCGCCATTGCATTCGCCGGCTCCATTTGGCTCTGGCTCCCCGTGGCTGCCTCACCCCATACTTGGCACTACTCTTCTTAGACTTCAAGAAGGCCTTTGATACGGTGAACTGGGAATATCTGCAAGATGTGCTGGACAGGATGGGTTTTGGTCCCTCGTTCCGCCATCTGATCAGTTTTCTCTACGCTAGCCCCAGAGCCTGAGTACTGATCAATGGAGAGCTGTCCGGGGCCTTCCCTATCCGAAGGGGTACACACCAGGGGTGTCCGCTCTCGCCACTCTTATTTGCGCTGGCGATGGAGCCCCTGGCGGCTCTCATCAGGCAGGACCCACTTATCCGGGGATGGGACTGGGACGCGAGTCAAGTAGACAAGATAGCCCTATACGCGGACGACGTTTTGCTATATTTGGCTGACCCTGATAGTTCTGGCCCCAGGTGCCTGGCGATCCTTGCCGCATTTGAATGGGTCTCGGGACTCCGCATCAACCAGGCAAAATCAACCCTAGTGCCCCAACACCCCTCCCGGGACTGTTTTGACTGGCAGTCGGGCATCCCCCTTAGAAGGCACTTGGTCAAGTACCTCGGCATTTGGATAGCTCTGCTGCCAGAACTTGAGTGGGCTTTAAACGTCACGCCTTTGGTTGCCCGGATGAAGGCGGATTTCAAGAGGTGGCAGACTCTCCCCCTCAACCCTTATGGAAGGAGTGAGTTGTACAAAATGATGGTCCTCCCCCGTTTTATTTACATAATACTAAACATTACTGTCCACCTGTCGAGTAGCTGGTTCCGCGAACTGGACAGTGTCCTCACCCGGTTTCTCTGGGGAGGGGGTAGGCCATGCCTATCTCTGGCACACTGTCGTATCCCCCCCTTTGATGGAGGCATGGGATAACCAACTTTCACCTATACTACCTAGCCACGAAGCTCATCGTCATCCATGATTGGTATGCGGGCGGCTCGTCCGACCCTGCATATCGGGTGGAACTCGGTGCGTCGAACTTTACACAGATCCAGGATTTTTTGTACGGCAGCCCAGTCCCGCGGGCCTTGCCCCTGGTCACCAGGACGGTGTTTCTGGCCTGGCGCACGGCCCTCCGCCATGTGCAGTGGGATCGGATACTAATTCAGCAGACGCCATTATGGCATGGGTCCTGGATGCAAGAGGTCTCGTCCTTGCAGAGGTTCCGACGGTGGGACCTTGTTGGAATCTCAGTACTCGGTGATGTTTAGGTGGGGGATCACATCCTCTCCTTTGCGGATCTGCAGCACCGCCATGCCCTTGGACACTCACACTATAAATACCTGCAGCTCAGACAGGCCCTCATACCTATGTCTCACCCTCTGTCTCTCTTCCAGAGTTCAGCCCATTAGAAGCCCAAGTGATGATGGGAAATCTGGGGAGGGGAGGAGTGTCCCGTATCTACCGATCCTTAGTGAATAATGGCCGGCTTCTCTAGACCGGCTCCGGGGTCGATGGGAGAGTTGGGTGGGCCCCCTAGAGGAGGCGGACTGGAGGGATGCCCTTATGGCACCTAAAACCCTGACCACATCCTCCAAGCTTCGTCTGGTCCAGCTCTATTATTTACACACGGCGTATCTCACCCCGACACGGCTATTCCAGGCCCGGCTGAAGCCCTCCCCGGCATGCACACGATGTACATCTGCCCCAGCTGACTTCTATCACATGGTATGGTGCTGTCTGGCCTTGGCGCCATTCTGGGAGGGGGTGGAAAGAGAGCTCACGACCGCATTGGGCTTGGAGGTTCCTCACGACCCCATATGTTTGTTGCTTGGGGTGTTTGATGGCCTGGATGGATCAGGGGCGGATAAGCGCCTACTGGGGACAGCTGTGGCAGTGGCCAAGAGAGAAGGGAGAAGAAGCTTGAAATATTGGATATCAGTGTGCTTTAATTGGATTATAATTGATACATGGATATAATTTGAACAGATGGCTTATTGCCTGCATAAGGCTATTTCAGTTGTGCGTTTGGCGGGGGCAGCAATACGCCCCTACCTTCTGAAACGTATGTACCAAGGCACATTGTGGGCATGGTGCCTTTCCAAACGGCACGCTTCATACAGACACATTTGCATAAAGAGAAAAATATAACGAATAAACAGGTGTGCATCCGTATCCCTGTGAACTCTTGTCGAAATGAATGCCCGACATGGGATAGCACCCGCAAAGAATTTAAAGAATTATGGAGGAAGAAAATGAATACTGTAACGCCACACGGAAGGCGATACATCGTGGTTCGTCATCAAAGGCAGAGGTGGACTTATAAGAACTTTTATATATGTTGGACTACGAATGAATTTGGTCTTTACAAACAATGTGCGTTCAGAGTTAAAAATCAAACGCTAGGACACGTGTTTAATATTTGTTTACAATCGCCATGCATGATGGGACATGTAGGCTTTACCTGAGGCATACATTCGATAAAGCTTGTTTGGCGGGAAACGCAACCCATATGGACCAATGAGGGTGATTGAGAAACGTTTAAAGAAGGGGTGGGAAGAGGGAGGGAAAATTCAACGGTCAGCAAAGTAACTAAGTCGGATGTCCCGTAGCGACAGTGGCAGGTAGGTTACCCGTCTGTTATAAAAAAGCAGGATTGATGCTTTTTTGCTGCACGAGAGAAATCCAAACTGTGAGGAATGTGTAAACGCGGTAAAAAAAGTAGAGAGCAACAGGACCAACCGATGCGGGCGCTTGAATGGTGTTGATTCTTTGAAGCGGGGTTTAGCTATAACGATATTTGGTTAAGTGGGAAGGTGATTGTGGAAGGAGTAAATTATGGTAGTATGTGGGGTCAGTTATATATGGGGACTGCATGTTAATCCCGTTATTTTTAAGCATAACGACGATTTTTGATGAAAAGTTTGACCAATAATATGGTGTTTTGAAAACGAATTGAGCACTTATGCACTTGTTTGATAATGTTGTAAATTAAGAATGGTAATAGTTGTTATCTCATTTGTTATTCCAGTGACCCCTGAAGAAGGGCACCTGATGTCCGAAATGCATTGGGTATTTTAAATAAACTTCACTGTCTGACGAAAATTGTTCTACTCGTGTTCTGTGCATGAGGTTCGGATGGCCCAGTCGTAACATGTGAAACAATGTAAATTGGCAAATCCACACCGCGTGTGGGAGAAGAAGCTTGAAATATTAGATATCAGTGTGCTTTAATTGGATTATAATTGAATACATGGATATAATTTGAACAGATGGCTTATTGCCTGCATAAGGCTATCTCAGTTGTGCGTTTGGTGGGGGCAGCAATACGCCCCCACCTTCTGAAACATATGTACCCAGGCACGTTGTGGGCATCGTGCCTTTCCAAACAGCACGCTTCATACAGACACATTTGCATAAAGAGAAAAATATAATGAATAAACAGGTGTGCATCCCTATCCCACTGAATTCTTGTCGAAATGAATGCCCCACATGGGATAGCACCCGCAAAGAATTTAAAGAATTATGGAGGAAGAAAATGAATACTGTAACCCCACACGGAAGGCGATACATCGTGGTTCGTCGTCAAAGACAGAGGTGGATTTATAAGAACTTTTATATATGTTTGGACTACGAATGAATTTGGTCTTTACAAACAATGTGCGTTCAGAGTTAAAAATCAAACGCTAGGACACGTGTTTAATATTTGTTTACAATCGCCATGCATGATGGGACATGTAGGCTTTACGTGAGGCATACATTCGATAGAGCTTGTTTGGCGGGAAACGCAAACCATATGGACCAATGGGGGTGATTGAGAAACGTTTAAAAAAGGGGTGGGAAGAGGGAGGGAAAATTCAACGGTCAGCAAAGTAACGAAGTCGGATGTCCCGTAGCGACAGTGGCAGGTAGGTTACCCGCCTGTTATAAAAAAAGCAGGATTGACACTTTTTTGCTGCATGAGAGAGATCCGAACTGTGAGGAATGTGTAAACATGGTAAAAAAAGTAGAGAGCAACAGGACCAACCGATGCGGGCGCTTGAATGGTGTTGATTCTTTGAAGCGGGGTTTGGCTATAGAGATATTTGGTTAAGTGGGAAGGTGATTGTGGAAGGAGTAAATTATGGTAGGATGTGGGGGCAGTTATATATGGGGACTGCATGTTAATCCCGTTAATTTTAAGCATAACGATGATTTTTGATGAAAAGATTGACCAATGATATGGTGTTTTGAAAACAAATTGAGCACTTATGCACTTGTTTGATAATGTTGTAAATTTAGAATGGTAATAGTTGTTATCTCATTTGTTATTCCAGTGACCCCTGATGAAGGGCACGTGATGCCCGAAATGCATTGGGTATTTTAAATAAACTCCACTGTCTGACAAAAATTGCTCTACTCGTGTTCTGTGCATGAGGTTCGGATGGCCCAGACGTAACATGTGAAACAATGTAAATTGGCAAATCCACTCCATGTGTGGGAGAAGAAGCTTGAAATATTGGATATCAGTGTGCTTTAATTGAATTATAATTGAATACATGCATATAATTTGAACAGATGGCTTATTGCCTGCATAAGGCTATCTCAGTTGTGCGTTTGGCGGGGGCAGCAATACGCCCCCACCTTCTGAAACATATGTACCCAGGCACGTTGTGGGCATGGTGCCTTTCCAAACGGCACGCTTCAGACAGACACATTTGCATAAAGAGAAAAATATAATGAATAAACAGGTGTGCATCCCTATCCCAGTGAATTCTAGTGGCCAAGAGAGACATTGGGGCACACTGGTCCCCAGCCAAGGCGCCCACGCTAAAGGGGTGGAAGAGGGGAGTGGACTGGTGCGGGATCCAGGAGGAAGCCATGCTCGAAGCTCGGGGGTGCCCGGGTTTGTTTAATAAAGTATGGGGTAAATGGTTTAATATGCTTCCCCCTTGAGGATCTGCCTATTTACCTGTTCATCGTATCTTTATTTCACCCTCCATTGTGTGCAATTTTCCCTCGTCCATGCTCTGCCATGCTCACCCTGAAGGACAGTTTGGCTTCGTGTCAACTGTGTGTACTTTTATTTTCTTTCCTGACCTCAATTGAACTGCAACCAATGAATGTGTCTTGTTGTAATAAGCTTACTAAAATTGATTATCAAAAAGAAATCTGAAAGAGGATTAAACTCTCCAGCGAGTGATGGTCCATTTAAAATTGGAACTTTGATATTATATATATATTTATATATTACCTACTGGCGATAGCCAGTAGGTATATATAGTTAGGATTGTTTTCCATAGGGAAATCGCAACATTCTATTGGAAATAACCTTGGCGCTGATTGAGGAATCCTCCTGAACTTTTCCTTAACTTTGCCTCGCGGCGCTCCGCTCCTTCCCTGAAGGTTTGGGGGGGATTCGTCAAGCGGGGGCCGAGATAAAAGGGGGGTCCCAAAACGTGTTTGCCCCATGTTAATTTCCATAGGGCGGTTGGACTCACTTTTAGCCCGAACGGCTGAATGGTTTTCCACCAAACTTGGCAAAATTGTAGGGACTGGTAGCCCGATGTGCCTTTGCTATGTCTCAAGATATGTGCTCCAGTGGTTTTTATGAAAATTAACTTTGAAAAACATATATATTGGGCTACATTGGGCTATATATATGTTAGAGCCCAAATGTAGCCCAATGTAGCCCATTGTAGCCCAATGTAGCCCAATGTAGCCCAAAGATGGCCACCAGAGACAATAAAAACCAAATGTAGCCCAAATATCATCCAGATGTAGCCCAACTATAGCCCAATGACAGAATGTCCCAGAGTGTTCTAAAGAACAACTAGAGCGCTAACAGTCTTACTTATGACAAAAGTATGGCACACCTGAAGTCATCTTGATTGGAATAAAGTGTTAACACTTAAAACATTTAATTTGCAAAGGAACAAAATGAGGGGGTTCATTTTGCCATAGAAATTATGATTAGTGCTGAAGAACGAAAAATTAGGGCACATTTTGAGTGACTTCTCAAATCTTCTTATATTTCATAAAAAAAATTCTGATATGCAGTCTCTCAAGATGGCCACCAGAGACAAAAGAGCCAAAATGTAGCCCAAATATCAGCCAGATGTAGCCCAACTATAGCCCAATGACAGAATGTCCCAGAGTGTTCTAAAGAACAACTAGAACGCTAACAGTCTTACTTATGACAAAAGTATGGCACACCTGAAGTCATCTTGATTGGAATAAAGTGGTAACACTTAATACATTTAATTTGAAAAGGAACAAAATGAGGGGTTTCATTTTGCCATAGAAATTTTATATATATATATATAATCACTGAAAAAACCATAGGTTACACACCAGTTATAGTTAGGAATTAGCATTTAAAAAACCTTTGAAATTCACTGAAAAAACCATAGGTTTCACACCAGTTATAGTTAGCTGGAAATTTTACTCGCATAAAACCATTGAAATTCCCACGATATAGTTAGTTGGACTCACTATAACTTGCATGTCTGCAATGCACGGCTGATGACGTCACATATTACATCACTCATGCATATATTTAAATATTTAAACATTACTCGCTAATATATGTATTCACTAAGATACACTTAATAAGCCAGTTAACCAATCAATTTTTTTTTAAAAACACTGAAAAAACCATAGGTTTCAGGCCTTATATAGTTAGGAATTAGCATTTAAAAAACCTTTGAAATTCACTGAAAAAACCATAGGTTTCAGGCCTTATATAGTTAGGAATTAGCATTTAAAAAACCTTTGAAATTCACTGAAAAAACCATAGGTTTCAGGCCTTATATAGTTAGGAATCAGCATTTAAAAAACCTTTGAAATTCACTGAAAAAACCATAGGTTTCAGGCCTTATATAGTTAGGAATTAGCATTTTCAAAAAACCTTTGAAATTCACTGAAAAAACCATAGGTTTCAGGAGTTATATAGTTAGGAATTAGTTTTTAAAAAAACCTTTGAAATTCACTCAAAAAACTATAAGTTTTAGTGGTGTTATAGTTAGCTGGACATTTTACTCATACAAAACCAATGAAATTGCTCCTATATAGTTAGTTGTACTAACTATATTTCGCGCACCCGCAATCCACTGCTGATGATGTCACATATTAGATCATTCATGACATGGTCAGTGACATCACTGATGACATCTCAAATGACATCACTGATGACATCACTGATGACATCATCCAGTGAATGTGGTTTGCTTCGTTATTTAAATATGCATTATATATAAAGCAATTTACATTGAAGAATGAGTGGATATATATAAATAAATATTTGGATGGAGGATTTAGTAGCAGTGTAATTGACTGTTTACTTGACCAATTTATAATGTCTCACTAAATATAGTGGATAGTGACTAAACTGTGTGAATATCTGTATCACTTTGTCCGTTGTTGTGTAAACTGATTCTACAGTTGGTTACTAGCTATGCGAAAGTCTATATTAGTTATTGATTAGTTAACTGAGTATTTGTATGGGAGTGTGAAAGTGTGTGTGGTTCGGTGGGGGGTGTGTGACTGTCCAAAGATGTGTGAATAGTTGATTCAGTAGATATATGAAGTTAAAACTACATGTTCTAACAGTTTGGGTGAGGGAATCTCTTTATGGGTGTGGTGATGAGCAAATATATTTCTCAAAGGTACAGGTCCAACAAACTAGAAAAATAAAAGGCAGTGTATGTGTCAGTTGTTGTATATAAATAAGCATACCTAAGACACAATGATTGTGTGAGTGACTGTATGGATAACTGTATACTTGTAATAATGATTTTATAATTCACTAAGTATGACTTACTATCTAAATGAATAGAAGAAGTGGTGTTTGTATAAGTGTTTTGCTAAGTAAATATGTAAGTATGATCCATTGTTTGCATAAGTGAGTAGGATGACTTCATATGTGAATAGGATGCGTGCTGTTGTTTAATGTCGATATAGATGTATAAGTATTTTTGATAGTGTTCTATTGTTCATTGACAGCATGTATGAGTGAATCCATAGGTAAGTGATTAGATGTGTGTATACATCTATGAATCACTGAGTGGATTTTTAGATACTTGTATTGCTGTGACAATGGATTTAAATATGATACTCTGTATTTTACAAACAGTGATGAAAAATTGTAATAGTGTATGAAAAGGTGTATGTGATTGTCACGTGGATGATGTCATCAGTGATGTCATCAGTGATGTCATTTGAGATGTCATCAGTGATGTCACTGACCATGTCATGAATGATCTAATATGTGACATCATCAGCAGTGGATTGCGGGTGCGCGAAATATAGTTAGTACAACTAACTATATAGGAGCAATTTCATTGGTTTTGTATGAGTAAAATGTCCAGCTAACTATAACACCACTAAAACTTATAGTTTTTTGAGTGAATTTCAAAGGTTTTTTAAAAACTAATTCCTAACTATATAACTCCTGAAACCTATGGTTTTTTCAGTGAATTTCAAAGGTTTTTTTAAATGCTGATTCCTAACTATATAAGGCCTGAAACCTATGGTTTTTTCAGTGAATATATATATACATATATATATATATATATATATATATATTTTTTATTAATTATTTATTTATTTAATTCATTTTTTGGGGACATTGACAAAGGCGTGTAGCCGAAACGCGTCTGTCGGGTGTTTTTGTGCGGAATAAAAACTGAATAATATATCCCCCTTGTGTGCGCCTCATCTTTGATCCAGAAGCGGATCGTCGTACTTTTCATATATATATATATATATATATATATATATATCCAAGCTCAAACCATTTCCCATAACGAAATGTATCACGCACTCCAGGGGTAAGTGGCAAGATTTTATTTCAGCCCGCAAAGTTGTGCAACAGATGGATGTGGTATTTGCATAGAATCACAAATAATTGTGTGCTCTTGTACTGATAAGGCGGACAGTAGAACAGCGTCCAGAAATGCCGGTTAATCGTCGATACACGGCATAAATATGTACAGTATACCGGTTTTAGCGGTTTCTATCAATGTGAAATGTGTTATTTAACCTTTTTAAAGATGGCCGCTATATCTGTAAAACGCTGAAAGATTTGTCCGTTTTCAGTTAAGTGGAATAATGCATATATTACGCCGCTAGATGGTCTAACATGTAAACATTGACGAAGGACTCTGTGTCCGAAACGCGTCTGTTGCACAACTTTGCGGGCTGAAATAAAATCTTGCCATATACCCCTGGAATGCATGATACATTTCGTTATGGGAAATGGTTTGAGCTTGGATAATTGACCGCGAGTATCGGCGCGGATTCCGCACCCGCTTGAGAGTGCCTCTGGACTGCCGATGCAACTGGGAGCCTTGATATATATATATATATATATATATATATATATATATATATATATATATATATATATATATAAACGCTCGGTCTTCTCTCACAGCCGTGAAACAATGGATCGCACTCTCAGGCTGAAGGTTCGTTCATTATTTTATTATCGTGATTCAAAATCAAAATCAAGAAACAGGACGCGTTTCGGCATCGCGCCTTTGTCAACTGTTAAGTTACTAATGTTTGTAACGTTCTTAAATAAAGTTACACATACATTCAAAAACAATGTAACTTCCTCTGAGTAATCAACGAGAAGGAAGGACTGAAATTTATAGTTCCATTACGGTGGCCATCTTGTAGTGAGTTTAAATTAAATACATTTTTAACTCATTTTGGTAGTGACCATTTTGTTAGCAGATTGCACAGACGTTATTAAGCCCTGGATGGGCATTTTGGAATTTCAATTGAGTCTACATGAATAACAAAGTGAATACAGGCAATGTAGTAGACAGTTCTTAGATTGTTCTTAGATTTCATTGTATCAACAAAACAATCTTTTTGAAAAGGTAAAAAAGTAAATAGGTTTCTAAGCCCTGTATGGGCATATATACACGTGAAATTGTGTCTATTTATAATTACGACATCAATCTACTACTATTGCTAATTATGAATTTCATTGATATGTTGATGATTTTTATCAGATCAGTAATTTAAAAAAGAAGAAGAAATCAACAGTGATGCAGAGCCTATTGTCTATATACACTGTTCTAGTGGACTAACCTAGATGTATGGCTAATTCCTCTTCGGAATTTAGCACTTTTGGAGTTTTGGTTTGAATATCTATGATAAATCTTGATTCCAATCTCCGCAGTTGTAGTATCCTGTTTCCTCCCGTGTCTTTTGTGGGAACTTGGTCTAGGCAAAAGAACTTTAAAAGGTTACGATCACTCTGATGTTTTAACGCAAAGTGTCTACCAACGGGGTAGTTAGGGTCATTGTGTTGAATGGCTCCGACATGTTCGAGAATTCGTTTCTTTACTGGATGGATTGAACTACCAATGTACTGAAGTTTGCATGGACATTCCAAACAGTAAACGCAAAATGGGCTTGTACAGGTCAAAAATGTGTTAATATGTCTTGTTCTAGATGTTCCTGGTATAGGATACGATACAACTTTAGAACTAGATTTACAAGCTTTGCATTGTTGACATGGAAAACACCCAGTAAGGTTTCCAAGTCGTGGTGACCTGACGATCGGATCAAAGTGACTGTGTACAAGAACATCCTTTAGTGATCTATTTTTTCTGTAGGTGATTTTAGGATAGCTGGATAAATCCCTGCCTATTACTCCATCACTTTTCAAAATATTCCAATTACGAACCATAGTTCGATGGATAAGTGATGAGTCTTTCGAAAAGGTTGTGATAAAACGAGGAGTATTATTCTCTGTGTTACTGGTTCTACAATGTTTACTGAATAGGCTTCGTCGAGGGATTTTAATGACTCGGTCATAGGCTTGTTTTAAAGTGTCATCTGAGTAGCCTCTTAACCTGAATCTTTCCATAGATTCCTGCACTACATTTTTTAAGTCTGTTTCCAATGTGCAGTTCCTCTTCAACTGCAATAATTCCCCGTAGGGGATACTGCTGATGAGGGGTTTCGGATGGCAACTACTGTCTTCTAAGGTAGAGTTCCCAGCAGTAACTTTTCGAATTAAAGATGTACAAATGTTGCCATCTTCAATGAATACTTTAAGATCCAAAAATTCAACCTGTGTGTCACTAATGGTGCCACTGAAGTGCAGATTCACATTATTATTGTTCAGCTGTTGGATGTATGCCTCTGCTTCAGATTTGGGACCTTTCCAAAAAATAAACAGGTCGTCAATGTACCGGTGCCACCCAATTATTGACGAGACCCAGATTTGATTTTCATCGGCCCAGGCCACCTGCTTCTCCCACCAGCCGACGAACAAGTTCGCGTAGCTGGGGCGAAGCAGGTTCCCATCGCCGTCCCCCTCTTTTACCTATAATATTGCTTCTGGAACAGAAATTTTTTATTATATAGACAAAACTTCAAAAATTCGATCAACATCGTGTTATGTTTTACCAGTCTCAAAGTACGAGTATTGAGGAAATATTGTACTGCATGTATCCCATGCTCATGTGCTATGCAGGTATATAACCCTGTCACATCCAGCACTATCATCAACATGTCGGGTTCCCATACAATGTCCGAAATAGTTCGAATAAAGTCTGATGTGTCTCGTATATAAGAGGGGAGTGTTTTAACATGATCTACCAAGAAGGAATCCAAATACTGGGACATATTTTCTGTTAGACTGCCTTTTGAGGAAATAATCGGTCTCCCCGGGGGCAGTGTTGCATGTTTATGAATTTTTGGCAGATGATAGAATGTTGGTGTGATTGGGTCTTGACATGACAGGAACTTAAATTCATTGTTGTCCAGCATTCCCTCTGAGACCCATTTGTCGAGTAATTCGTGGTACTTAATGATGCTGGAATTGTACTCTTCTCTGCTGATTTTAGTATAGCAAGTGGTATCTTTCAGTTGTCTAAGTGCTTCTGAGCAGTAGTATTCTCTAGTCATTAAAACAATATTTCCTCCTTTATTAGATGGTTTACAGATAATGTTCGGATTGGATTTCAATGTATGCAATGCTGTTCGTTGAGCTAGCAAGAGATTCCTTTGCCTGTTGTTAACATTTTTGGCTTCCTGAACTCTTAGTTCGTCCAAATCATTTTTTACTGCTTCTTCGAAGATGTCAATTGCGTCATGTGGCATGGTCGGTATGAACTTTGATGGCGGTTTAAATGTTGTCACTGTCTTAATTTGTGATATGCCATATTCCGCTGCAATGGCTGCTCTATCTGTTAATGGTGGATCCAAATCTCTTCTTTGACTCGCCATTTGTTCAAGTAAATCCAAATCATCTGTGTCTAGATTTGTAGATGTGTCACTTGTCATATGTGAATTGCCGCTAGTGATGTTCTTCAATCTGTGAAATTTCTGCAGTTTCAATTGTCGTGTGAAAAGAAACAAGTTGATTCTGGTCTGAGTGTATTCAAAAGCATTAGTTGGACAAAATGTCAATCCTTTTTTAAGGACTAGCTCTTCAATCTTTGATAATTTGTATGTTGTCAAATTTATGATGGTTAAGTCATTTTGGGAACTTATCTCCTGGTCCCTCTTTGACCCCTGGTTTGGGCGACCATGCCTTGATTCCCTGATGTTAAAGCCGCCTCGTCTCGTCGGTTTAGTCTTTGTCTTGATTCCGGGGGTATGCCTCTGGTTCCTTTTTGATGAGTTTGACGCATTAATTGGAACTCCTTGTGAAAATGGGAGTGTGGGGAAGTTGGTTCTTGTAGTACTACTCTCTCATCTCCAGACTGTTCCGTATCAGTTACCTCGGACACAGATGTCTCAACAACTGTGGCAGTTTTCTTGCTGATACCACTTCTGAGCGCTTTTCTTGGAGCATCGAATTTGCGCGCAAATGTCAGGATGCGTCCTTGTGCATAATCATTAGCATCTCTTTGGAACTTAGTTTGCTTCCGTTTCTTGATTTTATCCTTGTATGCTAATAGCCTTTTCTTCATTGCTTCTCGTAATTCCTGACATTGGACAGTGTTAGGATCCTGAGAAATATTGGTTTCCAGGGCTTCAATTTCCTTTTGGCATTTCTCCCTGTCACTCCACGCAAATTTGATCAGTATTTTTAACATGCCTCCTGACATCTCTGCTGTATAGCTCGCCCATTTATCAAGTAGCATAGGATCTGGATTCTCATATGCGGGAACCGTGTAAATGCGGAGCCCCCCCTGGGATACGTTGCACTTCTAATTATTTTTGAAGCGACGTAGCTTCCCACCATTTTCGTATCTCTCGTTGGAAGAGTCTTTCCAATTGTGTAAATAAAGTTTTGAGGGGGCTTAGAACAGGAGTTTCCGTTCCGCTTGCCGCTGTGCTCTGCACTGTGTCTGTTCGGAAGATATCTTCAGCCGCGTCACGGCGCGTTTGATCTGAATACATTACAGTGGTTTGTGCTGCTGCTAACTTGTGTAGCGTTACAGATGGTTCTGAATCACTGAGATTATTACTATGAACACAGCCAAATATTCTGCCCGACAACGAGCGTCTTGATACGCTCTACCATATAACAGAGAAAGAAACACAAGGACGTGACAGTCCTCCGACTCACCCGTCCTCGATTTCAACTCTGCAGTGTCCTTCAAGAGTTCGGCTATCCGGCAATATGCTTCTTTGTCGGTGGTGCAAATGAAAGTTGCTCTCAAGGTGAAGCGCCGCACACGAAGTTCAGATTAAACCTTCTTTTATTCAAATCGGCAACAGCAGAGGCACAGCGCACTGAATTTGGTAAGTCTCTTACAGCCTTCCGCCAGACGCGTTTCCGGGGACATTTCTCCCTTCTTCAATGGCAGGCGCAGAAGGGAAGGTACAGCTACCTTGTATCCCACATTCATTTTAAATGTTCACAGTACCGCCCAACAGGGCGTGTGGCATCAAGCATTCTGGTAAATGTAGTTGGGGGCTTGCTCGCAGCTGTCTCTGTGCTTTCCTAGGTGAATAATGCACATTACAGGTTATGCTGCTTCTGCTGCTTTTCTCATGCCCAAATGAACAAGGTAACTTCGGTCCCAAGTTTTGTTCTGTTTAGTAGAACAACCAGATCTGAACTGTCAGCAGGGGGGCAGCTTCGTGGCCAGAGCGGGCCACTAAACATCCAAAGGAAACTTGCTCTCAAGGTGAAGCGCCACACACGAAGTTCAGATCAAACCTTCTTTTATTCAAATCGGCAACAGCAGAGGCACAGCGCACTGAATTTGGTAAGTCTCTTACAGCCTTTCGCCAGACGAGTTTCTGAGACATTTCTCCCTTCTTCAATGGCAGGCGCAGAAGGAAAGGTACAACTGCCTTGTATCCCACATTCATTTTCAATGTTCACAGTACCGCCCAACAGGGCGTGTGGCGTCAAGCATTCTGGTAAAAGTAGTTGGGGGCTTGCTCGCAGCTGTCTCTGTGCTTTCCTAGGTGAATAATGCACATTACAGGTTACGCAGCTTCTGCTGCTTTTCTCATTCCCAAATGAACAAGGTGACTTCGTTCCCAAGTGTTGTTCTGTTTAGTGAAACAACCGGACCTGAAGTGTCAGCAGGTGGGCAGATTCGTGCCCAGAGCGGGCCACTAAACATCCAAATGAAACTTGCTCTCAACATATATATGGCCGAAACGCGTCTTGACTTCATGCAGCAATAAATAATGCTGGCACAAAAGTTGGTCTACACCCGTGATTCCGCGTCTAAGCGGGAGAATATTACGAGTTCCTGTTGATATATATATATATATATATATATATATATATATATATATATACATATATATATATATATATATATATATATATATATATATATATATATTCCTCATGCTACTCGAGCATTCCATGCCTCCTTAGCGAGAGTTGCGTCGTCGAATAGACTCCTCGAGACGGGTCTCCACTATTGCAAATAAAGATGACGACGCCGTGTGCAATTTTCAATCTTTAATAGCTGCCGCTACCAAACGCGTTTCAACTGACTCGCAGTCTTGTTCACTGGTAATTGAGCTTCTGAACGGGGCCATTTTTAAAGTGCATGACGTGCAAAACATTAAAACTACAACAGTGACTAACGTGAAAACAGACTCATAGTTTTTCATCATGTTCACAGAGTAACATACAATAAAATTTCATTACAACATTTCTCGTGGTTATAAAGTGAACCAATACCATTTAAATGATTCAATTTATATTTTGTCACATAAAATCGCTAGCGCTGTGCTTCTGCCTATTATAACGCTCCTGTGAGCACATTCATAAAAAGCTAATGTACCGTTTCAGTACTTGCGCCTTTATCTCTTTGCCATCTGCGCTCTTTTTACAATTTTAATCAAACTTTATTTAAAATTATGACAAGTGAGCTTTAGTAAGTTCCTTCATTCTATGTATTGTTTACACCTCTATTTAACATGTTTTAACCTCTAATGAATCAGTTGAAACGCGTTTGGTAGCGGCAGCTATTAAAGATTGAAAATTGCACACAGCGTCGTCATCTCTATTTGCAATACATATATATATAGATGTGATCAAGGGCTTTTGAGCCCGAAACGCGGCATCTGTCTAATGCTGATTTGGATAAATACGGTTGAATAAATAACATCTTGCCTAAAAACAAAGAGGTTCATTTCTCCTTCTTCGCCGCCGAGGCTTTGGTGAAAGTGGTCGGAGTGTTTGTTCGATATATATATATATGTGTGTGTGTGAAGCTTTCCCCTGCTCCAAACCAATCCACTGGAATCGAAGGACAGCACGCTAGGAAATGGCACAAAAACTTTATTGTGCACAAGTTAACAAGGACAACGTGTATCGGTGTTTGCCTTTATCAAGTAACTTCCTGTGTCTCCATTTGCCATAGAAATACACTTCACACTTCATGATGGAAATGGAAAAAATAATGTATCTTACACTTTGTTTCGACGTCAACATGAAGCATTGTAAAACTGAAATTCATCGGTAAAAAACAAATTATCCCATAAATCGACATAATTGAAATTTTATAAATTAGGCATGTAGTCAAAACAGTTTACAAAGCAGCAATGACTTTTCTAACATTAGAAGACGGAATGTGTATGTGCATCGTTGTTTTGTAGTGCCAGCAACGTATTGTAAAATACATTCGTGAAACCATTAATTGCGTGACAACCGAACAAATTCTAAAAACGGCAGCAGCTTTTTGTAAAATAATAGGCATTTCGAGCACAATATACATAACATGATTGCAGCGGGATACTGAGAGCAGCATAATGGGCAATGTAGGCATTGCTGACGGAAAGACACATAACCATAATTATAGCGTAATGCTAACAATTAATTTTAAAATTAAAATACATTTTCGCTGACAACAAGCACTCATATTATCCAGCAATATAATGTGCCAATATGTTGCATACAAGTCTTCGTAACTTTGCATTCATATAAATGTTAATTTGCCCCGTAACAGTATTGTCCTGCCCTTTGCGCGCTATTGATAATTTCTCTTGTACATTCACTAAGGTAGCGCTTAAATAATGCCCCGCTATATTTGTATTCCAACGTCAATGTTGCCCAACGTGTAACTATTCTCCAAGAGACACAGGTTTTATCCTTCTCTAAGTGCTGGGTATATGGGATGTGAAGGGATAGTGTAAGTGTGTGAATTAAATTATTGCTAAAGTGTCTAATATGTGTATAGGGACAGGATGTTCGGGGGAGACATCTGGTGCTTATGGAAGACTACATAGCTTCCCAATGAGACTCCGCAATTGCGGATGCGATTCATATATTACCCTAGATAGGCAAAACACCAACAGTTCAAAATCCCCCGTTATTCAAAATATCTATCCTGTCTGAATAAAAAGTGAAAAATAGAAAAGCTTACTGCTAGAAAATCATCTTATTTAAAATCCTAACAGACTTCTGTTCAGGAGATTCCCAATACTGTTTATTGACTAAAGAGAATACCGCAGTTCTTTATAGGCCTATATGCCTAGCAAGTTCTTCCCCACTGTTAATTCCTTTCAGCACTTTACAATTCAGATCCAGGAAAAACCTGGATTCAAGGATCCTGAGTTGCTTCTCTCGGTCCCCACCCCTTATATGTTTTGGTATTCTATCCACACCACAAAACTGTAAGCTGCTGTTGTTGCTGTTGTGACATTCTGTGTAATGGCGTGTCACCGGATAGTTATGATCACAATTTGCGATGGCTCGCAGATGTTGCAGTATCCTTAGCTTAAGTGGGAGTTTGGTACTGCCTACGTACTGGAGGCCACAAGGGCATTTCAGTACGTAGACAGTAAAATCGCTATTGCCATTGATAATGTGTCTTATTGGTCGCTTCTGTTTGGTGCCTGTGGTATATTCCTTACAGTTCCTACCATTCCTGTCTGTTTTACACATACCACAAGTGGTAAAGCCATTTGGCATTCATAACCACTGTGTTTGTGTGTCTTCTCTAGGATAGCTACGGACCAACCTATCTCGTAAGGATCTAGGCCGTCGATAAGTTATGATAATGATAATGATAATGAAATTTATAAAGCGCACGAATACCAAAAATGGTGTCTCTGCTCTATCTGTGGTCTGGCTCCTATCCGAGCATTTAGAGGAATATATATATATATGTGTATGTACTGACAAAAGCGAAGGCTGAAACGCGTCTGTTTACTTTTGCTAATAAATCTATAATAGATTTAACCTAACACGAGTGCTGTTCCGGTCATTTATTGACAGTGAAGCTGTGTGTGTATATATATATATATATATATATATATATATATATATATATATATTACCTACTGGCAATAGCCAGTAAGTATATATAGTTAGGATTGTTTTCCATAGGGAAATCGCAACATTCTATTGGGAATAACTTTGGCGCCGGTTGAGGAATCTTCCTGAAATTATCCTTAACTTTGCCTCGCGGCGCTCCGCTCCTTCCCTGAAAGTTTGGGGGGGATTCTTCAAGCGGGGGCCGAGATAAAAGGGGGTCCCAAAACATGTTTTCCCCATGTTAATTTCCATAGGGCGGTTGGACTCACTTTTAGCCCGAACGGCTGAATGGTTTTCCACCAAACTTGGCAAAATTGTAGGGACTGGTAGCCTGATGTGCCTTTGCTATGTCTCAAGATATGTGCTCCAGTGGTTTTTACGAAAATTAACTTTGAAAAATATATATTGGGCTACATTTGGGCTATATATATGTTAGAGCCCAAATGTAGCCCAATGTAGCCCAATGTAGCCAAATGTAGCCCAATGTAGCCCAAAGATGGCCACCAGAGACAAAAAAAAAACAAATGTAGCCCAAATATCAGCCAGATGTAGCCCAGCTATAGCCCAATGACAGAATGTCCCAGAGTGTTCCGCAAACGGATCGCCTTCAAGGCTCTGACCTTGGCCTACAAGGCTCTCCATGCGGTGGGAGCAAAGTACCTCCAAAAGAGGCTCACTTTCTACCACCCAGTTCGTTCTTTGAGGTCGGAATCCCTGCTCTTGGCAGTGGTCCCGCGAGTGAAGAAAGCTCGTCTGGGAGGTCGTTCCTTTAAACTTTTGGCACCACAGTTGTGGAACTCTCTGCCGCTTACACTTCGGGGAGCCACTAGCCTCCTTGCTTTTAGAAAAGGTCTTAAAACCTGGTTGTTCAGCCAGTAGGCTGCATAAATTCTGTCTGCTTTTTTATTGCTGTTTTCTTTTAACTGTGTTGTGTTATCGCATGGTAGTTCCCCTTACTCAAAGCGCCGGGACACTCTTTTTGAGTAGCCGTGCGCTATACAAAAATAAATATAACATAACATAACCTAACATAACTTATGACAAAAGTATGGCACACCTGAAGTCATCTTGATTGGAATAAAGTGTTAACACTTAAAACATTTAATTTGCAAAGGAACAAAATGAGGGGGTTCATTTTGCCATTGAAATTATGATTAGTGCTGAAGAAAGAAAAATTAGGGCACATTTTGAGTGACTTCTCAAATCCTCTTATATTTCATTAAAAAAATTCTGATATGCAGTCTCCCAAGATGGCCCACAGAGACAAAAGAGCCCAAATGTAGCCCAAATATCAGCCAGATGTAGACCAACTATAGCCCAATGACAGAATGTCCCAGAGTGTTCTAAAGAACAACTAGAACGCTAACAGTCTTACTTATGACAAAAGTATGGCACACCTGAAGTCATCTTTTTTTTTTTTTTTTTTTTTATCCTCATTTGCCGTCTTGCCGCCCATATCCTTAATCCTTTCCAACCTCTGGGCTGTTGTTGTCTCTTAGGCTGGTCTAGAGTAATGGGGCGTAGACAACACATATTTTTGAGTCTGATCCCCTCTCGAGACTCCTCCTTGAAACCTGACCCAAGATGTGTGTCTTCCACCATCTCTATTCCTCGTTATCGAATCCAAATTCCAGCGAGACAGGCTCGGGCTTAATCATTGGATTTTTAACATAACTATAACTTTAACCAAAATTTTGCAGGAAGGGTATCCAAAAACCTCTATTTCTTTTAGAACAATCTAACATATCTAACTTTGCTATGTATCTCATAGCTAATACCCAGTCCAATAAGGTAGGACTGAGTGGTGAAACCCATAGTTTACATATCTCACGACGTGCTAATAACATAGCATAAAAAATAAGTCTAACATTGTTACCCAAAACTCTGTTTTGTAAATCGTATCTCCCAGAAATAATTAATTCAGGGCTTACCTCAATGGGTTGGCTCAATGATTTGGAGAGGGAGTTACTCACGTCAATCCAAAATTGTTTGATATTCGGGCATGATACGAACATGTGTAAATCATCGACATTTGGGGCCTTACATTTTGGACATTCCACCAATCCTCCTTCTTTAAATTTAGAAAGCCTGTACGGGGACCAGTATGCCCTGTGGATAGTAAATAAAACATTTCGCCTTAGATTGGCAGGTTTAACAATTCTATATAGCATGCTCATAGTTACTTGCCATTGGTCTTCTGTAGCAATCCTTGGCAAGCTATTCTTCCACAGGGTCTCAGGTAGATCAAATATCCCATCCTCCATTTCCAATATTCGCCAATACCAGCAAGCAACTTCCTTCTTAAAAGCCGTTAACTCCAGTTTTAATTCAAAATCGTTTTCCTGTCCAATCCCTGATCCTGCATGGTTTGCCCAACTTTGAATCTGCAAGTACTTGTATTTTGAAAAAACTGGGCCCCAGTTTTGTTGACATAAACTCCAGGGAATAAATTTTCCATCCTGAAATAAATCTCTCCATCTTTGTAGGGCTGGCTCCTTTATCAAATTTAAAGCTAACGCATCTCTTGTCCAGGTCGGAGCTCCCGGCGATTCCCATATCGTAGCCATATAACTGAGATAAGGGATCTTAGTTGTTTTTCTTATTTTATACCAAGTCTCGGCCAAATCTTTCAGAGTCTTGAGTTTCACTTTTTTGAAAAACTTAGGGTCTCCAAACTTATATAAATAACCAAACTCATGATAACCTGATATCTTCAGCATTATTTTAAAAAGTTCGCCGATCTGAGAATGAACAAGAGAACCCAACAACATCCTGCAATTTTTCAAACAAAAAGCCCATGCATATATTTGTAAATCAGGAGCCACCAATCCTCCTTTATTTATACTTCTTCGTATTTTCCTCCATGAAATTCGAGAGGTTTTTGATGCCCAAATAAATGAAGTTATCATACTTTGTATTTTTACCAACCATTCCTTTTTAAAACACAGCGGAATAGCTTCAAACAAAAAAGTAATTTTTGGTATAATCACCATCTTTACAAGATTACATCTCCCATATATTGACAAAGGTATGTTCATCCAGCCCTTTAGCATATCACCAACCTCTTTTTTTACTCTATCCAGATTAGTTTTAGCCAAGTCCTCAGTCTTCTGTGTGATCCTAACTCCAAGATATCTCATTTCTGCTGTAGTTTTTACTCCTCTTGTGTTAAGATTCCAAGTCATTATTTCGGTCTTTTCTTGGTTTAGCTGGTAACCAGAAATCCTACCAAAATCCTTTGTTATCTTTACTAGATTTTCCAACGAGCTAACTAAACTAGTAGAATAAACAATAATATCGTCCGCATATAAACCTAATTTCCTTGACCAGTTCATCACAGCAAAAGGGGGTATCGCTTCTGAAGCCCTGATTTTACAGGCTAAGGGTTCTATATATATATTGAAAAGTAAAGGTGATAAGGGGCATCCTTGCCGGGTGCCCCGCATTACCCTAATAGCGGATGTAAGAGTGCCATTTATAAGTACACGTGAAGTCGGAGCACAATATAGTGAAAAAATAGATTGTGTAAATCTATCTCCTAAATTAAGATGTTGCAAAAGAATTTTTAAATAAACAAAATTAACACGATCAAAAGCCTTGGCAGCATCTAATGCTATCACTGCCAAGGGATAATCATACTTGGAAGCTAAATCTATCATGCCTATCAGAGAGTGGGTAAGGTCTTTTAAATACCTCTTTTTAACAAACCCTCTTTGATCTTCATGTATCAATTTATGGATGATTTTACTAAGCCTGTCAGCCAAAATTTTTGTGAAAAATTTATAGTCGCAATTTAAAAGCGAAATCGGCCTGTACGCATCCATATTTTTGGGAGATTTCCCTGGTTTGAGTATTAAAACAATGTTTGCCTCATTCCAAGAACTTGGGATTTTCTCTTCCCCCCTAAATATTTTATTATATAAGTGACAAAGAGTGGGGACCAACGTATTATCAAAAGCTTTGTAGACTTCTGCGGGTAGACCATCCGGTCCAGGGGCTTTTCCCCTTTTGCTGTCCTTGATAACTTTCATCAGCTCCTCTTGAGTAATTTCCTTACTAAGCCCTAACATGTCCCCTTCTGACAGTGGTTTTATTAAAGATAACCAGGTCTCCATCTCAACCCTATCCGGACAGAGATCTTCTGCATAAACATTCGTGAAATATTCCTGAAATGCTTTAACAATCAATTTATTTTCTGTTATAGTGTGATCTATGCCTGGTTTCTTGATCTCTTTAATATGATTCCGTACAACATCTTTCTTGGCTTTCCAAGCTAATAACTTGCCACATCCCTCTCCATATGAAAAATGTGCCAGCTGACTGGCTTCCCATCTCTCTTTAACTCTCTGTGCAAGTAACGCAGTGAGCTGAACCTTTAAGTCCAAAAACTTTCTCTCCCAAGGGCCATCTAAGGTAGTCGCATCTTGGGAAGTCCGATTCATTTCGCACTCTCGAATCTCTTTTTCTAACTTTGAAACCTGACTATAATACAGTCTTCGCCTTTTCGCACCCTGAGCTCCCATTCTACCTCTCATAAACGCCTTACACGTTTCCCACACTATATCATCCTTAGCTGAGCCTACATTTACTTCTAAAAAAACTTGTATCTCTTCTTTGAGAATCTCTAGGATTTCTGGGTCACCTAAAATTGTCCGATCTAATCTCCAAACTGAGGTAGCTTCTTCTCCTTCCAAACTCAGATTTAAACTCACTCCAGAGTGGTCTGATAGATGCGCCCCTACATGATCTACCCCTGTAACTCTCCCTTTCAATCTATTATCAACCAAAAAAAAATCTATCCGTGATTTGTGTTTATATTTTTTGTTATGAAAAGTAAATCCTAACAGTTGTGGAAATTTACATCTCCAAATATCACAAAGACCAAGTTGCCCCATCATTGACTTAACTTTGGCAGTCATTTTAGTGTTCATTATTGCTCTATTATTACCCGCTCTATCCATCTTCCCATCCAATACTGTGTTAAAATCCCCTGCCATAATTACCTTACCAGGAAAATCTAATAACTCCAATTCAACTTTCTCTAAAACTGTGGGATCATCTATATTCGGACCGTAGTAACCCACCACTGTCAACACTTCACTCGAAAGTCTCAAACTACAAATCACCCATCTTCCTCTACTGTCTACTACACTTTTTTCGACTACTATGTCAGATCCTTTTCTTATCAAAATACCCACCCCCTTCGTAACCAGATCTTGGGATGTAAAAAAAGCGCTTGCAATCCATTTTTGAGTGGAAAATATCTCTTTACTTTCCTTTTGTGTTAAATGTGTTTCTTGCAAGATGATGATCTGTGCGGATGAGTCTTCTAAGTATTTGAGAATCAGCTGTCTTCTAGATTTGACTCGGAGCCCATTAACGTTCCATGTGAGGAACCTTAATTCCTTATCTCTGGCCCCACTCATCATACTCATCGTGCTTGCCATGTGCTGCCCATCTTTTCTTCCTGTTTAAATCACAGCAAGACTGCTCATGAGGAATATTTTTTATAATTTTCTCCCTTACCCCTATCCCACCCCATCCCCTACACTCACTTCCCACCCTGGAAAACCCAACCATTATTCCCATGGCCTAGACCTAGGCCTGTGGATGTCATAGTGGTGGTATCTCTTATTTTTACAAATTGTTAAATTGTTATGGCCGATATTCCTATTTCTTTACATCGTGAATAACGTCCAAGAAAGCATCAACCTCGTCCACAGTACGGAAATTATACATTTTATTGTGCCACATAACTTTTAGAAAGGCGGGAAATTTTAATTGAGCCGTGGCTCCAATCTCCCTTAGTGGTGTCAATCGCTTTCCCATCTCCCATTGCCTATTTGCTGTGGCCGGTGACAGATCTGACCTAATGTCAACTGGTACTCCATCTATTACAATAGATTTTTTTTTTAAAGCCAGTGACAGAATTTTTTCTTTTAATGAGTAGGTCGCAAAATTAATCAAAATTTTCCTTGGCTTAGCCCGGTCAGGATTCAACCTAAAAGGATCTCGGTGTATTCGTTGTATATCACGGGCCAAACTTTCCTCCTCTTCTTCTAGTGCTAGCTCTTTCTTCAGTAACTGCACTACAAAAGTCTTTATGTCTGTCCCTTCTTTTCCTTCTGGAAGCTTAAGAATTTTTAGATTATTACGCCTTTGCATATTTTCAAGCCTTTCTATCCTATCATCCATTTGCCTATCTTGAGAATATAAAGTCTCTATCTCCTTTCGATTATCCTGAACTCTTCCCTGCACAGTTTTCATTGCAGATTCCATCTCTCCTGCACGTATCGTTAGTTTATCTATCTTATCCTCTAGCAGGACGCATGTAGCACTAATGCGCTCTTGATTCCTTCTAGAGGCTTCGAATCCTAAATGGATATCTTGTTCAAGTTTTCTTAAAAGTTCCATGACAGAGACATCTATTGAGGCAAAACTCTCTTGCTGTCTTAAAGTTGACTCAGCTTTATTCATAGGATTTTCTTCTCTCCTTGTAAATATATCTTCTTCCGACTTATCTTCCATAGCATCAATAGGTGAGCTTTCAGCTGATTTACTTAATGTAACTTGTATGTTAGATTGAACTATCTTCTCCGTAGGTGGCTCTACACCACAACTTCCTCCCTTGTCCCCCTCCATCTCTATATCCAAATCCAAAACCTGAAATGGGTTGGGTGTTGAAAGAGTTGACCAATCTTGTTCACGTTCTTCCATATACTCAGACTCTACTACCTTGCCAGCCCTATTCTGGGAGACAGAATCCGGTTTCAACACCAACACTTTTGGAACTGGCTTAAAATATAGGTTAAGTGAGGGAGCTACAGGGGTCTTAAACACAGCCTTCTCTTTCTTTTGCCTTTTTTTCTTTTCCCCCTTTGACGGTGAGACCTTAAGTTTATATGTTGTAGAACTAGGGAAAGCACTTTCCTCTGACTCAATATTTCTTAATTGTTCCACTTGTGTATTAACACTTTTACTTATCCCCACACGTCTTTCTTTGTCCCACTTCTTGCTCCTCAGTTGATATCCTGTGGGCTTATCTCCCTCCTTCCCCCTCTTGCTTACTTGTCTTGCAGCAGTCCGCTGCGATACACTCTTAAGCTCGAGGCTGCTCGTAGTTGCTTCCAGCCCTCGGCCCCTTCCTCCACTTGTTGGAGTGCCGATTTTTGCAAGCACTCGGCGGCCTCTGCAGACACCCAGCGCCGCTCGCTCCCAGCTCCCAGCCGGCAGGTAACGCGACTCCGCCCCCTCAATCTCAATCTCGGCGGGTTGTTGCTCTGCGTTCTCCGCCATCCGCCGCTGCTGCTGCAGGTCTCCCGTGTTCAGCCGGCAAACGGCTTCCAATATGCTCCGATAGCTCGCCGTGATTCCCCCAAGGTAAGCGCTCGCATGGAACAAGCGCCAGCAGTCAATAATCGGCCTCACGCATTAGACTGACACCACCACTATCCCGACATCCGCGACCCGCTGATTAGCCGGCCGCCATGTTTTCCTCCACCTGAAGTCATCTTGATTGGAATAAAGTGGTAACACTTAATACATTTAATTTGAAAAGGAACAAAATGAGGGGTTTCATTTTGCCATAGAAATTTTATATATATATATTCACTGAAAAAACCATAGGTTACACACCAGTTATAGTTAGGAATTAGCATTTAAAAAACCTTTGAAATTCACAAAAAAAAACATAGGTTTCACACCAGTTATAGTTAGCTGGAAATTTTACTCGCATAAAACCATTGAAATTCCCACGTTATAGTTAGTTGGACTCACTATAACTTGCACGTCTGCAATGCACTGCTGATGACGTCACATATTACATCACTCATGCATATATTTAAATATTTAAACATTACTCGCTAATATATGTATTCACTAAGATACACTTAATAAGCCACTCAACCAGTCAATTTATTTTTTAAAAACACTGAAAAAACCATAGGTTTCAGGCCTTATATAGTTAGGAATTAGCATTTAAAAAACCTTTGCAATTTACTGAAAAAACCATAGGTTTCAGGCCTTATATAGTTAGGAATTAGCATTTAAAAAACCTTTGAAATTCACTGAAAAAACCATAGGTTTCAGGCCTTATATAGTTAGGAATCAGCATTTAAAAAACCTTTGAAATTCACTGAAAAAACCATAGGTTTCAGGCCTTGTATAGGTAGGAATTAGCATTTAAAAAAACCTTTGAAATTCACTGAAAAAACCATAGGTTTCAGGAGTTATATAGTTAGGAATTAGTTTTTAAAAAACCTTTAAAATTCACTCAAAAAACTATAAGTTTTAGTGGTGTTATAGTTAGCTGGACATTTTACTCATACAAAACCAATGAAATTGCTTTTATATAGTTAGTTGTACTAACTATATTTCGTGCACCCGCAATCCACTGCTGATGATGTCACATATTAGATCATTCATGACATGGTCAGTGACATCACTGATGACATCTCAAATGACATCACTGATGACATTACTGATTTATTTATTTATTTAATTTGTTTTTTTGGGACATTGACAAAGGCGTGTAGCCGAAACACGTCTGTCGGGTGTTTTTGTGCGGAATAAAAACTGAATAATATATCCCCTTGTGTGCGCCTCATCTTTGATCCAGAAGCGGATCGTCGTACTTTTCATATATATATATATATATAAACGCTCGGTTTTCTCTCACGGCCGTGAAAGAATGGTTCGTTCATTATTTTATTATCGTGATTAAAAATCAAAATCAAGAAACAGGACGCGTTTCCGCATCGTGCCTTTGTCAACTGTTAAGTTACTAATGTTTGTAACGTTCTTAAATAAAGTTACACATACATTCAAAAACAATGTAACTTCCTCTGAGTAATCAACAAGAAGGAAGGACTGAAATTTATAGTTCCATTACGGTGGCCATCTTGTAGTGAGTTTAAATTAACTACATTTTTAACTCATTTTGGTAGTGACCATTTTGTTAGCAGATTGCACAGACGTTATTAAGCCCTGGATGGGCATTTTGGAATTTCAATTGAGTCTACATGAATAACAAAGTGAATACAGGCAATGTAGTAGACAGTTCTTAGATTGTTCTTAGATTTCATTGTACCAACAAAACAATTTTTTTGAAAAGGTAAAAAAGTAAATAAGTTTCTAAGCCCTGTATGGGCATATATACACGTGAAATTGTGTCTATTTATAATTACAACATCAATCTACTACTTTTGCTAATTATGAATTTCATTGATATGTTGATGATTTTTTATCAGATCAGTAATTTAAAAAAGAAGAAGAAATCAACAGTGATGCAGAGCCTATTGTCTATATACACTGTTCTAGTGGACTAACCTAGATGTATGGCTAATCCCTCTTCGGAATTTAGCCCTTTTGGAGTTTTGGTTTGAATATCTATGATAAATCTTGATTCCAATCTCCGCAGTTGTAGTATCCTGTTTCCTCCCCTGTCTTTTGTGGGAACTTTGTCTAGGCAAAAGAACTTTAAAAGGTTACGATCACTCTGATGTTTTAACGCAAAGTGTCTACCAACGGGGTAGTTAGGGTCATTGTGTTGAATGGCTCTGACATTTTCGAGAATTCGTTTCTTTACTGGATGGATTGAACTACCAATGTACTGAAGTTTGCATGGACATTCCAAACAGTAACCGCAAAATGGGCTTGTACAGGTCAAAAATGTGTTAATATGTCTTGTTCTAGATGTTCCTGGTATAGGATACGATACAACTTTAGAACTAGATTTACAAGCTTTGCATTGTTGACATGGAAAAAACCCAGTAAGGTTTCCAAGTCGTGGTGACCTGACGATCGGATCAAAGTGACTGTGTACAAGAACATCCTTTAGTGATCTATTTTTTCTGTAGGTGATTTTAGGATAGCTGGATAAATCCCTGCCTATTACTCCATCACTTTTCAAAATATTCCAATTACGAACCATAGTTCGATGCATAAGTGATGAGTCTTTCGAAAAGGTTGTGATAAAACGAGGAGTATTATTCTCTGTGTTACTGGTTCTACAATGTTTACTGAATAGGCTTCGTCGAGGGATTTTAATGACTCGGTCATAGGCTTGTTTTAAAGTGTCATCTGAGTAGCCTCTTAACCTGAATCTTTCAATAGATTCCTGCGCTACATTTTTTAAGTCTGTTTCCAATGTGCAGTTCCTCTTCAACCGCAATAATTCCCCGTAGGGGATACTGCTGATGAAGGGTTTCGGATGGCAACTACTGGCTTCTAAGGTAGAGTTCCCAGCAGTAACTTTTCGAAATTAAGATGTACAAATTTTGCCATCTTCAATGAATACTTTAAGATCCAAAAATTAAACCTGTGTGTCATTAATGGTGCCACTGAAGTGTAGATTCACATTATTATTGTTCAGCTGTTGGATGTATGCCTCTGCTTCAGATTTGGGACCTTTCCAAAAAATAAACAGGTCGTCAATGTACCGGTGCCACCCAATTATTGACGAGACCCAGATTTGATTTTCATCGGCCCAAGCCACCTGCTTCTCCCACCAGCCGACGAACAAGTTCGCGTAGCTGGGGGCGAAGCAGGTTCCCATTGCCGTCCCCCTCTTTTACCTATAATATTGCTTCTGGAACAGAAAAATGTTATTATATAGACAAAACTTCAAAAATTCGATCAACATCGTGTTATGTTTTACCAGTCTCAAAGTACGAGTATTGAGGAAATATTGTACTGCATGTATCCCATGCTCATGTGCTATGCAGGTATATAACCCTGTCACATCCAACACTATCATCAACATGTCGGGTTCCCATACAATGTACGAAATAGTTTGAATAAAGTCTGATGTGTCTCTTATATAAAAGGGGAGTGTTTTAACATGATCTACCAAGAAGGAATCCAAATACTGGGACATATTTTCTGTTAGACTGCCTTTTGAGGAAATAATCGGTCTCCCCGGGGGCAGTGTTGCATGTTTATGAATTTTTGGCAGATGATAGAATGTTGGTGTGATTGGGTCTTGACATGACAGGAATTTAAATTCATTGTTGTCCAGCATTCCCTCTGAGACCCATTTGTCGAGTAATTGGTGGTACTTAATGATGCTGGAATTGTACTCTTCTCTGCTGATTTTAGTATAGCAAGTGGTATCTTTCAGTTGTCTAAGTGCTTCTGAGCAGTAGTATTCTCTAGTCATTAAAACAATATTTCCTCCTTTATCAGATGGTTTACAGATAATGTTCGGATTGGATTTCAATGTATGCAATTCTGTTCGTTGAGCTAGCAAGAGATTCCATTGCCTGTTGTTAACATTTTTGGCTTCCTGAACTCTTAGTTTGTCCAAATCATTTTTTACTGCTTCTTCGAAGACGTCAATTGCGTCATGCGGCATGGTCGGTATGAACTTTGATGGCGGTTTAAATGTTGTCACTGTCTTAATTTGTGATATGCCATATTCCGCTGCAATGGCTGTTCTATCTGTTAGTGGTGGATCCAAATCTCTTCTTTGACTAGCCATTTGTTCAAGTAAATCCAAATCATCTGTGTCTAGATTTGTAGATGTGTCACTTGTCATATGTGAATTGCCGCTAGTGATGTTCTTCAATCTGTGAAATTTCTGCAGTTTCAATTTTCGTGTGAAAAGAAACAAGTTGATTCTGGTCTGAGTGTATTCAAAAGCATTAGTTGGACAAAATGTCAATCCTTTTTTAAGGACTAGCTCTTCAATCTTTGATAATTTGTATGTTGTCAAATTTATGATGGTTAAGTCATTTTGGGAACTTATCTCCTGGTCCCTCTTTGACTCCTGGTTTGGGCGACCATGCCTTGATTCCCTGATGTTAAAGCCGCCTCATCTCGTCGGTTTAGTCTTTGTCTTGATTCCGGGGGTATGCCTCTGGTTCCTTTTTGATGAGTTTGACGCATTAATTGGAACTCCTTGCGAAAATGGGAGTGTGGGGAAGTTGGTTCTTGTAGTACTACTCTCTCATCTCCAGACTGCTCCGTATCAGTTACCTCAGACTCAGATGTCTCAACAACTGTGGCAGTTTTATTGCTGATACCACTTCTGAGCGCTTTTCTTGGAGCATCGAATTTGCACGCAAATGTCAGGATGCGTCCTTGCGCATAATCATTAGCATCTCTTTGGAACTTAGTTTGCTTCCGTTTCTTGATTTTATCCTTGTATGCTAATAGCCTTTTCTTCATTGCTTCTCGTAATTCCTGACATTGGACAGTGTTAGGATCCTGAGAAATATTGGTTTCCAGGGCTTCAATTTCCTTTTGGCATTTCTCCCTGTCACTCCACGCAAATTTGATCAGTATTTTTAACATGCCTCCTGACATCTCTGCTGTATAGCTCGCCCATTCATCAAGTAGCATAGGATCTGGATTCTCATATGCGGGAACCGTGTAAATGCGGAGCCCGCATGGGAATCATTGCACTTCTAAGTATTTTTGAAGCGACGTAGCTTCCTACCATTTTCGTATCTCTCGTTGGAAGAGTCTTTCCAATTGTTTAAATAAAGTTTTGAGGGGGCTTAGAACAGAAGTTTCCGTTCCGCTTGCCGCTGTGCTCTGCACTGTGTCTGTTCGGAAGATATCTTCAGCCGCGTCACGACGCGCTTGATCTGAATACATTACAGTGGTTTGTGCTGCTGCTAACTAGTGTAGCTTTACAGATGGTTCTGAATCACTGAGATTATTACTATGAACACAGCCAAATATTCTGCCCGACAACGAGCGTCTTGATACGCTCTACCATATAACAGAGAAAGAAACACAAGGACGTGACAGTCCTCCGACTCACCCGTTCTCGATTTCAACTCTGCAGTGTCCTTCAAGAGTTCGGCTATCCGGCAATATGCTTCTTTGTCGGTGGTGCAAATGAAACTTGCTCTCAAGGTGAAGCGCCACACACGAAGTTCAGATTAAACCTTCTTTTATTCAAATCGGCAACAGCAGAGGCACAGCGCACTGAATTTGGTAAGTCTCTTACAGCCTTCCGCCAGACGCGTTTCCGGGGACATTTCTCCCTTCTTCAATGGCAGGCGCAGAAGGGCAGGTACAGCTACCTTGTATCCCACATTCATTTTAAATGTTCACAGTACCGCCCAACAGGGCGTGTGGCGTCAAGCATTCTGGTAAATGTAGTTGGGGGCTTGCTCGCAGCTGTCTCTGTGCTTTCCTAGGTGAATAATGCACATTACAGGTTATGCCGCTTCTGCTGCTTTTCTCATGCCCAAATGAACAAGGTAACTTCGTTCCCAAGTGTTGTTCTGTTTAGTAGAGCAACCAGATCTGAACTGTCAGCAGAGGGGCAGCTTCGTGGCCAGAGGGGGCCACTAAACATCCAAAGGAAACTTGCTCTCAAGGTGAAGCGCCACACACGAAGTTCAGATCAAACCTTCTTTTATTCAAATTGGCAACAGCAGAGGCACAGCGCACTGAATTTGGTAAGTCTCTTACAGCCTTTCGCCAGACGCGTTTCTGAGACATTTCTCCCTTCTTCAATGGCAGGCGCAGAAGGAAAGGTACAACTGCCTTGTATCCCACATTCATTTTCAATGTTCACAGTACCGCCCAACAGGGCGTGTGGCGTCAAGCATTCTGGTAAATGTAGTTGGGGGCTTGCTCGCAGCTGTCTCTGTGCTTTCCTAGGTGAATAATGCACATTACAGGTTACGCCGCTTCTGCTGCTTTTCTCATGCCCAAATGAACAAGGTGACTTCTTTCCCAAGTGTTGTTCCGTTTAGTAAAACAACCGGACCTGAAGCGTCAGCAGGTGGGCAGCTTCGTGCCCAGAGCGGGCCACTAAACATCCAAATGAAACTTGCTCTTAACATATATATGGCCGAAACGCGTCTTGACTTCATGCAGCAATAAATAATGCTGGCACAAAAGTTGGTCTACAACCGTGAATCCGCGTCTAAGCGGGAGAATATTACGAGTTCCTGTTGATATATATATATATATATATATATATATATATATACATATATATATATATTCCTCGTGCTACTCGAGCATTCCATGCCTCCTTAGCGAGAGTTGCATCGTCGAATAGACTCCTCGAGACGAGTCTCCACTATTGCAAATAAAGATGACGACGCTGTGTGCAATTTTCAATCTTTAATAACTGCCGCTACCAAACGCGTTTCAACTGACTCGCAGTCTTGTTCACTGGTAATTGAGCTTCTGAACGGGGCCATTTTTAAAGTGCATGACGTGCAAAACATTAAAACTACAACAGTGACTAACGTGAAAACAGACTCATAGTTTTTCATCATGTTCACAGAGTAACATACAATAAAATTTCATTACAAAATTTCTCGTGGTTATAAAGTGAACCAATACCATTTAAATGATTCAATTTATATTTTGTCACATAAAATCGCTAGCGCTGTGCTTCTGCCCATTATAACGCTCCTGTGAGCACATTCATAAAAAGCTAATGTACCGTTTCAGTACTTGCGCTTTTATCTCTTTGCCACCTGCGCTCTTTTTACAATTTGAATCAAACTTTATTTAAAATTATGACAAGTGAGCTTTAGTAAGTTCCTTCATTCTATGTATTGTTTACACCTCTATTTAACATGTTTTAACCTCTAATGAATCAGTTGAAACGCGTTTGGTAGCGGCAGCTATTAAAGATTGAAAATTGCACACAGCGTCGTCATCTCTATTTGCAATACATATATATATAGATGTGATCAAGGGCTTTTGAGCCCGAACGCGTCATCTGTCTAATGCTGATTTGGATACATACGGTTGAATAAATAACATCTTGCCTAAAAACAAAGAGGTTCGTTTCTCCTTCTTCGCCGCCGAGGCTTTGGTGGAGGTGGTCGGAGTGTTTGTTCGATATATATATATATATGTGTGTGTGTGAAGCTTTCCCCTGCTCCAAACCAATCCACTGGAATCGAAGGACAGCACGCTAGGAAATGGCACAAAAACTTTATTGTGCACAAGTTAACAAGGACAACGTGTATCGGTGTTTGCCTTTATCAAGTAACTTCCTGTGTCTCCATTTGCCATAGAAATACACTTCACACTTCATGATGGAAATGGAAAAAATAATGTATCTTACACTTTGTTTCGACGTCAACATGAAGCATTGTAAAACTGAAATTCATCGGTAAAAAACAAATTATCCCATAAATCGACATAATTGAAATTTTATAAATTAAGGCATGTAGTCAAAACAGTTTACAAAGCAGCAATGACTTTTCTAACATTAGAAGACGGAATGTGTATGTGCATCGTTGTTTCGTAGTGCCAGCAACGTATTGTAAAATACATTCGTGAAACCATTAATTGCGTGACAACCGAAAAAATTCTAAAAACGGCAGCAGCTTTTTGTAAACTTATAGGCATTTCGAGCACAATATACATAACATGATTGCAGCGGGATACTGAGAGCAGCATAATGGGCAATGTATGCATTGCTGACAGAAAGACACATAACCATAATTATAGCGTAATGAGAACAATTAATTTTAAAATTAAAATACATTTTCGCTGACAACAAGTACTCGTATTATCCAGCAATATAATGTGCCAATATGTTGCATACAAGTCTTCGTAACTTTGCATTATTATAATTGTTAATTTGCCCCGTAACAGTATTGTCCTGCCCTTTGCGCGCTATTGATAATTTCTCTTGTACATTCACTAAGGTAGCGCTTAAATAATGCCCCGCTATATTTGTATTCCAACGTCAATGTTGCCCAACGTGTAACTATTCTCCAAGAGACACAGGTTTTATCCTTCTCTAAGTGCTGGGTATATGGGATGCGAAGGGATAGTGTAAGTGTGTGAATTAAATTATGGCTAAAGTGTCTAATATGTGTATAGGGACAGGATGTTTGGGGGAGACATCTGGTGCTTATGGAAGACTACATAGCTTCCCAATGAGACTCCGCAATTGCGGATGCGATTCATATATTACCCTAGATAGGCAAAACACCAACAGTTCAAAATCCCCCGTTATTCAAAATATCTATCCTGTCTGAATAAAAAGTGAAAAATAGAAAAGCTTACTGCTAGAAAATCAGCTTAATTAAAATCCTAACAGACTTCTGTTCATGAGATTCCCAATACTGTTTATTGACTAAAGAGAATACCACAGTTCTTTATAGGCCTATATGCCTAGCAAGTTCTTCCCCACTGTTAAGTCCTTTCAGCACTTTACAATCCAGATCCAGGAAAAACCTGGATTCAAGGATCCTGAGTTGCTTCTCTCGGTCCCCACCCCTTATATGTTTTGGTATTCTATCCACACCAAAAAACTGTAAGCTGCTGTTGTTGCTGTTGTGACATTCTGTGTAATGGCGTGTCACCGGATAGTTATGATCACAATTTGCGATGGCTCACAGATGTTGCAGTATCCTTAGCTTAAGTGGGAGTTTGGTACTGCCTACGTACTGGAGGCCACAAGGGCATTTCAGTACGTAGACAGTAAAATCGCTATTGCCATTGATAATGTGTCTTATTGGTCGCTTCTTTTTGGTGCCTGTGGTATATTCCTTACAGTTCCTACCATTCCTGTCTGTTTTACACATACCACAAGTGGTAAAGCCATTTGGCATTCATAACCACTGTGTTTGTGTGTCTTCTCTAGGATAGCTACGGACCAACCTATCTCGTAAGGATCTAGGCCGTCGATAAGTTATGATAATGATAATGATAATGATAATGAAATTTATAAAGCGCACGAATACCAAAAATGGTGTCCCTGCGCTATCTGTGGTCTGGCTCCTATCCGAGCATTTAGAGGAATATATATATATATGTGTATGTACTGACAAAAGTGATGGCTGAAACGCGTCTGTTTACTTTTGCGCAATAAATCTATAATAGATTTAACCTAACACAAGTGCTGTTCTGGTCATTTACTGACAGTGAAGGTGTGTGTGTATATATATATATATATATATATATATATATATATATATATATATATATATATATATATATATATATATATTACCTACTGGCGATAGCCAGTAGGTATATATAGTTAGGATTGTTTTCCATAGGGAAATCGCAACATTCTATTGGGAATAACTTAGGGGCCGGTTGAGGAATCTTCCTGAAATTTTCCTTAACTTTTCCTCGCGGCGCTCCTTCCCTGAAAGTTTGGGGGGGGATTCGTCAAGCGGGGGCCGAGATAAAAGGGGGGTCCCAAAACGTGTTTTCCCCATGTTAATTTCCATAGGGCGGTTGGACTCACTTTTAGCCCGAACGGCTGAATGGTTTTCCACCAAACTTGGCAAAATTGTAGGGACTGGTAGCCCGATGTGTCTTTGCTATGTCTCAAGATATGTGCTCCAGTGGTTTTTACGAAAATTAACTTTGAAAAAATATATATTGGGCTACATTGGGCTATATATATGTTAGAGCCCAAATGTAGCCCAATGTAGCCCAAAGATGGCCACCAGAGACAAAAAAAAACAAATGTAGCCCAAATATCAGCCAGATGTAGCCCAACTATAGCCCAATGACAGAATGTCCCAGAGTGTTCTAAAGAACAACTAGAGCGCTAACAGTCTTACTTATGACAAAAGTATGGCACACCTGAAGTCATCTTGATTGGAATAAAGTGTTAACACTTAAAACATTTAATTTGCAAAGGAACAAAATGAGGGGGTTCATTTTGCCATAGAAATTATGATTAGTGCTGAAGAAAGAAAAATTAGGGCACATTTAGAGTGACTTCTCAAATCCTCTTATATTTCATTAAATCAATTCTGATATGCAGTCTCCCAAGATGGCCACCAGAGACAAAAGAGCCCAAATGTAGCCCAATTATCAGCCAGATGTAGCCCAACTATAGCCCAATGACAGAATGTCCCAGAGTGTTCTAAAGAACAACTAGAACGCTAACAGTCTTACTTATGACAAAAGAATGGCACACCTGAAGTCATCTTGATTGGAATAAAGTGGTAACACTTAATAAATTAAATTTGAAAAGGAACAAAATGATGGGTTTCATTTTGCCATAGAAATTTTATATATATATATATATTCACTGAAAAAACCATAGGTTACACACCAGTTATAGTTAGGAATTAGCATTTAAAAAACCTTTGAAATTCACTGAAAAAACCATAGGTTTCACACCAGTTATAGTTAGCTGGAAAGTTTACTCGCATAAAACCATTGAAATTCCCACGTTATAGTTAGTTGGACTCACTATAACTTGCACGTCTGCAATGCACTGCTGATGACGTCACATATTACATCACTCATGCATATATTTAAATATTTAAACATTACTCGCTAATATATGTATTCACTAAGATACACTTAATAAGCCAGTTAACCAATCAATTTTTTTTTTTAAAACACTGAAAAAACCATAGGTTTCAGGCCTTATATAGTTAGGAATTAGCATTTAAAAAACCTTTGAAATTCACTGAAAAAACCATAGGTTTCAGTCTTTATATAGTTAGGAATTAGCATTTAAAAAACCTTTGAAATTCACTGAAAAAACCATAGGTTTCAGGCCTTATATAGTTAGCAATCAGCATTTAAAAAACCTTTGAAATTCACTGAAAAAACTATAGGTTTCAGGCCTTATATAGTTAGGAATAAGCATTTAAAAAAACCTTTGAAATTCACTGAAAAAAACATAGGTTTCAGGAGTTATATAGTTAGGAATTAGTTTTTAAAAAAACTTTGAAATTTACTCATAAAACTATAAGTTTTAGTGGTGTTATAGTTAGCTGGACATTTTACTCATACAAAACCAATGAAATTGCTCCTATATAGTTAGTTGTACTAACTATATTTCGCGCACCCGCAATCCACTGCTGATGATGTCACATATTAGATCATTCATGACATGGTCAGTGACATCACTGATGACATCTCAAAAGACATCACTGATGACATCACTGATGACATCATCCACGTGACAATCACATACACCTTTTCATACACTATTACAATTTTTCATCACTGTTTGTAAAATACAGAGTATCATATTTAAATCCATTGTCACAGCAATACAAGTATCTAAAAATCCACTCAGTGATTCATAGATGTATTCACACATCTAATCACTTACCTATGGATTCACTCATACATGCTGTCAATGAACAATAGAACACTATCAAAAATACTTATACATCTATATCGACATTAAACAACAGCACGCATCCTATTCACATATGAAGTCATCCTACTCACTTATGCAAACAATGGATCATACTTACATATTTACATAGCAAAACACTTATACAAACACCACTTCTTCTATTCATTTAGATTGTAAGTCATACTTAGTGAATTATAAAATCATTATTACAAGTATACGGTAATCCCTACAGTCACTCACACAATCATTGTGTCTTATGTATACTTATTTATATACAACAACTGACACATACACTGCCTTTTATTTTTCTAGTTTGTTGGACCTGTACCTTTGAGAAATATATTTGCTCATCACCACACCCATAAAGAGATTCCCTCACCCAAACTGTTAGAACATGTAGTTTTAACTTCATATATCTACTGATTCAACTATTCACACATCTTTGGACAGTCACACACCCCCCATCGAACCACACACACTTTCACACTCCCATACAAATACTCAGTTAACTAATCAATAACTAATATAGACTTTCACATAGCTAGTAACCAACTGTAGAATCAGTTTACACAACAACTGACAAAGTGATACAGATATTCACACAATTTAGTCACTATCCACTATATTTAGTGAGACATTATAAATTGGTCAAGTAAACAGTCAATTACACTGCTACTAAATCCTCCATCCAAATATTTATTTATATATATCCACTCATTCTTCAATGTAAATTGCTATATATATATAATGCATATTTAAATAACGAAGCAAACCACATTCACTGGATGATGTCATCAGTGATGTCATCAGTGATGTCATTTGAGATGTTATCAGTGATGTCACTGACCATGTCATGAATGATCTAATATGTGACATCATCAACAGTGGATTGCGGGTGCGTGAAATATAGTTAGTACAACTAACTATATAGGAGCAATTTCATTGGTTTTGTATGAGTAAAATGTCCAGCTAACTATAACACCACTAAAACTTATAGTTTTTGGAGTGAATTTCAAAGGTTTTTTAAAAACTAATTCCTAACTATATAACTCCTGAAACCTATGGTTTTTTCAGTGAATATATATATATATATATATATATATATATATATATATATATATAGAGAGAGAGAGAGAGGAGAGAGAGATCGATGCCAATCCTGCTGAACACAATGAATAAAACAACCGCTGACTCCGTGGGTAAAGGTTTCAAGCATAAGTGTTTTTATTCCTCTGTGATGGACGACTTGTTTCGGCGGACGTGTCCGCCTTGCTCACAACATCGCAAATCTCTACGGTGCAGTATAAATTAGAAACAAGGTGTAAACCAAAACTGATTGTCACGGAAACTGACTTAGCGACCACAGCAATGGAAAAGTTACATACAGCCTGGGACATACAGAGTCATGGTGAGTATGTGTAGTGTTTCTTCCAGTCAATCAAATTTACAAAGGTATATGAAACTTTAGTCCGCTAACATTATGCATAGGTTAAATCACATTTGTTGAATAATGACAAAATCGAAATAATACTATATACATCACACTAGAACCAGTGTTATTGAAGAAACCACAGACGAAAAATTAAATCAGAATCAGATTAAAGCACAAATTAATATATATGTGCGCCTCACCATCTGCCTACTAGGTTGTATATGCAGAAAGCACAATCTAATGAATGTGTTTGTGTGTGAACATGTGCTCAGGCAGTCAATGTGGCTTACTCGGGGAGTTATTGTTCCTGAGTAATGGTGGCTATTGCCTATTAGGTGGCGTACCGCGTTGAAAGGATCCAGCCCAAGTGGGCAGAGGGGCATGAAGTCGTGCGCGGATCTACGGTGCCAATAAGACGCCCAATGAGCGTGCACATGTTAAGGTGATTGTGGTTTAAGACAGTCGGTATGCAATTGTGCAGGAGTGTCCATATATTCCAAAGTGAAAGTGTTGGAATGTGTACGGTGATAAGTGACCAAAAGGTGGGGGGGGATTGTGTTAAGAATATATACAAGTGAGATTGATGTTAGGGAAAGGGTGGGTCAGGGAATGAGAAGTCGCCGCTATGGAGTCATAAACTCATGCGGAATTAGAGGTGGACACTCAGTGCCTCATTCGCATTCAGACCGTTCTACATCTATATATATATACGAACACACACACGCACACACACACACACCACACACACACACACACGCACACACACACACCACACACACACACGCACACGCACACATGTGCACACACACACACACACATATATAGTACATTCCTTAACCTCTTTTTACCAGTATAAGCTTCAAAGACACCTTGCTGTGTGCTGAAAATAGGATGAGAATATCATGTAATGATTACCTAATCATTCTTACACATCTCATGACATTACAGTACTTGCTTTGTGTCATACTATACCCACCCAGAGTAAAGAGAAGCCTTGTTTCACAGAGGGAGAATCAATACTCTGAAAACCCCTGTTAAATGTCAAAAAAGTATGAGACACAAATAAATATTCTTAAAGGTTCATTGCACATATTTTTATATCATAGAGCAGTGTATCCTGAAAGTATATTTCACTCCAAGCTGCTGCTTTCTTTCATATCATAGCGCGCAAAGGAATTTTGCATTTGATAATATTTTTTGATCCTTATGAAAGTCTTTTGGCAATAATATAAATCCTGTGTTTTAAGGCAGCCACTGTGTTATCTGCACAGCGTGCTGGTAATACACATAAACTCAGCAAAGCCCCCGTTATTTTCCGAAGACTACGGAAACAAACAGCTTGCACCGGTAGTAGAACAGCACGCTGAATAGCAAATGCAGCTAAAACGAAAAAATAAAGTCACGGTCTTTAACATACACGTGAGTGGCGGCTTGCCTGAAATCTGAAACCTCGGACCATAATTCTTACTGACTGAGTGAGGCCCAAGGTCAAACACAAATGCTACCACTGGTAAGACACTACAAGCCTTTCACTTGAAGCAAAATAATACACTCTGTCTCTGCTCCCATTAACCTCCCAAAAGAGACAGAATGTACAAAATATAAAATGGAGACAGCCGTCGTGCTGCCTCACTAAACCAAAAAACCAAACAAGCACAATTAGCGGAGATTATGTGGTGTTTAAACACCCTTACCACACCAGCATGAAGTCCCCATGTCTGATTCAAACAGTCTGCGGGACATGCTGATTTCTTCTGGAATAATCGGCCCTGTGATGAGAACGGAATTGACCTATATGGTCCCTCTTGTTTCAACATCACAACAGTAATTCCTATGGAGTGCACACTTGCTATTTCCTCATTTGAATTGGCATTTTTGCTCCAATTATTGCTTCTTGTACAGTTTGAAGGGGCCACTACCCCACTAAGCCTTGAAAGAAGTTTATGTATAATTCCAGAAGCTCGTTATCTTCCTACCTGCCACGTGTGTATGATGCTGTTGGATTCCTGACAGCGTTCACTGTGATGGATTTAAGGGACCTTTTCTGGGTGTAACAGGTACTTCAGAAGGACCATCATCTTAAATAGGGCTATTCTTTCCAGCATGTTCAGCAGGAGGTTAGTCCAAAGGCCTGTCATATTTATTGTAATAAATGTAAAAAAAACAGATGATGGGCGTAATGCTGAACAAATCAAACATTCACTCCCAGACACAGATCAGGGTTGAATTCCTAGTTTTTTTGCTCATTCCCACCGTGCCATTCCAGTTTGGACCCAGCCATATGCAAAATAGTCTTGATCCTGTGCATCATGGGAACACTCCAGCCCAAACTGCCAGGCCTAGTCCTCTCTGGACCAGAAACAAGCATCCTGGAACTGTTTTCAAGGTATCACCCCTGATCAGCCAGGCTAGCTTAAATCCAGTGGCTTAGCAAGCATGGGGCCCCTTCTGGACACACATGAAACAATGGGATTGCTGTCGACGTTACAACTCTATGTGTATGTGTTAGTAGTTAGAAATCAAGATGGGTCTTCTCAGGACTTTGCATTCACGGATGTAATCCTAAATTACTTGGGGACCAGGAAGAAAGTATTCCTCATAATTGTTGCTTTATTTAATACAGCCTTTGTGTTGATATTTGGAAAGTAATCCCAAGTGGGAGCTCCCCTTGTTGAATTTTGGACACATGATTACGGATACTTGCGGATCCGTGTGTGGACTCCATCCTGGTTTGGAGGAGTTATTTTCCTATGAATCGCACAGCATTTAGGCTATCTACATCCCTCTAATTCTGAGGAAGACCCTCCGTGATGTCTAACTACTAACACATACACACAGAGTTGAAAAATCGACGGCAAACCCATTCTCTGTCCACCATCTTAAAGCAGTGCATATTATTATTTAGGATATTGATGAACTGTGGATATGAAGAAGAATAGACATTGTTTGTAATAATATTTCTATGTATGTCATGTTTAAATCAGTCTGTGTCACATTGTGTAATGTTAAACTTATTTTTTCACTGTATGTCACTTTATCACGTAATTTGATCTGTTTGTGTGTTTTTGACAGCCTTATCTGAAAAAGAAAATGTATGCATATTATTTAGATATATGACTTCGAATATACTAAATATTTATAATTATTGTTGTATGTTGTTTATTTAGGTGATGTACGTTGGGGGTTGGGAGAGAGAGGTACGCCCGGAGCCCCTAGTCCGGCCTCCTAGATTTTGTTTCCAACCCTCCCTCCGACAGGGGTGTTGATTAATGGTAAGCATAGGCCCCCACTCTCCCAACTTCTTTGAGAACACACATTGATCTTCTCATAAAGGTGTGACTCCCAACACCTATTTTTTAATGCAAAGAAATTGCAACACCAGAAAGAACTCATTGTAGTTTAAAACATTGTATGCCCAGGTTCTGAGGACACGGGGTAACGTTTGATGATAAATACTAAAGGGTTGATTGGTTCATTTGAAAAATTGTACTTAATACCATAGGTCTGATTGGCTTATTATGAAAGCTTCCAACAAAAACAGAAGAACTAGCCTTTTTCGTGATAAGTATTTGTGGAAGCCAATAGGTATTTAAGGATGTATTGATATTACATTGTGTTAGAGGGTATAGTTATGTATTTTGTTATCTTGAAACTCGCATATATCAAGAAATTTGGTATTGGTTACACCTTTTCACAAACCCTGGAGTTATATTGGTGGATTGGTATTGTACTGTTTTAAAGACTATAGACAGTCATTTTGTTTAACTGACTCACATATATCTCAAGGAATTTGGTGGTGGTTACACCTTTTCATAAACCCTGGAGTTTGACCTGTAACATTATTTTCTAGGCTCAAGGAATTTTGTGTTGGTTACACCTTTTCATAAACCCTGGAGTTTGACCTGTAACATTCTTTTCTAGGCTCAAGGAATTTTGTGTTAGTTACACCTTTTCACAAACCCTGGAGTTTGACCTGTAGCATTCTTTGCTAGGCTTCCTTAGAATTTCCTTGCAGTTGCAGTTACCTCTGTAATTAGAACAAAATAACAAAACATGCATAAAAATGATACATACCTACATACACATACATAGAGCGGCTGTGGGCAGCCCTATTCTGTCATTGGCTGATAGAGTATCATACACGCTCTGCTCCCGCCCATTACAGCACACGACATGGGGAACTGGATTAGCCTACTTCAGCTGTTTGTTCTGTCGCCTTGTGAGTGACACAATTTTTCTGATCATGTGCACATCCACGTAAAAATGAGTGTGCTTCAATGCCAAGTCCGTACATTTTCAGTTTTCAAAAGCTCCATTTTATAGGTCCACTCTCACATCTTTCTTTCTTTCTCTCTCCTTTTGGGTCTGGGTTTTTGCATTACAGTTATCAAACTGACCCACTGCTTACTTTTGGGTGCACCATTTTCAACAATTGGCTTTCTTCGCTCAGGCTCTTTCAGCCATTTGATTACAACCTTGTCAATCATATCTTGGCTCCACCCACTGGAGTATGTACCCTTCTATCTCCACCTCAATTGTTTGCATTGAGATTCTTGAGGGACTACTTTGCAACTATATACTTCTGTCTCCACTCAAGAGTTTGCATTGAAATTCATGACGGACAACTTTGCAATGATATCCCTGTCTGCTCGAGTTGTTTCCCTCCTGTGTGTCTTCCTGTTCATATTGTGTATCCCCCCAGTTTACTCCAACTTCTACCTCTTTTCCCTGTGCTATCCTCATTCCCCTGTGTGCTACCATCTTATATCTCCCTTCTCCCCATCCCTCCTTCCTCTGTGCACTTGCGCTCATGTCTGGACGACTACTCGTTAGCCAGTCTTCATCTGTGCGATGTACTGGTGAATGTCTCTGGAAGCCACAATGTCACCAAACACTGGAATATGTGGTAGGCAGGTGCCTGTGAGAAGCTGCCATCTTCTCAGGAGGAAAAAAGCAAGAGGTATAAAAAAAACATCTGTGCTGGACAAGGACTTAAAAGGTTTGAAGAAAATCTAGAATCTGGATTCTGATAGTGAGATCTCACAGGAGGGAGGAGTCAGGTACAGCAAGTGAAAGGGAAAACTGAGACAAGTAAAGGAACACAACTTTGCTGTGACACACCCTCTAAAGAGACAGAAGCCTTTCTATAGTAAAAGAACTGAAAAAGAGAATTGCCTCATACATCACCGGGCAGGTAACACAAAGAATTAGGAAAACCAGAAAGAAATCAAGGATGAAATAGCTATGATGAACGAGGCAAAGAAACAGGGACAAAAACCTGTACCGGACAAGTTGCAGAGCAACTTCAAAAGGCAGCTGCAAACCCTAAGGCAGGTGATTGCCATTTTGGAGCTGGATGAGGAAGGAGCAGCAGTCAGGAGTCCAGGGGAATGAGGGAAGGCAGTCCCAAGTGAATGAAACTCACAGCCTGCATCTGCGGGTTTCATGTGGAGTTTTCGCAGACTCAGGAACCACGGATCCACACAAGACACTGTGATTCTTAATTGCCCGGGCAGCTGAGACCCCACAGTTGCAAAAGTACACCCTCTGTCTCAGGTCCCAGCATGGCAGGAAAGACCAGAAAAAATGTTGAAACTATCTAGGGTCAATGACAGAAGAGGAATGACCCAAGACTGCTCCTTAGCAGGATAAACTTTCCAGTAAATGAAGAACTGTAATTGTCCTCTGAAAATTTGTGAATCACAGATCTCATAAACTTTTTACTCTGATTCTGCATCTACCATAACAGGAGGGGGTGGATGACTCAGAAGAAAAGCATCAGACACAAAGGGCTTCCTCTTGGAGACATGAAAACTAGGGGGAACCTTCCAAGAACTACAACAATAGAGCATAAAAGCAACAGCATTAATTTGTTTGCTCATTACAAATGGACCCAAAAAATAGAGGACCAACCTGGACTGGCAATTTGTGGGTGGGCAAGAACCTGGACAACACCAGACTTTCTCTGCCGCCTTAAAGTTTGGGATCATTTGTCCTAATCTTTTGGTTCTGGGCTTCATAGCAGTTTTAGAATCTTGTAAATTCCAGGAAAACAATTTTCTGTTAGAGTCAAGCATCTCTGGGAAATCAGCAGCAACAACCAAAAGAGGAGATGACAACAGAAAACCTTGAAAGGATCAAGGATGGAAATCCTGGATACACCAGAATGGAGAAACCTGGGTTGCAGAGTGAATAGAGTTGTTATAGAAGAACTCTGCTAAGGGTAAGAATTTTGCTTTGCTGTTTTGAGAGACATTGCAGATACACCTAAGAAACTGTTCAAGACTCAGGTTCATCCCCGCAGTCTGTATAGTTAGTAGATTGTGGATGGTAACTTGAAGACAGAGCTTGATGGATACTCGGGGTAGAGCAAATACTTTTCCATATCCTAGAAACGTACGGAGAGACCCTGTCTGAGATTATAATGTCGGGATCCGATGCAGGTGAAATATATCAGCCATAAATTTCCTTCGGGGTGACAAATGCAAAAACAACAGTTGATGGACAAATTGCAGTTCACTGTGGGTGAGTGCTTCCATTTTTCAACACTCCGTCCATCATCCTCTTTGGTTTCGCTTTGTTCGCCCTAAGTTGCCAGGGTATGCTCAGACGTGGGCCCCTTGCTCACTTTGCCACTGGATTCAAGCTAGCCTGGCCGATGACGGCTGATTAGCCAGAAACCGGTTCCAGGATGCTTGTTTCCGGTCCAGGGAAGACATTGCTTGGCAGTTCGGGCTGGACAGTTCCCCTGCGGCACAGGGTCAGACTGATTTGCATATGGCCATGTCTGAACGGGGGTGGTAGAGTGAGCTAAAGAATGATGATGGATTAACCCCAGATCAGTTGACTGGGGGTGAGTGCTTACATTGCTCAACACTCCGTCCATCATCCCCTTTGGTTTCGCGAGAAATTTCCTTGTCACCATGCTGGCAGATGAAAGCCTCTGGAACAAAGATAAATGAGCCATTGTAGAAAAGAGGTCCACTGTGAAAATGATTGCTGGTTTCCTGCCAAAGGGGGTCAGTACGCGATAAAGGTGGTGGAAATTGTGTGCAATGGGTAACGTGGGATAGGCAAAGGGTGGAGAAAGCTAAAAGGCTTATCATGGACTGCCTTGAATTGTGCACAAACAGGACAGGATAGAACATACACCCTTGCGAACAGAAGGCCAACAGAAGAAACATAGAACTTGTTCTTACGTTGAATTTACCCCGCAATGACCTGCTGACTGGGATGGAGTATTCATCATATAAACCAAACAAGTGGTGCAAAGATTTAACATTCAGTCCCTTTTTAATTTATTTATTTATTTAATTGATATGTAACAATTAAAGCAATTCATGAATATAAGGTCCACAGTGCATTTGCAGTAGTAAATATGTAGACATAAATACACAACATAGTAATGTACCCAGAACCCAAGGTGCATGTTCCCCTATGGCTCATCCGGTGCAGCCAACAAGTATGTCGTAGGGGGACCCCAAATCTCTTTAGGTCTCGAGGCCAGTGGTAATTCTTCAGCGTACAGGTCCAGTTGGGACCTACAGTATGCTTGATCCGACTCTTTTACCCCAATGCAGGGCTACCATCCTCTTTGCTAACACCTGGGCCACAGACACAAAATTAACGGTTCACCGGGTGCAAGCTCTTGACCAACTCCAGCAGACACACTCTAGTCTAGGATCACAATCCATTGGCTCAAGCTCCATGGCTGAAAGTGCTTCCATGATTTGAGTCTAGCATTGTCTAATAGAGTCACATTGCCAAGCTGAGTGAGGAAAATCTGCACCTGCCGTCCTATGTTGCATACAGTTCACATCTTCCCTCAGACTAAATTTACATAATTCTGCAGACTTGTAGTAGCGCCTTGAGACCTTGCGGTGAACTGTGCGCTATATAAGAATGTATGACTATGACTATGACCTCCAGGGGTCTGTCAAGCACAGCACTCAAGCTCTTTAGTGCCTTGTCGGGGCCTGTGGCCGGTCCGTCTGCGCTGCATTATATATCTTTGTGATCAAGTTTAGTAGTCGCATTTCGCTAGTGTGAAGTGTCTGCAGTGCATTGAGTGTGGGTGGCTTTTGTGGGAATTGTGGGTAGAACTCATGTAGTGTAGCTCTGAAGCAGTAGTATGTAAATGTCAATTTTACCTCATTTCAGGGCTTCACAGGTTGATGACACCCAAACCAACTACCGCATACGGTTCAGGGCCGCAATGCTGTAAACTCCAACTGTCCTCGGGGGCTCTAGCTGCACCGGCCCTCACAGTCCTGGCAGATAGGTGGTAAGTGGGACACTCCGACCGTGCGTTTACTGCCGAACATGCTCAGCTGCTTATCGCCAATCAGATAGTCACCCGGAGCGGTCTTCCACCACGCGCTCAGAACAATTAGGTTCAATCACCAGCTATTTCACAGCAGTGCCCCAAGCAGCAGACTCTCCTATTTACATGGCGGCCGGGTCGCTGAGGCCTTTGATGTCTGATTACCGCTCGCAGCCACGCCATCTCACCACTTCGTGCCATGATCCCCTGCCACTTTTCACCATGTGTGGCCCACGTGGACAGCAGTCACGGGCGACTCACTCCACTCGAGGGACCGCATCAAGCCGCTGTTTTGCTTCTACTACAGCAGGTTGGCTGTTACGCTGCCCCGGCTGTGCCTTCCGTGGGGCAGCTCCCACGCTGCGCACACCACCTGCCAGTGTCCGGTTGACCACCCAGTTCCCCGGTGGCTCCTCCAGCTCTCAACTCCCTCAACTGGCTTCCCATGGAAGGGAGTTGCATTTACAAGCTGGCCTGCACCACACACAAAACCCTTCACTCTCCGGCCCCCAACTACTTGAACAACAAACTGGTAAGAGCAGGTCAATCCAGAACTCTGAGAAGCTCCAACTCACTCCTTCTTATCCTTCCGAAACTGAACCACCCAGTATCGATTTTTTTCGGGCACCTCTCCAGGATGTGGAACGCTCTCCCTAGAGTTCTCAGATGCAACCCCTTCTTCTCCTGTTTCAAAACGGACCTGAACCTCCATCTCCTTAACAAATACTTTCCTGACCAACGTCAACTAACCTAGACTTCATTATCCGAGCTGACTCCTCTCTCTCTTGACATTCAAGGATAGTTGGTGACCGGACTGTGTTAGCCACCTTCGTTTGTTTTCTCTCCCTCCCCTGCACTGTTTACCTATTTTTCATGTTGTACTTTTTTATCTCTGTTTTGCTTCCATACTGCCTTCCTACTATGTAATGCAATTTCCTTCTGTATTTACAGTGTGTATGTAAAGCGCTCTGATACCTACGGGTCAAGCTAGTGCTATATAAAACTTTTAAAATAATAAATGAACCACACAGTGTCCTCCTCTCATCTGTCTCTGTGCGGCCTGCCTTATCAGCAGTCATGGGTCGTTATCTCCATCAGGAACGGCAACGGAGCCGCTATGGCTACATAAATCGTCGCAGCTGCCCCAGCTCTTAATGGTTAAGATTTCCTCATTAGAGCCTATCACAGAAAAATTAATGTGTCCTTGTGTAACGTAACCAGTGCTCTTGTAAAGCGCTCCAATACCTTCTGGTCGAGTTTGCGCTATATAAATCTGCAAAAAATAAAATAATTAGAGGTATTGGATGGCAGGATAATTTTGGATATAAGCATCCGGCTGGCAGAGAAGTGTGGCTCAATGGTTAGAGCGGCAGACCCTGATGCAGAGGTCTAGCCCAGGACCAGGGTTCAATTCCCCGCCTCGGCGGGTCTTGGGCTCAAAATTCCACGTACCTGATAATTCTCGCCTCGGTGCCTATTCCAATCATGGAGTCCCACTCTGCAACTCTGGACAATAGCTTGCTTAATCTCCACAACGGCCCCCACAATGCTAAGGATGCCTGGCCTCCACCTTGGGGGTGCCCAGGAGTGGACACCTCACAGGGAAAGCCAGGATGGGTTCCACAGCGGTATTCGTACAAGCGCCTTAAGACCCTTGCGGGTGAGAAGTGCGCTATACAAGTATCAATTTACATTTACATTTACATGGTGCAGCCATCTTGCTGGGGGCTCTCTAGCGCCCCCCCTACTTTCAGTCCTTTAAGTTCACAACAGGAGTACACTTATTATGCCCCTCGGAACTCAGGGGAGGCACTTAGAGGCTTAGAGGTTTCCAGCGAGAGGCCAACAGCAGGGTCTACCACTGGTCAGCTGAGCAGTTGCAGAAAAGGTCTCTTGTAGCTTGTTGTATCCCTGTAGCTTGAACATGAAGCCAGGTGTATGACCCTTGGAGCCCACTTCTTTGTCCTGGTACAAGAGGGAGTATGTCCAGTTCTTCTCTCAGGTTACAGACAGCAGGTCCAGTCCTCTTCTGCTCTTCCACGCATCCAGGAGCGCTCTAAAGTGGGTGCCTGGAGATTTCACATTTATGCCCAGTATGAGCAAGTGGGTGGAATGACTCCTGGACTCACCCTAGCCACTGAGGGTCAACTCCACCCACTTTAGGCATTTTCAAGATGGCAAAAGTCTTCGGTCACACTAAACGTAAGATTTGGGGGCTGAGGAGGGGAGTGTTTGCGGAGTATATTATGGTAATCCTAGTATCCTTCCACATCTAACACTAAAATCCAGTTTGAGACATCCACTGTTCTGACTATACACCCAGAGATTGAAGTCTGTTAGAATAAAAACAGGGTTTTATAGCAACCAGACATTGTATACACAAGAATCGTCTTGACATCCTGTCCTTGTACTTTAAAGTGCTTCCCTAGTGTTATATGTAAACCCAGTGTACATGTCAAACAGGATTTGGCACTCCCGCAGGATCTGAAATGTCAATGTCAAAAAAAGATGCTTACAACCCCTGCTATTCTGCTGAGCTCAAAGGAATCATCTCTGCCTATTTAAGTCGATCTGTTAATCACAGTGTCCTATTATGTAGCTCTTGGGAGGAATGTCACACCTCATTCACGCCTATTGAAATGCTAATTCCTCGCTGGGAGAGCAATTGCAAATTAGCCTCCAGGAACTTCAGGCAGGGAAAATGTAACTTTCTAAAAGCTACTTTTCTTTAATATTTATTACAAATCCGACTTCATTAATGAATTGGATTTTTAACAACTATTATAAATAGTTGTTTACTTATTTTCCAGCAAGTCCCAATCTTGAGATGCACAATTTTGTATGTTTATCTGTACTGTGGTTTGCAACAAAGGACAGCTATGCCTGCCACAGTGAAAAATCATTTTTGGGTGTTAGTCACTGTAAGGCAGAGGTCTTCAAACTTTTGGATGCCGAGACCCCCCTGTCAACATTTTGAGGCGTAAGGACCCCCTCTTGACAAATTTTTCTAAACTCTGTAGGCAGGGCTACTGGAATTATGAGGCAGGTGAGGACCAAATTACGCAACAGGCTTGACTAAGTTGTGTGGGAAGAAAATGTAAATGATGTTATGGGATGCCGTGTATTTTGGGATACAAAAGGGGGTGGTGATGGACGGAGCATCTGAACCAATCAAACACTCACACCCAGTCAAAAGATCTGGGTTTGATCCATCACCGTTCTTTAGCCCACTCTACCACCCCAGTTCAGACATGGCTATATGCAAATCAGTCTGACCCTGTGCCTCATGGGAACAGTCCAGCCCGAACTGCCATGCCATGCCTTCCCTGGACCAGAAACAAGCTTCCGAGGACCGATTTCTGGCATTACAGCCGTCTTCAGCCCGGCTTGCTTGAATCCAGTGGCAAAGTGAGCAAGGGACTCACGTCTGAGCATACCGTGCCACACTTATGGCGGCCAAAGCAGTACAAGTGGAGTGGTGTGGCTCACTGGTTAGAGGTAGCAGACCTGTAAGCAGAGAACGGCCCGGGACCAGGATTCAATTCCCGACGCGGCAGGGTCTGGGACCAGGGTCAACGGACTCGATAATTCTCGCCTCAGTGCCTACTCCAACCAGGGAACACACTCTGCAACTCTGGGCATTAATCTTGCCTCATCTCTACAACGGCCCCCCACAGACGCCGGGGATGCCTGGTTTCACCCTGGAGATACCCAGAAAGGGACCATCTCACAGGGAAAACCAGGACGGGTTCCCCAGCGGTCTACAGCGCCAGGACACTCGGGTAGAGTAACAGTGCGCTTTACAAGAATCCAACATTTATGAGGCACAGGGTCAGACTGATTTGCATATAGCCATGTCTGAACTGGGGTGGCAGGGTGGGCTAAAGAACGGTGATGGATTAAACTCAGATCTTTTGACTGATTTTGAGTGTTTGATTGATTCAGATGCTCCTTCCATCACCACCCCCTTTTGTTCCGCTTTTGGCCACCATAAGTGTGGCAGGGTATGCTCAGACTTGAGTCCCTTGCACACTTTGCCACTGGATTCAAGCAAGCCGGGCTGAAGACGGCTAGAATGCCAGAAACCGGTCCTCGGAAGCTTGTTTCCGGTCCAGGGAAGACATGGCTTGGCAGTTCGGGCTGGACTGTTCCCATGAGGCACAGGGTCAGACTGATTTGCATATAGCCATGTCTGAACTGGGGTGGCAGAGTGGGCTAAAGAACGGTGATGGATTAAACCCAGATCCTTTGACTGGGTGTGAGTGTTTGATTGATTCAGATGCTCCTTCCATCACCACCCCCTTTTGTTCCGTGTATTTTGGGATAGCATTGCTTCATTATTTTGACATTTTTTACACATAGTAACACTGTGGAAAGATTTCAACCCATCAGTACCCATTTAAAACCAAAATACAGCAATTAACATCAGAAAGATTTCTAGTCAACCTTTGTGAAGGGCTGTCCGGAATACGTACTGCCACATTAGAAGCTCAGCTGGCCCTGGCCGGGAAAAGCAGGGGTCCCTTAAAACCCTGGCGGTTTTGTGCAGAGTTAAGCAGTTTACCCATGCAACTTTCCTTTCACCCCCTCCTTTCCATCCCTCTCTCCTCTCCCAACCCCGGATCCTTCTCCCACTTTGCAGACCATTTTCTTTCACCTTTTTTTACAACTTCTGAACTCTCCCCCTTCAACCTCTCACTTCACCTTTAATCACCTCTTGCCATTCTGTCTTTTCACTGCCCTCATCTCTAACAGTCTCTCGCATTTATCTCATGGTCTCTCTGGCCCGTCACCTCCGGTGCCCCTCAACACTTCTCATTCACCTCGTCTCTCCATTCAAATGTTTGTCTATTTGTATTTTATACCTCTCCAGTACCCCCATTCATCTTTCACATCTCCCCTTTATTCTAACAGAAACCCTCACTTTTGGCTCACACTCATGTCTTGCGTGTCCACACTTCTCTTTGGCAATTCACATTTCTCCTTATCCCTGACCTCTTCAATTGAATTCTCTCACTCCCTTGCTGTCCTCTCTCATCCTCTCATCTCTCCTCACCAAGCATACGGGTCGGACCCATATGCTCCTCTCGGCCTGTGCCACTCTGCTTATTGTTCCCTAATTCAAGAAGGCATGAGTTGTCTGTCTGGCTGTTTAGGTGCAGGCCGCGCAGTTGTGGAACTTGCACCCTCCTTTGCTTCGCTCCACCAAGAATCTATTATCCTTTAGGAAGATATAAAACCCTTTCTCTATGCTCTGTAGGTTACCCCATTTGGCTGGTTCTCTTTCTCCTACTGTGTGTTTCTCATTTACCTTCAGTCAGCCAATGGTTATTAGCCCCAGGACATCATTTGGTAACAGTAGCGCACTACAAATGTAAATAATAATAATAGGCAGAAGCAGGGGAGTCACTAGATAAGAACTTTGGTGGGAGGGTTAACACTCCCAGCCAGGGCTGGCCCTAACACTGGTCGCACACGGTGCATCAGTCTTTCTTGGTGCCCCACCCCATTACCTCCTTCTCCATGAATTCCTTCACTACCACTCACCAACAATGCAACTCATCTCTCTGTAGCACCTTTCTGACAAACATTTCATTTTTTATAGCGCTACTCATAGTTTACTCACACCCATTTCTGTGATCTGCGTGGTACATATTCTTTGTAGCAGGCACATTAGCCCTCTGCACTGTATGGGTGACAAGAGTGCACATGTGAGTGCACGGTGAGCTGTGCAACAGTGTGAGAGTAGGGTAAGAGGAGTGACTGCAGGGTGAGAGAGGTGGTGTATGAATTCGGGTGCGGGTGCAAGTTCAGAATGGGGCTAATGAATGTATGATTACTGATGGGCTTGTTTGAATGAGTTGCATATTGATCAGTGAGGGGGACAGGTGAGTGAAGTGTCACATGAGTGCAGGATGAGTAGTGTGCTTGTGTGACTGCAGGGTGGGAGGTATAGGGTGGACAGCGCAAGTGCATTGTGAGTGCAGAGTGATCACTGTGAGTGCAGGGAGAGCGGGTGAATGGTATGAGTGCATTGTGATCAGTGTGAGTGCATTTTGATTTCTGTGAGTGCATGGTGATCAGTGTGAGTGCATTTTGATTGCTGTGAGTGCATGGTGATCAGCGTGAGTGCATTTTGATTGCTGTGAGTGCATGGTGATCAGCGTGAGTTCATTTTGATTGCTGTGAGTGTATCGTGATTAGTGTGAGTGCGTTTTGATCACTGTAAGTGCAGGGTGAGAGTGAAAGTGAAGGGCGAGAATAAGGAGAAAGTTGTCTGAATGCATGGTGCATTCCCAGACACTTGAAGTAGCTCAGCATGTTATTGACGGCGGGGTAGGGGTTCAGATCTAAGTTAAATTATTGCTATTATGACATTAATCAATGTCATTAATGACATTGATGGTGGAGGAAATAAACAATGTGCTGATCCTGCAACAAACTTACAGTCCTATGGTTAGGGTTGCCAGCAGATTATTTTGATGGTCCAGTCGGTACATAAGTAAGCAGTCACCTAAAGCTGTATATTCAGCACTTATCTGTGCATACTTCGGACAGAAAATATAAATAGGAAGCACTTTTAATTGTGTTCTAGGGTTGCCACAATGATCCATGACTGATAATTAAAGAGAACAAAGACAGAAAAGTCACATAACGAATGCATACATACTTTTTTATTAATACGTCTATTTTGTGTCAAGAGGAGGTCTTTGCAGGCTCTTTAAACAACACACGGCAGGCATTTTTCTTCTGGCAACCCTACTTTAAATTCCTTGTCATGAAATGCATTCTCACACTACAGCAGTAAATGTAAAATACAAATGTAAGGAATAGGCAGAGTGGGGACCCAAGGGGCACTGGAACCAGGAAAAAAACTAAACCTCTGAAACAAGTTTACAAAGGCATGTAAATATGCAAATGGTCTTTAAAGACCTGTGAAAATCTCGGGCGTGCCCGAGATAAGACTTCAGACACTGCCCAGCTGAGCCCCCAGCAGCTCGAGTTGCACTGCCGCAGCCCAGACTGAGGCACACAACGGGGAAGGAGGGGGGCTGAAGCCCTTGGGCCTGGGCAGAAGTGTGACTGGGAAGGCGCACATCCATTTGCATCGCTCCACCCCCCCCCCCCTGGGGGTCGCGCCCCACTGTTTGAAGACCCCTGCTGGAAGCAAATGTTAGCATCACATTTCTACATATCCTACCTTTAAATACCACGCACCCTGTTTTGTCAGCCACAAGGCCTACTTAGGGGGGACTTATTAATAATTAAAAGGAAGGCTTTGACCTTTCAAAAGAGTTTATTTTGACAGGTTGAGTTGCAGTTTCTACACTACTATAGTAAGGCTTCAATGGTGGGGCTGAAGTCATGTTTGCAATACCATTCTAGTAGATGGCTCTATAGGTACTGTAGTCCACTAGTGGCATTTAACTTCCAAGCCCTGGGTACATTTTGTACCATATACTAGGTACTTATAGGCAAAAAAGGGGGAGCACAAGCTCTTTATCTCTGGCTAGCAGGGGAAAAGTGCACAGAGTTCTAAAACCAGCACAAATATAGGGTTGGACAAGGGGTAAACATATCTGGGATGACCATGCAGAAAAGGCAGATTTCCTACAAGCAAACTCTGGGAACTTTTGCTAACTCATCCTTTAACTCCTCTTTTAACCATCTTCAGAATAAGGTCATCTGAGTGTGTTCCACCCAGGTGGTTTCAGCAGCAAGCTCAAAACATTGTATGCAATAGGATAATCCATTCGAATAGTCCTGATTTATCCCACATAAGGTGTCCTCCATGGAAGGTTCATGATCGTGTCTCTTAAAAATCTTTTTGATGTTTGCCAAGAAATTGACATCATTGTTCAAACAAGAGTTTGTAGTGGCATGTGAGGGAGCTTCCCAAACCAGAGCTGCACCGGTCAAGAAATCAATGAGATGCCCCACTTTGGATCTGTCAGAAGAAACTGTCCAGGTGGAAAGGCAAAATAAGCAATCGGGCCATCCAAAGACTCCTTTAATCTTGAAGGATTTCAATAAGAGATGTTTAAGGACTGATGGGTGGAGGGTCCCAACACCTGGTATGAATTGTTTGGTGAAGTGCAGCATTATCTGTCCTTAACTGGTCCAATTCCAAGGTTTGTTTTCGAAGGAAAGTGACCAGGTCTACACCAAGATGCATATAGCAAACAGTAAGAAATGTTTTGCTGTTGCAACCGGTATAGTTCTGGACACTAACCCGTAATCTAGTCTGGGTCTTCCACTGCCCAATGAATAGGCGACTCTTTCTGGAGCCACAATGTCATCTGGATTATATGGCAAGTGTTTTTGAGAAGCGCCACCTTCTCAGCAGGAAAAAGACAAAGGCAAAAAAAAACCTTCAACCTTCTCTCTGGACGAAGACTTCAGAGGATTGAAGAAAGCTAGGAATTTAGAATCTGATAGTGGAATTCTTCTGACGCGTGGAGTCTGTATCAGCAAATGAAGGAAGCAAGGAAATACATAAAGGGACATGACTTTGTTGTGACCTCCACCAGACTGAAGCCTTATTATGGTAAAATAACATGAAAAGGAAATTATATCAAACATCACTCAACAAGAAACACAAAGGACTAGGAAAACCATAAAAGAATCAAGGAAGAAACAGCCATAATGGGAAAAGAAAAAGAAACAGGAATGAAAACCTGAACTGGGCTAACTGCAGAGCTGCTTTAAAAGACAGCTGCAAAGCCCAAGGCAAGATAGCCCCAGGTGAATGAAACTCACAGCCCACACCTGTGGGCTTCATAGTATACAGTATTTTCTGAAACCTGGGAACAATAGAACCACACAAGGCACCTTGGTTCTCAAACACCATTGTTGCAACTACTCTTTGGCCTCCCTGCAAGCCATACCCCTCATATCTCTCAAAGACCCTTCGCTCCCCTGTGTGCTTCCTAGTCCCCCACCCACTCTTTCCTTTTGGCAGTTTTCATAAGTGCTGCCAAGACCATACATATATCTATATATTTCTCTCTCTCTCTCTTTCCCTCTCTCTCTCTCTCTCTCTCTCTCTCTCTCTCTCTCTCTCTCTCTCTCTCTCTCTCTCTATATATATATATATATATATATATATATATATATATATATATATATATATATATATATATATATATATATATTCTCTCCAAGTTGTACCAGTAATTGAAGCTGCACTCACAGGTAGATTTAAGAAAACTTCTTGATTTGGATGAGGCAGACAATTTATCATCCCGTCTTGAGTCCTCCTGGCCGATGCGTTTCGGAGAATTCTCTCTCCTTCCTCCTGGGCCAAATGCGAGCATACCATAAGCTGCTTGCTGAACAGAAGACCCTGTGCGCTGTATGAATTATTTCATTGGCCTCCGGTGTGCCGTTTTTTAAAAATTCTTTACTTGCAAAGCACACTGGTCTCCGTAGTTCAAGTTCATGCACATAATTATAACCCTCCAGTGGGCTTGAGTGTTCGTACAATTTCTGAGGACAGTTTATGACCCTCCAGTGGGTACAACTTGGAGAGAATATATATATATATATATATATATATATATATATATATATATATATATATATATATATATATATATATATATATTCACTGAAAAAATCATAGGTTATAGACCATATATAGTTAGGAATTAGCATTTACAAAACCTTATTTTACTCACACAAAACCATTGAAATTCCATATATAGTTAGTTGCACTAACTATATATCGCGCACCCGCAATCCACTGCTGATGATGTCACATATTACATCATTCATGACATGGTCAGTGACATCACTGATGACATCACTGATGACATCTCAAATGACATCACTGATGACATCACTGATGACATCTCATTTGACATCAATGGTCACATCACTGATGATATCATTCATTTGACAATACAATGCATCTCCTCACACTTTAATATAACCTCTGTTACACCCAGTGTTAAATACAGAATATAATTTTTTAAACCATTGACACACCAATACTAGTTACTACATACGCACTCACTGATTCCTATGTCTACACACACATTCACTCATTCACCCATACAATCATTCATACATACAATCACTCATCTTTACAACACTATCATATGCACTCATACACCTATACAGACACTCACACTCTGCCACTCATCCATGGAGTTACTCACACACCTAGTCAGTCCTGTAAATAATCAATCACACTTCCATTTTCTAATCTATTCAGTTAAACATAGAGTACCTTACATTTTCAAACATATACTAACACATACTTACTCTCTTATACAATCATTGATACAAGTACACATTGATCTGCACAGAGTCACACATCTCCCAGCCAGCCACACACACACACAGTCTCCCATACAAATACTTGGACAATCAATCAATAACCCATATAGTTACTCATATAGCTACTGATCAACACATGCAGCAGTTTACAGAACAACAGACATAATGATGCAGAAATTAAGACAGTTTAGTCACTAACCCATGCACTCAGTGAGACACATTTAATCACTCACTCATACAGTCAGTCACGCACCTACTAAATCCTTCATCCAGACACTTATACATCTACTCGTTCTTCAATATGTAAAACATATTTAAACTTTACAGAAACACACAGTCACTGGATGATGTCATCAGTGATGTCATCAGTGATGTCATTTGAGATGTCATCAGTGATGTCATCAGTGATGTCACTGACCATGTCATGAATGATGTAATATGTGACATCATCAGCAGTGGATTGCGGGCGCGCGATATATAGTTAGTGCAACTAATTATATATGGAATTTCAATGGTTTTGTGTGAGTAAAATAAGGTTTTGTAAATGCTAATTCCTAACTATATATGGTCTATAACCTATGGTTTTTTCAGTGAATTTTCAAGGTTTTGTAAATGCTAATTCCTAACTATATATGGCCTATAACCTATGGTTTTTTCAGTGAATTTCAATGGTTTTTTAATAGCAAATATCAAAAGCTTTTTTGTGGAAAATGACTAAAATTAGGTATACATAAGCGGCGTTCATTTATGTTCACCACAGCCACTGTTGAAAGTAAAGTGAAAGTCACGAAACAGTGGCCACGCCATCTTGTCCCTTTTAGGCCCCATCATGCACGTAAGTGACAGCCATTTTGTGTGTCATGGACTCTCTGCCCACTGCCAATAGCCTATGATCGTTCGGAATTGGTTCTCTTTGGGTGATTCTCTATTCACAAATAAGCACAGAGTCGCAATACTCTGTTTAGTCTTTGCGGATAGTGAAGGATAGGTAGTGCAGACTTTTGTCCCCTTTGTAACCCGTCATGCCTATCTCTGCCCCGTTTGTTGGTAGTTGGTTCAACCCGGACCGTTTATTAGAGGCAGATCATCGGACTCCACCGGAGGACACCCCTAATAAAAAGGACATATATATAAAATGCGGACTAGCCGCTGTATCGTGCTAGCAAACTATAACATAAAAATCGTTCGAAAAAACAAAAGGAATCGAGCAAAATCAGTAGGCCACTGATGGGATCTCTTTTTGACCTCGCTAAAATAGAAACATTAGGAACAACCCCTCATGAGAAATATGAAACTAGTGAGAGGAACCGAGCTCGACGCCATGATGGCTGCAAGACAGCTCGGCTCCGCCGCCCACCCCGCCCAAAATAACGACAAACCCTATGCAAATATTATAAATATATACAACACACCAGCAAAGTAAAAGGTAAAACGTTTTATTAAATACCTATTTACATGGCAGCCTGCTGCAACATCGATCCAAATGCATGTCGCTGTTCCTGTCCCTCCTTCCTTAAAGTAGCAATGTTGGGCTACTTTGGGCTACTTTTTAGTAGGATTTGGGCTTTAGAAAGTCTACAAAGGCCATCAGCCGGCGAGGTAGCATAGGTGGAGGCCTAGGGGTGGAGGACCGTTGTGCAAATAGCCCGGGGGAGACACCACGCGCCAAGGCTCGTCCCCAGTACATCCAGAGGTGATGTCCGACAAGTTGTGTGGGGGGATGCCTTGCTGATGCCGCCACCCCCCCCCACCTTCTTGTTGCCTGATCCGGCCAGCTCAATCGATCGAGCATGAGACTCTCAAACCCAGGGTCGTAGGCCCGGCCATCTTGTGGGGCGCCCGCATGAGAGACGGCGCGGACGGCCCCCTCTCCCCTCACCCCCAGGTGGAGCTGCAGCAGGGCGACCCTTAGCGTTTCACTCGCCGGTCAGCTGAAGCAGGGCGACCCTTAGCGTTTCACTCGCCGGTCAGCTGAAGCAGGGCGACCCTTATCCTTTCACTCCCCGGTCAGCTGCACCAGGACTGCCATTGGCGTTCCACTCGGTTGGATGGCCGGGGACCCGCTCCGGTGGCCGGGGTGAAGAGCGGCTGTTGCTGCGGAACGCTCAAAATGGCGGCCGACTCCCCGGATTTGGGCCTGGTCCACTAGAACGGCTCTGTACTACCCTGGAACTCGAATGCTTGCCTGCTCAGGCATGAGCCCCACTCTTGAAGACGTCCTCTCAGTTTAAAAGGTTCTACGAGAGTCGTTGGCCCTCGACTCCCGCGGGCTTCCGATGGGGGCAACCGCCACTGTTGCTCGACTATCTCCCATGGATATACCGCTGCCACGGGTGTCCGCCGCCTTCTCCACATCTGGTGCCGTGAGGGAGGCTGATTCAGTGCATCGGCGGAGGGATACGCCTGCTGTCCCGCTCTCCGTAAGTGGCCACAACATTGTCACAGGATGGTAGTGCTCTCATGCTGATGCCAGTTTTTGTCCGAATTACTAAGAGACACTGTAGGCTGCCAACTTGATCAGCTCCGGTGGGACCTCAGCGTGACCCGGTAGGGAAGATTTTGCCTCCCTCGCCTTTGAGTCATGGTTCATGCTGCCTGTTCTTTCTGTTGGCGCTAACGCACTTTTTGAACTGTCGAAAGGGATTCTGGTCCTGCCGCTAGTTATTGGAGACATTGAACTATACTCTGGACCTGCCTGGCCTCGACCAAAATGGCGCCAGTATGGGAGCGACTTGCAACTCCTTATGACGTTCTAGTTACCTAGCCATGACGTTATGGGGGATGTATGCGGTCTTTGTGCACATGGCGGGCAGGGAAGGGTACTGACTGGGCATACGGACAACCCTATTGATGTCGGTTTTTCATTATTGATTATTGTATTAATAAAGCTTCTAAGTAATGTTACCCATGATACTCGCCCATGGTGTGCGTATGGACGATTTTATTGTAACTGATCCTGTTATACTTTCAATTATAAAATCAACCTTCACTGATCCTGCAACCATTTGTCACGTTTAGTTTTTTCAATTAAATGGCTCGCTTGTTACATACTCCTATACCCCTGGCTTTTGACCCTTTCCTACGCGCGGTCTGTATTATCTCTGGGAGCGTGAAAGATTGTATGGTATGAATGTGCGCATGGGCCCTGATTTGTACGGTATGAATGCGTATGTGTGGCGCACGACTGGGTCAATAAAATAATGCTTCTTGTATGACTGAGGCGTTGATCGAACGGTTAATGGAATGAGAAAAATAAGCCCGAACATGGTATCCGCATGTGAAGGACGAAAAAGAATATAGCACTTTCCTTACTTAGGAACGGCTCTCTCTGGAGCTAGTGAATGGGAGAGTAGCCTACACCAGAAACTTGAAGGGTTATTTCAGTACGACGAACCCGACCCCAACCGATATCCCAAATGTACACCCAAAATAATGCGCACCAGTAAGTCAATTTATGTGCTGACTAAATAAGAGAAGTTAAGAGTACCCCGGGTTGAAGTTCATCCAAGATCCCCCTCAGCCCAGAAATTAGGGATATTGTTATGTTTTAGATTTACCCCTTCTTCTTCCACCCTCGTAGAAAAGTCAGAATTGTACCATCGCACGTCCGACTGACACCCCTCCTTTACATCAGCTTGGATCATCATTTTCTAGATGTTGGAAGGCCCCACCGTGAGTATAAGCACAACTGGACTAGTGTCCGACCAACTAAAAAATGAGTAAGTGTTTTTGAAAACGAGGTTACCAACAAAAATTGTCTACTATTAGGAAGGAAGGAGAACAAAGAGCTCGACCCCCAAATGAATGAATTGGAATACTGAGAATACGCAACGTGCATGAAAAAGTCCCTTTGCCCAAAATAGCTCTGTGTTTTGTCTTAGGTTTCCGTACTTGATGTATGTAATGTCGCACCCTGTCTGGTATTTGTGTGTACGTAAACTATGAATTTATGTTTTCCCTCAGCTTGTGTTTTATATGTGAAACCGACCCGTACTGTTCTATATGTGTGTGCACTGAATAACCTATTATTATACACGTTTTTCTCTCTCTCTCTTTATGTTGTACGTGTACTAATAGCCTATTTGGTGCGCACGACGCTCTCTCCCTCTGATGGCTCCCTTGCTCCCTTTTGAAAAAATGACGACACTGTACCTCGCCGGTACAGGTATAATTGGCTTTAGACACGACAGTGTTTGAACAAATTGATAGAAACAAAACGATCGTATTTTGCCATATTACTACCTCTCCTTTCTGTAAAATGTTGGAACTTAATTGGCTGAGAAAGAAAGGACAGGTAAGACGACTGATGTCCCCTAATCTGACCCTTAAAAGGGAACTATATGTCAGTGTTTTTTTGTTTTAATGCCTTAGTAACACCACCCTCATCATTTAGATTACCACCGCCCATTGCACAAAAGCGTACCGGGCGCTCCCCACGCAAAAAAACCGAATTATTATTTATTTATTTTTTTGCCCCGCGGGGCCCTTTTAAAGCCTCCACATCAAACCTAGGGGGTCAGGGAGGATCTACTATGCCCCCTTATGGTCATTTCCCCCTTTGTTTTGGCCTCCTCTTGTCTCTCGATCCTACCGAGAGACAAGATGGAGGCCGCTCCGGACTGTTTAGAATGTTGACAGACACCGGAGAGCCAATCAGCTTCGCTTCACGAAGTTCCGTTACGCGTCAAGTACGCGAACCGGAGCGCTACCCGGAGCGGTGTTACAGATATATATATTTTTTTGAACGTTAATTTATCAAAATCCACTGGAGCACATATATTGAGACCTAGCAAAGGCACATCAGGCTAACAGTCCCTACAATTTTGCCAAGTTTCATGCAAATCCATTCAGCCGTTCGGGCTAAAAGTGAGGCCAACCGCCCTATAGAAATGAACATGGGAAAAACGCGTTTTGGGACCCCCCTTTTTTCTCGGCCCCCCCTTGACGAACCCCCCCCCAAATTTTCAGGGGCTGCTCAGAAACAATTCCGTCCACAAACGCCAAAGTTATTAGACATAGAATTTTCAAAAATCCCATAGAGAAAAAATCCTAACTATATATACCTACTGGCGACCGCCAGTAGGTAATATATATATATATATATATATATATATATATATATATATATACATATATATATATATATATATATATATATATATATATATCAGCTCCCAAACACCAGCCGGTTGCACTCATGGGCGGGTGCACGCCATAACGGGGGTGTACCCGTTTCGAAATATCAAAGCACAATCCTGGAGAATGAAATTACCAAGGAAAGCAGCACTCACAGGGGGTTGTTCCAACCAGTTTATTACGGCGGAACAAACAGCAACGACGCGTTTCGCCGTAGGGCTTTGTCAAGTTGTGAGAGAAGCGAGGACATGCAAACAATTTAAACTTGTCAGGATGTAATGGAAAGTAAAGACGGACTGCATATTTTCAGATAAACAGCGGCCATCTTACAGTGTATATACATTCAATGGAAAGTGCTTAACTTATACAAAATAACCATCTTGTCATATCATGTCATATATTAACATGTAAATTGCTATATTAGCATTTTATATAGCCCTGTATGGGCACAAAAAACGATCCTAGTAACATCCTGTATAACAATGAAGGCTGATGTCAGAGCACACCCCATGGAAATTCGATCTAGTTAAACCATGCTTAACAACTGTAAAATCACAATAATGACATGTCAGACAGCATGAACATTACCATAAAGGTACAAAAATATGGCCCGCTGATGGGCTGATCCATGGGTGCAAAGCCTACATGCTCCCCTAGTCCAATGTCATCTCAACAAAAGACATATCAATAGCCAAAATCCTCTATAATGGTTCAAAATTTAAAGAAAACAGTCACAGTTAAAGATTAAATGAATCCAAATTAGTCATCTTATCACTGGTAGACACAACCACAAGCCTGTAGTAAAATCAAAACATGCCGGTCACCTTTACAATACATGCAGAGTCTTAGAAATAAATACAATTCTTATCCCAAGTGTACTGATAGCTCCTCATGCATATTTAAACCCCTCGGAATCTTGGTCTGTAAATCAATTATATACCTAGATTCCAGGCGTCGAAGCTTAAGTAAGCGGTCCCCTCCTCTAATGCTAGCTGGTACACTATCGAGACAGATGTACGACAACAGATCCCTGTTGCTATTGTGCATCTTCTCGAAATGCCTTGCCACAGGGTAAGCCTCATCTTTTTTGGCAATAGCACGCATGTGCTCCAATATTCTCAGTTTTACAGCATTCGTGGTACTGCCAATGTATTTTAAACCACACGGGCAAGTGAGGCAATAAATAGCAAAAGGGGTGGAGCAAGTCAGAAATTTCAAGATCTTTTTCGGTGTGGCCAACCCAGGTATCTTAAAAGTAAGCGTCCGCTTACTAAACTTACAGGCCTTACACCGACCAGAGGGATAGAAGCCGCTGAGAACCGGCATTTTAGGGGTAATTACAGGAGGAGAGTAATGGCTGGATACTAAATGATCCTTCAGGGATTTGGCTTTCCTGTAAGTGACCAAAGGATTGGTCGGCAGGTCAGCTTTGATGACATTATCCGATAAAAGAATATTCCAATTCTTTTTCAAGATTTTCTTGATCTGACCAGCATTACGCGAGAAAGTTGTAATCAAACGAAATGCCCCGTTCTTCAAAGATTTACTGTTTTTGGGCTGTAACAAATCTTTCCGCTTAATCTTTTTTACTCTCTCCAAAGCCCTTGTCAGAACCCCATTTTTATATCCTCTTCTTTTAAATCTCAAAAGACTAGCGGCCGCCGCCTTTTCAAAATCAACATCATGGGAATTGTTTCGCCGCAATCTTAAGAGTTCCCCGTAGGGGATACTCTCAATTAGTTGGCGTGGATGACTACTGGTGGCATACAGAGTGGAATTACCAGCAGTCTTTTTTCTAAACAATTTCGTCTGCAGAGAGCCTTCCTGGTCCACATACACTGTGAGGTCAAGGTAATTGACAGTGGTTTTACTTATCTCACCTGAGAATTTCAAATTTTTGTCATTATGATTCAATACCTCAACAAACTCATTGGCAGTTTCCAACGTGCAATTCAAAATAATAAACAAATCATCTATATAACGATGCCATTGTATGATCATGTTGGTCCATTTCTCATTTTGGCCCCAAGGTGCCAGTTCTTCCCAATGGCCTACAAACAAATTGGCAAAGCTAGGAGCCGAGCAAGCTCCCATAGCTACTCCAGACGTTTGTTTATATAACTGATTGCTGAAAAGAAAGATGTTGTTATTCAAACCAAAATTCATAAACTCCATCAGCATCTTATTATGCTCGTAGAAACACACAGGACGTTTCTCCAGGAAATGGGCCATAGCTCTGAGACCGTCGCCATGAACTATACATGTGTATAAACTGGCGATGTCAAGAACCAGCATGCAATATGTGTCTTTCCAAATGACTGAACCAATGATAGACAAAAAGTGTTTGGTATCTTGCAGATAGGAAGGCAAAGACATAACCAAAGGTTACGCATCTGGACATACAACAGAAAAGTGGAGGCAGTATGTTCAAACCGACCTCTACTTTTTTACCTATTATGAGCACAGATGCTATAGATACATTTTCAGATGCGGTTTTAAGAGATCTTACAAGACTAAGAAAAACAAAGTCATATGCGTTCTCTAGTGATAATTTCACTAAACAACAGCAGAATGCTTTACAAACTTTGTGTAAAAACTCTGATCTGGTCTACAAACCCTCCGATAAGGGAGGTAACATCGTCCTCCTCACTACTGCCCAATATGAAACTGAGGCTCTTCGTCTATTAGGAGATGTCAACACCTACAAACCTGTGGACAACAAAGTATATAATCAGAGCGTGGTGGATTACCATGACATGATATCCAGGTGGTACAAAGTCAATATGCTGAATACCGATGAATATCTGTACTTACGTTGTCTCAGTCCTGTAATTCCAACATTTTACTACCTTCCCAAGGTTCACAAAGACTTACAAAATCCTCCAGGTAGGCCAATTGTGGCCTCTAATGGAAGTCTTACTGAGAATCTTTCGATTTATGTTGACTCCTTCCTTTTACCTTTGGTTATGTCTTTGCCTTCCTATCTGCAAGATACCAAACACTTTTTGTCTATCATTGGTTCAGTCATTTGGAAAGACACATATTGCATGCTGGTTCTTGACATCGCCAGTTTATACACATGTATAGTTCATGGCGACGGTCTTAGAGCTATGGCCCATTTCCTGGAGAAACGTCCTGTGTGTTTCTACGAGCATAATAAGATGCTGATGGAGTTTATGAATTTTGGTTTGAATAACAACATCTTTCTTTTCAGCAATCAGTTATATAAACAAACGTCTGGAGTAGCTATGGGAGCTTGCTCGGCTCCTAGCTTTGCCAATTTGTTTGTAGGCCATTGGGAAGAACTGGCACCTTGGGGCCAAAATGAGAAATGGACCAACATGATCATACAATGGCATCGTTATATAGATGATTTGTTTATTATTTTGAATTGCACGTTGGAAACTGCCAATGAGTTTGTTGAGGTATTGAATCATAATGACAAAAATTTGAAATTCTCAGGTGAGATAAGTAAAACCACTGTCAATTACCTTGACCTCACAGTGTATGTGGACCAGGAAGGCTCTCTGCAGACGAAATTGTTTAGAAAAAAGACTGCTGGTAATTCCACTCGGTATGCCACCAGTAGTCATCCACGCCAACTAATTGAGAGTATCCCCTACGGGGAACTCTTAAGATTGCGGCGAAACAATTCCCATGATGTTGATTTTGAAAAGGCGGCGGCCGCTAGTCTTTTGAGATTTAAAAGAAGAGGATATAAAAATGGGGTTCTGACAAGGGCTTTGGAGAGAGTAAAAAAGATTAAGCGGAAAGATTTGTTACAGCCCAAAAACAGTAAATCTTTGAAGAACGGGGCATTTCGTTTGATTACAACTTTCTCGCGTAATGCTGGTCAGACCAAGAAAATCTTGAAAAAGAATTGGAATATTCTTTTATCGGATAATGTCATCAAAGCTGACCTGCCGACCAATCCTTTGGTCACTTACAGGAAAGCCAAATCCCTGAAGGATCATTTAGTATCCAGCCATTACTCTCCTCCTGTAATTACCCCTAAAATGCCGGTTCTCAGCGGCTTCTATCCCTGTGGTCGGTGTAAGGCCTGTAAGTTTAGTAAGCGGACGCTTACTTTTAAGATACCTGGGTTGGCCACACCGAAAAAGATCTTGAAATTTCTGACTTGCTCCACCCCTTTTGCTATTTATTGCCTCACTTGCCCGTGTGGTTTAAAATACATTGGCAGTACCACGAATGCTGTAAAACTGAGAATATTGGAGCACATGCGTGCTATTGCCAAAAAAGATGAGGCTTACCCTGTGGCAAGGCATTTCGAGAAGATGCACAATAGCAACAGGGATCTGTTGTCGTACATCTGTCTCGATAGTGTACCAGCTAGCATTAGAGGAGGGGACCGCTTACTTAAGCTTCGACGCCTGGAATCTAGGTATATAATTGATTTACAGACCAAGATTCCGAGGGGTTTAAATATGCATGAGGAGCTATCAGTACACTTGGGATAAGAATTGTATTTATTTCTAAGACTCTGCATGTATTGTAAAGGTGACCGGCATGTTTTGATTTTACTACAGGCTTGTGGTTGTGTCTACCAGTGATAAGATGACTAATTTGGATTCATTTAATCTTTAACTGTGACTGTTTTCTTTAAATTTTGAACCATTATAGAGGATTTTGGCTATTGATATGTCTTTTGTTGAGATGACATTGGACTAGGGGAGCATGTAGGCTTTGCACCCATGGATCAGCCCATCAGCGGGCCATATTTTTGTACCTTTATGGTAATGTTCATGCTGTCTGACATGTCATTATTGTGATTTTACAGTTGTTAAGCATGGTTTAACTAGATCGAATTTCCATGGGGTGTGCTCTGACATCAGCCTTCATTGTTATGCAGGATGTTACTAGGATCGTTTTTTGTGCCCATACAGGGCTATATAAAATGCTAATATAGCAATTTACATGTTAATATATGACATGATATGACAAGATGGTTATTTTGTATAAGTTAAGCACTTTCCATTGAATGTATATACACTGTAAGATGGCCGCTGTTTATCTGAAAATATGCAGTCCGTCTTTACTTTCCATTACATCCTGACAAGTTTAAATTGTTTGCATGTCCTCGCTTCTCTCACAACTTGACAAAGCCCTACGGTGAAACGCGTCGTTGCTGTTTGTTCCGCCGTAATAAACTGGTTGGAACAACCCCCTGTGAGTGCTGCTTTCCTTGGTAATTTCATTCTCCAGGATTGTGCTTTGATATATATATATATATATATATATATTCACTGAAAAAACCATAGGTTATAGACCATATATAGTTAGGAATTTGCATTTACAAAACCTTGAAAATTCACTGAAAAAACCATAGGTTAGAGACCATATATAGTTAGCTGGACATTTTATTGACATAAAACCAATGAAATTCCATATATAGTTAGTTGCACTAACTATATATCGCGCACCCGCAATCCACTGCTGATGATGTCACATATTACATCATTCATGACATGGTCAGTGACATCACTGATGACATCACTGATGACATCTCAAATGACATCACATCAGTGATGTCATTTGAGATGTCATCAGTGATGTCATCAGTGATGTCACTGAAGTATGGTGTTCTGTGTTTAACTGTATAGATGAGGAAATGGAAATGGAAGTGTGATTGATTCTTTACAGGACTGACTAGGTGTGTGAGTAACTCCATGGATGAGTGGCAGTGTGTGAGTGTCTGCATAGGTGTATGAGTGCATATGATAGTGTTGTAATAATGAGTGACTGTATGTATGAGTGATTGTATGGGTGAATGAGTGAATGTGTGTGTAGACGTAGCAATCAGTGAGTGCGTATGTAGTAACTGGTATTGGTGTGTCATGATGTCATCAGTGATGTCATTTGAGATGTCATCAGTGATGTCATCAGTGATGTCATTTGAGATGTCATCAGTGATGTCATCAGTGATGTCACTGACCATGTCATGAATGATGTAATATGTGACATCATCAGCAGTGGATTGCGGGTGCGCGATATATAGTTAGTGCAACTAACTATATATGGAATTTCATTGGTTTTATTGTCAATAAAATGTCCAGCTAACTATATATGGTCTCTAACCTATGGTTTTTTCAGTGAATTTTCAAGGTTTTGTAAATGCAAATTCCTAACTATATATGGTCTATAACCTATGGTTTTTTCAGTGAATTTCATTGGTTTTTTAAAAGCTAATATCTATAGCTGTAAAATATATTCTTTATTACGTGACGTATCACGTAGCCACGTGAGACGCCTCATGACGCGTCGCATAACCGTGACGTATCGGCTCTGCAGTGGATACAAAACCCGTAACGTAAGCGTGCCGGAGCACGCTTACAGATATATATATTTTTTTTAACCTTAATTAGACAAAATCCACACGTGCACATATCTTGAGGCCTTGCAAAGGCACATCAAACAAACAGTCCCTACAATTTAGCCAAGTTTGCTGGAAATCTATTCCCTTAATTTTTTTTTACTGTTTCTCTTGGTTTTCCCCTTGTTACGCTTACCGGGACGCTACCCGGTACGCGAACCGGACGCTCCAAAAACACAAGATGGCGGACTCCCGTTACGCTGCCGGTTAGCTGCCCGGTTCGCGTACCGGGAAGCGCCTCTACCGTGAAAAATCGCGGGGGACTTTAATATCCCCCTCATCAATCCTAGGGGGTCAGGAGGGGTTTACCTTGCCCCCTTTCCTTCATTTCCCCCTTCTTTTTTCACCACATCTTGTCTCTCGAACCTACCGAGAGACAAGATGGCGGCCGCTCCGGACTGTTTACAATGTTGACAGCTACGCTGCCGGTTAGCTGCCCGGTTAGCTGCCCGGTGAGCTGCCCGGTGAGCTGCCCGGTGAGCTGCCCGGTTCGCGTACCGGGACGCGCCTCTACGGCGTAAAATCGCAAAATTTTTTTTATTTTTTGCCCCGCGGGGCACTTTAATATCCCCCTCATCAATCCTAGGGGGTCAGGAGTGGTCTACCTTGCCCCCTTTCCTTCATTTCCCCCTTCGTTTTTCACCACATCTTGTCTCTCGATCGTACCGAGAGACAAGATGGCGGCCGCTCCGGACTGTTTAGAATGTTGACAGACACCGGAGAGCCAATCAGCTTCGCTTCGCGAAGTTCCGTTACGCGTCAGGTACACGAACCGGGGCGCTAACCGGAGCGCTGTCACAGATATATATATTTTTTTAAACGTTAATTTCTCAAAATCCACTGGAGCACATATATTGAGACATAGCAAAGGCACGTCGGGCAAACCATATCTACAATTTTGCCAAGTTTCATGTAAATCTATTCAGCCGTTCGAGCTAAAAGTGAGTCCAACCGCCCTATGGAAAAATGAATGGGAAAAACGCGTTTTGGGACCCCCCTTTTGTCTCGGCCCCCCCTTGACGAAACCCCCCCAAATTTTTAGGGGCTGCTCAGAAACACAATGTGCCATTTTCCTGAAAATTTCAGCCAATTCCGTCCACAAACGCCAAAGTTATTAGACATAGAATTTTCAGAAATCCCACAGAGAAAAAATCCTAACTATATATACCCACTGGCTATCGCCAGTAGGTAATATACATATATAAACATATATAATCTGCATATCTATATAAATATAAATGCATGCATACATATACATATATGCATACATATGCATGTTATTTACATGAAAGTTTTAAAAACACTAATAAAAGCAAAGCTAAAAAGCCACCTCATTACAAACAGAATGGCTTTAACTTAAACGAGGGCGAGATCTATTGCATTTTCAATGCTTGTTTACTTTGGTTCTATCAAGAAGGCATTCAGATGTGTCACACATTTGCCATAAATTCTGAATGTTAGCACTCTAGTTGCTCATTAGATCACTGTAGTAAAGCTAGTGCTCACCAGGGAAGTCTGCTGCTAATCATGGTTTGCCGCCATTTTCCCGCATTTTTTATCCCGCAGACTTTCAGTCCGCATACCATTATCCCGCAAGGTCATTGACCTCGCATACCATTATCCCGCATTTTTTCAAAACGCATGTGCATTTATCGCGCATGCCTTTACAAAGAATTACGTTTTAAAGGCATGTATGGTAAATGCATTTGCGTTGTGAAAACCACGATGACGAGAGAGGTAAGTGGGTTTGTGTTAATTTTTTCGTGGGTTAGTGATTGTGTAGTGTAGTGTAGTGTTGTGTAGTGTAGTGTTGTGTTAGTGTAGTGTAGAGTTGTGGTGGTTGTTTAGTGTAGGGTCATGCTGGGGGTAGTGTTTTAGGGTTTAGGGTTGTGTTGTAGTGTTTGCATACTGTAGGGTCATGCTGGGGGTAGTGTTTTAGGGTTTAGGGTAGTGTTGTAGTGTTTGCGTAGTGTAGGGTCATGCTGGGGGTAGTGTTTTAGGGTTTAGGGTTGTGTTGTAGTGTTTCCGTAGTGTAGGGTCATGCTGGGGCTAGTGTTTTAGGGTTTAGGGTAGTGTTGTAGTGTTTGCGTAGTGTAGGGTCATGCTGGGCGTAGTGTTTTAGGGCTTAGGATAGTGTTGTAGTGTTTGCGTAGTGTAGGGTCATGCTGGGGGTAGTGTTTTAGGGTTTTGGGTAGTGTTGTAGTGTTTGCGTAGTGTAGGGTAATGCTGGGGTGTAGTATTTTAGGGTTTAGGGTAGTGTTGTAGTGTTTGCGTAGTGTAGGGTCATGCTGGGGGTAGTGTTTTAGGGTTTTGGGTAGTGTTGTAGTGTTTGCGTAGTGTAGGGTCATGCTGGGGGTAGTGTTTTAGGGTTTTGGGTAGTGTTGTAGTGTTTGCGTAGTGTAGGGTCATGCTGGGGTGTAGTGTTTTAGGGTTTTGGGTAGTGTTGTAGTGTTTGCGTACTGTAGGGTCATGCTAGGGTGTAGTGTTTTAGGGTTTTGGGTAGTGTTGTAGTGTTTGCGTAGTGTAGGGTCATGCTGGGGGTAGTGTTTTAGGGTTTTGGGTAGTGTTGTAGTGTTTGCGTAGTGTAGGGTCATGCTGGGGGGTAGTGTTTTAGGGTTTTGGGTAGTGTTGTAGTGTTTGCGTAGTGTAGGGTCATGCTGGGGGTAGTGTTTTAGGGTTTTGGGTAGTGTTGTAGTGTTTGCGTAGTGTAGGGTCATGCTGGGGGTAGTGTTTTAGGGTTTAGGGTAGTGTTGTAGTGTTTGCGTAGTGTAGGGTCATGCTGGGGGTAGTGTTTTAGGGTTTAGGGTAGTGTTGTAGTGTTTGCGTAGTGTAGGGTCATGCTGGGGGTAGTGTTTTAGGGTTTAGGGTAGTGTTGTAGTGTTTGCGTAGTGTAGGGTCATGCTGGGGGTAGTGTTTTAGGGTTTAGGGTAGTGTTGTAGTGTTTGCGTAGTGTAGGGTCCTGCTGGGGTGTAGTGTTTTAGGGTTTTGGGTAGTGTTGTAGTGTTTGCATAGTGTAGGGTCATGCTGGGGGTAGTGTTTTAGGGTTTAGGGTAGTGTTGTAGTGTTTGCGTAGTGTAGGGTCATGCTGGGGTGTAGTGTTTTAGGGTTTTGGGTAGTGTTGTAGTGTTTGCGTAGTGTAGGGTCATGCTGGGGGTAGTGTTTTAGGGTTTAGGGTAGTGTTGTAGTGTTTGCGTAGTGTAGGGTCATGCTGGGGGTAGTGTTTTAGGGTTTAGGGTTGTGTTGTAGTGTTTGCGTAGTGTAGGGTCATGCTGGGGGTAGTGTTTTAGGGTTTAGGGTTGTGTTGTAGTGTTTGTGTAGTGTAGGGTCATGCTGGGGGTAGTGTTTTAGGGTTTAGGGTAGTGTTGTAGTGTTTGCGTAGTGTAGGGTCATGCTGGGGTGTAGTGTTTTAGGGTTTTGGGTAGTGTTGTAGTGTTTGCGTAGTGTAGGGTCATGCTGGGGGTAGTGTTTTAGGGTTTAGGGTAGTGTTGTAGTGTTTGTGTAGTGTAGGGTCATGCTGGGGGTAGTGTTTTAGGGTTTAGGGTAGTGTTGTACTGTTTGTGTAGTGTAGGGTCATGCTGGGGGTAGTGTTTTAGGGTTTAGGGTAGTTTAGTTGTTTAGTGTATGCTAAAGGCATATTCGTTCTAAAAGTTTTCGTTATTTTAATTTGCGGCCTAATAGTACATGCGGGATTTTTTTTGCGGACTGATGGTATGCGGGATTTCATCATATATTCGCTAATCATACTTTCTATGGCAAAATGAACCCCCTCATTTTGTTCCTTTTTAAATTAAATGTTTTAAGAGTTACCACTTTATTCCAATCAAGATGGCTTCAGGTGTGCCATACTTTTGTCATAAGTAAGACTGTTAGCGCTCTAGTTGTTCTTTAGAACACTCTGGGACATTCTGTCACTGGGCTATAGTTGGGCTACATCTGGCTGATATTTGGGCTACATTTGTTTTTTTTGTCTCTGGTGGCCATCTTTGGGCTACATTGGGCTTCATTGGGCTATATTGGGCTACATTGGGCTACATTGGGCTACATTTGGGCTCCAACATATATATAGCCCAATGTAGCCCAATATATATTTTTCAAAGTTAATTTTCGTAAAAACCACTTGAGCCTATATCTTGAGACATAGCAAAGGCACATCGGGCTACCAGTCCCTACAATTTTGCCAAGTTTGGTGTAAATCCATTCAGCCGTTCAGGCTAAAAGTGAGGCCAACCGCCCTATGGAAAATTGCATGGGAAAAACACGTTTTGGGACCCCCCTTTTTTCTCGGCCCCCCCTTGACGAAACCCCCCCAAATTTTCAGGGGCTGCTCAGAAACAAAATGTTCCATTTTCCTAAAAATTTCAGCCAATTCTGTCCTCAAACGCCAAAGTTATTCGACATAGAATTTTCAAAAATCCCATAGGAAAAAAATCCTAACTATATATACCTACTGGCTATCGCCAGTAGGTAATATATATATATTGTTCAAAACGCTCAACACTGGAGGGCACTTCCACAAGCTCCTGGACGCCGCTGCAACAACGAACACGAGACCCAAAATTCAGGTGAGTTTTCTTATTTAATCGGCACCTTCGTCAGCATAACGTTTTGGCCTGCACAGAGGCCTTGGTCACATGGAGGAGGGGTCTGACTTCCACGGTAGAAGCCGGTCACGGTGTTAGTATTGCGTTCACTCCGTTCGACACTGCTGCATCTCAGTCGCACTGTTAGGACTGTTGAAACGAATAAGCCAGACCCAATTCTGGTGCAAAATCAGTGATTTATTCCGTGAAGCAGAATAGCACCCAGCAAGCCCGCATAACGCGTTTCGCCTCTAGCCAGAGGCTTGATCACATGATACATTGCTTGAAAGTGATGAGGGTAATTATTGAGCTCATGAAAGAGGGGTGGCGCTAGTTGTACATAGCCTGCCCTTGTTAACCCTGTAGTGATCAGTAAGCATACCGATCTCTCTTTGTATTAAATATATATAAATATATATATATATATATATATTCCAGCCAAACACTCTCTTTTGTGTGAAAGAAAGAAGTCCGGGCCACTTCAAGTTTGCAAAGCGTGTTTATTCACAAACGGCTTTTCTCGACGCGTTTCGCAGGTAAAACCTGCTTTCTCACGAGAACGAGCAAACTGCATGACGTGCACTATATACAGAGTCACATGGTATTAGCGTCATACCAAAGGTAATAAACAACAGACTTGCTGGTTTACACTCGGGCTGTGATCAGACATTATATAACATTTTGTCAAATAAACATTTACGTTTGAGGCATGACTGGTTAATTAAAGTTCGTTCATACTGGCGTGAAGTTCACCGTGTTGGACAAATAACATGCATTCAAAGGCAAGCATCGGGACAAATACCCGTCAACAGTGTACACCAATGAAATAATTGTTCGTAAAAGAGAAAACAGGTCAGCCAAGTGGCCTGGGACTAAGGTATTGGCGATCCGCCAAACTCATGATTCATCATGCACCCTGTAAAAGGGGGGCTCAGCTACCCCCAATTCGGGAAATAATGGTAACCAATTAATTCATTTCGAGCCTCTGTCTCTCTGAATGTCAAAACAAGCATATTTCACTACGTGGTGACGCCCAAGTGGGCAGGAGCGCCATGATCATGGCCATCCATTCGTTCAATACAGCCCCAGTGGGCACAAAATTCATCTTCAGATGCCAACACAGGTGATTGACGCCAGGTTCAATGATCACTCAGTTAATCTGAGAGAGTAAGTGCGTCTTCCAGTCATGCAGTTCATTCAAACGTGCAGTAGCTCATAAGTGCTGAGCAGATACCCATGCTGTGTCACCACCAAGTTCTGTAAACGTTAAAAAGTGAAAATCAGATCGTGACTATGGTGCAAAAACATTACATTTCAGTTTGTTAAAAAACGACATGAGTGCAGTATTGGTCACCAAATATCTACAATCTAAGGCTAACCTAGATGCACGGTTAGTTCCTCGTGTAAATTGTGGCCACCTGGTTGTGTGGTCCTGTATTTTATTATAAGTCTAGATTCAAGTCTCCTCATTTCCTTGATTCTGTCTCCTCCTCTTTCCCTACTGGGAACAGTTTCCAAAACACAAAATGAAAGTAAGTTGGCATTACCCTTATGGTGTGTAGCAAAATGCCTGGCAATGGGGTATTGCTTGTCCCCATGGTTAATGGCCCGCATGTGCTCAAGGACTCTCTTTGTGGCCGGATTTGTGGTGCTACCAATGTAGTATAGTTGGCAAGGACATTTGAGTGCATAAATCACATGGTCGGTAAGACATGTGACATGTTTCGTGATCTTGAATGTATCTGTTTCTTTGGACAACTGGACTTCCTTAAAGTTTTTACTGTTGCGACAGGCCTTACATCTGCCACAAATGTAAAATCCTTGCACTGGGTTTCTCTGACTACTCTTCTCTGGTAGCAGTGTTGGGCAGAGGAGATCTTTAAGAGATTTCGGTCTCCTGAAAGTCAGTTGGGGAAATTCAGAAATTTCAGATACTAAGTCCTTGTCTAGTTTAAGCACATTCCAGAACTTGCTCAATGATTTTCTCACTTCCTTGGATTGGGAATGAAAATCTGTGATGAATCTACTGGTCATGTTTGATTCGGACTCACATTCTTTCTCTTTGGGTTTCAATAGACTCGACCTTTCCCTATTCTTCACTTTATCCAAGGCTTTGGATATACACCTAGGGTTATAGCCTCTCAGTTTAAACCGTTCTGTCATAATGAGTGTCTCTTTGGTGTAATCGGCCTCATTGGAACAATTTCGTTTAGCTCTCAGAAATTCACCCATAGGGATGGAATTATTGAGATTGGCTGGATGGCAACTCTGGGCATGTAGCAGGCTGTTGCCTGCCGTGTCCTTTCTAAATAAGATAGTTGTCAAAATGTTGTTCTTAATTTCAACTTTTAAATCTAAAAAGTCGGTAGTTGTAGGACTGATGTGACTGGTGAAGGAAAGGTTAAAGTCATTGTTATTCAAGGTTTCAATACATTCAGTTGCTTCTTCTTGGCTTCTGCTCCATATGACAAAAATATCGTCAATGTAGCGGAGCCATCTAACCACTTTGTTAAGGTATGTTGGGGACTGATAGACCACCAGCTCCTCCCACCGGCCCAGGTAAAGGCCAGCAAAGCTGGGGGCAAAACAAGTACCCATCGCGGTCCCCAACAATTGGTGGTAGATGTTGCCATTAAAGAGAAAATAATTGTTGGTGAGGCATAGAAATGCCATCTCTAGAAGCATTTCAGTGTGGAGTAAGTAGGAAATAGAGCGTGATTTAAGAAAATGTCTACATGCCTCTAGTCCCTGGTGGTGCGGGATACATGTGTACAGGCTATTGACATCTAAAGTCATGAGCTGCCAAGTTGGGTTCCAAGTGATATTGCTAATCTTTTGCAGAAAGTCCCCAGAATCTCTAAGGTACAAGGGCAATTCTTGTACCAGGGGCTGCAGGAAGAAATCCACATATCTGGAGGTGTTCTCCCAGCAGCTCCCTCTGGAAGAGACAATAGGTCTCCCAGTGGGTTCGGTTATGCTTTTGTGCACTTTGAGCAATAGGTAGAGGGCGGGTATTTTAGGATATCTGTTGAGGAGAAAGTTGAATTCTTCTCGACTGATGAGACCTCTCTCCCTCCAATCGTTAACCTTTTCTGTGTATACTGTGATGCTCGTGTTATAACTAGCTCTATTGCTTTTCTCGTATTTAGTGTCATCTCTAAGCTGGGACAATCCTTCGTTAATGTACATGCTACGTGGTAACACCACCATGTTCCCCCCTTTGTCAGCTTTCTTTATCCCAATACTCTTATCATTACTAAGGGTCTTAATAGCTTTAAACTGTACATCAGTCAAATTACATTTCACAAAGTTCCTGTGTTTAGACAGTTTGTCAAATTCTTTGACCATGGCTCTCTCAAAGATATCAATTGGTTCATTCACAATCTGTGGAAGGAAAACAGATTTAGGTCTGAAGCCACTGCGATAGTTAAGATCAATACGTATATCATCATTAATTAAATTAAGTATAGGATTGTCAAGTGTGTTCAAGTCACCCCTCAGTTCATGAAGTAGATGTAGGGTTTCGACATCTCCTCCTGTGATACTGGTGGGTTCCTGAGCCGCCTCACGAGTCTCAGTATTGAGTTTGGTTGCATACCACTTTTTTAATCGTAATTTTCTAGTAAAGTAAAAAAGGTCAATACGGCTTTGGGTATAATCAAAAGATGAAGTGGGGCAAAAAGATAATCCCAGAGACAATACCTCTTTTTCTGCTGCATTCAGTTCCCTTGTGGATAGATTGATGATGGTCTGGGCATCCATTATTTCCCTCGTTTTTGGCCCCTTGTTCTGGATCCCACTGGGCTTGCAATGTTACTGAGGTTTAGTGAGCTGGATTTTCCGGCGCCTTTCCCGCCTTGACCTCGTCTTTTTGGTCCTCCTGTGTTGGATTTGTTCTGCCCTGTTGGTCTCCCTTGGGCTACCATCGCAAATTCCAATAACATTTTGTCTTTTGGGCTCATGAGCTCTGGATTAGGTATTGTCTGAGCACTGGTCCCCGCAATTGAAGCAGCTTTGTCTCTTGAGTCGCTTACAGATGTTGGGGTCGTTTGCGCCTCACCTGTGGTTTGAGGTGTCGCTGGTCCAGGTAATGTAGTTACATTGCGTAAACGGTCATATCTCTTGGCGAAGGTTAATACCTGGCCGCGCTCATAATCGTTACGATCTCTTGTAAATTTGCTTTCTTTCTTGGCGCGAATCTCTTTTTCTAATTTTTCAAGTTTGGCATCATATTTGGCCATTTCACTGTCAAAATCTTTTTCATTGTCATTAAGTGCTTTGAGTTGACTCGTTACGGCTTCAATTTCTTCAGCCAATTTCCTGCAGTGTTTTGTTGCATCTTTTACAAGAATTTTGAGCATTCTTTTTGTGCAGCCATGACTATTTTCGGCCCATTCCTCGACCATGTCTTGGTCTGGATCCGCGAATGTTGGTGTTGTGTAAATTCGCAGACCTCTAGGTACCCTATTTACTTCTATGTATTTTTGGAGGGTGGTAGATTCCCACCATTTGTTCTGTTCTGGAGACAAGGAGTTTCCAGAGGGTGTTCCATAGTCCTTGTTTATTCGATATGCTACTCATCTGATTAACATTCTCTGAGGTAGTTGCGGTTGTGGGAGTTCCAAGATCGGCGAACATTTGATTGGCCGCCTCATGTCATAGTTGATTTCTGCTTGATGCCATTTTAAAAGGTAATGACAGAGTAAATGCTGGGATTTATAGGTTCCCGCCCGCTGAGCTCTCAGAGACCACCAACACCCAAAGTGTGTTGTGTGTGTCTAGCCACTTGCCCTTGAATCCGTGAACGCCGTGTTTTTATCACTAGTGAAAGAAAAGTAGAAACAGACTGTGTTGTACGAAAAACGATAACGTGCGCTTAAATAGATGCACCGTTCACTCACCAAATGAAGTTGGTTCAAAACAACATGAGGTTCAGGATGCACCTTGTCGGTTCGGCACGGTTTCGTCAGTTCAAATAATTCAGGTTCCGAAGATGTATTCTCCACAGAACTCAACCTCCAGTCTGAAATGCAGCGTTGTGTTGACACAATGAATCCGTGTCATGCAGTTTGCTCGTTCTCGTGAGAAAGCAGGTTTTACCTGCGAAACGCGTCGAGAAAAGCCGTTTGTTGATAAACACGCTTTGCAAACTTGAAGTGGCCCGGACTTCTTTCTTTCACACAAAAGAGAGTGTTTGGCTGAAACATTTGGGATTCGCTACCCCGTCCGAGGCCCGCCACTGGAAGCGGCAGGGATCCGAAGCGACTTGTTTTGGTTGGATTTATAGTATCAGGAACCCCGCCCGCCCTTGAACTTTGACACGGATTCATTGTGTCAACACAACGCTGCATTTCAGACTGGAGGTTGAGTTCTGTGGAGAATACATCTTCGGAACCTGAATTATTTGAACTGACGGAACCATGCCGAACCGACACGGTGCATCCTGAACCTCATGTTGTTTTGAACCAACTTCATTTTGTGAGTGAACGGTGCATCTATTTAAGCGCACGTTATCGTTTTTCGTACAACACAGTCTGTTTCTACTTTTCTTTCACGAGTGATAAAAACACGGCGTTCACGGATTCAAGGGCAAGTGGCTAGACACACACAACACACATTGGGTGTTGGTGGTCTCTGAGAGCTCAGCGGGCGGGAACCTATAAATCCCAGCATTTACTCTGTCATTACCTTTTAAAATGGCATCAAGCAGAAATCAACTACGACATGAGGTGGCCAATCAAATGTTCGCCGATCGTGGAACTCCCACAACCGCAACTACCTCAGGGAATGTTAATCAGATGAGTAGCATATCGAATAAACAAGGACTATGGTACACCCTCTGGAAACTCCTTGTCACCGAACAGAACAAATGGTGGGAATCCACCACCCTCCAAAAATACATAGAAGTAAATAGGGTACCTAGAGGTCTGCGAATTTACACGACACCGACATTCGCGGATCCAGACCAAGACATGGTCGAGGAATGGGCCGAAAACAGTCATGGCTGCTCAAAAAGAATGCTCAAAATTCTTGTAAAAGATGCAACAAAACACTGCAGGAAATTGGCTGAAGAAATTGAAGCCGTAACGAGTCAACTCAAAGCACTTTGTTATTGTTATTGTTATTGTTATTTGTTGTGCGCACAGCTACTCCAGCTAAGGAGCGTCCTGGCGCATTTGACAAGGTAAGGCATAACACAACAGGTGCTAACAGAAAACTAAAGGGGGCAACTAAAACAGAAAGGTTTTTATGGCTTTCCGGAAAGCCGTGAGGTCCTCCAGCAGGCGAATTTCAACCGGAAGAGAGTTCCAAGTTATTGCAGCTTTAACGCTGAAGGAACGTCCCCCCACGCGGCAAAGCCTGTATCTAGGAACTACAGCAAAGGCCTGGCCTAGGGAACGGAGAGTGCGTGTTGGGACATAGAAAGAAAGAAAGCTGGACATAATTTCAGGGCCTATACCTCTCAGAATCTTAAAGGTCAAACAAAGGACCTTGAAAAGGATACGCTTCCTCACTGGAAGCCAGTGTAAGGAGCGAAGGACACTTGACACCGAGCAAAATCTGGGCAGGCCAACAATCGCTCTGGCCGCAGCATTTTGTACCCGTTGCAGGCGAGTAAGCTCAGCCTGATTAGCCCCGACCAGGAGAGAGCTAGCGTAATCCAGTCGAGAGATGATAGTGGCCTGGATTACCAGCTGCCTGGTTGGGGCATCAAAATATTTGAGGACTGGTCTTAAGCCTTTCAGCAGGCCAAAACAACAGGCAGCTGTTTTTTTGATGTGTCCTACAAAGGTAAGGCCAGCGTCCAGCCAGACTCCCAGATTTTTTAACTCTGACACCGGCGTCGGGGTTGGTCCCAACTCTGGTGGCCACCATTGGTCACCCCATAGTTCCACTCCCCTTCCGACAATCATTACTTCTGTCTTAGTGGCATTGAGCTGGAGACAGTTCCCCGTCAACCAGCTAGCCACCGCCTTCAGTCCATCCTGAAACCTGGGGGCATCTTGTTCCGCATCCCCGCTGAGAGTAACCGCCAGCTGAGTGTCGTCGGCATATGAGACCAAAGTTAGGCCCCACTGCCTGGCGACCACAGCCAGCTGTCTCACGTACAGATTGAACAACGTGGGACTCAGCGAGGATCCCTGCGGAACCCCCATGGCCAATGACTGGAAATTGGACTTGAAGGGAGGGATGGCAACACAGAAGGAACGATTGCTGAGGAAGGAGCGGAACCACTGTAGCGCCTGGCCCCCGACACCAATCTCCTCGAGCCGACACAGAAGGATATCGTGAGAGACCGTGTCAAAGGCGGCGCTGAGGTCTAACAATATCAGCGCCGCCGTCTGACCGGCATCCAGCACCGCCCGTAGATGCTCTACCATCCCGAGGAGAGCAATCTCCGTGCTGTGGCCAGCACGGAAACCATTCTGTGTGGGATCAAGGGCGTTGGTCCGGGCGAGATGTTCTGAAAGGGCCAAGCTGACATGAGCCTCCGTTATCTTCGCCGGCCAGGGTAACAGTGAAATGGGACGATAACTTTCGGGCTTCGATGGGTCCAAGGAGGGCTTCTTAATGATTGGGGACACAACCGCCTGCTTCCACTTAGTTGGAACCACACCCGACTCCAGTGAGAGGTTGACTAGGGAGCGTACGACTGAGCATCCCATAAAGGCCTGGTCTCTAAAAAGAGCAGGTCTTACTGGATCCGATGGAGAGCCAGATTTAACTTGCAAAGCAAGTTTGTCAAACCCCTCCAGAGAAAGAGGGGGAAATGAAAGCAGGGTAGTATGACATAGTGCCCCGTTGGAACTTCCCAGGCCGATCCCTGTACTGGGGAATGCCCGATAGATAGCTTGGACTTTTCCCAGAAAGTAAGAAGCAAGGGATTCGCAGTGGGAGATGGAACCCACAGTCACAGAGGAAGTCCGCTTTGCCAAAAGATCTTTCACGGCCTTGAAGATGGTCTTCGACGGGTTTGAGCTGTTGAGAATTTCTGCAGCATAAAATGCCGCACAGGCTCGACAGATGGCCCGGTGATAGATCTTGACGGAAGCAGCATACGCAGCTTTTAAATCAGCCTCATACGTCTTCCGCCATGCTCTCTCCGCCCGTCTACAGGCTCCCTTCAAGGCACGTAAGGTGCTGTCATACCAGGGACTCGACTCTCTAGTACTGATTTTACTCGATACGATGGGAATCAGAGTGTCCAGAGCCCTGGTAATCCAAGAGCAAAAGTGGTCATAGCCCTCTTCCACACCATTCAATGGGTCCAGCGGATCTTCAACTAGAAGGCGATGGAAGTCTTCTAGCCTGAGTTTGTTCCAGAGTCTCCTGAATACCCGTCTGCCCGAAGGGATGGAAGGGGTCACAGGTATGGGACATTGAATGGTCACCAGGGAATGGTCGGTCCACGCTAATGGAGAAATAGATATGATTTTAGTCTCCGGCAGATTAGTAAAAAAGGGGTCGAGGATATGTCCCCCCATATGGGTAGGCTGAGAAACCAGCTGGGAGAGCTGAAAGGCCTCCAAGTCAGCAGAGATGCTGCGTACCGTCAAGTTGGAAGGAGTATCAAAATGTAGGTTCAAATCACCCAAGATGGAATAGTTGGCACAATCTATAACAAGTGTGCCAACAGCATCGGGGAATGAATTTCTGAACACCACAGCGCTGCCCGGCGGACGATACACAACCATCCCAGAGAACGTAAACTGAGGACTGACTGAGATCTTAAAAGATGCACTTTCACACCCGGCAATGTTAAGGCCGCTCCACACGCAGGAAAAACAGGACCTCACTATGAGAGCTATACCACCGCCTCTAGAAGATCTATTAAGAGTAAACATAGAATAGTCAGGGGGGCATGCTAGATTGGAAATAGCCGCATCCGCATCCTGGAGCCAGGTTTCAGTGATGGCAAAGACATCGGGGGCTTCATCCTCAATTAGATCGTGGATGTCTTGATGGTGTCTCAATGCTGATCTAACATTCAGGTTTAGAACCCGCAGAAAGGGCGGAGGGCCCTTAATACGGTGGGCAACTAATGAACCCTTCCGGAGGATGGGCCCCGGAGGGTCAAGCGCCCAACCGTTGCAACGGTACGGGCCACAGAGCGGGTGAACAGGCGGGAGGCTACACCTCTGACTAACCTGTCCGATGGAATATAGACTTTCTCTAGAGTATGTCAGCATCGTGGCTCGAAGACAGATGTCTCACCTGCCACAGTCCTCCTACCCGCAGCGTCCCGCACGGCCTAAGCGCGGACGGGCGCAGATGGGGCAGGACTCTGGCACGACTCCGGCCACGCGAAGGCGCGCCCGCTACGCGGTCCCGCTACGCTGGGGGAGGAGCTTTAAGTAGGCGTTCCTCGCTGGCTACTGCGCACTAAAGCGCAGGTAGCTGATGGTGACTACAGCAAACACTCACCCCACTCAAAGATGGCGCCCAAAACCGGCAGCCCACCCCAGAACCGGACCCGCTCAAGCGGCGGTGAGCAACCGATTATTGTGCAGGTGAGGGGATAAAAGCAAGGGTAAACAAATAAAAATAAAGCAAATAGAATAACAGGCTTGGCTAAAAATCGCTAGAATGCGCGGAAATGCGCGCGCAGCGCTCCAGCAGCGGTACGCTCCTTGTCAGGGCGGGCCACAGAAGGACTCGCCTTAAGTAGGCGTTCCTCGCTGGCTACTGCGCACTAAAGCGCAGGTAGCTGATGGTGACTACAGCAAACACTCACCCCACTCAAAGATGGCGCCCAAAACCGGCAGCCCACCCCAGAACCGGACCCGCTCAAGCGGCGGTGAGCAACCGATTATTGTGCAGGTGAGGGGATAAAAGCAAGGGTAAACAAATAAAAATAAAGCAAATAGAATAACAGGCTTGGCTAAAAATCGCTAGAATGCGCGGAAATGCGTGCGCAGCGCTCCAGCAGCGGTACGCTCCTTGTCAGGGCGGGCCACAGAAGGACTCACCTTAAGTAGGCGTCCCTTGCTGGCTACTGCGCACTAAAGCGCAGGTAGCTGATGGTGACTACAGCAAACACTCACCCCACTCAAAGATGGCGCCCAAAACTGGCAGCCCACCCCAGAACCGGACCCGCTCAAGCGGCGGTGGGCAACAGATTATTGTGCAGGTGAGGGGATAAAAGCAAGGGTAAACAAATAAAAATAAAGCAAATAGAATAACAGGCTTGGCTAAAAATCGCTAGAATGCGCGGAAATGCGCGCGCAGCGCTCCAGCAGCGGTACGCTCCTTGTCAGGGCGGGCCACAGAAGGACTCGCCTTAAGTAGGCGTTCCTCGCTGGCTACTGCGCACTAAAGCGCAGGTAGCTGATGGTGACTACAGCAAACACTCACCCCACTCAAAGATGGCGCCCAAAACCGGCAGCCCACCCCAGAACCGGACCCGCTCAAGCGGCGGTGAGCAACCGATTATTGTGCAGGTGAGGGGATAAAAGCAAGGGTAAACAAATAAAAATAAAGCAAATAGAATAACAGGCTTGGCTAAAAATCGCTAGAATGCGCGAAATGCGCGCGCAGCGCTCCAGCAGCGGTACGCTCCTTGTCAGGGCGGGCCACAGAAGGACTCGCCTTAAGTAGGCGTTCCTCGCTGGCTACTGCGCACTAAAGCGCAGGTAGCTGATGGTGACTACAGCAAACACTCACCCCACTCAAAGATGGCGCCCAAAACCGGCAGCCCACCCCAGAACCGGACCCGCTCAAGCGGCGGTGAGCAACCGATTATTGTGCAGGTGAGGGGATAAAAGCAAGGGTAAACAAATAAAAATAAAGCAAATAGAATAACAGGCTTGGCTAAAAATCGCTAGAATGCGCGGAAATGCGCGCGCAGCGCTCCAGCAGCGGTACGCTCCTTGTCAGGGCGGGCCACAGAAGGACTCGCCTTAAGTAGGCGTTCCTCGCTGGCTACTGCGCACTAAAGCGCAGGTAGCTGATGGTGACTACAGCAAACACTCACCCCACTCAAAGATGGCCCCCAAAACTGGCAGCCCACCCCAGAACCGGACCCGCTCAAGCGGCGGTGAGCAACCGATTATTGTGCAGGTGAGGGGATAAAAGCAAGGGTAAACAAATAAAAATAACGCAAATAGAATAACAGGCTTGGCTAAAAGTCGCTAGAATGCGCGGAAATGCGCGCACAGCGCTCCAGCAGCGGTACGCTCCTTGTCAGGGCGGGCCACAGAAGGACTCGCCTTAAGTAGGCGTTCCTCGCTGGCTACTGCGCACTAAAGCGCAGGTAGCTGATGGTGACTACAGCAAACACTCACCCCACTCAAAGATGGCGCCCAAAACCGGCAGCCCCCCTTAGAACCGGACCCGCTCAAGCGGCGGTGAGCAACCGATTATTGTGCAGGTGAGGGGATAAAAGCAAGGGTAAACAAATAAAAATAAAGCAAATAGAATAACAGGCTTGGCTAAAAATCGCTAGAATGCGCGCGCAGCGCTCCAGCAGCGGTACGCTCCTTGTCAGGGCGGGCCACAGAAGGACTCGCCTTAAGTAGGCGTTCCTCGCTGGCTACTGCGCACTAAAGCGCAGGTAGCTGATGGTGACTACAGCAAACACTCACCCCACTCAAAGTTGGTGCCCAAAACCGGCAGCCCACCCCAGAACCGGACCCGCTCAAGCGGCGGTGAGCAACCGATTATTGTGCAGGTGAGGGGATAAAAGCAAGGGTAAACAAATAAAAATAAAGCAAATAGAATAACAGGCTTGGCTAAAAATCGCTAGAATGCGCGGAAATGCGCGCGCAGCGCTCCAGCAGCGGTACGCTCCTTGTCAGGGCGGGCCACAGAAGGACTCGCCTTAAGTAGGCGTTCCTCGCTGGCTACTGCGCACTAAAGCGCAGGTAGCTGATGGTGACTACAGCAAACACTCACCCCACTCAAAGATGGCGCCCAAAACCGGCAGCCCACCCCAGAACCGGACCCGCTCAAGCGGCGGTGAGCAACCGATTATTGTGCAGGTGAGGGGATAAAAGCAAGGGTAAACAAATAAAAATAAAGCAAATAGAATAACAGGCTTGGCTAAAAATCGCTAGAATGCGCGGAAATGCGCGCGCAGCGCTCCAGCAGCGGTACGCTCCTTGTCAGGGCGGGCCACAGAAGGACTCGCCTTAAGTAGGCGTTCCTCGCTGGCTACTGCGCACTAAAGCGCAGGTAGCTGATGGTGACTACAGCAAACACTCACCCCACTCAAAGATGGCGCCCAAAACCGGCAGCCCACCCCAGAACCGGACCCGCTCAAGCGGCGGTGAGCAACCGATTATTGTGCAGGTGAGGGGATAAAAGCAAGGGTAAACAAATAAAAATAAAGCAAATAGAATAACAGGCTTGGCTAAAAATCGCTAGAATGCGCGGAAATGCGTGCGCAGCGCTCCAGCAGCGGTACGCTCCTTGTCAGGGCGGGCCACAGAAGGACTCGCCTTAAGTAGGCGTTCCTTGCTGGCTACTGCGCACTAAAGCGCAGGTAGCTGATGGTGACTACAGCAAACACTCACCCCACTCAAAGATGGCGCCCAAAACTGGCAGCCCACCCCAGAACCGGACCCGCTCAAGCGGCGGTGGGCAACAGATTATTGTGCAGGTGAGGGGATAAAAGCAAGGGTAAACAAATAAAAATAAAGCAAATAGAATAACAGGCTTGGCTAAAAATCGCTAGAATGCGCGGAAATGCGCGCGCAGCGCTCCAGCAGCGGTACGCTCCTTGTCAGGGCGGGCCACAGAAGGACTCGCCTTAAGTAGGCGTTCCTCGCTGGCTACTGCGCACTAAAGCGCAGGTAGCTGATGGTGACTACAGCAAACACTCACCCCACTCAAAGATGGCGCCCAAAACCGGCAGCCCACCCCAGAACCGGACCCGCTCAAGCGGCGGTGAGCAACCGATTATTGTGCAGGTGAGGGGATAAAAGCAAGGGTAAACAAATAAAAATAAAGCAAATAGAATAACAGGCTTGGCTAAAAATCGCTAGAATGCGCGAAATGCGCGCGCAGCGCTCCAGCAGCGGTACGCTCCTTGTCAGGGCGGGCCACAGTAGGACTCGCCTTAAGTAGGCGTTCCTCGCTGGCTACTGCGCACTAAAGCGCAGGTAGCTGATGGTGACTACAGCAAACACTCACCCCACTCAAAGATGGCGCCCAAAACCGGCAGCCCACCCCAGAACCGGACCCGCTCAAGCGGCGGTGAGCAACCGATTATTGTGCAGGTGAGGGGATAAAAGCAAGGGTAAACAAATAAAAATAAAGCAAATAGAATAACAGGCTTGGCTAAAAATCGCTAGAATGCGCGGAAATGCGCGCGCAGCGCTCCAGCAGCGGTACGCTCCTTGTCAGGGCGGGCCACAGAAGGACTCGCCTTAAGTAGGCGTTCCTCGCTGGCTACTGCGCACTAAAGCGCAGGTAGCTGATGGTGACTACAGCAAACACTCACCCCACTCAAAGATGGCCCCCAAAACTGGCAGCCCACCCCAGAACCGGACCCGCTCAAGCGGCGGTGAGCAACCGATTATTGTGCAGGTGAGGGGATAAAAGCAAGGGTAAACAAATAAAAATAACGCAAATAGAATAACAGGCTTGGCTAAAAGTCGCTAGAATGCGCGGAAATGCGCGCACAGCGCTCCAGCAGCGGTACGCTCCTTGTCAGGGCGGGCCACAGAAGGACTCGCCTTAAGTAGGCGTTCCTCGCTGGCTACTGCGCACTAAAGCGCAGGTAGCTGATGGTGACTACAGCAAACACTCACCCCACTCAAAGATGGCGCCCAAAACCGGCAGCCCCCCTTAGAACCGGACCCGCTCAAGCGGCAGTGAGCAACCGTTTATTGTGCAGGTGAGGGGATAAAAGCAAGGGTAAACAAATAAAAATAAAGCAAATAGAATAACAGGCTTGGCTAAAAATCGCTAGAATGCGCGGAAATGCGCGCGCAGCGCTCCAGCAGCGGTACGCTCCTTGTCAGGGCGGGCCACAGAAGGACTCGCCTTAAGTAGGCGTTCCGCGCTGGCTACTGCGCACTAAAGCGCAGGTAGCTGATGGTGACTACAGCAAACACTCACCCCACTCAAAGATGGCGCCCAAAACCGGCAGCCCACCCCAGAACCGGACCCGCTCAAGCGGCGGTGAGCAACCGATTATTGTGCAGGTGAGGGGATAAAAGCAAGGGTAAACAAATAAAAAGAAAGCAAATAGAATAACAGGCTTGGCTAAAAATCGCTAGAATGCGCGCGCAGCGCTCCAGCAGCGGTACGCTCCTTGTCAGGGCGGGCCACAGAAGGACTCGCCTTAAGTAGGCGTTCCTCGCTGGCTACTGCGCACTAAAGCGCAGGTAGCTGATGGTGACTACAGCAAACACTCACCCCACTCAAAGTTGGTGCCCAAAACCGGCAGCCCACCCCAGAACCGGACCCGCTCAAGCGGCGGTGAGCAACCGATTATTGTGCAGGTGAGGGGATAAAAGCAAGGGTAAACAAATAAAAATAAAGCAAATAGAATAACAGGCTTGGCTAAAAATCGCTAGAATGCGCGGAAATGCGCGCGCAGCGCTCCAGCAGCGGTACGCTCCTTGTCAGGGCGGGCCACAGAAGGACTCGCCTTAAGTAGGCGTTCCTCGCTGGCTACTGCGCACTAAAGCGCAGGTAGCTGATGGTGACTACAGCAAACACTCACCCCACTCAAAGATGGCGCCCAAAACCGGCAGCCCACCCCAGAACCGGACCCGCTCAAGCGGCGGTGAGCAACCGATTATTGTGCAGGTGAGGGGATGAAAGCAAGGGTAAACAAATAAAAATAAAGCAAATAGAATAACAGGCTTGGCTAAAAATCGCTAGAATGCGCGGAAATGCGCGCGCAGCGCTCCAGCAGCGGTACGCTCCTTGTCAGGGCGGGCCACAGAAGGACTCGCCTTAAATAGGCGTTCCTCGCTGGCTACTGCGCACTAAAGCGCAGGTAGCTGATGGTGACTACAGCAAACACTCACCCCACTCAAAGATGGCGCCCAAAACCGGCAGCCCACCCCAGAACCGGACCCGCTCAAGCGGCGGTGAGCAACCGATTATTGTGCAGGTGAGGGGATAAAAGCAAGGGTAAACAAATAAAAATAAAGCAAATAGAATAACAGGCTTGGCTAAAAATCGCTAGAATGCGCGGAAATGCGTGCGCAGCGCTCCAGCAGCGGTACACTCCTTGTCATGACAATGAAAAAGATTTTGACAGTGAAATGGCCAAATATGATGCCAAACTTGAAAAATTAGAAAAAGAGATTCGCGCCAAGAAAGAAAGCAAATTTACAAGAGATCGTAACGATTATGAGCGCGGCCAGGTATTAACCTTCGCCAAGAGATATGACCATTTACGCAATGTAACTAGATTACCTGGACCAGCGACACCTCAAACCACAGTTGAGGCGCAAACGACCCCAACATCTGTAAGCGACTCAAGAGACAAAGCTGCTTCAGTTGCGGAGACCAGTGCTCAGACAATACCTAATCCAGAGCTCATGAGCCCAAAAGACAACATTTTATTGGAATTTGCGATGGTAGCCCAAGGGAGACTAACAGGGCAGAACAAATCCAACGCAGGAGGACCAAAAAGACGAGGTCAAGGCGGGAAAGGCGCCGGAAAATCCAGCTCACTAAACCTCAGCAACATTGTAAGCCCAGTGGGATCCAGAACAAGGGGCCAAAAACGAGGGAAATAATGGATGCCCAGACCATCATCAATCTATCCACAAGGGAACTGAATGCAGCAGAAAAAGAGGTATTGTCTCTGGGATTATCTTTTTGCCCCACTTCATCTTTTGATTATACCCAAAGCCGTATTGACCTTTTTTACTTTACTAGAAAACTACGATTAAAAAAGTGGTATGCAACCAAACTTAATACTGAGACTCGTGAGGCGGCTCAGGAACCCACCAGTATCACAGGAGGAGATGTCAAAACCCTACATCTACTTCATGAACTGAGGGGTGACTTGAACACACTTGACAATCCTATACTTAATTTAATTAATGATGATATACGTATTGATCTTAACTATCGCAGTGGCTTCAGACCTAAATCTGTTGTCCTTCCACAGATTGTGAATGAACCAATTGATATCTTTGAGAGAGCCATGGTCAAAGAATTTGACAAACTGTCTAAACACAGGAACTTTGTGAAATGTAATTTGACTGATGTACAGTTTAAAGCTATTAAGACCCTTAGTAATGATAAGAGTATTGTGATAAAGAAAGCTGACAAAGGGGGGAACATGGTGGTGTTACCACGTAGCATGTACATTAACGAAGGATTGTCTCAGCTTAGAGATGACACTAAATACGAGAAAAGCAATAGAGCTAGTTATAACACGAGCATCACAGTATACACAGAAAAGGTTAACGATTGGAGGGAGAGAGGTCTCATCAGTCGAGAAGAATTCAACTTTCTCCTCAACAGATATCCTAAAATACCCGCCCTCTACCTATTGCTCAAAGTGCACAAAAGCATAACCGAACCCCCTGGGAGACCTATTGTCTCTTCCAGAGGGAGCTGCTGGGAGAACACCTCCAGATATGTGGAGTTCTTCCTGCAGCCCCTGGTACAAGAATTGCCCTCGTACCTTAGAGATTCTGGTGACTTTCTGCAAAAGATTAGCAATATCACTTATAACCCAACTTGGCAGCTCATGACTTTAGATGTCAATAGCCTGTACACATGTATCCCACACCAACAGGGACTTGAGGCATGTAGACATTTTCTTAAATCACGCTCTATTTCCTACTTACTCCACACTGAAATGCTTCTAGAGATGGCATTTCTATGCCTCACCAACAATTATTTTCTCTTTAATGGCAACATCTACCACCAATTGTTGGGGAACGCGATGGGTACTTGTTTTGCCCCCAGCTTTGCTGGCCTTTACCTGGGCCGGTGGGAGGAGTTGGTGGTCTATCAGTCCCCAACATACCTTAACAAAGTGGTTAGATGGCTCCGCTACATTGACGATATTTTTGTCATATGGAGCGGAAGCCAAGAAGAAGCAACTGAATTTATTGAAACCTTGAATAACAATGACTTTAACCTTTCCTTCACCAGTCACATCAGTCCTACAACTATCGACTTTTTAGATTTAAAAGTTGAAATTAAGAACAACATTTTGACAACTATCTTATTTAGAAAGGACACGGCAGGCAACAGCCTGCTACATGCCCAGAGTTGCCATCCAGCCAATCTCAATAATTCCATCCCTATGGGTGAATTTCTGAGAGCTAAACGAAATTGTTCCAATGAGGCCGATTACACCAAAGAGACACTCATTATGACAGAACGGTTTAAACAGAGAAGCTATAACCCTAAGTGTATATCCAAAGCCTTGGATAAAGTGAAGAATAGGGAAAGGTCGAGTCTATTGAAACCCAAAGAGAAAGAATGTGAGTCCGAATCAAACATGACCAGTAGATTCATCACAGATTTTCATTCCCCAATCCAAGGAAGTGAGAAAATCATTGAGCAAGTTCTGGAATGTGCTTAAACTAGACAAGGACTTAGTATCTGAAATTTCTGAATTTCCCCAACTGACTTTCAGGAGACCGAAATCTCTTAAAGATCTCCTCTGCCCAACACTGCTACCAGAGAAGAGTAGTCAGAGATACCCAGTGCAAGGATTTTACATTTGTGGCAGATGTAAGGCCTGTCGCAACAGTAAAAACCTCAAGGAAGTCCAGTTGTCCAAAGAAACAGATAAATTCAAGATCACGAAACATGTCACATGTCTGACCGACCATGTGATTTATGCACTCAAATGTCCTTGCCAACTATACTACATTGGTAGCACCAAACATCCGGCCAAAAAGAGAGTCCTTGAGCACATGCGGGCCATTAACCATGGGGACAAGCAATACCCCATTGCCAGGCATTTTGCTACACACCATAAGGGTAATGCCAACTTACTTTCATTTTGTGTTTTGGAAACTGTTCCCAGTAGGGAAAGAGGAGGAGACAGAATCAAGGAAATGAGGAGACTTGAATCTAGACTTATAATAAAATGCAGGACCACACAACCAGGTGGCCACAATTTATACGAGGAACTAACGTGCATCTAGGTTAGCCTTAGATTGTAGATATTTGGTGACCAATACTGCACTCATGTCGTTTTTTAACTCTGTTTTTAACAAACTGAAATGTAATGTTTTTGCACCATAGTCACGATCTGATTTTCACTTTTTCACGTTTACAGAACTTGGTGGCCACACAGTATGGGAATCTGCTCAGCACTTATGAGCTACTGCACGTTTGAATGAACTGCATGACTGGAAGACGCACTTACTCTCTCAGATTAACTGAGTGATCATTGAACCTGGCATCAATCACCTGTGTTGGCACCTGAAGATGAATTTTGTGCCCACTGGGGCTGTATTGAACGAATGGATGGTCATGATCATGGCGCTCCTGCACACTTGGGCGTCACCACGTAGTGAAATATGCTTGCTTTGACATTCAGAGAGACAGAGGCTCGAAATGAATTAATTGGTTACCATTATTTCACGAATTGGGGGTAGCTGAGCCCCCCTTTTACAGGGTGCATGATGAATCATGAGTTTGGCGGATCGCCAATACCTTAGTCCCAGGCCACTTGGCTGACCTGTTTTCTCTTTTACGAACACTTATTTCATTGGTGTACACTGTTGATGGGTATTTGTCCCGATGCTTGCCTTTGAATGCATGTTATTTGTCCAACACAGTGAACTTCACGCCAGTATGAACGAACTTTAATTAACCAGTCATGCCTCAAACGTAAATGTTTATTTGACAAAATGTTATATAAAGTCTGATCACAGCCTGAGTGTAAACTAGCAAATCTGTTGTTTATTACCTTTGGTATGACGCTAATACCATGTGACTCTGTATATAGTGCACGTCATGCAGTTTGCTCGTTTTCCTGAGAAAGCAGGTTTTACCTCCGAAACGCGTCGAGACACTAGAGGCACTAGAGACCGACAAGGACATAACTGATTTTTACTCTTTATCCGAGGATATCAGCTGGTCAGGCGATACGGATGAATTAGATGATGTGCAAAACCCAGAGAATGACTCAGACTCTAACTTAAGCTCGGATGTCGAACCCAATCTACCCAATTTACCAAAGGAACAACGCGAAAAAAAAAGAACTATATTAAAAAAGAAAAAAACTGGGCATCACGGCGCAAATGATTTATCGTGGGACTACACTCCAACAGTCCTAGCATTAAGTCAGAGCCATACTCCTGAACCAAGATCGCAAAGATCATCCTCGGAACAAAATTTAAACAAGGATACTCTCGACGCTTCAGGAACTACACTAACACAAGTAATGGAGACAGTCCTGCAGGCCATAGCATCACACCGAGAGGAAACCTCTAAAGACAGTCGCAAAGCCCGAGCAGGGCTACAAAAGGTCCAAGGAGTGGTCCGCAAACTTTCTAAAACCATGGGTGCATTTACAGAAAGGCTAAACGACATTGAGGACCGCATTGTGGTTAATGAGACAGAAGCCACAGCTACAAATGAACGACTTGAAGCCGCCGAAGCACAGGTTCACGATATCAGATGGAAGCTTGAAGATTACGAAAATAGACTGCGCAGGAACAATTTACGAGTGCTGGGAATTCCAGAAAAAATGGAAGGTGAGGACTGCCGCACCTTCATAATACAGTTATTCCGTGATACCCTTCCTGAGCTAAACACCTGGGACTGGGGATACGAGGTACAAAGAGCTCACAGGGTACCTTTAACTTTAAAATCTACGGCACCTACAGGTAAATACCCACGCGCAGTCCTAGTGTACTTCGGAAACTTCCTGCTTCGTCAGGCCATTGCGGAGAAAGTCACTCCTGATAAACATCGCAAAAAGGACTCAATATCGTATTTCGTGCGCCCCGATTTCTGCCACTGGACTGTCGAAAGGAGGTGGCGACTTAGGCAACTCATCAACCCTTTCCAAGAGAAGAAAGCTGTAGTGTACCTGAACAATCTCTTACACGCACCGCCACGCTAAAGGATACAGTTGGCTTCTGGAGAGAAGTGAAGTCCCTAAGATCTTTTGGCTCTAGCCTCAACCCAATTAACTGCAACATAACCGGTGATGCCTGGGTCGAGCACTTTTCTCAAATTTATGCTATATCAGTTACCTCTCTAGTTATTGCCCCCCTACCCAATAGTGCTGAACCTTTGACCTTTTCATTAACGGAGGTCGAGGAAGCTATAATCGATAGTGCAAGTAACAAAGCACCTGGCCCCGATGGTCTCTCTATCGACCAGATTAAATCAGAAATTAATTTCTGGGCCCCTCTTCTATGCAACCTATTTATTAACCTGTGTGAAAACTCAATTCCTGAATCCTGGTCGAACAGTGTTATCGTACCAATCTTTAAAAAAGGTGACAGGTCGGATCCTGCATGCTACCGCCCGATCTCACTGATCGATAACACGTTAAAGGTCCTTGGTAGGGTAATCTTTAAACGGATAAGGAACTGGGCTGAGGACAACAATGTTCTTCATTGTAGTCAACTGGGGTTTAGAAGCCACGTAGGCACAGTTGAACAGTGTCTAAATTTAAACTTGATTATGGCTAAATACATTATCGTTAAAAAATCCCCTCTTTATTTAGGTTTCATGGACCTGAGTTCCGCATTTGATTTTGTTAATCGTTCTAGGTTGTGGTCTCTTTTGCTTGATTATGGTTTGGATGACTCTCTGGTGTATTTTTTATCTGAGTTACACAGGGACTTAAAAGCAAGAGTACGGATAAATAATGACGGAGATCTGTCCAATGATGTTCTTATTAGCAGAGGAGTTAGACAGGGCTGCGTACTCGCCCCCCTGCTTTTTATTTTATATATCAATGGGTTGAGCAGCACTTTGAGTAAAATTGTTAAGGATGTTCCAATCATAAATGGCATCCCCATTACTACCCTACTCTATGCGGATGACGCAGTACTAATGGGGCGAACCCCGAATGCTTTACGCATTTTAATTTTGGGGTTTGTTGCGTTTATGTCCGATCTTGGTTTAAATACCAATTTTAAAAAATCCTTTATCATGAACTGCGGACCAAAAAAGTACAATATTACATCAATTAAATCTGGTAGCAATATTTTAAAATGCACTAGCACTTTTCCCTATTTAGGGTTACTCTTCTCTAACTCAGGTTCTTGGCAGCCGCATGCAGCTTATGCGAGAAATAAAATTGGCAAGTCAATTAATTCAATCTTATCCCTCCGACAACCGAAACTGGCAGATGTGGTAACACCCCTACTTAACATATATCGCACCCAATGTCGACCAACTGGGACATATGGAGCTGAAGTGTGGGGTTACTGCAAAAGCACGGGTCTTCAGTCTGAGGAAAATAGATTCTGTAGGAGGGTGCTGGGGGGAGTCCCCTGCGCCTCTACACTTATTTGTCATAACGAACTGAGACTGTCTTATATTGTTGACTTCATTAGGTCTAGGCCTGCTCTCTTCTGGATCAAGGTATGGTTAGATCCAGCAGCGTCCTTAACGCGCAGTATAATATCTGACTGTTTGTTAAGTGATAGTTCTCACCACATACCTTGGTTCAATGCAGTCAAGGATAGCCTGCAGAGTGTGGGTCAGGGCTCCTTGTTTAGTTCCCCGAATTCTATTGTACCCGCCCATAAGCACAGTATTAAACGGGCTTTACTTGACTTATATAAAGAGGATCGCTTGAGATCTGAGTCTATTAAACTTGGTGTTATTAGATATCAGCTCATTATTGACCTAAGTTGTGATAATTTGATTAATCTGAATAATTTTTATAGATACTTGTCAATACCCATAGGAAAGTGGAATCGGAGCCTTTTGTTCAGGTTTCGGGATGGAAGCATAGTAAATTTGCTCAGCTTCCCCCTAGGCTACAATAAAAAATTGGAAGAATTGGACTGTCCCTGTTCTCAGGGCGGGAAACAAAGTCTATTGCACTAATTCTTCTTCTGTGGCTTCTATAAACTGTATACCTGTCAATATTTAAGGCCGACCCTTTGTAAATATAACCTCAGAGATTTTAATTTTGCTTTAAAATTTCTCCAAATGCTGCATACTGATGAAATTATATATACTGTAAGCTGCTTTATAAAAAGATGTGTGAAATCGAGGTCATGCATGGAGTTTGGATAATTGCTAACAGCACTATGGCATTGTTGCATTTTTTGCATTTAATTATTTTATCCTAATTGCCCATTGATTTAGTTGTATATCTATTTTGATATAAGTGACTATTTTGGGAGTACATAACCTGAATCTTATGTCTAAGTTGTTAATAGAATAATGTTTCTCCCTTTACTATCTTTTTGTACTGTATACTATGCTCTCCGCACTTTATGATATATGCTGCTTAATTGCTATTTTGATAAATTAGCTTATCTATATATGTTTTAAACTGTTTAATGCATTTTTATCTGTATGTACTTTTATGGATGTATTGTTAATCCGAATAAAGATCATTTGACTTGACTTTGACTTGAACAATCCTGCAAAACTAAAAGTAATACACATGGGACAGACTAAATTTTTTACATCCGAGGTCAAGGCTAAGGAGTACTTAGATAGTTTATGAGAGAACAGCTGGACACATTTGAGAGTAAGGTGGGGAGGTATCTAATGAAGGCTCGAGATAGAAACAGACGTAGGCTACTGGTTTTACACATAGCCTAATATATCAGAAATATAAACTGTGGTACCTGAAAATAAGAAAACAAGAAATAAGAAATCGAATGGATTTCATCCTCAATCTTCAATTACTGATCTTTTCGCCTTCCTCTACTTCACTTTTCTTTTTCTCTTCTTTTTTTTCTTATTCCTTATCCTTTTTGCTTCAATAAGTCTTACGATATGTTTTACAACTGTCTTCTTGTCTTTGGTAAATGTCATTTCCTGTACACTTTAAATGCATGCTACACTAGTCCTGAACAGAGCAGGCTAATCCATCACTGTAGACTCTGATGGAGTCTCAATGCCATGTCCGGGAGGGCAAGGGGTGGGGAGTGTGGAGAGGAGAAGGGAGGGTGGAGGGTGGGAATCTGGGTGCACCGGGTGCACTTGGGGTAGGGGGGGGGAACAACAAAAAAATATAAAATGAGCAAACTGATATTTACGAGGGAACTTTGGCTGATGAACTTCGACCTAAAAATAATACAATCAAATGGGTAGATTAAACATAGGATGTTGGAATGTGGCAGGTTTAAATGACAGAGGAAAGAGGGCCCAATTTTGTCAAATAATGGCCCATAGCTCTTGGGATATCATCTGCATACAAGAAACCCATATCCCAATAGGGGAGATTAACCATTTAAAAATACCTGGCTACCACATATTAATTACAACAACTCAAACTACAAGAACTAGGGGAGTTACTCTGTTTGCAAGAACAAGATTAGGTATCCCGTTACGCAAAAAAGCTGACGACCACGGACGATGGGCTATTGTCCAACTAGATTTGGGTATTACAATATGCTCTATTTATGGCCCTAATCTTGACGACCCCACATTATTTGTTGAACTGGAATCAGAATTGGCATCATGGCCAAGTACCTTGATCCTGTGTGGCGACTTTAATTTAACGTTTAACCAAACCCAGTCCCTTCAGAATCAATATACATACACCGGACGGAAGCCCAGGGTGTTCAGAGCAGTATTAAATCTAATTCAGACCCATAATCTTCAGGATATATGGTTGTTAAAAAAGGGTAAAGACCCAGGGTACACCTTCTTCTCATATCCACATCGGAAATATGTTCGCATAGACTATCTCTTTGCAACCCCTGATATTGCTCTGAATACCCTGATCTTTAAAGACCCGAAGACAATCTCTGACCATAATTCTTTTTACATCACAGTGGAAATACCTGGATACAATCGAGCACACACACAGTGGACATTCGATAGGAAATTATTAGTTAACCAGGAGTATATAACTCATATAACCCAATGGACGAAAGAATTTTTTGATGCAAACCAATATAGTGCTTCACGATTCACCGTATGGGACAGCTATAAGGCTGCACTAAGGGGGGAAACTGCCACATTTGTCGCCACTCGCAAGAAAGAACGAATGAAAACTCATAATCAACTGATAAACGAATTGACACAACTAGAATACAAACATGCCATCCAAATACAACATGGTGAACAGGCCGAGGATACCCTAAGAAAGATCCTAGTGCATAAGGCAGAATTAAATAATGAGTTAGCTGTTAAAGCCGCCGAAACTGTCCAAGCTTATCGAAACAAGTCATACGAGGTAGGCGAAAACGTTGGGAGACATCTAGCCTTAAAAACACGACAGACTCAATCCCGTAACACAATACAAAGTATTGAATATTGTGGAAACAAATATACCACCCAGAAAGAAATTGCTAATTGCTTCAAGGAATACTACCAAAAGTTATATCAGAATGAAGATGAACACACGGCTCACGAGATTAAGGTGTTTTTAGATAACTGGCATAGTGAAACAAATATGTTACAACCTGTTGTCGACAACGTGAGGTATGAATTAGAGAAAGAGATCACTAGAACAGAGGTTGAACTGGCAATAGCAGAACTAGCCGCAGGGAAGGCTGCAGGGCCTGATAGGATACCCCTAGACTTATACAAGATACTAGGTAAGATAATAATTCCATTTCTTCACGACTTATTCTTAGGTATCCAATGGCATGGAAAATCCCCAGAGTCATGGAAACAAACAAACATATTAGTTTTCAGGAAAAAGGACAAACCCCCTGAACTAACAACGTCATATAGACCAATCTCTCTGATTAATTCAGATTCTAAAACCTACGCGAAAATTCTTGCCAACCGACTCGGCAAGCACATAGAACAACTAGTGTCTCCATGGCAACACGGGTTCATACCTGGCAAAAGCACCACCGACCATATACGCCGAGTATTAACACTTTTTGATATAATGAAGATAGAGAAAGGTCAAATGTCTTTGGTCTTATTAGACGCCGAAAAGGCTTTTGACCGGGTGTCCTGGCAGTATTTATGGGAGCTCTTAGCTCTTAACAATATCGGTCCGGGGTTTATAAAATCAGTAAAAGCCCTTTATCTAGAACCTAAAGCCAAAATCCTGACCGGAGGTAGCGAGTCCGAAAGTATAAATATCCAGAGAGGGACACGACAAGGGTGTCCGTGTTCACCACTCTTATTCTCACTATACATTAACCCATTAATTATTAAACTATTAACATCACCAGCGATAATTCCAGTAAAAACAAGCATATACAATACCAAAATACTCGCCTATGCCGATGACATAGCGATTCTAACCACCAACCCTACTGAGGCCATAGATGAAATAGAAGTAGTCACTCGAATATTTGGTCTGTATTCAGGCTACTCATTAAATCAAGACAAAACGATGGTAGTCTGTACCAATAACACCCCATACACAGGCCAATATAGAGTAGCAAGCGCAAAATACTTAGGGGTTAACATCTCACCTAATACTAATGACATCATTACATTAAACTACGACCCCTTAGTCACAAAAATAAAAAAAGATCTTCTTAGAGTAAACAACCTCCATCTATCCATAATTGGTAGAACCAACTATATCAAAATGGCAATTTTTCCAAAACTATTATATCTATTCCGAGCAATTCCTTTTCCAATCGATAATACCTATTTGAAGAAGATTGACCAAGTAATAACATAATTTATTTGGAATTATGGGAAGACAAGAAGGGCCATAACCAAATTGGTGTTGCCAACAGCCCGAGGGGGATTAGCAGTGCCAAATCTAACCTATTACATGTGGGCCGCCATTTTACAACAGATGGCCTTTTTAATCACATCTAAAAATTCAAATCAAAACAGATCTATACATAACATCCCATCTATCTACGAACTGACACTAGGAAACACAGCACGAGGATTATTGTTAAGACAAATTGAGACATCATATTATAAAAAGATTAAATTTAAAATAGTCACAGATGCATTTAAAATCTGGACCAGAGCTACTAAAATACTTTCAATACCTAAATATACCAAATATACACCCTTATGGCATAGCTTTATAATCCCCCAGTATCTTAATGATAACATTACTAAGCGTTGGGAAAATTTAGGTATTGTTACTATTGGCGATTTCCTAAACTCAGATGGTAGAACAACATTTGATGAGTTACGCCTTAAATATCAGATTCATCCCGCAGACTACCTTAAATTTATTCAAATCTACACATCATTAAGACAACACATCACAAATATCGAGCTACAGTCGCCATCACTACTAAACCTGATGCAGAAATTGTCAATTAGAATTAGCGATATCTATGGGATCCTTATAAACAACCACCCGGATGATCTCGAAAGAATAGAAGATAGCTGGGCTAATAAATTAAATAATCCTAACGTTGACATAGATATGGTGCTACAACTATCCTCTAAAGTCATACTTGCAAGTAATTTAAAAGCCCAAATCTATAAAACGGTATGCAATCTATATTACACACCATTTAAATTTTTTTCATGGGGTAAGGATAGTCACGATAAATGCCCTAGATGTGCACTCGGCCCCGCAAATTTAATACATATGTTCTACGACTGTCCGAAACTTAAACAACTAAAAGATAGTATAGGTAAATACTGGACCGAGATTTTTGGTCGGGAGATCCAAACCTCATCAACCTTGTTTATATTAGGTTTCGATAGCTCCCTAGAACTTAATAACGCAGAAATCTATACGATCTATCTATCTACCGCTATATACAGAATTATTTTAGCAGCTCGCTGGAAGGATACAGAGGCCCCTACATTTCAGGGATGGATTAATAGACTCCTGGCAATATACAAACAAGAAATAGCGATATACAAAACCAGAGGGAAAAAATCTAGAGCTAAAGGGGAATTGATCTGGGCCTCCGTAGCTAACTGGTATGAACAACAAAGGACCTGACTGTAAAGCTATTCAAACTAGCTAGAAATAGCGATCACCTCTATTCAGAGGCGTAGAGTCGGAAAATGAGGTTACACTATATGTTTAATGCTACTGTTTATAGGTTTATTGTTTTCTCATAGCCAATTCTTTCATTAATGTATTATTGTATCTGCCACATATTTACCACATCCAAAATTTCAATGTTCATCAACATCTGTATTTGTACTTAACGTATTATGCTCAGCCTTTCTGCGTTTATATATATATTTTCTTTTTTTCTATTAGAATTTCTACACTATATATGATCATTGTTGTATATCTAAAGAATGCTCAATAAAAAATAAAAAAAAAGAGAAAAGCCGTTTGTGAATAAACACGCTTTGCAAACTTGAAGTGGCCCGGACTTCTTTCTTTCACACAAAAGAGAGTGTTTGGCTGGAATATATATATATATATATATATATATATATATATTTATATATATTTAATACAAAGAGAGATCGGTATGCTTACTGATCACTACAGGGTTAACAAGGGCAGGCTATGTACAACTAGCGCCACCCCTCTTTCATGAGCTCAATAAGTACCCTCATCACTTTCAAGCAATGTATCATGTGTTCAAGCCTCTGGCTAGAGGCGAAACGCGTTATGCGGGCTTGCTGGGTGCTATTCTGCTTCACGGAATAAATCACTGATTTTGCACCAGAATTGGGTCTGGCTTATTCGTTTCAACCGTCCTAACAGTGCGACTGAGATGCAGCAGTGTCGAACGGAGTGAATGCAATACTAACTCCGTGACCGGCTTCTACGGTGGAAGTCAGACCCCTCCTCCACGGATTGGCTTGGCGCCAGGAAGCAGTTGATTCCCTAATCCGGAACCACATCTTTACACAGCTTCGGCGAGAACCGCACCGCGAAAAGCCCCTGGATACCGAGAGAATTGCCCACCTTGAAAACGGGAGTCGAAGTTCGTCAATAACGGTGAAAAATCTGACGCCATTCAAAGCAGCCCGAGAAAGGTAGGACTACATCGGAAGTTCCAGTGGGGAGTTGTGCAGACTACATTAGCGCGATAGAACTCGGGTATCCGAGACAAAAATGCCATTGTAGTCTCAGTGATAAAATCCAATATTATTCACCCATAACAATACAACTGTATAGTTGTAAGCAAACATGTCCGCGGATACGTTGCGTAGTAGGGAGGAGGTGGCAGAGAATATGTTTGACAAATTCCCGGGTGGGGAATCAAACCTGCAAGGACAATTATCCTCTAACACCACCACAAACGCCAATCCCACACTTGTTCAAAAAAATGGAAAAACTTATAAAAAAGGAGCAATCCAAGTGGTGGGAAAATAAATCCTTATCCCGGTATTTGAAAGTCGGTAGAGTACAGAGGGGATTGAGAATTTCATTGACCCCAAGTTACGAAACACCTGATCCACAAATGCTTACAGAATGGGCGGAAACAAACCTAGATTATTCAAACAGACTTATGGCAATTCTGGTTCGTTTTGCTGAAAGCGACCGTGTAAAGATACAAGCTGAAATAGAACTACTCGAAACGGAAATACTAGGACTTGGGCCGAGTGAGCAGGCGGACAAATTCTGAAATGAGATGATGCAGAGAGTTAAGAAAGATGAGGAAATAATAAAGAAACGTAAAGCTTTTAAATTTGAACGGGACCGCCTAGACTATCTGAATGGTCAAATTTTTACATACGCAAAGAAATATGAGATTGTAAAAGCTCGTGCGAGGAAAATACGGCAGGCTAACGAGGGGAACAAGACTGTCTTAATTTCCTCGACTGATGCTAGCCTGACATCTGGTAGCGAGGTGGAAAACGAAGCTGCAGGACCCTCCACGTTGGGGTCGATAAAGCTGTCTTTGGCGCAGGAGGTGAGTTGTCTGTGTCAAGACCGGCGCAACACTTTCAGACCAAGAGTCCTAGGGAAAACACAGGCAAACAACACCGGGCCAACCAAAAGCGGCACGCAAGGAGAAAATGTCGCCAGTACAAAACAAACCAACGCAAATCAACCAGCCAAGGGTCGTTGGAACAAATCGAAGCGCAAGGTAACTGTGAATTAAAAGGAAGGTCCATCATCAACCTCACTAACATCACTCTATCTGCCAAAGACGAAATGATCCTAGGTTTAGGATTATCATATTGTCCGCCATCGAACTTTAACTATGTGGATGCAAGAATGGATACATACCGTTTCGTACGCAAATTGAAATTAAATAAATTCTTTCTTCTCCAACCAAAGAAAGGAAAAAAACAGATGGGGACACAAAACAGTCCCTCTTTGTTGGAAGTTGGGGATCGTTGTTCTTTTGATGAGATCTGGAGTTTACAACAGGAAGGTGAACCATTATTGGATTTGCCGTTAGTGACATCAAGGGAAGATCAAGGCATGAGCAATACTCCCTTTAAACCAAAGTCAACCTTTCAACCTGTTTTAACACATGACAATATAGACGTGTACCATGACTTAGTTACCAAGGAACTTAAACAGCTATACATAACCATCAACAAGAAACACAATGTGGCAAACAAAAAGAACCAATGTTACCAAAATCTAATTAAAAAAATGGAGTCAGACAAAAGCGTGATCGTCCGCCAAGCAGATAAGGGCGGGAACATTGTCTTATGGCCACGGGAGATGTATATTGCTGAAGCGGAAAGTCAATTGTCAGATTCTTCTTGTTATAGAAAAAGGAATTTGACAGCTTTGAAAGCTTCTTGGCAGGATCAAAACTTGAAACTCATTGCATGGAGAAGTGCTAAATTAATATCGAATGATGAATACAACTATATGAAGAAAGATTACCCTGTAATACCGGCTTTCTATCTAATACCGAAAGTACATAAAGATATCAATCCACCACCTGGACGCCCAATTATATCGGCCATCAATAGTTCAACTGAGAACATCTCACGATATATAGATTTTTTCCTCCAGGAATGGGTGAAATGCCTTAAATCATATGTACAGGACACTTCTGATTTTATCAGAAAAGTAAATAATGTTGTTTGGAGCGCTGACTGTTTACTTATAACACTCAATGTATCTTCCCTTTATACATCAATCAAACATTCTGATGGTATGAAAGCTGTGGAATTTTACATAAACATGAGACCGATGAATTTTTCTGCACATAACAAAATGTTGTTATCAATGATCCAAATTTGCCTAGAACAAAACTATTTCCTCTTCAATAACCAGATATACCAGCAGGTTAGGGGGTAGCTATGGGGGCCTGCTTCTCCCCGAGTCTAGCATGTCTTCACATGGGACTCTGGGAGGAGCAGATCCTAGGAGACGATCTGAGGGCAACTATGCAGAAACATATACCACTCTATCTAAGATATATTGACGATTTATTCATGGTATGGCGAGGGTCATCAATAGAAGCTTATGACTTTGTGGAGGAATTGAACAACAATGGTTTAAATCTAAGATTTACCTCACATATAGACGCCAGATCCGTGTTTTTCTTGGATACTGAGGTATATGTTACAGAAACAGGCCTAGCCACCAGGTTACATAGAAAGCCCACTGCTGGAAACACAGTATTACATGCTTCCAGCCAGCACCCTCACCACCTGATCAGCAGTATCCCCTTTGGGGAGATGCTGCGGATCAGGCGGATAAGCCGTACGGATATAGACTGCCAAAAAGCTCAGGAGGAAAGCAAGGCACGTTTTTTTGTCCCGGGGTTATTCTGTCAAAACTATCCAGCGGGCAATCAATCGATCATTATCTGCAACAAGGGAAGAAGCATTGGCCATTAAGGATAAGTCCAAGGTTCCACTAACGGAAGATACGACAATTAGGCCCAGAGTTATCACCACATACAGTAAACAACATAAGGAAATTCGGCGGATTTTCTACAAAAATTGGAATTTAATAACGGGGGACCCTATTATTGGGAAATATATTACAAACAAACTCAATATAACGTTTAGAAAATCCATATCTATGTCAGATAAACTAGTAAGTAACTTACTTGAGAAGCCGATTTCCGCTACATGGGGGGCCCTTAGTGGAGGATTTAAGAAGCGCTCCGTCTGCAAGGCATGTAGACATGGGTGTAATAAAACCCAATACACAGTGCCTTTTAAAAGCAATCCTGTACAAATCAAAAAACGCATGACATGTAGGACTGAATTTGTAGTTTATGTGCTGCAGTGCCCCTGTGAACTTCGGTATGTGGGTAGCACCCGCCTGCCTGTTCACAAGCGGATATTGCAGCACATAAGGGCCATCGTGGGAAAAGATCAAACATACCCGGTGGCCCGCCACTTTGAAAATCTACATAATAGTGACCCATCAGTTTTACAATACTATGCTATTGATTGTGTCATGCCACTCAAGAGAGGGGGTGACAGAGATGCTAAGCTCCGTTTATTGGAAACTAGGTATATTATAGAATTGGACAGTAAGACCCCGCGGCGCTTGAACGCGAGTGAAGATTTGTACACGTGTCTGTAGTAATAACATACCGAAGGTCTTCTAACAGCACTGTTACAATTCTCTTTTAAGTTTTATACCGAATCTCTTTCTGTAATCAAAGTAAAAAATGAACATATAATGAACTGAACAAAGTCACACATAAGGGATATAGCATTGTCTTACAATCGAATTGGTGTATAAATTATTATAAAGGACCAATAACCTCCCTTCATATCCTTCCTAGATTTTATACATTTATTTTATGACTTTATATCACACAAATTTGCACTATTTAGCACTTTATTGGTGGGATTAACAATGAGGACTTTTACTTTTACAACTTGAGCTTATACTACATTGAAATGATTTGGTTAACAACCAACATATACCCTGTTATGATATTGATGTTTTCCAACCGGACCCTGATGTTTACAAAAAGATGGTTTTAATGATGATATTTATTAAGGCTTTTATAGAACTGTATATACATTATAAATTTTGCACACATTAATTGCGGGTAGATTGGACAATACAAATGTTTACAGTCGGAGGGTTTGTTTTAAAAATAGACACTTTGTCTTTTATTGTAAATAATGCAACTGTTTACAATTCTTTTCATATATATTTCTCTCTTGATTGTGAGTTTTTTAAAATTGTAACAAATTATGCAATTTGTTAAATAATTTTTGCCTATTTTGCACTGCATATGTGTTGCACAAATCAACTTGTCCAAATTTGGAAAGCATGGCACTACGCCATCTATTTAATACAAAGAGAGATCGGTATGCTTACTGATCACTACAGGGTTAACAAGGGCAGGCTATGTACAACTAGCGCCACCCCTCTTTCATGAGCTCAATAAGTACCCTCATCACTTTCAAGCAATGTATCATGTGATCAAGCCTCTGGCTAGAGGCGAAACGCGTTATGCGGGCTTGCTGGGTGCTATTCTGCTTCACGGAATAAATCACTGATTTTGCACCAGAATTGGGTCTGGCTTATTCGTTTCAACAGTCCTAACAGTGCGACTGAGATGCAGCAGTGTCGAACGGAGTGAATGCAATATATATATATATATATATATATATATATATATATATATATATATATATATATATAATTTTTTTGTCATTTCTTAGAAATGGAAGGCATGGCTCTCTTGCTTTCAAAACCATTTGAGATGTAGCTGTCTTTCCAGACCATTGTTTTTGCAAAAAAAATCTACATAAGGTGCATATATCTAGGGGCACATGGTCAGTGGGCTTTATCCTGTTTCCTGTTAAATTATCATTAACATTTTACTTTCATCCTTTATTGCATACTGAATTGACAGGAGCTCTGTCCCCTTTAAGTACTGGCTTCCTTCACTTTGAGTGACTGCACAAAGCCTGTGGATATTGTTCTCACCTACCTAAGGCAGTTCCTTTCTGTTCAGTGACAAAGCTTATTCATAGTGTATTTTATTTTATATATTTTATATTACCCTTAAATAACAGCTATTTATTTTCCCTGCTAATTAAGGGCTTGCATGGTTGGCTATTTATTAATGTACGGGGTGACCAGATGGCTCTACACCAACCAGAACACTACTTTCCATGCTTGGACTTTACTTTTACTTATCATTGTCATAAGGCGTGTTTTTACGATTACCTCAATTAAAATGAACTAATACTACAACTCCCAGAATGCGTGACTATGAAAAAGCAATTCAGAAAAGGGGGTGGTGATGAACAGAGTGTCTGAATTAAGCAGACCACTCTTACCCAGTCCAAAGATCAGGGCTTGATCCATCACCGTTATTTATCTCACTGCCCCATCCCAGCTCAGAACCTGGCTATATGCAAATTAGTCTGTCCCTGGCCCAGTGCATCATGGGAACAGGGCAGACCAAACTACCAAGCCAATTCTTCACCAGAAAGGAGACAAGCTACCGGGGACCGGTTTCTGGCATTTCAGCCTCTTCGGCCCGGCTTGCTTGAATCCTGATGGAGCAGTGAGAAAGGGACTCATGTCTGAGTATACCCTGCCACACCTATAGTGGCCAAAAACGATTCAGAAAAGGGGGTGGTGATGAACAGAGTGTCTGAATTAAGCAGACCACTCTTACCCAGTCCAAAGATCAGGGCTTGATCCATCACCGTTATTTATCTCACTGCCCCATCCCAGCTCAGAACCTGGCTATATGCAAATTAGTCTGTCCCTGGCCCAGTGCATCATGGGAACAGGGCAGACCAAACTACCAAGCCAATTCTTCACCAGAAAGGAGACAGGCTACCGGGGACCGGTTTCTGGCATTTCAGCCTCTTCGGCCCGGCTTGCTTGAATCCTGATGGAGCAGTGAGAAAGGGACTCATGTCTGAGTATACCCTGCCACACCTATAGTGGCCAAAAACGATTCAGAAAAGGGGGTGGTGATGAACAGAGTGTCTGAATTAAGCAGACCACTCTTACCCAGTCCAAAGATCAGGGCTTGATCCATCACCGTTATTTATCTCACTGCCCCATCCCAGCTCAGAACCTGGCTATATGCAAATTAGTCTGTCCCTGGTCCAGTGCATCATGGGAACAGGGCAGACCAAACTACCAAGCCAATTCTTCACCAGAAAGGAGACAAGCTACCGGGGACCGGTTTCTGGCATTTCAGCCTCTTCGGCCCGGCTTGCTTGAATCCTGATGGAGCAGTGAGAAAGGGACTCATGTCTGAGTATACCCTGCCACACCTATAGTGGCCAAAAACGATTCAGAAAAGGGGGTGGTGATGAACAGAGTGTCTGAATTAAGCAGACCACTCTTACCCAGTCCAAAGATCAGGGCTTGATCCATCACCGTTATTTATCTCACTGCCCCATCCCAGCTCAGAACCTGGCTATATGCAAATTAGTCTGTCCCTGGCCCAGTGCATCATGGGAACAGGGCAGACCAAACTACCAAGCCAATTCTTCACCAGAAAGGAGACAAGCTACCGGGGACCGGTTTCTGGCATTTCAGCCTCTTCGGCCCGGCTTGCTTGAATCCTGATGGAGCAGTGAGAAAGGGACTCATGTCTGAGTATACCCTGCCACACCTATAGTGGCCAAAAACGATTCAGAAAAGGGGGTGGTGATGAACAGAGTGTCTGAATTAAGCAGACCACTCTTACCCAGTCCAAAGATCAGGGCTTGATCCATCACCGTTATTTATCTCACTGCCCCATCCCAGCTCAGAACCTGGCTATATGCAAATTAGTCTGTCCCTGGCCCAGTGCATCATGGGAACAGGGCAGACCAAACTACCAAGCCAATTCTTCACCAGAAAGGAGACAAGCTACCGGGTACCGGTTTCTGGCATTTCAGCCTCTTCGGCCCGGCTTGCTTGAATCCTGATGGAGCAGTGAGAAAGGGACTCATGTCTGAGTATACACTGCCACACCTATAGTGGCCAAAAACGATTCAGAAAAGGGGGTGGTGATGAACAGAGTGTCTGAATTAAGCAGACCACTCTTACCCAGTCCAAAGATCAGGGCTTGATCCATCACCGTTATTTATCTCACTGTCCCATCCCAGCTCAGAACCTGGCTATATGCAAATTAGTCTGTCCCTGGCCCAGTGCATCATGGGAACAGGGCAGACCAAACTACCAAGCCAATTCTTCACCAGAAAGGAGACAAGCTACCGGGGACCGGTTTCTGGCATTTCAGCCTCTTCGGCCCGGCTTGCTTGAATCCTGATGGAGCAGTGAGAAAGGGACTCATGTCTGAGTATACCCTGCCACACCTATAGTGGCCAAAAACGATTCAGAAAAGGGGGTGGTGATGAACAGAGTGTCTGAATTAAGCAGACCACTCTTACCCAGTCCAAAGATCAGGGCTTGATCAATCACCGTTATTTATCTCACTGCCCCATCCCAGCTCAGAACCTGGCTATATGCAAATTAGTCTGTCCCTGGCCCAGTGCATCATGGGAACAGGGCAGACCAAACTACCAAGCCAATTCTTCACCAGAAAGGAGACAAGCTACCGGGGACCGGTTTCTGGCCTTTCAGCCTCTTCGGCCCGGCTTGCTTGAATCCTGATGGAGCAGTGAGAAAGGGACTCATGTCTGAGTATACCCTGCCACACCTATAGTGGCCAAAAACGATTCAGAAAAGGGGGTGGTGATGAACAGAGTGTCTGAATTAAGCAGACCACTCTTACCCAGTCCAAAGATCAGGGCTTGATCCATCACCGTTATTTATCTCACTGCCCCATCCCAGCTCAGAACCTGGCTATATGCAAATTAGTCTGTCCCTGGCCCAGTGCATCATGGGAACAGGGCAGACCAAACTACCAAGCCAATTCTTCACCAGAAAGGAGACAAGCTACCGGGGACCGGTTTCTGGCATTTCAGCCTCTTCGGCCCGGCTTGCTTGAATCCTGATGGAGCAGTGAGAAAGGGACTCATGTCTGAGTATACCCTGCCACACCTATAGTGGCCAAAAACGATTCAGAAAAGGGGGTGGTGATGAACAGAGTGTCTGAATTAAGCAGACCACTCTTACCCAGTCCAAAGATCAGGGCTTGATCCATCACCGTTATTTATCTCACTGCCCCATCCCAGCTCAGAACCTGGCTATATGCAAATTAGTCTGTCCCTGGCCCAGTGCATCATGGGAACAGGGCAGACCAAACTACCAAGCCAATTCTTCACCAGAAAGGAGACAGGCTACCGGGGACCGGTTTCTGGCATTTCAGCCTCTTCGGCCCGGCTTGCTTGAATCCTGATGGAGCAGTGAGAAAGGGACTCATGTCTGAGTATACCCTGCCACACCTATAGTGCAAAAGCAAAGCCCAAGAATGGAAAAGTGGTGCCCCAGTGACACAAACTGACCTCCTTCACAAATAACGATAAAATGCTTAGCACAACTGAAAAGTGTAATATTTAAATAGTATCACTAATAAAGGAGCCATGCCTGTGAATATTTATTGTGATAATGTAGCAACCACATTTATGTAGCTACACTTTTCCATATTATTTTGTGGCCCAAGCTTGCAATAAAAGCATTCAAAAATAACATTCACACCAGCAAAGACCAGACCAATTAGCTTTGCCAATGCTTGTTTGTAATGAAAATAGCAATCATTACTCTCAGTTATAGCTCTTTTTATTACTTTTGGGGAGTCAGGCTTGTGTTGGACTTTGCTGGCTTCTGCAAGTTTTAGGATTTTTTTGAAAGGGACCTCTGCTTCTTATTAAGTCGAGACGAGGCAGCGATTGCATTGTCTCTTTGAGGCATGTTGCATACACTTTTGTGAGCCCACAGTCTGCCCATCACTTGTTATTTGTGACTTTGATTGTCTTTCAAAAAGACTTGCTTGCTAGTGGCTAATCTTTCCTCTCTGTCCCTCATTGTTGTCATTTGTTTCCTCCCATGGAGCAGCGCCCAACTACTGGTATCTTTACACTTTGGTGCTTATCTGTTCATGGCAGGGCACTATTATTTCTTTCTTTCTTGCTCGTCTTTGTTGAAACTTGCCTTTTTTGTATTCCTCATGTGGCACCCTGAAGGCATAGTGAATCATCTTTTTATTTATATATTTTTTACGCCATGAAGTGAGCGTGCATTTCTGAAGCATTTAAGAACTATTTGTCATTGTCAAAGGAGTGTGTGAGCACTTTGGAAAGCTGTTTGCTTATTTGCTTGAAATGTGCATGTGCGATGTATTTTAAGCAATTAAACAAATATGTTTGTCCTCTTAGTGTTTGCGTGCTTCTTTCTTAGATAAGCACAATGGCTACAGCACTCCATGAGCGTGTTAGTGTTAATCAGCAGTCACCTTTGCATGCTTCTCTCCTCCCCCTCCGCTGTATGTTGCTCTGAAGTACCGTGGGCTTCTGTGTACCTCCGCTTCACATTGCTGTCTCACCTGTGTGCTTCTGTCCCCTCACCTGCACCCATATTGATCTCTCTTGCATGTGTGGTTATATGCCTGCCATCTCTTCCGTGTGCTTTTCTTCACCAGTCATGTACCCGGTTTAGGCCTGGTAGGAAATGGTGCCATTTTCACACATACACTGTCTTTTTCCTAAAGTTACCTTCACTTTGTCACATCGACTTTTGACACACATTTGCATTTGTGACACTTGGGTTAGTTTCTACGAAAAACCGTCCTTGATGACACAAAGGACTTCATGAGAACACTATCACACAGCCTTGGCCTTATGTGCATGGCCCTCACTTGCTTGATACAAATGTGTTATTACGTCCAACAACTTGAATATCAAGGTGTGATTGAAAGTTGCACCTCTTCGATGAATAATCCTCTGTTTCCAGTAATGAAACTAGATCAATCATACTGTCTAGTATTAGATTACAGGCATTTGAATACAACTACACAGTGCACACTAAAGAATAACATTGTGCGGAAAAAATACAAAACAACACTAGACCTCTCAAATAGATTTTTCTGCCAAAATGTAGCACCTGGAAGCATATATTTGACAGCCTTCACGGCACTAGGTTCTCAAAAACAATTTTGCCATTTATCACAGAATAGTACCTGGCTGTTTTCAGCTAGTGTCACAGAACTACTTGAAAACTTTGGTGACCAGGCATTGTCATATGTCGATGATATATACTTAATGGACGATGACCTGATGGAACTCTTGACCAGAGTGGACCGCATAACTTGGGGTTTGCTCATGTGAGCTAAAGATTAAATGTTCAAAAATCAAAAATTGCTCACCACTGTATCCTGTATCTGGGATACGATCTGTCAAGTGAGGGCAATAGCCTGGCAGTGTATGTTTTTTGGAAAAATGTGCTTGCCCCAACCTCTGACTACTTTTTATTTTGGCAGACCATACATTCCTCATTATGCAGAATGGGTAAAACCATTCTACGACGATATTCATCCAGACTGTCGAAGCACACATTGGATAGAAGAGCACATGTAAATCTTACTTTCCAGTCACGCTGACATGATAGCTTCCAGACATTTGCACACATGTGTAAACACAACGGTGATCTGTGTAATAGCAAATGCATCAGGGTACACATATGTCATGTTCAATGAAGGTGACACAGTACCAATTCCATATAAATCGCATTGCCATACCAATGTGGAAATGCATTTTGCACCTACTGAAAAAATACTGACAGCAGTACAGACTGCTGTAGTCAGAAAGTGTGCCCTGGCTTAAGGGAACATATTATTGTCACGACCCCGGTACCGACCTTAGAGGTGGTTACCAGAGCTAGTGTTCCAGATGCTAAAGCTCTACATCCGAGATGGTGTAGTACTTCATGAATTCATACATCGTGAGACTGTGGTGACCTTTGACTCTATGTGTTTTAACTGACTCCTTTTTGAATGTACAACATAATTTTTGTGCTCTTGTATGATTTCATTTCGTGCCTTCTTGCAGTTTCAGAGAGGGATGGTTTTCTTTCTTCGGAGCACTTGAGCAAAACAGCCTTGCTGGAACAGAACGTGTGGGATGTGCGTTTGAGAGTGTAAGAGAGGAATTGACTTTTCCGTCTCTGAATCAAAACATGGAGGGTTGGCCAGCTTCCATCTTGACCTCAAAACACACGGGTATGGTTAGCCTTGGTTTTGAAATCGATGAAGGGAGGGGGAAATTTCTAGAAGTCTCTCTCTGTGTTAGTAAAAACTATTAAAGACAGGAAGTTTTGGCGCTCATGCAGAAGCACACTTGTGGGGTGGACGCACCATCACAGGAAAGTTTTTTCTGTCCCATTGATACTTCTGAATGACTGAAAAGGGCTTCCCAGTCAAACTGACCAGAATGTTGAGTTCAACTCAATAGGTGATGTATAAGATATAAGTTTAATTGCTCTGTGATATTTTAATGTTGTGTAGATATGCTCTTTATATTTGAGTCTTTCATTTGACAGTGTTTATTCTTGGCATTTGACAGTACTTGTTTCTTGCATTGGACATCCATTATTATCTGCTTATGTTTTACTCCCTTGCATTTGACTTGTGAGTGTTCCATTATTAATATTTGCATGTGTTTTACTTTTAATATCTGCTTGTGTTTTATCTCATGCATTTGATTACTTGTGAGTGGTTTTTTGGGATAAACAATATTATTGGGTTTTAACTGCCACTGGGTGGCCAACAAGAACAAGGCACATATTAGGTAGATAATATTGTGTATAATAGTTACAACCAATCAAATCTAGACAAATACCAAGTAAGCTATTGAGTACTACTCATGCCACAGTTGAGATACAATCCATCAAAGGTGCAACCATTTTCCCAATACACGTCCATACTTTTAGGGGCAGCCCCATGCCTCAGACACCATCCTCTCCTGTTGGGCACACCAATCAACCCCACAACGCCACATTGCAAAGGTTGGAGGGGCGGGGTTCAACCATTTTGCCACGATGTCATACTTTGTCATCAGAAAGCCGTACCCAGGAAGTTCTTCTCCGCTCTGATACCTCCGACCCCCTCTGTTATTCCCTGAAGGATCAGGTTGGGGGAGGAGGGAACCACCTATCCCAGCACCTCTGTCAGGTCTTTTATTACTGCAGCCCAGTATGTTTGTATGGCCACACAGGACCAAGTCATGTGGAAGAAGTCCACAGGTATGGTTGCGCATCTGGGACAAGCGACATCAGATTGTAAACCAGCCCTTTGCAGACGCGAAGGGGGGAGGTACACCACTCGGAGGTAGTAAGTGTGTATCCGTCATAGTTTGGAGGAGATGGTGTGTTCACCGGGAGCCATCAGGGATTCGTGCAAATCTTCCTCTTTTAGCGGGCCCACCCAACCCTCCCATAAGGGTGCGGTAAATTTGTAAGACCCCACCATGTCCCAAGTTACCAATCAAAACATTAGCTTTTAGTGGGTTAAATTTTGGGAGGGGTTCTATGTTTCGTATGTGGGTGTTGCGGGCATGTCTGAACTGGAGATATTTGTAGAATTGAGAGCGTGTAAGGGTAAAAGTCTACTGAAGATTGGTGAAGGAACGCATGTGTGTTCCTGACCGTACATCCCCTAATCAGGAAATCCCGATGTCATCCCACGGTTTGAAGCCCCTTAGAGCTGCCACCTCTTTCAACCAGGTGCAATGCCATAGAGGAGTCTGCTGTGTGAGTATACCATCCCATTGCATGTGGCGTAAGGTGGCGCGCCTTGCCAAGACGACTACCCGTGTGACCGTGGGCATTCAGGAGAGGATCAGGCATGGTATAGCAGTGCCTGCAAGGTGGGAAAGCTAAGCAGTGAGAGTTCTAATTTATAGGCCGGGTCTAACCACCCCCGTTGAACCAGTCATGGGCAACGAGGATGTGAGAGGCGAGATGATAAAGATATAGGTTGGACATGCCCAGTCTGCCATCACAGGGACCACGTTGGCAGTAGAGGAGTGCCAGCCATGGCCGTGAGCCTCGCCAAAGTCGGTACGGGTGTCTCCCTCTAGTTTTTGGAACCAGGACCTTGGAATCTGGAGAGGAAAGTTGAGAAGGATGTAGAGGAAGCGGGGCAGTATAATCATTTTGTACAGGGCTATACGGCCGATCACATTAAGGGGGACATTTTGCCACTTGGTCAGGTTAGCTTTAGCTTTCTGGAGCAACGGTTGTCATTTCAGGGCAGAGGTGAACTCTGGGTGCAGTGCCTCTCATACTCCTAGGTATTTGAAACTTAGTTTGCGGAGAGGGATGGTCGACTGCCAGACAAAACAGTCTGGCAAAGGGGCCAGGGGACCAGCACCGATTTGGCTGAGTTCACTCTCAGTCCTGAGGCTGACTCAAAGGCTTCAAAGAGGTGAAGGCATCAGGGGCCGCTCTTTGTTGGGTGTGCCAATATATAGGAGGTGCCATCTGCATACAAGGCTATGCGGTCCTCATGATGGACATCCCAGCTCCACCTCCTCTATAGTGGGTCACCATGGATGATCTGGGAAAAGGGCTCCTTTGCTAAGGTGAAGAGAAGGGGGGACAGGGGACAACTTTGCCTCGTGTCACGCCTGATGGGGAACGGGTCAGAAAGGATCCAGTTTACTCGGTCCTGGGCCTAGGGGTGGGAGTAAAGCACGTCAACCATACCTCTGAAACACGGGCCAAGGCCGGCACAGGCTAGCACTTAGGGAGGTAGTCCCAGTCCACCGTATTGAACGACTTTTCGAAATAAACAAAGAGCAGGGCTAGGTCATGTGGTAAGGAGTGTCGATGGGCTAGGGCTACGTGAAGCTGTCAAATACAGTGTTGTGTGCTCCTTTGCGGCATGAAGCCGCATTGGGCGGGGTGAATAAGAACCACCAGCACTCTTTTTAGCTTGTTAGCTAGGATCGTGGCAAAGATTTTTATTTCACAGTTGAGTGGGGAGGTGGGACAGTAGTGGGCACAGGAGGTGGATGGAGGCTCTTTTATGGGGATTACAACTATTGAGACAGAGTCCTGGTCCTCTGGGAAGGAACCTAGGTGACATGTCTATTTGAAAAGGGCGAGAAGAAGGGGGAGAAGTAAGACTCGATTTTTCATCAGGTATTCCATGGGGAACCCATCTGGGCTAAGAGTTTTCCCGGGGCTCTGCCCTGAGAGGGCGTTCTCGACCACTTCCATCATGATGGGGTTGTCAAGTAGTTTGGCGTCTGCACGGGAGAGTGTTGGTAGGTCGACCATGGTCAGGAGGCGTTCGCCCGCCGCCCCATCTCTGTCCTTCCGGACAGAGTACAATACCTTGTAGTAGCCGGCAAAGGCTTGGGTGATTACGGGTAGGGTCCGGTGCATATTGCCTGCTTCATCGCTGACCTCTGACACTATTTTATTGGCCTATTTATGAGGCCAACCAGTACAGCATTTTCCCATTTTTATTGCCCCAGCCTTAGATGTTGGCTATCGTCGCACGCCAGAGAAGATTGGCCGCTTCTAAAGAATGAAGATGAATGTCTTCCTGGATGAGACATAGCTGACGAAAAGTAGTGCCTCATGGGTTGGAAAGTAGGTGCTGTTCCAGGTGGAAGGCCTGGGTTTCCAGCTCCATGTTAAGGGATAGGCAATTGTGTACCCGCTGCCTGACTAAGTGTTTTGCAAATCCACAAATGGTGGCTTTGCTGGCAGACCATTGTGTGCTCACTCGGGCCACCGTTCCGGAGTTATGAAGGAAGTAGGATTGGAGCTCTGTCTATAGTGTCTGGACAAAGGTTTGGTCTTGAAGATACCACACGTTGATGCGCCGCATGGGTCTTGGACATGAAGGGGAGCATCCCAGACCAAGAAGAATGGGAGAGGGGTCTGAGACCCCTCTGGGAGTATGTTGATGTGGTTCAGCGATTGGCAGTCTGGAGCCAGTAGGAGGATGAGGTCAATACGGGATTATGTGTGATGGGACGCCGAGGTGTGTGGGTATTGTTGAAGTGTCTGGTGCCAGGACCACCAGACTTCGGAGAGGCCCCAGGATGTAATCCAGTCCCCAAGAAATTTTGTCCCAGGGATCCTGAAGGCATTGGGACCGGTACAATCAAGGATTGGCGTGGGGTCTAAGTTAAAGTCGCTGCCTAGCATGCTGATACCCTGCGGGAGAGAAGAGACATTAGGTCCGCAAGGCAGCCCCTTAGGGCACCCGGGGGGATGTAGATGGATTAACCCCCAGCTTTCGTTTTGTGAGTGCTGAGTGTCCTTTCCAGGTGTTTGTTCCTGCTTTACTGAGTGCCTCATCTTCAGAGTGCTGAATTTCTTTTATTTGGGACAGATGGATACAATGGGCAAACTTCCTCACTGCTACAGATGTAGATTACAGATTTGACCCTACATTACAGACACAAGCATTTCTCCAGTACGAGCAAAAATATCCTCTGCCTAATAAAATCATGCTTCTAGAACACTACGACTATATCATTTACACTGATGGTTCTGCTCAGCCTGCTGTAGGAACCAAACACCAATATTCAGCTGCATGTGCAGTTGTAAAAAAACGTATGCATGATGGCAACTTCCATCCTGAAAAAAAATACACGTATGCACTGGGTGATTGCACAGCTGGCAGAATTTTAGGCTCTAGTACTGGCGCTACAGAATACGGATGCTGGATTCCCCACACTTATAGTGTGTGATTAATATTATATTTGTGAATTCGTTTAATGAGGATCTTCATTATTAGAGCCAGAATGGATTCAGGGACTCCAAAGGCTGCACAGTAAAGCACAAGTTGCTTTGGAAACAGGTGGCAAAGCTGAAAGAATGCTTGCCATGGCTCATGCCATTCATACAATTAGTCATCAACGTGTTGGCATTCATGTTGCAGGGAATTCACTGGCTGATGAAGCCACAAAAGCGACAGTTTTCACTGCCGCGGTTGCTGCAATCACTCGTTCAAGCACGAGAATAGACAGAGATATCATTGTGGCTGAAAAGCTTTCAATTCAAGTAATCCTAAAAGCTAGATGCACAAAACACACTGCATGATCAGATTCTAGGAGTGGGGGTCAGAGTAATGCCAAACAGTGATCACAGACTGGGATTAATTCTGGTTGCATATGAAGGACTGGCTTCTGCCCACGCAATGGTGGCTGCTCCGATTTCTCTTTTACAGCAATGCTATTGGTGGCCGGAACTTTACAAACAGACCAAAGACTTTGTCCAGAGATTTGGCATCTGTCAGCAGATGAAGGGCTTCACCGTGACGCATCCACCCCAACACCTCTTTTGATTTCAAACAAGCCTCTGGCTTGTGTTTATTTGGATCATTGTAGCCCCCTATTATCAGATGGGGCTTACAGGTACATCTTGGTGGCAGTGGATTACTGCTCTTGATTCCTTTGGCTAAGGCCACAGTGATCGGCTGACATCCGAAATATTATAAAGGATCTGCACATTTTTATTAGGACGTACGCAGTTGGCACACTACATTCTGATCAGGGTCAGACGTTGGCTCTCAGGCTTACAAAGGGACTATGGGAAGTTAGTGTGTGACCCTGCATTTCTCGTCTCCATACCATCCCAAGGGAAATGTGGTCATGGAGAGGAAAAACAGTGACTTGAAGTAGTCTTTAACAGAAAGGGTATTAGGCTCTAGTAACAGTTGGGTCCAGCACCTTTATTAGCTCCAGAGGGCTTTGAACAATATGCCAAGAAAATCCCTGGGTGGTCAGACTCCTTATGGGATCCTGTTGGGGTTAAGATGTGGGTCCCACACCGCGATAATGCTAGCATAGTGGCGGCAGAATCACCGTTTGATATCAATGAACGTTTGGCTATTTTACAGGAATTGAATGATTTCCGGGATGAATAAGGCAACATCTGAGTAAAACGTAGCACCACTGGAGAAGTGAAGGTTGTTCTGGCAAAAACAGGCTGGAACCCATAGATTGGGGATCTGCTCTGATAAAAGATTGTGGACAAGAAAGAGTTTTGGCCACCTTACAGCTTGCCTGTGCCTGTCCTAGCTGTTAAAGGTATACAAAATGTATTTCTCCCATCGCTTACTGGACACCGAGACAAAAGGTTTGTCTCCAGTGTTCTGATTAAACCACATCATGTGGCCAATTCTCAACAGTAAGCCTTGTGGACTCCTGGGTACCTGTGGAAGTGTGGCTCAATGGTTAGAGCGGCAGACCCTGATGCAGAAGTCTGGCCTGGGACCAGGGTTCAATTCCCCGCCTCGGCGGGTCTTGGGCTCAAAAATTCCACGGACCTGATAATTCTCGCCTCGGTGCCTATTCCAATCATGGAGTCCCACTCTGCAACTCTGGGCAATAGCTTGCTTAATCTCCACAACGGCCCCCACAACGCTAAGGATGCCTGGCCTCCACCTTGGGGGTGCCCAGGAGTGGACACCTCACAGGGAAAGCCAGGATGGGTTCCACAGCGGTATTCGTACAAGCGCCTTAAGACCCTTGCGGGTGAGTAGTGCGCTATACAAGTATCAATTTACATTTACATTTACATGGTGCAGCCATCTTGCTGGGGGCTCTCTAGCGCCCCCCCCTACTTTCAGTCCTTTAAGTTCACAACAGGAGTACACTTATTATGCCCCTCGGAACTCAGGGGAGGCACTTAGAGGCTTAGAGGTTTCCAGCGAGAGGCCAACAGCAGGGTCTACCACTGGTCAGCTGAGCAGTTGCAGAAAAGGTCTCTTGTAGCTTGTTGTATCCCTGTAGCTTGAACATGAAGCCAGGTGTATGACCCTTGGAGCCCGAGGTCTTCTGTTGTGCCAAACATGGAAATCGCCTAAGGAGAAGGACTGCTCCCTTTGTCCTGCATTGAACAGGAGCCGACGCCTTGAAAACTAATGACAAAGCGGCAAACGAGGAACTGTGCTCTAGCGGTTGCTGGCATTACATCTTTTTGGGAAAATACAACTCGACTGGAAACTTAACTATCCACCATTGATTACGTTCCTTTTCTTGGAATAAGAACCTATCCGGTCCTGAGGAGAACCCCACCCTAATTATAGGGGTTTGAAACGCGTCGACCATTTTTTCGTCCAGCATCTGGCCAATCTTTTTTTGCATTTAATTGGGTTCACAAGAGATCTTGTGAGAATTTCAACTACAATAAGTTTGCAAAAATATGAAAAGAAATATTTTGGACTGATTTGCTTTCCGTTGCTTGGACGCACTGTTATCTATTATTATTTGTTCTATTGTTGTGAATGGATGGTGTATGAATGAACGGCCAAGTGTGTTTGAAATCGCGGATTTAACTGTTTGTATATAATGTACATATAACTGTATGCTTTTTGTATTTTGTATTTTCCATGCACGATAAACAAGGTGCTAATAAGAAAAATGATATTTCCACAAAAAAGAATAAATTTGCTTAAAATATAAATAGGTTGTTTTTGCTTTAATCAAAGCAGCTTGTCTTTGAAACTCTAGTGTTGTTGGATCATAGTTCCAGGATTGGCTTTTGTTTTGTTTAATAAGGATGGGTTCCACAGCGTTATTCGTACAAGCGCCTTGAGACCCTTGCGGGTGAGTAGTGCGCTATACAAGTATCAATTTACATTTACCTACCAATCTCCTCTCAATGCCATACAGGAGGTTCAGATGGAAGATATAATTACAAATTAAGCCTGCTCTCTTCAACAAGATACAACGATAAACAACAATGAAGTATGCCTTCTACCTATTTCAAAAACAACAATAACTGTGCAGTCGACAAGTACAGAAACACAGATTTCAATTCAGATTCACAAGAAGAACAAGGTCTACGTCAATGTACCACAGATCGGGTCTTCATCTAATTTGAACCAGCCTGCTGAGCTACCTGAAGTAGACCGGATGGCATCTGGATACTTCATCGACCTTGATGACTTCTCTTGTGATGCATCAACGCCAACACCGCCCCCCCACCACTCCTGCCCTTCAAACTAAAGGTGCGTGTCTTCTATCCTTGGCTGAAAAGAGCATGCTTTATTTCTCCATGGTTACACCTTTGGATTAAAATTGCTTTGCTTCTCCTAGTCCTTTGAATTGGTTTTGAGCCTGTGTTCTTCCTTCTTCTAAATAGACATTTTGTCCCAGAATGCTCTGCAATACACACTGTAAATTTGGTTCTGAAACCATACGCATCATTACACCTTGAGGAAAGAAACTTGTCCCTGGTGAAATTTTAGCTGTTCCAGTTCCGCATGGGATTGTATGGGACAGGTATCATCTAATGTGTATTGTCCCACTGAACTCTTGCAAATTTCGCAGTTGTTTAAAATTTCTTTGAATGACATAATCAACCCCAGTACTATTTCTGATGATTGGGACATTTATATAGTATATGAATTGTTAGACAATCTAAAACATTCCACAGTGTTTTCTTCTGATGAGTTTTATAATGGTACAGCTCATTTTGATGAGACGTACTGTTTTCAACATGACTGTCATCATTTCCTAAACTTTACACAATGGGAACATTGCCGTCTAACCCCAAGGGTTAGTTCAAAAGCATTTGCACAGAAGTTTGATTATTTTTCTGGGTATAACACATCAGACCCAACCTAATTATATAATTGGCTTGCATCGTCACTTGCAATGAAAAATATGTTAACTGACAGAAGGCGGATTTCCTTTCCCAACTCTCTGTACAAGGTTTCGACTTTTGCAGGGATACAGTAGATGTAAAATATATCTGGGGGACTAGAGATTGGCGGGTTTCAGGGAACTGAGGCTTTATTCAGAGCCTGTGTAATGCAGATGATTTTCCGGGAACAAAACTGTGCAACAGACAACATGTCTTGGTTTAGCCAAGATAAAAGATTTGAACAAACCAAGGGTTCCCACTCTTACATGATTTTACAACTGGCAGTGGTTAACACCATATGAGGAAAACACTATTGATACTATGCTGTAAGAGTAGACATAACTCATTGGATCCCAATTTGAAGGGATGGTTAGCATGGCCGCTAGACACTAACAAGTTTCTGGATAGATTCCTAGGTAACATCAAGGGATTTACAGCCAACAGGCCTGACATGTGATATGTACAAATTGAACATTTTGGGGTGGTAACAATTCACAATGTTGGGAAGTTGTGCCTTGATTGGCAAACAACGTCAACACTGTCTCGGGTAAAACAGCACTTGTCCCTTCTAGCTGATGACCTGGACTTAGAAGACTTTTTAATGGTTCTTCAGAAACCACGTAAAAAGCGTGTCCTTTATGCTGTCTACAACGAGATATGGAAAATATCGCCAACAAGAAGCGACTGAAAGGCTGCGTGAGATTGACAGGGCCTACTTAGAACATGCTCTTGCAGTGGTGGACAACGGGATGACTACCTTGTCATCTAAACTTTATTCTTTAGGTAACATTGTCTCATCCACAATAGATGGGCTTCAGCAAGACTTGTCTACATTACGGCATGAGTTATTTCAACTTAGGTCAATTCTATTGTTAAGTTGGACACTACAGACATCACGTTCTGGTCATGTGCTATAGCGACACATTAACATCATTAATTTGTTCTCACCATACTACCTTTCAGAACAGCAGATAGCTATGGCACGGAAAGATGCGAAATAAACATTGTTACTTATTGAAAGGTTTGAGAAATTACCTTTTTGCCATTGCTGAGATAACATCTTTGGATTGGATAATCAATTGGTGCATTACACTGCCAATCTTGACTTTCCACTTTCAGTACTGTCTGCAACACCATCAAGTGGGCAGATATGAATATTTGGGTGAAGGGTTCATACACGAACAATCGGAGCTTCCTTTCACATTCCGGGGTTGGAATAAGGATACTGAAGTCTTTCCCAGCTGCTCAGACTGTGAGAATACTTTAAGGGGGTCCCTAGTATGTGAGCACATTTTGTTGCACGAGCCGTGCAATGCGCCTGTGGCAAACCTGTCTTGCTATTTGAAAGGGTCTCTGACAGCCATGATATGTCTGACTTTCAGATTACTCTCAAATGGAAGCTACTTGATGTTAAATAATCATGGTTGTTTTGGGATGAAGCCAGGGGGTGCCTATTTGGTGACTGTATCTTCCATTGTAACATGTTGCACACAAATCCTGTTTCTTCCTGCCATTGTAGTTAGGGAGGACAGGCAGTGGCATTCAATTAATCTTAAAAACATGCGATTTGATGCCCTGAGCAAACTGAACAAAAGGGGGTGGTAATGAACGGAGCATCTGAACCAATCAAACACTCACACCCAGTCAAAAGATCTGAGTTTAATCCATCACCGTTCTTTAGCACACTCTGCCACCCAAGTTCAGACATGGCTATATGCAAATCAGTCCGACCCTGTGCCTCATGGGAACAGTCCAGCCCGAACTGCCAAGCCATGCCTTCCCTGGACCGGAAACAAGCTTCCGAGGACCGGTTTCTGGCGTTACAGCCGTCTTCAGCCCGGCTTGCTTGAATCCAGTGGCAAAGTGAGCAACAGACTCACGCCTGAGCATACCCTGCCACACTTATGGCGGCCAAAAGCGGGTGGTAATGGACGGAGCATCTGAACCAATCAAACACTCACACCCAGTCAAAAGATCTGGGTTTAATCCATCACCGTTCTTTAGCCCACTTTGCCACCCCAGTTCAGACATGGCTATATTCAAATCAGTCTGACCCTGTGCCTCATGGGAACAGTCCAGCCCGAACTGCCAAGACATGCCTTCCCTGGACCGGAAACAAGCTTCCGAGGACAGGTTTCTGGCATTACATCCGTCTTCAGCCCGGCTTGCTTGAATCCAGTGGCAAAGTGAGCAAGGGACTCACGTCTGAGTATACCCTGCCACACTTATGGCGGTTAAAAGCGGTACAAAAGGGGGTGGTAATGGACGGAGCATCTGAACCAATCAAACACTCACACCCAGTCAAAAGATCTGGGTTTAATCCATCACCGTTCTTTAGCCCACTCTGACACCCCAGTTGAGACATGGCTATATGCAAATCAGTCGGACCCTGTGCATGGGAACAGTCCAGCCCGAACTGCCAAGCCTTGCCTCCCCTGGACCAGAAACAAGCTTCCGAGGACCGGTTTCTGGCATTACAGCCGTCTTCAGCCCGGCTTGCTTGAATCCAATGGCAAAGTGAGCAAGGGACTCACGTCTGAGCATACCCTGCCAACCTTATGGCGGCCAAAAGCGGTAAAAAAGGGGGTGGTAATGGACGGAGCATCTGAACCAATCAAACACTCACACCCAGTCAAAAGATCTGGGTTTAATCCATCACCGTTCTTTAGCACACTCTGCCACCCAAGTTCAGACATGGCTATATGCAAATCAGTCCGACCCTGTGCCTCATGGGAACAGTCCAGCCCGAACTGCCAAGCCATGCCTTCCCTGGACCGGAAACAAGCTTCCGAGGACCGGTTTCTGGCGTTACAGCCGTCTTCAGCCCGGCTTGCTTGAATCCAGTGGCAAAGAGAGCAAGGGACTCACGTCTGAGCATACCCTGCCACACTTATGGCGGCCAAAAGCGGTACAAAAGGGGGTGGTAATGGACGGAGCATCTGAACCAATCAAACACTCACACCCAGTCAAAAGATCTGGGTTTAATCCATCACCGTTCTTTAGCCCACTCTGCCACCCCAGTTCAGACATGGCTATATGCAAATCAGTCTGACCCTGTGCCTCATGGGAACAGTCCAGCCCGAACTGCCAAGCCATGCCTTCCCTGGACCGGAAACAAGCTTCAGAGGACCGGTTTCTGGCATTACAGCCGTCTTCAGCCCGGCTTGCTTGAATCCAGTGGCAAAATGAGCAAGGGACTCACGTCTGAGCATACCCTGCCACACTTATGGCGGCCAAAAGTGGTACAAAAGGGGGTGGTAATGGATTGAGCATCTGAACCAATCAAACACTCACACCCAGTCAAAAGATCTGGGTTTAATCCATCACCGTTCTTTAGCCCACTCTGCCACCCCAGTTCAGACATGGCTATAAGCAAATCAGTCTGACCCTGTGCCTCATGGGAACAGTCCAGCCCGAACTGCCAAGCCATGCCTTCCCTGGACCGGAAACAAGCTTCCGAGGACCGGTTTCTGGCATTACAGCCGTCTTCAGCCCGGCTTGCTTGAATCCAGTGGCAAAGTGAGCAAGGGACTCACGTCTGAGCATACCCTGCCACACTTATGGCGGCCAAAAGTGGTACAAAAGGGGGTGGTAATGGACGGAGCATCTGAACCAATCAAACACTCACACCCAGTCAAAAGATCTGGGTTTAATCCATCACCGTTCTTTAGCCCACTCTGCCACCCCAGATCAGACATGGCTATATGCAAATCAGTCTGACCCTGTGCCTCATGGGAACAGTCCAGCCCGATCTGCCAAGCCATGCCTTTCCTTGACCGGAAACAAGCTTCCGAGGACCAGTTCTGGCATTACAGCTGTCTTCAGCCCGGCTTGCTTGAATCCAGTGGCAAAGAGAGCAAGGGACTCACGTCTGAGCATACCCTGCCACACTTATGGCGGCCAAAAGCGGTACAAAAGGGGGTGGTAATGGACGGAGCATCTGAACCAATAAAACACTCACACCCAGTTAAAAGATCTGGGTTTTATCCATCACCGTTCTTTAGCCCACTCTGCCACCCCAGTTCAGACATGGCTATATGCAAATCAGTCTGACCCTGTGCCTCATGGGAACAGTCCAGCCTATAGCCATGTCTGAACTGGGGTGGCAGAGTGGGCTAAAGAACGGTGATGGATTAAACCCAGATCTTTTGACTGGGTGTGAGTGCTTGATTGATTCAGATGCTCTGTCCATCACCACCCCCTTTTGTACCGCTGAGCAAACTGAAAGCCTTATTATTTCACAAAGATGTGGCCTTAACTTTGGCCAAGGAGATGTTTGATCTTCAGGTGGCGCGTTCCTATTCAGAGATCCAGGCGCTTCTCCGTACCAACTTCCTATGACATTTGAGGGAGCTGGTCCATCATATTTGTAACATGCCTAGTATGACTGGAATTGCAAGGTATTTTAGGAGCATTGGCTCCGGATTGGTCAGAACCTTCCAGACGGTGTTTGGAGTTATTCCATCATTTATCCACTCTGTCCTCGGAAGCATCTTTGGAGGTCTTCCACTGGTCCTGGTCCTAGTTGCAGGGATATTGCTGTTATTATTTTTGTTCTGCAATGGATGTCCCAGTTCAAGATCAAATGGAGCTAGAACTGACTCACGTCCTCTTGTGCCATGAAAGCATGGTGCATTTCTTTAAACACTCCTTTGCTTCATGAACTGGATGAGCATTGGTTACGGTCTTTCTGGACTGTATGGCTTTAATGTATACAGACTGTGGTCCGCTGCCTCTTGGGCACTGAGGAGTGTGCCCTGAATACGTGCTTGGGGTCTCAATTGGTTGACTCTGCAGACATACAGGTACTGCTGGACCCACTGAAGGCCCATCTGTGCAGCTGTTCTCTGGGGATACCTTTCCTGCGTTCTATGAGCTTCCCTGGGTTGCTTCCCTAGTGGTTTGGATCTAGGCTAAGTTTCACTGGAACATCAATTGGTTGTATTTCCTCCCTCAGCGGTTGCTGTGGGTGGTGGATGGGAATATATTTGCTCTATTAATTTGCTTCGAGGTATGCCTCTGGGAACATCATCTGCGGACGCTGGGAACAGCAATGTTTTGTCTATCACTCGAAACAAATGAACATCTGGCTCTGCATATGGTGGGAACTTTTATTTAGCCTGTTTTTAACTGCAAAATTTCTTTAAAAGTTAATTCCATTTTTATTACTTTTATATTTTTAAACAGCTATTGGATTTCTTTATGCTTTGGGTATTCAAATAGTATGAGTGACCTGATTTTTAAGGCGATTTTATCATCCTTTTATCATATACGCTTTTAGATGCTGATGTATTCTAATGGTGGGATTAGTTGCTTTAGATAGCCTATTCACCGACCTATGTACAAGGAGTGAGTGTCATGTTAGGCCTGGTAGGAAATAGTGCTATTTTAACACAAACACGGTCTCTTTCCTAAAGTTACCTTCACTTTGTCACCTCAACTTTTGACACACATTTGCGACACTTAGGTTTGTTTCTATGAAACACCTACCTTGCTGACACACAGGACTTGGGGCCCGATGTAGGTAATTCCTATTTACCTACTCTTAAATACCGAATCATACCGATTCGGTATTTAAGAGTAGGTAAATAGGAAGGGGGCAGATGTAGGTAATTCTTATTTTAGAATTACCGAATCTGTATGATTCGGTATTTACCGATTCGGTAAATACCGAATCGGTATTTCCTATTGATTCCTATGGGCCTTGAAGCCCATAGGAATCAATGGGAAATACCGATTCGGTATTTACCGAATCGGTAAATACCGAATCCTGCAAGGGTGCAGGGGGTGTCACTTTGACACCCTCTAGCACCCCAAGTACAGGCATGTGTGCCATATGGCGCACATACATGCCCTAAGGGCATGTCTGTGTGTCACATGGCACAGGTGTACATGCACAGATGTGCATGTACACCTGTATTCGGTATTTTATCACCCAATAGGATTGGGTGGTAAAATACCGAATTCTGAAGGCCTGTAGCACTGTAAACAGTGCTACCTACATCTGGAATTTACCGAATCGGTAAAATTACCGATTCGGTATTTTACAGAATCGGTAAATTTACCGATTCGGTAAATTTACAGATTGTGCAAAATATTGCCTCCTACTTCTCAATCACCAAATACCGGTCGGTAACGGCCGAATTCGTCCGTTACCGACCGGTATTTGGTGACCTACATCGGGTCCATGGTGAGAACACTATTGCACTGCCTAGGCACTACATGCAAGGCCCTCTCTTTCATGATACAAATGTTTTTGTTATTACATACATATAGCAACAGAGCTATCTGTAGAATACAACCAATGGCAGCCTGACCACAATCTCGGCGCAAGGCAAGGATGCTTTTTTCTATATATAGCCTTTTGTTTCAAAATACAATCAGAGGGGACGCGCCTGCTGATTTCGAGGGGTACCTGCATACTTAACCTTTTGCCTAACAGCTGACTGACATCTCAGTGAGGGGTGTCCAGTTCCTGACCAAGACACAGTTCTACATTCTTACCCACCAGGTAAAGGAGTTAGATCATTCAGAAGGGGGTTTCGAGGCAGACCGTACATTCACACCCTAGACACTTAAGTTATGGTTTGCATTGTAGGAGTATGCTAGATTCTTTAAATACTGTATATGTATGCATATATAAGTTGTCTCTTCGTTCTATTCACTGTTTTGACACTGATTATAACTTTTGTCTGCTTGTGCCTATTAATTATTGCAGCACATATTTACTATACAAGAACCACTATGATTCAATAAGTATTGAAAAATGTCCCTTTGTGTAATCTTTGTATATTTCTCTGAGCGAAAGAGAGCACGAGTAACTGGGCAAAAAGGTCTAGGCCTGTCATCACGGTTCCTGAGGGGACAGGGTTGTCATGTTCAGTAGTTTCCAGAATTATTCGCTCCCTGTTTAAGTTTAGGGGGGCTAACGGTGGCACTTTGAGCTAGCTGGTTTAAGGGGCAACATATCCTGTGGGAGTGCATAAAATCAGCCAGGCACCATCCCAAATTTATGTTGTCAGCAAACACCCAGTTCCTACTGATTAGTGGAAACTACATGACACACCCTCCGCAATGGTTCAACCCTCCCCGACCCATTTTGAGTTAGTTTCCATTAGCAAAGTCAATATTTCTTTAAGCAGCAACCGATTGCCTTTCCCAAAGCTTGTTAGTGCTGATGTCCTGTGTTGTGTTTCTGAAGCCCAAGCCTTTGCAATGACGACACTGAGATTTCTACAGACTCCCTGGCAGAGTTGGACTCTGATACCATTGTGTTGCAGAGTTGATTCTGTAATATGATAATCCTTGGGAGGGGACTGCAACAGACACACTAGTGCTAAAACCCAAGCCTCTCTGTGCAGCTACGGAGTGCTCCCTCCTTTCCGCTCACATACCTTGACAGAAAGCCAAGAAAGGAAACTACAGTAAAATCTGTTGTAGTTCTTGCATGGTTACCCCACTTTTTGCTGGTGTTAGGATCCCTCTTGCATAGTTACCCTCATTAGGTCTCGCCTGATCCAGCTCATGCGCTGTCTGCGAGACATTTAGTGTGTGGGCTTTTAAAAGTCCTACCACAGCTTTTTGGCTGGCATAGAGCGTGCGGTTACGCGCACAATGACGAGAAGAGGCGCCATCTGGCTTTCTTCGCTTGTCATGGTGTGCGCACATCACACTACACTCGCCAGCCTGCTTTCACTTTTGTTGTCACGCCCGCGCACACCACTCGCGTCCTTTTTTTTCTTTTAGCGGGCGCGCACACAACTCCTGCTTGTTGGCAGTGGTTAACGTTACGAGTGTAGACAGCCTGTTGATGGATGCGTTTCTCCCTTTCCTTCTCTGCTGCCCACTTTATCAGAGTTTGGTTTCTACAGAAATGTCTTGGTTTTTCCACTGAGGGAGAAATGTGCTGAAGGTAAGATGCTTCTGCATCGAGCTGTGAAGTTCCTCGCACTGAGCAGTCACATTCCACGGGCCGCAGTCACTCCGCGCTCCACTCCGGGGCTGTCAGTCCTCTGTGGTAATACAGTCTCTGGGTGCCGCACGGCCGGCGAGTATAGTCAGTAACAAGCAGGGTGTTTAGGTAGGGAAGTCTCGTCCCTACGTATGAGATCTCTTTGTAGTTTGCTGAGGTAACTTGCGTCTACATGCTGCCTGTTGATGACGTATCCTGATTTTCTCAACATCACTCTAATTGCACCAGTGCTGTCTTTTACCCCACTCCTGTCCACCCTATTCCATCTCCCAAGCTGTGGCCCCACCCCGCATCTTTGGACCGCTGAGCGTGTTTATTTGGACACATGATTGACTTTTGATTTCTCACCGCCACTTCAGCATCTCTTGTGGACAGTCTAACTTCCCTAGTTTAAAGTGGATGAATGTTTGATAACCTTCAGAATAAAGATTGTCAGGTGAGAATGTTTGAAGGGGACACTGCCTTCATTGAGGCTTTCGGCTGCACTCCTAGAAGTTATCGCCAGGTTCTACTACATTGCCCAAACACTAAGGGAATATGCAAGAACCCTCCCTGTTGGAATGTCAGCATCATTTACACAACATCCTCCTGGAAGCCTCCACTATGTACAGCTGAACGGACGTTAAGTAAGAGATCTAATTAACACCCTACTGTGAGTAGTGCTCTAGGAGAAGACCCTTCTACACCTGCAGAGCTGTCTCTTGGTCTCGTCTATCCCCATGGAGTAGTCTTTCGGAGGCTTCCTAATCTGTGATCCCACCACCAACTTCCTCCTGTAAGAAGTGAAAACTCCTGCTGAAGTCTGAGGACTGAATGCTCTCCCTGCCCTAACACTTGTTCGTGCAGATCCTGTCCTCTTTTTCTCAGACCAGTAGCGCCGTTGCTCCTGCAGTCCTTTTTCTCGTCTTTCAGGAGGGTACTTGGAGTTGTGAGGCCACCTTCATATTGAAGACGCATCACAAACCCCTTGTCCTTGCTGCTCCTATAAAACACCATTTATATGAAGGCAAACACTGAAGTCAACCAAAAATCATTGAGAAAGGCTAAAATCTAATCCACAGCTATGACTCCCTTGTCACTCGCTCGTCAAGTATCTCTGGTAAGTAGGCAGGTTTAGCAACTGTTGCCATGGAACCAGTGAATCTTCTCTGTTGCTGCCCTATGCAGCGTTGACCTCTGTAAAGTTTGGCCTATTATTTTTATAAAAGAACATGGTAAGGATCAAAGAAGTAAGGCAAGGATGTGCAAGATGATTGATTGACTTCGCTCTTTGAGTCTGGTGTGAACATTGGTTACTTTCTAAACTGTTGCAGCGCTTGTCGCAAGAGGCCAAGTTAAAGGCCGGTGTCACGGTGATGGTCGCCAACAGCCAGGCAAAGACCAAGCAGGCACTGCGGATGCTGGACTCCATGACCTGTTGATGCCATGGTGAGTTTGTCCGATTGAGTCTCACTGCCTATCCACAAATTAAGGAGTCCTAACACTGTCTATGCTAGGTGCTGGTGTTGAAGAGACAGTCCTCATCTGAATGTGTGCCAGTGTTTCAAGCAATGCTGATCAACATTCCAAACATAATAACAAAAGATCTTCTAAAGTAATGCACAGCCTCTGATCATCAACACGTATCGAAGCCAGAAGGTCACATGGATTCATCCTGTATTAATTGGCTCAGATTTAAGATCTGAGATTATCCTGAACTGCTGCAGGAGTTTTAAGTCAGGCAGCGACTGAGCCCTTGGACTACCCTGGAGTGTCAATGATCAGAATATGAAGCATGCGGGCAGTGTATTGGTGTCATGTGTGAAGTAAATTGGGGTGTTAGTCTTTCTAATTGTATTGGCATTCACTTTCACTTAATCCATGATCAAGACACATGACACAGGCGTTCTCTGCCATTGTCTGCAGAAAGGGCTGGAAACGACTGGGCACAGTTTGTGTCCTCTCTGCTTGGACCAGGATTGCTACCAGCACTGACCATCAGCACTGTGTGCTCTGCTGAAGAGGACCTCTGTTTAAAGGTCTGTATCAATCCATCATGATCAGCGGAGAAGAGGTTCTCCTATTTCTTAGAGTGGAATTCATATCAATGTTTCGTTAATACAAGCTCTTGTCTGCTTCTCTTATCCAGATTTGAGTTGAAAATGTAGCAAATCTGGCCATATTTATTTTCGTTCCTCTGGTGAGAACATTTCCTCTTAACTACATCCCCCATCAACTTCTTAAAAGTCCATCAGTAGAATTTCATTTAATTTCTTAATCTTTTACCAAAACGCTTTGAGATTCATCATATAAACAGCTATAATAAAATCTACAGAAATATAAAGCAGAAAAACGTTGTTAGGCAGACAGGTGAGGTAGCAGCAAAGAGGTAGACGTGTAAGAGAATGGGTTTTAGGTAAGCATTTTAAGAGATACAAGGGATGAGACCAGGAAACCTGGGGGCATATTACCAGCGAGTAGCGATATTTATCGCTAACAAGGGATAGCAACGTTTTTTTTATCGCTAAGCATCGCCGGAAATTATCGCTGATATATTGTGCTGTTAGCAACGTTTAGCTCCAAAGCGATACATTTTCCGGCGATAGCGTGAATATCGCTGAGAATACAGCGATATTCACGCATTAGCGACGAAATGCTCTTAGCCATGTTATCCACCTCCCATTGGATAACATGGCTAAGTACTGGTCTGGGCAGGCGTTAGTTTATGGAGATATTCGCCTTTAGCGAGAATATTTCCATCGCTACGCCTGCCTTGCTTATAGGCGATAGCGACATTAGCAACTGCTTTCAGTCGCTAACAGGTTGGGTACGCCCACTTTGCATGTCATTAGCGATAAATATCGCTGACATGCAAAGCAGGCCCCAAACCGCTCGCTATCGCCTAAAAGCTGTCGTTAACTGCTGTTAGCGACAGCTTGCTAATGGAGCGATAGAATTATCGCCTATCGCCACCCTTGGTAACATGCCCCCACTTGTTTTCTTTTAGCGCACGCGTGCACAATTCCTGGGCTTGTTTTTTTAACTTTCACTTTTTTTGTCATGCAGGCCCGTGAAGTGTGCCCCTCTGTCAATGTTCTCACATGCTGGACACTTGCTTCCTCTGTGATTGACTGTCTGCCAACCACCAGTGCAACAGTGGCTAGACCTCTGCATCCAAGAGTTGGGACTACCCTTCTTGCCTTTCAAAATTTTGCTCCACACCATACAAACCAGGTGTTTGACAGCCAGCAAGGTTTATGGGGTCTAGTTTGACGTCCCCCTCGGAATTTCACAGCGAAAACACGGTCAAACACTGCAAGTACTGTCTCACCACGCTCCATCCCTGAGCCCCCAGAGTTCATATTAGAGCCCCAACATGATGAGAGAGTGACAGCTCCAAGCCTGAGGTTCAGCATATACGACAAATCAAACCAAGCTGGATCGCTTCTCTTAAAAGACGGCACACCCCACCACTAGGATCGCTTCCGCTAAAAGACGGCACACCCCACCACTGAGTGGGCTTTTAGACTGTCTTTTTATTGTCCTGCACTACACAGTCGTTGATTCATTAAAATGGCAGACCTAAGCGGCCACAAATGACATCACCTCCATCCAGTCCTATCAGACGCAGTCCATCCTATCAACTGCATCCAGTGCTGCTAGCTGCAACCACAGCTATCAATTTCATTAAGTGGTATCTGTTTCATTCACTACCATCAACTGCACTTACCACAAGCAGGCCTTACAGTGAAAATATGAGAAAACAAGCACAGCCGTGTAAATCATGACATCAATACATGCACACTAGGCTCTGGCTCCAGCAATGGATGATTGTATTGTACTACTAGTTGTAAAGCTCTTTCTTACCCTTTGAAAGCCCAAACCACTTTTAGGATGGTCCTATTGCACTATTTATACAGCGCTTCATATACCCAGCGAGTTTATGAAGCGCTCTGGTTTGCATGGCGTTCTGGTGCACCATCTGAAAAGGGTAGCTCCCAAAGTCAGTTTGATACACATATGTAATACGGCAAAACGATTATTCCTTCTGTTACGCTTGCCATGTGTGACTGTGAGCACATAGATACTGATTAACCGAGGGCACGCATCATAATTGTGGGATTGTGTCTTGATTACTGAAACACATGTATCTGGCTATACAACTACCAAATTCAAAAGCTTCAATTTTTTTTTTAAATGTGCGCTGAGTATTCCTTGGCTTACGAAGATGGGCACCTATCACCGGCCACTTGAATCAATTACATTAGCTTCCTGTTCACAAAGGCATCAAATTCAAAAGCCAAAGTATCTGTCATAAAGCAACTGGCAACAGCACCTCATTTATAAAGAAGATGATGCAGAAACAGGTGTTGTGTTTTTTCCTGTTGCAACAGCAAGGTTATTGAAATCGCCCCCTTTCTCGCTTCACCTCATTGCACATTACTTGTGCTTTGGGAAATCTCTGAAAACGTTTCTTTTTGTTGACTAATGAATTTGCGGGCCTGTTTCTCAGTACTGAGTGATAGAGCATCAACCAACACCACCACTGCATCACTCACCTTCACCACAGCATCACTCAGCACCACCACATCACTCAGGAACACCACAGCATCACTCGAATCCACCACAGCATCACTCAGCACCACCACTGCGTCACTCAAATCCACCACATCATCACTCAGCACCACCACAGCATCCCTCAGGGCCACCACAGCATCACTCACCTTCACCACAGCATCACTCAGCACCACCACATCACTCAGGAACACCACAGCATCATTCGAATCCACCACAGAATCACTCAGCACCACCACAGCATCAGTCAGCACCACCACATCATCACTCAGCACCACCACAGCATCACTCAGGGCTGCCACAGCATCACTCAGCACCCCCACAGCATCACTCAGCACCACCACATCACTCAGGAACACCACAGCATCACTCAGCACCACCACAGCATCAATCAGCACCACCACATCATCACTCAGTACCACCACAGCATCACTTAGCACCACCACAGCATCACTCGGGCCACCACAGGATCACTCACCTTCACCACAGCATCACTCAGCATAACCACAGCATCACTCAGTACCACCACAGCATCACTATGCGCTACCACAGCATCACTCAGCACCATCACAGCATCACTCAGCACCACCACAACATCACTCAGCACCACCACAGCATCAGTCAACATCACCACAGCATCACTCAGCACCACCACAGCATCACTCAGCACCACAACATCACTCGGTGCCACCACAACATCACTCAGCGCCACCACAACATCACTCAGCGCAACTGCAGCAACACTCAGCACCACGACAGCATCAGTCAGCACCACGACAGCATCAATCAGGGCCAGAATAGCATCACTCAATGCCACCACAGCATAACTCAGGGCCAGCACAGCATCACTCAATGACACAACAGCATCACTTAGTGCTTCTTACACTTTTTAATTACAACTTCTCAGCATGCTGCACAGCAGCCACACTTCTCTACAGCACAGCTTAGAAACATTGCCAAAATCAATAGTTCTGCCTAAACACTTATAAGGCACCCCAATGCATCGCCAATAGGTCTCGCCTTTGGGACATTATAAATGTTTAGTTATCCAGCACAAAATCCTAGATTAGACAGCATCAAGTGCTGCATGGCTATTTACTTATAAGGTCTCAAAAGCGAGACCTATTGGCTATGCCAATGCTTGTTTTTTTTACTGGCGTCAATATGTTTTTTTGACTAGTATGACTAGGATCCTGCTAATCAGGACTCCAGTCCCTGTGCTTCCTCCCTAAATTGGCCATGGTAAGTACTTCTGTGCCTCTACAATTGGCTCCTGGTGTACCCTTGTCAGTAAAACACACAAGATGATGGACGGAATGTTGCACAATGGCAAAACATTCACCCCCCGTCACAGATCTGGGTTTAATCCATCGTTATTTTGTTCACCAAACCACCCCAGTTCAGATATGGCCATATGCAAATCAGCCTTGCCCCTGTGCCTCATGGGAACAATCCAACCCGAACTGCCAAGCCATGTCTTCCCTGGAACAGAATCAAGCATCCTAAGATCGGTTTCTGACTATCAGCCGTCTTCAGCCAGGATAGCTTGACTCCAGTGGCGTAGTGAGCACGGGACCCACGTCTGGGCATGCCCTTCCCACATAGGGTGAACAGCAAAACACACAAGTTGATGGGCGGAATGTTGCACAATGGCAAAACATTCACCCCTAGTCACAGATCTGGGTTTAAGCCATCGTTATTTTGCTCACCAAGCCACCCCAGTTCAGACATGGCCATATGGAAATCAGTCTTGACCCTGTGCCTCATGGGAACAGTCCAGCCCGAACTGCCAAGCCTAGCCAGGATGCTTGATTCCGGTCCAGGGAAGACATGGCTTGGCAGTTCGGGCTGGACTGTTCCCATGAGGCACAGGGCCAAGGCTGATCTGCACTGGGGTGACTTGGTGAGCAAAATAACGATGGACTAAACCCAGATCTGTGACTGGGGGTGAATGTTTTGCCATTGTGCAACATTCCATCCATCATCTTGTGTGTTTTGCTGTTCACCCTATGTGAGAAGGGTATGACCAGACGTGGGTCCCGTGCTGACTACGCCACTGGAGTCAAGCTTTCCTGGCTGAAGATGGCTGATAGACAGACACCGGTCCTAGGAAGCATGATTCCGGTCCAGGGAAGACATGGCTTGGCAGTTCGGTCTGGACTGTTCCCATGAGGCACAGGGTCAAGACTGATTTGCATATGGCTATGTCTGAACTGGGGTGGCTTGGTGAGCAAAATAACGATAGATTAAACCCAGATCTGTGACTGGGGGTGAATGTTTTGCCATTGTGCAACATTCCATCCATCATCTTGTATGTTTTGCTGTTCACCCTATGTGAGAAGGGTATGACCAGACGTGGGTCCCGTGCTGACTACGCCACTGGAGTCAAGCTTTCCTGGCTGAAGATGGCTGAAAGACAGACACCGGTCCTAGGAAGCTTGATTCCGGTCCAGGGAAGACATGGCTTGGCAGTTCGGTCTGGACTGTTCCCATGAGGCACAGGGTCAAGACTGATTTGCATATAGCCATGTCTGAACTGGGGTGGCTTGGTGAGCAAAATAACGATAGATTAAACCCAGATCTGTGACTGGGGGTGAATGTTTTGCCATTGTGCAACATTCCGTCCATCATCTTGTGTGTTTTGCTGTACCCTTGTCAGTCCCTAGTATATGGGCATAGGGCATAGGTACACCAGGGGTCTCTCGTGGGCTGCAGCATGTATTATGCCACCCATGAGAGACCATTCAAACTGTGACTACAGTCCTGCCACTGCAGCCTGTGACAGTTGGTTCTTGTACCTCCCACTACTGATCTAAGTTTTCTTATATCTGAGGTCACTACACTTAAACCTATAAGTCACCCTTATAGCAGGCCTTTCAGGCCTGAAATCAGGATGCTTGGTTATAAGTGTGTGGGTGCCCCTGCATGAGCAGGACACCCCTACGAACCCCAGAGTTGATTCTCCAGGCTTTATAAGTGCGGCCAGCCATTTTGATACATATAGTGGCCATCCGTCACTATGCGATGGTTAACTATGTAGTGGATGTGCCGAACCTGGGCATGTTCGGTATCAAACATGTTTGAATCGTGCTTAAGCACCATTACCAGTGTTGGGGGTTTGATTCCATGCACTGGGGTGGGGGTCTCCTTCAGGAACCCCCAATACTCCCGGTAACAGCCTATCAGGGTCTGCCAGCAAGCTAGTGCTGCTGCCGACCCCAGACATGATTCTGCCCTCCTGCTGCTGAGCTGAGCTCGAGCAGGGGAAGGTAGAACAATGGGGTTCCTGTCACATAGAGGTGTGACTACCTCCCAGACAGGCTTGAGTGTATTCGGCTTGGGTTGGGGCGCTTGCCAGCACCACCAGACTGCTTTAAAGGGGAGTATCCTCCTCGCTGTCCAACCCCACCACTGGGAAGGACCCCTGATTCATCCTAACGCCCTCCTTAGGGTATTTAAAGACTTACCTGTGGATGGCTCCTCAGATTTGTAATGGGACAAGACTCAAGCTTGAAACCACGTCACTCTTCGACCGTCTGGACACTTGGACTTCGCCTGGAACCAAGACTGCATCAAGGAAGAGTCCTGCTGCTCTTGGTCTCGCTGTTCTGCAAGTCTTCTTCATTGTCTGTGCTTCTTCCAGGATCTTCAACAGACCTGCAGGTACCACAATGAAGCTGACTGGTCTGCTGCTCCAGACAACCCATGGACTTCGAAAGGCTCAGTAACACAGATGGTGGTTCTGTAACTCCCTCGAGGCCTGACCTGTCCTCTCTGCAATTTGGAGGCCAGTATCCCTTATCTGAACCACTGGGACCAAATCCCTATGTACCGTGTCAACTTACCATTACCAAGGCTTGTTTGCTCTGCACTCTAGAGATCTTCAGGCTACAAGAAGCTCCAGCCTCCAGCATCTCTTCCTGCCAAGTACAGCGCCCTAAGCGCATCCTCTGCACCATGGGCCTTCCTTCTTGGTGAGCTGCTCAAGGTCCTCTTACGACTCCTGTGCCTCCAGCCTGTGGGTCCTCTTGAGGTTCTTCTGCTCCAGTGGGCTCCTCTGCTTCCCCGGGCCTGCTCTGACTCTCCTGCTTGTGGTGAGTCCCTTGGACCTTACTGGTCCCAATGTTGCTCCGGATTCAGTTTCCACACCTGCTGCAGCTGCTAAGGCTTATTGGTGTTTCCGCCGGACACCGAACCCTGGTTCTCGACTTCCGACGTGGGACAGCTCGTGCATGGCTCCTGTTCTTCCTCAGCATCACCATGACAAGAGCAATCCATTCTAAATCCTGGTTCAATCCTGAACTCAATAATGAAAGAAGACAACTTACACTAGCAGAAAGAACATGGAGACAACACCCCTCGCCTTCTCATTTAGCCCTCCTCAGATCAATATACAAGAAGCATATTTTCATGGAAAAAGCATCTTTATTTCATTTCCAATTGATTTGTGCTAAAAATATGATTACAAACAAGGAGGTACCCTTTTTCAACTGGAAAAGGGAGGGGGTGTATAATACAACAACAATTAAAGAGCTCCCTTTCCCTGCAGGGAAAGGGAGCTCTTTAATTTTTGTCGTGCTAAAAATATGCCCAGAGAACTCTTTAACATTGTCAGAAGACAAACTTCATCTGCCCCTCCTGAACAGCCTCTAACGTAAAATGTGAAGAAATTGCCAACTTCTTCACGGAAAAAAATGCATGTATTGATCAATCCTTCCCGCAAATATTGGCCTTGCCCAGTCCCCAAATTTCTCTTGACATCCCCCCTTTCTCCACATCTACCCATCCTCCTAATCCTGTCCTTCACCATTCTACTCCAACTGGTTCTGGCGATATCCTTTCCAACACACAATTGAAAAATAACCCCACCTGGACTAATCTCAAACCCATGACGGAGCTCAAAGTCTTTCACATCATTGCAAAATTAAAGCCGACCTCGCATACCAAAGACCCACTCCTGACAGAGCTAGTATATAACCATAACCACATCATTGCCCCATGTTGGACAAAGATTATTTTTATTTTTATTTATTTCATTTTATTTTTGGTGTTTTATAGAGCGCGGACATGACCCTGAGTGGGGTATCAGAGCGCTTTAAATTAGTATATCTATCAACAATTTTGTTACCAAGTCATCAGTAGTTGTACACTATTTGCGAAAACAATGATGCTTACAACAAAAACCAAAAACACATAAATACAGTACCCCGAAAAGGTTAATGTTCGGTGAGAGGTAGCATGCATATGATCATGGGGATCCATGATATTGACGAATCTGTTGCGATTATGCTAGGTATTTAATCATGTAAAAAGATTTGGCTTCCTTTTTGAAAGCGGAGATGACGAAATTCTTCTAATGTTAAGGGGGAGAGCGTTCCAAATTCTAGGCGCTGCACCAAAGAACGCTCGGTCATAAGTTCTTTTCTCACAGAAACGGGCCGGTTTCAGTAGTAGATCTCCCTGACTCCGTGATACGCGGGATCCTCCTGATAGTGTAATTTTCTGGGCTAGGTATGCTGGTGTTTTGCAATGAATCGCTTTATGGGTAATACATGCCATTTTCAGTTGTATTCTTGCGTCGTAAGGCAACCAGTTAAGCGATTTCAGATAAGGGGTGATGTGGTCCAATTTCCTGGAGCCCGTTATAAGTCTTGCGGCCGCCTTGAGACTGGCTTTCAGTGGGGCTGTTGAAATCTTGGGGGGACCAGCTAGGGTTATGCAACCGTACTCGATCCTTGAAATTACTAGTGCCTGGACTGCAGTTTTAAAGTCTGTCTTATTTAGGAAGGGTTTCAGTTTTCTAAGGTAGCTTAGGTGGAACTGGGCATTTTTTGCCATTGCGTTGATATGCAACAGCACATTCAGATTTTTGTCTAGTATAGTTCCCAAGGATTTGGTAGAATCAACAATCCTCGGCATACAGTTTAGTGCTGTGATCAGCTTGGTCCACTCTAGGTCATTCATGGCGCTTTTCTGTGGGTGAATCATCAGGAATTCGTTTTTATGAGGGTTAAGCTTTAAGTGATTACTGGTTAGCCAATGGATGGTACTCTTTAGAGCTTGGTTCATGATATCTATCTCTTCTGTCACTGTAATCTTGATGTACAGTTGTGTGTCATCTGTGTACATGTGGAAAGAGATGTTAGCTCATTGTAATGTTTCTGTGAGTGGCTCTACGTACAAATTGAATAGTGCGGGTGATAGTGTTGAGCCCTGGGGCACCCCAATCGCATTTCTGGACGAAGCTGATAGTGTTTGGTTAACTGTAAATGTTTGGGTTCTATTCTCTAGGAAAGATCTAAACCATTTCAGGACTGTACCTTCTAAACCCATCTTATTTTTCATGCAATCAAGTATTTTGGCATGAATCACCGTGTCGAATGCCTAAGAGAGGTCGAGCAGGATTAAGAGACAGGTTTCGTTGCGGTCAAGGGCTAGTAGAGAATTATCCACGATGTGCAGAATCGCTGTTTCAGTACTATGGTTTGGTCTAAAACCTTATTGGCAGTCATTCAGCAGTTGAATTCAGAGATATGATGGCTCAATTGTTGTTGTACGCATTTTTCCAGGACTTTGGCTAGCATGGGGATGTTTGTTACTGGTCTAAAATTGTTGGGGTCAGAAGGGTTCTCTGTTGGTTTTTTTAAGATTGGGTTGACTTCCCCTGTTTTTAGGCAGTCCAACATTGAGCCTTGTGCCAGTGAAACATTGATGATCTTTGTCCATGAGGGAATGAGCAATTGATTTATTGAAGACCGACACTTTGCAGGTAAAGGATCGTTGTAGTGATTGTTTGGTTTAATGATCAGGATGATCTTTGCAATGTCTAGATCACTGATAGGCTTGAATTCTGACCATCCCACATTATTTTTGGGCCTTTCCAGAACTGGAGTGATCTTAGTAATACAAGGGTCTTCAGCTGCTTTTCTGAGCTCCGCCTTCATTCATTATTAACACCTCCTTTGCCTCTGGGTGTTTCCCTGACTCCCTTCAACTTGGGCAAATCACTCCCATTCTTAAAAACCTAAAGGCCGACCCTAATGATCCTAATAACCTCCGTCCCATCTCTAACTTCCCACTCCTAGCCAAAACCATGGAGAAATGTGTCTTACATCAACCCGACAGCCACATGGGAAAATGCAACTTACTTGACTCATTTCAATCTAGTTTCAGGAAAGGCTTTAGTACCGAAACTGCTATGCTGAACATTGTCGACAACATTCCCGCACTCTCTCAATTGTTTTGCGGGCTCCATACTCTTCAGGCTTGTATAAAATTGTCCTGATGATGATCCCAATATTGTTGTAGTAGGATCTGTAGTGTAGTTCCTATATTCCCAATAGGCTCTGCGCATTGGAATAACATAAACGATAGTTTAGACGTGGGACTTAGGTCGACTGGGTTTCTATTGAATATGTTAGACTTAATTATGAATGCCAGCTAGCTCAGAGGTCAATAGAAACTATCTCGAGTAAACAAGAAGGTGTTAACTTCCTGAATAGACAAGAAGGGATTAGTTTCTGACAACCGCATAAACATGAGAACTTTGCTCCCTTCAGAATAAGGAGTATATCTCCAGAGTCGCGGAAACAATAGATAACTATTTTACTCAGTCAATCGTGCATGCTTAGTTTCACTAGAAGTGCAGAGAAACAGAGAGACTGGCGTTTTCAATAACAGAGGTTATTTATTGAACAGTCTTCTTTCTCATGCAAGAGAAGTGAGTTGCCACAATTGCAATACTTGTTATAGAGTAAAGTGCGTACAGTAAAAGGAGTATTATGAAATAATACTGTAAAAGCCTGGTATGGTTTCTAAGCCATACGGTATTTAAAATAGATAAAATATATACATAGATAAATTCATAACTAAACGTACTCAACTGGTGCTTCTAAGATACGCTTACCCCGGTGTACCTAACCTAAGCCTAGTACGTGGGAAGGAGTAAGTGAGCTGCAGTTTTAATTAAGATAGTTTCTGCCAAGAATCTGAAACAAGAAATCTCTAAGGGTCTAATCAGCTCCGTACCTTGGTTATAGAATGAAGGAGGCCTTGTATCTCTCTCTCAGGACTCGATCTCCCAGCAACCCACAAGGGTGACAGGGAAACACTGGAGCTGGATTTCTCGGCAGGAGAAAAGATAGCATCTCTCTCAGTGCGTCAATGGGAGGGTCGGCTTCCTTCGCCACTCGCTTCAGCAGGGCGTCGGGCAAGTAGATAGCCGATCTGCTCCAAACCACTGTGTGTTTTGCTAAGGCAGATGCTGGTATATTTATACCTGGAAGGTGCCGACTTTGACGTAAGGTTGGACATAAGATGTCACTAAGAACTCGCAGTTCTTTCAGGACATTTCTAGGACAAATCAATATAGAAGCAGGGGGAATTCCCAGGCTGCTGGAGGCTTGGTTTGTTTAAGAACACGTTGTGCTTTCTAGGAGTCTATGGGAGTAGCCTTGCCATATTTGGACTGCATTGGCTATGACTTAATATGGGTATGATTCTTATGCCTTTATAAGGATATGATTTGATATAACCGCATAGGGGCATAAATCGGGAATATTTAAATAGGGTCCAGATACGTTTACAACACCCACTCCACGTATAATATCCACCATTACTAAGTACTAAGCAATTTTAAACATAACTATACATGTATTTCCATCCCACCCCAAAATGCATAAAATGCATTTGAAATGGTATATACACGAAAATTGAGTATTATACTGTACATTTTCAAGCAGTGGTATCATTCAGATAATGCATATATTGTACATTGAAATGTTGACTGAATGAATCACGAACTTTACATTTATGAAATGGCTCTGAATACAGAAGAGAAGGTCGAGACCATTTCATCACATATTTATACAAGACTGTACATGTGCTAGAGGCTAAGTCAAAATATTGTCTCTAGAGCTTTCAAAAATAGAAATCTTGTTCTCTAAGAATAGTTCTACTTTAAGCAAAGTATCATGTGCCAAAAAAAGTAATTATTTTGGGAACGGGAAAAGAATTTCGCTTTCAGGGGAAAAAATTGTTCCAAAAGTTTTTATGACATTCTGTTTATCAAAACTGAAGGCCGAATTCAGAGTTCAGGGAACGCTGTGTGCTCGTGTTTTTCAAAAGTTATTCTCGTTGTTAGGAGAGAACATTAACTCAGATAGGCTGGCAAAGAATTTGTCTACAACAGTAGGTGAAAGTTGGACCATGTCCGAAAAAAGTAGAAATAGTGCATATGTGAGAAGCATTGCCGTCATCGGTGTCTAGATCAGCAATGGTCACAGAAGGTTGTACGTGTGTGCCGCTTTCATCTCATACCTCACCGCCACCTAATCGTAATGGTGAGGTTTTAACGAATGCCGTCATCAGAATAGGTAGCCGCTGGGGACAACACGTTGCACGAGCCGTTACCGAACCAAGCAAAGTATCGATATCCATAGGTACTGCTGATGGTAGTGTGAGACAGACGTCCAACACGCATTCTTCTCCGCAGAGCAGGCATCGTAGAACAGGTAGGATGCAATCTTGCCAGATTGGTCTGAATGAAAGAAACCAGGTAGTATTCAGATCTCTTAGCCAAGCCAAGCCGAGTACTTTAATTATCCGGTCTCTGTATCTCATCGCTAGGAGCGTTTCTTCCATGGTAGCCTGAGTTTTGTTTGTGGCTGGACTTGCCATATCGGAGCAGAAGGAACAAAAATAAAATTCCTGCTACAAGTCCCAAGATGAGAGGCAGGCCGTCGAACACAGAGTGCACGAAATTCGGGAAGATGCTCAGAACTGCTTCAAAGGGTGCTAATAGTCCCGAAAAAACTGTCTCAAATACATGTGCAATGCCACTGGTATCAGACATGTTTAAGATTTGACTTAACATTTCTACAAAATGTACGGGGCAATTTGTTGATAATAATGCATGTATCTCTGCTGCTGTCCTTGCAACTTGCAGATCATACGTTTCTCTAGACGAGGTTAAAGGCACAGTTGTTTGTAAAAGAATGGATTTCATTCTGCTTAAAGTATCAATTCGAATAGAAGAGATATTCAGAGAAGGCCATATCGGTGCCTCCTTGTCTGGTTTGCTATTTGGATACAATACTTGCATACAGCAAGTGACCATGGAAGTTACACTGACGATATAGGCCCTTCCTGGCACCATCACCAATGTAATTCGGGGCCCCCTGAAGTAGATGAAGGGCAGACTAGCAGGGGATAAGTAAATCCAAAATAGAAAACAAAATGTCTGCCCTATATGTTTTAATTAAGAGGCTCATAAAGAGTCCTATAGTCATAGCATGCACCACTTCGAGCTCACTTGTCACAAACTACACATTACATTTTTGACGCACCTTCAGAATAAATATTTTTTATTTTCATTTTTCAAAATAACAAAGTGATGAAAAAAGTGTTCAAATACATCATCATTTACATATATACATAACACAATATTACAATAACAGTTAAGAAAAATACAACGCCCCTGGGCATCCTCTCATCTATCATTCATATTTACAGACTCATTCCACTAGGCCATACTCACACATTCGGCTCATCCATCCACATTCACACAATCCAAGGACCTCACAGCCTATCGCAGACAATTACACTGAGGTAGTCCTGCAGTATCCTCTCAGCAGCTTGCTGGGGGGAGATACGATCTTATTAGCAGGACAGATGTTCACCACGCCAACGCGCGTTTCGGTGCCAAGCCTGATCTGCGGCGGCACCTTCTTCAGGGCATGTATACGAAGGGGGGGGCCACAACGGGGTAACTCAATTTATTGCAGCCGTGACAACTCTTGACTTTTGAGCGGCACAGGCTGAACACTCTTCGTACTTTTGGTGAAATACCGTCTATTTAGTCGAACAATAATGCAGGTTCAAGGGCGCTCTACGGGCCCTGTGATACACGGGCTACTTTCTTATAACACCTTCCAGCTGTTAATGCAGCGAAACAAGCACTGTTCGGGCGTATTTCAGGCTTTAAAGTTTTTCTTTCCTAGCGGTCGATAGTCATCGCGTACACAATGGATGTAAGAGCCCAGCCGGGGCGGGCCAACTTCATTCAGACCCGAGGATCTTCGGGTAATCTTTTCCGCATCCGATATTACGTCCGTGGCCGTGGTAATCCAGGCGTTCATTTATGAGTCTCTTAATTAAAACATATAGGGCAGACATTTTGTTTTCTATTTTGGATTTACCTTCCTGGCACCATGCCACAACAGCTGCGGTCACTTATTATAACGTAACTGCAATTGGAAAGTTGTCTAAAAAAAGGCTCTATTTGTGTAGTAGGGGTGCCGTGCAGGTGGCATGAAAGGTTATTTGATGAACCTTCGCAGGCTCCATGTAAGTTAATTCCTTGACACAGAAGTGTGCCGCTTAGTGAATTTTTACATTTGTTACCACTAAGAAACACCTCTTTTTTCCCCACACTGTAACATCTATGTGTATAAGGAAGATTCCAGGTCGACTTGATGGAACCTTTACCCAACCTTTCATACAGGCCTGCTGGTATGTGCTTTTAGCAATATTGAAACTGAAAAGTCGTTATTGGAATTGTGATTGTGCCATGTATTATCCATTCAATGCCAGGTCTTTCAGAGACTGTCAATGGCAATCTTTCTAGTTTTTCAATGCTCAGCACCGTATAGTCTGATCCTTTTTGTGCCTAAGAGATTTGTTTATCAGTAAGGTTAAAGATAGAAAATAATGACGTTGTGTTGATTAGAGGCCATGGCATGTAGCCTGAACGGAGGTTTTGTAACGTCCAGCCTAACTGTACAATAGACCGTAATTGGGACTGGCCATGTTGTAACATTAGCATATCCCGTTTTATTATATCAATAGCAGATGATACAATGCTGTCCAGTGAATAAATTCTGGAGGACAGAGTCGTTAACCCATTGTCCACTACAGATAATGATTTTTCCAAATTGATACGATCAATTTCTCGTATTTTTTCAGCAGTTTCATGTTACGTTACTTTCCAAGCTTCGTTGTAAGCAGCGTATATACCGGCGTATATGAAACGTTTTTGATGCTGTTTGCGAGGTCCCAATAAGAAATCTCGCAAGTCAGCACCTTCTTTAAGTAAAGTCAAGTGTTGCTTATTTTCACTTAGTGTGGATTTCTGTAGCCATTCGAGGCATAGTGTTCCTACACTGTATGTTGTTATTATCCCTGGATGTTGTCTCTGGGAATATCTTGGGTCTGGCCTGTTCTATTTGAACACCTGTTTGTTGTTCAGGAATCTATCTTGACAGTTATTAGTGTCTGTGGGCCAAATCAACCATTTTCTCCAATCAGGATTTGTTCTGTTTTGGTGTAAAATATGGGATATTTCTATCTCCACATCTGTAGTGCTATTACTATCAGGTATGGGCTTTGGTGGTGTCATTCAGGAACATTATTTGTTCTGGGATCATGCAGGCTCTGAATAATGATTCTAGACCTTGTACCTGCCAATCTTTTGTACCCCAGATGGTTTTTGTCTCAATGTTGTTTTTCCAAAATTCAGAACCAAATGTAGACAGTTTTCATAACATTTTGCAGAATAAATCAGTTTAGTATTTGTCAACATGTTTTTCATTCCTGTCCTATTTAAAATCTTAAAATAAAACGTTTCTGGATCAGTGATATTAAACCCTGAGAAGTATGGGAATTTCTCATAAAATGTTTTCGAGCTGCTTTTTGTCGTTGTTGGATAATGTTCCCATTGATTATAAGTAAAAACATTTCTAGGATTAGCTGATTTATACAAATAGTGGTGATCATAATGATTATAGCAATACATTTCTTCATAATTTGATGAACCTTCTAAATAATCATGTTCTGTAAATTGTGCTGACATTTCTAAATCTGACATCATATTATTAATATTTTCAAAGTCCCAATCATCAGGGAAAGTACTCGGTGATACAAAGTCACTTAATGAAACCTTGAACTGATTTTGATATTTCAAGAGTTCAACCGGGCCATAGATGTCGTAATCAGTAGTGTCCCATGCTACACCACCAGGTATCGGAATGGCTGTGATGTTTACTGATGATAGTTCTCTTTTTTCAATGTGAGAAGATCTGTGAGGCTTTAGAACCAAGTTGATGTTCTGACTTGCTGTGTCCATTGTACTGTATTTTCCATCAATAAATCTTCCCAAGCTTAAAACCAAAATGAGCCAGAGTAGGAGGAAAAGTACACCTAACACAATCCACAATTCAATCCATGGTGAAATCAGATATGTTTCTCCAAGTTGATGAAAGAGTTCAGTTATTTTTTCTTTGTAAGTTTTATTTGCTGGCTTTTCTTCATGTTCACTTGGATCTTCAGAAAAGTAATCGAAATTGATGAAGTAGCAGATGCAGTTCTGTCAATTGTTGGAATTGTTTCCGGATTTTCATTAATCTTTGGATTTGTATAGTCAGAGGCTACATCATTGTAGATTGGTGTTTCTTGACGAGCTGTTTCAATTTGGGTCTCAAGAGGCACAAGTTCCATGGCTTTGTTGCATAGTCCTTTTTTATTCACTGCAGGTTTATCCAATGTGATTAGTCTCTCAGTTTCCACCTCTTGAATTGTAGCAAGGTTTGGTCTTCTGCTACTTCTTGGGAGTCCACTGGGCCTACTACTTATTATTGGCCACATGATTGTGGTTTTACCAGGTCAATTGATACAACTCTGTTCTCCTTTTTACCAGCAAGGGGCGGTAGTACTACTGATCTTGTTCCGCTGATAGCTAAGACAGGTACTGCTTTTCTGTAAGAAGGCCCAAATTCCTTCTTCACCGCCATCTTTTCTCTGACCAGATCCCCAATCTTTGGAATCCAGACAGGTCTTGCTGGGACAGGTGGTTTTTCTTCAGTGGCCGTTGGCTTTAGCTTTGTGTTACTTAGACTTCTTCTTGTTTCATTTAAGTCCTGTAAAACAGCCAAACCATCTTTGATATCAAAGGTTTTTTGTTCCACCACTGAAGTCTGACAATCAAGATCTTTGATGATCATTCTAGTACCAAACAAAAGTTCATACGGAGTGATTCCACCCAGAGAATGTCTTGGCAGATTATTAAGACTACGTTGGACACTTATTAGATGTTTGACCCACCCGTCACCCGAACCTAATACCCTCGCTGTTATAGATTGCTTTATGTCACGTTTTTTTCTTTCCACTACTGCATTTCCCTCGGGATGGAATGGACTAGAGTACCGCAATGCAATGCCCAAGCTGGCCATGGCCTCCTTGTAAGCTCGAGAGCTAAACGCAGGAACCTGGTCAGAATGTAGCATGCCAATTGCGTATGTGCCGATAAAGACTCGCAAATCTTTTATAACATTTCTGGCGTCAGCCGAGCGCTGGGGCCACATCCAAATTAATCTAGTTCAGCAATCCACTGCGACTATGACATATTTATAGTTGCCATCCCTTTGTAAGGGACCACAGTGGTCCAGGTAAACACATGCTAATGGTTTATCTTAGATTAGTAGGGCTGTCTGTGCCGGTCGTTTCACTGTTGATACTTTCATTCTTTGGCATATTTCACATTCTAGAACATAGTTTCTAGTCTGTTTTCTCATGCGTGGCCACCAATATCTCTGTTTTAATAACGATACTGTGGCGGAAACACCAGCATGTGCAGAAGCGAGCCCTTCATGTGCCGCTAAAATTAGGCCTAACCTGTGTTCCATGTTTGGAATTGCCCTATCCCCCACTTCAGGGATTACAGCAAAAGGAACATTATTCGCATCATGTGCGAAGTTGGCCTAGTATATGATGTCCACAGTTCTGTGGGCACCTTGTATCAGTCCAAACAATCCCTTATGGTGGTGGTTGTAAGTCAACCTTATAGACAAGCTATCCTAGGGGTAGCATGGACTAAGCAGCCTTAAAGGCTTAACTCAAGAGGGCATGTGAAGCCAGCTGTTTTACCATATGCAATCCTGTAATATCAAATGAAAGGACACCACACAAGGTATATATTATAAAAAATATATGTATTTATTCTCAGAATAATCCCCACTACTCTTTATGAGCAATGAAGCACAAACGTTTAAACAAAAGCACAATATTACATATGAAAGTTGCACGTTTATGGATGAGGCCGGTGGCCACTCAAACCATATATCAAAAAAGTGGTATAACAATCACTAATCGATCAGTGGTAGGGCCTAGGGCCTTGGGAATCGCTGGGACTACACTGGACTAACAGCAGTTAGAACGGGAGTAGCCCGCGGGATTCGGGTGCAGTGCCTAAAGCACACGCATGCACCAATGCAAAGTCAATGGTGCATAAAAGTTATCGAGTTACAGTTTTAAGAGTCTTCCGACTGGACTAGAAGGACAACATTTTAGACTTAGACACTAGAGGTGTAAACCACTACAGGAGCACCGGCGTTCAAGAGTTACCTCACCCACAGGAAGCGGGTGCACAGGTGCAAAGATGTGTTGGGTTTCGTCACGCAGTTCTATGGTGCCTGGAGATGAAGATGCTGCAGGCGTCCAGAAGGGAAGTGTCCGGTGCGATCCAAGGGTGGATCGAAGATGTAGAGTACCTGAAGCAGAGGGGACAGAGTCTGGGTCACTAGCCAGTGACCAGGAAGGAACCAGGCGATGTCGGGCGCAATCAGGTTGATGTCGTGAAGCTTGTCTCCGCTGCCACGTGGACTCTGGGGCACTGAGGATGTCCTGGAGTGGATCACAAGCTGTCCCACAAAGGCTCTCACTGTCAGTGGTGTCGGTTTCTGGATTGGAGCTAACAAGCCTTGGCAAAAGCAACCCATGCAGGATTCAAAGATCGCTTAATACTCGGACCAGCAAGGTCAGAGCGGGTGCTCCTTTTCAGGGGAGCGAGGGCCAGTCTGGAGCAACCAGACTAGCTGTGTAAAATCTTAGATTCATCGGTTCTGGGGCCACTAGCAAACAGGCAAGCGACTGGACCAACGCGTCAAGCAGAAAAATGCAAAAGGGCTCCACGCAGCACTCGGTGAGTGTGGTGGGGTGAGCTTCGGTGCAAAAACTGCTCGGGCTGGAGCTTCTCAAACTCCAATGCACAGCTTTGAGGGAGCCTCGGGTGCTGCATGGTCAGCGCTTCGTTGTTTATCCAAGATGGCTGCTCCCACGCTTCAGGTCGCCTCCACGGGTCTCAGCTCTGCATAGACTGTGGATCGGGCTGTTGGAAGGCAGGAAAGCTGGGTCATGTTGATCTCTGTCACTCGAGTTCTGGCAGGAACTGCAACAATTATTTACAACAAGGGGTGGTGATGGACAGAGTCTCTGAATTAAGCAGAGTACTCTCACCCAGTCAAGAGATCAGGGCTAGATCCAACACCGTTTTTTAGCTCATTGCACCATCCCAGTTTCAGAACCTGGCTGTATGCAAATTAGTCTGTCCCTGGCCCAGTGCATCATGGGAACAGGGCAGACCAGACTACAAAAGCCAATTCTTACACTGGGAAGGAAACAAGCTTCCGGGGACCGGTTTCTGGCATTACAGCCGTCTTCGGCCCGGCTTGCTTGAATCCTGATGGTGCAATGAGCAAGGGACTTATATCTGAGTATACCCTTCCACGCTTAGGGTGGACAAAATTATTTACAACAAGGGGTGGTGATGGACAGAGTCTCTGAATTAAGCAGACTACTCTCACCCAGTCAAGAGATCAGGGCTAGATCCAACACCGTTTTTTAGCTCATTGCACCATCCCAGTTTCAGAACCTGGCTGTATGCAAATTAGTCTGTCCCTGGCCCAGTGCATCATGGGAACAGGGCAGACCAGACTACAAAAGCCAATTCTTACACTGGGAAGGAAACAAGCTTCCGGGGAACGGTTTCTGGCATTACAGCCGTCTTCGGCCCGGCTTGCTTGAATCCTGATGGTGCAATGAGCAAGGGACTCACATCTGAGTATACCCTTCCACGCTTAGGGTGGACAAAATTATTTACAACAAGGGGTGGTGATGGACAGAGTCTCTGAATTAAGCAGAGTACTCTCACCCAGTCAAGAGATCAGGGCTAGATCCAACACCGTTTTTTAGCTCATTGCACCATCCCAGTTTCAGAACCTGGCTGTATGCAAATTAGTCTGTCCCTGGCCCAGTGCATCATGGGAACAGGGCAGACCAGACTACAAAAGCCAATTCTTACACTGGGAAGGAAACAAGCTTCCGGGGACCGGTTTCTGGCATTACAGCCGTCTTCGGCCCGGCTTGCTTGAATCCTGATGGTGCAATGAGCAAGGGACTCACATCTGAGTATACCCTTCCACGCTTAGGGTGGACAAAATTATTTACAACAAGGGGTGGTGATGGACAGAGTCTCTGAATTAAGCAGAGTACTCTCACCCAGTCAAGAGATCAGGGCTAGATCCAACACCGGTTTTTAGCTCATTGCACCATCCCAGTTTCAGAACCTGGCTGTATGCAAATTAGTCTGTCCCTGGCCCAGTGCATCATGGGAACAGGGCAGACCAGACTACAAAAGCCAATTCTTACACTGGGAAGGAAACAAGCTTCCGGGGACCGGTTTCTGGCATTACAGCCGTCTTCGGCCCGGCTTGCTTGAATCCTGATGGTGCAATGAGCAAGGGACTCACATCTGAGTATACCCTTCCACGCTTAGGGTGGACAAAATTATTTACAACAAGGGGTGTTTGGTTTGCCCTGTTCCCATCATGCACTGGGACAGGAACAGACTAATTTGCATACAGCCAGGTTCTGAAACTGGGATGGTGCAGTGAGCTAAAAAACGGTGTTGGATCTAGCCCTGATCTCTTGACTGGGTGAGAGTATTCTGCTTAATTCAGAGACTCTGTCCCTCACCACCCCTTGTTGTAAATATTTTTGTCCACCCTAAGCGTGGAAGGGTATACTCAGACATGAGTCCCTTGCTCATTGCACCATCAGGATTCAAGCAAGCCGGGCTGAAGACGGCTGAAATGCCAGAAACCGGTCCCCGGAAGCTTGTTTCCTTCCCAGTGTAAGAATTGGCTTTTGTAGTTTGGTTTGCCCTGTTCCCATCATGCACTGGGACAGGAACAGACTAATTTGCATACAGCCAGGTTCTGAAACTGGGATGGTGCAGTGAGCTAAAAAAGGGTGTTGGATCTAGCCCTGATCTCTTGACTGGGTGAGAGTATTCTGCTTAATTCAGAGACTCTGTCCCTCACCACCCCTTGTTGTAAATATTTTTGGGAACTGCAACAAAGCAAACGTTGAGGTGCTGGATGGTGCCTGTTTGCACAGGGTGGTCACTCCTTGACCACAAGGGAGATTCTTCAGTCTTCCACGTCGAGTGGGATGTTGAAGGGTCCAGAGTTTCATTTCATAAGTTTCAGTCAGGATAATCTGATGTGCATCTGCACAGCTCCTACCTTTATTCCAAATCAAGGGGCTGGATTACCTGCTAGGTCCCTCCTATGGGTGGGACCCAGGACGGGGGTGGTTACACCCCTTTCCCTTTGTCCAGCTTCGTGCCAGAACTGGGGCTGGAGAGTCCCAGAACCGGTTTGGCCGGCATTTGCTTGGGGACACTTTGTGCGCCCCAGGCAGTGTCTAGTTTCTTTCAACCCTCCCTGCTACAATCCACTATCTCCTGTCTGGGGTGGTGTGACACCTCCCTGTGACAGGAAACCCTTTGTCCAAGCGTCCTCTGCCAAGTTTCGGTCAGCAGTAGGAGGCCAGGCTCGTGTCTGTGGCAGCAGCATCCATTTTGTGATGCTCGGGCTCTGGTTAGGATTAACCGCGTTTTAAGTAAAGTAACATGTCTTCTCCCTCTAGAAGGGTGGAATGCTACCCCCGTCGCCAGAACTGGCGAGGGGGTAGTATTCCAAAGTGTATGACACCAAACAGGACATGTTTTGATAAAGCCAAACCAAAGTTAGAAATAACCGCGAGGATTATAATGCACTTAAGAGTATATGGTATGGCAGTATCACTAGAACAGCAGTACGGAAATGGTTCCGACCACTGTAGACAGGCTCAGCTCATGCTAGAGCACCATCTCACATAAAACCAAGCACTCTGCCTCCAGGATTGTTAAGGCCTGCCATAGGAGTGACTGATAGGTATATATGTCTCCAGATATAGGTTTAGATATAGGTATACTATATCTAAGCAAGGGGTGATTACACCACCTTGTCCCAGCTGAGTGATCAGCCAGTTGTGTCAATTTAAGGACCAGCCAGGGGTGGCAAAAGATATGCTGCAGCCCCTGGTAGGCCTTGGATGCACCTATGCCCTGGGCACCTATAGTGCACTGTACAGTGTCTGATAAGGTGTCCAGCACCAATTTGGTGATGTACCTAGGGTACATGGAGTCCATTTAAAGAGAGAGCAGATAGCCTGGGACCCTGATTAGCAGGATCCCAGGCCAACTAAGTCGAAAACCAGCTAAACACTAGGCAAAAAATCTGGGATAACCGTAGTCAGGTATCCACCCTCCTACATAACCCCCCCCCCCAAACGAAAGGAAATAAGGCTATCCTTGACCAGGTAAGCCTATATTACCTGAGTGGCCATATAAGGAGGCACCTGCACTGGCATGGTTACCCCCTGTGTCATGGTCCACCAAGTAATCCCTCACCCTATGGGTATCAGAGGGTCTCCACCATGGGGAATTACTACCTGTGGTGTGTTTTGGCAAAGTAAAAGGCTGGTGTTGAGATGGAGTACTGAAGTGAGGCTCCACTAATGTAGGGCTCAGCTTCCTCCAATCATCTTCCACCATGTGTGCCTTTCTTTCCTTGACTGAGTTGCACTGTGCTCTCAGGGTCAACCTCTGGCTACCTAAAGCTGGAGGATGGGTCCCTTTGGTTGGCTTACTGGAAAGACAGGTCAGGTTTGGGGCCTTGGGGTCCCAGGTTTGGCTGTGCCCAACAGTGTCCATTTGGGGGAGGTCCCTAACTAGTGGTAAGGGGGATCCCTCAGAAGTTTTTAAAGTTTTTACCTTGCTAGGGCTGTTAGCTTTGGTGCCCCTAATCTGCTGATGGGGGTGCTTTATTTGGCAGGGGGCCCTTTGGGGCTCACTGTCCTCCTTGACCTCTGCAGCCCTGGGCTGACTGAGGCAGGGTAGAGAGGGGCAGGTTACATGCTCCAGACTGGGTCCCACCTTGGAAGGGTCCACTGACATCAGGGGCACTGCCAGGCTAGGCCTGACTACCTCTGGGGCAGTTTCTTCACAAGGGGTAAGATCAGTTCCCTGAGGAGGCTGATCCTTTCCTAATGTCTGGGGGGAGGGAGATTTCTCTGCCTCCTCAATGCTCTCTGTTTGTGTGGAGTGATCCATAGTTTCAGGCCTCACAACACAGGAATCAGTTTGAGCTTGGGCTGTGGTCATCACAGCCCCACCAACCTTTTCAGGAAGGGACTCAGTTTGGGTATGGGCTGTTACCATAACAGCTCTGCTAACCTTTTCAGGAAGGGATTCTGCTGAAGATGGGGCTGAGTCTTGCACAGCCCTACCAACCTTTTCAGGAAGGACATCTTGGATTGGGGCTGTGGCCATCACAGCCCCACTAACCTTTCCATGGAGATTTACCATTTTAGAATGGGTTTCTTGTTCCAGCCCAGGCTGAGATTTCTAAATCATTCCCAGTAGACAATCTACAGGCAAGTTTGGGGAGACTGCCACTCTCTTTCGGCCAGTGACACCTCCCCAGCTGAGATTTACCACTGCCATGGGATGATTTTTCTGCACTCCATCAATGTTTGTCACCTGATATGTGGCACCAGGTAAAAGTTGCCTTGAGGGGACTAGATTCTCAGTCACCATAGTGACACTAGCCTCTGTGTCTCTATAGGCCTCAACTTTTTGACCATTGATGTGGGGCTCTTGCCTGTACTTGCTCAAAGTATTTGAGCAATCAGTGAAGTTGGCAAACCCCATGCCATTTTCACAGACAAGAGTAGCTTCATTAGGGGACCTGGTTAGGCCAGAGTCCACCTGGGTTCCAAAAGTAAACCCACCCAAATTTCTGGGGGTGCTCCCACCACCTGGGGGATTACTACTAGTAGTAACAGGAGGTGTTGGAGCTGTACTTGGAGGAATCATTTCTTTATTGCTATTCTGTGGACAACAGCTGTCTGTATTCTAGTGGCCAGGCTTTTTACAAGCATGGCAATAAGGTTTCTTCTGGTCAGAGGAAGTGTTTTGGGACCCACCCCCATCCTTGGAGTTTTGGAGCCCTGTGGGAGACTTGTCTTTAGATTTATCCCCACCCTTCTCTTGAGCCTTGGAAGTATCCTTCTTTTGGTCATTACCCTGATTCTTAGGCCTAATCCTGGTTCTGACCCATGTGTCTGCCCTCTTACTCAATTCTTGTGGAAAGGTCAGATCTGAGTCCACCAGGTGCTGGTGTAAAAGCTGGTGTTGACAATTACTAAGGATCTGCTCCCTCATAATCAAATTATACAATCCTGTATAGTCATGTACTTTGCTGCCATGTAGCCAACATTCCAGAGCCTTAGTAGCACAATCTACAAAATCAGTCCAGTCCTGAGTCCGAGCTTTTTGGGTGTCTCTGAACAACAACCTGTATTGTTCAGTGGTTAAGCCAAACCCATCAATAAGAGCACTCTTCAGGACAGTGTAATTTTTAGCATCCTCAGCTCTAACAGTGAGGATCTTATCTCTCCCTTTCTCAGAAAAGGAGAGCCACAAGATTGCTGCCCACTGTACCATGCAGGCCCTCTCCAGAGCAGTTATCCATTTGTGGATATCATCCCCATCTCTGTAGGGGGCACAATCTTACTCAGGTTTCTATGATCATAGGACCTGTCTTTATCCTTAGGGATAGTGCTGCCACCAGTGGGTATCTCCCCACTCAACTTCTGTTCTCTTGCCAAAGCAAGTCTAGATTGGGCCAGGGCTAATTCTTCCCTCTCTATTTGGAGATTAACAGCTCTCATCCTGGCCTTATGCTCTCTTCTCTGGGGAGAAGTCATTCCCCTTTGAGATTCTCTTGGGGCACTAGAAATGCGAGAATCTCTTGAAAGAGATCTCTCCCTTCTATTGCCTGGGAGAACTCTGGTATGTACTCTGGGAAGGGGCTGGCCCTCTCCATTTCCATGTAGGTCCAAGTTGGCCCGGCTAAGCCTTCCAACTGGTACCTGGCTAACCCCTTGATCAGTTTCTGAATCTTCACCATCTGAATCTGGGTTCACCTCCTCATCTACTATCTCTGGGGAGGTGTTCTCAGTCTCTGGGGGTTTCACTCCTTCTCCTGACCCTGAGGGAACTACTCTAGCTTTCTCAAGATCATCCTTCTGCAGGATGGCTATCAGGATGGGAATGGTAGGGTTGTGACCCTTTCTCAGCCCCCTTGCAGTGCATAAAGCACCCAAGTCCTTGTGGCTGAATTTGTCATAGCTGGAGGTTGCCTGTGGAGGGTCAACCACCACAGGTAGAGAGCTTGGAGCTTCACCTGTGCCAGACATGACTCTAGTGAGGTGTAAGTGATGCACTTACCTACACTAAGTGTTTTCCTACTGTACCTTGCTAGTGAGTTGTAGTCAGGGTGTGCTAAGCCCTTTTATCTACAACTACTAAGTTCAGTAGAACTTAAATATGCTAAGCTTTGTTTATATGTACCTAAGGTACTTAACGTGATCTTTCAATTTGATAAAAAGATTGCCATGGTAAAAACAACAGCAAGCTCAAATCGCACCGCTGCACACCAATGTGAGAAGTTGGCCTGGTATATGATGTCCACAGTTCTGTGGGCACCTTGTATCAGTCCGAACAATCCGTTATGGTGGTGGTTGTAAGTCAACCTTATAGACAAGCTATCCTAGGGGTAGCATGGACTAAGCAGCCTTAAAGGCTTAACTCAAGAGGGCATGTGAAGCCAGATGTTTTACCATATGCAATCCTGTAATATTAAATGAAAGGACACCACACAAGGTATATATTATAAAAAATATATGTATTTATTCTCAGAATAATCCCCACTACTCTTTATGAGCAATGAAGCACAAGCGTTTAAACAAAAGCACAATATTACATATGAAAGTTGCACGTTTATGGATGAGGCCGGTGGCCACTCAAACCATATATCAAAAAAGTGGTATAACAATCACTAATCGATCAGTGGTAGGGCCTAGGGCCTTGGGAATCGCTGGGACTACACTGGACTAACAGCAGTTAGAACGGGAGTAGCCCGCGGGATTCGGGTGCAGTGCCTAAAGCACACGCATGCACCAATGCAAAGTCAATGGTGCATAAAAGTTATCGAGTTACAGTTTTAAGAGTCTTCCGACTGGACTAGAAGGAAAAAACTTTAGACTTAGACACTAGAGGTGTAAACCACTACAGGAGCACCGGCGTTCAAGAGTTACCTCACCCACAGGAAGCGGGTGCATAGGTGCAAAGATGTGTCGGGTTTCGTCACGCAGTTCTATGGTGCCTGGAGATGAAGATGCTGCAGGTGTCCAGAAGGGAAGTGTCCGGTGCGATCCAAGGGTGGATCGAAGATGTAGAGTACCTGAAAGCAGAGGGGACAGAGTCTGGGTTACTAGCCAGTGACCATGAAGGAACCAGGAAGGAACCAGGCGATGTCGGGCGCAATCAGGTTGATGTCATGAAGTTGTCTCCGCTGCCATGTGGAGTCTGGGGCACCGAGGATGTCCTGGGGTGGATGACGAGCTGTCCCACGAAGGCTCTCGCTGTCGGCGGTGTCGGCTTCCGGAATGGAGCTAACAAGCCTTGGCAAAGGCAACCCATGCAGGATTCAAAGATCGCTTAATACTCGGGCCAGCAAGGTCAGAGCGGGTGCTACTTGTCAGGGGAGCGAGGGCCAGTCTGGAGCAACCAGACTAGCTGTGTAAATTCTTAGGTTAGTCGGTTCTGGGGCCACTAGCCAATGGGCAAGCAACTGGATCAACGCGTCAAGCAGAAAAATGCAAAAGGGCCCCACGCAGCACTCGGTGAGTGTGGCGGGGTGAGCTTCAGTGCAAAAGCTACTCGTGGCTGGAGCTTCTCAAACTCTAATGCACAGCTTCGAGGTAGCCTCAGGTGCTGCACGGTCAGCGCTTTGTTGTTTATCCAAGATGGCCGCTCCCACGCTTCAGGTCACCTCCACGGGTCTCAGCTCTGCATAGACTGTGGATCGGGCTGTTGGAAGGCAGGAAAGCTGGGTCTTGTCGATCTCTGTTGCTTGAGTTCCGGCGGGAACTGCAAAAAAGCAAATGTCGAGGTGCTGGATGGTGCCTGTTTGCACAGGGTGGTCACTCCTTGACCACAAGGGAGATTCTTCAGTCTTCCACATTGAGTGGGATGTCGAAGGGTCCAGAGTTTCATTTCATAAGTTTCAGTCAGGATAATCTGATGTGCATCTGCACAGCTCCTACCTTTATTCCAAATCAAGGGGCTGGATTACCTGCTAGGTCCCTCCTATGGGTGGGACCCAGGAAGGGGGTGGTTACACCCCTTTCCCTTTGTCCAGCTTCGCACCAGGACTGGGGCTGGAGAGTCCCAGAACCGGTTTGGCCGGCATTTGCTTGGGGACACCTTGTGCGCCCCAGGCAGTGTCTAGTTTCTTTCAACCCTCCCTGCTACAATCCACTATCTCCTGTCTGGGGTGGTGTGACACCTCCCTGTGACAGGAAACCCTTTGTCCAAGCATCCTCTGCCAAGTTTTGGTCAGCAGCAGGAGGCCAAACTCGTGTCTGTGGCAGCAGCATCCATTTTGTGATGTTGGGGCTCTGGTTAGGATTAACCGTGTTTTAATTAAAGTAACATGTCTTCTCCCTCTTGAAGGGTGGAATGCTACCCCCGTCGCCAGAACTGGCGAGGGGGTAGTATTCCAAAGTGTATGACACCAAACACGACATGTTTTGATAAAGCCAAACCAAATTTAGCAATAACCGCGAGGATTATAATGCACTTAAGAGTATATGGTATGGCAGTATCACTAGAACAGCAGTACGGAAATGGTTCCGACCGCTGCAGATAGGCTCAGCTCATGCTAGAGCACCATCTCACATAAAACCAAGCACTCTGCCTCCAGGATTTATAAGGCCTGCCATGGGAGTGACTGATAGGTATATATGTGTCCAGATATAGGTTTAGATATAGGTATACTATATCTAAGCAAGGGGTGATAACACCACCTTGCCCCAGCTGAGTGATCAGCCATTTGTGTCAATTTAAGGACCAGCCAGGGGTGGCAAAATATATGCTGCAGCCCCTGGTAGGCCTTGGATGCACCTATGCCCTGGGCACCTATAATGCACTGTACAGGGTCTGATAAGGTGTCCAGTACCAATTTGGTGATGTACCTAGGGTACATGGAGTCCATTGAAAGAGAGAGCAGATAGCCTGGGTCCCTGATTAGCAGGATCCCAGGCCAACTAAGTCGAAAACCAGCTAAACACTAGGCAAAAAATCTGGGGTAACCATAGTCAGGTATCCACCCTCCTACACATCAGTTTTGTATGAGTACTTTACTGGAAAGCCTTTCGGGAGTGTCTTACCACTGTCTTTTACTGAAACACTGACAGCTTGCCTTATCTCTCTGTCTATTATTGTTTTTGACCGGATAATGGCAGCTACGGAAGCCGTTTGCACAGCTGCCTTCGCGGCTACATCAGCCAATGAATTCCCTGCAACGTGAACGCCATCACGTTGATGACTCAGTGTATGTATCACGTGAGTCTTCTGTAGTTCTTTCTGTAAAAGAACTACTTGTTCCCAAAGCATTTTATGCTTGATTGTGCCACATTTTGCATCTTTGAAACCGTTTTGAACCCAGTTCTGCAAGTATTTTTTGTAAGACTGGACGCAATAATACGAATCGCACACTATTAGTGTGGGGAATTCGCGATCAGTATTTTCAAGCGCCATCTTGAAAGCCTGTAGTTCAGCTCGCTGAGCTGTACAATCTCCGAGTGATTGAGTTTATGGGCTAGATGTAGGTTAATGGTATTTACCGATTGATAAATACCGAATTTTACCGATTCGGTATTTATGAATCGGTAAATATGAAGGGGGGAGATGTAGGTATTTTTTTAAATTGAAATACCGAATCGTTAATATTCGGTATTTACCGATTCGGTAAATACCGAATCGGTATTTCCTATTGATTCCTATGGGCTGTGAAGCCCATAGGAATCAATGGGAAATACCGATTCGGTAATTACCGAATCGGTAAATACCGAATCCTGCAAGGGTGCAGGGGGTGTCACTTTGACACCCTCTTGCACCCCAAATACAGGCATGTGTGCCATGTGGCACACAGACATGCCCTAAGGGCATGTCTGTCTGTCACATGGCATAGGTGTGCATGCACGCATGTGCATGCACACCTGGATTCGGTATTTTACCACCCAATTGAATTGGGTGGTAAAATACCGAATCTGAAAGGCCTTTGGGACTCAGAAGAGTCCCACCTACATTTGGATTTACCGAATCGGTAAAATTACCGATTCGGTATTTTACAGAATCGGTAAATTTACCGAAACGGTAAATTTACCGATTCTGTAAAATAAAGGCCCCTACATGCCAATTTCTAAATACCGGTCGGTAACGGCCGAAATCGGCCGTTACCGACCGGTATTTGGGCTCCTACATCTGGCCCTTAGTGACCAGGGGTCGAAACTTTCGTTCGTGCCACCGACCTTTAACGATCGCGCACACAGCACTATATGCTTGTTTACCCCCAACTGCGGGTTGTGCTGAACCGTCTGTATATATTATACAGCCGTAGTGTTCTAGAGGCAGGATCTCAGCCGGCAGAGGACATTCATATTCATATTGGAGAAATTCTCGCACTTTTAAGTTAGGATCAAATTCGTATACTACGTCTGATGCAGCAAGAGAATTAACCCATTGTATCCATCTCGGATGTAAAGCTTTAGCATTCGGAATGCTGGCTCTTGTTACTGCCTCTAGGGCAGGTACCGGTGTAACGATTATTATACGTTTACCTTGTGCCAGGGCTCTTTCTTTTTCTACAGCAGTTTGTACTGCAGTCAGAATTTTCTCAGTAGAAGTGACTTTCATTTCAGCTTGTGTGTACAAGTGTGATTTATAAGCTATTGGTACCGTTTCTCCCTCATTTGAGGTCAGGTACGTAAATCGGCATCGTCCTGGGATGACTCGGATTACAAGGTTGCGTTCGTTTGCGCGTGTTTGCAGTTTTGTTTTAGTTAACATGTCTGTTTGTATTGATCGTAAAATTTTTGTGTGTTTCTGTGTCCAATTAATTGGTTTGAAATCAGGTTTTATTAATTCGTAGAGAGGTTTAACCCTCTCTGCGTAGTTTGAATGTAAGTTCTTCAGAAATTCAGGAAACCTAGAATTGATTGTAAGTTTTTCAGAGTTTTTGGAGCTTGGAGTACTGCACACTTCTCTAAGAAGTTGTCTGCTAGGCTTTTGCCTTCACTTGATATCTCATATCCTAAAAATAGGACAGTGAGGTGGGCAATTCGTGACTTTTTAAAGTTGAATTTATACCCTTCAGATGCGAACCCAAGTATTATGGTGTTCACTCTTTTCAAGTGTGTCTCCAGGTCATCGTCTGTAAGATAGATGTCATCGACATAAGATAATGCCTCATCATCATACATTTGTAGTATTTCTGTTACCCTGGCTGAAAATAATCCTGGGCTGTTCTTGAATCCCTGGAGGAGACGACAGAATTGCTCTGGGCCCCCATACTGGAGAAAGCGGTCAAATACCTGCTTTCTGGTGCAATGTTTTGACAGAAGAAACCATTTGAAATATCTAATGTTGTTTTATATTTTTTTGCGCACAATGTTATTCATTAGTGCTGCACTGTGTGAGTTTTGTACTGCAAATGTTTTGCAACAAGAGTGTAGGTGTCTGTAGTCCAAAACTAGACGATATGAATCGTCTGGCTTGGAGACAGGAAACAAAGGATTGTTCATTTGTGAGGTGCATGTTTCAATTATCCCCTGATATTCAAGTTGATCTAAGATCTCCCTGACTTGTTTTTTAGCTTCTTGCTTAACAGAATACTGTCTTTGTGCAGTAGGTTGATTTTTTAACTGAATTTTATGGTGAGGAGAATCCTCATCCCATCCTACATGATTTTTATATAATGCAGGTGCTTGGGCCACTGTCCATTTTCTAGCATATGTGTATTTCTTATGAATTGTAATGTGATTTGAGAAGGCAGGCATAATCATTTCTTCACCATGTGGGCACTCCCTGACAAACTCTGGTGGCCAGTCTTTCTCTGCTAGAAGGATATCATTGCCTTAGATAGATTCTCCCAAAAGAGACCTCTTATTTTCCTAGTTTTGTCCCTCTCTATAGGTAATGTTATTTCATATAATTTATGGGGTACACTAACTCTGGTGTCTGCAGTTTCCACTTGAATGTATTCATTCGTTTCCACTGTCTCTAGAAGATTCATCAGGATCTTGCAAGCTATGGCACTTCTGCTGCGCTGTCTAGCATTGGCTGGGCCCATTCTCCGTTCTTAAGTTGTGTCCTCAGAATCCTCCGCATGTTTTATTTTAATACTGGCTACCTTCTTTTTGGGAAATTGTAATTTTTTACTTTGATGAGCAGGTTCCTTGTCTTTGGACTTGACGCGCTCTTCTTTATGTTCTGACCGTCCTCTTCTTTCGATTTCTGTGAGGAAGTCTGAAAAGATCAAGAGGGACGTGTATCATTATCTTGATATCTGTCAGGTTTTCTTAAATTCTCCCTATTTCTAAGGTTGTATCATTTTGCAGAGGGCTCCCATTGTGGAGACCTGCCCCCCCCCTTCTGGAGATTTATTTCTCCGTTGGGGAGACCTTCCTCTGGACTGGAACTGTTTTTCTCTGGGAGTGGTTTGTTTATTACCCTCCCACTTCTTTTTTGGAGTAATGAGATTATTCTTAATAAAGCTTTTTTCAGAATTTTCAGTTAGTTGTGGTTTTAGTGGTTTCCCACCCAAACTATCTCTACCTAATTCTTCATAGGATTTTTCAATTATTCTGGCAAGTTCAAAAGGTTGTTCTGCTATATCTGTTTCTTTCAATTTCTGGCGGATCGCCACAGATGCTGCTTCTCCTTTTATGTTGGCTAATAATATAGCCAAGACCTGCTTGAAGTCTTTCAGTAGTTTCATACCCAGAGTTAAAGCAGGTTCTGGACCGTATTCCTTTTGAATCTGTCTTAGTACGTCTGGTATAACCGCCATAGACAGAACACCATGTGTTTTTGTGTATATTGAAGCAAAGACTGTTCCCCAAGTGTCACAGTCCTCCACATGTGGTGCGATCCCCACTGGTAGACAGATTGTCAGAATTCTGTGTTTCTCATTAGGTGTAGTATCTGGAAATACTGCCTCTATCTGAGTAATTTTTTGAGCACACCAGAACGGAATTTGTTCCCGTTTTGCGGGTAGTTTGCCAATGACTGATTGTATAGTCTGTGGTGTAATTTTATTTGTGTTCCCCTGGTGAGGGGTGTGCTGTGGAATTTTTATTGCTGGTTGGACTGTTAAAGTCCGCATGACATATTGGAGCAATTGTCTATGTATTTTAATTAGTTGTTTTAGCTGAACTAAAAGTTCTCTGTCTGACATTTTTTCAATGTCAGGATGTGGTGTATAGCTGGCTAGAACCGGCCATGTGGCTCCTGGTCTACCTAGTGGACCGAGCCTGGTAATGTGATTTTGATGTTTTAGGGCGCCATTAAACTAGAGCTGATGCTCTTGGTAAGTTAGTGGAATTTCAACGTCATCAAAAGGAACGTATTCCTCTGGAGATTCCTCAACTATGTAGTAGTGGAAATCTTGTGTCACAGCATTTGCTACCGGAAAATGTGTCCATGAATAGAATATCGGCAGACAGAGATATTCTATTCATGGACACCTCTACCACAAATATGACCGTACCTCCTCTTGATGATACTCCATTTTCTATAAGTTTAATAGTAATGGTTTTCCTTACATTGACTGGGATGATTATAGCATCCGGGTCATCTTGCCGGAGACTTGTGTCCTCCGCTAGAAGTTGAGCTGCTATTCTAGCTCTCTCCCTTTCGTCGTCACTTTCCGTCATATTCATGACTGAAAGGTTTTTGCAGAGCAAGTTTCAAGGAGACAAAGATTAGGTGCACAATATTTTGGAACACTGTATCCTTCAAGGTTGACTAAACCAAAAACTAATACATAGGATTCTCGTCCTACTAAGTTTTAGTGGATATTAACCTTTTACCCACTCCAGACGTCTATTGGAGTATTTACGGGAAAAAGGGGTCTGTGTGAAAAGCATGACTGAGTTATTCTAGTATCTAGCGTTAAATTATCGCCTTACCAAACGTTGGGCGCCATGTAGTGTAGTTCCTATATTCCCAATAGGCTCTGCGCATTGGAATAACATAAACGATAGTTTAGACGTGGGACTTAGGTCGACTAGGTCTCTATTGAATATGTTAGACTTAATTAAGAATGCCAGCTAGCTCAGCGGTCACTAGAAACTTTCTCGAGTAAACAAGAAGGTGTTAACATTCCTGATTAGACAAGAAGGGATTAGTTTCTGACAACCGCATAAACATGACAACTTTTCTCCCTCCAGAATAAGGAGTATATCTCCAGAGTCGCGGAAACAATAGATAACTATTTTACTCAGTCAATCGTGCATGCTTAGTTTCACCAGAAGTGCAGAGAAACAGAGAGTCGGGCGTTTTCAATAAAAGAGGTTATTTATTGAACAGTCTTCTTTTTCATGCAAGAGAAGTGAGTTGCTACAATTGCAATACTTGTTATAGAGTAAAGTGCGTACAGTAAAAGGAGTATTATGAAATAATACTGTAAAAGCATGGTATGGTTTCTAAGCCATACGGTATTTAAAATAGATAAAATATATACATAGATAAAATCATAACTAAACGTACTCAACTGGTGCTTCTAAGATACGCCTACCCCGGTGTATCTAACCTAAGCCTAGTATGTGGGAAGGAGTAAGTGAGCTGCAGTTTTATTTAAGATAGTTTCTGCCAAGAATCTGAATCAAGAATTCTCTAAGGGTCTAATCAGCTCCGTACCTTGGTTATAGAATGAAGGAGGTCTTGTATCTCTCTCTCAGGACTCGATCTCCCAGCAACCCGCAAGGGTGACAGGGAAACACTGGAGCTGGATTTCTCGGCAGGAGAAAAGACAGCGTCACTCTCAGTGCGTCAATGGGAGGGTCGGCTTCCTTCGGTACTCGCTTTAGCAGGGCGTCGGGCAAGTAGATAGCCGATCTGCTCCAAACTACCGTGTGTTTTGCTAAGGCAGAGGCTGGTATATTTATACCTGGAAGGTGCCGAGTTTGACGTAAGGTTGGACATAAGACGTCACTAAGAACTCGCAGTTCTTTCAGGACTCCAGGAGTTCTAGGACAAATCAATTCAGAAGCAGGGGGAATTCCCGGGCTGCTGGAGGCTTGGTTTGTTTAAGAACACGTTGTGCTTTCTAGGAGTCTATGGGAGTAGCCTTGCCGTATTTAGACTGCATTGGCTATGACTTAATATGGGTATGATTCTCATGCCTTTATAAGGATATGATTTTTTTTAATAATTATTTTATTTATGCTTTTTCACATGCCACAGAATACATACATAACATACCAAAAAACATTGGGTGGAAGTACATTGCAACATCATTTCCCCACAGTCCCGAACCCCCCCCCACCCACAACACCACATTCCCTCCCCCCTCAAGAAGAAAAGGAACTCCCACAATTCGGTAACGTATAGTGAACACGTGAGTCCAGCTCTGGGTGGGCTAATACAGAATGAAACACTATCCACATGTACAGTCTGGCAATGCAGCATCCATAGAGTGCAAGTATCAATTAGTAGGCAGGGTAGTAATAACATAGGCAACACAGGAGACCTTGAAGCATCTCGAGGCTACTCGGTGGCCGAGCCTTGATTCCATTTTGGCGTCCCTCTAACCCCCTCACCCCCCTGAACATGGGCCCCTGCTCCCGTCTCCAGTTGTTCCACATCTCCTTCAGCTGGGTGCTCTCTAAGACAGGCCTGTAGCGGGCCCCAGATATCCTTAGGCCTGGACTTCAATGGTATCTGTTCTGCGCAAGTGTGTAGGTTATCCTGCCATGTCACCATGTCATGCAACCACCCCTTGAATTTGGGCGCCCTACCTCTGCCCCAGCGGCACGCCACCTGGCGCCGTGCCAGCAGGATACCCATTAGAAGGAATTTCCCATGTGGGGTAACAATGTGTGCGGTTAGCCCCAGTAAAGCTGTTGTAGGGAGGGGTTCTATAGCGATTCCCAACATGTCAGTAAGGCCTGCGAAGACCTCCCCCAATAGTCCGCCACTTTGGGACAGGACCAGGCTAAGTTAATGAAATCTGCAGGGCTCTGTCTGCATCGAAGGCATCTGTTATCGTCCCTCAAGCCTATCCTGTGTAAACGGGAAGGCGTGTGGTAGAGTCTGTGCAGGAATTTGAAGTACAATAAGCGAAGTCTACTGCTGCCAGAGACGCGCTGTGTCTGTATACAAGACAATTCCCACTGCTCATCAGTTAGTGGTTCAGGCAGGTCCCTGTCCCATTCCGCCCGGGCTCTGGGATGTAACGGGGGGGGGGCCGCGGATCGAGCTCTCGCATACAAGACAGACGTGGCGTGTTTCAGTGTGTCTTCCTGTAACATTAGGCATAGGGAGACGAACACCTCCGGTTTCGCAGGAAAGTCAGGACACACGGCCCGTACGCTCTGTCTAAGTCTAGTATAAAGGAATAAATCCATGAATGCCGGAGGAGCGTTTCCGAAAAATTGCTCCTTCGACCGGAACGTCCCCTCAAGAAAGAGATCTCCCCACGTGGAATATAGCAGTCTGGTAAGCAGGTTTTGACAAATATTCTCAGTAGTTACCTGGAGAAGCGGACAGTCTCGCAATGGTAGTCTAGGGGAGTAAAGCTGCGTGACACCTTCCGCCTTCGTCAGCCAGTGTAGGGCCTTAACCGTGCAATCCACGGTGGTAGGGTCCCTCTCCCTCTCCTTATATGGGACAAACAAATACCCCGCCGAAGGGACCGGCGCCATATGACCATCTTCCACTGCTAGGTGGGGCATGTACGGTGGGGGACGGAACCAATACACAGCGTAGTGTGCCTGTGCACTATAATAGTACTGTTCAAAGTCCGGGACATCAAAGTCACCGTACCTATACGGGAGTGTTAGTGTATCTAGCTTCAGCCGTGCACGTTTCCCTCCCCAGATCAAGCGGATAAGCTGCGTCTTTAAAGTGGCAAAGAAGTGAGGCCTGGGGTGATAAGGGATGTTGATGAACAAATATAAACATTTGGGAACTATCACCATTTTAATCAGTGATATACGGCCGGCCATGGACAGAGGAAGTTTAATCCAAGATGAGATGTTATCCGTTACCTTAGTTATGGCTCGACTGTAGTTCGTTCTCATTAGTGTCTCTTTATCCCGGGAGACATATATCCCTAAGTACTTGACCTCGGACTTCTCCCACTGCAATGGATAATCTAGGGGTTGGGGGGGGTATGGCCAGTTAGTGGAAACACTGCCGATTTACCCTAATTAATCTTCACACCGGCGATCGCTCCAAGTTTGGTGATTTCCCGCAATACCGGGTTTAAGCTCGGGTTGTGGATGTAGAGGGTGATGTCGTCTGCGTAGAGAGAGACTAGAACTTGTCGGGATGGATAGATCAGACTCCTATGATTGTGGTGCTGCCTCAGCTTGGCCGCTAAAGGTTCAATGGCAATAGCAAATAAGACCAGAGACAGTGGGCAGCCCTGTCTCGTGCCTCTAGTGATTGTAAATGGTTCAGAGCGGGACCCATTAAGCAGAACCCTGGCCACCGGCACGTTGTAAAGGAGTTTAACCCATCGTAGAAACTGTTCTGGCAGCCCCATATACGCCAGCGTCCCTAACAGGTAGCCCCACTCCAAAGAGTCGAACGCTTTGGTGGCGTCCAGAAAGACTGCCACCGCCGCGCACTTGGGGTCAATGTCTTGGAGGATCGCCAGGAGCGTGCGAAGGTTATGGGAGGTGGCCCGGTTAGGAACAAAGCCAGCTTGATCCGGCAGTACTATCCTCTCAAGGAGGAGGTTCAGCCTAATGGCCAGGACCTTGGCCAGAATCTTAGTGTCAGTATTAAGGAGAGATAGGGGCCGATAAGAATCGCATTGGTCTGGAGCTTTCCCAGGTTTGAGCAAGGACAGTATGTGTGCTTCTCGCATAGTACCTGGGAGTACGCCCTCTTCCAGCACTTCATAAAATACTGCCTTGAGGATAGGGGCCAGAATATGAATATAGGTTTTATAAAAATCAATAGGGATCCCATCCGACCCGGTGCATTTGCCCGAGGACATGCTCATTATGGCCTCCTTAATTTCGTCTACTTCTAGGTCTATGGCTAAAAACTTTTGTTGCCCTGGTCCGAGCCAAGCAAGGGCCACATCCTCAAAATAATCCTCCAATTGCAGTTCGGATTGCCCCTGCGACGTGTATAGTGTCTTATAAAAGTCCAACAGGATGTCCATCTGTTCTGGTAGAGACCTGCAGACCTCACCCTGTTGATCCCGCAATTCAGTAACGTAATTCCTGAAGCGGGGGGGTCTAACTGCCCCAGCTAAGGTGCGTCCAGGCCTATCACCCTCTCCGTATTGCCTAGCGATCCACTGTTTTCCTCGAAATTTGCAATCCCGTTCTGCCACCTCTGTGTATTCCGACAACTTCTCCCTCATTTGTGCCTTCAGGGAGTTGGAGTTACCAGAGCCCGCAGCCTCCCGCTCAAGTGCCTTCAGCTCTACCTCCAATGTGTGCAGTGTCCTGCGCAGGTCCCGCAGTATGCCTCCCCCCTTGGAGATACACCACCTCCTGACAGTAACTTTAAAGGCCTCCCAGACCGTTGTGAGACTCTCCACAGAGCCGGTGTTCCTGGGGAAAAATTCTGTCAGTTCCTGTTCCAATTCCGCCTTGAAGACGGCATCTTGTAGATGTAGGGGGTTAAGTCTCCAGTCGAGGAAAGGCGCTAGGTCCACAGGTGGTAGTAGGGAGACCTTCAGGGGAGAGTGATCAGAAAGGGTCCTGGCCATGTGATGAGCCCCCTCCACCCAGTGAGACATGCCCTTAGCTAGTAGTACATAGTCTAGCCAGGCCCAAGAGTTGTGTACGGATGAATGGTGCGTGCCTTCTTTCTGCGTAGGGTGGAAAAAACGCCAGGTGTCCACGAGGCCCTCATGTTTCACGATATCCTGGAAGGTGCGTTGGGAAGTAGTGTAATGTGTAGGCATAGCATGTGATCTATCCCAAGCGGGATGGACAACAGTATTAAAATCCCCTCCCCACACAAGATATCGGCACCCCAACGTTCAAAGTTTGCCTCTTATCAGTTGTAGATAGTGGGGATCATTGACATTTGGCCCATAATAGTTTACAAATACAATATCATGTGATTGCAGTGATCCCCACAACATGCAATACCGGCCCTCCAAATCCGCCTCCCGTCCACCCTCCACAAAACGGACTCTTTGCTTAATCAATATAGCCACCCCCCTGGCATAAGAGGAGTAATAGGCAAAGCATCCATGAGAGGCCCAGCGGGTCGCAAAACGGGGAGTGCTACCTGCCGCCAGATGAGTTTCCTGTAGGAAGGCGATGCCAATGTGGTGTCTATCCAGGTTGCCCAGGACTTGTCGCCGTTTCCGAGGGTCATTTAGGCCCCGGACATTCCAAGTCATGATTGCAAGACTAGCGTTGTTCCTGCCCTGTTCACCTGCGACTATAGAGGCGATACCTAGTCATCATCCACACCATACAATCCATGAACCTTGTCCCCCGATAGCCCGAAGCCCGCCGAGGACAGAGAAGCCCCTGCACATTCCATGCTATTACGTGAAGGCTTGAGCCCACCATGCCACATCCACATCGGCCACCCCAACTTGCCAGGAAAATACACCCCCCCCCCCGAAAAACTCTTATACGACCTAGGGTCAACACTTGTAAATAACGTCAGAAAGCGCAACATAGGGGGAACGCCCTTGGTAGGGGGCCGCTAGGGACTCCCGCCGTTACCACTTTGCCACTCTTATTTCACCCATCCACAACCCCCTGTTACAGAGGTCAATCTGACGGGACGAGGGCCAGTGGCCAGGCTACAGTTTGTGCCTTTGCAGAAAATCAAGGAAGAAATTATACATCACCAGTTAGCAGGGTGTCTCTGAACTGTCCGTGTGCAACCGTGCTTGGTCTACTGAGTTCAAGAAGGGTCTGATAGCGGTGAATGGGAGCGTGATCTACGTCTTGCTGCTGCCTCCCGGGAGGCGGAGCGTCGATCTTTTCTTAGGAAGTCTTCTGCATGCTGAGGTGTGGCGAAGATGTGTTGACGGCCTCTATGGTGTATCCGCAGTCGAGCAGGGTACAGCATGGCATACTGAATGCCGCGCGATTGGAACTGCTTTTTTACTGATAGAAACTTCCGTCTGGCCTCCTGCAACGCTTGTGTAAAATCCGGGTAGAAGGAAAGTGTGGTGTTGTCATATTTCACTTCGCCCTTTTCCCGGGCCAATCTCAGCAGTGTGTCCCGGTCGCGATAGTTAAGAAATCTCATAATGATCGGTCGTGGCGGTGTCCCGGGTGGCGGTCCGGCGGCCAGGGAGCGGTGTGCTCTCTCAATAACCAGTTGCGCAGAGAAGGAGTCTCTGCCAAAGAGGTCAGCCAGCAATTTCTCCATGAAGTCTTCCAGTCTCCCTGTCTTGGTCGACTCTGCCAGGCCTAACATGCAGACATTGTTCCGCCTCGAGCGGGCTTCCAATTCCTCATTCTTCTCCGAGATGACTTTCAGGAGTTTGTCCATTTGTGACGAGTGTTGCCTGCTGGAGCCCGCCCCATCCTCGAGATCCGACACTCTCTGCTCTACCTCCTTCAGTCGCTCCTCATGACCGTCCAGCTTAGCCACGACATTGTCCACCCGGAGGGACATGGTATCTATTTTAGAGTCGATAGATGTTAGGCTCTGTTGCATGCTCATCAACAGTTCCTTCCAGCCAGGGTCCCTTGCTTCGGGAGGATCGTCATCGTCACGGTGTCTGGGTGCGGAGCTAGGCGTCTTGCGAGTGTCAAAGGGAAGCTTTGACTGCTTTGGTTCAGCTTTACCCATGGTGTTCGGTTGGACGCTGTGCAGCCCCCCTGAGGATGAGAAGAGGGGGGGGCTAGGCCAAAACCACACAGAAAAATAATGTCCAGCCCTCCGGGGCGAGTCTGGGGCGCAGTGAGCAGACCCAAAGCACAGACGGTCTCTCTGTAGGCTGGCGAGCTGTGCCCTCAGACAGGGGGGTAGCGGGTGTTAACTGCAAGGGGTCCGCCTTCCCCCCTAGCGCCAACAATGTGTGACTCCTCACTAAGCCTAGGCGCAATCTCCGATATGGCAGATGAGCCTTGGCGCCTCAGTCAGGGTTCCAGCGCGATGTTCCACCCCACCAGGTATAAGCAGGGCAGGGGGTGCTGTGGGCCAGGAGTCATCCCCAGTGAGCGTGTGACTGCAGAGTAGTTTCGCAGTATCCCCCCACAGCAGCTGTCACACGATGAGCCAAGTCAACACAAGTGTCTCTGAGGCAGCCAGCACCTAAAATGGCGGATCGCCACATCCAGTAGCACAGTGCAACTCGGAGAAAGGTGCCCTCCAGATCTGACAGACACTTAGAAATGGCCAGAGTGCCTGCCCTCAGCGTGTCACAGCGTGTTGTCTAATCCCTGGCCGCCGCCGTCCCGCACCCGCCGCTCCTCCGCTCCTGTGCACTCCCCTCTGCACGCAATGTCCGCCCGCAGCGCGACTCACCCTCCATCCCGCGTCTCACCGGTTCCTCTCAGCAGGATCGGGAAGGGGAACACACCACGGGAGGCACGCCGTCAGTCGTTGCGGGCAGGCAAGCCCGAGAGGAAGGGGCTGGTCGAGCCCGCAACCGCCGCTGACCGCAGCCGCCCCAGGGGATGTTGGGCCGGTAATCCCCGGCCACGCGAAGGAGTGAGAGCCGCCGCAGGCTCCCAGCGCCGGCAACCCCGCGAAGCCGCTTTGCCTCCTCGGCCCTGTAGCCCGTGCCTCGGGTCATGCAGCAGGGCCAAACTTGTGCCGCTATTGCACCACACCACTATAGCAATGGTCATGCTGGTAGATGGTGCTTATGTCCAGGCAGGATGGGGTTGGTGAATCTTAAAAAGCCCGGCTCGGCGGGAGCTCTATGCTATGGCGTCCATCCCGGTCTGGCGCCACCTAGCGCCCCCAAGGAAATGATTTGATATAACCGCATAAGGGCATAAATCTGGAATAGTTAAATAGGGTCCTAGATACGTTTACAACAGATCGAAACATCGTCGACTTGCTGGAACACCATGCACACAATCTTAATCGATATTGTAGTGTAACGGTTGTCGTTTTTATCTTGCTTGTTTAACTGTCCACATTGCAAACAAGCCCTTCTTGCCCTGCATGAATGTTTTCTTGACTGTATATGTTTTGATGTAGGACGCAGGAGTGTGTCCCACTTTATTGTTTCTTGTTAGATCTTCAATTTTGTTAGTCATTACATTTTACTGTCCGGCTGGACAGTAATAATATAGCAATGATTCAAGTCTATATAGATTATTTATTTACATTAGTTCCTCATCAAGGACCACTGTTCTTTTAAAAAACTGATACCCAAGGTCCTTGCTTACCTTATTGGGTCCTCTTGTCTTTTTAAACAACAGACTTCTCCAGCGGCATCTTTCCTGAAGTCCTCAATTGTAGTCTACAGTGGTTTCCGACATCACTTTGCACCTATGCACCCTGCTGCCCTGGTGTAGGTATCCTAGTTTATGGGGTATCCACGGGTGGGGTGACTCTCCAACCTTCTGTCTTCCATGGGGTTTCTTCAGGGTCTACTGAGAAGGGTACTTTCTCTCCAAAACTGCAACCCCAACGTTCCCGTAGACTTCTATTGGACACGCGGCTGTGTATTCATCTGCACACTGCCTCCTTGGGGTCCCTGGGTACTTACCTTAGGTGGTTCCTTGTGTCCCCAGATCTTCTGAGTCTCCTGGTCCAAGTCCCGACTTTGGTACTTTCTCAGTATATGGTTTGGTATCCCCTGGAGACCACTGTCTTTTGTGCATACATACCTGTTTACAATTGAGGTATTATTGTGTATTTCTGTTTATACCTCTGGGTAGGAGATATGCAAATGTGTTAGTCAGTGTTGTGTAATAAATAGACATATTTTTATATATACATTGTGTGGTTGCTTTTCGGTTAACCTACACTACATGATAAACCTGGTAAAACAAGCTGCTTAGCACTCCTTCAAGATAAGCCTGAAGGATGCTCTTCACAGCTAGCACTTTGAGAGCTTTCAAAGGTTATCGAAGACCACTATAATCAACATAATGGCTATCTGGATTAGTGCATGGTGCTTCACTTAAATAAGTGTGCACCATATTCTAAGCTAGCCTCCCACAAGTTATTTAATGTTTTGAAAGCATACTATCAGGAAGTTTGTTGTTAAAATGCACATGGATCCTTAAAATGTCAAGCCTCGTGGCAGACACCTTTCAACATGTTCACTTAGGACACTCAGCGGGTTAATGCATGTAATGCACTGAATGGTGTTGCCACCATATTAGCCCAGTTCTTTTACATTTGTATGTGAAAACAAACAAACATTAAGGTGAAATAGTGTATGCATTTAATATGTGAGGTAGGCCCTTTAGGTGGTGCGCTGGCAACAGGAAGAAAGTCAGAAGAGCAGAAGAACGAAGACGGACCCTGTGCGCGGAGAACTGAAGGAGAACCCAGGAACGAGGACGACATGGACGGAGAAGATGCGGGCCGAAAGGAGAAGAGGCGGAACCGGACGAGAGATGGTGCGAGGATTGGTGGTGCCCTCCGGAGGATGCTGTGGAGCGGCCGCAACTCTGGAGAGTTGTGACGGAGCCGGTGAGTGAGAGCATCTAGAGGGACCAGGGATTGGGGTTAAGGGAAGCAGGTGGTGAAAACGGGGTGGGTTACGGTTAAGGAGCGGGAAGTCTCGCTTTTCAGCGCCCGTGTGTGGTGAGCCCTGTAATATCCCAAATAAGTGGCACCCTTTGTATTTGCCCCAGCTGAACCGCTTCCTGTTATTTTTTTGTGGCATTTGCACAGCAATACGTTTTTGAACCGAGCACTACCAAAATCCCTAGGCACTTGGTAACAACCCCTTCCCCTACCCCAACCAGCACAAGAGAAGCAAGCTCCAACACTAGAAGGTGTGGTGACTGGTATAAAAACAAATGTACATAATCAAAACCCCTATCTGACGGCTCCCTCTTTTTCCATCCTATGAGCCTCCGGGGAGATCACCTTGAGAACGAGGAGGAGGAGCCGGGAACACCAACTTTGAGATCCCCATCAAGCTCAACCCAAGATACATCGATAGAAGAACAGAAAGGAACACAACTTGAACAGCCTACCACTTCTACTCTTGACAATAAAAACCAACTTTTTTGTAAAATCATACAGCCTCCTCGCCTGTTTATCAAACCCGCCCTCCCACAGGTGGTGTCAGAAGTTGGATTGAAAGGCAACATGGAGGCTGCCTTAGCAAAAATGGCGGAAAACCAGGAGCACCTAGGGAAAGTGATGGAGCGCTTCCTGACAGTAGGTTTTTTTTATTTTTATTTTGTTTATTAGTTTCAAGTTACACAACAATGCAACAACTACAGGTATACCGTGACATAGCTTGCTCAAATCCTTAGTTCCAGCATTTGCATACATTATAATTGGCTATAAGCGGCAGACGTATAACAGCATCAGCATATTTACCACAGTGCTTACAAGGTACCATATAATAATAAGATCATATACAATTATATACAGTGCGCCGCCCATCTTCAAATTATTATTCTAAGTTCTAAGTTCTTTCAGGTAGTATATCCAGTCTATTCCGGCTTAGCCTCCTACACCACGAGTTCTCTATACACATATCCAAATATTAGCCCTCCTTCTCCATCTCTCCCACATTTCTAGTGATCTTAGCCCCGTGTATACTGTTACATATTGACGCAAACAACCTTTATGTCTCCCCTCTGGGGTTTGTACTCAGGTAGCATGTCAGTGGGGCCCATATAGCCTGAGGACGAGATTCCAGAGGTAGCAATTCTGCATACGTTGACAGGTTCTCTTGACATGTTATCAAGTCCTCCAGCCACACCTTGAATTTAGGAGCACGCCGCCTGCCCCATCTACAGGCAACTCTCCGTTTAGCCAACAATAATGCTATGGCCATAAATGTACGATATTCACCACGGAGTGGCTTCACATAACCCAGCAGGGCCAACAGCGGAGCCGGGGCCAATGGGGTGGCAATCATAGTCTGTAAAGCATTAAAAACCTGTGTCCAATAATCTCTAACTCCTGGACATTCCCATACCAGGTGCAGGAATCTCGCCCCCTTTCACATGATATCTGTCACAGCTCTCATTATCTCAAAGTTTTTCTTTGTACATTTTGGCTGGGGTGTAGTAAAGTCTGTGTAAGAACCTGTAATGTATGATACGTAGTCTACTACTCGCGGATACTCTCTCAGTTCGTAGGCAACAGTCCTCCCATTGTTCATCCGTCATGGCAATTCCTAGTTCCTCCTCCCACCGTACACGCGACTGTGCAGCCGGAAGCTCCCTCTGTGTATGTATCATATTATATATCTGGGATACCAGTTTACTTGCCTTATCTGTGCCTAGTATGTGCTGCATGGGGGCTAGCACCCTTGGTTCCTCTGGGAATCCAGGAGGGATCGACCTTATGCCCTGCCTTAATCTGATGTACAAAACCACGTCCAGCACCGTCCTCTGTGTGTCCGATAACATTTGGTCAAGGGTACGAAAGCGGCCTTCTACATACAAGTCCCCCCAATGAACAATTTGGGCCTGTCTTTTAAATTTCTGAAAGACCGTTTCCTGCAGCAGCGGCATAGCCGGATGATAGACTAGGGGTAGCAATGGCGAATATAGAAAAGGCACATCCAGCATGCGCCTGATTCTGCGCCAGGCTGTTATCGTGCACGCCAAGGCATCAGGCCGTCTATCTTTGTCCCCTATCGGGAGGAAGAGTGCCCCCTCCAATGGTACAGGGTGTGCCAGACAATGTTCAGCTGCTACTTGCGGCATATATTTCGGTTGCTTCACCCAAAACCATGCATACTTTATCGTTACATTGAATGCATCCCGTACAATCTCCACACTATTGCCAGAATCTCTATTGCATTTTAAAAACTCGCTAATCTGCTCCCGCAGTAACTCCTGAAATACCGTGTCATGTAGTATTAGTGCGTAGAGCCGCCAGGGACTGCGCGGCGCATTCAAGTCGGGAGAGGAGAGTGCCATCAGTACTGGGGCATGATCCGAAAAAGTTCTACAGAGATGTCGCGCTTCGGCCAATGCCGGTGCCAACACTCTAGTTACCAGAAAGTAATCTAACCTAGCCCAGGATTGCGCCTGCGCCGTAAAGTGTGTGCCCTCCAGCGTCTGCGGGTGCATACGCCGCCAGGCATCCGTCAGTTGGTAGGCCTCTGTAATCTCTCGCACCACTGACTGTGCTTTTGTGTTATGGTGCGGCGCAGCGGGATCTATCCATATTAGGATTATATGTGACGTTGAAATCCCCCACCAGATAATATGTGTGGAATCTATCTCAAATATTTTGGCCCATAGCGTATCAAGGAACCCTGAGTCATCTGTGTTGGGTCCGTAGCAGCAGGCCAGTGTCACAGATTGGGATCCCAGACGTCCCCAATCAATACAATATCTGCCCTCTGCATCTCCGGTTGCCCCCAGTAATTGAAACGGTGCCCGCACCTTAATGAGGATTGCAGTACCCCTTGCATATGTAGAGTAAGAAGAGAAAACTCTGTGGGCTGCCCATTTTTCTAGCAAGTGTATTCGGTGAGTTGCGTGGAAAGTGAGTCTCTTGCAACATCGCTATGTGTACATTATGCCTATCTAGGTAGGAGAGGACTTGCCACTTTTTTTGAGGATCACCTAGTCCCCTGACGTTCCATGTGATGAAATGCAATTTGCCTAAGGTCGCCTCAGCCATGTTCCTCTATTGGTGGCCGTGTCTCAAACAGTGGTGGTGCGATATGTCTCCCTCCTGGTACCTCCTCTACACTCAGGGCTGTACCGTACCGCTGACACTGTAAAGTATGCTGTGCTAGAACTCTCTTATTCCCCAATGTGTACATCACGTCTACAACCATACCTGAACAACAACCTTCCCCAACACTTCCCCCCTCACCCACCTCCCACTAGCAACCCAATCTAGCCAGTATCTGTTACCCTCCCCCCCGCCCCCGCTCCCAACAAAGTCAAGGTAGTAAAAGTCAAAGTCAAAAATTACTTTATTCGGTTAAAATTTTAAAACCATCAAAGTACAGATCATATTTCATGCTACCTAATACCAATTATAAACAGTACAAAAATTAATTTCAATTCATATACCATTTACAAAAAAGACCATGGGCCAGCCTGTGGTACACATTCCCACCAAGAAGCAACCCTTGGTATTCAAAATCCATTAACTATAAAGCTCAATTTTACCAGCACTATAATTGCAGTTTGTTCCGTCGCCTAATTGCCCCTGTAATATAGCCGGCTACCCTAAAACACACAAGCGGGGATCCCAGCATTTCCAAATAGGCTAGCGCTGGTCTAACTTGCTCAAAGTTACCCCCTCTCAACAGTGGCAAGATAGATTTTCTGCGTAAGGTAACATAAAAATCACAGAAAAATACCATATGGAGGGTGTTCTGCTCTGAGAAGTTACAATACCCTTTTAAGGAAAGGTTGCTGCATAAATTATGCAAAAAATAAGCAGATTACTCTGAATAGTTCCCAAGTTTAGGTCTTGAGCAGCTCCTATGTACAGCACCCTACAACACCAGCGACACTCTGAATTTGCTCATCTCAAATGTATGCTTTTCTATCAATATTTTTGAGCATAGCATTAGCACAATGCCATCCACGTTGAGATATAAAGGGTCAAAGTATTTTGCCATTTTTACAGAAAGTTTTTAGGCATAGGATTAGCATAGTGCTATCCATGCCAAGCTGTAAAATGTCAAAAGTCTTTTACTACTATTAGGATTCATCAGCAAGGCAGCTTCTTATCCAATTTTCTCGTGGTTGAAATTGATAAGACCCAAGCTTGTAGGGCAGTGCTAATCAGGGCTGCAATCTCAATCAGTTAGATATTCGTAAAAACACTTTTAATAAATCTCTTATGAGATTACCAAAAAGCACTCTATCACTTCCTCTGAGGTTTGACTTAAACCTTACATACCTCGCTAATGTAGTCTGTCTGAAACCTATCTTATAACGGACAATACTCTGGTTAAATGAGGACATGGCCTTATATAGAGACTCTGTCAGTGAGATAATCGACAATCGCCTGGGCCTCACGATCCCCGGGTATCTCACATCAAAACCTGACTGTTCAAGCGTTGCCTTTCTGCATACTGTCAGAATTCTTCTTCCATGCCCAAGAATGCCCATGAAATTGTTAAATCATGTTATTGGAACATCGTTTTCTGCAATAGGATTTCCATTGTTCCTGCAGGTAGTTTATCTGATCTTTATTTATCCACCAAGTGTGAGTCCCACTTTGAAGATTTTATGGATTTTCTGAGTGTCTCTTCAGTGAGATCTTTGTTTATTAAGTTCAGACTTGGAATACTCCCACTGGCTGTCTTTACTGGCACATGGAATAAAATCTCTGCTATGGCCAACAATAATTTATGCCCTCTGGGATGTCCAAATATTGAAAATGAAGAACATGTCTTATTCTCTTGTACTGTTTATGCTAAGCAGTGCACACGTTGGATCATCTCTCTTTGCCAGCTCTTCTACTTAGAGGACTGACATTTACCTTTATGAATCTGTTAGCCACATGCTAGGCCCAGTGTTGTATATTCAGATTCCAACTTTTTCCCTTCAATGTGATATATTACACAAAAAGTTGTTGGGGCAAGCGCCTTTTACAGCTGTGACCTGTAAATACTAGTCTATATTGGTTAAACTTTTACTACCATTTTACACTGTGCACTTTAACACACTTGTAAAACCAAGTGATATGAGGGGAACCCAAATTCAAATTTTAACTTTAGCTGCCCGATAGCACAGTTGGGCCACTGAGAGCTTAGTTTAGGCTACTGTTAGAGGCTGCCCATCTTTGATGCTGTTAGGAAAAGGGGGTATCTCTGTGTTTCCTTTTATTAATTGCAAACTTTGTGATCCTAATGATGTTTTTATGAAGGTTTTTATAACTTCGCTCAGGAATGTTGGCTGCTGCTAAATGTTTCTTTTTTTATGAGAATTGAATGTTCTTATCATGTGTTTATTTTATTATTTTTCCTTTCTATGTGCTGTGTTATTGTGTTCTTTTATGGCTCTTTTGCGCCGAAATAAAGATGATGATCGTGATGGTGTCAATACCATACCGATGAATTCCAAGATAATTGTATTTCCTCTGTATGTTGCCTACATTTACTAAATTCATATGGAGTCTTGTAGAGTTTTCAGTTCTAGCAAAGCTAGTGCAGTGACAACCTAATGGTTGGGAGTTCCAATCCTCTCAAAGGGAAGCAAGATCTAATCATGGTCAATGTACATGCCCAAGAAAGTTTTTTCCTGTCCATGTGAAGAAAGCTTTCCCGGGAAAAATCTTGGGGAGGTGCATGAAAGGTAATTAGTATCTAAGTCAAGTTGTCAGTCCCCATTCAAGGTCCCCAGGGTAGACAGGAGTTACTGGGCCCCAACCATGGTGGTTGAGGTCATTTGCAACTGGTGTCCTAGAGATAATCCTTCTATGGCTCTGGACAGTAGGTCAAGTACAACCCTTTTCGCACTTGACATTGAGTGGAGAGGGCTAGCCCTTTTCTAAACGCTGACAATAATGGGTGCAGCCTTTACCCGATCAGTGGTACTGAATTTCTCTTAGAACTAGGAAGTATGAACGGCTTAGTTGGCCTTACCAGGATTCAAACAGACGCTAGCAACGGTGGTTAGCTCACTAAGCCATATTGATGCTTTCTCTCAAAATACCTTACGAATCAACGGGAAGGTTGATTGACCTGAAGGGATGAGAATGGTTAACACTGTTACTGGGGAACTGCTGATGCTTCACACCTCACATACAGCATGTTCGTTCCAGTGGAAATTGAATATACTCATATTCTGGATGTAAATTAACCCTGAAAGGTAAAAAGCATTTACTCAAGCTTAGATCTTTCTTCATGCCCATTAATAGAATAGATATTCCTCAAGCTGTTGTCCATTCTTTTGAATGTGTTTGAATCATTTTTTTTAAAGTAACTCTTTCAAACCATTCCAATTCTGCATTTTATGTTGTCCATTGGTTTGAGACTACCCTTGATGGCACACAATTCCTCTTAAAAAAACAAGTACGTACATTAGAATAGTAATAGTGTGCAGTTCATGCTCCCATAGTTTTATAGAATCAGTGTTTTAAGTCGATTTTGTTTGAGATTTAAACATTCTGTACTCTACTCCTCTACCACACAAGTACTAGGGAACCTCATTCTACATCAAGACAGTGAGGCTTTTATTGTGTTTTTGTCTTTTATTTACTAATCATTTAAAGCAAAAACTTTTACAATTCACACATTGCAACTTCCATTTAAACCACAGACTTCAAACAATGGAAATCCTTCACAGTATCTATTCCTTCATTTTCTCTAACCTCTCTTTTTGACTTTTCTATGGTGCTGTCTGTGGTTTAGGTCTCACACTGTATTATTAGACCTTTCAAACTGTGTGAACTACTGCTTTCCTGCAAGGTGTTATTTACAACAAGGGGTGGTGATGGACAGAGTCTCTGAATTAAGCAGAATACTCTCACCCAGTCAAGTGATCAGGGCTAAATCCAACACCGTTTTTTAGCTCATTGCAGCATCCCAGTTTCAGAACCTGGCTGTATGCAAATTAGTCTGTCCCTGGCCCAGTGCATCATGGGAACAGGGCAGACCAGACTACAAAAGCCAATTCTTACACTGGGAAGGAAACAAGCTTCCGGGGACCGGTTTCTGGCATTTCAGCCGTCTTCGGCCCGGCTTGCTTGAATCCTGATGGTGCAATGAGCAAGGGACTCACATCTGAGTATACCCTTCCACGCTTAGGGTGGACAAAAATATTTACAACAAGGGGTGGTGATGGACAGAGTCTCTGAATTAAGCAGAATACTCTCACCCAGTCAAGTGATCAGGGCTAAATCCAACACCGTTTTTTAGCTCATTGCACCATCCCAGTTTCAGAACCTGGCTGTATGCAAATTAGTCTGTCCCTGGCCCAGTGCATCATGGGAACAGGGCAGACCAGACTACAAAAGCCAATTCTTACACTGGGAAGGAAACAAGCTTCCGGGGACCGGTGTCTGGCATTTCAGCCGTCTTCGGCCCGGCTTGCTTGAATCCTGATGGTGCAATGAGCAAGGGACTCACATCTGAGTATACCCTTCCACGCTTAGGGTGGACAAAAATATTTACAACAAGGGGTGGTGATGGACAGAGTCTCTGAATTAAGCAGAATACTCTCACCCAGTCAAGTGATCAGGGCTAAATCCAACACCGTTTTTTAGCTCATTGCACCATCCCAGTTTCAGAACCTGGCTGTATGCAAATTAGTGTGTCCCTGGCCCAGTGCATCATGGGAACAGGGCAGACCAGACTACAAAAGCCAATTCTTACACTGGGAAGGAAACAAGCTTCCGGGGACCGGTTTCTGGCATTTCAGCCGTCTTCGGCCCGGCTTGCTTGAATCCTGATGGTGCAATGAGCAAGGGACTCACATCTGAGTATACCCTTCCACGCTTAGGGTGGACAAAAATATTTACAACAAGGGGTGGTGATGGACAGAGTCTCTGAATTAAGCAGAAAACTCTCACCCAGTCAAGTGATCAGGGCTAAATCCAACACCGTTTTTTAGCTCATTGCACCATCCCAGTTTCAGAACCTGGCTGTATGCAAATTAGTCTGTCCCTGGCCCAGTGCATCATGGGAACAGGGCAGACCAGACTACAAAAGCCAATTCTTACACTGGGAAGGAAACAAGCTTCCGGGGACCGGTTTCTGGCATTTCAGGCGTCTTCGGCCCGGCTTGCTTGAATCCTGATGGTGCAATGAGCAAGGGACTCACATCTGAGTATACCCTTCCACGCTTAGGATGGACAAAAATATTTACAACAAGGGGTGGTGATGGACAGAGTCTCTGAATTAAGCAGAATACTCTCACCCAGTCAAGTGATCAGGGCTAAATCCAACACCGTTTTTTAGCTCATTGCACCATCCCAGTTTCAGAACCTGGCTGTATGCAAATTAGTCTGTACCTGGCACAGTGCATCATGGGAACAGGGCAGACCAGACTACAAAAGCCAATTCTTACACTGGGAAGGAAACAAGCTTCCGGGGACCGGTTTCTGGCATTTCAGCCGTCTTCGGCCCGGCTTGCTTGAATCCTGATGGTGCAATGAGCAAGGGACTCACATCTGAGTATACCCTTCCACGCTTAGGGTGGACAAAAATATTTACAACAAGGGGTGGTGATGGACAGAGTCTCTGAATTAAGCAGAATACTCTCACCCAGTCAAGTGATCAGGGCTAAATCCAACACCGTTTTTTAGCTCATTGCACCATCCCAGTTTCAGAACCTGGCTGTATGCAAATTAGTCTGTCCCTGGCCCAGTGCATCATGGGAACAGGGCAGACCAGACTACAAAAGCCAATTCTTACACTGGGAAGGAAACAAGCTTCCGGGGACCGGTTTCTGGCATTTCAGCCGTCTTCGGCCCGGCTTGCTTGAATCCTGATGGTGCAATGAGCAAGGGACTCACATCTGAGTATACCCTTCCACGCTTAGGGTGGACAAAAATATTTACAACAAGGGGTGGTGATGGACAGAGTCTCTGAATTAAGCAGAATACTCTCACCCAGTCAAGTGATCAGGGCTAAATCCAACACCGTTTTTTAGCTCATTGCACCATCCCAGTTTCAGAACCTGGCTGTATGCAAATTAGTCTGTCCCTGGCCCAGTGCATCATGGGAACAGGGCAGACCAGACTATAAAAGCCAATTCTTACACTGGGAAGGAAACAAGCTTCCGGGGACCGGTTTCTGGCATTTCAGCCGTCTTCGGCCCGGCTTGCTTGAATCCTGATGGTGCAATGAGCAAGGGACTCACATCTGAGTATACCCTTCCACGCTTAGGGTGGACAAAAATATTTACAACAAGGGGTGGTGATGGACAGAGTCTCTGAATTAAGCAGAATACTCTCACCCAGTCAAGTGATCAGGGCTAAATCCAACACCGTTTTTTAGCTCATTGCACCATCCCAGTTTCAGAACCTGGCTGTATGCAAATTAGTCTGTCCCTGGCCCAGTGCATCATGGGAACAGGGCAGACCAGACTACAAAAGCCAATTCTTACACTGGGAAGGAAACAAGCTTCCGGGGACCGGTTTCTGGCATTTCAGCCGTCTTCGGCCCGGCTTGCTTGAATCCTGATGGTGCAATGAGCAAGGGACTCACATCTGAGTATACCCTTCCACGCTTAGGGTGGACAAAAATATTTACAACAAGGGGTGGTGATGGACAGAGTCTCTGAATTAAGCAGAATACTCTCACCCAGTCAAGTGATCAGGGCTAAATCCAAAACCGTTTTTTAGCTCATTGCACCATCCCAGTTTCAGAACCTGGCTGTATGCAAAGTAGTCTGTCCCTGGCCCAGTGCATCATGGGAACAGGGCAGACCAGACTACAAAAGCCAATTCTTACACTGGGAAGGAAACAAGCTTCCGGGGACCGGTTTCTGGCATTTCAGCCGTCTTCGGCCCGGCTTGCTTGAATCCTGATGGTGCAATGAGCAAAGGACTCACATCTGAGTATACCCTTCCACGCTTAGGGTGGACAAAAATATTTACAACAAGGGGTGGTGATGGACAGAGTCTCTGAATTAAGCAGAATACTCTCACCCAGTCAAGTGATCAGGGCTATATCCAACACCGTTTTTTAGCTCATTGCACCATCCCAGTTTCAGAACCTGGCTGTATGCAAATTAGTCTGTCCCTGGCCCAGTGCATCATGGGAACAGGGCAGACCAGACTACAAAAGCCAATTCTTACACTGGGAAGGAAACAAGCTACCGGGGACCGGTTTCTGGCATTTCAGCCGTCTTCGGCCCGGCTTGCTTGAATCCTGATGGTGCAATGAGCAAGGGAGTCACATCTGAGTATACCCTTCCACGCTTAGGGTGGACAAAAATATTTACAACAAGGGGTGGTGATGGACAGAGTCTCTGAATTAAGCAGAATACTCTCACCCAGTCAAGTGATCAGGGCCAAATCCAACACCGTTTTTTAGCTCATTGCACCATCCCAGTTTCAGAACCTGGCTGTATGCAAATTAGTCTGTCCCTGGCCCAGTGCATCATGGGAACAGGGCAGACCAGACTACTGTTGAAAATTAGTACGTTTTGGTGAACATTATCTGCGCCATCTTGCCTCTTCCCCTGATGCCACACTTTTGTCGTGCGCGCCCGCCATTTTTTTAAGATGCCCCGATCAGAGCGAACCCTTTTGCATGCTGCTGGCCCCTGACATAGCCCCTCGCCTTCACTAAGCCTGCACGCTGACCACCCCCTGCTTGCACCTGCCTTGAGTCATAAACCCCTCTTCGGCGCTGCTCTGCCCCAGGCCCTCATCCTGTTCCCAGCGCGACACCTCCCTGCTTCCCTTTCATGATCTTCGGCCCTTAGATGCAAACCCCCTTTTTCCCTGTGTGCCCGTTTTGTCTTCCCCGTTCCCAGGCCGACACCCAGCTCTGCCGATACCATTCCTTGCCCCTCCCCGTACAATAGAAAGCTTCCCCCATCAAAGGATCCCCGGGTTGATCAAAGCCCCCACTCCATGAGATCCGATCAAACCCCCCACATTCCGTGAATCGGCGGAATATCCAGCTGCGTGATACTCATCACCTGTTGTGACTAGGGTGGGGACTTCAACTGTAAATGTGTGTGGGAACGGGCCCAAAGGGGGATCTGAGGATGTCTTTCTGTACATCAAAGTATCGACGAGAATATGTTACATGCAATAAAAAGATAAACTTGTGTATAAGAGGCCAGGCCTCAGGGATGCAGTTAGAGCACCTCAGAACGATACCTTCTGTCCGTTTCGTTGTGTTCTCTTCCGGAGAAAATAAAAACCTTGTTTCCTGCTTTCCAGTCTCCAGCGCCTGCCTCTTCATTGATTAAATAACTAGAGGGTCACAGAGGCAATACCGCCGGGCAAATATCGATTGTCCCCGACCCGCCGCAGGTTTTTACAATTGGCGTCCCAAGCGTGGGGCCCATCAGCGACTCGTGGATCCAGTGGGAGAGGTCCCGACGACAGAGTGAACGACTGCAACGATCGGGAGAGCTCTTGCCCAATAGACCCTCGTCTGGCAGCCGATCATCCGAACTTCACTAGTTCCGAACAGACCTCTCTCGAGTGATCTACGGTCCTGACTGGGGACCATCAGGAGTGCCGTGAGAAATACGAGAAAAAGAGGACGATCGGGCGCTGGATTCGGAAGACAAGAAACTGTCCACATGGTCCGGGTAAGGTCGTGTAATCACGACAAGTTGCGAAATGATTGCTTGATTGCTTGATTGTTCAAAAATACTAGTATTGCTCTTTTTATTTATTTGGAGATTCACTGTCTACAAACGGAGAAACAACGGGCTCTCTCTTTGCAAGCAGTGGAGGATAGGTAGGGCAGCAGCCGTGCTTATTTTTTCTCCCCCACTCAATAATTACTTGAAACTGAACTGTTGTTCGCAAAACTATTGTTTCCTGGAGATTCCCTGTCTGCAAACAGGGAAGAGACCACCCTTTTTGCAGATAGTGAAAAGGGTAGGTAACGCAGATCTTTGCGGACCTACTCATTCTCCCCATTGTTATTTATTGGTCTTTTTATTATTTTTGATCCATGAGGTATTCACTGCCTGCAAACAACGTTGAATAGAAATATTCTGTCCGGTCTTTGCACCTAGTGATAAGATAGGCAGTGCTGACTTTTTAGTCCCTCGTTACGAGCCGTCATGTCTGTCTTCTCCCCACTGATTAATAGCCTGTTTAGCCCGGACCGTTTATTAGAGGTGGACCATATAGCTCCACTAGAAGGCACCCCTAATAAGGACATGTTCATAAACTATGGATTAGTCACCATAGCCTATAATAAATTGTGGCACAGGTATACCGAAGATAGTCAAGACAAACAGTGGCCACTGGCAGGATCCTTTGACCTTGATAAAATAGAAACGTTAGAAATAGCCCTTCGAAATAATAAGACAACGCCAATTATGCTCGACAGTCTCGGTATGTGGCGCAGAGAGGCTATGCAACGACAGAGAAAAGACGAGGACAAACCAAATAGAGAAATATACCGACAGGACAACCCCAGGACATCGCTACCCACAACTTATCCCCCGACACTATGCAAAAGACGACCAGACTTAGGGCCAGCCCAATGCGCTTTTTGTAGGTATGTCGGACACTGGAAAGCCCAATGCCCGACTCTACTGAGCGTGAGTAAAGGCAAAGGGCTGACAGGAACGACAGACCGGCAGTACGAGAAAAAGCGCGAGACAAAGAAGAACCCGACTTACATAGACAGACCAGACAGAACCACCACGTTTGATTATGCCCGATGGCACAGATTTCGCCAGGACAATTTCAGCGGCATGCTCAAGTTCTCCTAGGTCGGGCAACGTCAAGACGGGAACCCAGCCTCGTTTCAAATTCACAGACGGAAAGAGATAATTATGACCAATAACTGTTTTATATTCGTCTTGGGTCTTTGTATGTCGTACTTGTACTGTCCCCCCCCCGTCTGAGTTTGTGTGTATGTAATGTACAAATCTGCGTCATCCCTCTACACGTGTTTCCGTGTTACTCAACCTCTGTTAGCAGAAACTTAGCATAAAAACAACCTGAAAAGAAAGAAATGGTAAAACAAAATCCGTAGACCATTAATGAACTTGAACTTTTAATTTAACACAACAAACAAGGAATAATAACGGTAAACTGTAGAAAATGAAAGTCAAACAGAACATTCGCCCCCCCCCCCCCTCATTCTGGAACCTTCCAAAGTAGGGCAGGGTTACGGCTACGCCCAACCAACGGCAACCCATATAAGGCGGGCCCGGCCGCCAACTCTTGGTCAGGAAATCTTAACGTATGGGGGAGCCGGAGGAGAGGCAGGAGCCAGCAGCCGGGGCAGTTGTAGGTAGTCCCGCCACATGTCTCCTCAGCCAGCCGCAACGGGCCTGGATAGACTTAAGTAGTCCCGCCACATGTCCAGAGGAGAACGAGGCACCTTTTTTTTTCCTTTTCTCTTCCGTAACAGCCGCAGCAGCTCTGGACGGCGGGATGTCCTGCACGTACCTCCACAACAATTTGTCCAAGTTGGGCTGGGAGGGAGAGGCGACGCGGACGAGCCTCTCCCACCTCCACCGATAGGAGGTCTCCCAGCCCCCGGCCCGACGCCGAACACCCCCAGTCAGGCGATGGTGCCAATACTTCCACAGCACCGAACACACCATGGTGGCACCCCAGTACTTGCGCAGCACCGAACGTGCAATGGTGGCCATATTTTCAGAACACCAAACCTGCAATGACTGCACTGATACTCGTGCCGCGCCGAATGCGCGCCACAGGTGGCCATACTCCCACAGCACTGAGCACAGGACTTGGGGAACACCGGATGTGGAGAGACCTTCATGCGGGGCGATGAAAAGGAGCGGCATGGAGTGCACCGGGAGAAGGAGACGATGCGGACGAGTCTCCCTCGCCCCCCCAGGTGGGGGCATCACAGCTGCACCCCAGCTGAACGTCCCGCTTTCACACAACAGGGACCTCTTCCTTTCACTCCGAAGGATCTCTCCCACTCTTGCAAACTCGACGAGAGTGGCCCCTGTAGGGCCTCAAAATGGCGTCTGGGTCCGCTGGAAGGCGGGCCCCGGCCACTAGAGTAACTTTGACCAGCAATATAACTCGAACATTTGCCCCCTGGAGCACGAGCCCCCATCTCCGACAGCATCTCCGCAGCCTTGAAAATCCTACAAAGGTCCCCGGCGGAACCTTCGGCCTTTGCAGGCTTCCGGTAAGGGACGGCTGCCTTGATCGCCAACGAAACAAACATGACATTGCCACTCCTTCTGTTAGCATGAATTCTAGAACTGCCGAAAAGGACTCTGGTCCAAACTGCCAGTAATGGGAAACATTTCCCCCTGATGCTGCTTCCGGACTGAGCCGGCCCCGCCCAAAATGGCGCTGGTATCAATCGGAACTTACGAACACCTCGTGGTGTTCCTTCGCACTAATATAAACTTGATGTTCTAAGATTTTATATGATCCTTTGTACACTTGGCTAGAAAAGACAAGGAGAACTCACTCGACGAACAGTACGAAAGGATCCCCGTTACAAATGTTGATTACAAATGTACAATGTATTATATTTTTATAACTGATGTAAACCTCATTTACGACGCTCACGTACGGTATGCATATAGGAAATCTGATTACCACTATTATGATTATGCTTCTAAATTATGAAAATAAATGCCCCCGAACCCCCAGCCAATTAATAGACGCTTTTAGTCTCTTACAAATGAATGAGTAAAACTTTCCGATGTTTTTATTGCTGCAAACGACACCCCCCACTGTACGCACTTTAGCCATTGCCACGACCGGCCAAATACGACCGCACCCTCATAATCCTCATGCTGAAATGATTTTGCAAAATAAAGTTTTTGAAACTATGGACGGGTATTGCATGCTTTATTTTAAAAAAATGTGGGATCGGTGGGAAAGTTCTTTTCTGTGCACCCTACTCTGCTCTCTCTTTAAGGTTAAAAGAAGATGGTTGCCCAGCCCTGGAGGACGGATCGGGTCGACGACACGACACTCCGCCTTCAAAGTACGCGACTGACCCATGAGCTCTCGCGTAGAGGAAGACCTTGACTTCCAAGGTTGGGTAAAACGAACGGTGTAAATGAGGGAATGTAAAAGGAGGGTGAAATGAAATAATGTAAATGTGATAAAGTACAACGTTCCAAAGTATCAGGGAACGGAGCTGACCCAAGAACCGAAGAACCTTAGAATGCCACAGCGTTGAAAGAGGTTTAAGGATCCCGATAGTGAGATACATCCTTTGACTAGATACCTCGCACTAAGCACCTCCGGTTACCTTTTTACGTTTCCCCGCACACGACCTATATGGACACACTACCCCCCTCGACTCCAGAAACCATATCCCCGGGGACCCTGCCCCGAGGAGGAAAGACGAGTAAGAGGTAAGTAAAGGACTTATGAACCCATGTGTTTGAATATGCGCGAATGCTGTCTCCCCCAACCCCTTTTTCCCTCCCTCTGCAGGTTACATCAGAGATTACAGCCGAGGTGTGGCGAAGATCTGAAGCCTTGCCATGTCTAATACACGAAGCTGACTAGCGCCGCAAGGTGGTGTCTAAGCGCGCCTGCAAACTACTCACGTATCGAACAAACCCGAAAAATTAGCGCAACCTGATAAAAAGTGATCACCCTTAAACCAGACCGGACGAATGAACCCATGTCACGTATGATGCGAAACTATGAGGGAATGTGTGTGTGTGACTGAGGCGTCGACCCAACTGGTCGAAGGACCGAGAATGCGAGAAGTGCGACAAAATGGTACCTCCTTTCTTCTTTCCTTTTTCTCAAGGCACGTCCCCTCTAGCCTGTCTAATGCTCAAACTGCATGATTACAAGATTCTAACGCAGACCCGTGAATGCCCTTTACTGTGTAATGCACTAAATAGCCTTTCTTGAATACACTGCAACCCTCTCTGTTGCACGTGTACTATTTAGCCTGCCGTTGCACTCTCTCTCTCTCTCTCTCTCTCTCTCTCTCTCTCTCTCTCTCCCTCTCTCTCTCTCTCTCTCTCCCTCTATTTTTGCACTCCCACTCTTCCGAGTGATTAGCCCCGAAATTGGCAGACTGCCACCCCTAGCACACCACCTAATTGGCCTCAAATACCGTCAGTATTTGCACAAAAACTTGTCTTTAATACAATCACCCTGAAGCCGCGTCATTACCTCTCCTTTTCCGCTAGAAGTCAATGAACCGAGGTTGGGCCGTAAGGGAAAGGACAGGTAAGACGACAGAGGTTCCCTAATCTGGCCCGAAATAAGGGAACTACATGTCGACGGCTCCTATGGTATAAAACAAGGACCTCAGAATACGCGACCCTCCCCACCCCGAATTGTCGCAATACCCAAACCAGAAAAAAAAAAAAAGATCACCCCTGTTACCCCCCTGTATCAGCCGCCCAAAAACTGGAATTATGAAACTACCCCTCATTTCCGGTTGTGAGAGATGGGTCGATTTATGCCCTTACCACAAGTTTCCTATGTCCCTGGTTGTTCCCCATAAAACCCCTGTCCCTCCTAATTAAGTAATCGGGCTGTAAAAGGTTACGTAGGATCCAGAGTGATGTTTTACAAGGTTAACAGACTAGTCCAAGGTAAAGAAATCATCGAAATGAACCCCGTAGTAGTTGAAAGGCAGGATGCATCGATAGAAAGGAAATGTTTAGCCATGTTCGTCTCTCAGCAAAATACCTGTGTAGTACTATGTTGACGACTCACAGTACCCTTTGTAAATGTAAAACTCTAGAGAACGGCATATCTTTGCCAGGTTCGTCTCACGAAGGTGGGTCACTATCAGATGAACTGTCGTGACTGTAATAAATAATTGTAAAGGAAAGTCATAGTAAATCCAACAGGCCCGTCACCGGTCATTCATATGCCAGTTGTGAACACTAATATAACGGGCATTTTTCATTCTTTGCCTGGAGCTGGGAGAGAAATAGACTTTTTGATTATCTTCATCTGCAAATTCTCTAAAGACTGTCTTTTCAAACTTGTTTAAGGGTACTGCTGTTGGAGGAGAGAAGGACCGGATGTGGGAGCACGAGGCCTGACTACAGACTAAGGAACACCTGCGACATTAGCCAAGGCGAGACCACGACAGAAAAGAGCTGCAGGACGAGGCACTGTTTTCGACAAACATGAGAAGAAAGGGTCGACCTGATGCCCCTGCTCGATGTCCAGTGTCTGTCGACAAGTCCCCGCTCTCTGAATTCGGTCACACGCCCGCCTATTTGAAGTCTCTCGTTCCCCTAGTTTGTTCCTAATTTGGCCTTGCTCCATCCCCCTTTTCCTCTGACCTACCCTATGGACTGTTTTGTACGCTCTTCTTCCATCTGAACTTTCTGACAAACACCTCAAAGGACACAGGGCGAAAAGGACCTTTTCGACCAGAAACGCGAGGAAAGGGTCGTGCCCTGCAACACAGAACTTAGAACAGAGCTGGACTTGTAGCTCCACCGCCGGTGCTCAACAGCGCCAACGAAAGGCAACAAAGAATGATGAGAACTCGTTAAACTTCGAACATTTGACGTCCCCAATCGCCGTTTCTGCTAGACCTCATTTCTCTCCCAGCCGCCATCGTATTGATCATGCTCCAATCCGAACCTGATATATATGTAATACCCTGCCAGTATGAAATATGCTTGCTGCTCTCGCTACAGAATCGTTTTTGTATTGCATTCCTATGACTTTCCTGCTAAACAAATTGATCAAAGTTTATCAAATAGGCCCACCTCCTAAAAACTAGAAATGTTAAAATGTATTGTTTACAACTCTTTTCCTCTAGGGTTCCTACCGTTTTCTTTCTCATGCCCACCACAATAGAACCGAGTAGAAAATGAACCAGCAAGATGTCTTGAATATGTTAAAGGGAGGACTGTTGAAAATTAGTACGTTTTGGTGAACATTATCTGCGCCATCTTGCCTCTTCCCCTGATGCCACACTTTTGTCGTGCGCGCCCGCCATTTTTTTAAGATGCCCCGATCAGAGCGAACCCTTTTGCATGCTGCTGGCCCCTGACATAGCCCCTCGCCTTCACTAAGCCTGCACGCTGACCACCCCCTGCTTGCACCTGCCTTGAGTCATAAACCCCTCTTCGGCGCTGCTCTGCCCCAGGCCCTCATCCTGTTCCCAGCGCGACACCTCCCTGCTTCCCTTTCATGATCTTCGGCCCTTAGATGCAAACCCCCTTTTTCCCTGTGTGCCCGTTTTGTCTTCCCCGTTCCCAGGCCGACACCCAGCTCTGCCGATACCATTCCTTGCCCCTCCCCGTACAATAGAAAGCTTCCCCCATCAAAGGATCCCCGGGTTGATCAAAGCCCCCACTCCATGAGATCCGATCAAACCCCCCACATTCCGTGAATCGGCGGAATATCCAGCTGCGTGATACTCATCACCTGTTGTGACTAGGGTGGGGACTTCAACTGTAAATGTGTGTGGGAACGGGCCCAAAGGGGGATCTGAGGATGTCTTTCTGTACATCAAAGTATCGACGAGAATATGTTACATGCAATAAAAAGATAAACTTGTGTATAAGAGGCCAGGCCTCAGGGATGCAGTTAGAGCACCTCAGAACGATACCTTCTGTCCGTTTCGTTGTGTTCTCCTCCGGAGAAAATAAAAACCTTGTTTCCTGCTTTCCAGTCTCCAGCGCCTGCCTCTTCATTGATTAAATAACTAGAGGGTCACAGAGGCAATACCGCCGGGCAAATATCGATTGTCCCCGACCCGCCGCAGGTTTTTACACTACAAAAGCCAATTCTTACACTGGGAAGGAAACAAGCTTCCGGGGACCGGTTTCTGGCATTTCAGCCGTCTTCGGCCCGGCTTGCTTGAATCCTGATGGTGCAATGAGCAAGGGACTCACATCTGAGTATACCCTTCCACGCTTAGGGTGGACAAAAATATTTACAACAAGGGGTGGTGATGGACAGAGTCTCTGAATTAAGCAGAATACTCTCACCCAGTCAAGTGATCAGGGCTAACTCCAACACCGTTTTTTAGCTCATTGCACCATCCCAGTTTCAGAACCTGGCTGTATGCAAATTAGTCTGTCCCTGGCCCAGTGCATCATGGGAACAGGGCAGACCAGACTACAAAAGCCAATTCTTACACTGGGAAGGAAACAAGCTTCCGGGGACCGGTTTCTGGCATTTCAGCCGTCTTCGGCCCGGCTTGCTTGAATCCTGATGGTGCAATGAGCAAGGGACTCACATCTGAGTATACCCTTCCACGCTTAGGGTGGACAAAAATATTTACAACAAGGGGTGGTGATGGACAGAGTCTCTGAATTAAGCAGAATACTCTCACCCAGTCAAGTGATCAGGGCTAAATCCAACACCGTTTTTTAGCTCATTGCACCATCCCAGTTTCAGAACCTGGCTGTATGCAAATTAGTCTGTCCCTGGCCCAGTGCATCATGGGAACAGGGCAGACCAGACTACAAAAGCCAATTCTTACACTGGGAAGGAAACAAGCTTCCGGGGACCGGTTTCTGGCATTTCAGCCGTCTTCGGCCCGGCTTGCTTGAATCCTGATGGTGCAATGAGCAAGGGACTCACATCTGAGTATACCCTTCCACGCTTAGGGTGGACAAAAATATTTACAACAAGGGGTGGTGATGGACAGAGTCTCTGAATTAAGCAGAATACTCTCACCCAGTCAAGTGATCAGGGCTAAATCCAACACCGTTTTTTAGCTCATTGCACCATCCCAGTTTCAGAACCTGGCTGTATGCAAATTAGTCTGTCCCTGGCCCAGTGCATCATGGGAACAGGGCAGACCAGACTACAAAAGCCAATTCTTACACTGGGAAGGAAACAAGCTTCCGGGGACCGGTTTCTGGCATTTCAGCCGTCTTCGGCCCGGCTTGCTTGAATCCTGATGGTGCAATGAGCAAGGGACTCACAGCTGAGGATGGGGCAGTGAGATAAATAACGGTGATGTATCAAGCCCTGATCTTTGGACTGGGTAAGAGTGGTCTGCTTAATTCAGACACTCTGTTCATCACCACCCCCTTTTCTGTATCGTTTTTGGCCACTATAGGTGTGGCAGGGTATACTCAGACATGAGTCCCTTTCTCACTGCTCCATCAGGATTCAAGCAAGCCGGGCCGAAGAGGCTGAAATGCCAGAAACCGGTCCCCGGTAGCTTGTCTCCTTTCTGGTGAAGAATTGGCTTGGTAGTTTGGTCTGCCCTGTTCCCATGATGCACTGGGCCAGGGACAGACTAATTTGCATATAGCCAGGTTCTGAGCTGGGATGGGGCAGTGAGATAAATAACGGTGATGGATCAAGCCCTGATCTTTGGACTGGGTAAGAGTGGTCTGCTTAATTCAGACACTCTGTTCATCACCACCCCCTTTTCTGTATCGTTTTTGGCCACTATAGGTGTGGCAGGGTATACTCAGACATGAGTCCCTTTCTCACTGCTCCATCAGGATTCAAGCAAGCCGGGCCGAAGAGGCTGAAATGCCAGAAACCGGTCCCCGGTAGCTTGTCTCCTTTCTGGTGAAGAATTTGCTTGGTAGTTTGGTCTGCCCTGTTCCCATGATGCACTGGGCCAGGGACAGACTAATTTGCATATAGCCAGGTTCTGAGCTGGGATGGGGCAGTGAGATAAATAACGGTGGTGGATCAAGCCCTGATCTTTGGACTGGGTAAGAGTGGTCTGCTTAATTCAGACACTCTGTTCATCACCACCCCCTTTTCTGTATCGTTTTTGGCCACTATAGGTGTGGCAGGGTATACTCAGACATGAGTCCCTTTCTCACTGCTCCATCAGGATTCAAGCAAGCCGGGCCGAAGAGGCTGAAATGCCAGAAACCGGTCCCCGGTAGCTTGTCTCCTTTCTGGTGAAGAATTGGCTTGGTAGTTTGGTCTGCCCTGTTCCCATGATGCACTGGGCCAGGGACAGACTAATTTGCATATAGCCAGGTTCTGAGCTGGGATGGGGCAGTGAGATAAATAACGGTGATGGATCAAGCCCTGATCTTTGGACTGGGTAAGAGTGGTCTGCTTAATTCAGACACTCTGTTCATCACCACCCCCTTTTCTGTATCGTTTTTGGCCACTATAGGTGTGGCAGGGTATACTCAGACATGAGTCCCTTTCTCACTGCTCCATCAGGATTCAAGCAAGCCGGGCCGAAGAGGCTGAAATGCCAGAAACCGGTCCCCGGTAGCTTGTCTCCTTTCTGGTGAAGAATTTGCTTGGTAGTTTGGTCTGCCCTGTTCCCATGATGCACTGGGCCAGGGACAGACTAATTTGCATATAGCCAGGTTCTGAGCTGGGATGGGGCAGTGAGATAAATAACGGTGGTGGATCAAGCCCTGATCTTTGGACTGGGTAAGAGTGGTCTGCTTAATTCAGACACTCTGTTCATCACCACCCCCTTTTCTGTATCGTTTTTGGCCACTATAGGTGTGGCAGGGTATACTCAGACATGAGTCCCTTTCTCACTGCTCCATCAGGATTCAAGCAAGCCGGGCCGAAGAGGCTGAAATGCCAGAAACCGGTCCCCGGTAGCTTGTCTCCTTTCTGGTGAAGAATTGGCTTGGTAGTTTGGTCTGCCCTGTTCCCATGATGCACTGGGCCAGGGACAGACTAATTTGCATATAGCCAGGTTCTGAGCTGGGATGGGGCAGTGAGATAAATAACGGTGATGGATCAAGCCCTGATCTTTGGACTGGGTAAGAGTGGTCTGCTTAATTCAGACACTCTGTTCATCACCACCCCCTTTTCTGTATCGTTTTTGGCCACTATAGGTGTGGCAGGGTATACTCAGACATGAGTCCCTTTCTCACTGCTCCATCAGGATTCAAGCAAGCCGGCCGAAGAGGCTGAAATGCCAGAAACCGGTCCCCGGTAGCTTGTCTCCTTTCTGGTGAAGAATTGGCTTGGTAGTTTGGTCTGCCCTGTTCCCATGATGCACTGGGCCAGGGACAGACTAATTGGCATATAGCCAGGTTCTGAGCTGGGATGGGGCAGTGAGATAAATAACGGTGATGGATCAAGCCCTGATCTTTGGACTGGGTAAGAGTGGTCTGCTTAATTCAGACACTCTGTTCATCACCACCCCCTTTTCTGTATCGTTCCTGCAAGGTGTTAGGCACCTATTCCTGTTACCTGGCTTAAGGTGTTTCAGTTGATACAGATGTGCTTCTTGTAATATTCGTAGCCCAGCCAGAGTCCTTCCTGTATGTTCTTTGTAGCCTGTACCACTAAAGGCAAATTGCTGCCCGGAGGCCACTTTTCTAGGGGAAGCAGGTGTTGTGTATGCCCAGGAGACTCAGTTTTGTTTGAAGGCTTTGTTTAGGGCAAACAAGTTGACCATAAAAGAACAATAATACAACATTATTAATAAAAGGCTATTAACTAATGCCTGGACCATTGCTTTGTGGTAATAAAATACAGTGCATACTTCAATACTACTACAATTCTCAATAATTAGAACAATACAGGGATGCATACAACATACATTACATCCCTCCCTTCACCTCGCAACCCAAGCACACCATCTGCGGAGTCCCCCAATGCTCATCCCTCAGCTCAGCCCTACCCTCTTCAACATCTTTATGACTCCACTTGCAGGTATTGTCAGATTGCACATCAACATCCTCTCCTACGCCAACGACACTCAACTCCTCCTCTCACTCTCAACAAACCCCACCTTGCCAAAAACCAACTGCCACAACTGCATGAAGGTTGTCGCAACTGTCTGAAACTCAACATGGACAAAAGGAAGATCTGATCTTCGGCAACCATACTGCCCTTTTGGAATGACTCCTGGCGACCAACGGAGCTCGGACCCATCCCTACGCCGAAAGACCATGCTTGAAACCTCGGCATCGTAATGGAGAGCAAACTCTCAGTGAAACATCAGGTCAACACCATGGCCTCGGCCTTCTTCTATATGAACGGCATGCTCCACAAAATCTTCAGATGGATCCCCATCAGCATGAGGAAAACTGTGACGCAGGCCCTCCTCACCAGCCAGTTTGACTACAGCAACACACTCTATGCCGGCACCTCCACCCAACTCATACAAAGACTCCAGAAAATCCAGAATGCAGCAGCCAGACTGCTCCTGAACCTGCTCAAGACGGCACTTATCACCCAGCATCTGAAAGACCTTCACTGGCTCCCCATCCAGAAGAGATGCCAGTTGAATCTCCTGACCCACGCATACAAAGCCCTCCACAACCAAGGACCAGACTACATGAACCACCGCCTGATCGTCCACCAACCCGTAGAAACCCCCGCTCCACACACCTTGCGCTCACTCAGACACAGCATATCCGCCACTCTGAAGGACACTCCTTCTCCCATCTCTCCGCCAAAGCCTGGAACACCCCCCACCTCCCTCGCTGAACCACTTCAGGAAGGAACTCAAGACTTGGGTCTTCCCCGTATACCTTCAGCACAGCACCTGGATACCCCCAGAGGGATTAGCCGTGCTATACAAATAATTGATTGATTGATAGGCAGCAGATTTGGAGGGCCCCCAGAACTTCAGTTAATGGTCCCTAGAAGGACGATTCTTGACAGTGTGTCTTCAGTTCATCATATGCTTCTAAAATATAATAAAATAAGTTAAATGAGTATGCTCCTTATTAAGCTAGAAAACAAATGCTTTTCCTAATTTGTACTTCAACCCATATAAATGAAGCAATACTAAAAAATAAAAAAGAGTCCGTCAAGGCATGTAGGAATTTTAGTGCAGCTTTGTGGCATTATTTGCAATGAAAAGTGGTTTCAGATCAAATCATTGCAGTCCATCATAAAACATCAAAAAAGAATAAAGTGCTTAGTGCTCAGCTTTGAAGTGCCATCACATGGGTATGGGGGTCACATCGCTAGGTCATTGTTTCATTACTGGAAAGGGGACTAGAAAGTGCACAATTCAATTTCCGAAGCCTGGTTAGAACAAATTGGTGCTGGGAACATAAGACCATAGACTAATACAGTTGGAAGCCTTCTCCGGATGCAATTGACATGTATAGGGTGACCATATGTTTCCTACCCTCAACAAGTGTCCTATTTCCAGATCTGGAGCCTTAAAGGGCTTTTAACTCACTTTTATGCAGGTTAATCACACTGTATGGGGATTGAATTATGAGGGAGTCATTAAACCTCTTTAGCACTTCAATAATATAGGAGAGCCAAGGGATGTTCAAAACATGGTCATGGGCATGGGGGTCATACCGCTATGTCGTTGTGTCATTACTGGAAAGGAGACTAGAAAGTGCATAATTCGATTTTGGAAGTCTGGTGAGAACGCAAGCCCATAGTCTACTACAGTTGGAAGCCTTCCCCGGATGAAATTGACATGTATAGGTTGACCATAGGTTTCCTACCCTGCACCAGTGCCCTATTTCCAAATCTGGAGCCTAAAAAAGGTCTTTAAAATCACTTTTATGCAGGTCCATCACACTGGATGGGGATTGAATTATGAGGGAGTCATGAAACTCCTTTAGCACATCATTAATATAGAAGAGCCAAGGCATGTTCAAAACATGGTCAAGTGCATGACAGTCCATGATGATAGATCTAGTAAAGGTCATTTCAGGCTTAGCTCAAATTTACCGCCAAAGCAAGATCGGCTTTAGTAAGAGTAAATGCTCTAGATAGCTAAGTCCCACCTCATTATGGGTAATGTATGTTGAGACATAGGAAGGGATTCTTAGCTGATGCTCGAAGAATGCATTCTCCTCTGTCTGTCAAGAGCCACTCAGAACATATCCTCAGATGCCTCCTCCATACAAGCCATCAGCCAGTGCTTTGGCTTCATATATATTTATCATTTCTCTAGTAGAATGACTACTGAGCTTCCTTGAAGATCTAAAGACACCCATGCAGACCCCACTTATTTTTAGCCTACCACTTTGTATGTGATTGACCCATGAGCCATTGCTGGCAAGCGATATACCCAAATAATTGAATATATTGATCCTTGTAATCAGGGAATCTGTGATATAGATGCTTCTGCTCTTCTATGTCTTTTTATCATATGTTCTCGTACAGGTTTTGGTAATAATGATCTTCAATTTCCCCCTCTCCATAAAATCGACAAAGGTGTCCATAGTCTGTGCAGGCCGACGGTGTTCTTGACATCAAAACTGCGCCACTGGCGGAAAGTTCCACAGGGACCAACCGGCAGGCGACAATAGGCGTGTTGGCCTGCAGAGCCCTGAGAGCATCATCAACCCCGTTGATGTAAAGGGCAAAAAGAAACAAGCCAGAACATAACCCTTCGTATTCCCTTCTTGACTTTAAAGGAGGGGGGACATTCCCAGCTTGAGCTAAATCTATCAAATCAAAGGCACTACTGAGGTCAGCAAAAATAAAGATAGTGAGCCAGCTTTGACCTTTGTAGATTTCCAGAAAAGAAGGTCCAGGTTGGAACACTGTTTTAAGGTCCCCCAACCCTTTCTTAAAACCAAACTGGGCTCCTGACAGGAAAGAGTTATCGGTGGCCCACTGCTCCAATTTTTGTAGGAGAGCCCTGCTTATTAGTTTGGCAGAAGAATCCAGTAATGAAATAACGAGGAAGCACTTTAGATCTGATCTATCCCCCTTCCTAAAGATGGACACTATAATAGAGTCAGCGCAGCTAGGGGACATCATACTCTCTGCAACTATGTCAAGAAAATGAGAGCCCCAGAGTTCTCCCACAGCCTTGAAGGCATCAACCAGAAAACCATCTGTCCCGGGCAATATACCCCTGCACTGTTGTCGAAGGCCAAAATAACTTCCTCCAGGGATGTTTCTAGAGGACTCTTAACAACTCAGCTGCCGATCGGCTCTTTGTCACTCGCTAGAGAGCCAAAAATGTCTGAATAATGCTCAACCCATGTATGGGGGGGCATGCAGAGTGAGCTCTGGAACTGTTTCACCTTTCAGCAATGGGGCATTAACAGTATTCCAAAACAGAGTGGCATCATTGGCCTCGATTGCCAGGGTTAAATTTGCCCAAGTCTTTACCCTGAGAGCCTACTTACTATTGCCTGAAGCTGAGTTGTAGTTCTTCCTAAGTATTTTGAAGTCAGTTTACTCCCTTGGTGAGCTGTGCAGTGCTGTCTGCAGCACTTTAGCATCCTGAATGTATGAAAGATTAAACCAATTGTGCTTTGCTATGGGCCATGTGTCTAGGCTTTTGGGTTAAGAAAGCATTAAGTGGCCTAGTAATAGCTTCAAATGCAAAAATGAGTAACATATCTACCTTGTCACCCAGGCAATACTTAAACTCTGCTTCATTAGTAATTAACAGCTTCTGGCGCACAGCTGGATGATCTAACCCCGTCTACTTATGGCATCCATGTTAGCAGTCTTGGAGCTAACCCTCTGCTTTTCAGTCTACAATAACAAGAGACAACTAGCGGCTTATGGTCACTTAGTGCACTTGGTATTATTCCATGATCGATAACAAGGTTCCTGGTTGAAAGGCAGCCTAAAATGATCAATAGTCATACTGGCTCCTCTACCAATAAACAAAGGGATCTGGTAATTTATTTAAAAAACAAACAGGTATATCCTGAGCTAAATTCCAACACCAGTCAATGTTAAAAATAAATCAAAGTCGTTGCAATCTTCTCATAATTTTTATTTTTGTAATTTATTTTGAATATTTTATATAGCGCGAACAAGACCCTTGAAGGTATCAGAGCGCTTTACAGGCATACATAGGAAACAAACAGTTCAATGAGAGCACACAATAGAAATACAAGTGAAATACAGGGTTCATTTAATATCCTTATTCAATGGTGATCTTCAACTCCAAACCTAGCCAACACGTGTTTCGTCTTTCGTGGTAACAACCACAGACTTCATCAAGGCTAATTCTTGTAGGATTATAACGGAAAGCCAATTAGTAGTTTTCAAATTCATAAAATAGGGAAAATTCCAGTTGTCGTGATTTTGCACTATGTTGACTTAGCCATAAAGGTGTGTGGCCTTTCCTAATTATGCGTTAAAAGTACGATCAGCATCAAACCGGTCAGAGCAACATATTCAGCGTATACGTGTGAGTCGGCGTTTCATTTCCTCGGTAATTTTCTCCAGTAATAATCAATCGCACTTAAAAATTAGGGATTTGAGAGAGTACCCATAGGAGTTAAGTGAAAAGTGAGGGACTCCATCACCTGCTTACGGGTTATACTGATGGAGCAAGGATTCGCATATTACGCGACTTGCTTGGATTCATGAACCTCGAATAACTTGTAACAATGTAATTAAACCTGTCTGTCTTACTAATTTCCCTTTTATTTTGACATTTGGGGTGTCCTAGTGACGCTTGCTTATGTGTTTACTAACTCAATAACGTTTGTATCTAAAATGGCCGCTGCTTGGCGGGTTTTCTTTCTGCGCATGCGTTAGTCACACTCACGTGACGTGACGTACTTGCAGTTCTGGTGGGAATCTTTGCGCTTGCGCATTGGCTTTTAAAATGGCTGTTGGTGTCCTCACATGGTGAAGCTTGCACTGATGTTTTATGTTATTGTCTGTTTGCACTAATCTTTCATGCCATAGTATATTTTAAGTAAAGGGGTATAGAGTAGCTATTCATGGTATACAGTGTATTCATTTATTTCTATATTTTAATTTGTTTTCGCTTACTTTTCATATACCGCGATATTGAGAGTCTGATGGGACACTCGAAAATCCATATTGAAATGCTGTTCTGCGCATGACAGTCTTCGGCCGGTGACATTGAATGGCTGCCAACCAGAGGTCGCGGCCAAAACGTGCCTGGGAAGATGCACCTTCACCCAGCCGAAGAAGCTGAAATGTTCTGCATTTGCAACATTTGTAATGTTTTCCATTGTATTCTGTAGAATAGGTCATGGGAACCCCAAAATCACTAGGCGGTCCCAGAGTATGCAAAACTAGGCTTGTAGAAATCAAATGTGATTGGTGTGTTGACCTATCCTACTTGGGGACCAATCGAAATTGGGGATTCTGACACTTGCAACATTTGGGGGGTGGTACACTGACCCGAAAACAGTATAACTAGCCTAGGTTTAGCTAGAGAAATTGTCCGACTAGTCTGAATAGCTGACCTGTCACTGACCCAACGCACTCAATAGGTGACTGATACAGAGGGCTGCGGCGCACTCTGTCCGTAATATTCCATAGACTCAGAGGTTTTACTAAACCTTAAGTGCTGGCGGAGCACTTTGCTGGAGAATTCGATAACCCAATCGGGGTTCTGACTGATAGCTGCAGAGAGGGTGGAGCGCAGGCGTTGCTTCCGAACTGCGGGTGCTGGTCGTGCCTTGGTGGTCCTGTCCTGATCCTAATCTGGGTTTCCTGTCCTATCCTGGGGTGTCCATTCTGCACCTGCTGTCCTGTCGATGACTGTCCTTCCTTGGGGTTTATCCTGTCCTTAACTGACCCGTGGCCAGGGTTGGTCTTCACACCAGTCTAGGTAATTATAGTGCTAAAAAGACTATTCTGCACCTTCTATTTTTCTGTCTTTGCTTCAATAAAGACATACCTTTGCATATGTTAATTTTCCATGCTTTGCGCAATCTATTATATAAAAGTCATACCTTATTTTTCTTAGCATGTTCCTATGTTACCCTTCCTTTATGCACCTTTCTCCATACTGTTTATGACATATAGATGTGGTTTATAATTTTCTCCTGCAAGTTGATTTGAAGTAATGTTGCTATAACTATAGCGTGTTCCCTTTTTTCCCTTCCTGTAGATGTATAGGATTTCCAAACTTTCACCCAATTTTGTAGTATTTTCCAGTAGTGAAATTCTAGTATGTGCCTACATTTGCCCCCTCCATAGTTATTCATTACTAAGCTACATTCGCGAAAATTCTGATTAGCATGTTCCCTGCTCTTACCTTCCATTTTTGACTCATAAATGGTTAGCTTGGTTTGTTTCCTATATGGATATGTGCTCTTTATTATCTTGGTTATAGATTGTTTATTGATTGTAAACTTCATATTTTCTGAATCTGAAATCTAGATAAAGCTTTTAAAACTTCTTGAGTTTGTGGTTATTTAATGAATACGGAGAAATATAAAGTTGGTATTGTATTTGCCTGCCTTTCTTTTACAGCTAGCTCCCTGATCCATTGTGGTCATAGGTACCCGTAACGGTGGATTGGTAAGTCGGGTAGAAGTAGAAATAAATAGGGAGGAACCAGGATTACTGGTAGTAGAGTGTAAGGTCACCTGATTAATGTATATGATAAATTGAAGTTTATGGGCCCGATAAGTATATGGTAAAATTGTTGGTTGGGTGACCTGCGCGTTCTATCAGTAATTTTCTGGTAGCAGAGCTATGGTTAGGGACTAGTTAAAATTAGGTAGGACTAGTTAAGATAAACTAGGTAGGTCGGATGCTGCTAATCGTGAAAATATTGCTGCTATACTGTGAACATTTTTTTTTAATTGATCAATCACGTGAAATGTTTTGCTTTGAAAATTATGAAATGTTTTAAATAGTTTTTTCTGCTATTGTATTGATATATGTACTAATCCACTCGTTAATAATTGTTTAAATGTTTGTCCGGAATCCCCGGGGAATTGAATAGCGGGTGGTGAGGAGAATCCACGCCGTAGTGAGGTCACTTACTAGAGGAAAATTGGTGCAGGTTAAGCAGAACTGGAAGCCCAAATTAGGGTTTTCTGAATATATGCTTGAATAAATGATAGCAACGAGTTCGCTGGCAAAACTTCTACTGTGGCATAACCTAGTAAGGGTCACACGGGAGGAGTAGCAGGTTCGTCGGAGCTTGGGTGAAAGCAAAGGGGTTCACTGGTGAAACTTTGGACTTAGTATATATCCCAAAAAGAAGTGGATGAGTCGAAGAAGTAGCAGGTTCCCTAATGCTTGAGTGAAGGGTAGGCAGAAGAGATCTATCCGTAGTGTATGAAAAGTAGACAGAAGAGGTTTACTTGCAGTAAAACGTATCTTTCCTTTTTAGACACTTGAGTACAGTGGCGAATGTGTTTACGTTGTTAAATAACTAAAGCACTTGCACTTTAAAAGAGAAATCAAGTTTCCGTTACCTTGTAAAGGAGGGAGTCAGTTGCGGAGCTGCTCTGACGTCACTCTGTGCCGCGCTGGTATTGGTCGAAACAGCGGGTGTGTAGCGGAGCTGGAATTGTAAAGGAGGGGTGAGTGCCGAAGCGTGAGAACCTGTCTCGCGAAAAGGCAGCGCACCCATTTGTCGGGATTATTTGAAATCGTGCATTTCATTGGTCGCACGAAAATAAAAGACGCATTTGGATTGGGAGAGATTTTGTAAACAAAGGCGCTTGCGGGAAAGTATATGTGGCATATAACTAACCTGGAGACTAGACCTGATCCAAAATATTTAGGGTTTGGAAAAGAGAAGTGGAAAGGTCGTAGATACGACATTATGTACGGAAACAAGAGAAAAATGACTTTGGCAGACAAAGTGAGGAAGTATTTCAAAAAGGATAAGCCAATCAAAACTAGAGAAGGAGTTGTCATTCCACCACCTAATACGCCCACATCTTTCATGATGTTTGATAAAGGGTACCATTCATGTGTATGGTTGGAAAATTGGGTGGAATACACGAAAGATGATGGGAGTTTGGCTTTTCCATTAGAAGGTACTTTTAATGGCAGGATTTTGTTTAATTTGAGAACCCGAATGAACAATTTGCATCCCAGACCCAGACTAATGCAGTATGAAGCCTTAGAGGAATGGGAAATAGAGGCTTTCGAGAGAGACAAGCCCCGAATGGATAAAGGGTTAACAAAATGGTATCCTAAAGTGAAACCTGAAACCCTAGAGAAGAGAATGAAAGAATGGAGGCAGAATATGATAGTAGAAGGGCTGTATCCAATGATGGCAACGGGTGATTCTGTGGGGGAGAAAAAAGCAGAAAAGACCAAACACTGGGTAACGGGTGGGGAATCGGATGATGATTATCTGGAGGACTTGTTCATGAAGAATCCTCTAGTGTAGGCGATGCCTCTCGAAGACCTCCTTGTCAGGAAGGGACTCGATCTGTAAATGTAGGAGACAGCTGTCTGATACCTTCCTATAACGAGGGCCTAGGACCCATAGGTGCCAGAGATACCTGTCTAAGACCACCATTTAGTGGAGAATCAAGATACTCAGGTGAGAGAGACTTCTCTCCCAGACCCCCCTACGAGGGTGAGGCAAGACCCTCAAGCACAGGGAATCCGTTCTCAAGACCTCCGTATGAGGAAGAACCGAGATCCTTAAGCACAGGAAGCTTGTTCCCGAAACCTAATTATGGTGAAGGACCGAGTATGACACATCCTACTGCCCCGAGTTATGCTCCGACTTTGACTCCACAGGTATTGCATGAAAAATCCCTAGACAGGTTATTAGAAGAAAAAGAGCGAGAGGCTCTAGTCAAACAAAGAGCTGAGATAATTCAGAAAATCTCCCAGTTAAATACAAGCCCTGAGGCCTTGACAATCCCGGTGACTATTGGACCAGTTGTTCCTGTGTATGGGGATAGACAAGTGAGCCCAAAGGCTCCAGTTATTACCCCAGCTATAGTACAGCCGAGAAAAGAGCCCTTAATTGTAGATGATCAAACGAGTGAATGTGAATCTGAGGTTTCATTGATGGATTTACCGATCAGGGAACTCGGAAGAAGTTCACAGAAAAGGCATAATCCTTTTAATACAGGAGAGATTCAAATGGAATCGACCTCAGGTACTAAAAGTGTCACAGTCGTGAGCCCTGAAGAGATTGAAAGATGGAGTCGAGAATTAGAAAGACAAACTCCTCAGTCAAAACCTTTAGATATCTACAAACTGAGAATAGAAATGGAAGAACTGATGGCAGGAAACGTAGGGTTGGACAGATTAAATACCTATTCTGAGGAAGAGCTGCTGTTCATCTGCAAGAGTCTTACCCGTAATACCAGAGTGCTCCATGAGCAATTAACAGACACTGCAGCTAGTATGGGAATAGATATTTCCAAATCAAAGCCATTACAGAAACCACACAGAGCAGAATTCACAGACAAAGATCTGGAGAATATGAATGTGTCAGGAAAAAAGGTTCAGATCAAGGAATTATTGAACGTGTTGCAGAAATGTGGAGAATTAGAAAAATGGAAAGCCAGGTGGGCGAAGAAAAAGGATGAGGTTAGATCCAAACAGACGTCTTCTGAGTTCGTTCTAAAGGAAGCTGACAAGCCAGAGCAGTTATATCCTTTGCGTGAAGTGCCAGGTGGAAAATACGTACACGTTCCATGGTCCAGACAGGATATTGTGTCCTTTACCAATGACTTTCCAAAATTGCGAGAAAAGCCTGTGGACTGGTATAGGCAGCTGGAAAGGCTCGTAAAGGTGCAAAAATGCCTATGGAAAGACCTGGACGGGTTTTTCGACATAGTGGTTCCTGTTGATTTATGGACCGAATGTAAGGTTGCCGTTGATTGGCCTAATAAAGAATACACGAGGGACCCTGCTACAGGCGCTCCCTCTGATGAGGTGATGAGAAAATACGACCAGGTCATGTTACACCTAAAGAAAAAGGTGCCTGCAAAGGAAACTGATTGGACCAAGATAGATAGAACCACGCAGGAAAGGGATGAGACTGTGCACTCCTTTTATGAAAGACTGTTACAGGTGTTTAAAACATACAGTGGTATAGATAACATCGAGATGAAGGATATGACACACTTCATTTACAGGTTTGTAAACGGTTTAAGACCCAAAATTTGCCAGTGGATCAAAGACAATAAAATCTGCTGGCAGTCTAAGAAAATGGATGAGGTCTTATGGTACGCAAAGTACTGTGAAGACGAGATGGCTGATAAGCGAAAGGCTCTGAAGGAAAAGGTTATGTGGGCACAAGTAAAACTAGCTGAACAGCAGGAAAAGCAATTAGGTAAAATGAATAAGAATTCCCAAAATCAAGGTTCTGGGGGTGGAGGGAAGCCCAGAGTGAAAATGAGTCGAGAGGAAGCCAAAAAGAAATTTCCCTGTCACCAGTGCGGAGAAATAGGACACTGGAGAGACGAGTGTCCATATGCACAGCATAATAACCCTCAAACCCCTGATTTAAATCCACAGACGCAGAATGAAAGGCCAAGAAAGACCCAGCAACAGGTAAAGGCGAGTCAGTTGCCCCGTGCTCCTAAACCGAATTGTAAGGGAAAAACACCGCAGGGGGATGACATAGAAATCTGGGGAGGAAATGAGGATAGAAATGCAGCAACTTCGCAATTTTTGTTGAATGATACTTTTCTCTGTGACAATCAATACTGACGGGGCCTGAGAGGGGAGGACGAGGAGTGCGTGCATGGCGCCTCCTTGCCGGTAGACCAGTCAGGGCCATGAATTAAAGGAAAGGTTGAAGGCAATGATGTCACCTTTCTGTTGGACACTGGTACTACCCGTTCTACTGTAAGAACAGCAGACGTTCCAAACCACCTACCCCTCTCGGGAGAAGCAATCCAAGTGGTGGGTGTATCTAATCAATCGATTAGTACCCCAGTTACTGAGCCCATGGAGATCACAATAGGGAATTTCAAAGAAATGCATAGATTTGTGGTTTGTGATACCAGTCCAGTAAACTTACTGGGACGTGATTTGTTGTGCAAAATGAACTGTACCATCTTTTGCACACCAAAGGGCGTTGAAATTCAGTCCCCAGCCGAAGGTGGCATATACAAATTAATGTTAATCAGACCAGACTCAGAAATTAAACAACTGACTATACAAGACTTACCCGAAGAACTCCAAAAGACTGTGAAACCAGAAGTATGGGACTTTACCGGAAAGGATGTAGGTTTAATGGCAAATGTAGACCCAATCAAAATAGCCATGAAGGAAAATGTAGTTTACCCCAATACCAAGCCATACAAAATGAGTGCAGAAGTAAGAGCAGGAGTTGCCATTGAAATAAAAAGATTGTTAGAAGCAAACATCATACAAGAAGTGATGAGTAGCCCATGTAATTCACCCATTATTGGAATCAAGAAACCAAGTGGAAAGTATAGGGTAGTGCAGGACCTGAGTAAGGTAAACAAAATTGTTGTCCCTTGTTGTCCTATTGTTCCGAACCCAGCAGTGATCCTGTATCAGATCCCATGGGATGCTGAGTGGTTCACTGTGATTGACCTGTGTCATGCATTCTTTTCGATCCCATTGCATCCAGACAGCAAATTTATTTTCTCATTTGCATTCGACAGTCACGTGTTCGTTTGGAATCGCGTCCCTCAAGGGTATACTGAAAGCCCCTCTATCTTTAATCAGATTCTGAAAAAGTGCCTTGAATCTTTAGTCTTACCTGGAAAATCTGTTTTGGTGCAATATATAGACGACCTCTTGGTGGCGTCTAAAAGTCAGAAAGACTGTGTTGTTGACACCATTGCCTTACTGAACCACTTAGGTGAAGGGGGACACAAGGTATCACCTGACAAACTGCAATTCTGTACTAAGTCAGTAAAATATCTGGGGCACCAGATAGAAAAAGGTATCAGAAAAGTTACTTCAGAGAGAATCAGGATAATTCGGAACATGCAGTTACCCAATACTCAGAAAGAAGTCAGAATGTTCCTTGGAGTCGTAGGTTACTGCAGGCAATGGATTGTGGGATTTGCAGTCCTAGCAAAGCCTTTGATAAAAATGACCAAGAAAGGAGCAAAGGACCCAGTGGAATGGGATGAGGAAAGTTTGACAGCATTCACGAAACTACGAGAATGTCTGTGTACAGCTCCAGCATTGGGAATGCCTGATTATTCTAAGGAATTTTCATTGTTTTGTGACACACGAGACAATTGTGCATTGTCAGTCCTAACCCAAGCCCATGGGTTGACTAGACGTCCAGTGGCATATTTCTCTGCTACTCTGGATCCAGTGGCTGCTGGATTACCAGGATGTCTGAAAGCAGTAGCTGCAACTTGCACGAGTCTAGAACAGAGTGAATCCATTGTTATGGGACATCCTGTAACTGTGTATGTTCCACATGCAGTTGTAATTTTACTGACCAGAACTAAAACCCAGTATCTCACCCCTAGTCGGCTGACTAAGTATGAGAGGATTCTCGTAGGTGCTGCAAATATAGTCATTACTCGGTGTAACATACTGAATCCAGCTACCCTATTACCAGACTCAATAATTGCAGAAGCAAAGGGAGAGGTCGAGCATGACTGCATTGACCTAACAGAATTCAGTACTAAACCACGCCCAGATATCAAGGAAATGCCCCTGCCTGTAGAAGATAGCGAGCTGTTTGTGGATGGCTCATGTCTGAGACACGAACTTGTAGGCCTAAGTGCTGCTTATGCTGTAGTCACGGTGAAACGCACTATAGAAGCATCCTGTTTATTTGGAGTGAAGTCTGCACAAGTAGCCAAATTGGTTGCATTGACAAGAGCCTGTAAAATTGGAAAAAATAAAAGAATAACAGTATATACTGACAGTCAGTACTGTTATGGGGTTGTGCATGACTTCGGCCAATTGTGGCTACAAAGAAAGTTTCTGACTTCTTCAGGTACTCCTATCAGAAATGGAAAAGTTGTACAAGAATTACTGGATGCAATCCAATTACCAAAAGAATTGGCAGTGGTCAAGTGTGCTGCTCACAAATCTGGCACTGATCATGTGACAGTAGGAAATCGATATGCTGACGAAGTGGCCCAACATTGTGCCAGACATCGAATATGGAAACAGCTGCCAACTTATGGTGTTTGAGGATGTGCCTACATGGGAAGAATTGAGAGGTTGGCAGCATGCTGTGACACCAAAGGAAAAAGAAAAATGGAGGAAACTTGGTTGTCGACAGAGAAGTGAAGATGGTATCATTGTGGGCCCTAATGGTATGCCTGTGTTGCCTAGACGTCTGCTTGCTTCAATGGCCAGACTGATACATGGAGATTCACACGTTGGTAGGGATGCCATGGTTCGGGTTTTCCAACAAACATGGTACAGCCCGAAGTTCAGGAAAGTAGCAGAGTCACTCTGCCAGAGGTGCTTGACATGTCAGCAGTTCAACGCTGGGAAAGGAACCATAGTTGAATCGGGAAAAATTGGGAAATCGGGAGGTCCCTTTGTGAGATTACAGATAGACTTTATTCAGTTGCCCCTTTGTAAAGGAATGAGATACGTCCTTGTCATTGTCTGCCTGTTTTCAAAATGGGTGGAAGCTTACCCAGCCAAAAAGAATGACGCCATGACTGTAGCCAAGTTATTACTACGAGAACTAATACCTAGGTACGGGGTTCCAGTCACAATTGAATCAGATAGAGGTGGGCATTTCCAGAATGAGGTAATCGATCAGCTCTGTAAGGCATTCAAGATCACACAAAAGCTGCACTGTGCATATCGTCCAGAGGCTTCTGGAGTAGTGGAACAAGTAAATGGCACTATCAAGTCAAGATTAGGGAAGATGTGTGAATCTACTGGCATGAACTGGATAGAGGCTTTACCTCTTGTTCTGATGGGAATCCGAAGTATTCCAGACCGAAAAACAGGCCTGAGCACCCATGAAATCCTGATGGGAAGAGTGATGAGACAAGCATGGGTACCAGGATACAAACTGATAAGCATTTCTGATGATTTGGTACTTGAATACTGCAAGCAACTGGGTGACCAAGTGTGTTCTATCTCTCGCCAGATTGGGGAAGACGCCGTCGCCAGTCCAACAACTCCAGTCCATAAATTGGTTCCAGGCGATTGGGTTGTACTCAAGAAGCATACTCGTTCAAATTGCCTTGCACCGAAGTGGGGAAAACAACGCCAAGTGATACTGGTGACCACGACAGCGGTGAAGTGTGCAGGCGTTCCAAAGTGGATCCATGCCAGCCATACCAAGACGGTGATCAGAGACGAGAAAATTGACGCTGAAGGTTGTCCAGCTGAGGGGTCTCCAGACGTTGGTCCTGAAGTAGCTGATGACGAACAACCGAGCACCAGTCAAGATGAGTGGATACCCATAATCGACCTGACTGATGACCCAATCAGAACAAGAAGTCAAACCTACGCAGACAGAGAGTGGAATAGCAGGGTAGCGCTCCAGCTCCTGGACGCCTCCCGCCCTCCCTCGCTACTTAAGGATTGCTCACCAACCACTTAGCAGATTACCTGTTTCACCCCTGAGGCGGAAAGCCGGGGGCATCTCCTTCTCTCTTGACTTTTGTACGGAAAGCAAATCAGCGTGAGTGTGAATCAGAATTTCTGTATGCATGGTGATTAATACCTGGCTACAGCCGTATTTACGATTGAGACTTTTTAATAATTGTAAATATTTTAAACTGATGCACTTTTAAATCAGATATAGACCTCTCTGCTTGTCCTAACGAGATTACTTCGTCACAGGGGTCCTTGCTCTCTTTCCCCCGGCGCAGCCGAGCACAGCGCTCTCGCCGGCCGGGAGAACGCGGAACCGCCATCTTGGGGGGAGGCAGGGTAGCGCTCCAGCTCCTGGACGCCTCCCGCCCTCCCTCGCTACTTAAGGATTGCTCACCAACCACTTAGCAGATTACCTGTTTCACCCCTGAGGCGGAAAGCTGGGGGCATCTCCTTCTCTCTTGACTTTTGTACGGAAAGCAAATCAGCGTGAGTGTGAATCAGAATTTCTGTATGCATGGTGATTAATACCTGGCTACAGACGTATTTACGATTGAGACTTTTTAATAATTGTAAATATTTTAAACTGATGCACTTTTAAATCAGATATAGACCTCTCTGCTTGTCCTAACGTGATTACTTCGTCACAGGGGTCCTTGCTCTCTTTCCCCCGGCGCAGCCGAGCACAGCGCTCTCGCCGGCTGGGAGAACGCGGAACCGCCATCTTGGGGGGAGGCAGGGTAGCGCTCCAGCTCCTGGACGCCTCCCACCCTCCTCCCACCCCCAGACGGATATGGATAAAAGCAGGGGGTCATCCCGCCCGCGCAGCGGGTGGGCGCAGCGGGCGCGCCGATGGCGCGCCGAAGGCTCGCCTAAGGCAAGCCCGTCTGCGCCCGTCCGCGCCGGACCCGCGCCCAGCGCCAGACCCCCTGCATCACGTCCCCCAATAATCTCCTGGACCACTGATCAACTTTTTCATCTACGTCAAGGCACCTGCAGCCCCGCTACCTGTTGTTACCCCCAAAGCCTGGAAACCTCCACTTATTCTTGCTCACGGTGCAAAATCTCTATTCCCGCTTTTCTCAAACCGAGTCTTCAGTCTGTGAATGCCATGAATCGCCAGCCCCCGACTACCTTAAAAGCAGCCTTAATAAACTGCAGATCTTTACCCGCACACGCCTCTGATATTTGGCTGTCGTTAGACACTCATAAATGGGATCTATTATTTCTTACAGAAACTTGGCTCAAAGACTCATCCAAACCGGATATAAACCTGGCCATTCCCCCTGACTACCGACTACTAGGCATTAATCGAGATAATTCCAAACCAGGCGGGGGCCTCGCTGTAATCGCGAAATCCCATCTAAAATTGAATATTACAAAAATTCCTAATCTTGGCCTTATTGAAGCCATGTACCTTACAATCATGGACTCCGCAAGTATTATCTTTGCCGGTATCCTGGTCTACAATCCCCCCTCGGCCACCTCCTCATCTCTCAATGCCTTGATGCACTCAATCGCGGACTTTTCACTCAAACACTCCCACTTTACAGTGCTGGGAGACTTCAATCTTCATATCGATAATCCTTCCTGTGCACAAGCATCCTTTTTCCTGGAAACCCTACAAGGACTCACTTTGTCCCAATTAGTTAAAGGCCCTACTCACAAAGCAGGCCACACACTTGATCTTATTTTCACAAATCATCCTGGTATCTCTTCCCTCCCTCCTCTCCCCCTCACCTGGTCAGACCATTTCCTTCTCCCCATTGTTATTACTATTCTTTCCTCTCCCCCCTTCTTCTCTCAACAGAGTTAGTGGTCGCAAATGGACCAAAGTCACCTGTGAGTCCATTGATTCCTGTTTTCAGTACCAATTTAAGCAGTCGGAAGATCTTGATAAGGAAACAGTAAGATATAACTCTGCCCTTATTTCTGCTCTGGATAACATTGCCCCTCTAGCTCCTCTGGCCTCCTCCAGATCTCGTCCCTCCGCCCCCTGGTTCTCCCCCATACTACGTGAGGAAAAGAGTAGGTGCAAACAGCTGGAACGCAAATGGCGCCAGGCCTATGACCCCATTGCCAAACTGGCCTACAAAAATGCCCTAAACAAGTTCCAAAAACTTAAACGTTCCTCGATGAGAGCTTATTTCTCAAAACTCATCCAACAGGCGCAGAACTCCTCTAAAACCCTCTTCACCATTGTGAAGGATTTTGTGAATCCCCCAGCTTTGAAAACCCAATGCGTGCCCACTCAAGTTCTATGCAACGGTCTCTCTGATTTTTTTCAGGAAAAAATCATCAAACTTTCTTCCTCCTTTGACTCCATCTCACTTAGCCCCCAGCCAGTTGTTTCACATCCCTTACATTGCTCTTTTAATTCTTTCAGTGAATTAACCCCTGACTCAGCGTTGTTTCTTTTACAGAAAGTCAAGTCTGGCTCGCCATTAGACCCAGTCCCTGCCAAAGTAATGGGCAATCTTGCCCCTGTTTTAATCAACCCTCTCCTTTCCATTTGGAATTCCTCTTTGACCCGTGGCCAATTTCCTTCAGTCTGGAAACATGCTAGGCTGCTTCCCATCCTGAAGAAACCTGATGCTGACCCTTCACAATTCAGCAACTATCGACCGATCTCGCTTTTGCCCAAACCTGCCAAAGTGTTGGAGAAAGTAGTTCAGAAACAATTGGCTCAGTATTTAGAAACAAATCAGTTGCTGCACGATTCTCAGTCCGGTTTGAGAACCGGCTACAGCACCGAGACTGCGCTGCTGGAAGTATCCGAGACTATTAGGGAATCAGTGGACAGGGGCGAGGAGGCCATGCTGGTCCTCCTCGACCTGTCCGCTGCATTCGACACTGTATCACACAACATACTTATAGCCCGTTTACAACAGTTGGGGGTTGGTGGTACAGTCCTGGCATGGATCAAATCCTTTTTGTCCTGACGGTCCCAAAGGGTACTGCTGCACCCATTTGAATCAGAGGACAAACCCCTCATGTGCGGTGTGCCTCAGGGTTCCGCCTTAAGCCCTCTATTATTTAACGCATACTTGGCCCCGCTTGCCAGGGTAGTTGAGTCTTGGGGGTCAGGGTGGTCTCTTATGCTGATGATACTCAGCTTGTTTTTTCATTCAGAGACCATTCTGACTCCCTCTTCTCCAACTTCAGAAACTGCCTTGGCAATATCTGCACATGGATGGCTGCTAATCATCTGGCTCTAAATACGGACAAGACTGAGGTTCTCTTTTTTAGCCAGAAATCGACTCCCCCTGCAACTTTATGGTGGCCTACCGTCCTGAACCCCCGCCCATACCAGTGCAGTCTGCCCGCAACCTTGGCTTTCTATTTGACAACACCTTGTCCTGTAAAGCCCAGGTCAATAAAGTTTCTGCGGCCTGCTTCAATAAGCTGCGCATGATCAGGAAGATTTTTCCTTATCTCCCCCAGACCTCCCGCAAAACGGTTGTTCAGGCACTTATTACGGCACATCTAGATTACACCAATAGCTTATATGCCGGCGCCCCCCTTTATCTTATAGACCGACTACAAATCGTTCAGAATGCGGCAGCAAGGCTTATTGGTAACATCCCCGCCCGCAACTCGGTCAGAGGATATCGGGATGAGCTACATTGGCTTCCTATAGCCCGACGTATTGATTTCAAAATCTTGATCCTTGCCTTCCGGGCAATTCATGGAACTGGCCCGGCCTATTTGAGCAAAAGACTCAAGATATCTTCTTCAGTAAGACATCTGAGATCAAACAGCCTTCGCTTACTGAATGTCCCCAGATTTAGACTTACCCGTAGTAGTGGCAGAACATTCACCGTTACAGCAGCCAAGCTCTGGAACAGCCTTCCTCTGGACCTTAGGTTCATTGAGTCTGAGCCAATCTTCCGACGCAAACTAAAAACCTGGCTGTTTACCAAACGTTGATTAAGAGCTCCTCTGCAACCCTCTCTTGTGTTTAACCTGTAATCTTAGCGCCGGGACACCCCCGCTGGAGGTAGCCGCGCGCTTTATAAGCTTCTTAAATAAATAAATAATAAATAAATAAATAAATAGTGAGGAAGAGACAGGAATAGGAGAAGACAATCAGATTATCGAAATCCATGTCAAATCTGAAGGAGAAGAAGATCAGATAGGGACAGAACAGGTGATTGACACACCTCCAAGAACTCCTGAGATTGAAAAGGGACAGATAGACATTAGGGCAAAGGTTCAAGCGGAAGAAAATCAAAGGTTCGAAGTGCTTGAACAGGACCAGATAGAATTAGAAGAACGTGTTCAGGACACAGAAATTGAAACGCCCAAATGCCAAATCCGGTATACACCTGAACAAGGCCAGCTTAGTAACCAGGCAGAAGAAATAGACATAAGACCTGGGACTAGTCAGACAGGAAGGGAAGAAGCAGAAGCAGAAGTGCCACAAACAAACGAAAATAAAAGAGCATTAGAAGAAAGCCAAACCACAGTGCCAGCTAAAAGACTCAAGAAAAAGAAACATAACAAACCAAGATTTATTAAGAGACTGAGACTGAGACTAAAAACAGTAGAAGAAAAACTTGAGCAAAGAAGGAAAAGCTCCCGTATAGCAGAGCAAGCTGGAGAAAGCTCCAAAAGAAGAAGTGATCGAATAAAAAGACTGAACGAAAAATATCAAGATCCTGAATGGACTTATTTGATATTGGAGGAATTTGAGGATCTTGATATAACTGACGAAAGTGATGAAGAACAGACAGCTGATCAGTCATCCGAGGAAGACGAACCAACCTGAAGCTGCTCAGTGTAAGCTACCTGTGCAAGGTTACAAAGAGGGGTTGAGAACTTCTTCTAAGCGAAATGTCTGATTCAAATGTGAATGGAAGGCCTAGACGCAATTGTTGTAAAACATGCTGCAAAGTATGTATATGTAGTGTAGCTATAGTAATACTATTATGGATAGGACTAACAGTTTTTATTCCTTATATGATGAACAAGAATACTAATATTGACCCTACACAGACGGTGACAAAAGACACTGAAGAACTGACAACACGAAGTGTAGAAAGACGTGAAAAAGCACTTAGCATCAGACAAACAAAAACAGACTTAGAAGCACCAGATGAGGAAGGACTGCATTATCACGGAATTAAGAACCAGACTCATTTAAATGTATTCACAAATCTGTTAGTGCATTATGTAGAGACCATGGAAATAGAAGACTGTTACGTGTGCATGAAGCTGCCTACTTCTGTAGCTGAGGGAATGACTTACCATCACCTGCCACTGACATATGGAATTTCCTGTAGCATTTTAGCTAGCTTGTTCTACAAAAGAGGACCGTTACAGTACTATTACTCTAACTCAGACGTGATATTTTCTGAACTTCCTATACGTGGAAATCTAAACCCTGTACATACTAAAAGTGACGTTACACGTTATATGGGAGAATACTTTCTGACTATAGGTACCATAGATTTAGGTGAAGCACACAGAGATAACTTGACCTGTTCATTACATGGACAAGAGAAAATGCTTCTAAACATGGGAGAGAAAAGAAGGGAAAGTTTCCAAAGAAAGGCAAATGATAAAAGACAAAAAAACCCTAAATGGGCTGAAAACATGGAAAGCACCTCAAATGGTGGGGCGGGTCCTGCTTTGTTGCTGGATTTCGAGAGGAAGGGAAAACTTTGTCTTCACCGCGAAAAGACTAGTTATTATAATAACATTTTCATTGGTTCCAGTCAATGTGAGCACAATTACAAGGTAATTGGAGGATGGGGTTTCAAAAATGGGTCAGAACCTGTGTTTCCCGGAATTTATTAAATATGTGGAAACAAGGCTTATTTCAAATTGCCGGATCACTGGTATGGAAGCTGCTACTTTGGCATTGTCTTCCCGAAAATATACCATATGAATGAAGTTGCTGGAAGCAATGAAAACACTAATGGCTTAGTGCGTAGTAAAAGGGAAAGCGTAGGTGAAATAATGGGTAGTATATTTAGTGCACTGATACCTGGAGTGGGAGTGGTTCTGAACACACACAGAATTTGCAAATTGTCAACAATCGTGGATCTGTTGTCTACTGACACAGCTCATGGATTTCTGTTGGTCAATACCGAAATGGTTGCGATCAGATCTATGGTTTTACAGAACAGACTTGCTCTTGATACCTTATTAGCAAAAGAGTGCGGAGTCTGCCGGATGTTGAAAGCGCAACATTGTTGCACTTACATACCGGACAAAAGTGTACAAATCAAAAGGTATGTGAGGAACATTACAAATTTGGAAAAAGAACTCAAACCACTGGAGGTTGATAGTGCCTGGAAGAGACTTACTGATGGTCTCTCCGCTGTAGGTCATTGGTTTTCTAATGAAGGTAAAAGTTTCTTGTCTAAGGTACTGAGGCCAATTGGAGTAGTAGGTTTCATCATATTCCTTATATTTATCTGTTGCAAATGTCGCAAACACCAAAAGAAGTACACTGTGAATAAGAGAGGTGTGAAAAGGAGTGTGGATGAACTTGAATTGGAGGAACTGCATAATCAGATTTACAAAAGGGTGAAAAATTCTCACCCTAACAAAGAAGTTAAAGAAAAACTGAATAGAATGTTGGAAGAGATTGAAATGAACAAAGTGTGAAAAAGTTGGCATCTGATTCCATTAGTTTGTGATGATAGTAAATATCATCAAAGAGGGGATTGATGGAGCAAGGATTCGCATATTACGCGACTTGCTTGGATTCATGAACCTCGAATAACTTGTAACAATGTAATTCAACCTGTCTGTCTTACTAATTTCCCTTTTATTTTGACATTTGGGGTGTCCTAGTGACGCTTGCCTATGTGTTTACTAACTCAATAACGTTTGTATCTAAAATGGCCGCTGCTTGGCGGGTTTTCTTTCTGCGCATGCGTTAGTCACACTCATGTGACGTGACGTACTTGCAGTTCTGGTGGGAATCTTTGCGCTTGCGCATTGGCTTTTAAAATGGCTGTTGGTGTCCTCACATGGTGAAGCTTGCACTGATGTTTTATGTTATTGTCTGTTTGCACTAATCTTTCATGCCATAGTATATTTTAAGTAAAGGGGTATAGAGTAGCTATTCATGGTATACAGTGTATTCATTTATTTCTATATTTTAATTTGTTTTCGGTAACTTTTCATATACCGCGATATTGAGAGTCTGATGGGACACTCGAAAATCCATTTTGAAATGCTGTTCTGCGCATGACAGTCTTCGGCCGGTGACATTGAATGGCTGCCAACCAGAGGTCGCGGCCAAAACGTGCCTGGGAAGATGCACCTTCACCCAGCCGAAGAAGCTGAAATGTTCTGCATTTGCAACATTTGTAATGTTTTCCATTGTATTCTGTAGAATAGGTCATGGGAACCCCAAAATCACTAGGCGGTCCCAGAGTATGCAAAACTAGGCTTGTAGAAATCAAATGTGATTGGTGTGTTGACCTATCCTACTTGGGGACCAATCGAAATTGGGGATTCTGACACTTGCAACATTTGGGGGGTGGTACACTGACCCGAAAACAGTATAACTAGCCTAGGTTTAGCTAGAGAAATTGTCCGACTTGTCTGAATAGCTGACCTGTCACTGACCCAACGCACTCAATAGGTGACTGATACAGAGGGCTGCGGAGCACTCTGTCTGTAATATTCCATAGACTCAGAGGTTTTACTAAACCTTAAGTGCTGGCGGAGCACTTTGCTGGAGAATTCGATAACCCAATCGGGGTTCTGACTGATAGCTGCAGAGAGGGTGGAGCGCAGGCGTTGCTTCCGAACTGCGGGTGCTGGTCGTGCCTTGGTGGTCCTGTCCTGATCCTAATCTGGGTTTCCTGTCCTATCCTGGGTTGTCCATTCTGCACCTGCTGTCCTGTCGATGACTGTCCTTCCTTGGGGTTTATCCTGTCCTTAACTGACCCGTGGCCAGGGTTGGTCTTCACACCAGTCTAGGTAATTATAGTGCTAAAAAGACTATTCTGCACCTTCTATTTTTCTGTCTTTGCTTCAATAAAGACATACCTTTGCATATGTTAATTTTCCATGCTTTGCGCAATCTAATATATAAAAGTCATACATTATTTTTCTTAGCATGTTCCTATGTTACCCTTCCTTTATGCACCTTTCTCCATACTGTTTATGACATATAGATGTGGTTTATAATTTTCTCCTGCAAGTTGATTTGAAGTAATGTTGCTATAACTATAGCGTGTTCCCTTTTTTCCCTTCCTGTAGATGTATAGGATTTCCAAACTTTCACCCAATTTTGTAGTATTTTCCAGTAGTGAAATTCTAGTATGTGCCTACATTTGCCCCCTCCATAGTTATTCATTCCTAAGTTACATTCCCGAAAATTCTGATTAGCATGTTCCCTGCTCTTACCTTCCATTTTTGACTCATAAATGGTTAGCTTGGTTTGTTTCCTATATGGATATGTGCTCTTTATTATCTTGGTTATAGATTGTTTATTGATTGTAAACTTCATATTTTCTGAATCTGAAATCTAGATAAAGCTTTTAAAACTTCTTGAGTTTGTGGTTATTTAATGAATACGGAGAAATATAAAGTTGGTATTGTATTTGCCTGCCTTTCTTTTACAGCTAGCTCCCTGATCCATTGTGGTCATAGGTACCCGTAACGGTGGATTGGTAAGTCGGGTAGAAGTAGAAATAAATAGGAAGGAACCAGGGTTACTGGTAGTAGAGTGTAAGGTCACCTGATTAATGTATATGATAAATTGAAGTTTATGGGCCCGATAAGTATATGGTAAAATTGTTGGTTGGGTGACCTGCGCGCTCTATCAATACCACACACCAATTTAGCAGCAAGCATACATGTCTGTATATTAAAATCCCCTGTTAATAAAACAAAACAATTTGAAGAACTGGTTTGTAAAAATATATCTAAATCCCCCTCCAAAGAAGTAACAACCTCACTACATGTGGAATCAAAAATATTCTTATGAAAATTAATTAAAACCAGGTGAGATCTGCATGAAAAGGACAGTCAAACAAGCTTGTAATAGGGTGAGGCAGTAAAGGATCTCCTAGTAACAGCAGGTAACACATTTGAAATTGGAATTTAAAGACCACCTTTTGGCCAACCTGATAATGATGGAGCAGCGGGCTTACAAATAGAAGAGAATCCCTCCACGTAGTAGGGGACTACATCCCAGGTTTCCTGAAGACAAATCACATGTGAAGTGGAGGTACTATAGACTCAGCCTGGGGTATCTAGCTTGTTTTTAAAACCAAATATGTTCCATGATGTAAAAAAGACATGGTGACATCATGGAGTTCCATAAGTATTGCACAATACAGATCACCACACACCTCCCCCCTTTCTAAAAAATTTTGAACTACAATGAATAGTAAATCATACATAGTCATGAAATCTGTTGGGTCTAACAATCAACCTAGAGCTTTTCCTTAAACCGTTGTCGACTTGGACATTGGGAGTAGGAACAGTTGCACGAGAAGCACGAGAAGGATCTTTGGCAACTCGAGAAGTGCTCCACCAATTTCCACTTGACAATTTGACAGCATTTTTGCGAACTTCCACAACTTGTTGGGAATTGAGAAACTTGGAAAGACCTTTCTTAACAGTGACAGGATTCTTAATCTTGACCCAGTCACCAGCATGAATACTATGGAAAGACTTCTTAACATGTTCCTCGTCACAAGGCAGAGAACTGAAAGATTTCTTGTTGGCACAATCCCATGCTACTTCCAAATCACAACCTCTGTGGAGACTCTTGACCATCCAAAAAGGAAAAGCTTGGGAAGAAGCTTTCCTTCCTCTCATTAATTCAAAAGGAGAAAAGCCTGTAGCAACATGTGGGGAAATTCTATAAGACCATACAAGATCTTTTACAGCTTGGAAAATACAGCTATTGGAATTGAAAGCGGCCTGCACACATTCAACAATAACTCTATTGAACCTCTCGGTTTTGCCATTGCTCTGAGGGTGATACAAAGGAGTTCTAGTGTGTTTGATGCAACAATTGTTCAAAAAATTACTCATTTCTTTGGAGATAAACTGAACCCCATTATCGGTGAGGATTTCTTCTGGACAACCTTCCCTCAGAAAAATTTTGGTCAGGCAATCAATTACGCTCTTTGAATTGGGAACATTGATGGGTTCAACCTCAACCCACCTAGAGAGATGATCGACGAGGACCAAGAAGTACTTGGAAGTGTTGGGAAGCACATGGAATGGACCTAGAAAGTCCAGGCCAATTTTTTGCCAAGCTCTGCTGGGTGGGGGAACAACAGAATTACAAACACCTTCCAAAACAAGGACTTTATCGCTGGTGTTACAGCGTGTGCAAAGTTTGACAGCATCCACAATTTGATTGTCCATTCTTGGCCACCAGAAATTTGACCTGACATTTCTTTTGGTGATGGTGGCACCTAGATGACCAGAATGAGCATCAGCAATAATTTTTTCCCGGTAAACAGAGGGAGGAATAAATTTATTGCCCCTAACAATTTTGCCACTTTCCAAGGAAAGTTCGGAATTGATTTTCCAATAAATTTGAAGCTCAGGGGAAAGAGATTTTTCCTTGGGCCAACCTTTCTGTATAAAAGAGACAACATCCCTAACCTCGTCACAAGGCAGAGAACTGAAAGATTTCTTGTTGGCACAATCCCATGCTACTTCCAAATCACAACCTCTGTGGAGACTCTTGACCATCCAAAAAGGAAAAGCTTGGGAAGAAGCTTTCCTTCCTCTCATTAATTCAAAAGGAGAAAAGCCTGTAGCAACATGTGGGGAAATTCTATAAGACCATACAAGATCTTTTACAGCTTGGAAAATACAGCTATTGGAATTGAAAGCGGCCTGCACACATTCAACAATAACTCTATTGAACCTCTCGGTTTTGCCATTGCTCTGAGGGTGATACAAAGGAGTTCTAGTGTGTTTGATGCAACAATTGTTCAAAAAATTACTCATTTCTTTGGAGATAAACTGAACCCCATTATCGGTGAGGATTTCTTCTGGACAACCTTCCCTCAGAAAAATTTTGGTCAGGCAATCAATTACGCTCTTTGAATTGGGAACATTGATGGGTTCAACCTCAACCCACCTAGAGAGATGATCGACGAGGACCAAGAAGTACTTGGAAGTGTTGGGAAGCACATGGAATGGACCTAGAAAGTCCAGGCCAATTTTTTGCCAAGCTCTGCTGGGTGGGGGAACAACAGAATTACAAACACCTTCCAAAACAAGGACTTTATCGCTGGTGTTACAGCGTGTGCAAAGTTTGACAGCATCCACAATTTGATTGTCCATTCTTGGCCACCAGAAATTTGACCTGACATTTCTTTTGGTGATGGTGGCACCTAGATGACCAGAATGAGCATCAGCAATAATTTTTTCCCGGTAAACAGAGGGAGGAATAAATTTATTGCCCCTAACAATTTTGCCACTTTCCAAGGAAAGTTCGGAATTGATTTTCCAATAAATTTGAAGCTCAGGGGAAAGAGATTTTTCCTTGGGCCAACCTTTCTGTATAAAAGAGACAACATCCCTAAGTACAGTATCATTCTCAACAGCATTAACCCAATCATTTTCAGCGAAGGAGATGGAAATTTGTGAAATGTTGGCCACAAAACACTCTTCAATTTCTGTTTCCCACTCATTTTCGTTAGGTTCTTGTATGGGTAACCTGGAAAGACAGTCAGCACGTTTGTTCTTGCCTCCAGGAATGTAAACAACTTTGAAGTTGTATTCTAGAAGTTTAGTGGAGAGTCTAGCCAAACGTGCAGTTGTGCGTTTGACATTTTTGCCAGAAAGAATGTCGACAAGAGGTCGGTGGTCAGTTTGAAGAACAAATGGTCTGCCCCATAAGTAAGATTTAAATTTTTCAACACTCCAAGCACAGGCCAGCAGTTCTTTTTCAATAACGGAATATTTGCGCTCAACAGGGCGAAGAGTCCTGGAGGCAAACCCCACGGTAAATTCTCTACCATAGGCTAGTTGTGAGAGAACAGCTCCTAGGCCATATTCACAGGCGTCAACAGTGACAAAAGTTTCTCTGTTGCCATTAAAAGGCTGAAGAGCAGGAGCCTTGGTGATGTGTTCTTTGATGAGCTGGAAACCTTTCTCACACTCATCAGACCAGCTGAAGGTGGTACCTTTTTTGAGTAAAAGTCTAAAACACTCAGTGGTCTTGGCGTAGTCTTTCATGAATTTGGAATAGAACTCACAGAGGCCGAGGAAGGACAGAAGCTGCTCTTTGTTAGAGGGAGCAGGAGCTTCAATGATACTCTTAACTAGACCAGGCCTGGGCTTAATACCACATTCAGAAATGGTATGACCAAGGTATTCTACTTCTCTAGTTTTGAACACACATTTACTCTTTTGTAGGGTTACACCTCTTTTTTCCAAAATGTTGAAAACTTGGTCAATGACTAAATTATGTTCGTGTTCAGTTTGGGTGAATATAAGGATGTCATCTTGGAAGACAACAACATTAGAGAGTTCCTCAAACATTTCAGACATAATACGCTGAAAAACAGCGGCGGCAGACGCCAACCCAAAGGGAAGACGACAAAATTGAAAAACTCCATCAGGAGTTACAAAAGCGGTGAGATGTCGAGAGAGTGGATGTAACTCAACCTGGTGGTAAGCTGCCTTTAAATCTAGTTTAGAAAACCAAGTGGATGAGCCTACTTTAGCTATTAAATCCTCAATGCGAGGGAGGGGAAAACCATCGACCCAGATGGCTCCATTGAGACTGCGTAAATCCACACACATCCTGAGATCGCCAGATCTTTTTCTGGCAAGAACAATGGGAGAAAGCCATAATGTGGATTCTACTTTTTCAATGATTCCTTGTTCGCATAATGATTTAAGGTGTTTGGACAAATCTTCTCTGATACTGAGGGGAACGTTCCTCAGTTTGTGTTTGATTGGGGAAACACCATCTTTGACCTTGATAAAGTGTTGAAAATTGGTAATCTTGCCCAAACGATCTTCAAAAATTTTTTTGTGCTTGTGCTCCCAGAGTTCATTATTAAAGATGTTGCAAACTGGGGTAGAAGATGCAAGGGAGGAGAGATTGCATCCTTCAATGAATACAGGGTTGGGTAAACCAGGTTTAATGGTGACACCAAATTCTGCCTGATGTATGAGTCCTAGAACATTGATTCCACGTTTGGCAACATAGACTTTCCCTTTTATGGATTTGTTAAAGATGGAAATTTCGGCCAAGAAATAACCCAGAAGGTTGATTCTGCTTCCTTCAAAAGCCACAGAAAGGACATCAGGAGGAAGTAGGCATTTATTTTGCCAAAGGTGAGAATATTTCTCATGGGAAACAATAGTGATTCGAGCCCCGGTGTCTACCAGTAGTAGGATATGGTGATTGTCAATAGTGGCATCAACTTCAGGGTCAGGGACAAGAAAATTACGGTTAGTAGTGTTATTGTCTTTCACTACAACAATATATTCCTGATTGGTCACATCACATTCAGAATGTTCAGTTGAAAGCTCAAGGGGAATTGAGGTTTGAAAGGAATCATTTTCACACATGACACTACGTACATTACCTCTTCTACCTCTCATGCATACTCTTGAAAAATGACCATTTTTCCCACATTGAGTGCATTGTTGATTGGCAGCAGGACAATTTTTAGAATTGGAAGTATGGTAAGAAGAGCCACATCTATAACAGAAAGTACCTTGGCTGAATTGTCTATTAGGCATGAAAGGTCTTCTAAAATTGGTGTTTCCTGTTCTTTTGAAATAGCCACGAGGGTCACGAGAAATGGAAATGGGAGATTTGGTGGGAAAAGGTATCTTAGTGGAAACTGCACCAGAGATGGAAGTATTGGAAAGGGAAACCTCTAATTGTTTGGAATCCTCTAAGGATGTTTCAATGCTTTTGGCTATATCAATGGCCTTGTCAAGAGAAGGATCTTTGCAGGATAGAAGTTTCCCTTGGATTTGTTTGCAAGAGCACCGAGCAACAAGCTGGTCTCTGATAAGTTGAGAGGTAAAATTGTCAAATTCACATTTAGACGCAAGTATTTTTAAGGCAGTAACAAAGGTATCAATGCTTTCTTCGGGTTTTTGAGCTCTAGTAAAAAATTTATAACGGTGTACAACCATATTTTTGGTTTTAACAAAATACTTGTCTAATTTAGCTATGGCTATTTCAAATTCGTCAGGAGTTTCACCAGTAGGTGGAACATAAACTGGTAAATGATCAAAAACGTTTTGTCCTTCTACGCCTAGATGATAATACATTAAACTTTTTTTTCTTTCTGCACGGTATCTAAGACCATCAATTGCCCCTAAGTAGGCCATAAAGGATCTCAACCAAAGTTTCCATTCAAGAGGAGGGTCTCCAGGAGTCTGAAGGAAAGGAGCAGGAGGAGATACATTTTGCATTATGAGATCTTCAATTTTCTAGTATAAGTAAAAAAAATTTTAGTCAATTTTAAGTACAAGTACAAGTACAAGTAAAAAAATTTTTTGTAAATATAGCAGATTATATGTGTTGGTTTTTTGTGTTGGTGCAGATAAGCGTGTTAAAAGAAAGAAAAAGGAAAAAAAAATATGTGCAACAGTTGTGCACGTCAACGTGTAGAGAAACTGTATGCAGTGACTGTGCACGTTAGCATGTTGAAAAGAATGCGTGCAGTAGCTGTGCACATCAGTGTGTAGAGAAGAATACGTGCAGTAGCTGTGCACGTCAGCGTGAAGATACTGGATACTCTGTCGAGTTAATGAAGAAAATTAGGTTGAAGAATACGTGCAGTAGCTGTGCACGTCAGCGTGAAGATACTGGATACTCTGTCAAGTTAATGAAGAAAATTAGGTTGGGCTGATGCTGTGCGCATCAGCGCGAGATTTGTCTCCTTGTCGAATTGTTAACTAGTGTACTTGAATTATGCACGACAGCGTGTAAAGTGTTTGAAGCTGTGCGCATCAGCGTAGAAAATTATCTAAAGCTGAGCGCGTTAACGTGCGTGGACTGAAAGTGAATAAATCCGATGAAGTGTTAAAAACTGTGCGCATCAGTGTTGAAAGGGACTCAGAGTTGTGCGCTTCGGCATGTGTCGGCTGTATGAATAAGCTGCGTAGGTTGAAGTCGGCAGCTGGCAAATTCAAGATAGAGTAGACAGGATTGAGATGGACGCGAAGGCTTTATGACGTAGATGACTTGGTGACAGGCATAAGCGGAACGCGTCTCGCTGGTTGCTGAGAAACCATGAGCTGGCGCTGGGCGTTTGGTTGGTTGCTGGGGAAACGCGTGCTGGCGCTGTGCGTCTTGTTGGATGAGACGAGAAACGTGATGACGCTGTATGGAGGGATTCCACTACGTCATCATTCTGTGGCGGAGCTTGAAGGTGGCGGAGCAAGCAGTGGAGAAATATGCAGCGCCGATGGGATCAGCGAAAACACCGACAGTACTCGGTAAGACTTGACTTTTGACGGTGAAGACACAGGAAGTGTAGGTAAAACGTAGCGCTGGTATAAAAGGAGTAGGTAGTGCGAAACAGAGTAACAGTTGACGAAGCGCTGGAGAGTGCTGTGAGAACTCGTTTGATTGATGCGCAAAATGAGGTAAATGGTAGAGAAAGAGTCTGTTGGCTGCGACGGCTCTCTAATGTGAAACTTGGGAGAAATGTTTGAATAAGAACGTACTCACAGGGAAGTAGATCGTTGGTATGGAAAATGTTCAGGAGTCCAAACCGTCTTGTTAGGAGTGAGTATTTTCAACAGCTGAGGAACAGCTGACCATCCTCAGTCGCCAATGTAAAGATGAGGCGGAGGCAGGAACTGCTGTAAGAGATTTATTCAGGAGAAGAGAGCCGTCCAGCATGAAGGAGAGACAGGGCAGCTGCAACTGCCAAACAGGGAATACTGGAGGAGAATGTACAGTACAAGAAGAACCCACAGGTGACATCATGGAGTTCCATAAGTATTGCACAATACAGATCACCACACAGTTGTGCACGTCAACGTGTAGAGAAACTGTATGCAGTGACTGTGCACGTTAGCATGTTGAAAAGAATGCGTGCAGTAGTTGTGCACATCAGTGTGTAGAGAAGAATACGTGCAGTAGCTGTGCACGTCAGCGTGAAGATACTGGATACTCTGTCGAGTTAATGAAGAAAATTAGGTTGAAGAATACGTGCAGTAGCTGTGCACGTCAGCGTGAAGATACTGGATACTCTGTCAAGTTAATGAAGAAAATTAGGTTGGGCTGATGCTGTGCGCATCAGCGCGAGATTTGTCTCCTTGTCGAATTGTTAACTAGTGTACTTGAATTATGCACGTCAGCGTGTAAAGTGTTTGAAGCTGTGCGCATCAGCGTAGAAAATTATCTAAAGCTGAGCGCGTTAGATCTTTGGCAACTCGAGAAGTGCTCCACCAATTTCCACTTGACAATTTGACAGCATTTTTGCGAACTTCCACAACTTGTTGGGAATTGAGAAACTTGGAAAGACCTTTCTTAACAGTGACAGGATTCTTAATCTTGACCCAGTCACCAGCATGAATACTATGGAAAGACTTCTTAACATGTTCCTCGTCACAAGGCAGAGAACTGAAAGATTTCTTGTTGGCACAATCCCATGCTACTTCCAAATCACAACCTCTGTGGAGACTCTTGACCATCCAAAAAGGAAAAGCTTGGGAAGAAGCTTTCCTTCCTCTCATTAATTCAAAAGGAGAAAAGCCTGTAGCAACATGTGGGGAAATTCTATAAGACCATACAAGATCTTTTACAGCTTGGAAAATACAGCTATTGGAATTGAAAGCGGCCTGCACACATTCAACAATAACTCTATTGAACCTCTCGGTTTTGCCATTGCTCTGAGGGTGATACAAAGGAGTTCTAGTGTGTTTGATGCAACAATTGTTCAAAAAATTACTCATTTCTTTGGAGATAAACTGAACCCCATTATCGGTGAGGATTTCTTCTGGACAACCTTCCCTCAGAAAAATTTTGGTCAGGCAATCAATTACGCTCTTTGAATTGGGAACATTGATGGGTTCAACCTCAACCCACCTAGAGAGATGATCGACGAGGACCAAGAAGTACTTGGAAGTGTTGGGAAGCACATGGAATGGACCTAGAAAGTCCAGGCCAATTTTTTGCCAAGCTCTGCTGGGTGGGGGAACAACAGAATTACAAACACCTTCCAAAACAAGGACTTTATCGCTGGTGTTACAGCGTGTGCAAAGTTTGACAGCATCCACAATTTGATTGTCCATTCTTGGCCACCAGAAATTTGACCTGACATTTCTTTTGGTGATGGTGGCACCTAGATGACCAGAATGAGCATCAGCAATAATTTTTTCCCGGTAAACAGAGGGAGGAATAAATTTATTGCCCCTAACAATTTTGCCACTTTCCAAGGAAAGTTCGGAATTGATTTTCCAATAAATTTGAAGCTCAGGGGAAAGAGATTTTTCCTTGGGCCAACCTTTCTGTATAAAAGAGACAACATCCCTAAGTACAGTATCATTCTCAACAGCATTAACCCAATCATTTTCAGCGAAGGAGATGGAAATTTGTGAAATGTTGGCCACAAAACACTCTTCAATTTCTGTTTCCCACTCATTTTCGTTAGGTTCTTGTATGGGTAACCTGGAAAGACAGTCAGCACGTTTGTTCTTGCCTCCAGGAATGTAAACAACTTTGAAGTTGTATTCTAGAAGTTTAGTGGAGAGTCTAGCCAAACGTGCAGTTGTGCGTTTGACATTTTTGCCAGAAAGAATGTCGACAAGAGGTCGGTGGTCAGTTTGAAGAACAAATGGTCTGCCCCATAAGTAAGATTTAAATTTTTCAACACTCCAAGCACAGGCCAGCAGTTCTTTTTCAATAACGGAATATTTGCGCTCAACAGGGCGAAGAGTCCTGGAGGCAAACCCCACGGTAAATTCTCTACCATAGGCTAGTTGTGAGAGAACAGCTCCTAGGCCATATTCACAGGCGTCAACAGTGACAAAAGTTTCTCTGTTGCCATTAAAAGGCTGAAGAGCAGGAGCCTTGGTGATGTGTTCTTTGATGAGCTGGAAACCTTTCTCACACTCATCAGACCAGCTGAAGGTGGTACCTTTTTTGAGTAAAAGTCTAAAACACTCAGTGGTCTTGGCGTAGTCTTTCATGAATTTGGAATAGAACTCACAGAGGCCGAGGAAGGACAGAAGCTGCTCTTTGTTAGAGGGAGCAGGAGCTTCAATGATACTCTTAACTAGACCAGGCCTGGGCTTAATACCACATTCAGAAATGGTATGACCAAGGTATTCTACTTCTCTAGTTTTGAACACACATTTACTCTTTTGTAGGGTTACACCTCTTTTTTCCAAAATGTTGAAAACTTGGTCAATGACTAAATTATGTTCGTGTTCAGTTTGGGTGAATATAAGGATGTCATCTTGGAAGACAACAACATTAGAGAGTTCCTCAAACATTTCAGACATAATACGCTGAAAAACAGCGGCGGCAGACGCCAACCCAAAGGGAAGACGACAAAATTGAAAAACTCCATCAGGAGTTACAAAAGCGGTGAGATGTCGAGAGAGTGGATGTAACTCAACCTGGTGGTAAGCTGCCTTTAAATCTAGTTTAGAAAACCAAGTGGATGAGCCTACTTTAGCTATTAAATCCTCAATGCGAGGGAGGGGAAAACCATCGACCCAGATGGCTCCATTGAGACTGCGTAAATCCACACACATCCTGAGATCGCCAGATCTTTTTCTGGCAAGAACAATGGGAGAAAGCCATAATGTGGATTCTACTTTTTCAATGATTCCTTGTTCGCATAATGATTTAAGGTGTTTGGACAAATCTTCTCTGATACTGAGGGGAACGTTCCTCAGTTTGTGTTTGATTGGGGAAACACCATCTTTGACCTTGATAAAGTGTTGAAAATTGGTAATCTTGCCCAAACGATCTTCAAAAATTTTTTTGTGCTTGTGCTCCCAGAGTTCATTATTAAAGATGTTGCAAACTGGGGTAGAAGATGCAAGGGAGGAGAGATTGCATCCTTCAATGAATACAGGGTTGGGTAAACCAGGTTTAATGGTGACACCAAATTCTGCCTGATGTATGAGTCCTAGAACATTGATTCCACGTTTGGCAACATAGACTTTCCCTTTTATGGATTTGTTAAAGATGGAAATTTCGGCCAAGAAATAACCCAGAAGGTTGATTCTGCTTCCTTCAAAAGCCACAGAAAGGACATCAGGAGGAAGTAGGCATTTATTTTGCCAAAGGTGAGAATATTTCTCATGGGAAACAATAGTGATTCGAGCCCCGGTGTCTACCAGTAGTAGGATATGGTGATTGTCAATAGTGGCATCAACTTCAGGGTCAGGGACAAGAAAATTACGGTTAGTAGTGTTATTGTCTTTCACTACAACAATATATTCCTGATTGGTCACATCACATTCAGAATGTTCAGTTGAAAGCTCAAGGGGAATTGAGGTTTGAAAGGAATCATTTTCACACATGACACTACGTACATTACCTCTTCTACCTCTCATGCATACTCTTGAAAAATGACCATTTTTCCCACATTGAGTGCATTGTTGATTGGCAGCAGGACAATTTTTAGAATTGGAAGTATGGTAAGAAGAGCCACATCTATAACAGAAAGTACCTTGGCTGAATTGTCTATTAGGCATGAAAGGTCTTCTAAAATTGGTGTTTCCTGTTCTTTTGAAATAGCCACGAGGGTCACGAGAAATGGAAATGGGAGATTTGGTGGGAAAAGGTATCTTAGTGGAAACTGCACCAGAGATGGAAGTATTGGAAAGGGAAACCTCTAATTGTTTGGAATCCTCTAAGGATGTTTCAATGCTTTTGGCTATATCAATGGCCTTGTCAAGAGAAGGATCTTTGCAGGATAGAAGTTTCCCTTGGATTTGTTTGCAAGAGCACCGAGCAACAAGCTGGTCTCTGATAAGTTGAGAGGTAAAATTGTCAAATTCACATTTAGACGCAAGTATTTTTAAGGCAGTAACAAAGGTATCAATGCTTTCTTCGGGTTTTTGAGCTCTAGTAAAAAATTTATAACGGTGTACAACCATATTTTTGGTTTTAACAAAATACTTGTCTAATTTAGCTATGGCTATTTCAAATTCGTCAGGAGTTTCACCAGTAGGTGGAACATAAACTGGTAAATGATCAAAAACGTTTTGTCCTTCTACGCCTAGATGATAATACATTAAACTTTTTTTTCTTTCTGCACGGTATCTAAGACCATCAATTGCCCCTAAGTAGGCCATAAAGGATCTCAACCAAAGTTTCCATTCAAGAGGAGGGTCTCCAGGAGTCTGAAGGAAAGGAGCAGGAGGAGATACATTTTGCATTATGAGATCTTCAATTTTCTAGTATAAGTAAAAAAAATTTTAGTCAATTTTAAGTACAAGTACAAGTACAAGTAAAAAAATTTTTTGTAAATATAGCAGATTATATGTGTTGGTTTTTTGTGTTGGTGCAGATAAGCGTGTTAAAAGAAAGAAAAAGGAAAAAAAATATGTGCAACAGTTGTGCACGTCAACGTGTAGAGAAACTGTATGCAGTGACTGTGCACGTTAGCATGTTGAAAAGAATGCGTGCAGTAGCTGTGCACATCAGTGTGTAGAGAAGAATACGTGCAGTAGCTGTGCACGTCAGCGTGAAGATACTGGATACTCTGTCGAGTTAATGAAGAAAATTAGGTTGAAGAATACGTGCAGTAGCTGTGCACGTCAGCGTGAAGATACTGGATACTCTGTCAAGTTAATGAAGAAAATTAGGTTGGGCTGATGCTGTGCGCATCAGCGCGAGATTTGTCTCCTTGTCGAATTGTTAACTAGTGTACTTGAATTATGCACGTCAGCGTGTAAAGTGTTTGAAGCTGTGCGCATCAGCGTAGAAAATTATCTAAAGCTGAGCGCGTTAACGTGCGTGGACTGAAAGTGAATAAATCCGATGAAGTGTTAAAAACTGTGCGCATCAGTGTTGAAAGGGACTCAGAGTTGTGCGCTTCGGCATGTGTCGGCTGTATGAATAAGCTGCGTAGGTTGAAGTCGGCAGCTGGCAAATTCAAGATAGAGTAGACAGGATTGAGATGGACGCGAAGGCTTTATGACGTAGATGACTTGGTGACAGGCATAAGCGGAACGCGTCTCGCTGGTTGCTGAGAAACCATGAGCTGGCGCTGGGCGTTTGGTTGGTTGCTGGGGAAACGCGTGCTGGCGCTGTGCGTCTTGTTGGATGAGACGAGAAACGTGATGACGCTGTATGGAGGGATTCCACTACGTCATCATTCTGTGGCGGAGCTTGAAGGTGGCGGAGCAAGCAGTGGAGAAATATGCAGCGCCGATGGGATCAGCGAAAACACCGACAGTACTCGGTAAGACTTGACTTTTGACGGTGAAGACACAGGAAGTGTAGGTAAAACGTAGCGCTGGTATAAAAGGAGTAGGTAGTGCGAAACAGAGTAACAGTTGACGAAGCGCTGGAGAGTGCTGTGAGAACTCGTTTGATTGATGCGCAAAATGAGGTAAATGGTAGAGAAAGAGTCTGTTGGCTGCGACGGCTCTCTAATGTGAAACTTGGGAGAAATGTTTGAATAAGAACGTACTCACAGGGAAGTAGATCGTTGGTATGGAAAATGTTCAGGAGTCCAAACCGTCTTGTTAGGAGTGAGTATTTTCAACAGCTGAGGAACAGCTGACCATCCTCAGTCGCCAATGTAAAGATGAGGCGGAGGCAGGAACTGCTGTAAGAGATTTATTCAGGAGAAGAGAGCCGTCCAGCATGAAGGAGAGACAGGGCAGCTGCAACTGCCAAACAGGGAATACTGGAGGAGAATGTACAGTACAAGAAGAACCCACAGGTGACATCATGGAGTTCCATAAGTATTGCACAATACAGATCACCACAAAATCACATGTGAAGTGGAGGTACTATAGACTCAGCCTGGGGTATCTAGCTTGTTTTTAAAACCAAATATGTTCCATGATGTAAAAAAGATACTCCTTTATGTCCCACTGATGCTGGTAGTGGGGATGCTAGACTAATTTTCCTAGGAAGGTATTCATTAAGTCAAAATCTATGAATATGGTACACATAGAACTCAAGTTACATCATAAGTGTACCCCAGTAGTTCCTCAATTCAATTAAGCATATCCTCAAAAAGACACACAAGCACCGTAAATAGCTTCAATAGTGACTGTTTAATCTCACAGTTATTATAACAGATCACTGTCTGAAATGTCTCAAAACAGAAAAGTGGGTTGCTTCAGGGGGATTGTGGGAAATGGATTGTGCTCGTGAGAATAGAAAAGATATATAGGGAGGGAAATCAGAGAGTAGTTAAATAAATTACACATAGTAATGTCCTTAGTAATTCATTGTTTTAACTACTGTCTGGTTACCCCATTCCCCCTGATTGGCTGAACCCCCAATGATGTTATGTCATTCTATTACCTGTAACTCGCTTAGTGCCATAAATCTTTTGGCTGAGGAACCGCAGGTTGACAATCAGCCGCTGGAAATTGGGAAGGTGGAGCGAGGGCTGGCACCCTGCGAGAGTGATGCATGTGGTGATAAGAAATACCCCAGGGCAGAAGAGCTATGTTATTAGGATTGTTACTAGGCATGGAGACCTAGACAGATTTTCACCTGCTACATGGGGGTCTTTAACATCTATAGTAACTCAGTCCCCCTCGATACTTTTCCTATTAGGTCCAATCCACCCAACCCTTCTTGTCATAATTATTAGGTCCTCCCTCACTGTTGGAGAGAGACACTTAGAGTGTAACCAATAGAGGGCCTTAGTTGGTTAGATGACTCAGCTACACCTGGGGAAAAGGGGGTACATTAGTTATTATTGCCGCATACAGGAAACAGGATGGGGTAAATAATGGTAAGATTGTTAATTATCTCCCACGCGGAGCTGCTAGTCTTCCTTGTTTGCTGTGAGACACTTCTTGGAGAGATGCCAGGTGTACACACAATGTCAAGGAGAATAAACAAATTGTCAGCTCTAGTCCGACCCAACTGACCAAGGCATGGGTCCATAGATGGGGCATTAGTGGTAACACTGCTGGATGATGGTCAACAAAAACACTACTGGATTTGTCAACCCCTCTTCTACTTTCTCAGAACGAGCCAGAATCGATGCCTGTACACTCATAACACATTACCACCCCTTTCATATTTTTTCTACCTTGTAGGGCACAGTTTCCCTAGGCTTACCCATATTGTGACTGCTGGGTCACAGATAGGACTGGGTCTTGGTCACGCAGATGCAAAGATAGTAACAGGCACCAGAGAGGCATAAACCCAAATCAGTTCTCTGCAATAAGCAGTGTGCTCTTTGTTTCTCAGGTGCTTTGCAGAGATGTAAGTGTCATTTATTTGGCTGCCCTTGAACTCTTTCCTTAGCTTCCATTTTTCTTAGAGTTTTTAACTTGTGATATTCAGTATTTCAAATGTTCCAACTCTGATTTCTCCACAAGAGATGAAGAGCTTGAGTCAAAAGAGTACAACTCCCTCTGGCCCATAAAAGTAAGAATGTTATGGCATGTGTTTGCAGGTCAGTGCACTGTTTGCAGTCAAGATTGCATGCAGCGGGTATTCTGTGACATATTATGAGACCCAGAGAGGCTCTTTGGACTAGAGTCCAGCATGACCATAACATTGTCTGCGTATAGGCTAATGTGGTGCTCCCCCCTCCATGGGGATCCCCTTAATCTGGCCATGGTCTCTGATGTGCTGGGCGAATGGCTCCATGTATAAAGCAAACAAAAAGGGCGATAGGGGACAGCCCTGCCTAGTGCCTCTACCAATAAGGAACTTTTCAGAACTCACCCATTGACTCTGACAGACGCCTGTGGTGCCTTATAAGCACTAAAACCAAGGACCGAAAGCATTCCCCAAAACCAAAATGCTCCAGTGTGCAGTGAAAAAAGGCCAGTGGACCTGATCAAAGGCCTTTTCCGCATCCACTGTAAGCAACATACTGAAGCCTCATTTACGGTGATCTTTGTCGATGGCATGTAAAAGTATTTTGGTGTTGTCTGTGCAGAGTCTATGTGGAACAAACCCGGCCTGGACGGGGTGTATGAGGCCCTGCATGAGAAGGTTAAGGCAAGATGTCAGTATTCCTGTGAAGAGTTTAGAGTCAGAGCTAAGAAGCAAAATTGGATGATAATTCAGACAAAGTGTGGGGTCTTTCCCTGGCTTTGGGATAATGGTTATGGTAGCATCCAGCAGGGACGCTGGAAGAGAGCCATAGTCAGTTATGAATTGAAAAAGTTGGTCAGGATTGGGGCAAGGTTAGGGCAGAAGATCTTATAAAACCCGGCGGGAAACCCATTTTGGCTTGGGGACTTCAGCAGCTTCTGTCTGGCTAATGCCGAAACGATTTCCTCCACTCTAATAGGGAAGTCGAGTGATGACGCCAAGTCATCAGTGACCTTAGTAACAGTAGAGGTAAGCAGATAGTCAGTAATATCGTTGGATGAGGTGGTCTGTGCAGTGTATAGGGAGAAATAAAAGAGTCTAAAGTGCTCAGCAATGGAATCGTCCTCTGTAAGGTCAGTACCCCTCTCTGTCCGTAACGTTCATATTATGTTAGCTAAGCGATGGGCATGCAATTTAGCAGCCAAGAGCCTACCACTTTTGTTACCACTAAGATAATACAAATGCTTGAGAGCTGAATTCTGCCCTGTCTAAGTCCAACCCCACAAACTGTTTCCTGGCAGCTTCCAATTGGCGCCACACTCTTGGGGCCCCTGTGCGATGATGAATCCCCTCCAACTCCCTAACTTTAGATTGGAGTACTGCCCGTTTCCATTTCCGGTCCATATTGTCAACAGCTGCCAAGGAGATAAATTCTCCCCTGACAACAGCCTTCATTGCGTCCCAAACAACAGCCTGAGAAACCTCCGGGGTTTCATTAGTGGCTAGATAGTCAGTGATAAGTTTCCTAATCTTCCCCTGGGTCTCTGGTTTGCTTAACAAGGTCTCCTGTAAGCGCCACTGTCTTCTAGCCTCTAGGGGGGTCTGAACTCCAAAACAAGCGTGGAGTGGTCAGAGAGGGTGTGTGGATCAATCTTCACTGAAGTAGAAAGCCTAAGGAAGTCCTGAGAGCCCATGAAGTAATCAATTGTAGTGTAGGTCCAGTGTGCATGAGAGAAGAAAGTGAAGTCCCTAGAGTTTGGGTGGTGAACCCTTCAGAGGTCTACAAGTCCAGCTGCCTTCAACCAAGAAATGCCTGCGTTCCAGAAGGCCCCCGCTCCGCCCTCCCTGTGGGGCGAACGGCCCATGAGGTTGTCCATGACCAGATTGAGATTGCCACCTATTAGTATGAGGCGGTCATGCGAAAGCAGTGAATAAGCCAGAGCGTTCCAAATAAAACGTTCCTGCCCCTCGTTCGGGGTATATATGGTGCCCAATGTCAAATGCCAAAAGGCGACCCTTGAGTTTTGCCAGTTTTGGACCAATGGAACCCCTAAAGGAGTGGGAAAAAAGGATAGTCACCCCGCCCTTCTTATGGCCAGAGGAGGAAAAGAATCGTTGCGGGAATTTCCTGGATTTAAGCCGGTGTGCGTCCCCGGTCAGGATGTGAGTCTTTGGCAAGAGACAGATATCTGCCCCTGAATTCTCTAGAAACGGGAGGATGGCCCTCCATTTAACCGGATTATTTAGGCCCTTTACGTCAAGGGAGAGAACCTTCAGCCAACCATGGGGCGCCATACTAAGGGAAAGAGAGTATACCATGTCAAGGGGCCTAGCCATCAGTCTGCCCTCTCAGCAAAGGTATCCCATGAGTACCCTGAAACCCACAGAGCGTAACCTGAGGTGTCCGTAGGTGTGTCAAGCACCAGTGCTCGGTGCAGAGGTACTTGGTGTGGAAACAAAAGACATAAAAAGAACCCCCACAAACATGACCAAACAGTAAGAAAAATCGAATCTCTGGGGGGATAGGCCCTGGAAAGGGGTCCCCTACCACCGATGAGGAAAGGTCCGGATGGGGTCGATCATGGCCATAGTCAGTCCAAGCGCTGCTCAGCCCTGAGGCCCAAACTGCAACCAACAGGTCTCCGAGGCCCTGGAAATGGGTCCTGTAGGATCAGTCTGTCCTTCCCATTGAGGACCTTCCGGTAATGCTCTCCAGGACTGCCTTGCGTTCTTGGATGATGACCTCAGGCTAGACTTTGAAAGTTTCTTGCCCCTCCGTCTCCTCCGCTGCGTCTCCCAGCACCCACCTCCCGCCCTGGCTCATCCAAGCTCCCAGCTTGAGATTCTGGCTGTGCGATCTTAAGGAGGGCATATGCTGCTTGGTGCGAAAGGTTCTGGAAAGTCTGACCTTCACAGTCGAAAAGTAGATGGAAAGTGTAGCCCCAAGAATAGGGGATACCAAGGCTGCGAAGATGCAATGTCACTGGGCAGAATTGTCGCCGCTTTTGGAGGGTTACACCAAAGAGGTCCTGAAACAGTTGGAGGGAGTGACCCCGAAAGCTAATGGAATCGGACCCCCGGACAGTTCGCAGGATATGTTCCTTCATGGGGAAGCTGTGGACACAGGCCAGGATGTCCGGTGGGGGCCTGTTGGAGGCACGGGGGAGTGCGACCCGGTGCACACCGTCAAGGCGTATCTCAGAGACGGGTACATACTCCAAGATCTGTGCGTAGAGGGCCTAGACGAACTCCTCAACATTTCCTGCCTCCACTGAGATCAGCACATTCTGAATCCTCACATTGTTGTGTCTGACCTGTTCTCCAGGTCTTCAGCATGTGCCGGTAAATCAATCTGTCTATCAGAGAGGCAAATTATTTCTTGGCGGAGAACTCAATTTCTTCACCCCTAGCAGTGTCGTTGGATTCCAAGGAGTCCACTCAGTCCCCAATCTCTGAGACATCCTGCGGGACGGCCTGCAAGTCCTTAGCCAGGTCGATCTTGATCTGCTGGTGGTCCTCCTTCAGCGACAGGAAAAGTGCATCCATACAGGAGCGAGTGATGGGGGATCCCCCATCTAAGCCTCCCTCCGGGGCCGAAGGTTCCGCAGAGAGCGCTCTTGGGGTGGGGGTTTAGCAAGCATGTCCTTGATCGAACGCTCCTTCTTAGCCCAGGCAGTGGTCATCTTTGAGGCTGAGGTGGGCTCCGAGGGCGCAAGGGCGATGGACAGGTAATTAGTCCAAAGGGAGCATGGAGCGTTCCAACCTGTGAGGCACCAGAAGAAATCGCCAGTACAGAGCTCACCAGCAGGGACCCGCAAAGCATCTGTTTCCAAGGGGAGCCCCAAAGGGAGAACCCCCTGAGTCACCACAGGCAGTGGGAGGGTGCAACAGCCTGGGCCTCGGATAAGGCGTTAGGAGCCAGTGAAGCATTAGGTCCCCTCAGAGTCTGGTCCCACCGCCGGGGCACTTCCAAGCTCGGCCCCATGCCATCCTGCCACACAATGCCGCTGAATACTGGAGGCCACTAAGTCAGCCCTCCCCAGGCCCTCAGCACGATTCACTAACTAGCACCTTTCTCTGGCAGTAAGGGCCAAGACAAAGTGGGGAGGGGCGGAGCCACAGTCCTGTTATAGCCCCCATGCCACCTGGTGTAGTCACGGCGAAGTAAAGAGCCTTCGTGAATGAGGGGGGCCGGCCTCAGGTCGGGCCTCCCACTGCTGATGGACTTGGGAGTGTCTTTAGGGGGAGCACAGCGCCGCCCCCCCGGGGGACATGGAGCCAAGCTGCCAGATGTGCGGTAATGAGAGGGGGGACCGCTACCTCCAGGAGGATCCGCCATACCTTCAAAGACTGGCAAGGAAGGCCAGGCGCCGCCGCCTCTCCACCGCCTCTAGGCCTCGCAGGAGACGGCCAGTGGCAATGCAGATGTAGGTGTTTGTTCCGACGACGACCCATCCTCCGCGGGCCGACGCGTGAGATATGGATGGGGCCAGCGAGCAGGCCTGGACATCGTGGAGGCTTCACACTCAGTCGGCTGGGCCTCAGCTCCCTAGTCCCACGCCATTCGCATCCCACCGAGCCACAGCGGAGGGTGCAGCCAGCCCTGCTCACTCAGGTCCAGGCGAGCCGGCTCATTAGCACTGGTGCTTCGTCCGAGCCCCCGCAACGGCCTCCAAAAACCCCTCCGGGCCGTCCAATGCGGCGGAGAATATCCAGTGTCGCAGCTGCAGCAGATGGGCCCCCCCAGGACCCCAGGGTTCAGCGATATAGGTGCAAAAATCCAGGGCCGGAGCGGAACGGTTACAAAGCACGTATGCTCACAATGCCATCTTGGCCACGCCCCCCATTTGCCTCCTTAGAAAAAGTATACTTTCTCACGCTAGGTAAGGTAGCACATTCCTTTAATGTAATTCTGAATAGTGAAGCAGTACGAATAAGAATACATCATCTGGACTATTAGTCCACAAGGTGTCTGGTACATGGGACAGATCTGCTTCTCTAACAGAACCAAAAACTCTACCTGGTGTGGGCATCCTTACTTCTAATACTGTCCTCAATGGTATGTCATTTTGAAAGACGACAACTGTTTTCATGGAATCAACACAAAACAGTTGGTCATCCATTCTTCCTACTTCAATGAAGATAACACATACCCATAAGACATGATTATGGTCACTGGATGTTAGAGCGCCATAAGTTGGTATCACCTCTAAAGCCTCTATTTGCAGTAATAATTCAGCAATAGGCATCGAAGAGTCTTGCCAGTGTTGCCAAAATAGAAATTCTTTAGGTAACTCTTGTGTCTCTGCTATGATTGTATATACTGCCATAGTAAATGCATCCATATATGCAGGTCATGCTCTGATCTGACCTTCGGTAGAGGAATCTACTGTTAATGCCATGATCCTGGAAGGTACTGGGCGAACCCATACAAAACTCATAGGACCTGGGTAACATGTGGTATGTAAAACAGTATGGTCCTACTGGTACATGAGCAATGACAAATACAACATTTAATTTGAGCTTTAGGTGAGCACAAAACAAATTCAAACACAAAAGGCAACAACATAAATGAAATGCACTTAATGAAGAGTCAAACAATGGGATTCAGTTTTTGTGTCAAGATTCATTAGTTATAATTCAGCAAAGGAATACATCAAATTTATTGTATAACGGTAGCTCCAAAAAGAAAAGATGTGTTTCAGATGGTGCTCAAGTGCGCAGTGATATGGAGAAGGTGAAGAAAGGATTAATACAAAGGTAGCCTGTCTACAGGATTTAGTACGGTCTCTTATTTCTCCTTGTTCAATAATCAGTCCCGGCTTGTTAGTCTAAAAAAGTCAATGGTTAGATCCGACTGTTGCCTAAGGTGACTTAGATGCTAGCATACCGGTCTTCATCAGGACAGAGAGAAGTGCGATGAAATATAGGGCAACCTCACAATGGTGCAAGCGCTCCATGTGATGCGGGAGGTGTAGAATCAATGTACATTCTCCCCTAGCAATTTTCAAGAGTGGTAGGTGTTCGCCTTAAGTGCTAATTAAATGTTGCATTTGTCATTGCTCACGTACCAGTAGAACCCTACTGTTTTATGATCCTGGAAGGTAGCACTCCAGTGGTAGAACAATTCATTGTACCATCAGATTCAAAATGAATAGTCATATTTAACTTGGCCTTAAGATTTCTCCCTAACAAATTGGCTAGGGCAGCTGGCGATAACAGTAAACAGCCATTGATGTGCCTCCCTCCTACTTCCACCTCAACTGGTTTAGTAAAGGAACCCTCAATACTTCCCCAGAGAATTCTTGAGTGTCCAATGAGCTGTTGGAAATCAGAGGGTCTCTCTCTCTAATATAGGATCTTGTTGCTCCTGTATCTATGAGTAATACATAACTTTTGTCATTGAGAGCTACTGTCACAGTGGGTTCCCCATCTGGCCTGTATGTCACTGACAATAATGGACACATATAAATACTCTGTGGTTACCTTCCTTGTGTATTTCCTCACACAGAATTAATCTAGAAAGGATTCCCTCCTCTCATAATGACACCTCCTTGTTCACGTTGAGGTGGAGTCACCATTGGGAGTGTTTGGTAGTTTTGCTAAGGCGGCACCTGTTGTGCTTGAGGCATTACTGGTGGCTGCATATTTTGTGATGGTGTCTAAGGCACATATATGGTTTGCAGATTTGGCTGTGGCTGTACTATTGTGGTTCCTGGCTGATTGTAAACTCCTGCTCTTCCATTTTGCTCATCCCATCTCTTAGTTCTGAAGTCTCTAACGAAATGTCCATACCTCTGGCAATAATGACCTACTTGATCCATCCTTTGATGCCGTAGCCTACCTCTTCCTATTCCTCCTTGTCCTCCTCTAATACTTCCCTTTATCCTTACATTATCCTGTTGTTGAGGGTACTGTTGTTGAGTAGTCACTGGGACCAACCCCACAGATATTGCAGTCATCCGAGTTGTGACTGCCACTTAAGCTCCTTCTATTGCTCCTTTCTTTGCCAACTTTTGCTGCACTAATTTAGCTGCTGATTTTATATCACCCCTTGTTTGTCCATTTTTCTTTCATCCTATCAAGGAACTGCGCGGGATCCTCATTTTGCTACATTGATTGAGCCATGAGAGATCTAATGTCTGGCCTATCAGGATACACTTTCCTCAGCTGATCCCAAACCACTGTTCTAACCAAATCAAATGGAGACCAATCATATCTGGTGTCAGTGAGGGCAACGTTTCTCACTCCAGCTTTTCGAAAATCAATGTCTGTTTCATCTTCTATAAGCGATCTAAGAAGACACTTTATGCACCCTACTGCCAAGGTGATACCTCCAGTTTGCTGTTCGAAAGCTCAAATCCATTTACCTGCCCCCTCTGTAAGCAGCGGTAGTCATTTCTTGGGTCCAAGGAACAGAACGAGGTGCCCCAGGTCCCCTGCTTATCAGGGTGCATCTGTAAGGGAGTGGTAGAACGCTGGGGATAGTGCTGTCTAGCATATTTCTGACATACAAAGGAACATTTCAGCATGTAGGGATAATCCCATTCTAGATCTCCCTCACTAAAAAGAATGCAATCCTCAGCATTCGCCATATCATATGGATCAAACAAGCCTTCCCTTCTGTGGTCATGGATTCATCTGTGAGGCTAACCTTTCAGTCCCATCTACTAAATTATCCCCATATGGCACACCACTGTGCCAGCTATTTTCTTCTCCTTCAGCGACTATCTCACTAGGGGTGAGATCTGTGCTGTGCAAAACTGATTGAAAATTAATTTGCTGTACTGGTCTATCATGTAGTGTCAATCCTGCAATGGCCTCACAAGATTCCATCCTGAGGTCTGGATGGCCATGTGTTCCCTGAAACTACAATCGCTCGAGCTCTGTTGCTCAAGTTTTCCTAACTCTAGAAAGCATTTTCTGCACTCCTTCTTTAATATCAAGATGATTAGGCAATGGCCTTGCACTCTTTGTGTGATCCAAATCGATAAGGGTTTTTTCTTGAATATTAACATCATAGGTAAGGTGCCTAGCCTTTGGTGGTTGAAGCATTTCATCCATACTATCCACACGCTTATGTATATACTCTTCCATTTGTTATTCGCCCAAGTCTTCCCTGAATCTGTCCTGAAAAATTATTGTGATATTCCTCTCTCCTCACTTCCCTTGCCTCTCTTCCACTCTCACTTCGTGATATCCATTCTTAAACACTTTATGGTGAAACTATTACGTTCCCCTTCTGCCAAGTAAGTAGACTACCTTCAGTCCTATTCCTTTCTTGGGATTCTGCCCATTGCACCTTACCTACAGCCCTATACACTAGTCACTATACCGAACATCATCTCCATCTCTTTGCTGTGGGTGGACATCTGCTTCCTAACTGCCCTTCCTTTTGTGTCTCTTCTGTGCAACAAAAGCAATGTTGCTGATGAAACATGTAACTGGTCATCACTATCTCATGGTCTTTGCTGTTCGCTTCTGTCTTCCTGGGGAGAAGCTGGATCTAAATGTATGTTAACTGTGTTTCTAGGTGTCCTAAAAACTGCTAGTCACCTACCCTTACTTGCTGCCTAGATATACTTGCATGTTTTTGCTTTGGCATTTGTAGAGTAACATTAGAGGTAACTTTTAGAGATTGTAAAGGGGACTCAATGTCAGGGTTTTCAAATACCACTGAGGTTTCCTGGAGCTGCACCAGTGAATAAATAATTTACAACAAGGGGTGGTGATGGACAGAGTCTCTGAATTAAGCAGAGTACTCTCACTCAGTCAAGAGATCAGGGCTGGATCCAACACCGTTTTTTAGCTCATTGCACCATCCCAGTTTCAGAACCTGGCTGTATGCAGATTAGTCTGTCCCTGGCCCAGTGCATCATGGGAACAGGGCAGACCAGACTACAAAAGCCAATTCTTACACTGGGAAGGAAACAAGCCTCCGGGGACCGGTTTCTGCCATTTCAGGCGTCTTCGGCCCAGCTTGCTTGAATCCTGATGGTGCAATGAGCAAGGGACTCACATCTGAGTATACCCTTCCACGCTTAGGGTGGACAAAATAATTTACAACAAGGGGTGGTGATGGACAGAGTCTCTGAATTAAGCAGAGTACTCTCACCCAGTCAAGAGATCAGGGCTGGATCCAACACCGTTTTTTAGCTCATTGCACCATCCCAGTTTCAGAACCTGGCTGTATGCAAATTAGTCTGTCCCTGGCCCAGTGCATCATGGGAACAGGGCAGACCAGACTACAAAAGCCAATTCTTACACTGGGAAGGAAACAAGCCTCCGGGGACCGGTTTCTGCCATTTCAGGCGTCTTCGGCCCGGCTTGCTTGAATCCTGATGGTGCAATAAGCAAGGGACTCACATCTGAGTATACCCTTCCACGCTTAGGGTGGACAAAATAATTTACAACAAGGGGTGGTGATGAACAGAGTCTCTGAATTAAGCAGAGTACTCTCACCCAGTCAAGAGATCAGGGCTGGATCCAACACCGTTTTTTAGCTCATTGCACCATCCCAGTTTCAGAACCTGGCTGTATGCAAATTAGTCTGTCCCTGGCCCAGTGCATCATGGGAACAGGGCAGACCAGACTACAAAAGCCAATTCTTACACTGGGAAGGAAACAAGCCTCCGGGGACCGGTTTCTGCCATTTCAGGCGTCTTCGGCCCGGCTTGCTTGAATCCTGATGGTACAATGAGCAAGGGACTCACATCTGAGTATACCCTTCCACGCTTAGGGTGGACAAAATAATTTACAACAAGGGGTGGTGATGAACAGAGTCTCTGAATTAAGCAGAGTACTCTCACCCAGTCAAGAGATGAGGGCTGGATCCAACACCGTTTTTTAGCTCATTGCACCATCCCAGTTTCAGAACCTGGCTGTATGCAAATTAGTCTGTCCCTGGCCCAGTGCATCATGGGAACAGGGCAGACCAGACTACAAAAGCCAATTCTTACACTGGGAAGGAAACAAGCCTCCGGGGACCGGTTTCTGCCATTTCAGGCGTCTTCGGCCCGGCTTGCTTGAATCCTGATGGTGCAATGAGCAAGGGACTCACATCTGAGTATACCCTTCCACGCTTAGGGTGGACAAAATAATTTACAACAAGGGGTGGTGATGGACAGAGTCTCTGAATTAAGCAGAGTACTCTCACCCAGTCAAGAGATCAGGGCTGGATCCAACACCGTTTTTTAGCTCATTGCACCATCCCAGTTTCAGAACCTGGCTGTATGCAAATTAGTCTGTCCCTGGCCCAGTGCATCAGGGGAACAGGGCAGACCAGACTACAAAAGCCAATTCTTACACTGGGAAGGAAACAAGCCTCCGGGGACCGGTTTCTGCCATTTCAGGCGTCTTCGGCCCGGCTTGCTTGAATCCTGATGGTGCAATGAGCAAGGGACTCACATCTGAGTATACCCTTCCACGCTTAGGGTGGACAAAATAATTTACAACAAGGGGTGGTGATGGACAAAGTCTCTGAATTAAGCAGAGTACTCTCACCCAGTCAAGAGATCAGGGCTGGATCCAACACCGTTTTTTAGCTCATTGCACCATCCCAGTTTCAGAACCTGGCTGTATGCAAATTAGTCTGTCCCCAAAGACGGCTGTAATGCCAGAAACCGGTCCCCGGAAGCTTGTTTCCTTCCCAGTGTAAGAATTGGCTTTTGTAGTTTGGTTTGCCCTGTTCCCATCATGCACTGGGACAGGAACAGACTAATTTGCATACAGCCAGGTTCTGAAACTGGGATGGTGCAATGAGCTAAAAAACGGTGTTGGATCTAGCCCTGATCTTTTGACTGGGTGAGAGTATTCTGCTTAATTCAGAGACTCTGTCCCTCACCACCCCTTGTTGTAAATATTTTTGTCCACCCTAAGCGTGGAAGGGTATACTCAGACATGAGTCCCTTGCTCATTGCACCATCAGGATTCAAGCAAGCCGGGCCGAAGACGGCTGTAATGCCAGAAACCGGTCCCCGGAAGCTTGTTTCCTTCCCAGTGTAAGAATTGGCTTTTGTAGTTTGGTTTGCCCTGTTCCCATCATGCACTGGGACAGGAACAGACTAATTTGCATACAGCCAGGTTCTGAAACTGGGATGGTGCAATGAGCTAAAAAACGGTGTTGGATCTAGCCCTGATCTTTTGACTGGGTGAGAGTATTCTGCTTAATTCAGAGACTCTGTCCCTCACCACCCCTTGTTGTAAATATTTTTGTCCACCCTAAGCGTGGAAGGGTATACTCAGACATGAGTCCCTTGCTCATTGCACCATCAGGATTCAAGCAAGCCGGGCCGAAGACGGCTGTAATGCCAGAAACCGGTCCCCGGAAGCTTGTTTCCTTCCCAGTGTAAGAATTGGCTTTTGTAGTTTGGTTTGCCCTGTTCCCATCATGCACTGGGACAGGAACAGACTAATTTGCATACAGCCAGGTTCTGAAACTGGGATGGTGCAATGAGCTAAAAAACGGTGTTGGATCTAGCCCTGATCTTTTGACTGGGTGAGAGTATTCTGCTTAATTCAGAGACTCTGTCCCTCACCACCCCTTGTTGTAAATATTTTTGTCCACCCTAAGCGTGGAAGGGTATACTCAGACATGAGTCCCTTGCTCATTGCACCATCAGGATTCAAGCAAGCCGGGCCGAAGACGGCTGTAATGCCAGAAACCGGTCCCCGGGAGCTTGTTTCCTTCCCAGTGTAAGAATTGGCTTTTGTAGTTTGGTTTGCCCTGTTCCCATCATGCACTGGGACAGGAACAGACTAATTTGCATACAGCCAGGTTCTGAAACTGGGATGGTGCAATGAGCTAAAAAACGGTGTTGGATCTAGCCCTGATCTTTTGACTGGGTGAGAGTATTCTGCTTAATTCAGAGACTCTGTCCCTCACCACCCCTTGTTGTAAATACCAGTGAATAAATAGCAGGTACCTTGGGAGAGGTGTTCATAGGATCATATAGGGGTGGGGGAATAGACGGGGTACTATGGATATCAACTTTCGAGGGGTTCTTAGGCTTCTCACAAAAATCTTGCCATAAAGCTAAAGTGGCTTCTCGCTTCTGTAATTTGGCTCCTGCATATTTACTTCTGAGATGTGTACCAATATGCTCTAGTATTTTGTCGTCAAGTCTCCCTTCTTTTGGCCTGGGATTTGTATGTTTCTGGGAGGCTTTAAACCGTTCTAAATAATATTTTGCAATTTTCTCTGATCATTTGGAAATATCTTTTCTATATGCACTAAGGGAGTCTCCATGATTATTCGTATTTCAAATTCTTCTACAATGTAATTTTTTTAATCTTTCTGGTCAAATATTACTCTTACTTTAAAACTTACACACGTTTTTTAAAAACAAGAACATTCATCAACTTTGCCTTTATCAATTGTGCAATACACATGAAAATAACATTATGCAACATTACACAACATCATACTGAGGCCACATTTTATTTATATACACACACACGCACTCACCATCAGCATAAGAAATATGAACACTTCAACTACTTCTAAATGTTAATCAGCATTATTGTACTCTAAACGATAAATACACCTGGCAACCACCGGTAATTTGCCTCTGCGCTCTCTTAGTCTATCGAATGACTTCTGGACATAAGGTCCAGGGCAGTAATTTGCGTGTTCAGATCGTACCTGGAGGTAAAGTGTGGCTACATCAGCTTTGCATCTGTCCCTGTATGTCAAACATTGGAACACATATTGACACCTTCCAATTTCAAATTTCCCATATTGACCAATTCCAACTTTATATTGGGACTAACAAGGTAACCAGTTATGTAGCGCCTTTCCTGACATTGTGCAACACATGTACACAATCTTGCATGCAATACCCTTATGTCTCTTATAACCTTACATCTCGTATATCTACATCTGTGTTTACTATTGTCAAGGGAAACTACTGATCCAATATATACAAAAACAAGGACCAGTGTCTACATTGTCCTCACGTTAAAAAGATGGCAATATCTGGATCCTACCAGTCCCCCATGTACAGCCAGAAATTCAGAGAACACAGTGGCTGCTTTCCTTATCAAAAGGTGTGCAATAATCTATGCAGCAGGGGTAGGTGGTCTTACGGCTTCAGCAGTCAGGTGAGGGCAAGAGGGACTTCCAGGCTGGCTTGCTAACTGTTGCAGGGTGACTTTAAAACTGAACAAAATTAAAAAAGACAGACTCCTCTTTTGCAATGTAAAGACAGCTTTTTACTGTTGTGACCTGGAAATCAACCCTCCTCACACAGGCAGGCAGCCGGTCTCAATTTGCTGTTTCACAGTCAGCTTCTTATATACAAAATAAGAAAGTACTTTATTACAGACCAGCAAATAATAATTGACTTAGTAGTTACAGATTGAAAGTAGAAAGCATTGAAATGCACGTGGCCCCGTAACCTCAAACTCAATACTAATCCTCTACGCAGTCTTTATTGCAGTTTCCAACTATGCCTTACAAACTAACCAGTCTTCATTCTTGAATGCATGTATATTTGTGGTAAATACAATTTTAGTGGTATGTGTGCTTTATCATCGTGCCCCTAAGACCTTGGTATATTTTTAAAAGTAATTTTATCTCCTGCTCTTACTGTCTAGTCAAGCTTCAACATACAAAGCGCTGCCAGGCCTCCGGGTAGTTACGCGCTATACAAGTGCAATTTTTCATTTCATATTTGGAAACACAAAATAAGTGCCAATAAACCAATGTGCTAAAGCCATACAGTTCTTTAAGCTTGTTAAACACAAGTTGTCTTTTAACTGCATCGCTTTCAAGTTATTTATTATATTATGTCCTCATGTGAACTCTTCAAATATATTCTTTTACTTCCCATGCGTTACATCGCATGCCTTTAGAACATGGTCGTTACAACAACCGCGTTGTTACAACACCAACTATTACATCACTAGTCATTTCAACGACTTGCTGTGTGGGCGGGCTGGACTTAGGAATAGTATAATTTACTATTCCTACTTCAGTTTGTGCAACAGCAGTGAAGGTGTTGGATTCTAAATCCAACACCAGTGCGCCCCCTACAGCAAGTTGTTGAAACAACTTGCGATGTAATGGTTCACGTTGTAACAACACGGTTATTGTAACACCCGCATTGTAAAGGAATGCGATGTAAGGCATGCGTTGTTATGGCTGTTTCCCAAACTCTTCGCCTCTCTCTTGTCTGTACGACATTTTGGCCCACACTGTTCTCTCACTATGTATGACTGTGCAATGCTTTCTGCTGGTGTTTGTTGTTTCGCTATGTTTTCATATTTCACATTTTCCACAACAGTTGTCTCAAAGTGGTTGTAGCAGTGAACCCCGATCGAGAACATCATGACCCATTCCCACACATAGCATTTGACAAATTGCCTCTTAACTCACTATGAGAGAATCATTTTGGCAGCAGAAAATGTTTCCAACCAGAGATGTAACACACTAAACCCATCTTATCTTTTGCCGAATCCAGAGGGAGATGATGAGGGCAAATTTTACCACAACTGTGCTAGCATTACCAAGTTTTTGCACAAAACCGAGACCTGACAAACTAGATGTACCTCTTCCCGAATCTGACCGCACTCTTTTTGTTGATGGGTCCTGCCTAAGAGACCGACATGGTATCTTAAGAGCCGCTTATGGTGTATGTACTCTGAGTGGAGTCTTGGAAGCGTCCTACCTGTGCCATGTAACTTCTCCACAAGTAGCCAAACTGATTGCCCTGACAAGAGCTTGCTGTAATTCAGAAGGTTCACGAGTCACCATTTAGTCTGACAGTTACTATGGGTTCAGAGTGTGTATGACTTAGGATGTCTGTGGTCACAGCGAGGTTTCATGACCTCTTCTGGTTCTCCTGTTTTGGCACTGCATAAGTACTTTACACATTACCCTAAGGTATGCCTGCCTGCTCTGTGCCACAACTACCAGGGGGTTGAGTTCAGGTTCATTTAGGGACTTTATGGTTTACCCTAGCCAGTTACTGTCATTATTCCTTGAAATGGGCAGCTGCCCTCCTCAAATAATAATCCACTTCTTATACTAGTCTCCTGAGGTGATGGAGCATCAGAAACGTCTCTTTTAAGGTCGTGCAAGTGTACATACATAGTATGGTAAGAGCTTGTCAGTGGCGGTTAGCAGTAATAATGCATTCTTACTTCATTCTTTGCTTCTAGGGTTGAGCCAAAAAGGATTACACCAACTTCAATGTGCACAGAATGCCGCAGCTCGCCTAGTACTTAAACTTCCCCGCAAAGCATCAGGTAAATCTGCTTTATCCAAACTCCACTGGCTACCGATAAGAGAGCGCATCAAATTTAAGTCCCTTTGTTTCGCTCATCGTATAGCTCAAGGCAAAGGCCCAGCCTATCTTCAAAATCTACTGACGATACACCGCCCCACCAGAGATCTTAGATCAGCCAGCAAGATGATCTTTAAACTTCCGAAAATTACCAAAGCCAGGATGGGCGGACGCTCGTTCAGATTTCTAGCGGCTAAATGTTGGAACGAGCTCCCGCTTGGTCTCCGGATGGAGCCCTCCGAAAGTATGTTCCGAAGAAAGCTTAAAACTTTTCTCTTCCCTCAGGCCTAACCTATGTGCCTCTTCCGCTCCTCATATGTTTCCCTCTGCCTCGTCCTCTTAGCTTTTTGTGCAGTGTTCAGCGCGGGGACACACTGTTTTGGGTAACCAGGCGCTTAATAAATGGTTTTAATAATAATAATAATAATTACAAGGGAAGGGAGAGGATCAGCTCATCTGACCACTTTCAGTTCCAATTTATTAAACAAAATGTGGGGTCCATCAGATTTATTAAACCACTACCTGACATCTTGTCTGCCTTCTCAACTTCCCTCTGGGCATCCCTCTGCATACCTCCCAAAGAAAAGAGAGCTCGTACCACCTTCTGTTTGTCGTAGGTTTGTAGAGGCCTGCCCATTGTTGGACAACTATTATGTACATAGGTCTACAGTTGAGAGGGGTCTTACTTACAAGGATACTGGCACATTAAGAGCCCACTCAAAATGGTCTCTGTGCAACAACATATGTTTAAAACAAATTTATGGGCATGTGTGGAATTCTGCATGTGCAAGCTGAGACTAAGAACCTGTGTGATCTTGTGCTGTGATATGCTGTCAACCTATGAAACCCATGACCATGGTAAAGTATTAGAACCCAAAGCTGTTGACAAGGATACCAAATTGACCTTGTGGGTGCTCGCTCATTCTAGGCGCAGAACACCACCATTTGCTAATTTTTTGTACTTGGATTGGGAGTCCCACTCAGATTACATGGTTGGACCAGGCTTTCCTGTGAAGATGGAGAACGCCATTGGTGAATGATAACAGCAGCAATCAAAGCAAAGGGGATGCGGCTAACACATCAGAAGTGCCAAAGCACAACCTGCAGTAATGTCTGATTTTCCCTATAAGGGGAGAGGAGTTACAGGATGCCACGGTGATTCTCAGCTACACTTGGCTTTTCTCCTCTATTCATCCCACTATCTGATATGTGATGAACATCTGTTTTCCTTAGGTGAGACTGCAGCTGGGCCAATTGTTCTCTGATCATAGAACCGGAAGTAACACTGGGAACAGGTGCAAACATGGAGAATCTAATACTTGTTTTTAGCTGTGTTTCTTGCTACTGTTTAAGTTTTTGCTTCTTTTACGACTGACATGACTTGCTCAAAGCTAGTAAAACAAGCACTGAGAGACATTCTCGAGGGACGAGTCTCAGTCATGACACCCAAGACTAAAGAGGGAGCATTTCTATTGTCTTCTCACGTACTTCAGCCAACAATTGGCACTCCAGAATTGAAATCATGTTGAACAGTGCAGATATGATGATCCAGCCTTTTGACATACTCTCTTGCTGGAACATCTCGATAGCTCGTTTTAAAAATTACCTGTCGGCTAATAAAGAGAAAGATCTATCCAATAGGTCTATTCTACCACCAAAAGGCCTATTCCACTTCACCTGGTGGGGGAGAAATGCACAAATGTTCTTCACTCTTCCAAACAAACGCTGGGGTAATAATTATAATGCCACAATTGCAGCCATAAATGGGCAGCACAGCACACAGTCAAAATCTGACTGTGAGAGGTTCATTGTCAAACTAAGCAAGGTCTGGACAAAACTATAATCTCATTCTATGCTCGCCTGTGCAATCCTGCCAGCACACCTGAGCTAGACCACACAGATGAAGAAATTTGAGCTGAAATAATCCAGGTCAGCTAAACCCAAAAACTAAGGAGAGAATTCTACACCAAGTGAAAATGACACTACTGACTATGCTCACTCTAGAGCATTCTCTTGAATTATCAGAGGTGGGTGCTGCTTACATGGTAGCCTCTCTAGCCACTGCCCCATCAAAACAGAACTGGTTAATCAGTGAGCAAAGAAAGTGATGTGTTACTCAAGATGCCTATCAAGTAAACTAATATATTCTGCAGTAAATATAGCAACCCTGAATATAGGATGTGACCTGCCAGCACAAGGAAAAACTGTTTGCCAAAGCCTGCCGATCATTCAAGTCGCAGCAAAGTTGAGATGGACTTTGTGTGTTTGCCTTTGCTGGTGGTTTATTGTTTTCTGGTTTGTTTATATTTTTATTGGATGGGGGGTCCTCTCTCCGGTAAGCTTTTTACTTGTGGCCCTTTTGGGAGGGTCCATCCAGTCACATCTGTCTGTGTGGTCCCTTCCATGGTCTGTCCCCCTTTCTCGGCTCTATAGCATAAGACATATATCCCCATGGTTCTTTACAACCTGATGGAAGTTAAGGTAGTCAGCTATAAAGTCGGAGGCCTTATCAATCCTACCAAGCGGAGGGCAGTGCTCTCCTTACTCGAGCATTCGGAGGAGGATATATTTTTACTTCAAGAAACCCACCTGCTTCACAAAGATAGAGACCGTATGCAATCCAGGGGGTTACCCTTGCAGTTCTGGTATTCAGGGAAGAGTAAGAAGGGTGGGGTGGCCATCCTGTTTTTCAAACGCTTTAGAGGTTCCATAGAGGGCTCAGTGGCAGAGATTAAGGGGCACCTCTTTGCGATGAGGATACAAATCAGCACCTACAACCTCACAATAGCCTCAATCTATTCCCCAAACGAACATCAGGAGAAGTTCCTGACTGAGGCCCTGGCCGAGGTTCTCCACACGCCCGACTCCTTGGTTGTGGTGGGTGGCAATTTAAATTTGGTCATGGATGCAAGGATGGACCGCTCTAACCCGAGGACTGGGGGGGCAGGATCTATGTCAGGGAGTAGTAGGGAGTGGTAGGAGGATTGTGGGATCAGGGACGTATGGCGGAGCCACCACCCCAGTGATAGAGACTATACACATTACTCGATAGCTCATAAGTCTTATGCCTGATTGGACCACTTTCTTGAAACCCAGGCCTCATGGGTATGCACATCTTTTCCGCATCCCCAAAAATTATTTTTTACTTGAATGTTGGGGCTGCTGAATGCCAGCTACCCTTTGTCATGTGTGGAAATATGGAAATTGGTGCTCTGTGATCTGGAGTCTGCCTTGAAGAATGCAGCTGGCTGACTGCTGAGGAAGAGTGCTAGAGGTACTCTTGCATGAAGAAGATCATACCTATAAGGAGTGAACTGTGAGGAACTGGGAGTGGAACAACTTGGAGATGTGTGCTGCTAAACAGAGAAGTATCTGCACCTCAGGCTGTGTGGAGAGGTTTCGAGACCCCAGCATTACTGCTTTGTGTCCAGGAAAGTATCTCCTGTAGCTGAGACATGCCCAGGGATACCACAAATGTATTTTGTGGTATCCCTCCCATGAAGACATAGAGCCTGTGATTAATTGGATGAGAAAATCGTGATCACATTTGACAGCCTTATCTGAAAGTGCCCAGGCAGCTTAGCACTAGGTCAGACCACTCTCCAGAATCAGTGGTGGCCTCAGTCTCTATCTCCTAGTCACTGCTGCGACATATGGTGGGCTGGTTGTTTGGGTGACTGGGTTGTGTTTGGGTCAGAGAAAGATTGCCCCAGTGAAAATTCAATGGAACAAAACCAGAGAGCAGAGTGCAAACTCCTCATCGTTGATGGTGGTGCTGCCTGTCTTCGTCAGGAAGGGGCAGGTGCACCACATGCAGAAGGCTTGGTCTGAGGCAACATCAACTGGGCTGAGGCAGAGCAACTGTGATCTCACTTGTTGGGTTGGTAGGAAACACAACATTCAATAAGGTCTCATGTTCTACTGGCACTCACAGCCTTGGTCTGCCTGAGGAACAACAAAGATAGAAATTTAATGTCACCCAGGGAGAATTTCATTGGGTACTATCCACGATCCACCTTACCACAGTTACTTGAGGACGAACAGATGGACTTAAAAGAGTACAAATAGGTGGCAGTTCCTGTTTGTGGGGCATTGACAGAGCCTACCTCAAGTTCACCGAGGCTCCATCTGGGGTGTGAAGAGTGCCTGCAGGGTTCGAAGGGGCGGCCGGGCTTTGCTCCGCCGCAGCGCTCCCGCATACAACACTTCCGGCTGGCCGGGCTTGGCTCCGCCGGTCGGGAGCATCTCCAACTACAACCCCCAGCAGCCCTGAGGTGAGAGCGCCTCCCCCAGCGTCAGCGCGTAGCGCCAGGAGGCGCATAAGGGGAGAACTCCTGCCGTGGACCGTGTGGCAGTTCCTGTTTGTGGGGCATTGACAGAGCCTACCTCGAGTTCACCGAGGCTCCATCTGGGGTGTGAAGAGTGCCTGCAGGGTTCGAAGGGGCGGCCGGGCTTTGCTCCGCCGCAGCGCTCCCGCATACAACACTTCCGGCTGGCCGGGCTTGGCTCCGCCGGTCGGGAGCATCTCCAACTACAACCCCCAGCAGCCCTGAGGTGAGAGCGCCTCCCCCAGCGTCAGCGCGTAGCGCCAGGAGGCGCATAAGGGGAGAACTCCTCCCTCGCCCCGCGAGGTCGCGCCGGGCTAAGCCCGGGCAAAGGGCGGGCCCTCTGAGGCCCTCGGAGACCGGACCGGGCCACCCCCCTGACACTTGTCACTCCCCGCATACCTAAGATAATCATCTCATCTTGTGGACTTATAAAGATACCAGTGTGTAACAGGCCTGATGGAGGTCAAAAGTAAAAGTAGAATGGCGGATAGAAAAACACCTATGCATACACGCTCAACCACAAGGAAACAAACATTGGCGCCAACCCCTTTACCTACTTTAACAGCAATTGATAGGATGCTGCAACAAACAATTGGAGTTGTTGTTAACGCTATCGAAAATACGGAAAGAAGATTTTCTTACCGGCGAGTATGTGTTTAATAAGTCAAACGCCACAAATTGTTAATACACATGTTAGCGTTACAAATGAAACAACAATGTCACATGATTCACTTTTGTTGGAATCATTTGCCGGTTTGCCGAGATATGACTTAATCCAACCAGATGTACCACAACCTTTAGAACCTACTGTTTCTTGTACTAGGGAGAGTAGATTGTCTATAACACCTGACCTATCAGCCAGTATATTGCCACAGCCTTTAACATATAGTGATGTGCCTGTAAACAATGGGGAACTGGATGGTCGTGATACTAATGCTGTCATTTCAACTGTACAAATTAGTGATATTAGTCTGTCAAGTAGTGAAATTGATTGTGAACCTGTACCTTCTAAAAGGAAATTTACCCAAAGTCGAAAAAGGTTAATAATTAACAAACAGGCTAAAACATATAGAAGAAAAAAGAAGAGGGCTATACAAATTTTAGTAACCAACGAAAGAGAGGGTGAGATACAGCAGAACAATGAAGGGAGACACATAAAAGATACACAATTACTGGAAATACAAACTCCAACTAATGTCGAGGCACTCACAGTATGCCTCGAGAAAATGGTAAAAACTTATATTGCACCAGTGATGGTATCTCTAGAAATTCTAAGTAAAAAAATAGAAAACCTAGAGAAACTGGGCATAGCCAACTTGGATGTCCTAGAACACCTGGGCATGCAAACTAGATCCCATACATCTAATGTAGATTCTGGGAACTAGAGCAAAAATAAATTAAGTACAGTAAATCGTACTCCAAGTGTGCCCACTGTGGCAGGAAACCCGGTACCTTCTACAAGTGGAAGGCAGAGGCTAACAACCATCACCCCCAAGATAGTAGGTGGGCAAAAAGTAGTTGGGGGCCAAAGAAACATCAATGACCCCGCCTATAATAATAAGAGCCTACCCGTACCGAGGTGCCATATTAATAATGTCATTCCAGCCACTATTAATTTGCCACCTGATTGTAGACCTTTTGTAGCGATACTCGCTAATGTTCCCAAGTTGTTGCCCAACCAATTTGAAAATCAAGAAACCCTAAAAAATAAAACCCTGCATTGGTTGGTGAAAAATTGTGGTTTCCCAATACGAGGTGCAGAAGAGATTATAACTACACAGAGGGTAGGCTGGGTAGGACCAAATAAAAAGGAGATAGATGGGGACTGTAAAATCATAAATTTTAGGACTACAGAATGGGCAAGAGATTCGATCCTACATGCACCTATGCCATCGAATCACGAATATAACATCACGCTGTTCCCACTTGACTACTTTTATAGGAACCAGTCAGGAAGACAAATTACTACACATAACTTCCAGCATCCAAGAGCGGCCTTTATCAAGTATCCTAATGTTGTACCCATCTGTCCCCCTTTACTTCCTAATTTATATGACAACTTTTTGGTCCCAACTTCTAATAGATTTCAGTTGCTTAACTCACTTGAAGAGAATGACTGACTGAATGTCCTATCCTTGACCCCGCATTCTGAAAGCATTGTAACAGGTGATATATTAACTTTGGAAAAAGAGTTGGTTGATGAAAGTTGTGTAAATATTATAACTGAGTCACAATTAATTCTACCAAATAATGTGCTATGTACAGGCAATGTTATAGATAATGATATAGATAATAATTTAACTGTAACAAATGTTAATGCTAATGTTACTCCGATTGTAAGTTTTGAAGCCTCATCCTTGTCTAACCACCCTGAAAGTACAGGAACCAGTTATGCTGACTCCCTTATAATTAGTACTTGGAATATAGCAGGAATTGCTTCGAAATTATGCACTCCGTTCTGGGATAATTTTATTATATGTGGTTACGATATTATATGCTTACAAGAGACATGGCATACAGAACAAATAGAAGTTGAAGGTTATACCTCCTACAGCGTGGCAGCAGTAGCTTCCAAAGCTGGTAGAGCTAAGGGAGGCCTACTAACGTTGGTTTCAACTAAATTAACGGAATTTAATGTTGGGGGACACACTGTAGTTTGTCAGCATGCGTCTGTATTGCGACTAACACACAGTCATGGCAAGGACTTAATTATTGTAAACTTTTATAATAATATTGTGGGCCCTAAACGTGATGAGATTGTCCCCGACGTTGAATGCGCTATCGAAGCTGCAATTGTTCTTTCAAAAAACAATTTTGCAATATTGTGGGTAGGCGATTTTAACACCCAGGCCTGTAGACATGCTCGGAAGGGGATTTGTGGTCACCACGAGGATCATGCAGGGGGTGACAGTGTTTATGTTAATCATTTCCCGCACAGCAATTATGGCAGTGCACTGAATAACTTAATAGCCAAATTTAATCTGGAACTGCTTGAATGTACAAAAAACAAAAATAATGAAAAATGCCCAACATTTAGGGGGAGAGATGCCCATTCTAATATTGACCATATTTTGGTGTCTAATGGTTCAGTGTTCTCCAATGTTTGGGTAATAGAGCAGCCTGTGAGTGATCACAACAGCATTTCAGTGGAGTTAATGGGCTGGGGCCCAAAAACCGTTGTGCACGGTAGAGCTGTTTACGGGATTTCTGCTGTGAGACCAAATGGTACGAGAATTAAATGGACTAAAATTGACCCTAACAAATTAACGAAGGACATTATTTGCAAATGTACCAGAGAAGTTGAATACTGCCTTGCACCTAATGTGATAGCGTCTGCCGTTCTCTCTAATTTTATGAAAATTACATGCACAGTTGCAAATTCCTTGTTAAAAAGAAACAGAAGGATTAAAAGAAATCAAACTGTGTGGTTTGACAAACTTTGTGCCAAGACTCTGAAAAGGTTAAAAAGTGTACTTGATGTTAAACCCAGAGATAAAGAAAGAGTCAGAGAAGAACGTATTAATTATAAATTGGCCCTGTCAACTAGGAAAAGGGAGTTACAGAACGATGCCTGGAATAAACTTGATATGGCCGTTGTAACCAAAAACCATAAACTCTTTTGGGAAACTATAAATGGCCCATTCTTAAAGAATGAAAATATTCCTGAGGTCAGTTCCCACGTCAGTTGTCTTGCATGGATTGCACATTTTTCTGAGATTTTTAATTCTGATTTTAATCCAGATGGGTCTACCTTATGTTTTAAATGGAAGATAATGCAGTTGTTTTTAACTTTAAAAGAAGTGACAGATGCAATTATAAACAGTAAGGGGGGTAAAGCACCCGGGCCCGATGGGGTACCCATGGACTTTTATAAACATGAATTATCAATATGGGCCCCAATCTTAACTCGTTATTTTAATGCAGCGGTGGAAGATAATTTACCATTGACCTGGGGCCAATCAATTATTATACCCCTCTACAAAAAAGGATCCAGGTCAGAGGCTAGGAATTATCGTCCTATCTCACTTTTGGACTCGACAGTTAAAATCCTTAGTCGAGCCCTATTAGTGAGACTGGAAGCCTGGGCCGAGGAGAAAAACATCCTGTTCCCAGTGCAGTATGGGTTTCGTAGGGGAATAGGAACAATGGAGCAGTGCGTGAACCTGGAACTCATAGTTGGCAAGTATACCAAAGCTAAATCTGGTAATCTTTATCTATGCTTCGCCGACTTGAGTTCCGCGTTCGATCTGGTGGAACACGCACAGCTCTGGCCCACATTACTGGCAATGGGCACCCCCACTGAAATTATCCATCTGCTTGCCCGTTTGTACAATAATCTATCAAGCAAAGTAGGGTTTGGAACAGACGGTGAGTGCACCCCTTTCTTTGAAGTTAAGAGAGGCATCCGCCAAGGATGCCTACTCGCCCCCCTACTATTTTTTCTCTTCATTAATCATGTTGATACAACTTTAAGAATGATTAATGTAGATGCACCAACTATAAATGGTAACCCTATCCCAGTCCTTTTATACGCGGACGACGCGGTCCTCCTCTCTAGGACCTATAATGGACTGCAACTTTTAATTAATCAATTCCACGTATTTATTGAGAACAGGAAATTGAAAATTAATAAAGGGAAGACTGTTACCATGGTTTGTGGTAAGAAACCAAGAAAACAAAGCCCTTTTTTTAGAAGGGGGGAGATTAGAATCTGTCAACAGTTTCTGTTATTTAGGTATCACCTTTTCAGGAGATGGGAAATGGATACATGAACAAAAAAGTGTTCTTTTTAAAATGGCCCGGAATACAAATTGTATATTTAGATTTGCTGCCAAACTAGGGGATCGCAGAATTCGTGAAATGCTAACCCTTTTTAATGCCAGATGCATTTCTTCAGCTATATATGGGGCCGGAGTATGGGGGTACGATGCCCAGAGTGCCAAATCTGTCCAGGGGAAGGAGAATGTGTTTTTAAAAAGATTAATCAGTGCCCCAGCTATGGCTTCAACGGAGTTAATACATAAGGAATTGGATTTGTATTATGTCAATGATCTAATTGCCCTCCGTCCCCTGTCCCTATGGCGTTCAATATGGGCAAAGGAGGAAACAAAGTTCACGCAGGATGTAATAACTGATTGTATCAAACTTGACCGCCGATCGAATATTCCTTGGCTGAACCATATACATCATTGGTATAAAACATTGTATGGTCTGGACATTTTTAATGATTTAATAATGGACCCTATATTATCAAAGCGGGAGTTGAAAATCTCGTTTATGAAATATACAGCAGAGACTAGGATGGAAAAATATAATAAACAGAGTACATTCAATCTCTATCAACAATATAATATTAATGTAGGCTTCCAATTTTACCTTGTAACAGTTAGTATTCCCTCCCACCGATTTGTGTTAACCCGTCTCCGCCTAGGAATTGTGCATCACCTTGTGGCCTTCCCTGTGTCTAAAAAACCTGGAACTTGTTTGTGCCCATGTGATGGCAAATCAAAACAGAGCACGTGTCACTTTATGTTATCTTGTACTTTTTATACCTTTTTTAGGAAATTTTATCTGAAACCCATCTTTTTAAAATATAATACGCATCATTTACAAACAGCAATGAAACTAGTGTTTAATCTAGAGTCCCCAGATGTATGCTTTTATGTGGCCACTTATATTTTAAAATGTATTTCTGCAAGAAAATCAATTATTATATGAATCTTCCCAGCTGCTAAATGTACTATGCAATTTAAAACAAGATGCTGTTGACATCTAGTATTCTTATGCTAATTTGCACACATATGTTTGTTGGATTAATTGCTGCTATTGTATAATATTCATCGTTGGAATGGCCTAGTTATTGCACTTTGTTACATTTATCATCATTCCCTGTGAATAGTCAGACTAGGTGCTGCTAATCGCACATTGCACTTTAGGAAGGATGCTGCAGAACTTTTCCTTGGAACTGCCAATTTGCACATATATTAATATAGAGACAATACTTAGCACTTTAACCGCATATTTGCACACAACTAAAGGTCGTATAATTATTAAGACTACAGTTAAAATGCATTTTCTGACTGGCCTAATGATTGTGTACTACCAATGCTGCTAATTGTTTTTATTTTTGAGCGCTATCTTGTTATATTGCTTTTATGGTAGCTTGCTTTAGTATTGTGTAAACTTTTATGTCTGCTGCTATATGGTTGTATTTTCTTTACAAACCGAATAAAGCATCTTTGAATGAATGAATGAATGAATGAGTACAAATAAGAACTGTACCCACCACTTATTCAATGAGGGCTAATGCCCTAACTTTCATTTTAGAACTATGTTATACCTTTCTCAAAGGAGCGGCATAGATTAGTTCTATGAGTCTCAGCACACAGCGATTATTGCTTTCACAACTTTGTATTATTTGTTTTCTCTCAATTGTTTGAACTGTTTAGATTTCTATGTTAGAACTAGGACTTTTCATGTGCACCCACTGCTACTTTACCAGCCACGCAACAAGGACCAGCACACCAACCAGCCCTACCCCGAACACATCACAGACACCACCTGTACAAAACACCAACTCGCATATGCCCTTCTCAGCCCACGCTTACTATGCAAGCATTCTTTTGAATTATGGGACCTCATCGCCACCCTCACACTGGGCATCCATTATCCACAACAAAACCATACAGTGTACTAGCACCACCGACAACACCACCAATCCCATGGAACATCTCAATTTCATGCTCCACATGGATGACAAGACAACTATCAGAGGTACCCTCACATTCTGACCCATGGCCCTGCCTCCAGTTTCTGCAGCACCATCGCCGACTACAATGAACCCCTCTTCTTCGGCGACCTAAATTTCCACGACTTCAATGACAAAAACACTGCACCCCCCGAAATATGAGCAGCCTCAGATTGATCCAGATTGTCCACCACCCTACACACAATGCTGGACACACACTGGACCCAATTTTCACCTTCAGCAACCGTATCAAATACAGCCATGTCATAGAATTCACATGGACCGCTCACTCCATCATCCACTTCAGCATCTCCAGCCCCCGCACCATCACCCCAAAGATGACCAACACCACCCACTGGAGGTAGAACAAAATCTCTGAGACCCGCTGTGCAAATGCCCTCAACACCTCCAAGCTTACTACCAACACCAACCTCGCACAGTAAGTGAAAAACTTTAATGCATGGATCACAAATTCCACAGACAGAATCATCCCTCTCAAGAGCAACATCCAGAGAAAATCCTCCAAAAAGGCCAGATGGTACATCCAAGAAGTCAGGACAGTGAAATGAGACAGCAAACAGTTGGAGAGAAGATGGTTCAAGGACACCTCGGACAGGGCAGCCTTCAAGCCCTCCCTCAACCTCTACCACCACCTGCTGGGGGAAACAAAGGAGACAGCTCTTGCCGCACACATGGAAACCAGCATCAACAACACCAAGGAATCTTTCAACATTATTAAGGAATTCTCTTACGCGTCTGCCAGCAAAAACAACATCACACCATCACAGGAGCTGTGCAACAACCTCGACCACTTCTTCATTGACAAGATCGCAACCTTAAACAGGAACTTCAAACCTCAACCCACACCTACGGACTTCCTTGACCGATACAATACCATCGTAACTGACACAAACCACACAGTGACCATCTGGAATATCCTCTCAACCCATGACACTACCTCCACCATGAAATCCATCCACTCAGGAGCTCCTACAGACCCATGCCTGCACCAAACCTTCAACCTCATAAACCAAAGGTTTAGCCAGGAACTCACCATCTTACTCAATACCTCTATCACTTCCGCAACATTTCCCGACACCTGGAAATACGCAGATGTTACTCAAAAAAACCTCCGCTGACCCCAGCAAACTTAAAACCCTCTGGACAATCTCTCCCATCCCATTCCCAGTGAAGGTACTGGAAAGGATTATCAACAATCAACTCTTGACACACCTGCTACTCGACTCCTCCCAATCTGGCTTCCGCAGCAATCACAGCACAATCGCAAGCACTGATGACATACGAACCCTCCTCAACTATGGAGAAACAGCTGCTTTTATCCTCCTCGACCTCTCAGCAGCCTTCTACACCATATCCCACCACACTCTGATCGAAAGGATCTAACATATCGGCATCTAAGGGGACGCGCTCAGATGGATCATCTCCTTCTTCACAAGAAGAACCCAGAGGATCCACCTCTCACCTTTCACCTATGAACAATGTTGGCACCCCATATGTTTTAAAGGAAAAAGCACCCTCTCAGAGGCTATTTGATATAACCAAGCAGCCATATTAAGATAACAAACATTGTGTTTTATTGAAAAACAAAAATGTGTTTTTCGCCAAATTGTTTCGGTTTATTCCTTAATGTGTTTATCACAAATTTGTTTTGGTTTATTGCTTGATTTGCATTACTTCTTTGTTGGTGTAAACAGCATGATTTATTTTCATTTTGTTTTCATTAGCAGATCTATTTTTTCTACGTTAGTTTAAGAATGATTACTTAAGTCACATGGTTCTAACACTTTAGAATAGTTGCACGGCAGGTTTGAAAAGGTTGCACGTGCGGTGTTCACAATAGGGCTTTGGAGGGGTGGCTGTCCAGTAGGGAGGCTCAAACCCTTGTTTTTTTTTTGCCATGGGTGCAGCCCGGGCCCAATTTTGCTCTCTTTGGGCTGCATTTGGGCTTCGGGCTTGGGTTTTAGGCCAGACATATTAGGGGCTGTGTTACCAATTTTTAAGCTGACACTGTAGCCAGCAGTTAGGGACAGTTTTCGATCACAGTTTCCAAACGTTGAGATCTACCGTTTAGTTTTATGGTAGTGAGGCAGAGTGAAATCAAGAGTTTCTGGTAAGGTATATGAGCATATGGGTCAAAGGTAGGGGCCCCAGGCAAACTGGAGGGGGTACTCTGCGGGAAAGAGTAGAGGAGGTTTTAGGCAGACGGTTTGGGGGGGCAGGGGTGTGAGGGGTCACTGACAGTTACCTGAAAAGCAGTACAGTTCCAGGGGGTATTAGCAGTTGTGCCTGGCCCAATGGGAGACAAGGTCGGATAGGGATACTAAACCCTGTCCGCCGGACCTTGCCATTTTATTGTAGGATCAACGGGTGCGAGAGGCACACACCTTGGGTGAGCCAGATGCTGCTCCGCAGTACCAAGTGGAAGCGATGGCAGGGTCTTGGAAGGCCAGCCGGACCACGGCCAGGGACTACGGACTCAGTGATAAGTGGAGGTTTGATATGGTCATGTTGGAGTGACAGCCCGGTTGGGCCGATACGTCCTCTAGCTCCGCGGTGACATGGTCAATGCCGGGACAGCAAGAGGAAGCAGAACGGCAGCGAAAGCTCCCGCCACATGTGGAGCACAATTTTGAGGAATTTATTCAGCGTATGCGACAGTGTGCAGAGGCACATTTGGGGGAGCAAATAGAGCAAGATGGGGGCTATGGGAAGAAATACCGTTGGATTATGTAAAAGATAGCATAGAGGAGGGGGAGATAGTAGATGAAGAAAGGAGGGGACAAGTAATTTTGTGCCTAGTATGTTGCAGGACACAGAGCAGGAAGCGGTTGTCCCGGCCAAGCCTCATGCAACTCAACGCTCTGCAGGACTGGTTAGGCAGCGGGATCCAGTGAGGATGACAACCTTGAAGCCTGTTAAGAAAGTGGCGAAAAGGCTGGCCAGTTAGTCCAAGGTGGAAGGTGTCCACGGGAACTGATGCATGAGGGGAGGACGGGGAGATAAATCTGCGCAAAGGACAATGTGTACAGGACACAGGGGTAGGTACAGAAGGGCGGAAGACAGAGGGGGAGACAGGGTCTAGTGGAAACACAAGGAAGGTAGGCGGGAAAGCTCAGACAGCAGTGACAGAGATGGATGACACAGGAGATGGCAAAACAGATGGAGGAAAAAGCCAAGCGATGGAGGCCAAAGAGAGCAAAGAGGTCTGATTGCCTAAAATCAACTAAACCAATGAAACCAACTAAACGTTTGGGAGCATACATCATGTTAGCCACAAAAGAAAATATTTGGAAGGGAGAATATGTGGATATGTTGAAGCTCCTGCATAGGGAATTGCGGCCCAAAGAGTGATCGAAAGAGGACCATAGAAAACTGGACAGCAGCTTTTCTGATTTTCGCTAGTGTATATTGCGAGAAATACCCAGACAGGTGTGTGTCCTTGTTTAAATACATGGACGTGGTTAGGAGGGACAGTTGACATACGGGGTTATGCATGGTCGCACTACTACAAAGAGTTCCGAGCCAGACTAGTTTGGGATCCCGAGGCAAATTGGGAAGGTATTGTATCACCAGAGGATGAGGGCAGTCAACTTTGGGAAGACAACGTATACGGCCAGTGGGCTACATTTAGTTTACCGCCCTTTTCAAAATCGCCCCACCAGGGGAGGGGTAGGATACACACTGAAGGAGGTGGGGGGTTCCGGGGGTATGTTGGGATTACAATAAAGGAACCTGTATGCGGGTATATTATAGATTTCGTCATGAATGCTCAAAATGCGCAGGAAGGCACCCATTGGTGCAATGCTTCGTGGCAGGATATGCAGGAAGGGGACAGAAAGGGGGGCAAGGTTTCCAACAACAGAATGCTTATAGTAGACAGCAGGGACAACAGGGGGCTGAGAGGCAGGGGAGAAAGAGGGGCGCAGGGTTACATGGGCAAATGCTCATACATCCATTAAGAATGACTGCGTGGATGCCTGGCTGACATTCTACCCACGGGAGCAGGATGCATAGTTACTGAGTAAGGGTTTCAGGGAAGGTTTAAAATTGGGGTATGAGGCCCCTCGGACACCAAGATGGGCAGAGAATCTGAAGTCAGTGGTGGCTCATACATCAGTTGTTTGGGGAAAATTGAAAAAGGAAGTTGAAGCAGGGTGCATGGAGGGCTCATTCGCTGTTAGCCCGATAACGGATTTGATTATTTCTCCGGTGGTAGTGGTGCCAAATAAAGAACCAGGCTAGTATTGGTTGATTCAGAAATTGTCATGGCCACAGGGAGGGTTAGTGAATGATTTCATATCGAGGACCTGACATTAGTTTCCTATTCATCGGGGGACAAATCGAGGGACCTAGTAGAATACGTTGGCAGGGGTGCCTAGAAGGCAAAATGTGACATTAAGGCCGCCTTCCATCTGATGCCAGTATACCCAGAGGATTTTCAGCTGCTGGGCATCCAAGTGTATGGGAACATCTTTGTGGATAAGGAGTTTCTCATGTGCTGTTCAATATCATGTGCCTTGTTCGATAAGTTTAGTTCCTTCTTGCAATGGGTCTTCCCTTGGAAAACGGGCAAAGAGACGGTGACACACTACCTTCATGACTTCTTCCTGGTGGGATGGCCTGGTTTGTTGGACTGTCAGCAACAGTTGGCATATTTCCAAGAGCTCAATGGGGCACTAGGTGTGCTCCTGGCACCAGAGAAGACGCAGGGTCCAAGTACTGTGTTGTCATTTCTAGGTATTGAGTTGGATTCGGTGGCCATGGAAGCGAGGTTGCCGGCGGATAAGAAAATGCATGTGAGATTGTTTATTGATGACATGTTGGCCAAGACAAAAGGGATGGTGAGGATGGTACAGGTGCTGCTAGGGCATCTGAACTTTGCATGCAGGGTAGTTAGGTCAGGAAGGGCATTTTGCAGGAGATTGAGCAGGTCATTAGCGGGACTCATGTTGCAACACCATAACATGTGACTGTCCTCAGGGACGAAAGAGGATTTACACATGTCAGGCAAGTTCTTAGAAGAATTCAATGGGATTCCCATGTCCGCACCAGAGGAGTGCGAATGGGACGTGCAGATACTTTCCGATGCTGTAAGAGCATGCCGGTTTGGGATGTACTGGCAGGGCAGGTGGTGCCCAGAGGTACGCACGCAACAATGGAAGAATGGGGGCAGGAGTAATTGCTTTCTTGGAGATGTTTCCTTTAGTCATAGCGGTCACAGTGTGGATGCAGAGCCTAGCGCATAGAAAGGTCATTTTCGGGGTGGTTAACATGGCAGTGGTGCAGGTGGTCAACAAGCAGTCAGCAAGAGATGAGCAGGTCCTGAAGTGTGATATACAGTTGCGGCCAAAGCACATCCCGGTAGTGGACAATGACATTGCAGATGCTTTGTCTCGTTCGCGGTGAGGGAGGTTCCATGGACTGGCCACGGAGAGGGAGTTTCAGAAGACGCTGGTGCCTGCGGGGATGTGGTCTGTAGGAGACAAAGGATGCTGCAACTGGTGGTAGGGTCATTAGGAGTTTCTACGAGACGGGCATATGGCCAGGATCTGGCAGGCCTTTATAACAGGAGGGGCAAGGAGGAGGACAGGGACTTGGGCCGGAGAGGAGAATGTCATACAGTTCATTATGTCTCTGATAGGGGTTTGGTGAAGTTCACTGCTGCTGCCAAGCTAGCAGGGATAGCACTCATGGACAAGTTGTGGTGGGGATATGCCCCTTTGGCAGGTGAATTAGGAAAGTGTATGCTGGAAGGTTGGGCCAGCCAAGCAGGGAAAGGACAGCCGGCCAGGATGCCGATGTCAAAAGCATTATTAGGCTGGATATTAGAGGAGCTACCCAGGATATGCATTAGCTTACAGGAAGCAGATTTATTTGCTGCCTTAATGTAATGGCTGTATTTCAGAGCATTCAAAGTATCAGAGTTGTTGGGGAGGAAATGGATTGCAGGCCTTCATTGAGGGAAGTACACTGAGTGAAGCGGTTATGATCCTCCTCAGGCACTCGAAGACGGACCAAAGGGGTGTGTAGAAGACAGTATTACTAGGGGCCAATGAAGAGGCTTTGATATGTCCCGTTCGATGGGGATACGTATTACAAACATGGACATTTGTCTTTGCAGGTGCAGTAGCAGGGCCAGAGTCGGAGGCGCTAGCCATTTGCATAGTCGGGCATTCATTCTACTTGGCAGAGAGACACTAGCTTTAAAAAGGGAAAGGTGTTAATTTAGGATTGGAAACTGCCTTGTTTAAAATAAGTTGGCATGGGAAAGGGGGTTTGCGCTGGCACAAGCTCAATCCCAGTTTGAATAAATTGATGCCCGGATGGTCTAATAATTAATTACGGGGAGAATGATTTAGTGGTTTGCAAGGGTTTGGCCCTACTAAAGCAAATGAAAAGGGACTTGAGGGAGATTAGGCAGCAGTGGTCGGGATGCTTTGTCGTTTGGACTGAATTCATCCCTGGAAGACAATGGAGGGTGCCGCCATTGATAAAGCCAGGAGGAAAATAAACAGGGACATGAGGGTCTTTTGTGGTGAGTCAGGTTTCGGTAGAGTGGAACAACCAGAACTAAGATATGCTGCAGTGTACTTTTCCAGGGTTGATAGCGTTCATTTGTCTCACTACGGGATGGAGATTTACCTGATATACAAAGAAAGGAAGTTTTAGACAAAGCACTATACATACGAAGATACCCAAGAATAGCCTAGGTGATGTGGGGGGGGGGTTGGCAGGAAAATTATAGGGGCTGTTTCTGAGTGGCGTCTGGTAGCTGGTTCTGTACAGTTTTCCTGTTCACTTTATGGTTGGGAACAGGTTACTCCAGGAGCAGATAATAAGGGTAGGATAGGAGATACTTAGTTAGGTAGATATTTAGACAGGTAGAGAAGATGTTACAGGATTTAAAGGGTCACCAGTTATTGACTGAGTGGGGTTGTTAAATAGTTGCAAAGAAAGGAGAAGGGTGGGGAAACTTTAGGGGTGGGGGTGGAGAATATGTAGATGAAAGATTTATAGCGGGGTTTAGTCTTGTGAGGCATAGGACAAGGTTATGTTTTTTGTAAGATGCACCTGTTTTCAATAAAGTGTCCTTTTTCACACATCTTGATATTTGATTGTGGTCCATTCTGGGCATGTGGCCCAATGGGGCTTTGGGGAGGCTCGCACCCCCAGGGTTTTTGGGCCATTGGTGCAGCCTGCGACAAATTGGTCTCTCTATGGGCTGCACTTGGGCTATGTGCTTGGGTGTTTTAGCTGGAAATTTTAGAGGCTGTGTTACCATTTTGTAAGGTGACATGGCAGCCGGCAGTTAGGGACAGTTTCCGATCCCCTCCTACCGACCCATTAGAAGGTAAGATGGGGGGGCTATTTTGGTTATTATGGGATGGATGGCGTAATTTTGTTGGGTACAGGTGCATCGGGGGAGTGAAAATGCATTGTAATTGGTTGTCACTTGAAGCAGGTTCATGGCGTCTGGAAGCTAGTTCTGTTCAATTTTACAGTTTACTTTATAGTTGGGAACAAGTTACTCCAGGAGCAGGTAATACGAGTAGGATAGGAGATACTTAGTTAGGTAGATGTTTTGACAGGTAGAGAAGAGGTTACAGGGTTTAAAGGGACAACCGTTATTGACAGAGTTGGCGTTGCTAAATAGTTGCAAAGACAGGAGAAGGGAGTGGAAACCCTAGGGGTGGTCGAGGGGGATACGTAGATGAAGCATATATAGAGATGTTTAGTTTTGGGAGGCAAAGGCCAAGGTTATGTTTCTTGTAAGATGCACCTGTTTTCAATAAAGCAGCCTTTTTCACACAGCTTGAGAGTTGACTGTGGTCCGTTCTGCGGTTGTGGCCCAAAGGTTATTCTTTCAATGCGTTACAGGCATGTACTATTTAACAAGCGGCTCCACTGAAGGTTGTAAGGCTGAGTCAGAGATGACTAAAAACAACGTTCATAGAATTCTTGAGCTGGGTGTTTGGGTTAGGTTTTTTATAAATAGCGTTTGATTTTAACACAGGGTGTATTCACTTTTTGTTTCATTCACTTTTTGGTGCTTTATTCATTTTGCGGTGAAAAGGCACATATGCATATATGAACAGCATGGGTAATTTTCACTAATTTTCAATTTTAAATAATTGATAATAGGCACACATATTTTGATAAAATATATGTTTGAGTACAATATGCATAACATTTTACATTAATTTTGAAGAGTCTAACAATTTATACATGGTTCCTGATGGGTTGTTATAAATTTCCAGTTACCCCTGACAAAGGGCCTGTAGTCCAAAATGCATTGGGTAGACTTTAAATCTGGTTACTCAAATTGAAATGTGATACACGGAGCTGTTGGACAAAGCCCAGATGGGCATTCTTGGAGCATTGAAAGATTTTAAATCACATTCTCTCTGTCTGAAATTTAAATTGAACACAGATAAAAATAGATGAAAAGGATTACTCATAAGATTACTGGATTTTTTACTGAGACGATTGTCTGTATGCAGTGCAGCTGTAAACTGGTTCATGCCGATGCCCCAGGTACTCTTTGTAATTGAATTTGTGACTCCTTAAAATCTCATTGTACCCTGTAACCGTTATAGTCAATGAATTAATCGGGGTAGGAGTAACAAGTGAAGTAGGCCTGCTGCAGTCTTAGTTCATGAATACATATGGTCTCAGCTGTCAGTAAACATTTATAACCTCTTGTAGAATGTTCTTGCTGACCACTAATTACTGTTCGTCTCTTGCTAGGTGAGAGGTGTATTCCACTAAAGCTGGTCATTGCTGACTGCTAGCATTAATAGACTCACCCACCCTGGCTCCATGATATGTGGTAACCCTCCCTGGTATTACTTTGTGAGCTCTGAATATGCTAAGAGAAGCTCTTTGCATTAGTAAGGATGATTTTGGGCAGGTGTAATAGCAAGTGATTTTTTTCATCAGGTGTTATTGTCAGCTGCAGCTACAGCTACTCATTAATGATAGATTTAACGAGTGAAGATGTCCCTATAATGAATGAAACCTCTTCTTCTGTCAGCAGGATCTCTATTCCCTGTCAAGTAGGTAGTAACCACAGGATGCATTTTCTGTGGAATATTTACTTAATCAGCCACAATTTAGTAACATTCAGGTACTGGTTCTTATCTCAGGTTTCTTTTGTATCTGTTACACTTAAAAATCCCTAACGGATAAGGGAAGTTGATTCTATGGAAGATTTATAAGTACACATGGGTTTTCCAAACACATTAGTATGTCACTCAAATTTGAAATTTGTAGCAACCAGTGAACTGGCCAATATAGGGTACCACTGGTTCATATCACTCCTTTCTAAAGGCACACCTGGCTAGGTTTTGCTAGTTCCCAGAGCTGTAGAAATATGTGTGCCTTACTGCAGGTAAGGGAAAGCACACAGTCATCTCATACCCATCCCCGAGGACCATACACATTAGAAGAAAGCCCATTTGTGTGCACACCTAACAGAGTAGTTGGAGGCACCATGATGTGCCTACCCCAATTGTGTCTACTCAATTCATTATACAAGCAATAGATAATTAATATAATGGGTTTTTATTAAATCCTATCCTCTAGTATTATCTAAGTATTACAACAGTCATCTCAACAAGATCAGTACTAACAATGTCACAATAAATTTGGGATAAAAGAATAAAAATACTAAATATTATATTTTGTTAGTGAATTCAAGCCTACCATTGTTGTCATATCAGCAAAGCTATGTAAAACCACCTGCACTCCTTTTTACGACCCAAGAATGGCCTCTACCTCATCAGATGGGATGTCCTTTGAACAAGTACTGCTCCCAGTACTCTAGAAAGCCTTTCTCCCTCTCCTTAGGAGAGAAAGGGTTATATTGTACTTTCGCCTGGTTATGGCTGTTTCCTATTTGAACGGCATGAAAACCCATTGTTTGGTGAGTGAGCCTGGCAACCTCTTGTTGGGTGAAGCACTTTCTATTCAGTTTTATATAGGGCACACTTGACCCAAAGGTATCAGAGCTCCTCACATGAACACCAGTTGCATTACAGAGGGACACATTCATTTTTTAAGGCACAGGGAGATTAAGTGAATAAAAGTTGCACTATCATATTGTTATGACAATTTTCACACAATCAAATCTCCCTAGGCCTTCAAGACTTGTACCCCAAGAGTCAGTTAGTAAAGGCCTTTAGTGAGGCACTATACCATATGACATGAGATTTCATGTATCAAGTAAAGACGAAGTAATAAGGAGCAACATGAGGAAAGAAATCCCTCCAGAGATTGCAGTATTAAACCTGCCATAAAAAGCACCAAACCCTTATCCTGCTTATCTGATCCCATCCCTCCCACTTTTGCTAAACAACAAGCAAATTCTCTCTCACAAAGGACATTTTGAGACACACAGTGGCAGGGGTTTGTTTTCTAATTATCTCGTCTCTGACCTGTGACAGAGAAGTCATGTGACCCTGAGGTATATATCTTCCTTCTTAGAATGAGTCAGGAGTAGAAAAAATAATTTGGGGTAAAGTTCTCATGCAAGTTAGGGGCTTGTGCACAGATCCACTTTTTTTAGTTTTGTCCTTTATTTATTTCTTTAAGAAAGATGTATGTTTAAACAGTAAGATTCTTTTTGTCCGTTGAACACCCCAAATTACGATGATCGTTGAGAATAGCCAAAGAAGATTCCTAAATGTCATCAACATGGAATTTATTTTTATAGTGGTTTGTGTAAATGCGGTTTCCTAGATTCTTAATGGCTGGTATAAGCGTTTTCGTAAACAAGGGACAAAGTAGGAGGCCTGGCCAGAGTTTGTGGAGTGACCAAAAAACTCTCCATGGAGTTCCGCAAGCGAGGGAGTGAGGTAAGTTGCACTGCTGCTTTTTAGCTCAAAAGGGTGCATCCTTCTGCCACTTGAGATGTTCTACTCGAGTGGCAGCTTCCTCAATGCAAGTGGCAGGTTTCTCAACATGAGTAGTAATGACCTACCGCGACCCCTTGCAATGAGAAATCTCGCCGGGAGATAGTCTAGCATTGGATTTTCCTAGCTCGCTCTTGCTAACTCAATATTGGCGAGCCATGACAGAGGAAAGAATCTGCTGCACACCAATATGCGGAGTTTTAAGGAAGCTCTGCGGTCCATGCGGAGTGCAGAGTTAGAAAAAGTCCACAAACTCCTCAAGGGTAGCAGAGTTTACCGCCCAGGCCTACAAATCAGTCTAATGAACAGAATTGCTTTTTTCATATTGCTTCCCTTGCACAGATCTGAGCCAAGCGAACTAATAGACAAAGACCAGTGGGTCTCTGTGTTTCAAACTTTTGAATGTAATTGAAGAAGCATGTTCTATCCAAATCCTAAATTCTGCATAGAAAAACATTGCTGAGAGTGATTTTTCAAGAGTGACGCATTGTGATGCAACATGCCCCACACCTTCTTAGTTTTGAAACTCTGTCTTGAAGGATTATGCCAGTCATGTAACCAAGAATATATGAGAGTCATCATTAAAGACAAGAGTGATTTAATTTTTAAAACATTTAAATGAAATTAAATTACATAAAATAATGTACAATGTTCACATTCCGAGAGTTTGCACAAGAGCATTTGCAATACAAACATGTTAAACAGTAAGATTTACATTACAAATAGTAAGCAATTTAAAATTCACCATGGCTGTACAGTGACTATTGAACAACTGCTTAATATTGCTCGTTATTATGAACTAACATTTCATGGATGATATTGGTGAATGATTTCATGTAGGAGCCCCAGACCAGGGGGAAGTAGTGCTTCGTTATCATTCAAAGTGATCCTCAGCCATACTCCTGAGATGCGGTTGTCGTCCTTCGCCAAATCACAAAAGTCAAATCTTCATGTTTCTCTATGGCTGGTGTAGCTTTACTGTTCAATGATTTCTAATGGGTCTCTGCATGTCCTCTGGTGGGATATTGTGTTTCAGCAATGAATGTTTATGAGAAAGGGAGATGGTTAGGGATCCTCAATACATTTTGTCAGTGGTATCAGTTGCAGTGGTCGAATCCAAGGCCAAAGAAATGGTAAGTAGGTTGAAACCTGAAAGTTGAAAAAGTACAAGGTCAGATAGGTCAAGTAGGCAATTGCCCATCCTCACAGTCAAGCAATCAATGGAGGCACCAGGAGCTCATGAAATATATTTTGCTCTGTGTTCAACTTTGGCTTGCAAAGAATTTGAATAACGTTCACCAAGGTGACGGGGGAGTCAGCACTGAAGAGATTGTGACTCTTCAAACACGACAAGAGGTAAGGCAGTTTATAAAAATGTGCTTCCATACAATATTGTACTCCAGCAGGTGCCTCTTGTCTTCTCCAGTGTCACACCCTGTTGTTTTGGAATCATACAGATTATTTTTACCAATGTGAAACAGGCCTGATAAATGTCAGTCCTAGGGGTCGATTACGGTCTCGGTCGAAACGGAAGCTTTCCGACCGAGATGGTTGGTTTCACTATTGACCCCCTAAATACAATTTCAGTTGTCGGAAATGAAACTGGCCAGTCATTCCAGCTCGCTTCCAACAGGCTCAAGGAGCCCGTCGGCCTGTCGGAGTCTGGCCCGTAATTCATATGGATGCATTTTTATACCGTCCATATTATGATTAGGGTTCCCTGATTTCCGCTTTGTCTGATTTTTACAGATAAACACAGACAGAAAACACTGTCTCCCCTGTCTGTATTTATTTTTGAAAGTGGAAAAATACAGATAATTTAGCTTCTTTTGAGTGATTCATCATGCTTAGATTAATCACTTTCAGGCCAGTAGCTGTACATAATGACAGCAAGGGGAGCTACAAAACTCAATGATATGTCCTTAAATGACTGCATATCTCAACATGTATGTGTGTTGTTACACTATTTCTTTAATGTGAGTTTATTATGTTTATATTTTTTACTGTGTAATGTGCTAAAACCTGACAGGCATTTAAGTATGAGTCCACATTTATCTGTTAAATAAATGCAGAAAAACACGAGTTTTCACCTCATCTATTTAAACAACACGAATTAAATATGGATAAATACCAATAAGCTGGACAAAAAAGAAATATGGACAAATACAGACGGAAATGTTCAAATAATGAGACCTAATTATGATGCACGGTTTCCGGGGCAGACTTTCCATGCCGGCTTCCGACATGGAAAGCCTGTTGGAAAGCGTGTTTGGGGGTGCCTGCCACGTGGTGCAGGGAGGAACACAGCCTCCCATTTCTCTATGGGAGCTTGTGCTACAGCTGATTTATAGCCACAACACATGCTCCCATAGGGAAATGTAAGTATGTGACCGCACCATGTGTGGTTGCATCATAATTAGGCGGTCGTGACTGCCAACTAGAGGTCAGTCGGTCCATGTTTCCATGACAGTGTTGGGCGGGCTCAAGGGGGCAGATAACGATGCTTACTCATGGGCCCCCCTTTGCATCTGTACCACATTTGCAGAATTATTTTGCTCTTCTGTGCAATCACAAAGCATCCATAGAGGAATTACAGCTAAGCTCTTGGTGGCTCTATTCTCACATGATGAATCTCTGAATTGGTAAAGTAGTTCTCTACTAAAAGGTTTTACACCCAATCTTCCCCAAAATAGAGGTGTTTCTTTTATGATGATGAGTGCTTTGGACAACCCTACCCCGAAATCTCTCCTCCTCCAGCACCAATGGGATGTGATCGCTCAGTCTCGCTAGTTCCATTGTTGGTTACATATTTCCCTAGGCTCTTGAAAACCTATGTATTTCGTTCCTTTTCAACCCTCATAACTGTAATGTAATTTAAAACAGTAACCAAAGTCCTTATATTATAAGTGGCTCTGGAATTATGAGACTAAGAAGGGCCGATTGTACTCTTGAACGTCTAGTACAAGAATATCGTGACACAGTAATACTGTGGACAAAATATCGAGGGACAAAATATTAACCCCTACCACGCTACCGCTTTTCCCGCTGTGCGCTGAAAAGAAAAATGGCTTGTTTATGACAAAGCCAGCTCGTCATCCGCGCAGCGCAGGTAACGCTGATGACGAGCTGGCTTTGTCATCAGCACCGAAGGGGTTAAAGGGTAAATGCACAAAGGGACATATACATTTGCCATTCTTAACTCCAAATAAATAAAGATATATGTATATGTATTTTGGTACACATATGTTGAATTAGGTACAGAAAATCTTTACATACTTACCTTTTGATTTTTTGTCTCTTGATTTTTTTATCAATGATATTAGTGTCCCACAATATTGTTATTCATGAGACACATAGGAAGGCCAAATTATGGAACACAGTGCAAATTATGCAGCATAATGTAGTACATTCTGTGACAATACTATTTTGCTGTTTTATCAAATATTAATGCTGTTCTCGCAAAATGTTTTGCCTCTCTAGTACCAGTATAACACATGGGTGATAAATTCAGATGAGTAGTTAACATTTGCCACAGAGCAACACCATGTGTAATTGTTGATTCTTCTAAACTAGCAAAACATTTATTTGTAAAAAAAACTGTAAACTATGTAGCATAGGGTGGATTGTTTGGCAAGTATAGTAAACCCATTATTGTATGGAAGAAGTGCCTGGAGACCGTCACGGGTGACAAGCAGCTCTCTACAAATCCACCCTACATTTACATTACATTCCAGTGACCCCCATCGATAAGTGATGGTTTGTTGTGTGATCCTTTTAGTCTGATAGTACTCACACTCTCACTCACATTGACAGGAAAAAAGCATCAAAATCTTACCTCACCCTACTTAGAAAGTATGAACTCGCACAACCGGAGAGTGCTTTTCATCATTTTGATCATGTCGTCAAGCTGGTAGATAGAGAGAATGGAAACAAGAAGGCTATTTAGACATGACAACATGTATAACAGTTGACTTATTTTTCTCAACAAACGCAAATTGTGGGCATTGCCAGTAAATGGTTGACCCCAAGGAATAGGAGCTTTTTTCTCCATTGATTAAAGCCAAGGCTAGCTAAATTCTTTGTCTAGTCTAGAAGTGAGGATAGAAAAAGCTACATTTGCTTCTATTGTGAAAGGGAATTTTTAGCCCATAGATCCTTGCTCGCCCACAAATTGGATCAACCCCAGTGTATTTTGTTTCGCAGAAGAGGTTAGTCTAGTAGTCAGAAGGGTAATTGTTTTAAATAATCTCTTTTTCCTTCAGGAGATAAATTCCACCTCTGTACATTTACACTGTGCACTAAAACCAGCTTTGAAGTTAAGAAAATAGCTCTAGCTCTCTAAGGGTACCAGTGGATGAGAGACGGATTGAGTTGCTACACCATTCAATCCTTGTTAATAACGTAAAGAATTCCTTGTGTTTCTGAGAATGGAGTATAGTTTCCATGGGAAGTTATTTGTGTGATATCATGTGGATGTACTTTGTTTGTGAAGATGGTATGGAAGAAACAGAATTTGAGAGAGAAGGCACATGAACATGATGGTATTGTATTTTAAAGAAAACTCACTTGTTTCTCAGGTGAAAAGTTGGGGATGTGGAAGTCATCCCTGTATTCTGGTGGTGGTACTTCTTCAAGCAGATTGTCTGGATCCTGAAAATATAATAAAAAAGATCAGCATTACCAAGACCGTTGTAAACAAATGTAGACTGTCATGAGTCTTGAAGATGAAAGTCATGAAAGGCTGCACACCTCAAGCAAATAAAAAACATATGTACAAGAAACAGCATACTATGTTCACTCCTATTTTGGCATTTCACATCTTTAGCACCTTGTACTCATCACCTAAAAGCAGAACATATGTGTGAGTGAAATATTGCTTTTGTGAGTAATGGATCAAAGATGCAGTAACAGTGAATAATAGTGATTTGGCAGTGTACACTTGTGCTGCTACCATAAGTGCTCACTCTGCTCTTTACCTAAGAAATCTTGAATGGCTCTTTCTAAACAATACAGTTTCTACCTTATCTGATGAATACCATACTGGCTCCCAAAGGGCTGACCTACCATTGACAGATCACTCACCTCCACTACATTGTAAAGAAATCAAGAAAGAAATTACTGGGGGCGTGGCCAAGCAGCCTAAGACAGTAGCCGCATTTTGAGCGAGCTACATGCCAGCTCCTAGAACCTTGCTGAAGCCGAACCTTAGGTGACCTATTTTCAGTTGCAGGCACCAGTGCAGTGGCCCTATAATCACCCCCTTTGGCCCACCCGAACCTACCCAGGGAGCCCTGGACGAAAGAGAGACAATTTCTGCAATCGACGGCCTGGGTGTGCATACGGCCTACCTGTAGATGGGCCTGCCAGGGGCAAACACCACCTGGAGCTGTGAACCCACAGTGGCAAACCCTCTCTGCATCGACTCCAGGAGCGTGAGAGGGAGAGAAGACAGGCACGTGGCTGAGGTGTGGCACATTGCTGCTTTCACTGCCAGGTGACTAGGATTACCGCTTCTGCTTGGACAGGCTGCATTCTTTTGCCAACCAGAAACCCAATTTCTAACACATGAGACCCGTAGGAAAGCTGGGACAGGAATATGACCCCGTTGACACGCAAAATTAAGGGAAATATGGTGAGCTAGATCTCCCCCCGATCATGATGGAGTATAGAGCCAGTCAAGTCAAGAATAACTTTATTTCAGCTCAGAGAACCATGAAAAGATTTACACATTAATATGATTAAAATACAATACATACACAATTCATCATAAAAAGGTAAAATCTCTGTACAGATTTTACACTTAAGGCTATCTGATCGCAATGGAGTCTCTTATGTAATTAGCTACTGCAATACAGATTTCAGCCGTAGCCAAAGACGGTAAGAAGTTAAAACCATCAATACGAGCAAGAGTGAGTATTTCTTAGTAATGGGAGCAGAAATCTAGTTCTCTCTGATTTATACAATGTGCAAAATAATACAAAGTCCATAGTTAAACTGAGACATTATCACATGGGCAGAGCATAACCTTGTTTGACCACCTTCCTTAGCGAGGAAATGCCGGCAACAAAGTGCACAGTGCATAAACAGAACCTGGTTAGGTAAATCAGAACTGGAACTTAGTAGAAATAAATAAATAACATTGTGCAGGGGCAGGAAGCAAACAGGGGACTCCAATATTGTCATGTTGGTAACTAATAAGCCCCCTGGAACAGAATGCCTCCTTGAAAACTCCTTTGGCATTTAGGGGAATTCCTTCAGGGTTTTCAATAAAGTAGTCCAGACCAATCTCATGGTAAATCCTCTCTAAATATTAAAACCATGGAACCTTTAAAACATTGTCTGATTTTTGGGAATCTTTAATAACATCACATGAAAATATTAAATCCTCAGGGGTCCCTATCTTGGCCTATAGAAGAAAAGGGGCACTGCCTATACGTTCTTCCATAAATTCTAGTTAAGTTCTGTATGGCAAAAGAGGTAGGAACACTTTCTGGGAGCATCAGTAAACTTTTCATGAATTTATTTTCGATTCCTACAAACTGTTGGTTTTTAGCGTAGCCCCAAACCCCAGCTCCATACCTGGCATTAGAGAGACATTTGGCTATAAAGGGTAATTAGTTCCTTCACAGGCTTGTGCCCCAATGTATGGTTTAAATCTTTTATTAATTTTCAAACAGGAAAAAGGACAAGACCCCCAGCTCCCTAGGGACAATGCAATAAAGACAAAAAGTTGTCCCCAATTTAGAAGCGAAACGGAATAGTGCATCCATCACCCTACTAGTTTGCTGTGCTCTTATGGTTAAAAGAGGTTCCCATCTCAACAGTTTGCTAAAAAGATTGCCCAAGTATGAGAAGTTACTGACCTTTTCTGTGTAATGTGCTAAAACCTGACAGGCATCTAAGTATGTGTTTTTTCCCCTTTACTGCCATATCTTACTATGACTGTGGTACCGGAGTGACGACTCGGGAGTAGGGTTACTAACGCTTTTTCCACACCCATACCTTCCAACATAGCCCATAATTTATCTCGGTTGACAGTGTCAAAAGCACCAGATAGGTCCATGAAGGCCAGATGGATAGAACTCTTCAAGGACCTTCTGTGCTTATTAATGATTAAAGATGAATTAAGATATTGTTCAGTTGTACCCCGCCCTCTCCTAAAACCATATTGAGTATTGGACAGAATCCAATTTTCTGATGCCCAATCTTTCAAGCGTGCAAGGAGGACTCTGCCCAAAACCTTATCTGTGGCATCTATCAACTAAATGGGCCTTTGGCATGCCAGGTCAGGTTTTGCACCTTTCTTTAAAGATTGAGACCACTGTTGCTTCCTTCCATGATGAGGTTGTATAGCCCTCTTCAAGATGGTGGCATTGCCACAGCTGTTGCATGTTTTGCCACACTACCTCCAGAAAATCCTTACCCATTGGTTTACAACCCTACAGTTCAACATCAATAGCTACAAGTAGGGAGGACCGGTGCCATGAATCTCTCATAAGGAGTGCATTCAATCATTTGTGATGGCGGACTAGGGGCAGTAGACATCAGACTGTAATACTGGGCAGCTCAGCTCAGCTGCTGGCGGTTAATTACTGGATCTTTGGGGACCGGGGGGACCCAGCCACGAAACTTAAGAAGACTCCCTTTACTGGGTAAGCACCAGGGTTTTGGCTGTATGGGGAGTTTCTCCTGCCCACTATTCCAGCCATTTTAGCCGTTGCAGCCATTCCATTGATTAACTGGAGGTTGCCTACTAGGAAGAAGCTGTTGTGCATGGGCACATGCCCAACGGAAATGGTAGGGTTGCAGGGCACTGAGATAAGTCTGGGATCTGTAAATAGGAAGACATCTGGCAGACATACCATATGATGTTCTACGACGAACTTGAAGCTAAAGAGGATTTACAGAGATCCCTGTTGTTTATTTACCTACTGTGCGGACATGCACTGGTTAGGCACACGGGCCACATAACAGCGCTCACAAGAGTACAGTCCATTAGAAATCTTACTCATGATGTTAGCTATTGGTAGGAAAGGCAGATCTTGCTTATACAGAATTCTGGTGCTAAATGTCCCAGGCCGGATAAACAAATTGCAGGAAAGATATGAGTCAGACCTGCAGCCCTTGGATGATGACAAATGGATTAAGGCAAACAATGGCAGCCGAAAATGGGTAGACCAGGTTAAAGAATATATTAAACCCCTGAGAGGCTATGAAGGATGGGGAGGGACAGCTGCCCTGAATATTTTCGTTATGGACAGGCCAAAGCTCCTTCATGCATGTGGTATGGAAATTCCAGGTGATTCAGGTGTATTGGATCCTGCTATACCCTAACCTACAAAGGGTATGCAGATTTCTGATAGAACACAATCCCATGTTGGCTATCATGGAAGTATTTCTGGGATGGGATGGGTAAGGGGACAAAAACTGATGATTGGGACCGGTTGTGTTTTTGCTAAACGTCACAAAGCAGGCCATTGGAGATGCAGGCCCCCCACAATCTCAAAGTAGCCAAGAGGGATGGTATAACTGCTCTTTAGCTGCGGAAGCAGTGGTCAGATCCAGAGGGTAACCAGAAAAGTATGATAGAATCTGGGGACAGTGGAAAGTACAGCACAAAACACCCAGAGCTGGCCACCCATAGGAAGTTCTTGGTGGAAAGTGCACAGTTGTCCATGGCACATATCCATCTATAGTGAACCGGATTGGAAGCAGCAGACTTGACTGACGTCTACTTCATGGTATTCCAGAACTAAATGGGATGTTGTGCAAGGGGGGTATGGGATGGAGTGCTATGCAGTGATACAGTAGTGTGATCTTAAATGTGTTGAAAACTCAATAAAAAGAATTTCAAAAAATAAAGAAATTACTATCCAGCTACAGGAAAACTCAACAAGAATTTCCTCTTGCGCAATAACTGCTCTTGAACCAGGGTGAAATTGCAGCAATGAAACTCAACCAATCTGTTCACTTCGCTGTCAAAGCTGACCCTGCAGTTGTGCCAGCTGGACTTTTCCACAACTTTTAATAATATTGACTGAAGTCCTACAACCTATCATGGGATTTTCAGGCTGTCAGAAATCCCTCAATACGGTGAGCTGTATGGCTACCAGGTTAGTGGAGTACATGCTTCCACTGCCCTGCCCAAATGGAGTTCATTATTTGAATGGCTGGCCCATCTATCAACACTCCAATATTTCTGAAGTTCAGATTATAGAAATATCTATGCATACATACATGCAGTACCAGTGTAAAGTGTTAGAGTAACTAGCTAGAGCTGTGTCTGCTGTTGTGACTGACATATTCTAAGACACCTTTCTTCCCCCTTTTTTGGTGCTGTTGCATTTCTCTAAACTATTCATCTAATCTGAGCCTTTCATTGTCTTGCTTTTGTTAGCCACTGATCATCTTAATCACCATTGTCATACCCCCAGCCAATGAGCAGAGTCCTTCACATACATTAGCTTGCATGATTTTACAATAGGTCTAGAATTTGCACGGGTTCGAGCTATAGACGTAAATGACAATGCCTTTTACTTATGTTTTTTGGTTTGGAGTGTAGTGGATGTATGTGGTGTCCAGTGGAATTATGTCGGTTGTATTCAAGTTGTTCGTTTTGAAATTGTGTGGGGTGGAAGTGTGTGGTGTATTTGTGTAGTGGAATTGCGGTGCATTGTGAATAGATAGGGGTGAGAGCTGCACAAAATAGATAGAAATGGATGATAGAGAGGGATAGGTAGTTTGTGCAGGAAATGGTGATTGAATTTGAGATAGAAGAGCAGAAAGAGTATGTGAGAAAGAAGGGGAGAGCAGGCCACAGATGCATAAAAGGGAGCACATGTGCATGCGGAAAACACCTGAAGAATAAGAGGAGAGTATGGGTTTGAGGGGCAGAAATTTGAGATAGAGGAGCAGAAAGTGTATGTGAGAAAGAAGGGGAGAGGAGGCAATAGATGCATAAAGTGGGGGCACATATGTATGCAGGAAAGTAAAACACTTAAAGAATAAGAGGAGAGTGTGGGTTTGAGGGACAGAAATTTGTGAAAAGGCATGGTATGGAAGCTGTGCTTGAGAACTCAAGTGAACCGTATGAGAGAGGCGGGAAGAGTGCATGAGAGAGCGAGAGAGAGCAGTGAGAGAGAGTAAGAGAGAGAGAGATAGAGGTACACGTGGAAGATGCACCACTAATAGGGGGGGAGGCGAGAGGAGGACCAGTGAAGAGCGTGAGGAGGTACAGGAAGGTAGCGGATGTGAGCAGGCAGTATAGAGAGAAGACAGGGAGTGTGAGGGAGGGAGAGATCAGCAGTATTGTAAGATGAGAGGGGGTACTGGGAGTCTGAGGGAGAGATGAGAGAGTCAGTGGGTGTGTAGGGAAGTGATGACAGGGTTGATGATAGTGCAAGGGAGTGAGTGATGTCTTAGATTGGAATTGTTTGTTGTGGAATTGTATGGCATGGTGTGAAGCTGTGTAGAGGAAATATGTGGCATGGTGTGCTCTGGAATATGTGGATATAACTGAAGAGTGATGATGGTAGCAGCAAATGGGAAGCCCATGGGCAGGCTAAAGCCCATCCAGTGGATTCAGCATGTCTCGGTTTGAGACAGCCCATATGCTCCGTCTAGAGCTGAGGCCTAAAAAACATGACTTTATCCAGCTGCGTGGTTTACCATCAGAGAGATACCAAATAGCGCTGCAATGCTTTGCCTGTACAACACATATGTGTTCTCTTCCGTGTTCTCAGAGTGAGACAGAGAGCAAGATTGAATGAGCAAGCAGACATTGTAGTTTATAAATTGGTGGTAGCAGCATTCCCGACAAACAAAATGTCTGTTTGTGTTTTGACCACGGTGTGGGGGCAGTTGACAGATTTGTAGATGCAGAAAATATGGGTGTCACTAAATGTTCAATATGTCATCCTGCCCTTGGAAGAATGCCCACGAAGGTAATCCTAGAAAAATCACATGTACATGCAATTACGGTATAATCAATATAATAACAGAAACATATGTAACAGGTTTCATTGGATCAGATAATGAGTGTAAAATGACTTTGACAGTTACCAAAATGTTTATTGTGTAGTCCCTTACAGTTTGCCACTCATTTCCATCCACATACTAACCGTTTGACCTACATTTACTTTCTGAGAAAAATAGGCAATGTTTATGTTTTATTGACCAGGCAGTTCACGGAGTGGGAGGCCACTTCAGTGCGGGCCGCACTTTGCAGGAAAAGGCCCTACCTGCAGAGCCCAGGTGGGCGGTGGAAAGGGACAATTAAATGCTCACACTTTCAATTCCACTGCAGTGTGAGGGTTGCAAGGCCACAGGAGTTAGAATCATAGAATAATGAACAAGACTAGCCTCAAAAGAATTGAAACAAAGATTCCAGCAATTTGCGGCAGCCCCGGCTGCCAGGGCGTGTTATACAAATTTCCAACATGATACAACTAATGCTGAATTACCATAAACATAAAAGTCTACCACAGTTGGCAGCTCATCATGCTCAGAAAGAAACAAAATTAAATGTAGCAAGTTACTGTTTGTAGCATACTTCATTAAATAAATCCTGGCCTACGACGAAAGGCCTATGCAGGGCTTCAAGTGGTATGAAAAAACTGGTGGGTCCCTCAAAGGGGCGTGGCAAGAAGATTACGGATGTGGCTTAAAACATGTAAGCTAATAATATGTGCTTCTGTATAGTGTGCCTCCCCACTAGTATTTTGGAGCTGCTGTCATTGCACCCAGATATATAATACAGCAAGTTACATGGCTGATACAACAAGCCCAGGTTGTCAGCTTTGTCAATGGTGTGTATTTCCATTGGCTATATCTGAGGGTGAACATTTCCATGCCCTTTTCAAATAATTTGTTTACTTTTAAGTCTTTTCTCTCTCAATGGGGGCTGGTTATCAAAGGGAGGATTTGAAAAGGTTAGTTTAAATAGGCCATCTTCTGTTTTTCCTCAGTTTAACGCAGGATATCCAAGTAAAGCCCTTGCCTTTCTCTCAAAAAAAATTTTCCTGCACAACTTAATTTTAACAACCTTGGTGTTTAACAAAATATATGCTTCAATACCTCGATTACACACTCAAAGCATTTCTTCCTGCAGAACAGTTGACATGTAAAAATATATGGTTTACATGTAAAGCCCTTTAGTGCCCTAGGGCCAAGTTTACACTATATAAACTGCCAGAACAAAAAGAAAGAAAAAAGCATAACGTGACCTTGGTGTGGCCTGGCAAGTCATATGTCCTTTTGTGCAGCAACAGCATGTAAGCATAATTGTTGCCTTAATTGCAGAAGTATACAAGCACATGAAGGGCAGAAACCTTCCCTAGAAGAGGACAATGACAGTTAATGTCATTTGTAGTGAACACTGTAATAATATACTCTGCATTATATTGCTGTTCTGCAGAGTATGCAATGGTAAAAGACCCATGCTTCCCTGTAGCAAGGAACTTCCCTTAAGCAGTGGGATCAGAGCAGACATTCCAGCAAAAAAGAGGAATCAGACAAAACGGAGGTTTCTGCCTGTATGGTGCGGGCAAAAATGGAGACCCCGTTAAGGACCCGTCCCAGCACTTGCTTTTTAGAACTGCTGGTGCACCAGCAAGACCCAGCCCACTTAAAGCCCTCGGCCTATGTGATATCTATTTGTGCCCGGGTTGTTAAAAACATTATCTGCAAGACGTGCGGCAATGCTATGAAACTACAAAAATGCAGTTACATGAGCTATAAATGAAAAAATACATTATTATTATTACGGTGTTCAGGCTGTTAAACATGAACATGTGCGCAGAGTCAGAAGGAGGAGAGCAGAAAGAAAGTATACGAGTAAACCTAATGTTTCTGCTGAGTGCGAACGAAACCTGCAGAGAAGACTGCAGCCCTATGCAGCGTGTACCCCATGTTTTCACATCTTGCTTGGTCCCATCTATGATCTTACTGCCAGGTCCTATAGGCAGGCTTGCTTCCAATGTGATCTGACTGAGCGCTCCTATTTGATTTTCACAACTTAGAAGTGGTGTTTTAGCCAACACAGCATTGGGCATTGTCAGAATTATGCTCTCACTACAGAAAAACAGCTTTTTACACGACAGGCATTGTGCTGTTGAAATTCCAATTTCTTTGCGATACCCCTTAGACCAATGAAGCAGCGGCCATAAAGGGGCACCTGCTGAACAACGGAAACACCACAAACGGAAAACAAACCTGAGCCAATAATGTGTTGAGATAAAAGCACAAGATAACAATAAAAAACAAGCATTTCCAAGATCAACGAGAGAGTGCGCCTGTAACCACCGTGCACAGTAGTTCTAACCAATGGAAAAAGTATTCCAAAAATGAGTACCTAAAATGGCCACTGTGTTAACACATAAGTAATTGGCTGGTGCTTTCAGGGGGGGTTCAATACAGGAAGAGGCATGATGTACTCATGCCACGGACGAATGGAGTGACGATTGGGGCAGCGAAAGGGAAGTCTATGGGCAGGCTGGTTAGAGCAGCGCACACGCGCTGTCTAGAGCAAAGACCTATGAAGTAACCACTTTGGTAAGTTAAGAGCTTTGCCAGAAAGCGGATCTTTAACCTGTCGGAAAAAGTAATTTCATTCATCTAGTGATGACTTCATGCAGCTTCTGGGCACTGCTAAACTTCAAACGAAAACCTAAATTTCAGATATCGATCCATCACACTTAATATCATTTATAAACTTATGCAGCTTATTTTTATTTCATTTAAAGGGTGCAGCTCATAGTTTTCATGCCTTAACAAACACATTTTTTGTCATAGCTATTGGCGCATTTATTGGAGTGCAGCTTCCACTTGCCCTGGTATGCAGTGTACTGTGAAATAAGTGAGGGATGTGTAATGGCTGTTGGTTATGATAAAGTTTAAACACAATTCTTTTTCTGTGCTAGACAATTGTGGTGGCGCAGGCAACATAAATCATTCACTCAAAGTTGAATTATGGTGTCAAAGAACTTTGGGGCAGCACTACCTCATGCACCTGTCTGCTCAAAAGACACTTGTCCCCTGCCAGTGGTATTTAGGTTAAAATTTAGAAATTAAATATTGAGGAAAAAAATACAAAAAGAAAAGTGAGAAACTGATATTTCAAATGTTAATGCTGTATGAGTATCTGAAAATGATTTTATAGGATTTTATTCTTGTTGTAAGGTACACAAATCCAAAATCCTATGCCTAACCATAATGCTATCACTATCACTTGCCTATTACTATTATGTACTATAACCGAAACCCAAACCCCCTAACACTAGGAGGATAATATACCCACCACTTTTCATAGACCTGAACCTAGTTCCTTCCAGCAAAGTATGCTGAACAAAATTATTTACCCTAACCCTGTATCATGCCCATACTTCATCTCTAGCCATAAAGTTATCCCTAAGACTAACATTAAACAAGAACTGTTCCATAACTGGCACAATATACGCAACCTGAAGTCAATCTCTATCCTTTATGCTTACATTAACTCTACAACTAACTTTAATGTGTACTATTACCCTTACCCTAACTCTTATTCACACACACACACACACACCCATGCACACACACACACAACCTCAAAGGCGGCAGGAACGCCACGAAGAAAATGCCCTGCAAAACCAATGATCCAGTGAATAGTGCCTTACCCGGCTGCCTAAATCAACCCTGGCCTCAGTGTCACCCAGCCCCCGAATACAATGATCCTCCCTGGCCTTGTCCTAGGCATAGGGGATATGGGTGTTTCTCTGCCCCTACAACGCAATCACACTGCCTTACCAATGTGTCAGGGTGGGTTGTTCACGCTGGCTTCATGAAGGCCCATCCTCAGACAGGAGAGGTAGTCCTGTAACACAACACACCAGTGCTGGTGCCGGTTGCCTCCTGGCCCGGGCCAGTCACCATTTCAGTAGGAGTTTAGAACACAGTAATGCTGTGTGCTATAGAATATGGACTCAGCCGCATACCTTTCGTCAATGTAACTGTATTCTGTAGATACAGAGCCCAGCCTTTACCCAGGCCTGTTGTTTGATATCGAGTACCACTCCCCCCTTGAGTCCAGGGCCTGGTCTTAGACCCGGTCTTGTATTGAACACCCACATTCCTAAATGTAAGTTGTCTTGGAGGGTGGCATTTCCGTTGATGCTCTATTACTTCTGTAGTCATGAGTAAATCAAAGGAGAAAGTAAAGGTTGAATGACTTGTTTTTATGGTAAATTTAAGAGATTGTTGCATTTGGTATCATAAGCCCCTTCAAAATACATTTTCTAAACAAATTTCTAAATTTCTTCAACAAATGTTATATACACATGAGGAATGGAAGCTGCACTGGCCATTTATTTGATACAGTTTTGTATTCGGAATTGTAGACTGCCTACGTCTTTAGACATATTTTAGCTTTTCTTTCTCGTAAACTTTTATCTAATTGTACAATACATTTAATAAATGTGAACCGCCGCTGCTGAGGAAAGTTTGAAATATGAGATAGAAAGAGATGCATGGTTCTTACCAGCTCAATATCAGAAAGACAACCCTTGTACGCTTCAAGTACCTGCCGGCATGCGAAAGGATGAACCTTGGCACATGTTTGGAAACCGATTACTATGCCCTGCAAATAGGGAAAGACAACTCACAGCCTCAGGGAGACAATAGACATTTACCAAACACAGACATTTAGTACAAGAGATTTCATATTAGAAAGAAAGGATAAAGCTGGTTCTTGATTTCACATTCAGTGTTTACAGCTGGTATTGGTGAATGATTGTCAACTAGTAAAGCAAATATATTCAGTGGCCTGAATGCATGATTTAAGGATACCTTTATACAGCTATACTGGAGGGCCTTTACCATGCTACTTAAAAAGCATCTTTGGACAATAAGATGAGAGTTTCGTCACTATTTGATTTCGGTCACTTTGTTCTCTCTGGTGTTTCACATAAAGGAACTGCAAGGACAGTTCAATACACAAGCCTTCTTTACAACAAAGGAGTGCGATTTCTTTAGAAGGGGTGCTTATCCTTTCTTCCTCATGTCTACTGTTGTCTATTTTGGAGGCCTTTCTGAGAGAGTCATTTCAAAGCCTTCATATAGCTTTATGTCTTTCACCGCTTTATATGCTACATTGATTAAACTTGATTTATCTTGTTCAAACACTGGCTTCTATCAAGAGAGATCACCTAAAGAGGCTCCTAACTATCCCTGATGAAATGCATTATTAGTCACCTGAAAAAAGGAGCTCTACATTTAGTTTCTGCTAACTTTGTCCTCATCTACTCTGTAGAGGGGTTTCACTCTACTATAATTTGGCTATGCACGGAGGACAAAATCACACTTTTGGGTGAGAGGAAGTACTGAGTGAGGAATGTTTCACCGGTCATCAATAATTTACCATCAAGCTCTATGAATGAAGTTACAAACCTACACAATGTACATCCAGATGTTCCACAGCCCCATATGACTACCTTCTCAACTTGTTTTTGTTGTGGTCGTACAGGGTGAAATACCCTAGGGAAATAAATCTATGATAATTGTAAGAAATGCACTTGATACTTACTGCATGGTAAGGCGTAGCGATGAACCTAGTAGATTCGAACAAGCTTCGAAGGAAGGGTAAGATCAGTGCAGTATCATCACAGCTGGCCATGCACTTACCAAGGCACTGGAAAATAAAACCCTAATATGGGAGTGAATTAAAGACAGTCTGAGTTAAGAATAAACAGCATCTCCTGCTCACTCTATGAAAGTCTTACTTATATTGGAGTATTCATCTTTGATTCACTCTACACACATATGTGTCTCCCACTTTCAAATAGCACTTAATAAGTTGAGTGAAATGTTTGTTATCTTATGTGTAGTATAGGTATATTTTCTGGACATTGTAGAGATTTGTATATGGCCCTGAATATGACTCAAAACAAGGAAGTGAGGGGTAATGTGAGCCAATGAAGGTCCAGTAGCTAGGCTCTGAAAGTGCTAATGCAGAAACCAGTGGAAATACTGCTCCTTTCAGAAAGCAAAGTAGAAAGAAAGGCGGACAAAGAAAGGGGACTCCTAAGGATTTTTTCTTGTTGCCTTCACAAATCCATGAGCATGTAATGTCTCATCATCAAGGGTGTTCTTCATAGGGCTGGCAATGCAATGCCCTATGGGCCCCACGAAGGGTCGCTTTAGCAGAGATCTTTTTATTTTTGCCATCTGATGAAAGTGCCAGTGTGAGGGCGTTTTGAATGTGTGAGGTTGAGTGAATGCGTATAGTGAAATAAAGAGAGACTAAAAAGAGGTATTCAACTGGACTTTAAACTGATGGTTTCCTTGGCAGTGTTAAAAAAAACATAATTTGGTACAGGCGACTACAGGGAGGTAATGTATCCAAGTAGCCTAAATCTGTGAATGTGGTCAGGTCAACGTGTTTCTTGCCTGTTGGCCCAAAAAGTATCTGTACCACTTCTTCAGGACCTAAAAAAAGGAGAGCTAACCGTACCCCACATCTAAGATGTGATATAAAGTGTAGGTAATCCCCTAAAAGAGAATACCTTTGTTCAAAAAGTTTAAAATTGATAGTCCAACTTAGAAAAAAAAAGAGAAAATGAAGAAAACACACAGTAAACAAATGTTTTGCATGTATGGGCCAATGTGTCTCCAGGATCGCTTTTCCGGGACACTGTATGTGCATGCTATTGTTATGGCTGATCAGTCGCCACAATGTGAAGGAAGTAAAAAACACACTAGTACATGCAATATAACAGAACAGGCAAGTGGACATACAGGTAACAGACAACATAAAACCAATCTGTGTTGATGTTACACAGTGTATCACAAGTTGTCCTCAGGAGTGAGTGAAGGGTCTTACCCTTTGGCTCAGTGACCCATAGGTCAAAAGCAGAGTGTACCACTCAGCTGCTAACTGTGGAAAGAACAATGATAGTCAACATAAAGAAACAGCAAGTCAAGGGGACCCAAATTGCCTTGGGGTGAGAAAAAAAAGAAAAACAGAGAGTTTTCAAGAGATGCAACCACACTCATGTGGTTTCTGTGCAGAGAGCGCAGGAGACCTACCATCCTCTGTTCATCTGGATTGAGACTGAGCAGGGGAGAAGACCCGTCTTTTAAGGTGCAGGTAATTGTAGTGATTGTCCTTGGGTGGGGTGCATGCGACCGTGGGAAGGAGTGATGACGCACTGGGCCCCTTGAGATTCCAGAGCCATGATTCGCTTTTAAGTGTACCCAGAAACTGAAGGACCCCCTGGTAAACACCAGACCTCATATTTAACAGTCCCACATGCAGAACACCTTGTGGTCCTTACCACCTGTCACAGGGCCCTATCCCTGTGGGTCCTACGGGGTATGCCCACTTACTAAACATTCCTAAGAGGTCAGGTTGGGTCCCCAATTCGCCTGGAAACAGAAAAGTCACAGTAACTGCAGTACAAAAAACTGTGTTTACCTGATCACCTACCTTTGTGGCCTTCATTACGCGGGAATGACCACGAGCGCTATTGAACTAAGAATAATGGAGCACTGGAGGAACATATGCTGCAGACACAGCACTACAAAAATGTGCCATCACTTTTCCAACTCCAACCACTCTCCAGATGACCTCCAGCAGATAATTTTGGAAGCTATTAATTCATGGAGCCCTTTAAACCTTTTCAGAATGGAGCAAGGGTGGATTTTATGCCTCTCCACCAACAGCAAAGGTTTGAAAGATGAAATCCTCTAGTGCGAGGTGTAATTCAGTCCCCTGTGAAATCAGATACTCTCTTACTATGGCTGGATTGACATTTTCTTCATACATGGGACCTGATGTACCATATCACCATTGACACCATGTCACATATGGAATGCCAGGCTATGGAGTCCCAGACACCACACTAAGCAGTGCTTATGATAAGCATTTTGCGACTTGGCATTGGTCTCTTCTTCAGTAACACAAATTATTCTTTTGATACCAATGAGGTGGTACCCTCCAATAAGAAACCATTTAACTGTCTTCTGTTTGAGATGAACAAGTTACTTACCTTCGGTAACGCTTTTTCTGGTGGATACAGTATCTGCCTGTGGATTCCTCACCTTGTGAATATCCCCCTGCGTCAGCAACGTTCGGAAAATTCTTTGTAGCTCGCCGGCGTGGACGATGTCACAGGAACGCACGACATCGCGTGCCGCTCCGCTGACGTCACCGACTCCATAATAGGCCTACGCCGGCGTGATGACATCAGTTCCGCACTTTTTTCCGTGTCTTCAAGGCACACGGACGGACCAACAACAATAGATATATACACAGTATACACAGTACAAACTAGTCAAGTTAACACACAAAGGGGCTCATTAGGATGGCGGACGGAAGAGCCACCGCGGCCCTGGAGTAGGCGGAAAAAGCCTTTTCCGTGTCCGCCTGCCTCGGATACTCCGTCCGCCATATCAGGATAGGAAAACGTGTCCAATTTCCGTCCGCGACGGAAAAGCACGCACCGCCGCCGAACTACACACGACCACGTGGCGGACGGAACACATCCGGAGGCCCCGCCGTACGTACTGACATCTAAGACCGTCCCCCAAATCAAGATGGCGGAAAATACACATAAAACCGCAGCGGAAAAACAACCTGTCTGAACACGGCGGAATCCCCACAGCGAACGTAGGTGACATAGCAGAGATACCCACCGCAAGCAGACCACCACCATGGACCCAGCGCTACACGCTTTCCCAATGCTCTTCGCGATCCACCACGTCCTAGTCATGGCCCACTATCGACGACGACGCAGGTAAGGCACAAACCATTGGCTGTCTGGAGGGGAATACCAGCAAGGGACGTGACGTAGGGAGGGGGAGTGTCATGTTACCGAAACCACTGATGAGAAGCAAATACGAATACACATTTGTAGTACGCAAGCAGGAATGACAACGACAGACCACGAGACTTGATAGACTACCTTTATTGTACAAAATAGGGGTATAATCACAGTGTATGCGTGAGCATGGGCAAAGTGGGCACCAGAGCAGCTACATCATTGGCAGTTAACGAGAGGGCAGAATGCAGTACCAGAGCATCAACAGGGCATTGTGCAGTACAGAGCAGGTACATCATAGGCAGTAAACGAGAGGGCAGAATGCAGTATCAGAGCATCAACAGGGCATTGTGCAGTACAGAGCAGGTACATCAGAGGCAGTAAACGAGAGTGCAGAATGCAGTATCAGAGCATCAACAGGGCATTGTGCAGTACAGAGCAGGTACATCAGAGGCAGTAAACGAGAGTGCAGAATGCAGTATCAGAGCATCAACAGGGCATTGTGCAGTACAGAGCAGGTACATCAGAGGCAGTAAACGAGAGTGCAGAATGCAGTATCAGAGCATCAACAGGGCATTGTGGAGTACAGAGCAGGTACATCATAGGCAGTAAACGAGAGGGCAGAATGCAGTATCAGAGCATCAACAGGGCATTGTGCAGTACAGAGCAGGTACATCATAGGCAGCACGTGAGAGGGGCTAAGTGCATCAACAGTCCATTGCACAGAGCAGGTCCATCAGAGGCAGCACGTGAGAGGGGCTAAGTGCATCAACAGTCCATTGCACAGAACAGCTACATTAGAGGCAGCACGTGAGAGGGGCTAAGTGCATCAACAGTCCATTGCACTGAACAGGTTGATCAAAGGCAGCACATGAGAGTGCAGAATGCAGTATCAGAGCATCAACAGGGCATTGTGCAGTACAGAGCAGGTACATCATAGGCAGTAAACGAGAGGGCAGAATGCAGTATCCGAGCATCAACAGGGCATTGTGCAGTACAGAGCAGGTACATCATAGGCAGTTAACGAGAGGGCAGAATGCAGTATCAGAGCATCAACAGGGCATTGTGCAGTACAGAGCAGGTACATCATAGGCAGCACGTGAGAGGGGCTAAGTGCATCAACAGTCCATTGCACAGAGCAGGTCCATCAGAGGCAGCACGTGAGAGGGGCTAAGTGCATCAACAGTCCATTGCACAGAGCAGGTCCATCAGAGGCAGCACGTGAGAGGGGCTAAGTGCATCAACAGTCCATTGCACTGAACAGGTTGATCAAAGGCAGCACATGAGAGTGCAGAATGCAGTATCAGAGCATCAACAGGGCATTGTGCAGTACAGAGCAGGTACATCATAGGCAGTAAACGAGAGGGCAGAATGCAGTATCCGAGCATCAACAGGGCATTGTGCAGTACAGAGCAGGTACATCATAGGCAGTTAACGAGAGGGCAGAATGCAGTATCAGAGCATCAACAGGGCATTGTGCAGTACAGAGCAGGTCCATCAGAGGCAGCACAAGTACGTGTCCCTACCAACCCGTCACAGGAACGACAAGAGTGCCACGCAGTTCTCAATGGACACACCATGTGAAATAACATTTGAGTGAAGTGTTCAGCACCTCAAATCACAGAATCAGGGGGACTGCGTGAACTACCTGCCTCGGACACACTGGCAGCACCAGCAACAGGAGTGTGAGACACAGCCACAGCCCGAGTGACACACACATGGGCCACGGACCCAGACACACTGGCAGCACCAGCAACAGGAGTGTGAGACACAGCCACAGCACGAGTGACACACACATGGGCCACGGACCCAGACACACTGGCAGCACCAGCAACAGGAGTGTGAGACACAGCCACAGCCCGAGTGACACACACATGGGCCACGGACCCAGACACACTGGCAGCACCAGAAACAGGAGTGTGCAACACAGCCACAGATGTAGTCACTGACACGTGACCCACTGACCCAGACAGACTGCCAGCACCAGAAACAGGAGTGTGCAACACAGCCACAGATCTTCTAACTGACACATGAGCCATAGACCCAGATACACTGCCAGGACCTGCAACAGGAGAGGGCACAACTGAGACTGTGCCACTACATGATGCATGACAGCCAACAACAGACACAGTGCCACCATCTGATACATGAGAGTCAACTGCACCAGCGCCACTGGGACAACTGAAATGATGAGCCACAGGGCTGTATGGGCCAGGAGGCAGGGTGGGCCTGGGAGCTGGGGATAGCTGACCTTGAGCCAAATCGGGGTTGGCAGGTGTCAATGGTGTGTGTCTGCATTTCTTAGAGATGTGTGAGTGCACCCTGGACAGGACAGGACTGCCAAGTGGTGGGGACTCTAAAGAATCACCACCCACCATAGGTGGAGCATCTGCAGCCGGGGATCTGGTTTCTGGGGACGTGCTGGAGCCTGCTTGTCGTTTGCTCTGTGCCTGCCGCCTGGACTCGGAATCATGTGTAATGGGGGATGCAACAACAGGGGACACCCTCCTCTGCTTCTGACTGGCCTGGATGGGAGTGGAGGTATGGGGGGACTCCGCCGCGGAGACATCAGTTTGGCGTTCAGTAGAAAACATCAGCCTCAGTGCAGCCAGGGGTGAAGTATGCCTGTCCTTGATTGCGCCATTGTCCATGCTAGATGCCTTGTCCGTAGGATGTGCCTTATCCTTAGGTGGAGTGTTGTCTCTGGATGTAGCCTGTGCCCTGGTCGCCGCCCTGTTCCTGCCAGCAGACTTGTCGTCTGTGGTGCACCTGTCTCCAGTAGACACCTGCTCTCTGTGTGTGTTTCTGCCCTTGGGAGATGGACCTTGCTCTGCTGTGGGCCTGCCCTTGGGAGGCTCCCTGCTCCTAGGAGGTGCCTTTGTCTTGTCACTGTCCTTGGGAGTGTCCCTTTCCTCTGCTGTGGGCCTGCCCTTGGGAGTCTCCCTGCTCCTAGGAGGTGCCTTTGTCTTGTCACTGTCCTTGGGAGTGTCCCTTTCCTCTGCTGTGGGCCTGCCCTTGGGAGTCTCCCTGCTCCTAGGAGGTGCCTTTGTCTTGTCACTGTCCTTGGGAGTGTCCCTTTCCTCTGCTGTGGGCCTGCCCTTGGGAGTCTCCCTGCTCTTAGGAGGTGCCTTTGTCTTCTGACTGGCCTTGTCCAAGGTACAGTCCATGGACATGTGAGTATCCCTTGCCTTGGGAGTACCTTTTGTGTTGAATGCCTGTGTAGCCCCTGAAGGCATGTCCCCCAACAACACTTGTGGATCCTGTGTGTGTACTCCAGTGTATCTGACGTTGTCTACGTGAACAGATTTAGCTGATCTAGGGGATGGGGTCTGTGCCCTGCGTGCCCTGACGTGCTGTCTGACGCTGCTTCTAGTGCAATAACCTGTATTTGAGTCCTGCTCAGAATAATCACTACCCCCTGAGACATCCAGTGGTGTAGATGGGGAAACAGAAGTAGCACCCTGTTCATGCGACTGTACTATTGCAGACGACACACTGCTTGCCAATGACTGCACTGTCCTGTGTAGACCTGCAAGATCGCCATGCATCCCTTCCATGAATGCCACCACCTGCCCCAACTTCCTATCATGGTCCTGGAAAGCATTTGTCATATTGGTCTGCCCCACACACAGCTGTCGCAGCAGATCAACGGCCTCAGCACACAATGCATTTTGGCTCACCGTGGCAGGGGCAGCGGTGCCTGCACCGAACGCCACTCTGCTCCCCCTACTCCTCCGGCCACGAACAGTACATGGTGCAGTTGGCGGAAGTGTGGGCCCTGTGTGCTGTCTTCCGACAGAAGGTGATGAGTGCCCACTCCCAGTCTGTGACAACAGTGCAGGCTCACCAAGAGTGTCCGACGAGGAGGACGATGGTGTCTCCACATGCGAGTCCTCAGGGACGGTCCTGTCCCCCTCTCCGGCGCTGGCCTCCTCTGTGTCAGTCTGCGTGTGTGCGAAGTCTGAGCCGGACTCATTTCCTCGACTACTCTCCACCGTCTGTGGCTGAGTGTCCTCTGTCATAGCTGAAATGCACATGAAAGATGTGTGAGTCATGGGCAGACTGACGTACAGAAGGACCAGGATTGCCAAATTACTTAGCTGACAAAGATTTTGTTGCCCCCATCCTGCACACGGCCCACCTCTACCAGTCATCCTCACATTTCCTGCCATGGGGCCATGGACCACTAGGGGATGTGCTTCAACACTCAACTACTAAGCAAGTGGCGTGTCAACATGGCGGACCTGGATGTCAAATGACAACCACCCAATGGGACCAAAATGGCATCACAGAGATACATACGCAACACGGAACTCTATACTGTGTCTGTGCACCAATACATGCATAGCACTCACAGGTTTCCTACACAGACAGTATGCTCACCGCAAGTTTGCTGTTGATCGGCACTCAGACGTTCGGCCAGTTCAGGATGCGTCACTGCAATGATACGGTGCATGAGAGGGGTCATGGAGCGTCGGGCCAGACGGGGCGTCCTTGGAATCATGCCCAGTGTTACTTCCGCTACATTCTTGCTCAGCCTGGAAATGTCGTCCCAGCGTTTGTGGCAGTGTGTATGTCGTCTGTTGCACACCCCCAATGCCCGTACTTCCCGTGCTATGCTCCTCCACAGGTCCTTGCGAAGGTGCAGCTTGACCTACCATGATGGGAGACAAAAGGGTTTAAGTCAGTGGACAGTTGGCCTGTCACACACATAGGGGCAAGACGTAACTGTCAGCAGCCATGCACAATCAGGAACATATGCCTAGCCCACACTACACAGCTAAGATGGAAATAGGCCTGATTATTTGGCCCCCTCATGCACACCAACATGTCCCACACTGCACTTACCACCTGTCCTGGTGCGCCGTAGAGGCGTCCATAGTTGCGGAGTACACCGTCCACGAGGACATCAAGCTCCGCGGCGGTGAAGGGTCGAGACCGGATCTCTTTGCCTCTCGACATGGCAAGATCACGGAGTATGGCACTAGAGCAGCAGTCGGTGGTCAGCTCAGCAGCAGCAGCAGGTCGAGGTGATGGTCACAGGCAGCAGTCGGTGGTCAGCTCAGCAGCAGCAGCAGGCCGAGGTGATGGTCACAGGCAGCAGTCGGTGGTCAGCTCAGCAGCAGCAGCAGGTCGAGGTGATGGTCACAGGCAGCAGTCGGTGGTCAGCTCAGCAGCAGCAGCAGGTCGAGGTGAACAGGCAGCACTGGTCCCCAGGGTAGGAAGTGTCATTTTGGCCAACACACATATATAGGGCCCTCAGCATGTGTCAGTGGCATACGTCGCCAGCAATTGGTCAGCCCTGGAAGCGTGTTCGTGAAATGGGCCAATGACTGGCCCTGTTGTTGCGGTGCACTGCTTCCGCTACTTGCGATTGGCCATATGCGGCCAGCGTCCCTCTTCCCATTGGCTGCATGTGCAGGGACCGTCACGGGCACACATCGGCAACCGCACGTGCAAGCTTCAGGCACGGATGCTTCAGTTGCAACAATGTTCTATCACTGGCGCCTCCATGGCGGTGCACGTACTCAGCGGGGGAGGTGCAGGCCTATACACCCTGTAGATGTACTCAATGGACATGCCAGTTCATGACCCCCCTTACAGTCACATTGCATCATCCACCGTACACCGGCCGGAGCGGCCGGGCCTAGGACGGCCGTGCCCGGCCATGTCCACAACCGCCGGGCCCGGCCATGTCCACAACCGCCGGGCCCGGTTGTGTACATGGCCGGGCACGGCAGTTGTGGACATGGCCGGGCACGGCGGTTGTGGACATGGCCGGGCCCGGCGGTTGTGGACATGGCCGGGCACGGCGGTTGTGGACATGGCCGGGCACGGCGGTTGTGGACATGGCCGGGCACGGCGGTTGTGGACATGGCCGGGCACGGCGGTTGTGGACATGGCCGGGCACGGCCGTCCTAGGCCCGGCCGCTCCGGCCGGTGTACGGTGGATGATGCAATGTGACTGTAAGGCGGGTCATGAACTGGCATGTCCATTGAGTACATCTACAGGGTGTATAGGCCTGCACCTCCCCCGCTGAGTGCACCGCCATGGAGGCGCCAGTGATAGAACATTGTTGCAACTGAAGCATCCGTGCCTGAAGCTTGCACGTGCGGTTGCCGATGTGTGCCCGTGACGGTCCCTGCACATGCAGCCAATGGGAAGAGGGACGCTGGCCGCGTATGGCCTTTGGGAAGTAGCGGAAGTTGTGCACCGCCATGGCGGCGCCAATTATGTTATCTTGTCAGACGCTGCACCGTGATGTGTTGTGTGCAGTTGCGTCATGAGGGTTGTGAGCGTGATAGGGAAAGGTCATATGTCATACAATATAGCATGTGTGTCCATACTATGCCCATCGGTCGGCACACAATGGGCAACAGATGTGCATTTGTACGTGTTGACGTCGGGTGTGACCTTACAGACGTTCTTACATCTTCACAACTACACAGTACATCACGGCTGTATGGCCAAATTATGCATCTGTTGTCAGTGTCTTGTTCTGGCGAGGTGACTACAGTGGTGGTGGTACACATGCATTCCGTGTATGTGTTTTGGACGTTGTGTCACCATGCATGTAATTACCGTATGCACAACATTATTGGTGTTGGCATTTGTGCTTGATGACATGGCGTGTGTATAATTATCGTTTGTGTGCATGCAGTTGCATGTGTGTCTGTGATGTGGCTACTAAACATTAGGGTGAAGACTGAAGTTTTGTCAGTAAGGTTCACATGTGATGGAGTTGTACACGTATGCGTCGTTTGTAAGTTGACCTAAGTTACATCTCTCTCCCACACAGGAGGGCTCCAAATGTGCATCGCCCATACACTGTGCTGGAGGATATGGTTGACGAGGAGGTGATTCGGAAATTCCGGCTGGATCGACGTCGGTTGCTGGAGCTTGTGGCTCAATTGTCTCCTCATCTGCAGCCACGTAGGACGTATCCTGGGTCGATTACACCCACTGCAAAGGTCATGGCGGTACTACATTTCTTTGCTACTGGCACATTTCAGTACACAGTTGGACATGCCGGGGGGATGTCACAGGCCATGTTCAGCACGGTTCTTCGGGATGTCTTAACAGCTATGATGCTGTACAAGAATGACTACATACATTTCCCACGGCCGGAAGAGTTGGCAGCAGTCAAAGCTGACTTCTATGCACTGGGCCACATACCTCACGTTGTGGGTTCAATTGATGGCACACACATCGCTATCATTCCACCACGGGCACGGGAGCAAGTTTTCAGGAATCGCAAACACTTCCATTCGCTGAACGTGCAGGTGGTGTGCCTGGCAAACAACATCATCTCCCATGTGTGTGCAAGATTTCCTGGCTCCGCACATGACGCCCACATCATGCGGAGCAGCATTGTCCCACGACTCATGGCAAATCTGCGACCCGCGTGGCTTGTTGGTGAGTGTGCAGTGGGGACTCTTGTGATCTCTGTGTTGCATGGGGTACCCACCATATCTTGTTGTGATGTTTGTGTCTGTCATCCCCCTACATAGGCGACTCGGCGTACCCAAACCGGCCCTGGCTCCTCAGTCCCCTACGTAATACTACAACAGCGGGTGAAATGCGGTACAATGATGCACATGGAAGGACACGGAGAGTCATCGAACGTACCTTTGGACTGCTAAAGTCTAGGTTTCGGTGCCTCGATAAGACCGGAGGGGCCCTGCCCTGCTCACCAGGAAAAGTATGCAGGATCGTGATTGCCTGCTGCATGCTCCACAACCTGGCAGTACGCAATGACATTGAACTGCTGTTGGACCCTGAAGACGAAGAAGTTCCTCGGCCTCCCATCCCACCCATGTCGACTGATGAGGATAGTGGTGAGGAGGAAGGTGTGGACCAGAGGCGCCAGCTCATAGATCGCTACTTCCCTTGAATGTGAGTAACTACCTCTAGTGGCGGTTGACAATGCCTCATGTATGTTTGCTGGTGTTGTGTGGATGTGGGCTTCATCAGCTGGGTGTTGTTTGTGATGGTTGCATATGTGTGTCTTCATGTCTTTGGACATACAAGTCTCCATGATGTGTGGGCTCTCATCCCATGCTTTTGTGATGGTTGTCGTTTGTGTAATGTTGCTGTGCATTGTGTTGTGATGTGTGTGAATCTGTTTCCTGACGTGTGTTTGCTGTCTCTGATTTTCACTAGGTCACTCCCGCAGCGCCATGATCATGTACGACTATGATCCCTGAACCTGTTTACGTCTGTTTCTGAAGGCAATCATGTGAATAAACATGGAGGCAAAACATCATTGTGTGTGTAAGTGCAATTTATTTACAGGTTGTGCTTTTGTGCTGGTGAATATTTACAAGTAAGTGGGGTGGAGGGAGTTGGAGTTGAAGGTAATGGCAGATGAAATGTCCGTGCTGACACCACATTGGGGGGTGTCAGGGTAGTCCAGCAGACCAGTGGGAATGATTGTCTGTGGGACAGGATACTTAGCAGGGTGAATGCCTGGCACAGGCAGTGACATTGTCATTGGCGTCCCCTCTTGGAGCGTGTGGATGGCGCTCCAACACTGCTCTCAGCCACTTCCTGCCTCGGCCGGCCCCTCCGTCTCTGAGGTGGAACAGAGTCAGCTGGGAGGGCAGGTTGTTGATGGGCCACATCCGTCGCCAGGGGCACAGGTGGTGGTGGCGGCGGTGGAGGCAGAGGTGACGGTGGCGGTGGAGGCGGAGGTGGCGGTGGCGGTGGCGCTACGACAATTGGTGGAGGGGGGGGGTTGTTCCGGCCAACCCATTCCCTCCACATCGTTGCCTGCTGGCCCATGATGTGCACCATCTGGCCAAGGAAGCCAGAGATTTCGCGCAGGATGTTGGTGCTGTCCACTGAGTCCTGGTGTGCACGATCAGCGTTTGCCTGGGACAGGTCGTATGATGCCTGACACCTGGCAAGGGCTTGTAGGGACTGTGCCACTGGATGGGGTAGCTGTCCTTCCTCTGCACGGCGGTGTGTGGCTCGCCTGATTGGCTGATGTCCCGTTGCCTGTGTTTGTGGCCCACTCACCATGCTTGTGTGTGAGGCCGATGGACCAGCGTCGTGCGCTGGGTTATGCTGGGTGGCACAGGCAGGAGTCGTGGTACTGGTGGCACTGTTGGTACTGGTGGTACTGGTGGTGGTGGGGACTGTGCAGATCACAGAGACAGGTGTCGCTGGAGTCACACATGCGACGTTGGTCGGTCCCGGGAGTCCCTGTGAGCCAGATGGCCCTGGCTGCGTGCTTGGTCCCGCTCCATCCTCCGCACCGGAGCTGCCTGTGTCCTCGTCACCAGAGAGTCCTGTATGTGTGGGAGGCGAGGCAGGCGGCCGGGTACTGGTTTCCCCAGTCAGTTGACGATCACCTGAGGGACAAGATAGAGCTGGTCAGTAATGTGGACATTACATGGTCATATAGATTTGTAGACATTTCTGTTTCCTGTCGCACACACCCCACCCTCCACCACCACCACCCTCCCCGTGAACATGGGGGCCTGTTGGGAGTTGTAGTTTGGGCCTCTCACACACCCCACCCTCCACCACCACCACCCTCCCCGTGTACATGGGGGCCTGTTGGGAGTTGTAGTTTGGGCCTCTCACACACCCCACCCTCCACCACCACCACCCTCCCCGTGTACATGGGGGCCTGTTGGGAGTTGTAGTTTGGGCCTCTCACACACCCCACCCTCCACCACCACCACCCTCCCCGTGTACATGGGGGCCTGTTGGGAGTTGTAGTTTGGGCCTCTCACACACCCCACCCTCCACTACCACCACCCTCCCCGTGTACATGGGGGCCTGTTGGGAGTTGTAGTTTGGGCCTCTCACACACCCCACCCTCCACCACCACCACCCTCCCCGTGAACATGGGGGCCTGTTGGGAGCCATGTACATGTTTGTGAGTTGGTGTCCAACGTGCATGGGTTGGGGCGTAGGAGATGTTTCTTCTCAGTTGTGTGAGCCTGACCATGTCGTGCTGATCGTGGTGCTTGGTTTGTACTCACCAGTCTCTTCTCCTTCGTCAAGTCTGTCTAGGCTCTCTGGGTGTAGTATCACCAGCACCTTCTCCTCCCAATTGGTGTAGGGTATGGGCTCCGGGGGTGTGCCACCGCCAGTATGATTGGCTCTAGCAAAGTTTTTAGCTCGGATGCCCTTCACCCTGGTCTTCAGGTCATGCCACCGCCTCTGAATGTCATGCTTCGTCCTCGGCACAGTCCCCGACGCATTCACCCGAGTGACGATCCTGTCCCACATGTGGTTCTTTTGCGCCACGGACGTCTGCTGGACTTGGGCCCCGAAGATGTGGGGCTCAACACGGATTATTTCATCTACCATTACCCTCAACTCTGTCTCCGTGAATTTAGTTTTTTTTTTGGGTGCCATGGTGTGTGGTGCTCAGTGTGTGAGTTGAGTGAGTTGGGGGTGCAGGTGTGTGATGTGTAGGATTTGTGTGGTGGGTGTTTGTGTGGTGGGTGTGGTAGGGTGGTGGTTGTGTGTCTTCTATGTGAGTTAGCAGTATCTCGAATAGGGCCTCTTGCTAGCAGCAATGCTGTGATGCAAAGGATTGTGGTAGTGTGTGGGTGTCATTTTATAGTCGTGTCTCAATGGTTGTTGGCAGTCAGGTGGTAGGTGGGCGTGTTGACTAGTGTGCATTATTGGATACTTGGGACGTGTCATGGTGGCTTGTGCTTGGTGTTGGTGTATGGGGGGGGCGTTGTCAATGTGCGTATGTTTGCTTTGGACTTGCGGTACACTTTCTAACATTTGTTTGCCGCTAGGGATGTTGTGCGTGTTGGCCTTCCGCAGTGATGCTGTGGTTATCGTTGCATTCTTTCTGCCGCGGACGAGGATGGCTGTGCGTTCCGTGGTACGGGCGGATTTATCCTAATTGCGGCCACAGAGTATTCACAGGTATGGCGGTACATGTGTTATTTTCCGCAGTCATTTCCGTCCACGGCAGTGGTTGTTCATTGGACTCCGTCCGCCGCGGACGGAGTTGGATTTGTTCCGTCCGCCGCGGACGGTGTTGGTTATGATCCGTCCGCCGAGGTCGGAGTTTCGTGACATGATTATCCTAATCCCAACCGCGGAATCTCCGCGGCGCAGCCGGGAGTAAAATTTCCCCCACCATGGCGGACAGTACCCATTTCCGTCCGCCATCCTAATCGACCCCATAGTGTGAATATAACATAGTAAATCATGTACAAGAACACACTTCCTTTGAGGATAACATGTATACATTAAAAAAACATTACTAGAAATTCAGGTATAGAAGAGTGGACAACGGGGAGGCGGGTGGGCATGGGAGGAATCCACAGGCAGATACTGTATCCACCAGAAAAAGCGTTACCGAAGGTAAGTAACTTGTTCTTCTGATGGATACATCTGCCAGTGGATTCCTCACCTTGTGAATAGATTCCCACAGCAGTTCCCACTCCCGGAGGAGGGTGTCCACTCCTCTATACCAGAAAGTCCTGAAGGACAGAACGCGCAAAGTGGCCGTCCCTCCTCACTTCGGAATCCAAGCAGTAATGCTTCGCGAAAGTGTGGAGGGAGGCCCAAGTTGCCTCTCTACAAATGTCCTCTACAGGAACACCCCTAGACAAAGCAGATGTTGATGACTTTGCTCTAGTAGAGTGAGCTCTTATACCCTCTGGAGGTTCCTTACCAGCCAGGGCGTAGCAGATCTTGATGCATAGAATAATCCATCTCGAAAGTGTGCGCTTGTGCACAGCTCTTCCTTTTCTACAGCCAGCAAATTCAACAAACAACTAGTCATCCACTCGATAGTATATAACACAACAGGTTAGGAAGGGTCCAAGGGGAAATTATATTTAGAGACCACTGAAACCAGTCTACACCCCCAGTTCACATGTAGCAAAAAACAAAGGACTAGTAGTGGTCTACACTAAGCAACGAAGACTGAGCAAGGAGACAGAAGCAAGTGACCATGTGTCAGAGAAGCTGTGTGAAAGAAAGGAAATAAATCCCATCAGCCCACCCAATGGCGGAGCCTCGTCATCTGGGATTGTAACAGGTCATGGTCTAGATAAGGAGACACACCTGATGATAATGTGTGTATTTCTCCAATTCTCCAAGACCTCCAGTGATGGATCCGACCCCAAGTGTTATGTGTGGGTAAGATGGTGTGGGAAAAATGAATTGCAGTGAAAAAGAGAGTGTAAACAGAAATCAAAGGTGCTATTTAAAACTGGCTACCATGATACGAAGGAAGACTTTATTGGGGATGAATCATGGTGTCTAGATTAAAAAGAAGTGTATGACAGTCTGAAATAATGACTGCCCAACCTAGATGGTGTAGTGGTCAACATGTTTCTGCCATGCAGGGGCATCTCCCCTACCAGGCTTTCATCAGGACCTTGGAAATACACTACTGCAATGACGTACAAAAAAATCAATATTAATTAATGTTACCACAAGATACTGGATACTCTACCGTCCGTGAACTATTTTCTGCGTCGGTATTTCCAGAATGTCTAAGGGGTTTCTTGCAGTAGTGTATTTCCAAGGGCCTGATGAAAGCCTGGTAGGGGAGACGCCCCTGCATGGCAGAAACATGTAAAGCCCTACGCGCCCGGAGAGGTACCAGACCTGAGAACAGTTTGGCAGCCTGCACAGCAACCCCTGAAAATCTACCTACACTCTGCTGATGAAGGACAATAATCCTGAAACACCGGTGTCCAGAGTTGGCCTGCAACCTTGCATTACACTTCAGAACTTTTGAAAAGCGCACCCGCTTTTAGAAAACTGCATTTACCATGATGCTCTTGGGGTATACCCGCTGGATTGGTGGAGTAGTGTGCGACCTATGAACCCTTTATATAAGAATAGATAGACTTGGTGGAGTCACGTCTGGCCGATAGAATGACATCCACCTCATCATGTGGGAGAGAAAAGGAATTCAGGTTGCCCCGTTCAATCTCCAGGCATGAAGGTGTAAGGTCTGGAGGTGGGGGTGTAAAACCTGCCCCTCCATCTGAGAGAGGAGATCTGCCCAGAGAGGGAGACGAAGTGGCGGGCATGAGGAGAGGTGGAGAAGATCTGTGTACCACACCCTTCTTGGCCAATCCGGAGCGATCAATATGACTTGGGCCCGGTCTTGGCGAATCTTTCTCAGAACCCGAGGAATCAAGGGTATGGGAGGAAACGCGTAAAGGAGTTGTGAGCCCCAACTCAACTGAAACGCGTCCCCCTAAGCTCCGTGCATCGGATACTGGAGACTGCAGAATGACGGGCAGTGAGCATTCTCGTGAGTTCCCCACGTCCGAAACACGTGACAAACTACCTCTGGATGAAGCCTCCACTCGTGGTCGGTCGAGAACTGCCGACTGAGACTGTCTGCACGCACGTTCAGAACTCCGGCCAGATGATTTGCCATCAGACAAATCTGATGGTCCTGAACCCAGGACCAGAGACGCAGAGCCTCTCTGCAGAGACACTGCGACCCGACTCCTCCCTGTTTGTTGACATACCACATCGTGGTGGTGTTGTCCGTCAGGACTTGAACCGACCACCCGCGAAGGGAAGGGAGAAAGGCCTTGAGTGCTAGACGTATCGCCCGCAACTCTAGAAGGTTGATGTGAAGCAACCTTTCCTCTGGAGACCAAAGACCCTTAATCTCCAGATCCCCCAGATGAGCACCCCACCCTAGAGTGAATGCATCCGTTATCACCGTGGCAACCGATGTAGGTAGGTGGAATGGCTTTCCTTGAGACAGATTGCCTTCCACGCTCCACCAAGATACATCCGCTGCAGCTTCTCGGGAGATCCTCAAAGACTCCCTGAGATCTCCGTTGTGTTGATACCACTGCCTGCAGAGACACCACTCGAGTGCCCTCATGTGCCAGCGTGCATGGTTGACCAACAGAATCCAGGAAGGCATCAGACCGAGCAGGCGAAGGACCTTCAGGACTGGAACAACCGCTCCATTGTGAAATAAAGGAATCATTCCCTGTATGTCGAGAATCCTTTGAGGTGGAGGGAATGCTCGACATACAGTTGTGTCCAGTACCGCACCTATGAACAGGTTGCGCTGGGAGGGCACCAGGTGAGATTTGGGTACATTTATTAAAAAAAACAACCTGTACAACAACTGAGTTGTGACTTGCAGATGATGGAGCACTGTCTCTGGAGATTCTGCTTTGATCAACCAATCGTCCAGATACGGGAATACAGGTATCCCCGACCTTCTGAGATGTGCTGCCACCACAGCCATCTCCTTGGTGAAAACTTGAGGTGCAGTAGTAAGACCAAACGGAAGGACCGCAAACTGGTAATGTTGCGATCCCACAGTGAAACGGAGATACTTTCTGTGTGACTTCAGGATAGGAATATGGAAATAAGCATCCTCCAAGTCGATCGACACCATTCAGTCCTCTTCCAGCAGCGCCTGAAGATCCTGAGCAAGGGTAAGCATCTTGAACTTCTCCTGTTTCAGGTAAAGGTTCAATATCCTAAGATCCAAGATTGGACGAAGTCTGCCACCCTTCTTGGGAACCAGGAAATACCGGGAGTAGCATCCCTGACCCCTTTCCTGCTCCGGAACCACCTCTATCGCACTCTTTCGTAACAGTGACCGGACTTCCTCCTGCAGGAGAAGTAGGTGGTCCTCTGAGCAAAATCCTTGGCAAGGAGGGTAATCTGGAGGAAATTCCCGAAAGGGAAGAGCATACCCATTCTCTACAAGATTGAGAACCCAAAGATCTGATGTAACCGATTCCCAATCCCGTAGAAAATGGGTGAGCCGACCCCCTACAGGACCTGCATGATCCGGAATGGCAGATCTAGGGCTGCTTTGCTGATGGTGAAGGGGGTTGGGAAGAGGAGGAGGAGGCTTGACGTCCTCGAGGACGAGCTCTTTGTTTGCCCATGTAGGATTTATATAGTGGATTTTGCTGTTGCTGCTGCTGTTGAGTTTGACGATAGGGATGAAAGGACGAACGTCCAAAACCTCTATACCTCTTAGTCGCAGAGCCTCTGGACTGCAGCCCCAAAGATCTGGCAGTAGCCCTATTGTCCTTAAATCTTTCCAAAGCTGCATCAGATATTTTGTGCCAAATAGTCCAGCACCATCAAATGGCAAATCCAACAAGGCTATGAAGCATTACATCCTCAGTGATGTGTGAGGGCACCAAGAAATAATCCTTAAGATTCCCCCTTCTTTGCCCGCCTTCCTTTCTTCTTTGCTTTTTTGATAGGAACAATATCTCCACTGCTTTTTGCATAAATATGGCCTCACATCCCCTGAATGGGGATTGGCTCTAACATGAAGACTACCTATTGGCTAAAGGAGATCCATTAGGGAAATGAGTATAGCCCTGAAATGTTGTGGCTTTTATTGATTCAAGTGGAGAGGATTACCTCAGGGAGTACATCTCCATCTGCTTCTTAGTAGGTCAGTCCTTCCAGGGAGTGGGAGAACCACACCTGATTTTCCCAACAGGCTAAGCCCAATGCTGTGTACCCATATTATAAAAAATACCTTTACTAATGGGATACACAGTTCTACCCTTCTCCGACTTTGTGTTAAATTGACTTCCCCAATGGTTCAACACTGACCCTTGAGAGCACTAACCTCCTCATTCATATGATAGGCAAAACTGTCAATCTGTTCGGTGAGTTCTTCCATAAAAGAGACATGCCATTCTCTGTATGGGGCTTGTTTTAGGATAGTCCCCAGGAACTGCAAGGAAAACAGTGAGAGACTTTATTGCAGTAATAGAAACGTAAATGCAGTATCCACGGCTGACGTCTGCAGTGATTTTGAGAAGATAAGGGTATACAAACTTCAGCTACCAACCTCTGTAATGACGAAATTATATTTGGACAGAAGAACCAGAGAACACATATAACAATGCTTAAATAGTGTGGTGTGATATCAGTGCTCAGAAGAAACAGGAGGCCTTGACAGTGGCCGTGATTTACACAGAAACACATGCAACAAAACCATGCTGCCCACAAATTATTGTGAAAAGAGCAACAGTGCAGCCATGCAGACAGAAAACACATTGGGACTATGCAACAATATCACATACTTAGAAGCAGAATGCAAAAACATTTTGGGTATCCAGCAAGGGAGCAGAATGTAAATTTAGTGTTAACAAGGGTGAAGACTGAACACAAGGAACATAAAATTGCATCTCAGGAGCACAATAGAAGCTCAGTGGAGTGTGATGGCCTGGCATAACATACAGTGACAGAGTGACAATTCAAATGAAGATAGGGAGCATGGATCATGTGCCAGTCCGATTGCAGAGTATGAATTTACTGATAATGTGGAATGCAGTGGGAAGAGTGATAGTGTGACAGTCCAGGGAAAGAAGAACGTTGTGCTATTGTGACTATCCTGGGGGATAAAAAAAGAGTCGGAGGAAACAATTACGAGTACGGGGCTACATTTGTAGCCCTGTGCAACAACAGTCAGATTTATGAGTAATGCAATGATCACTGTAGAGCCTGTAATTTACCTGGGTAAAACATGCAGATAAACTCTGATACATGTAGGACTAGGTGTCGTAAGCATGCAATTTCCAGTTTTATGAATGTCAACTTGGGCCCATAAGGTTTTAATGCTTCTGGTAAATATTGCATATTAGGGAAATGTTATGTACCGAGTACAGCTGCTCCCCCTCTGTGCCCAATCATAATCAACACCATAGTAACGATCATAATCCATAGAAATAATAGGAATTTGGTGAGAATATTGCAACCTCATAGCAAAACAGCACTATGATGGGGTGAATTTAATATCTGCATATATTCACGCTGAATGAGTGGCTATGGAAAACAAAAAGACAAGCGTCATGTGTGACATTCATTAGCAATTCATCCTTACTGAAACAAGCGTGCATTTCCACTTTGCCAAGTCAAAGGTTCTTTCCATGGAAGCTGAAATAATAGTTGGTAAAAAAGAAATATATGTAAGTAAAAGTGAATAGCAAGCAACATTTCAAAGGCAATGTGCTTACATACCAAGCACTAGCAGAAGTAGATTCACACAATTCAAAGTGTGCAAAATGTGTTTGTGGGCTCAGCCTGTCCTGGGAATTGAGTTCAAGGTCATTAGTTGTTCATGTGCCCTTGATGTCACTCTTAGCTCCTTATATCTGGTTGTAATTTTAGGTTTATATATTCTGGTTTCCTTTCTTATATAACAGAAAGGTCACCACACCACTTGTTTGCAGAAAAACAGTTTATTACAGAGCTACTGCCAATAAGCATTTCAGCCGTCAGATGAAGCCTTGATCACATAGGGGATCGCCGTTGTGGTTCAGAGTAAAAAAGAGCATATGCGCTCTAAAATTACATACACATAGAAAAATACTCCTTCATTATATCAAAGACCAAAATATTTTATAACACTTCTTAATTTGCTATAATACCCAAATGTACCCCAATATAGTCTTAGGTAGTCGCACAAGCTTTTACCGACATTTGTCCTACCTTGCTCTACATAACAGTTCTGGCCCTGACCTTTTACCTAGTTAGGTGCTGCATAAATGTTGTGTAGTTTTCTCAAAAAACTGGCCTAATTTATTATGCATGAGGATTCTTAGTATCACAGCAGGATTACAATCTTGTGCATAATAACTCTGTATAAGGGTCACCACTATCGTCATCCTTGGCTGACATGCCCACAGTACCATGGCACAGCTAGGTAGAACCCCTGATGGTACCTTTCAGGTATATAAGTAGAACATCTTTGCTGGGCAAGCCGGAGGAGAAAAAGATTCTATGCTGACATGCTGACACGAGACGCTGAAGTCCCTGCATGCAGACACTCCAGTTAGCAGTCGTTTGACATTACTTGTGGGTTGTCCACTCGAGACCAAGATGGGGTCCTTTGCTTTCTCACATCAAGTATTGGGGTTTGCTCTTTGCTAGGAGGTTCTTGGCTATACACCAACATACATGCTAGGTACACTTAGGTACATCTAGTTAGGGTTTGCATCGTAGGAGTACGCACTATTAACTTCATGTATTTATGTGTCTGCATATATTCACTATTTTAGCACCATGGTAGTTTTCTACTTTTTATTTACTCTATTGGTGCTTGTAATCGTCTATATCTGTTTCTGTCTCGTGGTTGTTGCAGCACATGTATTTTATGCTAGAATGACTCTGGTACAATAAATACTTATTGAAAACGCCCCCACCATTTAGTCTGTGTATCTCTCTGAGATAAAGTGAGCACAAGTGACCAAGCAAAAAGTATTGTACTGTTTCCATGATCCCTGAGGGTCAGGGTTCTCATGTTCGATAGTTGCCAGAAACTATTCTCTCCTTGGTAAGGTTGTGGGGCTTATAGTGACACTGTGAGCTAGCTGGTCTACATACTAACATATCCTTTGGGGGTGTCTGTAATCAGTCTGGACACCAATCCCTTAGTTTATGTTGTCTAAAAAGTGGAGATCCTTTATAGATTTGTAGGAACTACCCGACTAATTCACATAAGTGACATTATAATTTGCAATTAATTCTACCTTAAAAACACAATAAAACACTTCCGCATGATATCTGCTACACAGGCTGAAATATAAATCTTGTTTTTCAGAAAACAAGGGTGTCTAACCTTACAGAAATATGTATTAATCAATTTATTAACAACATAATATCACCAACTTTTCTAAATGTTCCTCCATGTGAACTTCTCACATAGTAGGATTCAATTATGCAACATTTTAAACATTACTTTTAACTGCAACATATGGTTGTACCAGAGTTCTAGCATTTTCTTTCATATTAATTGCTGTGAAATACCCTGTTCATCCTTAGTCATCACAAAAACAATGTTATGCCCGAGTAGACTAATCTAACCTACCATGTACCCTGACTAATAACTACTTCTAATACAAACGCAGAGAGAGCGTTTGGTGTTTATAAATGTGTGTGCAAAATCTCTTCTATATTGAGGCCAACAGGGATATTTGTTTCAAGTTTAGTCATTAGAAGAGTTGGTGCTACTGAGTTGTTACAATAAGTCACAATTGAAATAAAAGAAAAGGTGCCAAAACAGGGAGTGCTCTAAAATAATGTTGACCTTGGATATACTGAAGAAATATTTTTTTCTATGTTTATGGAATTTTTTGGCACATATGTACATTAAAACACTGAATCAAGATGCCGCATTCTTATGTGATCAAGGCTGCGTCTGACAGATGAAGTGCTTCATGGCAGAAGCTTTGTATTAAACTGATTTTCTCGGCAAACCAATGTGTCAACTGCCTTTCTGTTATATGCAGAAGTAACCCAAAACTTGCAAGAAGATGCCTGACTCCGTTTCTGTTATTGCCTCATTCGGTTTGGAGTATGGCATCGGCCAGCTACAAAGAAAGACTGTGACTATTTCTTTTTTTCTTACTTATACAAGCCTTCAGCCAGACCTCCTCATCTGCTGGTCTAACGTGTCCTATCATTCACATTCTCTTCTGCCCTCCACAGCATACATCATGGGCCAATTCTGCCATTGGCTAACTTCACTGTGAACAATGGCGTTCTGCTTTTTCACAAGGAGCACATCCACACACAAATTATTTTCATTTAGTTCCAGGGACAACAATAAGAATGTGACCTTTTGAGACCAAAACAGTATTTTTTATCTTGGTATGTACCTGGCATCACTTGCCACAATACAAGTTTATAAAAACCGTGAAATAAACATGAGTGGACAAGGTCTAAAAGCTAGCAGCCAACACCGGACTTAATGGCTTTGTCATTGGTCAATGGTTGTTTGAAATGCCATTAATACTTGTTTAAATTGTGTGCTCACTGGTTCATGCTTTGGGGTCTCACCTTCTAAATATGTTATCAGCGGGGGGATCTTCATTCTGAGGAGTTTTTCTAGAAATGGGTAATTTGCAGGAATCAGGCGCTCGAGAAGAGCCAAGACTGAAGTTCCCCTTTCGACATCCCAGCGAGGATATGAAGAAATTACCTGAAAACCCACAACAAAGAATTCAGAAAGTGATTCTTTCATGAGTTCCTATTCTCTAGCCTTTAAAACTTCTGGAAATGCTACCTTGTTCTCTACGCAGTACTTAGTACCAACCACATTTTGGCTGTTTCTGTACAATGTAAGTAGCATGTCGTACTGATAACCAATTTACTGAAAATAAAACTATCAAATTCAAAAGGAAAAAAGCTGAGTTGAATTTAAGATCTCTATTAGCAGGTTGCATAGAAATGGCAGCAAACAACTTGGGAAGAGGGATCTGGTGGAATATGATGGGGGTGGAATGTGATACTCACCAGCAATCTTATGAAGAGTCTGTGTATTGGAATTTCTTTAGCTGTTTAGGTACAAAAGAACGAAGACATGTCATAATCAATCCATAAATTACTGAGCAATACTTGCCAAAGGAAGACATATGGCTGACACACACACTTAAGACACCCAGTAGTACCTGTAAAGAAGATGATGGGTGATTGGTGTCATTTCAATGAGCCTCTAGCGGTCATGAGGATGCTTTGAAATTCCTGCAAATACTGGTAAAGGCACCCCTACCACTAAGGAGCACCCAAGGGTGTCCAGTACCCTGACAGCCTATGCTGCAATTCTCTTCCTCCCTCCCTTAGCGGTTGCTGTCAAGGAATGAAAGCTGGAGGAGGAGCTACCTAAGCTGCCATGCACAGGTTCCTGCTACAGCTTTCATTGAGGGATAGAAGACTCCAGTGGGATAAGAGAGGATGCGTCATGAGCCGTGGACGTGCTTTATATCCTGACAGCGGATACCCCAGAAGAAAAGAGGACTCCAGAACATGTTCTTGCATATCTATTTTCTAATAAGGTTAACGACCTGGGGCAAGCAAGAACGAGCACATATTTTGCCTGTTCGATTCTGCTCAGGACTCCTAACATGAGTGACAAATAAATAGACTTTGATACCATCTGCCCAGGTCTCTTGCACTTTATCAACACATCCACTGGAAAGTTGAGCGGGGAGAGCTAATTGGAACCCTGGAATTATTGCAATTACAGGTATTCACCACCAGATGCGAATCTCCTTCGTAACCTTGGAGTCAGTCAAAATATTTATTTTCACTTACCATCATTGAGCATGCATCCCTGCTTACAAGTGAGGGCCAAACACTAGCATTTTAGTCTGGAGCTGAAGTCCAAAATGTTGAACCAGAAACATTGCAGAGACAAATATCATAACTAAAAGTAACTCCATGGAGAAATAAAATACATCCCTATTGCGGTCGGCAAAAGTAACAACACATAAATAGGTACCATACCCAGCAGGGCATGATCAACATACTAGACAGAAGTAACATCATGCAGAGCAAGAATACTCCAAGGTTTGAAGAGGAGCATTAGAGCCCTGAGTAGCCTCATGGTGTGTGGAAATCTGGGACAGTTAGTACATTGCATTTAGGGGGTAGGAGCATTAACCAGACTAAGAGCTGAAACAAACAGGAAAGTTACTTTATGTCTGGCAAACTACAAAAAGTATATAGGGACTATTTACAAGCCCCTTGTGCCACCTGTGCATCACTTTTTGAGACACACCAGCAGTGCAACCTGCTGCTCCATATTTACAAGGGAAGGTAAAGCCACCCTGCGTGGCTTTTATTGCCCTTGTAAATATGGCCCCTTTACACGCAACACTTTGTGTGGAACAGTTGTGCCATGGGTTTTGCTGTGAGATTTCCTGCGCAACACCCAAGGCTTCTGCCGCATTTCCAGATTTACAAGAAATAGTACACCTGGAAATGTGTCAGAATGCTACACCTCCCCAGGGGGAGGTATAGGGAGGTGCAACAAGAACAAATATTTTTATTTTGCCTCGTTGTTTACCTCTTTCTACGCGTACTGCATACTGCAGCACATTTAGGAAGAGGAAATTACCTATTGTGATTGTTTTTGTGCACAAAGGTATGCCTAACTGCATAAAAACAAAGATATGCCTTGCTGCACAAAAACAATCATCCCTGTGACGCAGCCACCCTTGCACCATGGTACAAGGGTGCCTTCATAGGTGCATGGCAGCTAATTATGCACCAGCACTGGGAGAGCAAAGGGATCCATTATATCCTTGTAGATATGAAGCATCCCCGTGCTTCGGAATTAACGCAGCGTGGCACAGCCAAATGGCTTGAGGCACAGCAATTAGTTAATTCCTTATGAATAAGGCTCACAGCGAGCAGCAACATCAGCACAGACACATATATCTCTAAAAGGAGAGCAATAAATGTTATTTGAAATATTGACACCCACGTTCTATGGTAACTCAACCATAACATCCTGAGCTAATGGACTGGTTCTTCAACTCATGCCTGATCATGACAAAGTAAGAGGGGATCTGGGGAGTGGAGGAGGAAGCATTAACCACCTTCAATGGTAGATCCCACTGTGTCAATGAGTAGGATGCTTAAGACTCACCACATTCATGAAAGTTGATGCTTGCTTTCTTATCTACAACAAGTAGCATCTGGCACAGTGCTGGCACAGATGAAGTATAGTCATCTTCCAGCATGTAGCTCAAAATCTCTTTCCAAAATCCCTGCAAGAAAGAGCAGCGAATGTGTTATTAGTATCATTAGCATTTATTAAGGCTGCATTCCCACAGATAAACAGTCATAGCCGGTGGGAGGGTTTCTGGTGGGTCTTCTGGAGATGGGGCTACATTTGAATTATCCCCTTCCTGATACCATTCCTTGCTGATCGGGTCCAAGACGGATTGTTGGTATTACACTGATGTAGCACCAACCCTGTTCAATGCTACAATCCGTGATTCTATATCCGAGCAATTATTTGCAGAGAATGAGTGCAACATTTATTTTCCAAAAACCCTGTGAGTGAGCTGCTTTGTAAATTATCTCATTATCTGCTGTTATCCTCATAACAATCACAAAACAGAACTATCTTTATAAATGTGCCAGAGTGTGCAAAGCTATGGCTGGGAATGAACGACCCTGTTGATATGAAATATTGGTGCTTGATGTATCATCGGGCAAGTAGCAAATAGGAGATGCAGATTGAGTAGCTATGTTTTGCAATGTGACTGATGTGCCATTCAATCTCGTTTCAAAGTGGCTATTTAGAATAATTTGGAAAACCTCCTGCCTCATTACACAAAATGAGGTAGGATTCGACAATCTTCTATGAATGCCGGAAATGTTGGGAATGAGGACTGCATGGGACAGCAGACCTCTATCCCTGCAGCAGAGGAAACAGACTTTACATCGCGTCTCAAATCACGCTGTACCTTAACAACTTGGTCCAACCACTAATAATAATAATAATAATGAGATTTATGAAGCACATAACTGCGTCAGCTGCGTGTCCCAGCACTGGGGTATCAGTCCTATTATACAGAGTAAGAATATGAATTCCCCTAATCTAAGTTAGCGTGAAAAAACATGTTTTTAAATTCTTGCGATATCGTATTTCAGATTTTTCTTGCCTAAGCGAAAGTGGTAGGGAGTTCCACATCTTGCCAGCCAAGTAGTTGAAGGAATGGCCTCCAATGTGAGCACTTTTTATTCTGGGGATAGAGGCAAGAGAGGCATCAGCTGATCTCAGATTTCTTTTAGGAAGATAAGGTGTGATCAGAGGTGAAGATATTTAGGGCCTTTATGATTGAGATTCTTGTGACAATAGCACATGGCTTTGAAATATACCCAATGCCTTAACGGAAGCCAGAGCAGCATTGGTAGAGCTGGGGCTGATGGTGAGTGTCTAGGCAGATGAAATAGCAGCCAAGCTGCCATATTCTTCACCCACTGTCGTCTTCTTCATCATGTCTGTGACACTCCGAGATACAGAACAATGCAGTAATACAGTCTCAACATGATTAAAGACTGGACCACTGTCTTTCTGGCAGCTTCTGGCAGGAAGACAAGATGTTTTTAAGGTATTTAAGATCCCAACACATTGCCCTGCAAGACTCGTAATTGCTGTACGTGCCCTAATGTGTATTTTCAATGCATTCCTTTATCAAGCAAGCCAATACAACCACTTTCCTGAAGGAAAGCGTTGTTGGACTAATGTTGTACTTTAAGTCCAACTCTTTCCCTGCAGTTGCTCAGACTGGAGTTGGAATAGTAAATACTATTCCAAAGTCCAGTGCTTTCCCGAAGGCAAATCATGGTAACGACTTGGGTGGAAAAGGAATGCATTTTAAACATGCATTCATGGTTCAGATCACTATGTGCATATTTCCCACATACAAACCTGCAGCAGAGAGAGCTTTACTAAAACATGCTATTATGTGAGTTAGAGGATAATGAAGATAACCTGGGAATTGAGGAGTCTTTGGACATTTTGCAATTTATATTTTGTACACTTCTAGTTTATTGACCCACCTTATTTCACATCCTTCTCACTTACCTCGTCAGTATTTTTATGGCGTAATGCAATTTTATTGAGGAGCTGAAAGATTTGGATGTGGATGGTCTCTTCTTCAACATCAGATTCAGGATCCATGTGACTAAATGCCCTGTGAAAATGTGGAAAAGCAAGAGAAGTAAAGTAACATATATTTTCACATCATTTTAACTGTGTTTTCTCTCCTCATGGAGGTTCAAGAGATTTGAGAGTGAAAACATCACAATTTTCAAATCAAGGTTGTGAGCACAGAGAGAACCTCTTGGCTTAAATTCAAATGTGAAATTAAAACCACTAGCCGCAAACATGTAAATAAAAATGTATAAATGAGGTTATGCACCCATGCTCCGCTCTACAGATAATAAAAGTATATGGTCATTTGGCAGAGAAGTGTATAGCATTCATATACAGTCAAAATACCGGTGGACTCACTTATAATATGTAAGGTTCTGATGCACTGGGCACTACATCTGAAACATTGCACCTCTGGCACCACAAGGTAGTCTCTCTTGCTCACTACAAAGATTGTGATGCCCCATGAGCCCTCCCCTTGCTGCTTGATGGGGAAGTATGTGCTACATTATGGTACTTCTTACACTCAATAAGACAAAACCGGGAACTGCATTATTGGGAGGCAGTGTTGATATGAAATACTGATTGGGGGTCCATTCTTGTGCGGGCTACTGACCGTCTGCTGCCCCACTGCACAGCCCAGCAGAACGCCGCCAACACCAGCACCCTCTGCCTCCCTCCTGCCGCCGCAGAATCCAGCCATAGCAGCCGCAGTGTGGAAGGAGGTGACTGGGGAGAAACCACAACCCCCAGACGCCCCAGCGGCGGGAGCCGCGTCCAGCTGACCAACTCGCGCCAAGAGGCGCGCTAAAAGTATGCCGGCCCAGCGTCGCGGGAGCGCACTGGAGCGCCCGGGGCTAAGCCCGGGCAAAGGGCGGGCCGTCTGTGGCCGTCCGGGGTCGGCCTGGGACGGGACGGCCACATCTCTAACACCCCCCCCAAAAAAGGATCACCGATCCTAGAAAAAGCCGTAAGAGGAACTTATTATCTAACTGTGACTGTTCTGCCTTAGGGGCAATACATTGTATTCTTTGAAAAGACGAAATCCCCGTATACCCTAGCTACATGGGGAAACGAAAAGCGACGGAGGGGGGGAACGGAGCAAGCAATGCATCAAAGCTTCGCAAGGCGAAGAGAGTATCTAAAAAGACATGCCAAGCAGCAGATAGTGACGTTATGGATCGTATTGACTCCCTTGTGAATGAGTGTAGAGAAATTCTCGCTGTTGATCAGATAGAGACCTTTGCGACTGATAATGGTGGGGACACTTTGAATCTATCCAATGCTCCAAATGATCATCCTAAAATACCAGCTATGTTCAAGGCAAAGCGGATACGTAAATCTAAGGAAAGTATGGCAAATCCTATTGAGGATTGTTTAATTGTACCAAGTGAATCTGTTAGCACAGTAGGCAGGACTACTCCCACTGATTCCGAGAGTGAGATTGAGCCATTGGCCTCAGCCACGCAGGTACTTCTGGGAAACAGGTTTGCAGTTTTGGCTGAGGTCCATGAAGAGTCTACTTCTCTCTTTAGTAACAATAGTAGCAGGAAAAAGATGCTGCCTATGGACGTTGGTACTTTGTCCAATCTAGTTATCTTACTAAGGGATGAAATAGGGGCCTTGAGGTCATTGAGCGTAAATGTAACCTCTATGATCACTGAAAAATGCGAAGGTGTACCAAAACCAACAAGTAAAGTGGCTCCGCCAGTACGTAATCTATCTCAAACACGTACTTACATCGTTAGTAAAGTACCCCTAGTTAAAACCCCGAACCAATCTAGTACCCAGAGACAGGGGAATATAGCTGGATTAAACACCGGGTGCCTAGCCCCGATATTGAGGAATACAGGCCAGCCTCCCCAAGGCCTTAGAGGAGAGGGGTGTGGCCAAACAACAAAACAAACTATTAATGGGCCAGCTGGTCCCCATTTATACTCGGCTAAAGTCTCTGATAGTCCACCAACCCTAGGGCCAAAAGACTTGGGTCCTAAACCAAGTAGCCTTTATAATAAAGTACACTCCTCTAAGAATAAAATATATATGACCAATGTTCCGAAACTTACGAAGGGTAAGCCTGGCAATAGCGAGCCCCCGGATTCTCTAACCAACAAAGCCATTTATTGGCTGCTCCATGTTAGAGGATGCCGTTCGGTGATTAGGGAGGATATTGTAGAGGCGAAGAGATTGAGCTCCCCAAATCTTGTAGGTGACTCTATAGAGCTAACTCTGAAATCCCCATTCCTTGCAGAAAACCTTTTCGCACTGGAGTTTAGATGCAGTGCCCCATCTCCTTCTCAGATCCAGCTAAGGAAAACATGCCCCCACACCTTGGTGTCCACCCCTGCACTTCCTGTAAGACTAGGCAGTAGGTTTAACTCTGGGCTAGATAATATTGACTGACAATCATTGGTCTTACAGACAGAAGGTAGTGAGAATTGGATGGCAACCAATGATAGGGAGGGTATGCACAGACTGGTAAGAAATGGCTCACCTAGTCCTGAAGAGTGTGATGTTACCTCCTTAGTAAGCCCTAACCTTGAGCCAGATCCTGGGAGTAGGGTTGACACTGCTTCTAATCAACATCAAGGTCTGCTAAAGGAAACGGAACAAGATTTGTCTTTGGTGAACCATGTAAACCCTCTACTGAAGCCCCCGGTTGGCATTGTGGACAATGTGGGAAAACTACTCTCATGGAACATTGCTGGGTTGGGTTCTAAACTGGACTCTGGCGACTGGCTTTTCTTTGTTAATTCTTATGATTTATGTATATTCCAGGAGACATGGTTATGCGAACCATCCTTTGCACAGGGATACCTGAATTACTCTGTGCCAGCACTAAAGGGTCCAAAGGGGAGACCTATGGGTGGTTTAACCATTTGGGTCCGTCAGACTTTAAAACTAGCTGTCAAGGCAATAGACACCTCCCACAGAGACATACAACTAATCAGAATGAGCTCTGACACTCTGGGGTCGCTTGATATCTACAATGTTTATGTAAGGAGTAAAAAGGGTGGGAGGTCAGAGGTTTTAGCGGCCTTGGGTTCCCTCCTTGATACTCATTCACAAGATAATAACATTGTCATTGCAGGTGATTTTAACCGAACATTTGAACCCTTAGCCATAGATGACGATTTTCTCGGGGACGAAGAGGATATGCAATGGGGAGTCCCCAAATTAGAGCTGAAATCAGTTGTACGCTGGACCGAGGATGTCATTAGTATGAATGCCTTATGCTATGAACAAGGATTAAGAGCGTTAAATGGGAGGACTTTAAGTGACAAAAATGGGTCTAGTACATTTGACAACAGGCGCCATAAAAGCAGAATTGACTATGTCTTATGTAGCCTGAAATTATGGCCGTTGGTCTGTGACATGGAGGTTGTGTGGAGGAGTGAGAGCGACCACAACCCTCTGTGTACAGAGCATAAATGGTGGACTCCCACCAATGGGCCCATAGGCTCTAATGTCCCTATTCCTCCCTTAATTGTCCCTACAAATGACATGCGCAGGCTTAGGTGGGTAAATGTAGCGACCAACCAGCAGGCTATTGCCAATATTAACTGTGAGGTAGATAATGCAATACTAGCTCTAGAACTCATTAACTCCTCTAGTTCTGGGTCGAGTACTGTGGATGAAATCCACGATACTCTTTTTTGTACAATCAAAAACCATTTTCTGAAGCCCGTAAAAATCACAAGAGCGAGGGCCCCCAAACATGCAAAATGGTTTAATGCCCATTGTAGGGATGCACGCCTGGCCCTAGGTGCTGCCATAAAAGGGAGACAGCCCATTGCTATTCAATTTGCTAGAAAGGAATATAAGGCTAGTATAGCGAAGGCAAAGAAAGCCTGGGACGAGCATCATTGGTCTGAGTTAAAAGTAGCCTGCGATAGGAACGATTCTAGGTTATTCTGGAGCATTGTTAAGTGGGGTAGTGAGGGGCAACCCGATCCCCCAGGTAACAATGTTCCGGAAGAGGAGTGGGTAAAATACTTTAAGGCACAGTATGCTGATCCTAAACTGGTCCCTACATTGGTGGGTATAAGTTCATCCCACTTTAAAGATAAATCCTTTAGCCCAAAAGAGATCATGGCGGCCTTGAGCACTGTGTCCAGTGGGCGTGCTCCTGGACTAGATGGAGTACCAGCGGACGTTTTTATTAACGATAAGGAACGCTGGTGTAAGTACATCTACCTTCTTATTAACGCTATTGCCCAGGGTGCAGAGGTACCGACATCCTGGCAGGGTGCGGTAATAATACCAGTGTTTAAGAAGGGTGACCGATCACAGCCTGGCAATTACAGGCCGATAAGCCTTATTGATACCATCCAAAAGGTAGTGGGGCGTGTGATTGTGAACAGGCTGCTTGACTGGGCAGAGGAGAACAACGCTCTGTCACCTTTCCAAGCTGGATTCCGTAGGTCCACAAGCACGGTGGACCAGGTTTTCCGCTTTACCTTGTTGCAATGGAGGACCGTGGTACTGGGCGGGGGCAGTCTATACGCAGCCTTTGTTGACTTGCGGGCTGCCTTCGACCTAGTGCCACGGTTCAAGCTGTGGTCAGTCCTCAAAACTATGGGTGTTCCTACAGAATTATTGTCACTGATAATAAGACTCCACGAAACAAACTTTGCCAGGATTCAGTGGGGGGGACATGGTAAGGTGACTGCGGACTTCCCGGTTGAGCGGGGCGTCCGGCAAGGTTGCTCAATGGCACCCACCCTCTTTACACTATTCATTAATGGCGTTGTAGCCCGTATGTTGTCTGCGAAGGTGGATGCTCCCTCACTATCCGGCATAAAAATGCCTATTTTAATGTTCGCAGACGACACGCTCATCCTATCAAAGACTCCGAGCGGTCTCCAGAGTGCTTTGTCCATCTTTGATCTATTCTGTGGGGAACATGGCCTAGAGGTCAATGTGGCCAAAATAAAACTTATGGTTTTTAACCCCCACCGTAGCTTCAAATCTAAAATCATTATGAATGACCGCCCTCTGGAGATGGTGAATGCTTTCACATATTTGGGGATTCACATATCGAGCAGGAACAGGTGGAGCCAGCATATAGATCTTGCCACACTGAGACATAGACAACTGTCAGGTGCTATTAGCTCAGAGCATAGAAAATCCCTGACTAAACCTGTAAAGCCTGCTCTCCAGGTATATGAAGCAAAGGCTCTTGGCTCCTCACTTTATGGTGCTGAGCTATGGGGGTTTAAGAAGGTGGCTGCACTTCAATCCTCGGAAAATAAGTTTCTCCGGGCAATACCTGGTGTACCTAAAAGTACTCCCTTGCTGCCCCTGAGGTATGATCTGGGCAGAAAAGCGGTTACAGACTTGGTCAGGCTTCGACCGATTCTGTATTGGCGAAGGCTCTGGACAACTCCTGAGCTTTCCCATTATGCCGAGTGGTTCCTAGATATTATTAAGGCAGATGTGTTTCACAAAATCGAGTGTCTCAAATCACTCAGTGCAATTTTGAATGAGCTTGGTATGAGTTCACTTTGGGTAGATCCAGCGGGATCGCCTTTTCCGACTAAAAGAGTCTTAAAAGAAATTTACTGGGAGAAGGAAGCCTCTTGGGGCTGTGGCAGGCGCGGTGCGTCCATAGAGGCGGGGGGGCGTAGCCCCCCCGCCCGCAGCCGCCCGCAGGAGACACCGAGGGAGAACTGACAATGCATGCCAGTCAGCATGACGTCGGGAGGCGTCATGTTGATTGACATGATTGTCACCAGGCAGGCAGCAACACGAGTGCGCATGCGTGGGGACGGAGGGTGAATTTTTTACCCGTGCCCACGCATGCGCACTTGTGTTCGTGCTTTTTTGCGCATGCCCATTAGGAGCCCTTCGGTCTCCTAATGGGCGTGCTCTGGGCGTAGAGTAACCTGTGCCCCTGCAGCGCCAGGATTGTCTGAAATATGGAAACAATTAGTGCGGACATGGCAGCCTGTTGACACGAGCTGTGCAAAAGAGTGACGACACGCAAGTAAGGAGGAAAAAAGTGTTTTGACGTGTTTTATTTGTTTAAGATGCCCGACAGCACTGCAGTGCTGAAAGAAGAAAAGCGTGCAGTCTTAAGTAAAGAGTGCACCCTGTACGGATGTGTGCAATGTGGCTATTAATCAACCGTAGACAGTGTGAAAAAAGTTCAGTGGGGACGTAAATCACAAACTTATAGCCAGTTTCTCGCAGACTCCTGTCAGGTCAGTTTTCCTCCAAAGAGACCACGGATGTTTACAGTAAGGGTAAAATGAATGTGAATATATTAGATGGTGGAGTTGGGGGACCCAGCTTAAACGTGATTGGCCAGTTTCTAAGAGCCGCAGCAAAGGAAATTGAACAGGGAGAGTGGGTGCATGGATGGATGCATGCATGATGGGTGGATGGATGCATGAATGATGGATGCAGGTTGGATGGGTGGGTGGATGGATGGGTGGATGCATGAATGAATGATGTATGGATGCAGGATGGGTGGATGGATGGGTGGATGCATGAATGATGTATGGATGGATGCATGCATGATGGGTGGATGCATGATGGATGGATGGGTGGATGCATGAATGAATGATGTATGGATGCAGGATGGATGGATGGGTGGATGCATGAATGAATGATGTATGGATGCAGGGTGGGTGGGTGGATGCATGAATGATGTATGGATGGATGCAAGGTGGTTCGGACTCGCTCGCTGCGCTCACTCGCTGCGGTGCAATATGCAAATTAGTTTACGCCTCACCACTTTCAAATGTCACCAGCCGCCCCTGGGCTGGGGTAGCTCGAGTACAGGATCTATGGCTGGAACATTTCTAGAAGCTAAACTTTATCCCTGCCTGGAACCCTATTGGGACATCATAACAAGGCCTGGCGAAAGAAAGCTCCTTTTCCAATTAAGAGCAAATGCACTTCCCCTTAGAGCTTTGACAGCAAAATGGGACGGTGGAGCATGCGACGGTTGCCCTGCTTGTGGTACTGCCAAAGAAACAATTGGTCATTTTTTATTTTCTTGCACAGCCTACTCTGATCCGCGGCGTACTTGGTTAACACCGATGTGTAAGAACTTGGGAACCACCAGCAGCACTGTTGCCTTGTGTATTATACGCACTAACAATCTGACATGGCTATTAATAGCTTCTGCCAAGTATCTTGGATGGGCATGGCCGATCAGACAGAGACTGCTAGTCATCTGACTATTCTCTGTCCAACTAACTTGTCTGTATTTTATGCCTATGTTTTTACCTATAAAATTGTTTTAACCAGGCAAATGTAATTTTTTTATTATTTTTTTAAAAATTGCTTATTTTGCACTGCTTTAAATTCCTAAAATTGGAATTGTAACCCAAGTCAATAATTGCTTTAGTTCTTAATATAACTAACTGTAAATCTAATTGTATTTTTAAAATTGTTGAATGTACCTGCTTTTATGAGTGAAACCTCGAATAAAGCATACTTTGACTTGACTTGACTTGAAATACTGATTTGAAGTATGTTTGTGCTACTTTGTGTAGGATTTGGTAGTTTGCCCTGTTAGGCATTTCAACGATAAAGCGGGGTATGTAACAGAAAGGAGCCCACTAGATAATGTATTATCAGTGAAAAACACAGCTTATCAGTGCATTCGCTGAATGCCCATGTGCCTTGCCCAGTCACCCAAGAAATTTCCCAGTTAGCCCCGGCAAAGTCTAAGGGCCAGTTGTCTCACATAGGCTGGATTGTGTGGTAGGCCTGTATACTGCATGGGAGCACTGCTGTTGAGACGTGTATGGAGCGAGTCCCATTCTCACAGTGTCTGAGCATCTTATTTCTTTGCACTCATGCCAGTCAACATGTGCATCTGGTTACTAAGATGGGATCTAGGTATTCAAGCACCATTGTTACAATGCGATGCAACATAAGGACAGGCATCTGAATTGTTCCTGGCATGATGCCTCTGGCCTGTGGTAAAAGAAAACTATGGACAGTGTCTGGCTCATCTATTAGTTGAGCTTAATGGGAACCCAAGAGTAAGACTAAGCATGGACTGCAGACACTCTGGATTATGGTCAGGCCCCAAGGAGATGGATACCAGACGTCATCAGTGGTGCCCAATCCCCACACATATTACTGAGCATGGACTTGAGTCGTGCATCTTGGTACAACTACTCTGTAACATGGATGCATTGGCCAAGCTTGAGGAAGTCCTACCTGGTTCACAGTGATCAAGAAGGTCATGGCACCTCTGCTGTTATGGAGGAATTGGTGAGACCATAAACCACTGTGGCCTACTCTCCCAGAGACACTGACAAAGCCAAGAATACTGCAGTTTTCAGACACCACGCCACCTGCCATTGCCCATGCTGCCACATATCACCTGCAGCCCCACAAGCACCAGTGAAGAGCACTGATCCAACACCCATTCCTGGGCCCTAGTCAGATGACAGGTGTTTCCTCCAGCTACTAGCAATAGGATCAACGTGTAAGTGCCCAAAGGTCTTGAGATGGTCCAAGAAAAGAGAAGAAACAGAAGAAGTGCCCAATACAAAATCATACATGAGGCCTGTGGAAGAGGAGGGCAATGAAGGAGAAAGAGAATAACTAAAGGATATTATCAGACCACTTTCTGAAACTCGTTGTTCACAACAGTGGACGATTGTGCCCAACATAAGAGCAGGATAAAAGTTATAAAATTGCCAGAAGTGCCACAGTAGGAATCAAACCAGCTGCAATAGTTGAACTTCGGGACAATTACTCCACTTGCATTTGACATCACTAACTCAGACCCCACAATAGTAAGGGTACACTAGGTTAAACTTTTCACAATAATGGAAAAACCATAGATTGGGTGTACTGGAAGAATGACTCTTGAAGTGAAAGCTATAAGTAAATTCACTTGAGTGGTTTGGTTCACATCATGGGCACCCTGGAATAACAAGACATGAAGAAAAGGCATGTACAGTGTTGGCACTGATGGGCAGCTGCTGAATTTCAGGTGCAAATGTAAGCAGACAAATAGATAAGGGACACCCATAAAGTGACGGAGGGAGAAAGACGCACTGGAGTGGAAGTAGGGAACATCAAGCTAAAATGAAGAACATAGAATGTCAAGGTGAGACTATGGGAACTAACGAGAGGGACGAGGTCTATATTCCACCACCAGGGGCAAATATGTGACACTGTCGATGTATATTATATGGCAAAGTAACTACATTGAGGCACAAGGGGGCTAAAAGGTCCACTTATTTCTTGTGTGCTGACTACTGTTGCTGTTCCCTAACACATTCACCTACCCAAATATATACATCTGCCACTTACCTGCTCTTTGATAAGGAGGCTGTTTTTTTTAAGCACATAATCCATCACAGCTCTTCCGTTCACATCATAAAAACCTTTGGCTGTTAAACTGGACATTAAACTTAAAGTGGCAAGAATAACCTGTAATTGAGAAAAAAGGTAAGCATTGTTAGTGAGAAACCCTTTTGGTGTATGAATAGGAGCAAATCACACATTCCAGTGAGAAAGTAGCAAGGGAGTGTGAGAAAACCATGCATTCTCTCCTTCCTTTTGTCCACAGAGTAGACAGATATACATTTTTATGTGTGGAAAGCCAGTACCTGGATACAACCTTTTAAAGTATGTTGCAAAAAGGGCTATTATGACACTCTGAGAATGAAACTAGAGTCAATTTAATTAAACTGTTTTTACAGAGTGTCTGACTGAAGTGTGATTGAGGGAATATTCAAATATTCCAGGTGGGCTACACCTTCTATAGGTGCCTGAGATTTGATAAAAGATTTTTAAAAACATTGCAAAATATGCCTAGGTAGGTTACAACCAACAACAAGCACTGGCGTTGCAAATAGGTCTCGCAGTAGGAAAGTTGGAGCTATTGGTTTTGTAAATGACAAAGCCCTTTATGTTTTTAAAATGAAAAAAAAATAAAAGGCATTGTTATTTGCAATTGTAATAGCTCCAACTTTCCAAATGCGAAACCTATTGGCAACGCCAGTGCTTGTTTTACAGAACTGCCTTAAGCATCCTCTTCTGTAAATTCTTTGTTACCTTTCATAGCTCTGTAAAATGAGTTTAACTTGAAAGTTGACTAATCGTTATGAACGGCCTGTTGTGAATAGTAGTGAGCCAGCAAGGACATTTGAACACGTTAGTCCCGTGTACTATGAATTCTCTGCATTTGTCTTTTGTTTGGCCAGCACTGGAGTTGGTGGGAGGAGTGGAAAAGGAAACCCTGTGTTTACAGTGAAACAATGATGTGAAGGAGACATCAGGATGTATCAGGAGTCTGAACACTGCAGTAAAGACGGCTCCAGTGAAATGCGTCGTCGTCACTCAAGACTACATCACACAGACGGCTGGAGCTCGATTCAAGTGTTCTTAAATATTATGAAACCTTATTTTTTCAGTAAATGGTTTGACTGATGAAATCCATCTCCCGGTGTAAGAAGAAAACCGTATTGTGCATTTTTAAGACATGGCGAGGCAGTGCTGCTGTCTGGTGGTGTGAGACATGGCGAGGCAGTGCTGCTGGCTGGTGCACTGGGAGACATGGCCAGTCAGGCTTCGCTCTGGCATCAGATGCAGTAGGGGTCTGGTGGAGCAGTGCTGCTGTCTGCTGAGGTAGCAGACACAGAAAAGGCGCTACTCATTTCTGTTATCTAGTGCTCAGAGACATAGCAAAGCAGTGCTGCTGTCTGGTGGTTGCATCAGATGCAGTAGGGGTCTGGTGGAGCAGTGCTGCTGTCTGCTGAGGTAGCAGACACAGAAAAGGCGCTACTCATTTCTGTTATCTAGTGCTCAGAGACATAGCAAAGCAGTGCTGCTGTCTGGTGGTGTGAGACATGGAGAGCCAGGGTTTGCTCTGGCATCTGATGCAGTGGGGCTCTGGTGAAGTAGTGCTGCTGTCTGCTGAGGTAGCAGACACAGAAAAGGCGCTACTCCATTTCTGATATCTAGTACTCTGAGACATGGCGAGGCAGTGCTGCTGTCTGGTGGTGTGAGACATGGCGAGGCAGTGCTGCTGGCTGGTGCACTGGGAGACATGGCGAGACAGTGCTGCTGTCTGGTGCACTGGGAGACATGGTGAGGCAGTGCTGCTGGCTTGTGCACTTGGAGACATGGGGAGGCAGTGCTGCGGTCTGGTAAGGTAGCAGATGCAGAAAATGCGCTACTCATTTGTGACATCTGGTGCTCTGAGACATGGAGAGGCAGTGCTGCTGTCTGGTGAGATGGCAGACGCCGAAAAGGCGCTTCTCATTTCTGACTTCTAGGACTCTGAGACGTGCTGGCAGAGCACTTAGTGACACGAGGGCACTGATGCGCTGGTGGACAGTGCTGCTGTCAGGCTTGTTGACAGGCGTGCCAAGGCACTATACAGTGTTGGTATCTGATGTACTGGGAGACATAGCCGAGCAGTACCGTCTCTTGTGGGGTGGGAGACGTGGGCTGTGCTGTGAAACGTGCTGCTGTGGGTACATGCTGGTATTCTGTGCTGGTCTCTGCTGTTAGGCAGCACGTGCTATTGAAATGTGCCGAGGAAGCGATCCCCGGCTGTGCAGAACGCTCTGTGATGCATAGTTAGATCGTGCTACTGCTGCTCTACTGATGAAGGTAGTGCTGCTTGTGGACCGAGGGAAGCCGGGGCTGCGTGGCGCCTGCGGACATAGCCGAGCAGTACCGTCTCTTGTGGGGTGGGAGACGTGGGCTGTGCTGTGAAACGTGCTGCTGTGGGTACATGCTGGTATTCTGTGCTGGTCTCTGCTGTTAGGCAGCACGTGCTATTGAAATGTGCCGAGGAAGCGATCCCCGGCTGTGCAGAACGCTTTGTGATGCATAGTTAGATCGTGCTACTGCTGCTCTACTGATGAAGGTAGTGCTGCTTGTGGACCGAGGGAAGCCGGGGCTGCGTGGCGCCTGCGGACATAGCCGAGCAGTACCGTCTCTTGTGGGGTGGGAGACGTGGGCTGTGCTGTGAAACGTGCTGCTGTGGGTACATGCTGGTATTCTGTGCTGGTCTCTGCTGTTAGGCAGCACGTGCTATTGAAATGTGCCGAGGAAGCGATCCCCGGCTGTGCAGAATGCTCTGTGATGCATAATTAGATTGTGCTACTGCTGCTCTACTGATGAAGGTAGTGCTGCTTGTGGACCGAGGGAAGCCGGGGCTGCGTGGCGCCTGCGGACATAGCCGAGCAGTACCGTATCTTGTGGGGTGGGAGACGTGGGCTGTGCTGTGAAACGTGCTGCTGTGGGTACATGCTGGTATTCTGTGCTGGTCTCTGCTGTTAGGCAGCACGTGCTATTGAAATGTGCCGAGGAAGCGATCCCCGGCTGTGCAGAATGCTCTGCGATGCATAGTTAGATCGTGCTACTGCTGCTCTACTGATGAAGGTAGTGCTGCTTGTCGAACGAGGGAAGCCGTGGCTGCGTGGCGCCTGTGGGCTTGCTTGGCAGAAGACGGCCTTTGTTACCTCGTGTATCCCGGTGTGCTAAGTAATGGGAAGCCGGATGGGGGCGGGAGAGCCTGGTGGGGGGGGGGGGCAGGAATGCGAGCGAGGGGAGGAGAATGGAGGGGGAGGCAAGACAGAGGCAAGGACAAGGAGTGTGGCAAATGGCCGGAGGGAAGCCGGATGGGGGCGGGAGAGCCTGGTGGGGGGGCGGGAATGCGAGCGAGGGGAGGAGAATGGAGGGGGAGGCAAGACAGAGGCAAGGAGTGTGGCAAATGGCCGGAGGGAAGCCGGATGGGGGCGGGAGAGCCTGGTGGGGGGGGTCGGGAATGCGAGCGAGGGGAGGAGAATGGAGGGGGAGGCAAGACAGAGGCAAGGAGTGTGGCAAATGGTCGGAGGGAAGCCGGATGGGGGCGGGAGAAGTGATCGCAGTGGCTGGCACTGACTTTTTGCCTAATAATTTGCTCAGGGTTGATACACAACTTTTACTGGTATCAGTATTTTAAAACCCTTTATGACCTATTTGCTTTACCAATTCAAATGCCGAGGAAAGAAAAAGGCACGACGAGGCGATCGCTGCTGGCACTCAAGTCATTTCCCATACATAGGACATGTAGAGATGCTCGGGCGGGGGGAGCCAAGTAGGAGCGGGCTGGGGTGCTGCGTGGGGCAATCGACGGGGATCGGGCGAGAGGCGAGGGAGCAGTAATGGTGCGGGGAAAGCAAAGGATTTGTTTGGGAGGACGGATGTGGAAACAACACAGAGCGCACAGATGGAGGAAGGGGCTGTTCACGGAGGCAACTGCACCACTGAGAGATGGAAAACATTCATTCTCATGGGGTTTAGTTGTTTACTATATTTGAGCGTTGGAAGAATGCGAGTGAGCCACTCAGAAGGATGGTAAAGAGGCTGTGCTCCAGGATAGGGACAAACACCGAGCGAGCAAGGCAACCCCTTGAATAAGAAGCAAGCAAATGAGCGTGACACTGACGCCAAACAAGGGATAGAAATGGGGGAGCTCTACACCTACTGTGAGTTCTTGGTACACCGCCTCCTTTGCTTTACTTTCAAAAATTGCCCTGATTCTGTCAACACAAAGAAACTTTGGCACAGTCTGCCTGCGTCTCTCGCCATCCTTTCTGCGCCAGCGGGAAATTCCAGTTCAACAGTTAAAAATAGCGCGGGATCATGTTGCAGTGTAGAAGTGCCTGGAGACTGGCTTGTTTAAATAAGAAAAATGATTGAAATTATTGGAGAACATTCAACACCAACAATGAGCTCTATGGGGCCGGATGGGGGCGGGAGAGCCTGGTGGGGGGGGCGGGAATGCGAGGGAGGAGAAGTGTGGCAGGCGGAATGCCTGTGTGCGAAAGCGCTTGGAGAGAGGCCGGATGGGGGCGGGAGAAACTGAAAGTACGAGTAGGAGGGAGGGAGGGAGGCTGATGCGTGCGATGCGCTTGGAGAGAGGCCGGATGGGGGCGGGAGAAACTGAAAGTACGAGTAGGAGGGAGGGAGGGAGGCTGATGCGCGTGCTTGTTTGGTCACGTGATTTACGTGAACTTAATGAAAACGGCAGCGCAAGAAGCCCTTGGTTTCACGAGCGTTTTGAGGACATGAATTCTCGCTCCGCTCAATGCGCTTGCGCGCATTGACAGGTCGCGAGACCTAAAAAAGCTCTCAGGACCTGATATTGATTACAAAAATGCAAATGAGAATTCAATAGGTTGTGGATTCCACTGCTGAGGGAATTAAAAAAAAAAACTAGAGTCATCTGTGGGAAGAATGATGGCTGCTGTCTAACTCCACCTGTAAGATTGAGCAGACATCCCAACACGGACAGCAGATAACAAATGGGTTGCAGTACTTAGAGTTCATTGTCCCACACCTTGTTGTTTGGTTGATCCATATCACTTTCAAGAAGTCGTTTTGGCTCAAGACCGTAAATAGTCACAGTCTCCTGTATCCAGTATTGAGTTAAAATTCACATCCCTAACATGGTTCTGTACGCTGTCTATTTGCACAATCTGGCCACAATGGCTTCAACTGCCAAAGAATACATCCATGCTTGATTTCTGTGATTCTAACATTCCTAGCAGAGTCCTGTCTCTGATGTTCCTGGTTTAATCTGAAAAATATCTAAGGATAACTTGGTTTATATCATGCCCTGAGGTTAAAAATGACAAACCCAATACACCTCTCAAAGAGAATCCAATAGAGACAAATTTATGGCAATACAGCCTTTTGTTCGTTATCAAAAGAAAACAGCTTTGTTGATTTTCCTTTGTGCCTATGTCCTGTGCTTGCTAACATGCTGAACATGGTGATTCTGATACTGAGTTACTTGCTTTCTCCATGGCACTGAAGTCAGGCACATTGTGGACATACATGGCATCAAGAAAGTCACATATATTCCAATTTCTACATAAAAATACATCTTTTATATCACAATCAGACTTTTCAAACGTGCACATTGAATATTATCCTGTATTATCGATCCACGTTTGGTGAGATTTTACTGAGACATAGCCCAAATATTATTCTTGGTAGAGACATTTGAAATACCTTACACCACGGTTGTTAAAGATTTGAGGAGATATTAATATTCTGAACTTCAAAACCCCTTATTTGGTCATCAACATTCTCCTCCTCGGTGAGGGGTATTACAGATCAACTCAATGTGAAATACAGACCAAATATGTTAACAGTATACACAAACTTTCTTTTGACACACATTTATTAAACAATTAGGGATCAGCAACCTCTGGGATTGGGTCTGAAAAGAATGCATTGACACAGACTAGGGCAGGAAAACTGGGATATGTCCACTTGGACAGGGAGACAATGGAACACAAGACACACTGAACTGACAGAAATGGCTGGAGGTTGCATGACCCAACACCTCCACTGAAGACTTGCCTTGGAGAATGTCAACAGATTGTGGTGTGCAAACCACAGCTCTGAGTCCATGTAAGTAGGACTGCTGCACTATGCAAAAACTGCATAACTTAATTAGATTGAGTTGCTAATTATGAAAGTGCTTTAACACACGTATAATAGCTTGATGGTACCTTGCGATTGTCATCCTCAAGCACGTGACGGACAGCATCCAGATAAAAGGCACCTTCTGAATCTATTAAATAAAGCCATACACCAAATGTTCATAACACATAGATATCGACTTTGTCTATTAAGATCAAGATTAATACATAAGTAGTGAAGTTTCCACTATAAACTGTGATTACCACCCTGAGGGTCCTGTCTTTCAGTTTTTGTTTGTGAGTCTGTGACTGTGAGCCCCATGGGGCTATCAATGCCTTCCTGTTTCGCCGTGCATGTCTGTGTCATCATGTACCACTGAGCGTGTTTGTGTCGATCTGCTCCATATTTTATTTCCCTTTTTGTTCCTGTCCAGTGTCTATGTCAGGATCGGTTTTCACAGTGTCCCAGTCCAATTAATGGCTCTTAATGGGAACAATTAACAGAAAAGAAAACAGTGGCACTCCTTTATTTCTTCACCATGATTCACATAATTGAAGTTGATGTAAGCAAGACTTTATTCGTAAATTGCAGTGCTCTACCAGGAAAAGGTGGCAGTTAATGTAGCTGAAGAATATAAAATTGAAGTATTTTGCTTATAGCTGCACCATGTTGGACAAGTAAGGGAGTAAGTTGGGAATACAACTTAGGGCTCCAGATTCTATGACAAGCATTATATCCCTATACCTATTTTCCCTACCTAAATCACACACTGCCACCCACCCACTGACAGTCTTACCAGTTTCCGAAAGGAGCTTGCAGAGCAGCTGTAATGTTGAAGCACGGGACTCTGCACCTATCTGCATCAAGCTACTTTCAAAATATTTATGGACCTCACTAGAGTGAGAATGGGCTGCAAGAGTAAAGTGAAAAGAAAAAACAGACATAATTGAAAAATAACACAACATAAAATTATGCAAGAAGGAACTCAACGCCGGGGAGCAGCCTTTCAAGGCCATTCTTCAACGCATGTCCAGGAGGTATGTTATCAATGGTCTGCAACATTTAATGATGATCTTACGAGCACATGGTACTCATGTGACTACTATAGCTGTATATAGTAAACTGGGCACCATATTCCAGTAGCAAGCCAACCAATGTACTGGGGGGGGAGATAAATACTGAAGCAATAGTAGCTTTTAAGACGATCAAGGTACGTGCAGGGCAGTGTACAGAAATTAATGTTACAGAGGACCTGATCCCTAGTAAATGCCAATATATCCTTGCAGTATCACAAATGTATACATACATACATTTATGCCCAACTCACCCAGTGACAGGATAATAGCCGTGGACAACTTGAGTGGCTCTTCTGTTTCATCAGAAACCCCACTTGAGGGTGTGCAGATCTGCCAATAACAAAGCCATAATAAATAATAATGGAAGCTAGGCTATCTGAAAGCCAATCCCATACATCCAGACAGCAAATAACTTCCAGTGGGGGAATGACAGCATAGGAGTTTGTCAGGACTTGTGGGGCCATGATCCATACCATGCTACAGTAAAATTAATTGTGTGGAATACAGCATATTCAGGGTGCCCGATATTGGTTAAGTGAAAATTCTCAGTTACCACTCTAAGATGGATGCCTTAGTTTCCTACGGTTTTTGGATAGTTTGTAGACTCAAAAGTCTGGCGAGATTGCAGAAGGTAGTGGTACTTAATGCTTTTAAAAAAGCTGGCACTAGTGGCGGCTATTCAACGTAATCAAGACGAAGGCTGTTGTTACACTTCATCTTGGTTTATCTCTGGGGTCGGTAAAGCTGTTCCCTTTTTGCGTCCTACGGTGTCTGGCCAGCATAGTGGGCTGCATGCTTTTCAGAGCAGGCCTTTTTTGCTTCACCTTTTGCCCATTTTGCGTCCCAGGTCTCTAGTCAGCAGAGTGGGGAGCGAGTGTTTCTGTCGGTGGCTTCATTAGGGCCTTTTTCTGTTCTCACCGCCACTTGCTGTTTCTGCTGTACCACTTCATTTTTTTTTCTTTACCGGCATTCAGTTCTCGCACTTTGGTCCTCATCAGAGATGCTTGTCTTTTGTTTCCCATTCATTCCAGATTCCAAGTGCCAGCATTGCTATTTGGAATTTCATGCTTATGGCCGTCAAGTTGTGCACCTGTTTTCAGAGGGCCTTCTTATATGTGGACTGGGGTCTTGAATGCTTCAAGTTTGGATTGTAAGGATATTCCAGAATTGTTGTGTATTTGGATTATTTGAACTAAATTGTGGGGTCGTTTCTGCACATATTGACTTTAGGAATCTTAGCGGGATAAATACTGAATTTCCTTTGATTGATGGCATTAATCAAATGTATATGATATAGCCTTATTATTATTAAATATATAGATTTAAGATTGGGTGTACTGTTGTTGGGAATGTCATGAAGAGTCCAGTATATGTTATATAGTAAAGTCTAACTGGACCATTGAACCTCCGAAATAAGCTTTGTTAGTATTATGTATCTGTTGTAAACCATTGTTATTGGGTACCGCTTTTTTCTTTCACGTCTCCATCCTTGGTGTTCCCCCTGGGTCCCTTCCCTTTCCCTGTCACTCTGTTCCTCTGTTACCTATTATCAGAGCCAGAGCTGCCGGGAGGCAGACTTATGGGTGGTTCTTGCAGAGGAGCTCTCAACACTGGCAGATTTATATCCATTGTCTTCTTTCTTTGCATGCTAGAAGCAAATTGGTTCATATAGGATTTTTATGGATTATAATTTAATATTTTATGCAAGAGAGTTCCCAAATGTTGCCCTTTAAAAACAATCCTACTATAAATTGGATTAAGGTAGAAACTTTATTTGTTACAATATGTTACACAGGAAAGGTCTGTCGCCTCCCACTGAAATACTTTGTTTGTCCTCATGTATATACTTACTAGGTGATGCAGGACAGCAAGCACGGTTGGCACAGTTCCATTCAGCGCTCTGCAACTCTTAGTAACAGCTGCCTTGATGCATAACTCAAGGGTCTGCAAGGAGATAAGAAAATTGAGATGAGGCCAAAGGGCAGTTCGTGCAAATGATGATGGTCAGTGGTGAAATACAAACTTCAAAGTGTAAATTCTGTCTGAATGCAAGAGTGAGTTGGTGTGCGAATGAGCTCTCTTGTATACTAATTCTAAATACGTATGACCACAAGTAGATTTTGATAGATGACCGTGCTTATGTCTAATTTTTTCTTTCCTGGTTGCTCTGTTTTCTTGACTCACAGTGCCTTAAGATCTCTCAGATCCACATAGTGATTTCTGTAGAGGTTATCTGTTGGAGTCAGATGTTGGATTTTAGTCCATCAAGGAACCAGAAGAGAACATGTTCAGCATTTAACAGGGGCATGCCATAACAGATGTAGACTAGACTCACTTGTCATCGTAGGCCCTGTATTCTTAGCCACTGTTGATGATGGCCCTTGCCTTGGTTGTCCTAGTTCTCTTGGTGGTTCTAGTTCTCTTGGTTGTCTGATACTCCTTCTTCTTATGGCACTGTCTAGATCCTCTTGGCCATCTTAGTCGCTTCCTTCCTGGCCTTGGTCTTCCTGCTCTTGGTCTTCCTGCTGGTCTTGGTCTTAATGGTACCCATCAGTTTTGTTGATCTCTCTTTCCTTTTCAAATCATCATTCTGCCTTTGCTTTTCCTGTCCCTAGTTCTCCTGATGCGTGTCCCTTTGTGATTCCCTTGATAGTTGTGTCCTCTTGGTGGACCTGGTAATCCTAGTGCTCCTGGACTTCCTGGTTGCCCTAGTCCCTCTACTCCTCTTGGTCATTCTCCTCTTCCTGGTCTTCCACCTATAGGTTTTCCTCTTCATGCTCCTGGTTTACCAGGTCTTCCTTTTCATAGTTCTCCGAATCTTCGTATTGATTTTCATGTTCTCCTTTTTCTAGGTCTCTTCCTCCTGATCATCCTCTTATTCTTCCTTCCCTTCTGTCAACTCATATTTTCCTCAAAATCATCCTCCTGGTCTTCATCTACATATTCTTGGTCCTGGTCTTCTAGGTATTGGTCATTGGCCATAAGTAGCCCTTATCCTCCTGAGATCCTACTTCTGTTAAAAGGATTATCTTTACCATGGTGCTTATTGCTGTGTCCCTCCTAATTGTTCTTCTGGTGCTCTTGCCCTGGTGTTCTTCAATCTTTTAATTCTTCGGGTCCCAGTCCTGCTGGTCCTCATGATCTTCATTGTCCTTATGCTCATGGTCCAGCTAATCTTGGTCATCCTCTTCCAAGGTCCTCTGGATCCTCTGGTGCTGTTACTCCTAGCAATCCTGGTGTTGGCCCTCAGGTTTTTCATGGTGGTCATGGTGGTGGCTGCTGTTCTGGACCTCCTAGCCTCCGCTTTCTCTTCATGGTCTTCTTCCTCTTACTGGTCTCCCTCCTCCTGGTTTTCCTCCTCATTTTCCTAGTCCTCTTAGATCCTTTTCCTATTCTTCCTGGTCTTGATCCTCTTGGTTTTCCTAGCTCTTGGACATGGTATTGGTCCCCTGTTGGTTCAAGTTTTCCAAATCCTTCTGGTGGTCCTGGAGTTTCTAAACTTCTTGGCTGTCCTGGACCCCCACCTCCCCTTCTACGCATCCTCATGGCCATCTTCCTCCACCTCATTCTGTGTAGGGTCTTCACAGTGGTGTAGGTTCTCCGTGTTTACCTGCCCATCTTCTTCCTTCTTGTCCTGGTGGTACTAGTCCTCCTGATGACCCTCCCTTTCCACTTGCACATCCTTCTTCTCCATTCCATTCCCTTCCAAAGTAGCTTTATTCGAAGTATACTCATAAAAGCACAAAACAAACAACATTTAGATACAGTTAAAAATGCCTTGGCTGGATAGTTAAAAATGTTTGATAAAACATAGATCTCAGAGCAAATGGACGAGATAAAAGTTACACCCAGTTAAAATAATCAATCACATTCAGTGGCCAGGCAAGGGAAGTTAAAATTAATGCTCACCAAAGAATTACCCAGATTTAGGTTTCAGCCTTATAGCCCACGCCCATCCTAGGTATTTGGCTACTGCTATTGTGATAAATGGTAAAGTGCTGGTGCGCAGAAGCCTTTCCGCTTCGGCGCTCCTAAATGTGCAAAGTAGTTTGCACACGGGAGCCAGCCAAACTCACCTAGGGAGTGCATAGGCGGGACAGGCAAAAAGCAGGTTAGCAACTGTTTCGCTATGACTACCACAGGCAGGACAGATGTTATCACTTGTGGGAGTCCACCTGGACATAAGGGACTTTAAAGGTAAGGACCCTGCCCTGAGTTGGAAGTAAAGCCTCCTATCTCTCGGCCTGGTGATATTATCCCAATAGGATTCTAATCTGGGTGTGCATTTTGTTTCTAAGAAGATTCCCACCATAGAAGATGAGTCAGAGTTACTCCAAGCATTAAAAGCAGCCCACTCCCAATACTTCTCTTTTAGGGTGTTTTCAGAGGGAAAAGAAGCCTCTAATGGGTTCTCCCATCGCATTCTCATTCCCAGGCCAATCAGGCTATTCCTAACACCTCTTAACCAACCGATTTTGTGGAAGGCATCAGATTTTATTACATCCAGAAAACCTGAGGCGTATGATGAGAGTTCAGGTGTCGTTCACAACCTGCGCCAATATAAAATTGGCGACATCAATAATAGCTTTTCTACCCAAATCATATCTAAGTGGCTTAAGAGGGGTGCTTTGTGGGAGATTGGTAATGCTACGGAGGAACTTATTTTCAGAAAGAGTTAAAGGAGCTGCTTTCTCAAACCCCCATAATTCGGCGCCATAAAGCGCGGAGCTAACAGCTTTAGATTCATAAACTTGGAGGACTGGTCTAATTGGTTTTGTTAGAGACCTTTTATGCTCCAGACTTAAAGCTCCCGTAACTTGTCGATGTTTCAGGGCTGCTAAATCTTTATGGCAGTCCCACTTGAGGTTCTTCTCTAACTGTATACCCAAATAGGTAAAAGCCCTGACCTGTTCAAGTGGTTGTTTATTCATAAAAACCCTCCCCTTAAAACTTCGATGCGGATTAAAAGCCATTAATTTCATTTTTGACAAATTAACTTCCAGGCCTCGAGCAGCACAAAAATCTTCAAAAATTGATAGAGCTCGCTGGAGGCCATTAGGAGTCTTGCAAATAATTAATGTGTCATCTGCAAACATTAAAATCGGAATTTTTACACCTGCTAGAGAAGGGGCATCTGTATTCACTGGCAACAAACGGTCCACTATTCCATTAATATACAAAGAGAATAACTTTGGTGCCATCGCACAGCCTTGCCGTACCCCTCATTCAACCGGAAACTGGGTGGTGACCCTACCCTGCCCTCCCCAGCAGATTCTAGCATGATTGCCCTCGTGTAGCCTCATTACGAAGGCTAGGATGTCGTCCGAAAGGCCTAATTCCCTCAATGTCACCCATAACCGGGAACGGGGGACAAGGTCAAAAGCTGAACGTAGATCAACAAAAGTAGCATAAAGGCTGCCCTTGCCCAATGTCACAGTCTTCCACTATAAAAGAATAAAATGAATGACTTGATCAATGGTGCTAGTGTATTTACGGAAACCCTCTTGGAAAGGGGACAATATACTATTCTCTTCAATCCAGTCTAAGATATTGTTTAGGATCAACCTCCCAACTACCTTCTGAATCGTATCTATCAAGCTGATAGGTCTGTAATTCCCCGGTTGAGTTTTATCTCCTTTTTTATATACTGGAATTATCACGGCCCCTTTCCAGGAAACCGGGATCGGGCACCCTGGGCTGTTGCATTTGCCATCAACAAGATGTATCTACCCCATCGTATTTTGTCGTAGAGGAACACATCCGCAGGGACACCATCGGGTCCTGGCGCTCTACCTCCAGCAACTGCACGAAGAGCTGCTCAAACTTCTTTGTCATTAAAAGCCTCATCAGTATAAAAAACATAACTAACTTCTTCCATTTGATCATCTAAAGGGTTACCCGCATATTGGGGCCTAAAGTAATTAACCCATCCTTCATGAGGGACATGACTTGGGGGCTGATCAGGTTGACCCCCTCTGCCTCACTTAATGATATTCCAGAATAATTTGGTATTATTCGACAAACTAGCTTCTTTTAGGTCCTGCCATCTAAGCTCATCCCATAGGCACTTGGCTTTATGGATAGCTTTTTTGTATTCATATCTTGCAGCACGGACAGTACCCATTTCCCCAACCCTGATAGCATTGCCAAGGGCAATTCTTGCTTGCATACATTCATTGTTATACCACCGAAAGGGTTTGGAGTCAGCTAGTTTCTGGCTTCTATGGCGCTTAATAAAGTGGCTACTTGTACTTCTTCTCCTCTTTGGCCTCCTGGTTCTGGTCCTTCTGGTCTACTTCATTCTACTTATTCGCCTGGTTTTACTGATCCTCCTCTTTGTCTTGGGCATTCTGGGCCTTATGTCCTTGGGGTCTCAGTCATCCTGGTCGACTGTGGTTTTTGGCTGCCTGATCCTCCAGGTTTTTCCCATGATCCTCCTGCTATTGCTTTCTCTTCATTATCTTGGAAATCCAGTTCCGTGTGTTCCTAATCCTGCTAGTGATCTTGGTCCTCCTCCTCCTCCTCCTCCTCCATTCAGTTGTACTGAACTTTTTGGAGAGTCTTGTTCCCTTGTCCGCCTCCTCTGTTTGACCTCCCTTTCACCCTCCTGTTTCTCCCTGTTCATCCTACAGGTCCTCTAGTTATCTGCCTGCTTCTCCAAGTGATCCACACTCCACTCATGTAGTCTCATCCAAAGTCAGCAAAATACACCCTCAAGCCAAAGGGCACACTTAGATGTAGCACGGGTGGATGAACACTATTGGAAATACATTTTCCCCTTTTTTCCTGTTAGACAGTAAAATACAGACATAATTGGGGTGCTCCTCTAAAACCTGGATCCATGTATGCGCCGCTACATCTGTTTCACCATTAACAGTTGTGGACCAGGATTGCTCAATGTCCCTCTTGCACCCCTGCACACTGTGAACCATGGGAGTACAGAGGAGCCTAAAAGGATAGTGTTTGCTTATGAGAATCAAAGGCAACGTGGAGGCAGGAGCTGCAACACAGAAGATGGGTGACGACTAAAAGCAGTTTTAGGAACACATTTAGCTACACAGATGCTAATGAGGAGAATGCTCACCTGCAATGAAGGCTTGTAAGACTCATTGGGGGAACAACCTCAAATTATGTATATGGTCAATATGCCATACAACAAAATTCTGTCATGTTTTTATGTTTGTAGCTGGTATTCAAATTTTTATTACAAGTGGAGACTGTCAAAAGAAGGACTTGTAAGGAAATTTGAACATCCTGTCCTTTTAACTGTAAGTGCTCAGACCTAGCAGAAACTGTTCCACTTAGAGCCTCAACATTAATCTACAATTCTCAAGCCTAAAAAAAAAATGTTCTGTGGAAATGAAAATTGGCAGATTGGAGACGGAATGATTCTAATAGTGTGTCCACCAAGGTCTACGTCACTCTTGCTTTTTCAGCTAATACAGTTCGCTAATATTTGTTTTCATAGCAACTAAAAGTAGTATTCTATAATTCCAACACATTATTGATTACCAACATGATACATTTCCAGTGCTCCTCTTAAGACTTCACTGTTTTACCTGTATGTTCGGTCACCAGGAGTGCAATGCAAAGTCATGGGGCTCCTTAGTGAAGGTCATTTGTAAATTTACTTGTATTTCTCAGGGTGTAAGCAGCCTCTCAGACTAGAGAATATGCAATGGCACACTGTTTGTTATAAGAGGTCACTAGGGCTTTAGTAAGCCCAAGTACTGCTTGGGACCTATGTCAGGGCTCTAGTGACTGAAGATCTGCTGTTTTGTTATGATTAACGCATCAAGATGGAGCGTCAGTATGCTCAATTTCACTTCCATAACCAATTTTATATACCCAATATCACAACAACAGTTGAAGCAAATTTCAGCACTGTTGACGTTTATTTAAATTCTAGCACAATTGCTTTGGTACACATTTCTCCTTTATTAATCCCGATTTCATATGTAACAAATACAAAAGTGCATTTTGCTTCTCTGGCTGCCTTCATGGATTGTGTACTAATCACAATTGAGCTGATTCAGTATTTGGAATTAATGTTGGAAAACTATATTCCCTATAATCCCTTCATCTCCCAAAACAATACACCAGCTCAAAACTGGAATAATTACCAGGCGTGAATGTGTCAAATAGTGGGGAATTACTGTCCGAATTGGTGTGGTGGTTCTATTTCTCAGGGGTACCTAAGGGGCAAACTTGAAATCATACATTTTTCCTACATCCCAAAATTTCTGATACCCACAACATTGGTACTGTCGGGAGCGGAATGCCAATATGTTGGCCCAATGTACACATGATGGAGGCCTGAACCATCTCACAACTCCACCTGTGGTGGAACTAACTCACCAATGGAATCCTGTAGTTCTGTATTAAACCCTCATTTCTCAATAATGTAGTGTTTCATTGCAGCTAATCTCTCATTATGGGATACAGTGTTCATTATGAGTGGATCATTTGGGATTGGTTGAAGTGGCAAGCATGGACAGCAAATAAAGGTCACACTCACGGTGAGCAAACGAAATGCCATATCAGCAGGCAGCTGGGGCTGGAGCCTTTCAACTTCATTGACCAACCAAGGAAGCTCCTTATCTAGTTGCTCCTCTGGCAGAATGGAGGCCAAATGTCCCAGAGTGGTGATGACCTGCCCCCAGACCTGTTAAGATAAATTACACCAGGTTTTCAGTTCCACACACTAGACATTAACTACTAAGAAACGATGAGCCACATGTGGAAGTAGAGGGTTCCCTGGAGAAGCAGCTGCACTTGACATCTGTTCACTAGGAAGTGATTCTGTCATGCAAAGGCAGTGGTTTGTTTCACTGGCAGAATATTCCAATAGACAACTGATTCTCTAAACTAGAAATATTATCCATGAATTGGTTTCGCTCTTGTCTTATTTGGATGAGGGTTCCCCACCCACTCTCTCTATTTTCTCCCTCTCCCCAGCTCTTTTTAAATATATTCCCCTGCCTCCTATTCATGGACAGGTTGTGGTAGACATAGAAAATACACTACAGCAGCTGCGATTTTATTAAATTGCCCTAGAATCTATTTCTGTCACTTTCTTTTTCAAAAATACTTATTACACTTACTGTTCCCTAATACTTAAGTATTATAGCATGGTTTAGCTTTGATTTTGTTTTATATATCTGACCTGATAGGAATTTGATACTTGGTCGGGTACAATAAAGATTTTTACACATTTTATTCAGCTACATAAATAGAGATCACAAGTCTGGGTCAAGAGAATGAATTTCATATTTTTTTGTATTTCATCAAATGAAGTATATATGCAAAGGCAGAGGAAGGGGCAGTCAATGTGTATGCATCAGTTATCTCATAAAACGTAACAGCTCTAAACATTCATCCACTGCACTCTGGGGCATATTATCAAGGGGGTTTATCTCCGCTTTTTTGGCTTTAAAAGCCAAGAAAGCGGAGATAAAATTATCTCCCTATTACCAAGCTGCCGCTAACACCAGTTAGCGACAGCTAATAGGAGATAGCGACCATCTTGGGCCCCGCTTTGCATGTCAGTGATATTTATCACTAATGACATGCAAAGTGGGCGTGCCAAGATGTTAGCGACTGGAAACAGTCGCTAACATCGCTATCTCCTATTACCAACTTTTGGAGATATTCGCGCTAAGCGCGATTATCTCCAAAAGCTAACACCTGCCCTGAGCAGTTCTTAGCCATGTTAACCAATGGGAGGTGGATAACATGGCTAAGAGCATTTGCTCGATAATGCATGAATATCGCTGACTTTTCAGCGATATTCATGCATTGCGGCCGTTTTTTATCGCATTTGCGATAAACCTTGCTAATAGCAAGGTTTATCTGCGATAAAAATCGCCGATTTGCGGCGATAATTTTTGTCTCTAAACAAGTTAGAGACAAAAATTATCTCTATTGGTTGGTAATATGCCCCTCTGTTCTTTCCCCACTTTACCAACTCACCTCCTGGAGACTGGGGATGGTTTCAAGAAGAAATACCTTACAGGTTGAGTAGGCTTCAAAGAAAAGTGTGACTAGAGGAGTGTCTACACTGGAAGCAAACTGGCCTGATAACATCTCAATGACTGCACAAAAATAAAAAAATTACAGTTAAGTTCAAAGGCTAAAGTGTTGCATTAATCTACACATGTACCACCTTGTCTGATAGTGCATAGGACATACTGAGCAAAAACAGTGCAATGCGTCTGCTGATAGGAAATGATTTTTAGCAGGTATTAGACCCAATTCACATAGGTATTCTCTGACTCTCATAGATACTGTAATGGTATCCATTTCGATCATGCATCCTATTGCACTTTTGAAGCATTCTAGACAATATATGCTAATAATTCCACATTACTGCAACTCATTGTATTGAACTAAAATGAAGGAAAGGCAGAATATGTGTCACTAGAGTACTTTTTACATTCAATTAGCAACAAAGCAATTTAGTTTGTACAGTTTTGTTGTTTATGAAATAAGAGTGGAGAAATCAGGTTTTGCACTAGTTATTACTGTATGACGATATTTGCCCTCTTGGCAAAATAAAAAAAAGTATGTAAAAATATAAAAGATGATGCATCCGAGCATTCCTTATCAGTAATTTTGTGAATCATTTTATGTGGTTAACAAAGAAGTGCTGGTTCAGATATCACCAGAGTAAAAAAGTAATGATTTTGCACTATTCTGCTAATCAGGCAGGAAGACACTACATTGGTTTTAATCTCACATCTAAATAAACACTGATTCATTCAATTTCCTACATTAAGCATAGCAAAACGTGTGAAATCACATTGCCCCTTTTTCTGTCCTAATATTAAAAATGTTTAGTTGGGAGCAAATCTTGCTTCCTGCATTCTCTATTTTCCAAGAGGCAAAAATGGTAAAAATATATTTACTCCATGATTTGCACCAGTCTAAAATCTTTACTTAACACGGTGACTAGTTTGCAATTGTGTGAGCTCTAGGTTGCAACAAGATGTCTGTGCCATTGAAGTGAACAATTACCTCTGGGAAATGATGTACAATTTCTACAGGTTTTAATGCTCCACTTCCTAGGGAGGTAAGTTCACAACATAAGGCCTGATTCAGGCGGTGGCAGATGGGTATCCCATCACAAACGTGATGGGATAGCCCGTCTCTCTTATTACACATACAATAGGATACAACTTGTCCACCAAACTCTAAATCGAGCCCTTAGTTTTTTATTACTGAAAAGAATAGGGTGTTTCCCGGAGGTGCACTATACAGATTAGAGATGTGTTCCAGTCATTACATGGCAAACTTGACACAGCAACTCAGCATGCCAGTTCAATTGGCAAATGTACTAGAAAGTAGTGGAGTTACACATTATGCAGACCAATGTTGCAATTGAGTTCTGATTTGTGCCACAAATGAAAGTTTAATGCAGATAAGTAATCAGTTGTTGAAAACAATGGGATGAATAGGAACTGTTATTCTCTGCACCAATCAGACATAAGAAATTGCATCTCTTTGCATGAAGGGTGCTCTCAGGAAATGTTACAAAAGTGAACTTAATAAAGGTGTCCTCTCCCCACACTCTCCCAACCATCAAACCGAACCCGACCGCTCCACCAGCGCAGGTGCACACCAAGGCTAAACCAATATTTCTGGTTGGTTGTAGAAGCAGTCTTCATTATAGGAAAGAACGTTCTGAGAATCAGATCTAGATATGGTTCCATTTCTGGTCCGGTAAGAGAAAATAGGATAAACAATATTAATTAAACTAAAGACTAATGCCAACTTAAGATGATGAGTGTGCTGCAAAGGTGGTGTTGGTCATGAAACATATTGTAAAAAAATCTTGATGCATGGCTTTGTATATTTTCCACCCAGCAGAACATAAAACGTAATGCAATAAGCGTTAAAGAACGTTTCACATTGTCTTTTCCCAGGATTCACTCGCACCTTTTTATGACGTGATGAAGGAGTTCGGCATTATAGCAGAGTTGCTGCATTTACAGAAATTCTAAATCCTTGTACAAATAAAGGCTTAATAGTTAAGTAGCTGGTTGGTGTAGAACTGTTTCAGTTTTTAACAGTTTTTCCTCAAGAGACATAATGAAACAAAACCTGTAAGGGATATCTGGTGCTGGTATGTGGTGCTAAAATGTGAATCTACAATGTAAAATTACTAAATTTCAACAAATCTAAAACAATATGTATCATTTGAACATAGTAACCAAAATAGCAGCAATGCATTTGCATCTTTCAAAAGTGGCTGTCAGTGGACCTGTATTTAAGATGCAACCATTCACTTCTAAGGCCTCTTGCTGGAGTTCCATATTTTGAAGCATTCTGATGGCATAAGCACGGAGATGCTTGTTTCTTTAATTAGCACTGTACAGAAAGTAATCATTTTAGAGCTTATTTGAATTACCATTATGACATGGGGTTGCAACACATAGTGGTGCTGTTATATTTCCTTCCAATTAATTGCCACTTCAAAAATTAATTGTTTTAACTATGCTGCCTGAAATGGCAAAAGCATGGGCATGGGACTCTATTCTGAATGCCACAATCAGTTTGAAATATATGTAGAAAATAACTTAAATATACCCTGTGGCTTCTTTCCACTTTCAATTTGCATTGTATATGCAATGCTAGTGATTGATCCATTCTCAATCACCACTGTAAAATGCATAAATTCACCATACTGTTATGGGTTTTGTACAAAATGTAGAAATACTTTAAACAAGCAATGGAGTAAGGGAACTGAAAGAACAATGGAGTAAGGGAACTGAAAGAACATGTTGCCGCATGCTTCAGAGCCCACTCTGTGTATTTGAGTGTTATGATGACATGAGCCATAGACAGATAAAACTATTTGCAGACAGACCTAAAATGAATGTAGAATCCGGTAGACTGCCATAGAGCACAGTGTTTGACAACAACATAGCATTTTTTCTAATTACCGTATTGAATTGTCATTTGATGAATAGCCCAAAACACAATCTCCTCTGGAATAGAAGGCACCGTAAACAGATTTACAATCTTAGAAGATATTGACTGTGGTATCCACTTGGTAAGATTAATTTGACACATTAAAGCCATCCTTTCAAGTTCAGGCGCATTCTCCTAAATATGCAGAAATAGGAAATATTGGTAATTTGAAACATTTGTGACGAACAAGAGGAGAAAAACAAATCCAAAACAAGTATTAAGTACCATGGATCAGGTATAGAGGGAATATTGTGAAACAGGAGATGCCTGAACAAATCAATAACGGCTTGATTATGAGTTTGGTGGATGGGATACGCCGTCACAAACGTGACGGATATCCCGTCCGCCATATTACATGTTCCATCCATAGGATATAATGGAATTGTAATACGGAGGTCGGGATATCCCTCACGTTTATTATGGAGTAGACCTGTCCTCCAAACTCCTAATCAGGCCCTAAGACTCAATTATCAGTAAGATAGAAGCGGAGCAAATAACAACAATGTAATCACTCCTTGAAATAGACCAAGTAGAACCAGCAGTTGCCAAAACAGATTGAAAATAAGGCTGTAGCCTGAGATTTCTTGACCCCTAGCAGCAAGAAAGTTTACAGGATAAAAATGGGTCATAATAAAATTATAAATATATTGGTACCCCAATGAATGAATAAATAAGTCCATCAAAATATCAGAAATTCTTGTCTTTTCTTAATTTCACATCAAAAAGGCTTTTCTTTTTTTTTATAAATGAATGTCTTTCTGCACTGCAGAGGTATCCAAAAGTGACTGATACCATTTAAGATGTGCACCACATGCATTGCTTGGTACAGGCTGAGAGGTGCGAGCTATTCGACCTAGTCGCTTTCTGTATTGGCATGGGGCATATATCATCAGAAATAATTAATTCTATTTGGCTATTCTCTAGACCTGGATTACCTTAGGATTTTCTACTTATAAAATATCAGTACTAGGGGTATGAGTTTGTGAAATATTTAACCTCTTTTCAACACAATACTGGCCTTAGAGACTGCAATATCTTTTTGAGCGGAACAAAAGGTAAACTGGCTTTAAAAACACTGAATGATTATATTTACAAATATTTTACCTATTTTAAGACTAACACAAATGTATTTTAAACACTCTAATTAGGATGGACTGTCTTAGATAAAAATACATGGAAATACATGATAAAGCACAATGTCAATAAATCAACAGTACTGTAATGGTATAATACATGAACTACATGCTAATAACAATGTGGTGTGTTACGAAATAGGTCTACAGTTGTTTCATCTCCTTGTATATCTTGATAAAAACATGACATTGCTAGTTAAGTCCTGAAGTCTCAGAGGCCAGAGAGGGTGCAACAGTGAAAGATGTGTGGCACTTCCAAGCTGCTGTTCTGTTTTGTACTGCCAGCATATCGGAACACATTTGGAGGTGGGTATATTACTTAACTTCATCTTCATGGGGATAACTGGGTTTCTGAGACTCTCCATAGCACCTCCCAAAGTGTGCCTCGGTAGGCGTGCTACCTTTGCACCGCTTCCCTTAGAGTTAGACATCTTCTGCGATCCAGTTTGCCTTTGCCAGTGCTTAGTAATTTGACAGAAAAACCTGGACAAAAGTGTTACCTCATTTGTATGGGCCCTAGCCTCCTAGCAAATGGTGTAATGCATCTTGACACAGTGTGGGGATGAAATGGGTGCAAGTACAATGCTTGTTACAAAAGGCCCAGCACATGCCTTGGCAGAATCTGCTGCAAAACAAACACCACCTACCTGCTGTGGTTTTTGCCAATCTAGTCCATGATTTTAAATGAGTGCAGCCCCGAACTCTCATCCCCTTTCTTACTCTCTCTTCTCTCAGTTTCTCACACACATAAATAACTACACACACAAACCAGTTCAGACATGCACACACATTTCTGTGTGCAAATCAGGTACTAAAATAGGCAATTCATTCTACAAAATACAAATCAAGATCTATGAGAGAGCTTTACCTTTGAATCTATTAGTTTGTTATATACAGATGGACTCTGTTTTGTGTTCTCATCCCTTGCCTACCTGTGGAATGTAAAGAAGAATCCGATTCTCGGTGTTACAATATTGCTACCTTTGTTAAGATATTTCAGAAGTTCTTTAGGAGTGAAAATATGGAATTTGGGGCCTGATTTTGTATTTGACAGGTAAAGCAGTGTCCTCCAGCACTGCGTCCGCCACCCCAATGGTATTTGAGTTGGTATGTTTCAAGCTGACCTCTTGCCCAGGGATCATCTCTGTACTTTGAAAGGAAAGGAACCACTGTCACAGCGGTTTCCATCAAGGTACAAAAGGTTTGGTGGATGGCCATTCTCGGTTTGACAGCCGTTCACCAACTTTTTAACTTTTTTTTCAGAAACCCATGAAGCGGCAGTTTCTTAAAAACAAAAGATTCATGACTTCCACACTCTGGGAGTTTTCTCCCAAGGTGTGGAGATCATTATTGTTTTTTCCTGTGATGGGCAAAAGAAAATGATTCTAGGCTTTGGTCGACTGAGCCTATCAAGAACGCCGATAGGATTACAGCGCCTAATGGATAGTTTTTCAGCCTTTATTAAAGCAAGGAAATTGGTGATTAACAAAGGGAAAACTGTAATAATGACCTGTGGGAAAAAAAGGAAGTGTCCAAATGTCTTTTTTATAGATAAAGAAAAAGTCCAACATGTGGACAAATTTTGTTATCTGGGAATTACCTTTGCAAATGACAGGAAATGGTCCAGCGAATTCACCAATATCCGGAATAAAATGGCCAAGAATGCCTATGGTGTTTATAGATTTGCCTCAAAAGTGGGGGAGAGGCGCACCTCAGACATGCTTAAAATTTATCAGGCTAGGTGTGTGTCTATCGCATTATATGGCGCAGGCATATGGGGCTATAGCCGGCATGACAGCTTACAAATTGAAGAAAATTTTTTTTTTTTAAAAGCTTCTGTGCCTACCTGTCTCAACCTCTAATGAATTAACCCACCAAGAGCTTAATATCCACTTTTTAGGTGATTTGTTATCCCTTAGGCCTTTGATGGTCTGGCGTTCCATCTGGCTCAGGGAAGAGAAGGCCTTTAACAGATCAGTTATTGAGGATTGCCTTTTAATGGACAAATTTTTAGCGATCCCATGGATTAAATATGTTGTTGTCTGTTTCTCGGAAATCTATGGTGGTAATATTGTTAATGACCCATCTGCAGTATCCAATATTACTAAGATTGAAATGAAAAATACCTTTCTTGGATTTGCAGACAGAAAGCGTAAATTAGCCTCTGGATCATTATCTACTGTACTGTTTTATAACTCATTTGTCACAGGAGAAGTGTTTCCATTGTATCTCCTGATGGTAACCAAACAATCACACAAGTTTGTACTCACAAGGTTGCGGTTCGGGATGGCACATTATTTAGTGGCTCATCCCCAGATTAAGAAACATCCGACAGGACCATGTATGTGTGACTCTACATCCACCCAAAGCACTCAGCACTTTCTTTTGTTTTGTGAACTGTACAGGGAACAGCGCACTATGTTTTTGAAACCTATGTTTAACAAATATGGTGCACGTACAGTTAAGGAAGCCATGGGTCTGATTTTAAATTTACAATCAGCAGATATTTGTTTTTATACTGCAATGTTTTTAAATAAGTGCATTTATTCCAGGAAAAATATGATCTTTTAATGTACCATATTTATGGATTTTTTAAACTTCTGTATTTTAATCTTTTTTTTTTTTAAACATGATGTATTTACTGTTTACCTTGTGCTTTCATGGTCATTCATTTGTACCGAATAAAAGCTTCATGAACTGAACTGATTCTAGGCTTTGGTCGACTGAGCCATCAAGAAATACACTGATTGAAAAGTTGTAGTCTGCCCACCTGTAAATAAGGCAGGTGGACAAAAGCTTGGAGGGCAGGGTACTCCATCATATTTGCAACGGTATAACCTGTACGCCAACCTCTAAATCAGGGGCCTAATGTTTGTTATAGTCTTATTAAAGGCTCTGCAAAATATATAAAGAGGTGAAACAATCATAGACCTGCGTTGAAATCCACCGGTTTCTCTCCTAGATATATATTGAGCATCATATTGTTACAAAGAAATATTTACTTTGATGAATGCTCATTTACTTTTTAATTGATCTATGTATTTACAGCTTTCTTTTGCCGTTAGTTGTGAAATAAACCTCTCTTTCTTTTACTGTCAATGTGCAGAAAAAATAGAGTGGATAACATTTGAGATGTTATGACTTTTTCCGTTTGACCAGATTAATGTTTTTCCAATGTATAAGGTGTGTTAGATGTATTCATAATTCAAAACCTCTGAACACAATATGCATAAAATGCAATTAATAGTTACAAAAATCACAACCAAGTATACCATTATTTTGCAATAGAATCAGAGATAAAACAGAACAGTTTTATTGTTGCATTTTTTATGGGTATCGGTGTGGGATGTTGTGTTTATGTTTGAGATAAGCTGTATAGAGTAAAGTTTGTGAGACTTATGATTTGGCGGGTATTGAGGGTGACAGTGGTGGTGCAGGAGTTGTTGGTCAGTATGTAGGTATAAATTATAGGATGTGTGATCTGGGGGTTAGAATTTACCACGAGGCAGTTGATTTATTTGAGGGTAACATAGGGAGGGCTCTGCGCTCAACCAGGAGTAACCTTGACTTCTGGGCCTCCCTGCCTTTGTCGGTTGCGGGGTGTGTGGCATTATTAAAAATGATAACCCTCCCCCATTTACTCTATTACTTTGTTACCCTGCCGATTTGGATACCTGGAAAGTGCTTTGCCCAATTCAACTCCATGGTTTCGAGCTTCCTGTGGGGAACGGGACGAAGAAGAGCGTCTCTGCCGACCATGATGCGCCCGTGTCGGGAGGGAGGCTTTGCAGTGCCGGATTTGAGGCTTACTACAATGCAGCCCAGTTCCAATGGCTCAGACAATGGCTGGCAGGGAAGCTGGGAATGGAGACAAACCAGAGAAGAAGGGACCTGGAGCTTCGTCACTTGAGGTGGATTTTGCTACCGTTCCCGATGCGGGAACGTGAGGTATCCAGGGATCTATGGGTCCTGAGGCAATGTTGGTATAGGGCTATACGACGCAATAAAGGGAGCCCGGCATATGCCCCTGAGATCCCGGTGTGGTTCTGTGAGGAGCTCCCCATGGAGGAGATTGACAGCGGCTACATGACTGGGAGGAATCGGAGATCTCCTCCATTGGAGATCTGTATGAAGATGGTGCGCTTTTACCATTTCAAGACCTCATGCAGAGGCACGAACTTCCTGCTCAGGACTTTCTCTTGCACATGGGCATAACAGCTGCTGTGCGCAAGCACTGGAAAAAAGGGTTAGAGAAACCACGGGTCTTCGTTCCCTGCCAGTATGTGGTCACCTCTGTAGGTAGGATCAAGGCGGTGACGTGCTTGTATCGGAGGTTGACACAGGGCTTGAGGACACCTCTGGAGGGACTGCGTATTAAGTGGGAAACTGACCTGGGAACACCTATAGAGGAGAAACCTTGGGAATTGTTAACGGAACGGGCCTGGAAATGTTCCCGAAACGCGAGATTCCAACTTATTCAATTTTATGTGTTTCATCTGGCGTATCTTACGCCTCACAAAACAAATGAGTTTTTGTGCTCCCACGCTACCTGCCCACGATGCAGACTGGAGGGTGCGGTATGCATACACATGTTTTGGGATTGTCCGCTGCTTCGGGGATTCTGGGGAGAGGTACTGGCCAAACTGACGGAGGTGACGGAGAGGGACCTGCAGAATACTCCAGGGGTGTGCCTGTTGCACTGGTTTCCCCACACTTCCCGCAACAAAACCACCAGTAAGTTCCTAGACCTGGGGTTAGTTCTAGCCAAGCGTGAAATCACTAGCCATTGGAAGGCGGCCACGGCCCCTAGCGTTGCGCGCTGGCTACGTGACTTTACTAAGTGGGCGGATTGCGAGGGGACGCTCCGCCTCCAATTAGCTCGGAGGACTGACAACGACAAATTCTGGGACTCGGAGAGAGCCTGGGTGGCGTTGGTGGATTTGCTCAAGAATCTGACTGAGGATGATGACTGACCTCACCGGCTATGGGTGCCCTCTTTATTATATGAGACTGCAACAACAGGTAGTGAGTTGAGAGAATGGGAGGAGCGAGCGTGGAAGTGGGAGTGTCCCTCCGGCGGAGATGTGGGCTACTGACATAGGACTAGGGTAGAGTATGCAGAACACATTATGAACATTACATGTGCGGCTAGGGAAAGCGACATGTCTGAGGGGAGGTAGGTGGTAGGGTTCGGGGGGGGTAGAGGGCGGGGAGTTTGAGTTGAAGAGGGGGGATTTTGTTTGTTTTTATCCGTGCTGAAACATAGAGGCTGACAGTGCCTGAATAGGCTAAGAGCAACACAATTTAGCCCTGTAGAACTGTGTCTCGGGGTTACTGGGATATAACTCTTGCTATTAGAAAGGCCTCACTCTATATGTGGAACAAATGGATGGACTAACACAGACTTGGCGGGGCGAGGCAAAATCTGGATGGGGATGCAATTATTGGTCAAGTGTTGCGAGACTAAGGTAATGAAGTTGCATGTATCAGTGAATTGTTTGTGCATTGCATGAAAACCTAATAAAATATGTTTTAAAAAAAAATAAAAAACTTATAGGATGTCTGGTGCAGGTGTTAATGTAGGGCACCGAAGGAGGAGGAATGTAGGTACAGAAGTAAGAGAGACTTAAAGAGTAGGAAGTGGCGTGTTTCCTATTGGTGGATTAAAAGCAATGGTCTCCAACTAATCAATCACATGTTAATAGTAGCTCGCAGACTGCCATTGAGTAGCTCACATATGATAATTGCCTGTCAACAAGCTTGAGAATATACAGGTGCCCACCTGATAACACAGCTATTTAAAACACAGCTCTCGTTCCTATGATTTACTCAAACGCTGACAGTGCTTGAGGATGCAGACTACCCTTTTCTGAAAATAATTTCTTCTTTTTCTACTTCTTTCTAGCCTCTTTTTACATGTCTTTCTGTTTTCCTTGCTTTTATGTCTCTCTTTCATTTCTCAATGTATTTTATTCTCCCTTTCTTGCTGTCCTCTTTCTTTATTTTTCCCTCTTTCCCGCTTCCCCCTATTTGTTTACACTATCTCTTTCCTTCCCTCCTTTGCTGTGCATTCTTTTTCAGTTCTCTTTCTTTTTTTCTTATTGGCTTAATATTCTTCTTGATATTTTTCTTTCTTTTTTTCTCATTTCAACATCTATTTTCAATTTTTCCTCCATTTTCCAGTTCTTTGTATCTTTCTTAATATTTCTTTCTTCTCTTTTTCAATCTTGTGTCTCTCAGTAATTCTTTCCTTTCTTCTTTCATTTTTTCTTTTTTCTCCAATTTCTGTTTTTCTCTTTTCTTCGTTTATTATTCTTTCTTCTACTCTTACTTATTTTTCCTCCTTCTCTCCTTCTTTTCTTTTGTCCTATCTCCATCTTTCTCAATGTTTTTCTTTCTCTGATTGTTTCCTTCTCTCCCTTCTTTTTTTCAGTCTTATCTGTTTTTTCTGCCTTCATCTTCCCTCCTCTGTTATTCTTTTTCTGTATTTCTCCTTTTGGTGTTATTACTTATTGTTCTGTTTCTTTCTTTTTCTCCTTTCTTCATCCACAAGGATCTTTTCTTAATTCCACCTCTGACCTGATCTTCTCCCTTCTTTTTTCTTCTACTTTTTTTTTCTTATTTTTTTCTTTCTTTCCTTCCATTGTTTTCTCGCTGTCTTTTTCTTTCTCTCACCTTCTTCTTTTATTCTTTCTCTGTTGTGCTCTTCATTCTTTCCCGTACTTCTTTTTTACCAGGCCTTCTTTCTTCCTGTATTTTCATTCATTCCTTTCCTAGTTTGTTTCTTTGTCTTTCATGTCTTCTTAATTGCTTTCTTCCTTCATTTCCTGCATTTGACTCTTTTCTCTGAGTATTTTGTCCTCGTTGTTTTTTTCCTTTATTTTTTTATTTCTTTTCCTATATTTCTCTTTCTTTCTTTCTTTCTTTCTTTCTTACGTTCTTTCTTTCTTTCTTTCTTCCTTTCTTTCTGTTTTTCTTTCCTGATTTCTTTATTTATTTTGTCATTCTTTCTTTTTGTTTTATTTATCTTCCTTTCTTATACTCGTCTCTCTTTCTCTCTATTTAGGTGTTTCAAGAGCAAAGGGACAACACTGATCCTCAGGGACCCCAATTGTAAACCTTTGCGTTACAGCTCCTGTTCTATTAATACTTTATGCTCCCTGTATCTGGAATGAAGAACTTAAGGGTACTCTAGGGGCAGTGTTTAAGTTATTTGGTCTCTATGTGCATTTATAAAATTCCTATATTAGACAGTAGCTCAGGGAAGGTTTGAGACTCCTGATTTAAAGAGTGTAATTGAACTCTAGGCTGTATGTGATGGGGAAAGAAGTATATGCTAGCTAGTTGTAACTGATGTCTTTTGTGATGCAGGAGTGTAGAACAGCAAACATTGGGATGTAGGTTTCATGTACGATGTAGGTAGTGAAGGTGTGGTATGGAAGTGCAGTGTAGATGCAGGTTATAGTTTAGCTGGTGGTGTCAGATTTCCCTACAAAAGTATGAGAGTGTCATGCTTACCCCAATGTGCATTGCATAATGATGTTCAGTACACTCATTTTCTACAGGCAGACTATTTAAGGCACACTATTTCTTTCTTCCTCAGGGCACTCCTTAATATCAATATAATAATTCATCACTATCAACTCTAAAGTACCACTACACCAAACTAAAGGACCTGGAATGATAAAAAAACATAACATTCAAACACTAGATAACAAAAAATTAACTGTTGTCTTTTGAGTGCTAACAGCAGAGAAACTCCTTACTAAAACTTTTAAAAGGGAATAATTGAATATTGCACCCACAATAGTATCAGAGATGGTAGTTGATCTTGACTCTTTCGGTATCGGCGATAAAGCCTTGTACTGGTTTTCATCCTTCCTCACTGACCGGACTTTCCAAATTTTTTCTAATACATCTACGTCTAATACTTATGTCTCCCCACATGGTGTGCCCCAGTGGTCTATTCTTAGTCCTCTTCTTTTTAATCTTTATGTTATTCCTTTGGCCCATATTGCTCACTGTTTTGGTCTGAATCTATTCACCTACGCTGATGATTCACAGATTGTGTTTTCCCTATCTCAAGCTGATCCTACCTCTCCTTCATCTTTGCAAGCGGGTCTTAGTGAAATTTCCCGTTGGATGAATCGCAATTTTCTTAAATTAAATAGCGATAAAACGGAGGTACTAGTCTTTGGTAACAAACCTGATCTTTGGAGCCCGAGACACTGGCCTTCGGCCATGGGTTCCTTACCCACTCCATCGGAACAAGTGCGCAATCTCGGGGTCATCATTGATAGGGATCTATCCATGAAAGACCAGGCCAACAAAGTGGCAGCCACCTGTTTTACCATCCTAAGGTGGCTGAGAAAAATCTTTTGGATTCTGCCCTCTGATACCCAGAGATCTGTTGTGACGGCCCTGGTGACTCCAGACTAGACTACGGGAACGTGCTTTACCTGGGGTCCACCAGGGCGGCCATACGCCGTCTCCAATTGGTTCAAAATGTTGCTGCACGGCTTCTCGGTGGTTGTCGAAAACGTGATCATATCACTGAGCGTCTAAAGGAGCTGCACTGGCTCAATCTTGACAACCGGGTAAAATTCAAGGCACCGTGTTTTATGCACAGGATCAAAATTGGAGTCGCCCCCTCTTATCTTCAGTCCCTTGTTAAACCTTATGTGCCTGCTCGTTCTCTTCGTTCTTCTTCCCAACACCTTTTTTGTATTCCTAAGTTTAGGTTCTCGAGAATGGGCGGTCGCTCTTTTGCCACCTTAGGACCCAAACTCTGGAATTGTCTTCCCTTAGACTTGCGAACGGAGAACTGTCACTTCCTCTTCCGTAAAGCCGTAAAGACCTGGCTTTTTGTCAAATAAATTTCTCCTTTGGATTGTATTTTGCTACCACTGTTTTCAGCTCCGGGAAACCCTTACGGGTAGCTGTCGCGCTATATAAAATTAATAAATAAATAAATAAATAAATAGTTAAAAAGATCAGCACATTGCATTTTACCCCTTCCTAAAGAATTCTTAATGGAAATACATGAGAAACCGGTGTGTACATAACAAAACTGTTTGGAACATGCCATATTTTATAGTTAATTACTTTTTTATCTGTGCAATGGTTTTAATTAACTATGCACTTTACAAATAAAACGGACTTACTTAAACGTACTTAGTTAATAAGGCCATTGTAAAAATAATGTGTATGGATACAGTGTTACGTTAAGTGTTTGCAGTTTAATTGAAATAGAAATACTATGGCTGAATTTCAAACTCCGTGAAATCAAATATAACTTCTTGCTGCAGACACAGCTGAACTAGCACCTAATCTATCATACAGGTCCATCTGACATAATTTTATGACACAGTTGCAGCTGGTGTCAATGCAGTACTGCACATAGAGTTTTTCTGCTCTGCCTTCAATGAACGGCCCCAAGTGCAAGGTCAACATGTGGCCATACATACTGGATTTTCATACGGTACATCAGCCTGTCTGAGCGCTACTGATTTTCCTGCTAACAGCCCTTATTTTATTAAAACTGTCATCCTTTGTCAAATTCTATTGAAGGTGTTGTACCTGAATAGCATGGTCAGAATATTTATTATTATTAGGACATGATATTTATGTCAAATGATCGACTATTTTTTAATTTTATTAGAATTCAATAGCAGCAAATTAAATAATACATAACTGAACACATACATCAAGACTTCCATCATTGCCCATTTTAAGCCCCAATCCTAACCAATGCCCTCGACATCAAGTTAACATGAGGTACAAACTATATGATACATAATAGACTTAATTACCCCGTCATATACTCCCTCACGGATGCACGTTGTTACGACGCGTGGTATTACCACGCGTACCGTTACAACGCGTATTTTAAAAAGCGCTGTAGGGGTGCGGACTTAGGAATAGTTTAATTTACTATTCCAACACCAGCCTATGTACAGTAGGGAAGGTTTTGGAATTGTAAATCTACTATTCCTTGTCCTTTAGCGCCCTCCAGCGCAAGTCGTGGTTACGACTTGCGTTCTAAAATACGCATTGTAACGGTACTGCGGGGGTAACATCCGCGTCGTAAAGGATGTTCCCCCTCCCTCACCACCCCCCAAATCATTAACCCTAATCTCCTTTTTCTATATCCTTTAACAGGATATAAACTGTATTCCATGTGGTACTCATTGAGAAACTTCTCAAAGGGCGGAGCCTCTTGCTGTAGCTAAAGTGAGGCATTTGCCAACTGAGCAACCACCGTGGCCATAAAAATAGGATAACGGTGTTCATATAGTAGCTGCCCCTGGTGGAAATCTTCCCCAATACCAAGCAACATCATAGACTGAGAAATTTTAACACAGTCCCCGGTTATTTCTGACAAAAACCTCTCTATAGATTCTATCAGAGTGTCCAATACCGCACATGCAAAAAACACGTGCACAATGTCTGCACTATCCTTTCCACAGCGGCAACACTTCCCACCATGCTGACCCCCCCACTTCATCATTTTAAGAGGGGTATGATACAAATTGAATAACATTTTATAATGATGACTTTTAAGGCTGGCTGCAGGAAAGATCCTCCCTGTCAAATCAATGGATTTTTCCAATGAGATTTCAGGGTTCCCCAACCATGTTCTCCATCTCATATTATATTTTTCTAGATCATCCGTTCTGCCCTCTAACAGTGTTTTATGAATTAGCTCGATGTTTCCCTGCTGTCTAATAGATTCTACAATGTTAAACTTCATAATGCAAATAGGGTGTTTTCCCAGAAAGTCCCTTACTTGTAAGTATTTAAAAAATTGAGTTGTGGGTAGATGGAATTTATCCGCCAACTCCGCAAATAAGTGTAATCTCCCATCATCATGATATAAGTCGCCAAATCAGGTAATCCCCTTCCTTCTCAAGCCTAAGGCCACCTGGTCCCAGAAGATCGGGGGCAGCACTCCTGTGGCATTAGTGGGGGTATACATGGAAAGTACTGGAATCTCGAAGCTTTTCTGTACAGTCTTCCAGACTTTAAACACAGCATTTAATACCTTGAAGTGCGTTCTTTTAAAATAACTACTGTCCACTCTTTTGAATAGACAATACTTGACCTTTAACCCTAGAATCATTTTATAAATTGAGGGTGCTTTGGCCAGATTACTAATCTCTTCTCCAGTACGTAAAATACGTGCATTAATCAAAATACAGGAAGAGTCATATATCGAGCAGCCCTACGGGGTTTCCAAGGAGCCCACATAAACTTAGTACAGAGAGATAGTAAATTTGTAAATATTGAATTTGTTTATAGGATACCTCCAGGGACACAGCCCTAAAAAAATACATAACTTGCGGTAAGACATTCATTTTCAGAACGTTAGCTCTGCCACTAATGACAGATGGAGATTCTCCTACCTTTCAAATGAGCATTTTACTCCCCAAATAATATCGCCCCAATTAACCTCAACAAGCTCTTTAACAGAGGTACGGATCTTAATACCCAGATAGATAGCTTCCTTAACACACCTAGCATCCCCATCCATTGCTTGACTTGTACACAAAATTTGAGTTTTAGCAGTATTAAGTTTATACCCAGAAAGTGCCCCAAAAGTCTGCGCCAGGGATTCTATTTCAGGTATAGCGAGACAGGGATTACAAGTAACAATCGCTATATCATTGGCATAAACCATTACAGAATACTATTCTTGTTGTACTTTACAAGGCAAAATCGTTCTACTTTGTTCTAGCATAAGAATAAAAGGGTTAATATACAGCGCAGATAAAAGTGGTGAACAAGGACAGCCTTGTCGTGTGCCTCTAGAAATCGCGATGGTCTCTGGGTGATCTCCCATTGAGCAAATTTTCCCTGAGGGGAGATGATAAAGGACGTTTAAAGCACATATATAGCCCTGCCCGAAACCCATGTGTTGCAGTCCCCATGAGAGGAAATGCCACAAAACCCGGTCGAGCGCCTTTTCGGCATTGAGTAAAATCAGGCCAAGTTCTCGAGATTCTACCTGTACGATATCTTGGAGAGTAATTACTCCAAGCACATGGTCTATGGTCGCTCTCCCAGGTATAAAGCTGTGTTGTTTTAACAATACTATTGATGGTATAATTTTTGCCACAGTGTGGCCAAGATTTTTGCATAGATTTTACCGTCGGCATTAAGAAGAGAGATTGGATGATAAGACCCCGGTAATTCAGATGGTTTCCACTTTTTCTTCAACACACAAATATTGGCCTCGGACCAGGTTCATGGAATCTCCCCTTTTTGTGAAGTTTGATAAACTTTAAGCATATAATTTTTTATCTCCTGAAAAAATATCTTAAATACTTCCAAGGGGGGGGTCTGTCTGGTCCCGCAGCTTTCCCTACTGCAAGAGAATTTATGGCCTGCTCTAATTCCCCCATCCTCATAGGTTCAACATCCGTTTGAGCCAATTGACCCCATAAAGTGGCAGAAAGTCCCATATCTGTCAGAGAAAGGCCCCCAGTATCGTTCTCTGTATATAATTCTGTATAAAAATGATGAAACACTATAAGAATTTCCTAGGGATCAGACAAAATAACCCCATCCGTTCTTTGTTCGTCCTCTTATATTTGCAATTTCTAGGCTAAACATCGGCCCGTGGCCTCGCCATACTCATAACACTCTTTTCTATATGTTTGATATTTTATGGCGCTCTCCTTGCTCCATTCTAGATTAATTTTGGCCTTACATCACGCTAGATTATTCTGAAGTGGTGTGGTGTTATATCCTGCAGCTAACCCGTTAACTAATTCCTCTTCGACAATCAAGCGCCAGGATGCCCTTGGGGCGACAGGACTGCGCTATATAAGTATACAAAATAAATAAATAAATCTTAAGCTCATCATAAAAAACCTGCAATGCCTGTTTCACTAATTTACATTTTAAATACCCAAGGCTCTGTGTTTCCCCTCTAAATCCAGCTTTGGATGTATCCCATACAGTCCCTCAGGAAGCGGAGTGTCTATTAATTTGCAAAAATTCCTTTATCCACACCTTCATGTGTTCAATACATTTTTCATCCATCAAATGCTTCCTGTCAAATGTAAACGTTCTCGGGGCTACACACCGAGCAAGTGCCGGGATTTCAACTACCACAAGTGCATGGTCCAAGGTCACCCTTGGGTATACACAGATTTGCAGCCCAGTAAACACTGATGTCGGTACAAAACAATAATCAAGACGTACAAGCCTGTTGTGGGGCTGTGAATAAAATGTATATCCTGGGTCTTGCCTATGCAAGCTGTTCCACACATCCAATAGCCCATGATCAGTTAGTAATTGAAATAGAGCCTTGATGACCCGGGGATTCCTACCTTTATAGTTTCGCCTCCAATTTTGAAAAACTTCAGAGGTCAAATTTATATTAAGATCCCCACACAAGAATAACAGAATGGGCCATGTAGCAAGCTCCCCATTCAAATATTCCAATATTGGGGCTTCATCAGGTTAGAGCCGTATATTGTACAGAGGGTAAATATAACCCCCCCTGTCCTACATTCCACAATGGCCCAAAATCAGCCGAAGCTCTCTGGAGACCCTCTGCCTTTCATTATAATTATTTAACCCGCACACATTCAGTGTGCATATTGGAAGGCCTAAATTTGCCATTCAAGGTTGCCATACCTACAGGCCTATACGCAAATCTTTTTAACCTTCTGTACTTTTCTTTGCTGCTATGAATCTTCCTTTTTCTTTTACTTTTACCCCCCACCCTCCTCCTTACCTACTCCACCACCCTCCCCCCCAACACCACCCCAACAGCACACCCCACAGCCCCACTACCTCGAGGCTTTAGGACTGTTAGTCCTAGCGGTGACATGCTCCCTACACCCAAAAGTCCCTCCCACACCCGTGAAGTCCTGTGTGACGGGGCGGGACTGGACCCTGACAACCCCGACGGAGAACTCGGTATCGATGGGTGTAAAGACTGGTGGTCAGCTGTTCCCCTTTCTGTTTCCACCAAACAGCCGAACTCTCCCTGGCCGGACAAATGGATGCGCGCAGACTCGGAAGTGATGTGGGGAGCTGAAGGGGAAATGGAACACGGCTCCTTTAACTATGCCGTCGAGGGAGACGAGACTCCACCCGCCCGCAACGTCACATCCTCAAAAGAGGGTGGAACCTGGAAATCGGCGGACAGTGTTTCCAGAGGCGGAGAAGACGGACGTAGCTGGAGACTGAGAGCGGAACCGGAGGACTGCGGAGAAGAACCCCTGACGAGCCCAGCTGTGGACTACAAGCCAGGAGGCCAACGACCCGGTGACTCGCCCCGCCACGTTCCAGCGGGAGGAGTGTGGCTTGCAAAGGTACGGGGAAAAGTGGCGGGCTGGGTAACTCGTAATGTGCCGTAGACGAGTGAGAGTGTTTCTAGCATAGCGTAGCCTCCTGTACCCTTTTCCCTCACGAGCACAAAGGCACGATAAGGTAAGCTAAGATACACTCCTTCACTTGGTGTCCCTCACTCCCTGGTCCCTTCCTATTTATGAGGGTCGTCAAACTGACTCCTTGTTCTCTCCTTTCTTTCCACGCACGCCTGGAGTTGAGGTCTTGGAGCCCCGACAACCTCAGAACATTTCCGGTCTGGAGAACGCTCAACCACTGCGTGGTAGAAGCCCCCTGGAACTTTCATCCTTCCCAAAAGGAGTCAGGACGGAGCCAGACGAATTTGCTCGGATAAGACAGACTAATAGACGGCGAAAAGCATATCTGAAAATAAAACCGTCTTTAAAAACTCTATTTAACGTGTCAGACTCACTCCCTCCCACCTCACCAGTAGCTGCCCCCTTACATCCCCCAACAATTGAACCTAACAAAATAACCATTAACCTACAGATCAATAGTCCACAGACAGTATGCATACTCATTCTCTTCCCCCATGACATAACCCGTTGCAACAGCTGGGGGGTATACAACTTCATAAACAAGAGTTATGCAAATAATTAAGCATAAGAGCACAAAAGGAAGCTGCAAATTTGATAATAATTCTATAAGCCTAATCCCTCCTTATCCTTCTTTGAGGGTTTGCAGAAACTCTTTCGCCAAAATTTCAGAGGTGAAAAACCTAGTATTCCCTTTATGGATGATTTTAAGTTTGGCTGGTTGTAGTAAGAAAGCTTGGGCCCCCTTAATTTGAAATGGTAGAATAAGCTGAGGTAATTGCAAGCGTTTCTCTACCGTCTGATGGCTGTAATCTGGCCTAACAAAAAATTCAACCCCCTTGCCAACTCTTTTCCTATCGGGACGGGCCAGATCGGAAACTGCTTCTCGTGCCAAAAAGTTGTTAAATTAAATCAGTATGGCCCTTGGTTTAGCCACTTCTGCCGACTGACCTGGCCGGGCCCGGACAGAAAAGGGAAAATGGTGAGCCCTCTGAATCCTCTGTCTGCCAGTCCCATTGAGTTCATTCTGGAAACGCCTCAGTAAACAATTCAATAATAAATTTACGAGGGTCCTGTCCTTCAACCCCCTCAGGAATTTGAAAGACTCGCAGATTGTTCCGCCGAGCTCTGTTCTCCAAATCAATAAGTTTCCATAGCATAACATCCTTCACTGCACGTAAAGTCTCATTCATCGTCTTTTGTGAAGCTAGTTTATCCTCCAAATACGAAATACAGGCTTCTGCCTCGGTAATTCTTGAGGTAAACTCTGAGCAAGTCTTGGCGATACGCCGTACTGAATTTTGTAATTTAGGACAGACATTCTGTGTCCTTTGGCTTTCTAATCGCGTTTCCTCCCTGTGAGTAATCACTGTTCGATATATAAGACTCAAGGATACCTCTTCTGATGGCTCTAGTGTTCTTCGCACCAAAGAGGGGTCAGATTTATCCGGGGTTCTAACCATTGACTTTTGCACCGGTAAAGAGGAATTGGCAAAGTAGCAAGACTCCTCTGTCAAAGCCCTTTTCTTCCGCATTGTCTGGGGGCTCCCCTCCAATGAATCCCTTTCCATATCCTCAGGGGGTGTAGTACTATGCTCACTCAGTTCATCCCAATGTTGAGCCATATGCGTTTTCCCATTTCTCATTATCTCCTCACTGGATATATCCGAATGATCTGATAATGACAAGAACTTATCCACAAGATCCACCAACTCCGCCTCCTTCGTTAGTGAATATAGACTGAGTGACTCTGTCCCATTAAGAGCCCCAGCCAAGCCAACCGAGCCATTTTCGCTTCTAACCACAATGTTATTATCATTACAAAGCTTCTGTTGTACAACTGGTTCAGTATCTTGGCAACTCAGTTCCAGGGGTTCACCCCACTGTTGTTCACTCCTGCAGGATTGCGCCCATCCTTTTTACCAGCTCCGTTAGCCAGATCCATATTGCTGCCAGATATTAAATTGTCCACGGCAACAGCGTCATACAGAGAAATCTGCTGAGCACCTGAACTCTCCTTCATGATGACCGGGGGAACCAACAACAGCTTCAACACCCAATGTTCCTAGGAGCTTGTCTGTTTGGGGATTCGGAACACCCTGGATCCCAGTTTTCCCACTATTCCCACCTTTGCCTTGTGAGAACATTTGCGGAATAGTGCATTTTGCGGGACTGACCATGCCCGTTGAGTTACCACGGGCACAGCTCTTGCCTTTATTTGTTTTACCATTGAGATTAGAGGCTTTCTTACGGCTCAGCGGCTCCGCGGTTTTTCCTACGGTTCTGGAGACAGTTCCAATGGCTGCCACTGTAGCAGCAGCGGTAGCACCATCAGCCAGGGCCTGGGCTTTCCCTCTAGCTCCTTTAGGCGGCATTATCGGTGTTCTGCGATATCCTGTTCTCGACTCTCCAGTAGTTTTGCCTGCAACAGTTGCTGCTTCTCGGCTCGGCGTCTACGCCCAGCCCCTTGCGGCTACAATGAATCCAAATCGGATTTTGCTGAGATAACCTGAACATGCCAATAGTACCAGGACTGAGCTTCGCACACCTCGGTAAGTGCTCAGACCCACTTTCACCCTCTCGTCCTCTCACTATCCACAGCACATCTTCTTCACAGGTGTAGGAGGACAGGAGCTACCAGCTCACACGACTGAGCTGGCGGCCGCCATCTTGCCTCTGTCAAATGATATTCTATATGTAATATTCTGATATATAGTTCTGTTGATTTCTACATTCCCACCCACTGTAAAACTAAGACAGTGTTCTCGTTATAAGAGCTGCTATATTTCTTGTAACTCCCATGATATCCCCAATCCAACAAAATCCTTTCTATTTCCTTTGGGTAACTGATTAGACTTTTTGATGTCAGTAATATCTTGTTTTTTTTGTGCCCCATTGCGTCTCCCATGCACTACTTCTGCCAGGCTCTCTACTCACATCCATTGTGGCGACAAGTTAATCATCCTGTGCAAAATCTTTCAGATACTTTGAGAGAGCCATCTGTATAACCCTGTTGACCATTCAATCGCAACACTGCTAGTTTCCATACCGGCTGCAGACCATGATGGAACTATCTGGAATACCAAAGTTCTGACTGAATGATCAGAAGTAATTCTGCTTTGCCCTGAAGGTTCTGAGGTTTTCCAAGACTGAATGAACGATCACCATCTGTCGGTGAGAACCTGTTGCTTACCGAGTCCGTCAAGATGCTATCCAGAGTGTCAGCAGTCACCAACATGTTGCTCATTGTCACCTCCTTTTGAGTGATGGTAGTATACATACAATGTACAATGGCTAGTTCCTGCTGGAGTGTTAACTGGAAGAAAAAGTACATTTCATACATGTGATTAACAGAGTCAATCAGGAACTTATTCACAAACTGCAAAATGCTTATCCCAAAACATTTGTCTGAAGACCTCTGCCTCCACCTCTCTTATCTTTACTACGAGATCTTTGCCCTACACATACAACTATAATTTTGTACTATCCGTGGGAGGGATGGGAGTGAGTGGCTGGAAAACAGGTAATAGTTATTACTAAATGGGAGAGCTTTAGGTAAAGGTAGATTGGGTATATATATTCATTAAAAACCAAAGGTTATAGGGAGGTTACAGTTAGGTTCAGATTTTCCACACTCAAAACCATAGAAATTCAGCAGTTATAGCTAGAGTTATCTCAAGTAACTATAACGTGTGCCTAAGGTAATTATAACTCAACCCCGCCATGAACTGTTATCTCATCAACAATTTGACAGCAAAAGTTGCACTGATATTATCAATAATATCAGAGAAGATGTCACGAGTGAAGTAAAATGTGAGGTGCATGGTGACCTTGCGAGTTATAGTTGCCCTAGGGCACAAGGTATAGTTACTCCCCATTAGTAACAGGGTCGGGCCATGGGGAATGGGGTCCCTAGGGCTTGAATCAGCCCGGGGAGGGGGTCTGCGTGCCCCCTCACCCTTCTTACCTTTATCTGTACCCCAGAAGATGGGGTCCGAGGCTGAAAACGGTAAGGGGCCTATGTGCTGCCCTCTCAATATTTTATAAAGCTGATCCCCGGGAAATGGGGACATCAGGGTTGGCTCATCCTTGGGAAGTGGGCCACGTACGCCCCTGACCTAGATGCCTATACAAAAATTAATGTGCCCTCAAGTAATACAACTGGTGCTATGTAAAGCGCTTTGATACCCGATTCGGGTCAAGTTCACGCTATATAAAACTCTGTAAAAAAACAAAACATGGGACCTTACCCGCCCAGGGAATTAAAGAAAACAAGCACAGGAGACTGTACTTGTTTATTTTTTTTTTGATTTGGCCACAGATCCTCTGGAAAATCAGAGAAAAATTTAATCTAAACATTTTTACCCAGACACGGTTACCTGGGGCCCCCCGCAACCAGTCCTAGGGGGTCAGAGTATTCCTACCCTGCCCCATTGCATTTTTTTCCTGTTTATTTTGTGAGTCGGGCCAAGTCCTGAGTCCCAAGATGTCTACCACTACTTTCTAGTAGAAGTGTTGGCAGCCAATCAGATCTCACTATGAGAACTGTCGTATCTGCAGACCCTCTGCGTCTCTATTTATACATATATATTTGTTTTACTTAAAAACTACTGAACAGATTTAAACCAAATCACGAGAGCATGCTTTCTGTCAAATTTGGTGTAATTCCATTCAGCAGTTCGGGCTATAGTCACGTTCAAAATTCCTATGGGAAATTACATGAGGAAAAGTTGTTTTGGGTCTCCTACCTAAGGGCAACTTCTAGTAGGTGATTTAAAAATATATGTAAATAAACAAACAAAGGATCCCTATACTCTCAGTCCTTCTTGCAATGGTTGTCTCTTGAGATTTCAAGCCATGCAGTGTCTCTGGACATTTTTTGTTGCTCAAGTGAATATGGAGAGTGGATAGATCTATAGATAGATCTATTATTCACTATAAAAACAAAGGGTACAGGAACGTTATAGTTAGGCTCAGATTCCACTTATACAAAATCTGATCTAACTATAACTTACGGGCCCGCAATGCACTGTTTATTACCTCACATATTACATCACTCATGACATGGTCAGTGACATCACTGAGGACATCACTAATGACATTATCCACAGAACTACTCACACACCCTCTCACACTCCTATATAACCTCTCATGCACCCCCTCACACACCCACACAATCACTCATAGACCCATACAAGTACTCACACAACCAATTACTCATCAATAAAGCCACTCACACACCCACTTATAGTGAAGATTCGTCAAACTACGCCAAAGATATAAACAAGTTACAAAACCCATTTCCTATGGAAACATGGTCCAATTGTCCAAACTATAACTACCTCCTGGCGTCCGCCAGTAGGTAACATGGCATACATCTATATATACATATTGTCAGCATACAAATATTTATTCGGCTATAATCACAACCGTACAAGAACATAAAATCATATGTTTATAAAATAGTAAAAACTAGTAGGCTTAACATTTGTTAAAGAAATACGAATGTGTCAACAGTAACAATACATTATATAATCTCATGCATCACATTAAGGTTAATCAGGCCTAGATTGTCTTGATCTCAAAGCAGCATGTAGAAAGCATGAAACAGCAAAAAGATAATGCTTATCATCAGAAGCTGCAGATACATAAGTGCCAGGTATCCTTGTGAGAAGTTCAGAACTTTCAGTAACGGGAAAAGGAACTGCTTCCTAGGTAAGCTCAAATATTTGCAAAACAAAATGTAGGGTAGCCTGTGGAGACATATTGTTGCATCCACAGGGCCCTAAGTGCCTGAAAGAGACTGACCACTAGATGTGGCAAAAAGATGATGTAGCACGTTAACTGTAGGAACTGGGGTCACCAGTTCCCCGGGGGTAGCCTGGCACGAGCAGGTAGGCACCCGAAAGCTCAGGTGTTAAGTGACTACACAGCACACGCATCCACTGAGACAATAAATGCACGCAAGGACATAGACCACACCAGTTACATTTGATTCAAATTAATAAGCTTTTATATAAGATTAGAATCAGGGCAATCAAAAATTCACAGTAGCAATAACTTATTAGTTTCCCTCAAAAGCACATGTGTCTCATCACTCGGCAATAAATACTTAAATGAATAAATATTAAATATTAGACAACCGTGGGCTTGGCAACAACCTTGCTCCTAATCAGCACCTGCAAGGAAATCTTTATAAAGACATTCAAATAACATTGCATCAAGCATCAATAACCATTTCTTCATGTAAGCAACCATCTCATTTAGTGACTAAAAGCATCCAGGAAACTTTGCCTTGGACAAGAGTAAACCGTCCATTAAGTAGGAGTAAAACATTTCATTCGGTATTAATGGACATCACAGGGAAGATTGGGCATCAGCTCAGAGAGAACTGGGCATTCATTAAGGCACAGATACCCCTGTATTCAGCAAAAGCACTTCCTTATACCACCATTACCCAAGCATCAGGGCCTACACCAGCTGGCGTTCGTCTGGACCCCAGGCAGGGTTTAACCAATGTCTTGGCTCAGTTCAGAGGCCTGGCAGTCTCGCAGGAACTTCTCCCCCACCCAGAGTCATCTAAGGCCAACAGGGCCCAACCACGATGTTCCCCGGGGGAGGGGCGAACTCGGGGCCTTCTCCGGCCTTCCGCCCTCCTCCCCTGGGGGTTACCTTCTATCTTCGGCCCTCCGGGGCCCTTGCGGCGGGTCAACAGGTGTAGGAGGGGTCGGGCTCCTTCGGGAGCTCTCCGGTGGTCTGGCACTGTCGGGGGCAGTCGCGAGTCGCAGCCGGGCTTCACGAGGCCCCGCGGGTGCAGCAAGCAGGAGGGGATCTCTCGCTCTCGTCGAGCGCTGCTGCGGGATCTGCCCCGGGTCCTAGGCCTATCGAGTCTCAGTGGGCCCAGGACCAATCGTAGGAGACAGGGAGGAGGCGCGCCTGCAGCTGCCGGTTGCAGAGCAGCCTGCAGGGGCGTGTAGGCCTCACGCTCGACAGCAGGCAGTGGTGGAGGGGGCGCGGCTGGTGACGCGGCAGGCGTCCCCTCACCATGTGACAGGGGAGGCAACGGCTTCGGGCCCAGAGCGGCCTTGTGGAATGTGGCGGCGGACCTCTCCTGGTCCCGGGGGCCGCCGAGGGGGTGATGAAGGCAGCACCGGCCCAGGGAGTGCCAGGCTGCGATGGTGAGTTCCGCAGCGCGCTCAGTCTTTCCAGCGCTGAGGGGGCAGTCTCAACTCTAGCGCTTCGTGACAGAAAGGGGCTCTGGCCTCACAGCGCTTCGTGACATAAAGGGGCTCTGGCCTCACAGCGCTTCGTGACAGACAGGGGCTCTGGCCTCACAGCGCTTCCCAGTGGGGGCACAGTTGACGAGCGCTGGATAGATAATGCAGGCAAAATAGCCGTCGCAGCTATCAGGCAGGTCAGCGTTCTAGCGCTGAGGGGAGGGGGGAAGAGCGCTTCTCAGGTGGCCCAAGTCACTTCAGGTTTAGGCTCGCAGTTCAGTCAGGGAGGGGGTTGGCGCAGAGAGGGGAGAGCGCTTGGCAGGCAGATCAGTACCTGGTTGATCCCCCAAGATTCCTGGTTAGCGCGGGAAAGCTTCTTCGTGGCACGTGTTGGTTCTGACGCCCTTTGTTTGTAGTTCCTTGGTTTCATGAGGGTGGGGTTTGAGTTGAAGGCTTGACAGCAGGTCACTTCAGGTGGTCCCTGGGTTCCCCTCCCGCCGAGCCAGATCAGTGGGCTAGTTCAGGGTTCCTCACTCTACTTGGAAGGCAGCACCTAAGCCCCTTCACTCCCAGTGCTAAATCTCCTGCGTGGGTCCCCCAGGTCAGTGATGCCCCAACTCGCTACTCTGCTCTGACTGGAAAGTTTCCCTCCCTTTCCTTATATAGCGACAGTTGGCAGTTGGCAGTGGCAGTTGGTGTCACCTCCCCTGTTCTAGAAGGTTCCAGGAGCTTCCCTCATTCCAGCTATGGGCAGGCTGGCAGGCTGGCATTGCTACATTGTTTAAGGGTTCCAGCCAGCTCCTGGCTACTAGAGTGCGCCTAAAAAGACCACGCTGCAGTAGCAGGGGTCAGTGGCAGCCATCTTAGGGGAAGAGAGCACCTGCACCTTAACATTGGGAAACAATGGGAAGGTGCCCAGAGACCTAAGGCCAACAAAAAGTCGGTGGGAAAAATGAGGCCAAGGCGAAAAAAAATAGGGAAGACCACCCTAGGGCTGACAGGTCTAACATTAACCTTGAATCGTACCAACAGAACTCTATCCCTTTCATTAGATAGGAGTGAAAGGAAAGCTCCATGCCCTGAACAGTTTTTAAAAATAAATGCCCCTATACAATGGGTTTCAGAAGCTCTGAAATGAAATGAAATGAAATGAAAAGAAACTTCTAAAGCGCACTGCGGCCAAGCGGCTTCCTGGCGCTGAGGAACACAACCGTATCTGCCAGGGGTCCAGAGGATTTAGCCAGGGAAAGCCTGAAGAAAAAGGAAAGTTTTGAGAGCTTTACGAAAGTGTGAGAAGATAGGAATGGAACGAATCGAGAGGGGGAGAGTATTCCAGCTCTATGTGTTCATGTTGTAATAAGGGACTTTTGAGAAACAAGTCTCTCCCTCTTTTGAGTTCCAGGGGGTACGGGGAGTAATAATTGCAGTATATGTTCACCCAACCCATGCTGGTAAAAGCTGCCTTCATATAAGCAATCCATGGGATTTGATGCATGTTGTCAAGGGTCAGACAATCAGACAAAATCAGTCTATTTATTTGGCATCCCTCCCCAGTCTATATCTTGATCCAGCACAGCAAGGGTCTGAGAGCAACAAGGTCACCAATGTATCTAAAACAAAGTTCCTGACGAACAAAAAAAGCTGGGGTACTTTGTGGACCCGCAGAATACACCTTAAAATGTATTTTCTGTGAGTTCAATTTTATCGACAGTGATGTAACCCCATACATCACTGTCATATAGCTCCTTGGAGATGCACTTGGACTTAAAATACTTAACTAGAGGGTCCAGTCACCATGAGCCCAACCTCTGTACAACGCTAGCTACAGTCCCCGTGGTCTTGACCAAATCACAAGTCTTACCCTCAACTAGGGGTTTAAAACTCATATTAGCATCAAATAGCACCAGCAGGTAAGAGAAAGCTGGGATCTTACCCAGGGTATGACTCCCCACCTTGAAGGTTTTGAAACTGGTGGAAATTCTGCGATGTTAAGAACTCTCTCCGCAAGTTGGGCTTTAAATATGATATGCTCTACCCTGCCTGTCAGTGTCTATGAGTTGAGGTCAATGGGAAGCCTCGCTCCTTTGACAACCCAGCAGAGGCAAACGACTTTTGCAAACACTTTGCTTTCAAGTCCTCCTCTTCTAGACAGAACACGCTACAAAGTAATGGATCACCGACTCCTGCTCCTTAGTCCCATTAGAGCTGATATGGCCTGCAGTATTTGGATTCTCCCTCAAAATAGGGACTACTTCTGCATAATACATGTGGACTGCCCCAGACAGTATGCTTTGCTCATCATTGCCTTCTTATTACTTTTTCCATACAAATGCTGTTTATATGTGGTTGATTCTTCCTTTCTGTTTCAGCTATTCCTCTAGGAACAGGCCACACCAAGCAAACACGTCAACTCTCCCCCATGGAGAACACTGCAGTAGCCTCATTGGGATTGTTTAGTTCTTTGTTGCTCCTTTTCGGGGCTTTATTGGATGTTTTCCTATATAGTGGGGGTGGGGGGTAGGTGTGGGCCCTTTTTGCTTTCTCTTCAGTTTTGTATTTGTTTGTTACCCTTTGCACAACAGGTACACTATATGCCAGCTTATGACATGGCGCTGTTTTTTTCACACCTGTTTACTCTATGCCATCTCAGAAAGGGCCTGTAGAGGTGATAGACATTACTTCCCTTACATGAAAGATATGTGGCATCAATAATCCACGTAAAGGCAAACAAGTCCTCTCACATTTGTCGCGACATAGCCTTCCTTCAGGAAACACGTCTCCTACCCAATGGCGCCCAATCATATGCGACTACTTGCCCCCCCCCGCTATTTCTCCTGTCATGGCTCATATTCCTGTGGATTCTGCCTCCTCATGCATAAAAGCAGCCCCTATTCCCTCCATGAATGTCACTCGGACCCAAATGGATGCTATTTAATCCTACAAGGCAGCCTCACTGACAAACGAGTTCTATTAGTCAACATATACACCCCGAACACTGAGTATCCACAATTCTCTCAAGAGTTTTATGCCCATATGGGACATGCAGATGCCAACTTTGCTCTTCTGGGTGGGGATTTCAACATGGTACATACTCTAGCAATGACTCTAGTACCCAGCTGAGTGGTTATCCCAATCATGGGAAGCACTCCACCTTATATTGCAGACGCTTATGCTCTACAGGATATCTGATGTGCTTAACAGCCATCCACACCTGGTTATACCTTTTACTCTGCCCCACATGATATTTTGACATGGCTAAATTATTGGTTCTTGGCTGCTAATGTTTCACTCTGGACTACAAAGGTAAAACTTCTACCGCAAACTCTATCAGATCATAGCCCTGTTCTCTTAACCCTACAGGTCCCCTATGGATTTAGGTCAGAGCGCACCTTGAGTATCCATCACTAGGCTCTACATGATCCTGTGTTCTGTAGCGAACTCCTTCATTCCATCGTCCACTACTTCGCAATGAACTCGGGCATGGTCTCCACACAGGCAACCCTCTGAAAGGCCTTTAAAGCATATATCCGTGGGGTGTGCATATCCAAGCATCTGAGTATCCTATGAGATATCCACTCCCAACCGCAATGCTTTTAAACCTCCAAGGTATAGACTTAAGTGCCTCCTAAGGCGGCGGCCTCCAACTCCATTGACATTTAGTATTGTTGACTGAATTTCGCGATCTTGCTGATAGGGAAATCGCATATCTAGGGAAACACAAGAGGGCTCCGTGCTATGGTGAGGGGGCGCTCCCGACCGCACTCTTGTGCGGATAATCCACCCTAATCGCCTAGGTAGTTATGTCGATGAATTGCGCACGTCTCTGAGTCCTCTGTTTTTGCTGGCGAAGATGTTCTGGCAGAGTCCCAATGCTATTATGAACTCCTTCATACATCCTGCATGCCTGACAATGCACCAGAGATCCCGATCATACTTGGTGGAGATCGCCATAGGTCTGGCCCACTGATGGCCAATGACAATTTTTTAGCAAGATGATTTTTTGCGAGGAGGTCACCCAGGTGATCGACTCTTTAGACAGGTCCAATGGCCCTGGCCTTGATGGCCTTATGAGAGCTTTCTATAAAGCTTTCAAACAACATGTCACCCACATCTCTTTGCAGTGGTCAACAGAATCTCCTGCCAAACACCTGCTTTAGTTACCCTATGGGATGCCGAAAAGACGTTTGACCCCTTGGAGTGGCCCTTCTTGAAAGAAGCTCTGATCAAACTTGGAATCCCTACCGCGCTCATCTCTTTGGTCATGCTCTTATATCCTAATCCTGTGGCACGCATGGGAGTCAATGGTTCCCTTAATGGACCCTTTGGTCTGCCACCTTCTGGAGCGCCACATACATGAGGCTCCCGCGCTTCATTTTTAAAAATATTTTCGGCCGGAGTCACGCTGCGTGTGAAAATCCAGCCCGAAAAAAAATGCTCTTTTGGCCCTGTGGGACCGTCTGATCAGGCCTATGCGGTCAGGGTGCTTTTACCCTGCCACCTTTTCTTCTTTCTTAATCGTTTTTCTTTCTCCTCATACCAAGTGACAAGATGGCTGTCAACACTTCCTGGTTACAAGTGTTGGCAGCCAATCAGAGGCAAGCTCCACTGTGGCACTTACTGGATGTACTTAGTGGGCTAGTTGGACCCCACACAGAAAAAAACATAGGTTTCAGGGACGTTATAGTTAGTTAGAGATTTTACTCGTACAAAACCATAGAAATAGTCAGTAGACCTAACTTTAACTCGTGCCTATGCAATGCACTGCTGATGACGTCACATATTACATCACTCGTGACATGCTCAGTGACATCACTGATGACATCTAAAATTTTCCATTGGGCATACAAGTCACACAGTCCTTAAAATAACAAACGGAGATGTTGGTTCACCATCTGCCTACTGGCTCAACTACTGTCTCCTGATTGGATAGAAAATAGTCAATTGTGACATTAAATTGCTTACATTCTCATGGTTCTGCCTATGTCGAACATTTACTTTTGCCACACTGATGAAGGCTGATTGCTGAAACGCGTATGTGGCCAATAAAGTTATGTTGAAAGCCCCGGGAGTGTTCCAGTTGCTTTTTTGGTTGTTGAATGAAATGGGTCACACCCCCGCTTATTGGAGGCACCAGTTGTGAGTTCGGAGGAACTGGTGGGAAACGTGTATGGATATATATATATATATATATATATATATATATATATATATATATATATATATATATATATATATATATATATATATATACGAATTACAGTTATTATAATTTAAATACATTCAACAACAAACAATTAGTAATTTTTAATTCAGATTAAATAAAAATATACATTTTACTTTCTGGTACGCGCGGCGGGGCAGCCGAAGTAACGCCGGAGTTACGCCTGAGTTCAGCCCGTCTGCGCCCGTCAGCGTCCCGGAGGCGGACGGAGTGGCAGGCGGGGCTGGCTCAAAGCTTATGTATTCAAAGTCAGATTTACTCTCATTAAGGAGAGGTAGGGATGTGTGTCGGGTGGTCTTTCCTGGGTGATGCAGAGGCAAAAGGCGCTGTCAGGGCTGCGGATGGATACCAGGCAAGTTGTCAGTGTTGGGTGCTGTCTGCCCTGAGGCCAATGTTAAATATCTGTGCCTTTTACTCAATACTCGATCTTTAGGCAGGCATGCTCTGGATATCCACGAGCTTTTAGGGGCCGAAAAACCTGTATGCCTTTTGCTTACTGAAACTTGGCTGGGGGAGTCCTCCAATCCTGACATTGCGATTGCTATTCCACCTGACTATGTGATTCTTAGACACGATAGATTGAATGGAAGAGGGGGTGGGGTGGCTATTGTGGTCCAGAGATCTGCCTCATGTGTGGTTGTCCCTACGGAGACTATTTCTGGGTGCAAATCCTTGGCTTTCTCTTTAGCCCTTTCCTCACATCAATCCTTCTCCGGGCTCCTGGTCTACAGACCACCAGGTCAGCTGGGGTCTTTTTATGAGGAGCTGCAGGTGCTGGCCTCGGCGCTTTGTCTGAAGACTGAATACTGTATTGTGCTTGGAGACTTTAATATTCATATGGATGTGGGGATGGACAGTGACACAATTAAAATGATGGATGTCACCGCCCCTTTGGGTCTTATTCCGTACCTGGCTGCTCCTACTCATAATAAGGGCCACACTCTGGATCAGGTGTTCTCCACCATTCCACTTGAGATGGACAGTCCTGTTCCTGTCCTTTGGTCGGACCATTTTCTGATAAGGTTTCAGATTTTGGGTACTAGTAAGTCATCCTGCGCAATGGCGACTTATCCTAGGCAAACTGGGCGGGCATATCATCGGGTGACCCCTGAAAGTCTGGCCCAGGCCTATTTGGATCATCCCTGTCTTCTATCAGGAGACCTAGAGAGGGATCTTGAGCGGCTGCAGGAGTGGTTGGTGGAACGGCTAGATGAATTAGCTCCTGAGATTGTTCCGCGGATAACCTCTAGACGAACTTCCGCTCCTTGGTTTACTGAGGCTTTGGCGTTGTCCCGGCGCAACTGTAAGGTGGCAGAAAGGCTCTGGCGCCAGAAGTACGATCCTGCGGCCAAGGCTGCTTATAGGGCTGCCATCAAGGTTTATCATGCGGACATTCTCATTGAAAAGAAGAAGTACTTCTCTGCGAGAATTGAGACTGCTTCAAGTTCTTGCAGGGAAATCTCTATTGTAAAGGAGTTTATAACTCCTAAAGCAAATGCGTCGCATCATGAGTTCTCTGAGCCGTGGGTGACTTCGCTTGCTAGCTTTTTCACCACGAAGATCAGGCGGATTCAAGACTCTTTTTCCCCTTTGGGCCCAAGCGATGTCACCATCCCGGGAGACCAGTTGCATTTATTAGCTGGATCTGGACCCTTTCTCTCGGAGTTTCCATCTCTTTCTGACTCTGCGTCACAGGATTTCCTGATTAAGCTTAAGTCAGGTTCTCCCTCTGACCCTTGCCCTGCTAAATTTTTGGCTAGGGTAGCGGAGGTTCTGAACCCACTGATCAATCCTATTCTGAACCAGTCATTGACTAGTGGTGTGGTTCCTGCGGTTTGGAAGCAGGCGATGGTTGTTCCACTCCTTAAAAAACCGGGTCTTGACCCCGAGCTACATGCCAATTATAGGCCAATTTCCCTCCTGCCTGCTCTTGCAAAGATAGTGGAAAAGCATGTTCATACTGTGCTTTCTACTTTCCTTGAAACCCATGGCCTGCTGCACTCTACCCAGTCCGGTTTTCGGTCTAATCTTAGTACCGAGACGGCACTGTTGGAGGTCAATGAGGCTATCAAGGAAGTGCTGGATGCAGGAGGAAGAGCCATGTTGGTTATGTTAGACCTGTCGGCGGCCTTCGACACCGTCCCTCATGAGGGTCTCCTCTGCAGGCTTCATGAGATCAGTCTGAGAGGGACGGTGTTGAGCTGGTTTCGATCTTATCTAGCCGGTCGCCGGCAGGTGGTCTGGGCCCCCCCATACTCAGCCGAAGTACCGCCTCTGGAGGTCGGAGTCTCGCTAGGCTTGGTGTTGAGCCTGACTCTTTTTAATATCTTTTTGACCCCTCTGGCGGTGCTGGCGGAGTCTTTCGGGGCTCAGATCGTGTCATACGCCGATGACACCCAGCTCCTTTTCACTTGTGGGAAGGGGGCTGAGTTTGACGGAGAGAGCAGTCTTGGGGCTGTTTTCAACTGGTTTCAGTGCAACAGCCTCAAATGCAACCCCGATAAATCGGAGGTGCTTTTCTTCGGGTGTCAGTCCGACCCGAGATGGCAGGATTGGTGGCCGGTGAACATGTTCCCCCCTGCGCATCCTCCTTGGTGGCCAAGAACTTGGGGGTCAAGATTGACAATGGCCTGACGCTTAAGTCCCAGATCCTTGGACTAACTGGTATATGCTATGGCATCCTCAAAATGTTGCGTAAGTTCCTTCCCCTGCTTCCTTTGGCGCATAGGAAGACTACGGTCCAGGCCCTTATTGGATCAAGGCTGGACTATTCAAATGTCTTATACCTAGGTCTTCCCGAATACTTACTTCAAAGACTCCAGGTGGTCCAAAACTCTGCGGCACGGGCCATTTTTGGCCTAAATCGCTGTGCGAGTGCCTCAGATCTTTTACACTCCCTACATTGGCTGCCTATTCGGAAGCAGATTGTTTTTAAAGCACTAACGTTGGCTCATAAGGCACTCCACTCTGTGGGAGCTGAGTATATTCAAAAACGTCTTGCTTTCTATAAACCATCAAGATCCTTAAGATCGGAATCTCTCTGCCTTGCCGTTGTCCCTGTTGTTCGGAAAGCAAGGGTGGAGGGGACGTTCTTTTAAGCGTCTGGTGCCCCAGCTGTGGAATACCCTTCCTCTGTCACTCCGTAGTACTTCGAATCTTTTAGTCTTTAGAAAGGGTCTGAAGACGTGGCTCTATGGGCAGTAATCTGTTTGCCCTTTTTCTTCTTTTGCCTGCCCTTTGTAGTATGCTGTGGGTGAGAAAGCGCCGGGACACTCCTCGGAGTAGCCGAGCGCTATATAAGTCACTCATAACATAACAACATAACATTTTAAATAAATATTTAAATAAATAATTTTGTATTAGCTTATTATATTTACAGGAAATATTTTAACATACTTTCAAGATAGTATTGCTGTAGAATTTATTTTCTATTTCTTTTAGGTTTAACAAAAATATAAAATACATAAAAATATTTTCATTAACTTATTTTAAAGATTAAAAATCCCCAATACTACACCATAGGGAGAACTCTGCCCTGGTGAAATAAGTGTGAAACGTTACCAGTGGCAACTAGTCACTTATAAATTTGCCTCCACCCTCTAGTTTCAGGGATCGAGGATATGCACATTTCAACTGTGTTGTAACTTTACATGTGAAAACGGTGAATAGCCAAAAGCAGTAAAGTTACTACAAATTCTAAGAGTAAATGTGCACATTTGCCGGTATTTCTACTTTTGTGAATAGGGATGATAGTCTTTTTTGACCTGTAATTATTGACCTTTTCCTTGTGCCACATTTTTCTCAATTATCCCTATCCAGAGTAGAAACTAGCCATGCATTCTTACGTCTCACAAACGGCTCCTTTAGATGACACTCAACATAATATTGTAAGGACAAAAGTAGCTGACATGAGAGCTTTCCATTCACAGATTTGCTGTAATCAGGATCAGGGTATTTCACAATAAGTCCCTCAAAGCAAGATTCTGGTTACATTTCTGGATTAACCAGAGTGGTTAAATGATCTTCATTTCGATGAGGTTATATTTGTTATACAGGGATATCTTGAATACCTGGCAGGATCCAGTCTTACTGGTTCTAGGTTGAAGACCCCAAGATCTGAAGTATTTTTACAGCAAACTAGCAGTGTAACTGTTCTTTCTTCACTCCAAGAAAGAATTTGCCATGACATGTTTCGGTGAGAGGTTAGTGTCTGCCATTTTCTCCCACAGTCTCTGACCGAACAGAGTTGAAATGTTCAAACAAAGGTTACAATACTGTTTTGTCTAATGACTCATCCATAAAGTACGATATCAATATGTATACTTAATGGATGCTTTAGATGAAAATCTGTCATTCCAGGCACTTGAAACACAACACAGCGATGTAATGCATTACAATACATCTCTGCATCATACTACAACATAACACCACAAAACACACATAGCTGCACTACAGCACAGCATGACACTGACAAACTACACAAGACTATAGTACACTGCACAAAAATATGATATAACACTGCAACGCCACACTAACTTACTTATTCTTTACACTATAGCAAAGCATTGGACTACAAGCCAAGTCAACCTAACCTTATACAACTCTACTTCACACCACATAGTCCTTTGCAGTACCCTAGGGCCCAAAAACATCACACTACAACCCTACACTGTCAGGAAACTGGCTTTTTGCAAGTTCCCATCCCAGTTCTTGACCCTATTTGAGTACTAGTTGCTGTTTTTTCGACTCAGTGCACTTAGGCCTGTTAACCTGACCCCAGTGCCAGTGTACTGACCCATTATAAAAGATTTCTTGAATTGGATGACCCCAATTTGCAAGCACTAACTTACTTGTGAGTCCCTAGTATATGGTGCAGAGTGTGACAAAAGACAAGAAGGCTACCAGCCTCCCACTGCAGACTAGAAGGGTAGTGTTCACAATGCTAGTTTGACTATGGCATTGCCATTAATGGCAAAGCCACCCGTTCCCTTAATGATATATGTAATTCACCCCTAAGGAAGCCATATAGACCCCTATGGCAGGGAGCTGTATATTGTTAAGCAAGACATATACGTTTATATAGCCTTAGCAGCAAAACCCTTAAAGTTGTTGTTTTGATGAGGAAAGTTAGTCCGGCTAACTTCTGAATGGGACTACCTTACATCAAATTCAACTTGATGACCAAATCGAAATTAATGTCACTGTTAAAGTTAGGCAGCTTTTAAAAAGTTGACACTCTGTGCCCTAGATAGTCCAGTGGCTTTGTGCAGGCCCGGGCCAACAGACAGCTTTCTGCCCACCTGGGGAGACATGTGAACAACTCCAAGGCTTAAGCACAAAGGCAGTTGCCGCAGACTGAGGTGTCACCTCCTCTCCCAGAAAGGCCAACTGAGGTGTTAGCCCAAAAGGCAGGCTCAAAGGAAATGCCCCCTTTAAAGGGTGACAACACACCAGAGCAGGATGACTTTTGTTCCTGCAGACAAGTTGGAGGCAGGGACGGAGAAGAAAACACTGTCCTCAAACCTGTTTTCCTGTGGGCTTGACAGTAGCAAAAATATTGCACACTGGGATTGCGAAATGCCACACATAACTTGAACTTTGTCGCAAAAAAGGAGTGGGCCTACAAGCCCATTGGATAGTGACCACGTTGTCCCCCCAGGCACTTTCCCAGGATAAAATAGGTACCCCTGGCATGCTAAACCTCAGTACACATTGGATTTGGAAAAATAACCCAACAAAGACTGTTCTCCTGCCCTTGGAATAGCACAAAGAGAGGATTCACTGTCGGAAGGACTGCACCTGCTGCACTTTGAACTAGTAAAATCTGGACTGTGCCTGCGGCTCCCGGCTTGGGAAAACATTGATCCCAGAGCCAGATTAAAGCAGTGACTCCAAGGGTTAGTTGGTTGGCCCCCTGGAACAGCACCATGGATACCAAAGTTGAGAAAGCCGAAACCGGCAAAGCAGTATCCTCTTCAGAGGAATCACCACTGACTGCTGTTGGGTGCTCCTAGAGACATCTCCGATGTAGCCAAAAGTTGCACTCGAGTCTGCTGGACCCAGGACTGCTATCAAAGGATTTCTTGCCTTAGAGGGACACTAGCCTCTACCAAGGATATTAGCAGTGATTGCTGTGTCGGGAGCACAGTAGCCCAGCCGCTGCTTGCCTTCGACTGTCACAAAGAGAATGCCATGGGACCTCACATGCAGTGGCCAAAGTTGTCCCACCTCACCCATGCACCAAGGAATCACCCACAGCTCACCCTTGTTGACTGCACAGCTCCAGGATGATATTTGAACATCTTTTCTGCCTGCATCCCCAGCTTAGGAACCACTTCATTGTTCTCTATGGTGGTTGTTTTCTAAAGGCTGGAACTGAACTGAAAAGGGTCTGGTGGCCAGGTCATTGCCCAAAGTGACCTTAAGTCAGGCTGAAGTTGACAAACTAACTGTTTTAAACATTAAAAAAATTTACAAACTTTTGTCGACCAGTTCTGTTTTGTGGTTGTATTGAAAGTTTTTTTTATTGTTTTCAAAATACATATCTCTGGAACATCCAATGAAATTTGATGAACATGGATTCAAAAAATGTATAAAAATATGTTCTATTTTCATAAAGTATTGTTGTATCTCTTGTGTGACTTTCTTATTCCATTGTTTGGTGCTCTTAAATGATTTACACTAAGTTTATTTGTCAAGCTTTGCTGCTCGAAGCCCCAGATACCCAGGGTTGAACAAAGGTGATACAAACAAGTTTCACTGGACCCAAGACAGTTTTTGTGACTGTATTCCATGATAAGGCTTCTACTGCCATATCATATAATACTCTGAAATTCTCACATAAATAATATATCATACCATGAGACAACCACATGTTTAAATGAAGCACATTGCCTCTTATTCCCTAGAATGCCCGGTAAAGCAATGGAGAATCACAGTTACCTTTTTTCGATGTTACAGGATTTTACAACATAACAAGATGTTCTCATTTGAATTTGCAGAAGCAGATGTATTCAAAAAAGCCATAAGGATGTTTATGTCCATGCGCCGGATAGATTCCATCAGTCGAACTGTAATGACAACCCAGAGAAACAGACACATGTACAAATAATGCCCAAACAGAGGTTACTTGACATTTTTTAGAAGTTTAGAAAAAAGTGTTACAAGATATTTTTAACTTGCAGCAAAATTTGCATGGAATACTAAAGAAAGGACACTTGTCCAAGATGCATTGGTGCTTGTGCAAATTATGTTTCATGTTATTTTCTTACAGATTGATTATATCTGGAATTCAGCGGTAGGTCTTGCCACATTGTGTTCATTTTAGACTTTTACTCCAACTGTTAGGATCATAATTGGTTTTTGTACCTCATTCCACAAAACTTCAAGGCGCTTCGTTTTAGCTTGCTAATCAGGGTGACAGCTGTTGTGATCTTCCGTCCCCGCCCCGTTCCGCCATGGCTTTTGCCGTTTGTTGCGGAGGGCTAAAGGACCGGACATACCTGACTAGCACTTGTGGGATGGGAACAGCTGATGTGTGCGCGAGACACCTGACTCACTGCTATTTAAGCAGCATGCCCGCGCGGATGCGAGAACACCAGCAGTAGGTCTTGTCACCTATCATTTTGCCCTGCTGCTATTTTTAAAAACCGTATTGAGATTGACACTTTGTGTTCATTTTAGACTTTTACTCCACCTGCTGGGATCGTAATTGGTTTTTGTACCTCATTCCACATGCTTACCGGCACTTTGTTTTAGCTTGCTAATCAGGGTGGCAGCTGTTGTGATCTTCCCTCCCCGCCCCTGTTCTGCCGTGGCTTGTGCCGTTTGTTGCGGAGGGCTAAGGGACCGGACATGCCTGACTAGTACTTCTGGGTTGGAAACAACTGATGTGTGCGCGAGACGCCTGACTCATGGCTATTTAAGCAGCATGCCAGAGTGGATGCACAGAGGGCGCGCCGCTGGCACGCCAAAGGCAAGCCCGTCTGCGCCCATCCGCGTCTAGATCGGGCCCAGGGCCACCCCCCCTGTCCGTTCCCTACTGATCTTGGGCCCAAGTTTAAAATATACAAGAGATACTCTTGTAAGTCTTAACCCCCAGATGAAGGATTCCTGTCCGCAACTCGATCCTTTGAAAGAGCCTAAGGTGTGCCCTCTGTGTGACATGAAGTTCCTCTTCACCAAAACAAAATGCAGCTTTAACTCGCATCAAGTCCTTTACCCGCAAACAGTTTTGCAAAAGTCCCTCCAGGGCCTACTCCTGAATACACGCTCTTTAATTAAACACAACATTGAATTCGCCGAGCTGCTGGAAGCTCACAATATAGATATGGCATTTGTCACGGAGACGTGGGCAGATGGAACATCTGATCCGGAGCTATCATTAGCCATTCCTGAAGGATACTTATTAATCAGGAATGACAGACAGGATAAGCGGGGAGGGGAAATAGCGATTATTATCAAGGACACCTTGTCGATGAAAAGCTCTACTTCAGGAAGCGGTCCTGATTGTGAACTGCTTTCATTTGGAATCACCATCAGTGAAAACTATATATTTAACGGCATACTGCTGTATAGACCACCAGGGGCTAAGAACAAGTTTGTAGAGACAAAAGGTCATATCATCGAGTCTAGTGTTGACTTTCAGGAATTTTCTATTTTAGGCGACTTCAACTACCATTTAGAAAATATAAATGACCAATATACAACCTCGTTTCTAGAGCTGATGGCCAGTGTCTTGATGGAACAATTGATCAAGCATCCTACCCACGAGGATGGACACACCCTAGATGGAATATTCATATCTAATCCTCAATTGAAAGTGCAGGAGAGGTTGCCAATCCCATGTTCTGATCATAAGGCCATTCGGTTGGTACTTACCTCGTCCCATCATCTTACTCGTCCTCATTCTGCTCTTAGGACTTTTAAAGGGAGAAATTGGAAGGAAATCAGCCCACAGCAGCTGCAATTAACATTAGCTGCCTCTAAACCGACACTAATGCCCGAAGTAAATACATCCACCAATATTTTTACTAATTGGATAGCAACCGCAGTAAATATTTTAGCTCCAGAAAAAACATTTACTAGCAAATGGTTGAAGAAATCAGAACCTTGGTCTGTGACTCACTGCGCATCCAGTAGCAACTATGCAGACAAGCTGAAAGGCGCTGGAGAAAAACTTATACGAAAGCCAAAAAAATAGTTTATACACAGTCACTGACCGAATATAAAAAGATGATTCTGGAGAAAAAAAGCAGCTATTTCTCTGATAAATTGAGCAGGCGGGCAACTCAAGTAAATTACTTTTCTCAACTTTAAAGGAATTAGTGACACTTCCCACCCCACTAGCACTGAATAGCAATGTTACTGTCTGCAATCAACTCGCAGATTCCTTTAGGGACAAGGTGCTTTCTATCTATGAATTATTCAGTGGAAAAGGCAATGAGCATCAAGTGAATCAACCCTCTTCACCTACGCGACATCCTGGCCATGGCTTGAATGCTTTTATCCCCCCAAATGTAGAACAGGTTTCGCAGATAGTCAGATTGGTGAAAGCAGTGGCTCCATCCGACCCCTGCCCCCCTAAAATATTCCAACAGGCAGCTGATGAGATCAGCGAGCAACTATGTCTAATTTTCAACAAGATCCTTATGTCCAGCATATTCCCAGAGGCTTGGAAGAAGGTCTCCATCCTCCCCCTGCTGAAAAAACCTAGACACCAGCGATCACAATAATTATCGACCCATAGCAAGGATTCTGTTCCCAGCTAAAGTTTTGGAAAAAATAATAAATCTTCAACTTACGGCCTTTGTTTCCTCAGAAAATCTGCTGGACTCTTCACGATACGGCTTCCGGCAAGGGCATGGAACGGAGACGGCCTTGGTCATGGCAGCAGAGGAGCTTCGCTCTATGCTCGTTTCCGGTGCAAAGGCCACCTTGATCCTTTTGGATCTTTCAGCGGCCTTTGACACCGTGAACCATGACATCCTCATTCTAAGGCTTCAGAAGTTGGGAGTGTCAAGCTTAGCACTAAGCTTAATCAAATCCTACATTAACAATAGGCGACAGTAGGTTCAGATTGATGATTCTTGTTCAAAACATTTTTTCACTTCCTTGTGGGGTACCTCAGGGCTCATCTTTAAGCCCTAAGCTGTTCAATCGGTATGTCAACCCCCTAGCTGACGTCATCAGGCAGTTTGGCTTCTCGCTAGTGTCCTATGCCGATGATACCCAGATTGTAGTATCCATCTCAGGCAATCTGGAAGAAACGGCGGCCAGCTTTAATCAGTGTATGACCTGCATGGATCACTGGATGCGGGCAAAGTGCCTCAAGCTTAATGGAGGTAAAACAGAGGTGCTTCTGCTGGGCTCAGACTCCACCATTTGGTCTCAGAAATGGTGGCCCCCAGCTATGGAATACTTCCGACCCCAGTGCGTAAAGCTAAAAATCTAGGCTTCATCTTCGATGACCGTCTCACCTTCCAACATCAAACCAAGGTCGCCGCTCAGGTACATTTAAATCTAAAACTAATTCAGAAGGTGAAACCTTGTATTACCCCACCTGCAGTAAAAACATTGGTAACAACTTTAGCATTGGCCAGACTGGACTATGGAAACGCCCTTTATCTGGGCCTTCAGGAACAGCACTTGCTTAAACTGCAGCGTCAAGTCAAAATTGTCAGAACAGAAGTTAAGTAGTGTAAGGGGTAACAGATGCAGTGAGATAAAGCAGCGTTAGACAATGTGCAGGTAGGTGTGGCTCCCCGAGGGCCCTGTATATCCAGGTTGACAAATGACAAGTATTTCATTAAGAAGAAAGCAATGATTAGGTCAGGTGGGGGGACAGTAGGCCCTGTCTAAGAAGTAAACACCAGGTCCTTTGACAAAATATATCCGCTTAACCTGACCCACCACCAGTAGGTACCAAAAAAATGGGGCGAGGCCTAAAAGGTGAAAACATGTATGTGGAAAGGGGACCAAATGATATAGCAAAATAATGGTGGAATTATTTGCTCACTTCTAATAAATATTGATAATCAACTCCAAGGATCTACTTAAAAGCTTCCCATCATACATTTCATGTATCAACATTTTCTAAACTCAAAACCTAAGTTGAGATACAAAGCTAAATGTTTGGTATTTTGCATCATTGCTCTATAGGTTGTCTCATATTTCATATTTATTCAAATGTATCAGCGACAGCTTAGTTTATCTGCATGTTAAACTATATTTCGAGCATTTGCATAGTGCACATTTTGCCTTTGGCTTTGTCCTATGGTGCTGTCCGCAATCTGGTGGCTTTCCACGTGATGCAAGTGTTAACAAAGCAGATCAGCCTCTGCTTTGCTTTATGGGGTAAAGATGTGGTATTGGTATTGTGGGCTGGTCAACTTTGGGTGAACTGGATAGTTAAGGGTTAAGGCTGTATGTGTTCACCAACAGCGCATACATTCTCCAAATAGCTAAGTATAGGTGTGCATGTGCTTCTGTGTATGTGCTGTGTGTGTAGTGTTTGTAATGTTGGTGCTTTTGGTTGTATAGTGTATCTGAATCTGTGTTCAATGTATGCTAATGTTTTCTGTTGGAGGAGCTACTGTGATAGCCATCATACTGCATGCCTGCAGTGTGTGGCATGCTGAATATGTGGGTGGTGTTCTATTTAATATGTTGTGGAACTCTGCGAGTTTCGTAATCAGTAGGGCTACTGTAACTCACATGCTGGCCAGCTAAATTACATATCTTGTCTGTGTTGAGTTTGTGAAACATGTTCCGTCTTATGTGTTCTGTTGGAGTTGTGTGGCGTTTCCTAAGTGCAGTTGAGACCCCCATGATAACTGATCATAAATTCATCTTGAATGTGTTGAATTTATGTGATAGAGTGCTTGATTTTATTTCGGAGCATTCTGTGGGAGAAAGGCAGACTGTCTTGCTCAGGTTTGGTTATTTCCTGTATCCTACTTCTATGTAAATCTAACTGCTTGAACTACACCTTGCATGTGAGGAAGCCTACGGAGGGAAATGTACAGAGAATTAGCACTCCCAACAAAGCTTCCATAACTATGCAGACGTAATAAAAGTGCCTCTCATGATAAATTCTAGAGCTGTTACTCTCCATTTTTATAATGAGACTCCTCAAATGTTATGCTGTGTTAAAGCCCCCGGCATACAAGACAGCATATCCAGGAGCTCTCTAACCTATCCAAAAGGACACCAATGGCATTTGCTAATCACAAAGAGCCTTTGGTCAGAAATTTGGGTTAGTTTGAGGGCACAAGTATCTCTAGATTGAATGTCAATTTCGATTACAGAGTCCCATATGTCTGCACAAACTGAAGAAAGTGGCTCCTCAGATGGTCCTCCCTTCATGCCCCAAGTTGCTGCTGATTGAAATTATAACATTAAAAACAATATAATAACATAGTATAAACTAACATAACATAACATAACTTATTAATCTACTAGAGTTTAAAAGCCATGTTTGCTTGAAAACTAATCAGTTTAAAGATGGATACAAAAATGTCCTGAAACTCGGTGGCTACACGTTTCACTGCCAGTCCTGTAATGCTCCTGGTGAAAAAGGCCCTCCAACTTGGTTCTCCCTATTCCCCCAATTGTATAGTCGTTGCCTGCCTTTCTCTGTTTGCAAAATGTGAATATTTGAGTCAGGATGGGTGATGGGGGACCATGCATGGTCAATTCAACTCATCTATGTTAGACTTCAGATACAGCTGAACAATTGTTCATGTTATGTGACTATACATATGAATTCATGATAAGGTTTTTTTTTAAGCAGGAATGGTGCAGCTGTTTGTGACTTTTGTATCAAATATAAGAGATTAATATATATAGATTTAGAAGGCACTGCTATGGCAGGCTCTTCCAATTTGCCCATGTAGCAAATCACTGCATTTTGTTAGTGAGGCTTACAAGTTGTGTTCCTGCTCCTATGCTCCCCATTGGAATGTATTTTCTCCAGGTCACTGTTTTGGACAATAACTTCTGAAGCTATTTGCCACATCTATGAAAGTTCTAAAATGTCAGCCTTTTTGGTGGCCCAGCCTACAACTGTTCATTTTGCTTTATATTTCTGGGGTTAGGTACCTCCTATCCACGGATGTACGTTGTTACAACGCAGGTTGTAACAACGCATACCTTTACCACGCGGCCGCTACAACGCAAGTCGTTACCACGACTTGCGTTGGAGGGCGCGGATTTAGGATTTTTATAATTTTATATTCCAACACCAGTCCCCGTAACAGTAGGGAAGGTGTTGGAATATAAATTTATAAAATTCCTTATCCCACAGCGCCCTCCAGCGCAAGTCGTGGTAACGACTTGCGTTGTAACGGCCGCGTGGTAAAGGTACCGCGTGGTAAAAACTTTGTGGTAAAGGTTGTTTACCCCTATCCACAGCCTAGGAGTTCTGTAAAAATGTGTCCGTACTGAACAAGGATTCCATTTGTGAGCGAGCCCAGGCTTCTCCTTTTGCCATCAGCATACACTGTCCCTCGGTCTCTGTGAGCCAGGTACTTCCAAAGACACCTGCCGTCTAACGTAGTTCTGCGGCCACCACCAGCATTTGGCTGCACATTTTCACAGCCCACACTACACTTGATCATCTTTATTGTCCTCATAAGGATTTGGGGGGCCCTGGGTAAGACATAATTTGAGGGCATCTGTACAGTACAAATTTGAAATGTATTATCCATTTCCTACTATTTCAATCCTGCTTGATGCCAAACAATACTAAACCATATGTCACACTATAACAGGAGCACACAATAACAGATTAAATATGTCCTGACAGGGATCCCAAAATTCCTAAAAATGACTCAAAAGAGTCAGTAGTGGCATGAGGTAGAGAGAAACAGAATAGTCAAAGATCAAATAGTGAGAAAGTCCACTTTCCCATGGGCCTCTTGGAAGGTGGGGGCCCTGGGCAATTGCCTAATTTGCCAATGCCTTAAAACGTCTTTGACCATCTTGCCTGGTGATCCAGTGGGCTCCAAGCCTACCACACACATGCCATAAGGCTCCAATAATTTGTCAGTGCTGTGTTTGGTTGTTGAATGACCATTCTGCCGAGGTGGTGCCAGGATTTGAAACACAGCCAGTACCTCCCACCACAATGACTGTGGCCCAACACGCTCAGAAATGAAATATTAAATGATCAATTCCGGCGCCATACATTGTAACATTGAGTGACTGCTGCCTCCATATCCGCATGTACTTGAATATTGAGGGGTTGATTCACCTGCATTTCACGTACTATATTATTACATAATAGCTTCAAGGACAGTGTGTTCTGTGCTGAAAATGTACTTTTTACAGAAATGCATCCCTTCCTTTCATTAAAACTGTAAACAATCAAATAACTCACACAAAGGGGAAAACTCAGGGGCAGATTTACAAGAAAGTGACCCAGGGGCATATTATCAAGGACCGGTGTTAAAATTATCGCCGTTTTATCGGCAGGAAACTGCCGATAAAACGGCGATAATGGGCTTGTTAATACGCCCTTGTTAATTCCCATAGAAGCCCATGTTCTGGTATTAACATGGGCTTGTCTGGGAATTAACAAGGGCGTATTATAAAGCCCATTATCGCCGTTTTATCGGCAGTTTCCTGCCGATAAAATGGCGATAATATGCCCCTCAGTGCCGAATGCAAGCCACATTGAGTCACTATCAAAGCACAGGGATGCAACATATTTACAACAATATGTCACATCTCAGTGCTTCCCTCTGCGCTGACGTACAAACTGCTGCCGTGAGCAGTGCGTCGTGGGGAGATTGTTTTTGTTCAGGAAGGGTTCCCTTCCTGCACAAAAACAATCTGAAATGACGTTTTTCAACTTCTATGTGTGCTGCATTAGCACCCATAGAAGTTGAAAACTGCATTGTTTCAATGATTGTTGATGTGCCGGAAGGGAACCCTTCCTGCACATAAACAATCATTAGAGGTGATTTCCTTTTTCTATGTGTGCTGCAAAATGCAGCACACATATAAAGAGGAGAAGAAAACGAGGAGAAATTAATACATTTCTCCTTGTTGCGCCTCCCTACGCCTCCGCTGGGGAGGCGTAGAATTCACACTCATTTCCAGATTTATGATTCCTTGTGAATCTGAAAATGTGTCTGGTTCCATGGGTGCTGCGTGTGAACACCCATAGCAACACCCATGGAAATCCCTTTCATGCAAAGTGCTGCGTGTAAAGGGGTCATATTTACAAGGACAAGCAAAGTGGCTTTTCCTGCCCTTGTATATATGGAGCGTTACCATGCGCCACCGGCACAACACAAAAAATGATGAACCGGTGTGTCAAGGGGCTTGTTAATCTGCCCCTCAGAGTACATTTATGTCTAGTAGCATGAGGTAATGAGGGGTTTTGCTTTCTACCACTTACCTCCCTCAGGGACTGGTCTGCAGCAGCAGATTACTGCCCTCAGGCGGGCTCGCATGCGGAACTACAAGAGAAACAGAAAGAATCATTTAGTCTTTTTCTCTAAAACCAGATTTCACCATTTCATCATATTGATATACAATGTTACACCCTGTGCCGCTCAGCCATTTTCTCGTTGAAATGTAGTAGCTAACTACTGAAGGGAATCCGCTATATTCAAATGCCATGGTCGGGGAACAGTCGGAACACTGTGGTCTAAACCATGAGTGTTCCAACTCCGCTAGATCTACAGAACATGCATTAACCACACATATGCCCTAAGCACGCATATGTGTGGTAAAGGCAATATGCATACTAACTGCTGCCTGCTACGGACAGAGCAAGAAGACCTTGCAGGAAGCGTTGAGTTTATTTGTGCTGGGTGTAGTTTGGGCCGGGGGTTGTTTTGTTGTAGTTTAGTAGGCTGGTGGGGTTGGGGTAGTTTTATAGGCTGACGGTGAGTCAGATTTTGATTTGCCGGCTGGAGGGGGTGGGTTGGGTTGGTTTGTTGGCTGGTGGTTGGGTCAGGAGTAGTTTTGTGGGCTGGGGTTGATTCGGTGTTGTTTCACGTTCTATGAGCCTCCTCGGTGAGCTGCCCTATATCTCACTCCTGCCTTGAAGGGGAAGTAAATTGTTTCACCAAGTGTAACTCTTTCACTTCACATTGAAGGCCTGTAGTGGAGCGAGCTCTAAACATGATGTTTGTACAACTATGGGAAAGAGAACACACCCCTACTTTTTTTTTTGAAGAAACTAAATTGATTGTCAACAAAATTGAGAACATCTCAAATGACAACTCTTTTCATGAAAGTGAAAACTTTAAAGTAGGCACAATAATTTGCTCACTACTTATCCTCCTGAACTTTTAAACTAACATTGTAAGTTGGGAAGAAACCGCGGGGCATATCTAAAAGAAACTAACGCAGCGCGATGAAGCAAGTCATTTTGCTGTGCTGCACTGCGTTAGTTTCAAAGCACAGGGATGCAACATATTTACAACAGTATTTTGCATCTCTCTGCTTCCCCTTGCGCTGGCACACAAACAGCTGCCATGCGTCGGCGCAGGCATCCTTGCACAGTGGTGCAAGGATGCCTGAGTCATAGGGAGATTGTTCTTGTGCAGGAAGGGGCACCTTCTGATATTCTGACACATTTCCAGATTTACGATTTCTTGTAAATCTGGAAATGCATCAATGGACATGGGTGTTGCGTGGGAACACCCATATCAACACCCATGTCCCGCCCCTAGCACGCAAAGTGTTGCATGAACTGGGGCGATACTTACGAGCACAGGTTAAGTCACGCAGAATGACTTTACCTGTGCTTGTAAATATCACTCAGCAGGCTACGCCACAAGTGCCTCATGCAACTAGATGCACTGCGGCACATAGGGACTGTAAATCTGCTCCAATATATTTAGGTCCGATCCTTTCTCAGTCATCAAACAAAAACATAGTTCAAAGGTCACTACAAAAACTCTTCTCGCTCCCTTTGTTTTTAGTAGGTGACACTATATTGTTTCCTCTCCTGTTTTAAAACATTGCATGTCTTATGTTTTACCTTTGTTCACCTGCAGCTTCTTTTAGAATCGGGACTTAACATGTGAATTTTCACTCAAATAGCAGTACTCATCTCTATTTCAGAAACTCAAACCCTGATAATGACAATTAAGCATAATACCTCATTTACACTTACAGGCATGAAATCAAAACTCACATTGTTGGACATCCTGAATTGAGTGAAATTCAAATTTCAACTGTGGTTGATGGTGCTCACTAAACTAGACTGTAGACAATTAACTAGGAATCAAGAAAGAAAAGTAATGAGTTGAGTCAAGAACTTCAGTTGTCACAATAGTTTTAGAGCAAAGGATTCCATGAGCTGTGAAAGTCGGAGATCAGTGGCATAGCCTCCCATAGTAGGAAACAGTATACAATATATGCTTTATAAACACTGGAGATTCAAGACGGGTCTGTGAACTACGACCTTATTTTTTAACATGAATAATTTCTGATGTCTAAAAGGGATTATATGAGAAAGAACATTATCTCTATGTCCAGGGTTCAGTTCAGGGGAGGCGAGAGGAGAAAAGAAAACTTGATTCTCACCTATGCTGTTGTTATACTAAATCCCCAAATATCAAAATATTTCAATATCATTTCACCAAATAGAATGAGAAAACACCTTCACTGCAATGTGCTGTACAAAAGAATTCCTCACTTCTCATCCCTAAAACCCAGACCTTAAGTTACTGTTTTCATAAAAGGATTGGCCGATATCAGAAACTGTGGGGATTCACATTTTCATCAAGCAACACTCCTTTTCTATAAGTGACTACTAAAAAAGTTGTCTAGACTTGGGATGAAACATGTTGGCCCTATGGAACCTTGTAAATGATTTTTAACTATCCAAAGTGCTTTTGTTACATGGAATCAGCTTCATTTTGCTATATGAGAATAATGCCCTAAAACATCACCTGCTTGTGACACAACTATTCTCTGTCTATTACAGCGTCATTGTTTAAACATATTTTTGGTTGCTTTTCAAGTTGCAAGTTAAATGTATAAGTATAAAGGAAATAGATGGTAAGAACAGCTCAAGATGGCACTAAGGCTGTTCAAAAAGCCTTTAAAATTAACTAATCAGCTAATTTATAAGTTACTGGAGTAAGTATGTAGATGAATCAAAATAAGGAATGGGCAGGTCTCTTGGAGGGATTGTAGTTGGCATAAGAGACTTGTAGGGGAGCATTACACTCCTGTTTGCAGAATGGATGTGTGGGTGACAGTGATATTTTATGAATGCAGGCCACCCAGTACCCCTGTAATAGATTATGTGTGTGTGTGTATATCTTCAAACTGGATGGGAGGACAGATGTATTGTGAGAGTTCAATGAGTTGGAGTTGGAGGGTGGAGTTGGAGGGTGGAGTTGGAGTTGGAGGGAGGTATTGGAGGGTGGAGTTGGAGGGTAGAGTTGGAGATGGAGGGTGGAGTTGGAGGGTGGATTTGGAGGGTGGAGTTGGAGTTGGAGTTGGAGTTGGAGGGTGGAGTTGGAGGGTGGAGTTGGAGTTGGTGGGTGCAGTTGGAGTTGGAGGGTCCTATTGGCTATGGCAGTGCATGTTGGTAGCACGTAAGGACAGTGCTGTTGTGGTGCTGAGTGATGATGTGGATGGGCTGAGTGAAGTGGCGGTGTATTAGAGTGATGTGGTGGTGTCTCAGAGTAAATTGGTGGTGTCCCAGAGTGATGTGGTGGTGTCCCTGAGTGAAGTGGTGGTGTCCCTGAGTGATGTGGGAGTCCCCGAGTGATGTGGTGGTGTCCCTGAGTGATGTGGTGGTGTTCCTGAGTGATGTGGTGGTATTCCCAGAGTGATGTGGTGGTGTCCCTGAGTGATGTGGTGGTGTCCCCGAGTGATGTGGTGGTGTCCCTGAATGAAGTGGTGGTGTTCCTGAGTGATGTGGTGGTTTCCCTGAGTGATGTGGTGGTGCCCTTGAGTGATGTGGTGGTGCGCCCGAGTGATGTGGTGGTGTCCCTGAGTGATGTGGTGGTGTCCCCGAGTGATGTGGTGGTGTCCCTGAGTGATGTGGTGGTGCCCCCGAGTGATGTGGGAGTCCCCGAGTGATGTGGTGGTGTCCCTGAGGGATGTGGTGGTGTTCCTGAGTGATGGAGGGTGGAGTTGAATGGGTGGTTTTGGAGGGTGGAGTTGGAGGGTGGAGTTGGAGGGTGGAGTTGGAGGGTGGAGTTGAAGTTGAAGGGAGGAGTTGGAGGGTGGAGCTGGAGGGTGGAGTTGGAGGGTGGAGTTGAAGTTGGAGGGTGGAGTTGGAGTTGGAGGGTGGAGTTGAAGGGTGGAATTGGAGGGTGGAGTTGGAGGGTGGAGGGTGGGTTGGAGGGTGGAGGTTGGAGTTGGAGGGTGGAGTTGGAGTTGGAGGGTGGAGTTGGAGGGTGCAGTTGAAGGGTGCAGTTGGAGTTGGAGGGTGGAGTTGGAGTTGGAGGGTGGAGTTGGAGTTGGAGTTGGAGTTGGAGGGTGGAGTTGGAGGGTGGAGTTGGAGGGTAGAGTTGGAGGGTAGAGTTGGAGGGTGGAGTTGGAGGGTGGAGTTGGAGGGTGGAATTGGAGTTGGAGGGTGGAGTTGGAGTTGGAGGGTGTTGTTGGAGTTGGAGGGTGGAGTTGGAGTTGGAGGGTGGAGTTGGAGTTGGAGGGCGGAGTTGGAGGGTGGAGGTGGAGTTGGAGGGTGGAGTTGGAGTTGGAGGGTGGAGTTGGAGGGTGGAGTTAAGGGCTGGAATTGGAGGGTGGAGTTGGAGGATGGAGGGTGGTTTGGAGGGTGGAGGTTGGAGTTGGAGGGTGGAGTTGGAGTTGGAGGGTGGAGTCAGAGGGTGGAGTTTGAGGGTGGAGTTGGAGGGTGGAGTTGAAGGGTGCAGTTGGAGTTGGAGGGTGGAGTTGGAGTTGGCGGGTGGAGTTGGAGTTGGAGGGTGGAGTTAAAGTTGGAGTTGGAGGGTGGAGTTGGAGGGTGGAGTTGGAGGGTGGAGTTTGTGGGTGGAGTTGGAGTTGGAGGGTGGAGTTGGAGGGTGGGGATGGAGTTGGATGGTGTAGTTGGAGGGTGGAATTGGAGGGTGGAGTTGGAGGGTGGAGTTGGAGGGAGGAGTTGGAGTTGGAGGGTGGAGTTGGAGGGTGGAGTTGGAGTTGGAGGGTGGAGTTTTAGGGTGGAGTTGGAGTTGGAGTTGGAGGGAGGAGTTGGAGTTGGAGGGTGGAGTTGTAGGGTGGAGTTCGAGGGTGGAGTTGTAGGGTGGAGTAAGAGTTGGAGGGTGGAGTTGGAGTTGTAGAGTGGAGTTGGAGGGTGGAGTAAGAGTTGGAGTGTGGAGTTGGAGTTGTAGGGTGGAGTTGTAGGGTGGAGTAAGAGTTGGAGGGTGGAGTTGGAGTTGTAGAGCGGAGTTGGAGGATGGAGTAGGAGTTGGAGGGTGGAGTTGGAGTTGGAGGGTGGAGTTGGAGTTGGAGGGTGGAGTTGGAGCGTGGAGTTGGAGGGTGGAGTTGGAGGGTGGAGTTGGAGTTGAAGGGTGGAGTTGGAGTAGGAGAGTGAAGTTGGAGGGTGGAGTTGGATTGTGCAGTTGGAGGGTGGAGTTGGAGTTGAAGGGTGGAGTTGGAGGGTGGAGTTGGAGGGTGGAGGGTGGGTTGGAGGGTGGAGGGTAGAGTTGGAGTTGGAGGGTGTAGTTGGAGGGTGTAGTTGGAGGGTGTAGTTGGAAGGTTGAGTTGGGGGGTGGAGTTGAAGTTGGAGGGTGGAGTTGGATTTGGCGGGTAGAGTTGGAGGGTGGGGTTGGAGGGTGGAGTTGGAGGGTGGAGTTGCAGGGTAGAGTTGGAGGGTGGAGTTGGAGGGTGAAGTTGGAGTTGGAGGGTGGAGTTGGAGGGTGGAGTTGGAGGGTGGAATTGGAGGGTGGAGTTGGAGGGTGGAGTTGGAGTTGGAGGGAGGAGTTGGAGTTGGAGGGTGGAGTTGGAGGGTGGAGTTGAAGTTGGAGGATGGAGTTGGAGGGTGGAGTTGGAGTTGGAGGGTGGAGTTGGAGGGTGGAGTTGTAGGGTGGAGTTTGAGGGTGGAGTTGTAGGGTGGAGTAGGAGTTGGAGGGTGGAGTTGGAGTTGTAGAGCGGAGTTGGAGGGTGAAGGTGGAGTTCGAGGGTGGAGTTGTAGGGTGGAGTAAGAGTTGGAGGGTGGAGTTGGAGTTGTAGAGTGGAGTTGGAGGGTGGAGTAAGAGTTGGAGGGTGGAGTTGGAGTTGGAGGGTGGAGTTGGAGAGTGGAGTTGGAGGGTGGAGTTGGATTGTGCAGTTGGAGGGTGGAGTTGGAGTTGGAGGGTGGAGTTGAAGGGTGGAGTTGAAGGGTGGAGTTGGAGGGTGGAGTTGGAGGGTGTAGGGTGGGTTGGAGGGTGGAGGTTGGAGTTGGAGGGTAGAGTTGGAGTTGGAGGGTGTAGTTGGAGGGTGTAGTTGGAGGGTGTAGTTGGAGGGTGTAGTTGGGGGGTTCTCTCAGGTAGGGAAAAAGGGAAGACACAGCTCCGGGATTAAAAAGGCTTTAATAGCTCTTGTTTTGCGCAAGCGAGGTCCATGAAACGCTTAGGGAGATGCGTTTCAGCCCTTCAAATGGCTTCATCAGTGCCGGTTTCAATGGCTCCTTCTTCCAGGGGGGCAAACACACTGATTTAAATATCATGGCCACTCCCCATCAGTTGGTCTCTCCCACATCCTCAGCCCAACGATGTTCAGGTGTCCTGCACTCAAACCAACCAGGCAGATGCATGCTGGGGCTGGGAGTCCTCAGAGGAAGCCCATTCAGTGACTGAGCATCTCCTAACAACATGTGAAGTCCCAACTAGTTGGCTAAGGATCTCAACGCCGCCAGATGTACTTGGAATGATTTTGCCTTCCTATGTCTCCTTCTCAGGCAAACAGTGTTGCCTCCTCTCCCCCAAAGTATGGGGGGCGACGCGTTGCAGTTTCATGCAGCTACCAGAAATCACAGGCTCTCAGCGTTGCTCCAGACCGAGAGGGCGGTCGTCAACCAGCGCCTGCTTCTTGGCGAAACATAGACACCAAAACTTTCTCCCAGGTAGGGAAAAAGGGACGACTCAGCTCCGGGGATTAAAAAGGCTTTAATAGCTCTTGTTTTGCACAAGTATCTGAGTTCCATGACACGCTTAGGCAGATGCGTTTCAGCCTTCAAATGGCTTCATCAGTGCAGGTTTTAAGGGCTCCTTCTTCCAGGGGGGCCAAACGCACAGATTTAAATATCGTGGCCACTCCCCATCAGGTGGTCTCTCGCCCCTCCTCAGCCTAACGATGTTCATTGTGTCCTGCCCTCAAACCAACCAGGCAGACGCATGCTGGGGCTAAAAAAAATAGTTTTTTTTTTACAATATCTTTGGGGCCCTTTGATGAATCTTCGCAAATTTTTCAAAACTAATGAGGTGCTCCGTTCAGCTACTGTCTTGAAAGGTTTGGGGTGAATCGTCAAGTGGGGGCCAAGAAAAAAGGAGGGTCCCAAAATCCATTTTCTCCATGTTCATTTCCATAGGAAACTTTAGACAAGGCTACAGCCTGAACTCCTGAACGGAATTGCACTACATTTAGCAAGTTCAGGCTGGACTGTTTCCATGAGGAGCAGGATCAAGACTGATTTGTATATGGCTGGGTCTAAGCTGAGGTGAAATGGTGAGCAAAGGAACAATGGATTTAGATTAATTCAGCCTTCCAGCCATCATTTGTTTGCATAGCACTTTTCTCCATAAGTAGGATGGGTATGCCCAGGCATGGGTCCCTTGCACACTGTGCCACTGGATTGAAGCTAGCCTGGCAGACGAGGGGTGATACCCCTAAGCAGATACTAAGATGCTTGTTTCTGCTACAAGGATGGCCTGGCTTGGCCATTCGACAGGACTGTTCCCATGAAAAGCAGGGTCAAGACTGTTTTGTATATCGCTGTGTCTAAACTGGGATGGCATGGGGAGGAAAATAACGATGAATTTAACCCAGATCTCTTGAGTGGGGAGTCAATGTTTGATTCATTCAGCATTCCATCCATCGTTTCTTTGCGTGGTGCTGGATCTAGGAGCGGACATGAAGAGAAAGTCGTCGCAGGAGATTCAAATTGGCAGGCATTGCAAATGGTTGTCGTGTGACATGAGGAGTCCATTCAAAGTCGCAGAGTGGGCAAAAACCTCAGAATCTTCACCTGGAACTTAGGACTTGTGGTTGCAGATAAGGAGGGAACACTCTGATGCTAGCCAAGGGTCCATGACTTGGATGGGAACCTATTAGGGATCAGAGTTCACTCCAGCAGAGTCCGGCAGTAGGGCTCAGGCAGGCTCAGTTGGTGCTGATCAGTTTTGCAGTTGCAGGGAGGCCCCTGGAAGGTTGCCGTGTCCCTGTAGCTCAAACAGGAGGTCAGTCAACTAACTCTTGGAGTCATTTCCATGGAGCCTGATCTCAAGTCAAGCAGTTCCAATCTTCTATCTTCAAATAGCAGGGCAGTTCTTCTTCTTAATCTTCCACAGGTCAAGGAGTGTTCTGATGAGAGGTTTTGAAGGTACCACTTAAATATTCAGTGCCAGTCTGCAGGTGAGGGATGTCCCCTTTGTCTAAACTTCACTCTTTCCTATATTTGCTCAAAACTGGTTAGGGTAACAAAGGGGAGACAGTGAGTCATGCCTTTAAGATATTCTCATTGTCAGGGCATGTAAAAGTGAAGTAAACCTTTGCTACTTTTTAAATAAATTGCACTCTGCCCTATGTGCCATTATGGCTTGCCTTAGTGGTGACTTATACGTATTAAACAGGAATGCTTAGGCCTAGCAAAAGGCGTATTGTGCCTGGTTGGAATGGCAGTTTAGTTACAAATTATACTACAGATTTAGTGGCAGACGTAAGATATGTTTTGCAGTGCTACCTTAGTGAGGGAGAGGGGGGCACAATGAGTGCTACAGCCCACTAGTAGCATTTAATTTACAGGCAGTGGGTACATTTAGTACCATGTACTAGGGTTTTACAAGTAAAGTAAATGTACCAGTCAGGTGTAGGCCAATTTTACCCTGTTTTAAAGGGAAAGCACACTCAGTTTACCAGTGATTAGCAGGAGGAATGTGCACAGAGTCCTAAAAGCCAACATAGCTGTGTTCAGCAAAGGAAGGCAAACATCTGGGGTGACCTGGCTTAGAGGGCCCGGTCGAACACCAACTAATTCTGTTGCTGCTTTTAACATTTAGAACTCATATTACCAGGCCACTAAATAGTAATATTTCTGTAGGTTGTAAGGCTGACCAAGAGATATTGAAACCATCACCACTGACATTGATTAGATGCAAATATACCTCATGGGTATCTCACCTTTTTAGTTCGAGCCTCAGGCATTGATTTAGCAATGCTTGTTGGCGAGACCTTTGGAATGTGGTTTATGGCCAGTGCATGTGTGGCATTCAAGCGCGAAGCTGGCATCTGGCATCGGACTTGAAAGCAGCACACTGCTTTCGCCAGTGCGCGCTCTGCTTCACTTCCTGCTTCCCCTCTCACAACAATTAACTTTGGTTATCGCTCACACCCCATATGCTCGTTCCCTCCGACCCTTCCTTTGATGTCCGCTTTTCTTGTTTTTCTTTGCATCCATTTCGCGGGGAAGCCGTGTTTTGTTTGGCGTTCTCTGCACCTTTCTCGGTTTTTTTTCTGGACGAAAGTGAACGCCTACCATGCTTGTTTACAGTAGCCTTGCTCTTCAAATGCTGTTGCTGTATTGCCATCTCTCTAGGGACACTCAGCTTGAAAACACTCGACTTGCTAGCTGCAATGCTACATCCGCTATGCTTTGCGTCTAGACACGTTGAACCCTCGCAGACTGTGCTGACTCTGCCCCTCCTGATTCTGAAACTGACAAACGCAGTCACCACGCAGTCTCTTCTCTCTGTCTTATGATGTCTGCCCTGCCACCATTTACTTCGGACCCTCACCCTCACACCTCCTCACCCTCACACACCCTCACACCCTCTCACCCTCACACACACTCACACATCGTCACTCACCCTCACCCACCCTCACTCACCCTTACACCCTCACCCACTCACACCCTCACCCTCACAACCCTCTCACCCTCACTCACCCTCACCCCTCACACCCCCACACACCCTCACACTCACACCCCCTCACCCTCACCTTCACACCCCCTCACGCTCACCCCTCACCCTCATACACCTCCTCACCCTCACCCCCTCACACCCCCACACCTTCACACACCCTCACACCCTCTCACCCTCACACACCCTCACACACTGTCACTCACCCTCACCCACCCTCACACCCTCACACAGTCACCCTCACAACCCTCTCACCCTCACCCCCTCACACCCCCTCACCTTCACACACCCTCACACCCTCTCACCCTCACGCTCCCCCTCACACACCCTCACCCTCACTCACCCTCACACCCTCACACAGTCACCCTCACAACCCTCTCACCCTCACCCCCTCACACCCCAACACACCCTCACCCTCACACCCTCACACCCCCTCACCCTCACATACCTCCTCAGCCTCACACCCCCTCACTCTCACACCCACTCATCCTCACACCCCCTCATCCTCACCCTCACACACCCTCACCCTCACCCACCCTCACCCTCACACACCCTCTCACACCCACATACCCTCTCACCCTCAAACACCCTCTCACCCTCACACCCCCTGTTGGAAAGGCGATCCCAGGGGAGACAGAAGATGTCGGACTGCCCGCCCCGAGACCCACCTTTCTCTATGGAAGAGGCCGAGCGCCGTAGGGAGGCCTCCTTGGTGAGGCTCCTCTCCTACAATCGTAACAGCGGAGCAATCACACTACCACAGACGGACACCACACGAAGGAATACTCTCAGGAATCTTTATATAAGAAATGAAGGCACGTTCTCGTAAGAGGATAACACAGGGATCGAGGGATCCGTAAAGTCTTGGCTTCGGGACAAGGGGGTAGCGGGACAGTCTTGGCACCAACTGGTGCGTGGATAGTTCAAGGGGTCAGGCCGCGACAGCGTCAGCGGGGCCTCGAAGGTGGTTCAGTTCGGTCGGGCCGCGACAGCGTCAGCAGGGCCTCGACGGTGGTTCAGTTCGGTCAGGCCGCGACAGCGTCAGCAGGGCCTCGACGGTGGTTCAGTTCGGTCAGGCCGCGACAGCGTCAGCAGGGCCTCGAAGGTGGTTTCCGCTTGGTCAGGCCGCGACAGCGTCAGCAGGGCCTCGAAGGTGGTTTCAGCTTGGTCAGGCCGCGACAGCGTCAGCAGGGCCTCGAAGGTGGTTTCAGCTTGGTCAGGCCGCGACAGCGTCAGCAGGGCCTCGAAGGTGGTTTCAGCTTGGTCAGGCCGCGACAGCGTCAGCAGGGCCTCGAAGGTGGTTTCAGCTTGGTCAGGCCGCGACAGCGTCAGCAGGGCCTCGAAGGTTCCAGGTACATGCGTTCAGATCAGGATCAGCCGCGACAAGGTCAGCAGGGCTTCGACTCCAAGATACAACTGGCGTCCTCATCCAGGGCTGGCCCAGATATAGGACTGGAGTCCTTTGATGTCCGGACCCTCGCGCCTGGGGGTCAGAGGGGCCGGGATGAAGGTGTCCAGACACCCAGCAGGGGGGTGGAGCCAGCGCCCAGGGAGGCTGGAGGGCGATCGATACCAGGCGTCCGGGGACGGCTGGAGGCCCATCGAAACTCCCCTCTCCCGGGATCCGCCAAGTGGCCACTCTACCCCCTGGGAGGATCTTGGTGCCTCGATGTCGGGGCTTCACTGGGGCCGGGGCGAGGGATGGCTGCGGCCACGTGCTCGGGACGTGATGGGCCCAAGATGGAGTCGGGCCGGGAATGGTGGCCTGGCATGGTCGCCAGACCGGCAGTGTTGGCGAGCAGGGTCCGCCGAGGTCCCAGGGGAGGGAGCCGTGGGTTGCCTGGGGGGCTGCTCTCGTCGATGGTTCGGGTTCAGGGGGGTCGATAGCGGGTCGACGGAGGGACGATGTCGTCCCGGGCCCGCCGTGCGGAAGGGGTAGGAACATGCCACGAGGCCGGGTCCAACACCCCCTCACCCGCACACCCCCTCACATCCCCTCACATCTCCTCACCCTCCCTCACCCTCATACCCCCTCACCCTCACACCTCTTCACACACCCTTACACACCCACCCTCTCACCCTCTCACACCCTCTCACCCTCACACACCCTCACCCTCACACCCCCTCACCCTCACCATCACACCCCACACCCTCACTCACCCTCACACACCCTCTCACCCTCACAACCCCACACCCTCACACCCTCTCACCCTCACAAACACTCACACACTGTCACACCCTCACCCATCCTCACACACCCTCACTCACCCTCACTCACCCTTACACCCTCACCTCCCTCACCCTCACAACCCTCTCACCCTCACTCACCCACACCCCCACACACCCCAACACACCCTCACCCTCACATCCCCTCACCCTCACACCCTCACCCTCACATACCTCCTCACTCTCACACCCCCTCACCCCACACCCCCATCTTCACCCTCACACACCCTCACCCTCACATACCCTCACCCTCACACACGCTCCCCCTCACACACCCTCCCCCTCACTCACCCTCTCACCCTCACATGCCCTCTCACCCTCACACACCATCTCACCATCACACACCCTATCACCCTCACACACCCTCACCCTTACATCCCTTCACCCTCACATCCCCTCATCCTCACTCACACCCTCCCCCTCACACACCCTCACACACCCTCACCCTCACACACCCTCACACCCTCACTCACCCTTTCACCCTCACATACCCTCTCACCCTCACACACCCTCTCACCCTCACACACCCCCTCACCCTCATACCCCTCACCCTCAAACCCCTTCACCCTCACACCCTCACACCCCATCACATCCTCACTCACCCCCATATCCTCACCCCCTCTCCCTCACAACCCTCTCATCCTCATTCACCCTCACCCACTCACACCCTCACCCTCACTCACACCCTCACTCACCCTCTCACCCTCATACACACTCAACCTCACACACCCTCTCACCCTCACACACCCTTTCACTCCTCACACTCACACCCCCTCACTTTCACCCTCACACCCCCACACCCTCACCCTCACACACCCTCACTCACCATCTCACCCTCACACACCTGTTCACCCTCACACACCCTTTCACCCTCACAACCCCTCACCCTCACACCTCCTCACCCTCTCACCCTCACACTCCCTCACCCTCACACACCCCCACTCATGCTCACTCACCATCATAACCTACCCCCTCACCCACCTCACCCTCACAACCCTCTCACCCCCACTCACCCCCTCACACCCCCACACACCCTCCCCCTCACACCCCCTCACCCTCCCCCTCACACCCCCTCACCCCCTTCACACACCCTCACACACCCTCTCCCTCACACACCCTCACCTTCACTCACCCTCACATACCCTCTCACCCTCACACACCCACTCACCCCCACATCCTCTCACCCCCCTCACCCTCTTACCCCAAACCTCACCCTCACACACCTTATGACCCTCACACACCCTCTCACACACCATCTCACCCTCACACACCCTCTCACCCTCACCCCCCGCACCCTCACACCCTCACCCTCACACACACACTCACATACCCTCACACACACCCTCAAACACCCTCTTACCCTCACACACCCTCACCCCCCTCAACCCCACACCCAGTCACCCTCACGCACCCTCACCCTCACACACCCTCACCCTCACACCCCCTCACACTCATACCCCCTCACCCTCACCCTCCCTCACCCTCACACCCCCTCACCCTCACACCCCCTCACCCTCACACCCCCCCACCCTCACACCCTCACACACCCTCACCCCCTCACACACCCTCATCCTCACCCTCACACACCCTCACCCTCACTCCCTCTCACTCTCACACCATCACACACCCTCACACACCCTCACCCTCACACACCCTCACCCTCATGCACCCTCACACACTGTCACTCACCATGACCCACCCTCACTCACCCTCACTCACCCTCACAACCCTCTCACCTTCACTCACCCTCACCCCCTCTCACATATCCTTACACCACCTCACCCCTTCTCACCCTCACTCACCCTCACTCACCCTCACAACCCTCTCACCCTCACACAACCTCACCCCCTCACCCTTACACCCCCTCACCCTCACACCCCATCACCCTCACACACCCTCACTCACACACCCTCACCCTCACACACCCTCACCCTCACACCCTCGCACCCTCACACACCCTCACCATCACACCCCCTCACCCTCACTCACCTTCACACACACTCACACACCCTCACCAGCACAGCATAACAAAACATAGCATAGCATAACAAAACAAATCATAGGATAGCAAAACAAAACATAGCATAACAAAACAAAACATAGCATACCAAACACAGCAAAATGTAGCATAGCATAACAAAACATAGCATAACAAAACATAGCATAGCAAAACACAACAAAACATAGCATAGTATAACAAAACATAGCATAGCATAACAAAACACAACAAAACATAGCAGAACAAAACATAGCATAACAACAAAACATAGCAAAACACAACAAAACATACCATAGCATAACAAAACACCACAAAACATAGCATACATAACAAAACATAGCATTGCAAAGCATAGCAAAACATAGCATAGCATAACAAAACGCAACAAAACATAGCATAGTATAACAAAACACAACATAGCATAGCATAACAAAACAAAGCTTAGCATAGCATAACAAACCATAGCATAACAAAGCATAGAAATAGCATAACAAAACATAGTATAATAAAACACAACAAAACATAGCATAGCATAACAAAACATAGCATAACAAAACATAACAAAACACAACAAAACATAGCATAGCATAATAAAAGAAAGCAGAGGATAGCAAAACTAAACATAGCATAGCATAACAAAACAAAGCATAGGATAGCAAAACTAAACATAGCATTGCATAACAAAACAAAGCATAGGATAGCAAAACAAAACATAGCGTAGCATAACAAAACATAGCATAACATGACCCTCACACACCCTCTCACACACCATCTCACCCTCACACACCCTCTCACCCTCACACCCCCGCACCCTCACACCCTCACCCTCACACACACACACTCACACACCCTCACCCTCACACACACCCTCAAACACCCTCTCACCCTCACATACCCTCACCCCCCCTCAACCCCACACCCACTCACCCTCACACATCCTCACCCCCCTCAACCCCACACCCACTCACCCTCATACCCCCTCACCCTCACCCGTCACCCTCACCCTCCCTCACCCTCACACCCCCTCACCCTCACACCCCCTCACGCTCACACCCTCTCACCCTCATACCCTCACCCTCACACACCCTCATCCTCACCCTCACATGCCCTCACCCTCACTCCCCCTCACTCTCACACCATCACACACCCTCACACCCCCTCACCCTCACACCCCCTCACCCTCACACACCCTCACCCTCACGCACCCTCACACACTGTCACTCACCATGACCCACCCTCACACACCCTCACTCACCCTCACTCACCCTCATACCCTCACCCCCTCACCCTCACAACCCTCTCACCTTCAGTCACCCTCACCCCCTCAAACACCCGCACCCTCACACCCTCACCCTCACACACACACTCACATACCCTCACACACACCCTCAAACACCCTCTTACCCTCACACACCCTCACCCCCCTCAACCCCACACCCAGTCACCCTCACGCACCCTCACCCTCACACACCCTCACCCTCACACCCCCTCACACTCATACCCCCTCACCCTCACCCTCCCTCACCCTCACACCCCCTCACCCTCACACCCCCTCACCCTCACACCCCCCCACCCTCACACCCTCACACACCCTCACCCCCTCACACACCCTCATCCTCACCCTCACACACCCTCACCCTCACTCCCTCTCACTCTCACACCATCACACACCCTCACCCTCACACACCCTCACCCTCACACACCCTCACCCTCACACACCCTCACCCTCATGCACCCTCACACACTGTCACTCACCATGACCCACCCTCACTCACCCTCACTCACCCTCACAACCCTCTCACCTTCACTCACCCTCACCCCCTCTCACATATCCTTACACCACCTCACCCCTTCTCACCCTCACTCACCCTCACTCACCCTCACAACCCTCTCACCCTCACACAACCTCACCCCCTCACCCTTACACCCCCTCACCCTCACACCCCATCACCCTCACACACCCTCACTCACACACCCTCACCCTCACACACCCTCACCCTCACACCCTCGCACCCTCACACACCCTCACCATCACACCCCCTCACCCTCACTCACCTTCACACACACTCACACACCCTCACCAGCACAGCATAACAAAACATAGCATAGCATAACAAAACAAATCATAGGATAGCAAAACAAAACATAGCATAACAAAACAAAACATAGCATACCAAACACAGCAAAATGTAGCATAGCATAACAAAACATAGCATAACAAAACATAGCATAGCAAAACACAACAAAACATAGCATAGTATAACAAAACATAGCATAGCATAACAAAACACAACAAAACATAGCAGAACAAAACATAGCATAACAACAAAACATAGCAAAACACAACAAAACATACCATAGCATAACAAAACACCACAAAACATAGCATACATAACAAAACATAGCATTGCAAAGCATAGCAAAACATAGCATAGCATAACAAAACGCAACAAAACATAGCATAGTATAACAAAACACAACATAGCATAGCATAACAAAACAAAGCTTAGCATAGCATAACAAACCATAGCATAACAAAGCATAGAAATAGCATAACAAAACATAGTATAATAAAACACAACAAAACATAGCATAGCATAACAAAACATAGCATAACAAAACATAACAAAACACAACAAAACATAGCATAGCATAATAAAAGAAAGCAGAGGATAGCAAAACTAAACATAGCATAGCATAACAAAACAAAGCATAGGATAGCAAAACTAAACATAGCATTGCATAACAAAACAAAGCATAGGATAGCAAAACAAAACATAGCGTAGCATAACAAAACATAGCATAACATGACCCTCACACACCCTCTCACACACCATCTCACCCTCACACACCCTCTCACCCTCACACCCCCGCACCCTCACACCCTCACCCTCACACACACACACTCACACACCCTCACCCTCACACACACCCTCAAACACCCTCTCACCCTCACATACCCTCACCCCCCTCAACCCCACACCCACTCACCCTCACACATCCTCACCCCCCTCAACCCCACACCCACTCACCCTCATACCCCCTCACCCTCACCCGTCACCCTCACCCTCCCTCTCCCTCACACCCCCTCACCCTCACACCCCCTCACGCTCACACCCTCTCACCCTCATACCCTCACCCTCACACACCCTCATCCTCACCCTCACATGCCCTCACCCTCACTCCCCCTCACTCTCACACCATCACACACCCTCACACCCCCTCACCCTCACACCCCCTCACCCTCACACACCCTCACCCTCACGCACCCTCACACACTGTCACTCACCATGACCCACCCTCACACACCCTCACTCACCCTCACTCACCCTCATACCCTCACCCCCTCACCCTCACAACCCTCTCACCTTCAGTCACCCTCACCCCCTCAAACACCCTCACCCTCACACCCCCTCACCCTCCCACCCTCACCCTCATACACCTCCTCACACTCTCTCACCCTCACACACCGTCACTCACCCTCACCCACCCTCACACACCCTCACTCACCCTGACTCACCCTCACACCCTCACACCCTCACCCTAACCCTCTCACCCTCACTCACCCTCACCCCCTCACCCCACCCACACCCCCTCACCCTCACACCCCCTCACCCTCACACCTCCTCACCCTCATACCCCCTCAATCTCACACACCCTCACCCACACACCCCCTCATCCTCACCCTCACACACCCTCACACACCCTCTCACCCTCACACACCCTCTCACCCTCACACCCTCTCACCCTCACATCCCCTCAGCCTCACATCACCTCACCCTCCCTCACACCCTCACCCTCACATCCCCTCACCCTCACACCCCTCACCCTCACACCCCCTCACCCTCACACACCCTCACACTCACACACCCACACCCTCAAACACCCTCATTCACCCTCTCATCCTCACACACCCTCTCACCTTCACACACCCTCTCACCCTCACATTCCCTCACCCTCACACTCCTCACCCTCACACCCTCACACACCCTCACACCCCTACTCACCCTCACACCCCCTCACCCTCACACCCCCTCACCCTCACACACCCTCACCCCTGTCACCCTCTCCCTCCCTCACCCTCACACCCCCTCACCCTCACACACCCTCACACCCCCTCACCCTCACACACCCTCACCATCACACACCCTCACCTTCACTCACCCTCACACCCCTACTCACCCTCACACCCTCTCGCCCTCACACACCCTTTCACCCTCACACACCCTCACCCTCACACCCCCAGACCCTCACGCTCAAACACCCTCACTCACCCTCTCACCCTCACACACCCTCTCACCCTCACACCTCCTCACCCTGACACCCTGACACCCCTCAAACCCTCACCCTCACACACCCTTACGAACCCTCTCACCCTCACACACATTCACCCTCACACATCCTTACCCTCACACCCCCTCACCCCTGTCACCCTCACCCTCCCTCACCCTCACACCTCCTCACCCTCACACCCCCTCACCCTCACACCCTCACCCTCACACACCCTCACCCTCACACCCTCACCCTCAAACCCTCACACCCCCTCACCCTCAGAACCCCACACCCTCACCCTCACAACCCCACCCCCTCACCCCCTCACCCCCTCACCCTCACCCCCATAACCTTCACAACCCCACATCCCCACACCCTCGCACCCCTCACCCTCACACACACCCTCACCGTCACACCCCCTCACCCTCACTCCCCCTCACCCTCACACCCCCTTATCCTCACACCCCCACACCCCTTCACACTCCCTCACCTTCACACCCCCACACCCCATCACCCTCACACCCCCTCACACCCCCTCACCCTCACACACTCTCACCCTCACACACCCTCACCCTCACACACCTGCACACACCCTCACACACCCTCACTCACCCTCACACACCCTCACTCACCCTCACACCCCTCACCCTCTCACCCTCACATCCCCTCACTCACCCTCACACCACCTCACCCTCACACCCTCACCCCCTCACTCTCACATATTCTCACACCACCTCACCCCCTCTCACCCTCACACACCCTCACTCACTCTCAGACCCTCACCCTCACACAACCTCACCCCCTCACCCTTACACCCCCTCACCCTCACACCCCATCACCCTCACACACCCTCACTCAAACACCCTCACCCTCACACACCCTCACCCTCACACCCTCTCACCCTCACACACCCTCACCATCACACCCCCTCACCCTCACTCACCTTCACACACACTCACACACCCTCACCAGCACAGCATAACAAAACATAGCATAGCATAACAAAACAAATCATAGGATAGCAAAACAAAACATAGCATAACAAAACAAAACATAGCATAGCAAAACACAACAAAACGTAGCATAGCATAACAAAACATAGCATAGCAAAACACAACAAAACATAGCATAGTATAACAAAACATAGCATAGCATAACAAAACACAACAAATCATAGCAGAACAAAACATAGCATAACAACAAAACATAGCAAAACACAACAAAACGTACCATAGCATAACAAAACACCACAAACCATAGCATACATAACAAAACATAGCATTGCAAAGCATAGCAAAACATAGCATAGCATAACAAAACGCAACAAAACATAGCATAGTATAACAAAACACAACATAGCATAGCATAACAAAACAAAGCTTAGCATAGCAGAACAAACCATAGCATAACAAAGCATAGCATAGCATAACAAAACATAGCATAACAGAACATAGCATAGCAAAACTAAGCATAGTATAATAAAACACAGCAAAATATAGCATAGCATAACAAAACATAGCATAACAAAACCTAACAAAACACAACAAAACATAGCATTGCATAATAAAAGAAAGCAGAGGATAGCAAAACTAAACATAGCATAGCATAACACAACAAAGCATAGGATAGCAAAACTAAACATAGCATAGCATAACAAAACAAAGCATAGGATAGCAAAACAAAACATAGCGTAGCATAACAAAACATAGCATAACATAACAAAACATAGCATAACAAAACACAACACATAGCATAACAAAACATAGCAAAACACAACAAAACATAGCATAGCTTAACAAAACACAACAAAACGGAGCATAGCAAAACAAAACATATAATAGCATGGCAAAACATAGCTTACCAAACACAAAAAACACTGCATAGCATAGTATAACGAAACATAGCATAGCAAAACAAAGCATAGCATAATAAAACACAACAAAACATAGCATAGCATAACAAAACATAGCATAGCATAACAAAGCATTGCATAGCAAAACATAGCATAGCATAACAAAACATAGCATAGCATAAAAAAACACAGCCTAGCATAGCATAACAAATCAAAGCATAGGATAGCAAAACATAGCATAGCATGACAAAACAAAACATTGGATAGCAAAACAAAACATAGCATAGCATACAGAATCACTCCGCACCACCACCGCATCACTCAGGGGCACCACAACATCACTATGCGCTACCACAGCATCACTGAACGCCACAGCATCACTCGTTCGCCATCACAACATCACTCAGCGCCACCACAGCATGAATCTGTGCAACCATTCAACAACACCTGGTTCAAATATGTTCGCTCAATGTTTCAAGCTTTATTACAATTGTAACAAAAAGATGTTAATATTTCACTTCTGTTCTTGGATTTTCGTCACAATAAAATGCACTGAACATAGTCTTCACAAAAGTTATTTACAAAACTTTAAGCTACTGCCATTATAAGTTACAATAACTTTCATTTAAGTAATATTTATTGAAAAAAAATTAAAAGCCATTGTTATTTGAAATATCAATACATGTAAGTCACGTAAATACAACACATATTGCATTACAAATGCTATAGGTGTCACATTTGCAAAAGTTATAACTATTGGCATTGTAAATGACAACGCTATTAATTTCGCTATTTTCAAAAACAAAACATAAATTAAAAAATCTTCATTTACGATACCAATAGCTCAAACTTTCCTAATGCGAGACCTATTGCATTGCAAATGCTTGTTCTAATTGATAGGTCGACAAGCCCAACCTTAATGTCAACACATATGAGATATCTCTAGATAGTAAATAGTGTTTGAACAGAACACAATTAATCCTTCTTCTTTTCCCCACAGCCTGTACCTTACCAATAGCCAAGTTCATAGCACAGGAGTCCAGCCTGACAGCTCTCAAACACAAGACTCACATGAACAGACAGAAGGAAGAGCAGAGTTTAATAACAACAATACCAGCCCAACAGTGCAGCAGCAAACACAACTTACCAGAAAACAAAATAGCTAAGCAAAAACTAGAAATGCCTGTACAATTTTGAGGACAATAAATCAACAAAAGTAGTTTTCACTTCAGAACATCACCTCTGAACCACTAAGGAAATGTTTGACAATGAAAGAATTCCATAAATTAGGTATGTCGTAATATGTACAGACTTCAGCCCCTAACAATTAAAACACTTCAAGCTCAATTACCACCTTTATAGATGTTTTGAAAATACACAAGCAAACACAACCAATCACAAAAAAAATAAACATGCAAACATGAATAATATACTTTTTTGGAAATGAGAAATCATTTAAACTGGTGCTTAGTGAACAAAATTCTATGGGTACTTAGTTTAAAGCTAAAAAGAAGAGGATCAGAGAGACATCTATGATTGTCATAGGAATTATTATAGATAACAATCAAACTACATACTCAAGAGGTGAGTGTTTGAGTGTATGTGTTTGTGTCCCTAGATAATTCATATTGTTTACTGAGAAATACATGCCTGGAAAGTCATGTGTGTTCCATTGAAATAAATTGAGTGCAATGTTACTATGAAAAGTAAACCTGCATATTTTTCATACAGATTAATATAATTTCTAGAAATACTCATTAGCATATGTAAAACATGTTCCTCTATATTATTAAAGAAATGTAACAGCAGGGTTTCTTTAATCCTAAATCCACAATTTTAACCCTCTTCACCACAACCTTTAAAAGATTCCTGAAATACTTAACTCATACCCTTAAGCCCTATACCTTATACTCAATGTGTTAATCTCTATTCCCCTAATCCATTAACCCTACACCCAAAAGTGTCAATCCTAATACCGTATGTCTCGCAATGTTAAACCCTAGCACCTATAACCGTCATAACCCTAACTCCTAACCTTTTCACTCCTTAACATTATACCCAAAACCCTTAATACTTAAATCTGTACCTCAAAATCTTAACAATTATGCCCTAAACCTCTAGCCTAAAACCACATTACCTCACATCGATTCCCCTAATGCATAAACACTAGTCCCTGAACTTTAACGTAAAGTTTCAGCATTTGTCCCCAGTATGTGTGTGTGTTTATGTAAGTGCGCATGGATTCTGAAAATACACAGGCCTTTGGAGGTAGCACAATGTCTATATTCTATTTAAGTTTAATATTAACATAATGTTTTAGATTCAAAACATCACAGATATCCCATCCATCAAATTCCAAGTGTATTATAATTTAAAGCACTTGTAACATAGGGGAAGAAGTATCTGTCACATTTTGACTGAGTATCCCATCCACAAACCTCTAAATAAGAGCCTCAGTCAAGCATTCTAACACATGAATAACCTTACCAGTTGTAGCAGTATTCAAGCTCACTAATAAATGTCAGTGTTTAAAGAAATTGCAGCTCTCACAAGCTAATACAGCTCCAACTGCCTCCTTCCAAGTCTCCAAGGAAAGTGACCACTGCGCCAGAGATCTAGAACTCTCAGCCTCAGTTTCCTAGGCAGCACTAATGGAGCCCTTATGACACTATCAGCAACCATATGTTTGTTATGTTTCTATTTCTGCTTCTTGGCAATGTCTGATGATGTCACACACACAGAATCTGGAGAGGTTGGAAGATGATTTGAGAATCCTGGTGTGTGGGAAATTCCAACAAACAAAAGAAGCAGGATTATCCTTAAGTAAAATGCAGAAAAGGTCATCGTTCCTCAATATGGGAATGCCCACAAGCTTTCGAATTCAAGTAAAGCTTTGTTCCAGTGGCACAGTGTCACTGAAACCACGTCTGGACATACACTGTGTTACAGGAACAAAGCTTTACCTATTTTATGAGCTCTAACCAGGGCAAAACCAGTCCTGGGTTGCTTGGTTCCGATAAGGGAGAACTTAGCCTTTTCTCATTGGAGCAGAGTCAAGAGTGATTTGCGTATGGTTGGATCCAAACTGAAGTGGCATGGTATGGAAAATAATTATGGATTGGGATGCAGCCCGAGTAATTACCAATGAATGAGATTAATTTAAACATTCCATGCATCACTTTTCTGTACACTTTAATGAAAAAGCAGACATTGTTTATTTACCATGTACATCATGGGAAGGGTTTCCTAATTTCCAGTTATATTTGTTGTCAACTCTTGTGGAGTATTGCTACTTTTTTTTTACATATTTTAAACCATTTGGAAACCAGTGGCTATCAATTTGCTCACTTTTTTCATGTTGTAATAATTTTTGACCTCTATTTTCTGGTGCTTACAGGGAATGCTGCTTTTATTATGAAGTATATTTGATACCAACATTGTATGATATATATTTGCTTTATTTCCTGGATAATGCCTCTGCACTAACCCTGTGCGGAGTTTGCGGAGTTGCACTACACGGCACTATGCGAACTGCAAACAAATCTCAGCCGCATTACGCAGAGCAACGCGAGAGGGGGAGTATGATAGAAAAATGCCGTTTGCAGTGATTGCACAGTGCCGGATGCTTGTCCGCACTGTGCAATCATTGCAAATGGCATCATGCACAGTGCAAGCGGTCCCTGCATTCCTTTTGTGCTGCTCAAGTAGATTTTGACTTGAGCACCAGCTTTCTCAACATGAACGGACAGTTTCTCAACGCGAGCTGTCATGAGTATTTGCGACCACTTGCAAGAGAAACCTGATGCCCCCTGCATTGAGAAATCTCGCCAGGATGTTGATTTTCCAAGCTTGTGCTCGCCAACTTGTTGTTGAAGATCACGAACTAGGTAAAAAACTCCACTACGGAACGCGAAGTGGAGTTTTTCGGAACTCAGTGATCTCCGCTTAACGCAGAGTGCAGGAAACTCCGCAAACTCCGTGAGCGGAGCGAAGTTCACCACCCAGGGTTACTCCGCACTCACTAGCGGGTGCACCGTTGTGTGTGGGCAGGCTAGCATATATCTCAAGGCTCAAATTTCAAACAGACCAGTACTAATGGGAGTGTTTAATCCTCTTACGTATTTATCTGCACTTTACACAACAAACGCTTTTTGGCAGTCCGTCTTCATCAATGATGAAGGCGAACCTCCAAAATACTTTTGTTGGATAAAGTGTCAATAAATCTGAAAGGGGGCGTGGCTTGAGGCGTCAAGATGGCGGTCGCACTCTAGGAGTACTCCGGACCCCCTCCGTTATCCGCCTCATCTTAGCCCACTGCTGGCGACCATTGGTGCCCCAGAGTCCTGGGAACGATTCCCGCACCCGACCTGCAACGCTCTGACCCCTCGCGGGGCTGATCTGATGCCTGTGATCTCCTGCCGGCTCTCGGCTCCTAACGGCCTCTTCTACCCTAAGATGGCGGCCCTGTAGCTCCCACCCCTGTGGCCTGGGTCCCCGCCTGGCCGCCCCTTCCCGCCCGGCTTACCTGCACTCCGCCACAGGCGACGACCTATCCTTGTGGTGTGCGGCCAAGCAGCGGCTGGAGACTGAGGGGTGCCCTCCCGCCCTGGAGCCTGTGGAGTTGCTGGATCGTCTACGGAGCGAGTGGCGGGACTCATCAACGGAGCGCGCCTGGAACCCGGGCGGCGGAGGAGTGGTGTCGCCTCTGTGCTCACCGGCGGCTGAGGAGTCGACCCGGCATCCTGCTGTGGGATCGGATTGTGACCTGTCCCTCGGCGCGGATCCAGCAAGGAGGCGGTGGAGGTGCTGGCAGGTGGCGCTCTGGAGGAGGTGATGAGGCGGGGGGAACACCCTGTGGGCCTCCTCTCCCCCCGCGCCCTTCGGCGGCTGTGTCGAGCCGCGCTGCTTCGAGCTCCGGTGCATGAGGCTGTGGTGGACGAGGTGTGGTGGTGCTGGGGGGCCGAACGGGCTGCCACTGATGCCCAAAGTTGCTGTACTGCTGGTGCGGGCCCCATTGCGCCCTTGGGGCGGTCCCCTGTCGGGGCGCCCCTCCATCCCCCATCGGCCTGCCTGTGGTGATGTTGAAGGGCCGGTTGGGCCGCTTCTAGAGTTGCCTTGCTGCTGGTGTGGGCCCACTGCGCCCTTGTGGTAGTCCCCGACTGGAGCACCCTCCCCCCATCAACCTGCCTTGGATCCGCGGCCGTTGCTGTCCTGCGAGGTGAATGGGGTGGAGGAGCAGGGTGACGGAGGGGCTGTCAGCGGAGTCTGTGGACGATCTTCCCCTGCGATGGAGCTGGGGGGCAGCGGATGACGAGACCTGCATTGAAGGAGGCTGCCTGTGTACAGCGAGGTCCTGGGGTGGGGGAGCGCCCGACTCTGAGGGCCCGCTTGGTCTCCTGGCCGGCCTCGAACTACGGGCTGATGGGTCCCCCCCTGCCTTCCTGCTGCCTGTGTGTTGAGAGGAGCGCCCTGGCTTGGTGGGAGACAGATCGGCCACTGAGTCGGGTGGCGCGGGCGGGTGCCTGAACCCCTTTCGCCTGGAGACTCGGGCTCTTTGAGCCGGTGGGGGGCCCCTGAGGCCCTGGGCCTGCTGGAGTCACTTGGGGAGCCGACGATGTCACAATCCCCTATGAAGCCTCCACTGGAAGCTCTGCTTTCATTTTGGCGCTATTCACCTGAAAAACCCACCCCTTTCCCGTGCACCTGCACTCCTTTGTAATGTGTCGTGAGGGTGTATGTGTTTTTTCTACTGTATTTGTACACTTGTGGTTCTGATTTATGATGTAAAGTCGTAACTCTGATTGTACTTTCGATCAAGCATTTCAAAGGCTCGTTTAGAGATGTCTAACAAGCATTTTCCTTTAGGTTTTGTGTAAAGCAAAGGCGCTTCAGGTGAAAGACTGAAAAGCAGTTCTCTCGCGTGCGCACCAGCCCGTTTTGGCTGAGCGCACGCATACGTGGTGTGCGGCTGGGTGCGGTCGAGTATTTAAACCGCACCCAGCCTTCTGGAAAGCGCTTTGCCTTCCGCCTGCACAGAGGAAGGTCGTGTTGTGATCCCTCGCTCAAGAAAACGGCCGCTTACCTGAATAACGATCCTGGAACTTCAGACTTCAATCCTCGGCGTCTTCCTGAATGCGTAACAGCTCGGCACTTTCATTTCAGCATCGGAACCTGCAAAGACAAAAGAGATAAGTGTTATTTCTTTTTAGTTTAAGGCGCCCTTCGCAAGAAAGGTATCCCAAACAATTTCTGGAACATTTAATCAAGAGACAATTCAAGAATCTTGGACTTGGTGATTTCTATTAGGTATTTAGGAGAGAGAATTGTTTTGTAAACGAGAAGTGAAGAGGTGATCCCTGTAAATCAGAAAGAAGTGATTTCTGTATGTCATATCTGTTATATTCCCTTGAGTTGTTTAAACTCTTATTTTAGAAAGCAAGTCACAGAAGTAAAAGACACAGATTCTTACTCTGAGTAAGTAAAGATGAGGGAGAAACTTTTTATTGTAAAAAAAGGATTTATCACAGAAAAAGGGGGATTTGTATCTTGAAGGGTCTGAAAGGTTTTTTTGTAACTACTGTTTGTTTATCACAGTGACTCTCTTTACAAGACCACGCTAACTAAAAGACAACAACACAGGAGACAGAAAAATCACCCGACTCAACTGATAAGAAAGACATACTGGACGAAAGACAGACAACAGCTGAACGCAGGTAGGCTACAGGTAGAACGTCTAGAAAGAGAACTATAGATAGAAAGTTGTAATTTACAAAGGAAGTGAGTACAGAGTAAACTTAAGGTTCTTGTTGTTTTGCAGGTCGGCAGCAAGTACACTTACGTCCAGTACCGGCCCTCCTCCCCATTGTCTAGCTAATATCTTGTAGTGTATTATACTTCCTCAAGGTAGGGGTTAGTCTTTAGGGAGGTTGGTCCCTTGCGTCTCTGCGAATCTGCTACTCGTCTCAAGGAAAACATATCAAGACCAGGTAAGAGACGACGTAGTGTTTGTCTTGACAGACGACACCTGGCACGGTATATTATCCTTGTGACGCCCGCCTTCCATTATCCGTGGAGTGGGAGGGAGATCGACCGCCACACCTGGCAGTGGGACTACAGCTGGAGCGCGGCTGTGTGCCCCCCCTCCGCCCGGGGACGACCGCCCACACTTGAACCTCCGGGAGAATGGGCAAAAACCGCACCTCTCAGGTCCCTGGGCCCTCCACTCAAACTACAATGGACCAGTTCACCAAGTCTGATCGTGACCCGGCGGTTAGGTCGGCGGAGGCACCTGAAGCAGCCGGGGGAGACCTTTCCGCTATCCTACAGGCGATCAGTGCATCACAGGTGTCGGTGGAGGCCAAGATTGGGGAAGTGCGGGTGGATGTGGCATTGATCCGGCAGGACCTCCGTAATGCTACGGGCTGGATTACTGAAGCATAGTCCCGCATTTCCACGGTGGAGGAGGACGTGGGCGCTCTTATATCCCAGGTGACGCGTCTACAGGTACAGACTGCAGAGTTACACCATAGGACATGGAAAATAGAGCCCGGAGAAACAACCTACACCTCCTGGGTTTTCCAGAGGGAGTGGAACAAGGATGCACTGATACCTTCATCGAGGCGTGGGTCAAGTCCTGGATCCCCAAGGAGAAATTCTCCCCCTGGTTTGCGATAGAGCGAGCCCACCATTCTCTTGCTCCTGAACCCCCTCTCGGAGCCCCCGCCCATCCCATCATCCTGAGGGTCCTTAACTTCCGAGACAGAGACGCGATCCTAGAGGCCGCCAGGATGCAGGGTCCAGTGCACTTCCAAAATTCCAGGATCCTGGTTTATCCGGACTACTCTAGGGAGGTTCAGTCACAGCGCCGGTCCTACGACGAGGTCAAGCAGAAACTCCGAGCCATGGGTCTTCGTTACGGACTCCTCTTCCTGGCCCGCTATTAAGGTGATTTTTCAGGACAAAACCTTTTTCTTTGACACCCCACAGGCAGCATGGACCTGGCTTACGGAGGAACGGCCTCTCCTTCCAGGGGCAATCCCGGTACCTGTCCTGAAACCGGTGGGCCGATCCGGCCGGGAGGCGCCCAAGGTGCAACGACGCTGAACTGGATCCAGACGTCGGGTACCCGTCGGGGGCGGAGCTCTCGGTCGCCGGGGGCGCAATCCCGGCGCTCCCAGAGTCAGGCCCTGAGCCAGAGGGCTTCCTCCCCTGCTGTGGTGTCCTCCCTTATCGACATGGGCAGTGCCCCTGGGCCGGCGGCTACCCGGCAACGGGCCATGTTGGACTCGGATCTATCTGGAAGCCCTGTAATTCGTGGCTCTGGTGGGGAGAAGGGTGTGTGATCAGGATTCCGGTTGGTATGCCTTTGCCCAACCGCTCTGGACCTGAAGGGGAGAACTTACTCCTGACCCCGTGACCGGGGTTTTCCCTTGGCTCTGACAGCCGAATTAGCCAAGGACTACATTTGCACTGTTATCCTAGACTTGATCCATCTTATGTTTCTTGCTGTCCAACCATACTTCCTACTGTGGGCATGTATCCATACATATGGAGGTGGGTCCGACTCAGCCATGTTCCTGCTTGACTGTAGCTAACCCTTTTAGAGTAGCATATCACCTTTTGCGGTGTAGTTAATAGTTGGATTTTTGGGTGACAGGTGCTTCTGCTTCAGAAGTGTAGGGTGGGGGAGTTGGGGGGGTTGGGTGGGACGGGGAACAGTTGTCCCTTGACAGTTTGTTTTGTTTAGCCGCCTACGAGCTGCTGGTTGCAGTTCATCTTGCCTTTTCCTATCCTCTGATTACTTCCCAATGGGCATGCAGATCACGTCCTTCCTGGGTTTTTTATTTTTGGCCGCCTACGGACCGCCACTGGGGTTCCTACTGGCAGTTACCTACCTCCTTTCCCCGATTCCCAAGATTGATGGGCTGACCATCAAATACCGCGACTCCGATCCTGGGCCCGGGGGTAGGGAGGTGTTCCCCCATGATGGGTAGGGATCCATGTTCTTATCCGGCCCTCCACAGTTTTTTCCCTTAGATGACCTCTATCCTTACTGGACCTCTCCACATCCTTTCTTGGAACGTCAATGGCCTCCTGGATCAAATTAAGCGTACATCGGTCCTCCCCGCTGCGCATCGCCTTGGACGGACATTCTATTCCTCCAAGAGACCCACCTCTTGGGTACACAATGCAACTTCCTAGCTTGATATGGCTTTGATAGGGTCTGGCACTCTGGGTTTGCACGGGGCTCCTGAGGGGTGGTCATCTTGCTGAGGAAAGGGTTTTCTTTTACCCTCGTTAACGTTGAGTCGGATACACAGGCTCGATATATGGTGGTTTTGGGAACCATTGAAGGGTGCCCCCTGAGCCTTCTCTGCCTCTACATTCCCCCCAGCTCCTACCCCCTACACTCCGCGGTCTTACTCAAGTGATCTCCTCCCTCCCACAGTGCCTTATGGTAGTAGGGGTGACTTCAACGCCATTCTGCAGCCCCTGCAGGATACGACCAGGCCGCCATCTGGAACCCATGTCTCCTCTGCGAAGATTCTCTCACGCTGGTCCTCAACCTTGGGTCTGTGCGATGTCTGGAGAATATGGAACCCATGTACAGAACAATACAGCCACACGTCAGCCACCCACCATACTCACTCCCGAATCGATCTTATCCTGATGCCGGCCACGGACTGCCAGCTAGTGTCTGCGGCCGTGATACTGCCAAGGGGGATCTCAGATCACTCTCCCATCTCACTCCGCCTCGGGACCCCCCTGAGGGGTCCGCGGGCAGTCTGGCGACTTAACTCCTGGTTCTTACAGGATATGATGTTGGTGGAGTCCCTTGACCAGGAGCTGCATATTTTTTTCTCCACTAATACAGGCTCAGTCCCCTCGCAGGGGACGCTGTGGGAGGTGATCAAGGCCGTTATCCGAAGGGTGGCCAGGAGATTGGTCCACACAAAGTGGTCGGAGTGGATGGTCCAGCTTGCTCACCTAGAATCCCGGGCGGAGCGGCTCGAGACGGCTTTGCTCAGGGGCGGCAAGGGGGATTCCTCCCGACAGCTGATGGTGGTGTGTGAGGAGATCCGTCACGTGTCATTGGAATCTACCAAGATGCTTTGGCGTTCATCGGTCGCCCGTATTTACGGGTGGGGGACAAGAATGGCAAGCTCCTCCACAATCTAGTGTCTTATCCCAAAGTCCACCGTATTATCCCTGAAATCCGTTCCCATACTGGGGCTCTCAGGGTGACGTCTTCAGCCATTGCTCAAACCTTCGTGGATTACTATGAGACCCTTTACACCGTCAGTCCCCTAGGTGCTTCCCTAGATGACTTGTTAGACGAGACAGATACCCGACTCCCGGGTCTCTTTCCAGAGGCAGCAGAGGCTCTGGACCGTCCTTTCACCCTGGAGGAAGTCCAGGACGCTATCTCGCTCTTGCATCCCAGGAAGACGCCTGGTCACGATGGGTTTCCTCAAGAGTACTACGCGACCTTTCGGGATGTCCTGGCCCCCCATTTGGCAGATCTTTTCCGCCACGTGGCGGACGTAGGGGCATTCCCTCCCGAGTCGGATGTTGCCACGATAGTGGTCATTCCAAAGACACAACCGCCCTCCCTGAGCTGTGCGGACTACAGTCCGATTTCGCTGATTAATATAGAGATTACGATTTTTGCCACTGTCTTGGCGCAAAGGCTACGACCCCTTCTGCAAGATCTTGTCCACCCGACCAATGTGGGTTTATGCCTGCCAGAGGCACTCGCCATTGCATTCGCCGGCTTCATTTGGCTCCGGCTCCCCGTGGCCGCCTCACCCCATACTTGGCACTACTCTTCTTAGACTTCAAGAAGGCCTTTGATACGGTGAACTTTGGTCCCTCGTTCCGCCATCTGATCAGTGTTCTTTACACTAGCCCCAGAGCCCGCGTACTGATCAATGGAGAGCTGTCCGGGGCCTTCCTGATCCGAAGGGGTACACGCCAGAGGTGTCCGCTCTTGCCACTCTTATTTGTGCTGGTGATGGAGCCCCTGGCGGCTCTCATCAGGCAGGACCCACTTATCCTGGGATGGGACTGGGACTCGAGTCAAGTAGACAAGAAAGCCCTATACACGGACGAGGTTTTGCTATATTTGGCTGACCCTGATAGTTCTGGCCCCAGGTGCCAGGCGACACTTGCCACATTTGAACAGGTCTCGGGACTCCGCCTCAACCCGGCGAAATCAACCCTTGTGCCCCAACACCCCTCCCGGGACTGTTTTGACAGGCAGTCGGGCATCCCCCTTAGAAGGCACTCTGTCAAGTACCTCGGCATTTGGATAGCTCTTCTGCCAGAACTTGAGTGGGCTTTAAACGTCACGCCTTTGGTTGCCCGGATGAAGGCGGATCTCAAGAGGTGGCAGACTCTCCCCCTCAACCCTTATGGAAGGAGTGCGTTGTTCAAAATGATGGTCCTCCCCTGTTTTATTTACATAATACTAAACATTACAGTCCACCTGTCAAGTAGCTGGTTCCGCGAACTGGACAGTGTCCTCACCCGGTTTCTCTGGGGAGGGGGTAGGCCATGCCTATCTCTGGCGCACTGTCGCATCCCCCCCTTTGATGGAAGCATGGGGGTAACCAATTTTCACCTCTACTACCTAGCCACAAAGCTCATTTTCATCCACGATTGGTATGCGGGTGGCTCGTCCGACCCTGCATATCGGGTGGAACTCGGTGCGTTGAACTTTACACAGACTTTTTTCGTATGGCAGCCCAGTCCCGCGGACCTTGCCCCTGGTCACCAGGACGGTGTTTCTGGCCTGGCGCATGGCCCTTCGCCATGTGCGGTGGGATCGGAAACTAACTCAGCAGACCCCATTATGGCATGGGTCCTGGATGCAAGAGGTCTCGTCCTTGCAGAGGTTCCGACGGTGGGACCTTGTCGGAATCTCAGTACTCGGTGATGTTTGGGTGGGGGATCACATCCACTCCTTTGCGGATCTGCAGCACTGCCACACCCTTGCACACTCCCAGCACTATAAATACCTGCAGCTCAGACAGGCGCTCCATACCCATGTCTCACCCTCTGTCTCTCTTCCAGGGTTCATCCCATTAGAAGCCCAAGTGATGATGGGAAATCTGGGGAGGGGAGGAGTGTACCGTATCTACCGATCCTTAGTGAATAATGGCCCGCTTCTCTAGACCGGCTCCGGGGTCGATGGGAGAGTTTTCGGACCCCCTAGAGGAGGTGGACTGGAGGGATGCCCTTATGGCACCTAAAACCCTGACCACATCCTCCAAGCTTCGTCTGGTCCAGCTATATTATTTACACATGGCGTATCTCACCCCAACACGGCTATTCCAGGCCCGGCTGAAGCCCTCCCCGGCATGCACACGATGTACATCTGCCCCAGCTGACTTCTATCACATGGTATGGTGCTGTCCGGCCTTGGCGCCATTCTGGGAGGGGGTGGAAAGAGAGGCTGGGAGGTTCCTCACGACCCCATCTGTTTGTTGCTTGGTGTTAGAAATGGGATCCCTGGCTGGCCAGGGCTTGCGCCAAAGTCAGTCAGAGACCACCACTTCCACGTCAGGGCAAGGGAGTTACACGCCCCTGCTCACCCCCTTGGTAACGTAGCACGAGCAGTAAGTCTAAACTTGGAGGCAATGTGAGTTAAGTGTTTGCGCGCGCACCCACAGCAACAACACCCAAGGCCCACCACAAAGGAAACTCCACACAAGGTTATGCATAAAAATAGAAACAAAAAAGAGGAGTACCACCACCGTAGAATCAAAGATTCCTAATGGGGTGTGTGATTGAACAAAGGTGAGAAAGTTCTCCTTTTGTTAAGAAACCCCTCACTCACCACCTAGTGGTGACATGCTTCATCATCGGGGTCCACCCTAATGACCTAGCGCCATCAGGGTGTGCTACAACACCTGTTTACAGTGGAGCAGGTTGTGAGTGAAGGTGCATAAACAAAAAGGTGTGTTAAAATTTGTCCTGGTTTAACTTGTGAGAAACACATTTTTTTATTTTCAAGCAACTGGACAATATTAAAAACAATGGCGAGATAGAGTGAGGGTGATTATGACCCGTGTATCTCTATGTGTGTCTGGTCTACATGTTTCAACCGTAAAGGTATTAATTAACCAGGTTTTCTTCAGGACCAAAAAACCAGAGGAGTGGATGGTCTGCGTCCCCTAAAAGACGCACCCGATCCTACTCTCTGGATACCACACGTGGGCAAAAGTGTGCCTGTGGTGTCAGCTTATGCCGCAATGGGTAAGCATAAAAATGATCAAAATACCTGTAAAGAAGGAAAAGACAAATGTCAAAATTTAGACTACTACATGCCTGTAACGTTGTGCAGTGTCTCAGGATCGTGCCTGCATGCTGTCACTCCCATTAGGATAATCTGATTACTCGGCGTCACAAAAAGTCAGCGCGCAAAGGGACTGTTGGGTGTGCCTTTTCAGTGAGAGGGCGTGTTTGTAATTGGCCGTGGTTGAGCTGTTGATAATTACCACATCTTGCAAGCTTATCAATTGTGCGTGCTGAGTGGTAACTATGTTTCTTATAAACTCACGCGTATCTCATCAAATTTTAAGTGGCGTGAACATATCTCGCATCCAGAATTGTGAGGGCGAGGCTGTATCTAAATAGATAGTGCATGAACTGTCATACTTCACAAACTTGAACACACTGACAAAAAAACATGTAGGACAAACAAACATTTAGTTCGTAGTATGAGGCTTACTCTCAGTGGGGTATTGATAGACATCGTAGGGCAGGGAACGGTTATCCTCGGTCTAAAATGTATTCTGAAACTAAATAAGTGTGCCGTTTCAGGAATATCGTATTGAGGGCCGGTGAAGGACTATGCGCCGAATCTGAGAAAAAAACTACGGAGCGTAGTTGTTAACTAGTGCCCGTCGTAGTTCTGTGGGCTGGTCTGACAAGGATTCTACTTACAGTTTGGTTGTGAGGTTTGAAGCCGTGAACCTAATTCGGTCTGCCGCCCTGCTACATTGAGACCGGGAGCCCGGGGACTGAAATAGAGAAGGTCGGCTTCCGTGTAGGGCGGGGCTCCGTGCCGAACACGTGGGGCGTTGTCATGGGAGCCAGGGAGACTGCATCGGCTATGGGGGCCGTGCAGGTTCACAATTGTATCCCCAGGATGGAGTTCGATCCTGGAATGCGGGACAAGTGGGTGGGCATTAAATTACGGCGCTGGGTTCAAATTAAATAAATGATAAGAATGATCGTTAAAGGCACTGGCTTCAAATTTTAAATAAATACGAGTGGTATATACTTGCCATATGTCATTAGGTGCACAGGCATATTCTCAATTGGAGTTGCGAGGTGCCATATTGGGTGCAAAGGTCGTCAGTGACGATTGCTCCGACTAGGTTCCTGGTTGGAACTGGACAGGAGTTGGTTTTATGCAGTACAGGAAAGGATAAAGGGCGTTGTCATGGGAGCCAGGGAGACTGCATCGGCTATGGGGGCCGTGCAGGTTCACAATTGTATCCCCAGGATGGAGTTCGATCCTGGAATGCGGGACAAGTGGGTGGGCGTTAAATTACGGCGCTGGGTTCAAATTAAAGAAATGATAAGAAAGATAGTTAAAGGCGCTGGCTTCAAAATTGAGATAATACGAGTGGTATATACTTGCCATATGTCATTAGGTGCATAGGCATATTCTCAATTGGGGTTGCCAGGTGCCATATTGGGTGCAAAGGTCATCAGTGACGATTGCTCCGACTAGGTTCCTGGTTGGAACTGGACAGGGGTTGGTATTATGCAGTATAGGAAAGAATAAATAGACGTTCCATAGGTGGTATCCAAATGGCGGGGTACTTCGATATAGACACCTTATTTTGTGTCACGAAGGGAGTGATGAAAATAGGCCATTCATTCTGAGACGGGTAACTATTTAGGTGGGTTGCCCTATGGGGTAAACCTATTGCATGGCGCTATTCATAAGGGTATACTTCGGGTGATGTAAACTCAAGGTCTGATTCATTTAAGTACTGATGCCCATGGAATATTGTCATTAAGGCCTGTTTTATGGGTCGATAGTCTGTAGACCCAACGTTGCTCTTTCTCATATAAGAGCTGTTGTGTATTGGGTCCGGGTGGGATCTGTTCGATAATGGTCCACCTCATATCGTTTGGAATGTGGTGTGCTTCGAGAAAGTGATCTGTCAATTTGGTTGCATTTTTCTTGCACCGTATGGTGCTTCGGTGTTCACAAATGCGTTGATTGACTTTGCGTGTAGTCATGCCAATGTAGGGTTTTCCGCATGTACATTTGATCAAGTACACAACATTTGCGCTATTGCAATTTGTGTGTGATCGTTGTTCCCAGACCTTCCCTTCTTCCAAGTTGAGAGTCTTTGTGTTTTCCGTGAGGTGACACACACTGAAATCCCCGCATTTGAAATGTCCTGTCACCGGTGGGAGGTTCCAGGCTACTGTAACACTTGGGTTCAGGTTGGATGGTTTCACTTTTGGTCTGGTGTTAACTAGACTGTCTTTTAGACTGGGTGCCCTCTTGTACGTGAAGAGTGGTTTTTCCCATTGTAGCATGCCTGTATTGAGTATGGACCAGTGCTTGTTGATGCTCCTACTCACTTGGTTCGAAATTCTGTTATACGTTGTGACACAGGTGAGTGGGACAGGGTCATTGTGAGCTATTTTGTCTTCTAGGAGCACGTCTCTGGGCTGGTTTCTGGCTCTTTTTTGGCATTTATCAATGATCCTAGAGGGGTACCCACGTTGTTTAAGTTTCCTGGTTAGGTCCTTTGCTTGGGCTTTGTAGTCCGTCAGTTTACTACAGTTTCTCCGTAACCTTATATATTGCCCGTAGGGTAAATTTTCTCTGAGTGGGCGGGGGTGGAAACTCTAATATCTGAGGAGATTGTTCTTGGCAGTAGGTTTGAAGTGGGTTTTGGATGTCAAACCATTTTCTTCTTTTGAGATTTCTAGGTCCAGGAAGACCATTGTTTGTTTGTCATAACAGTGTGTAAATTTTAAATGTGGGTCACAGGTGTTGATCCATGTGATAAATTCTCTGAGTATTTGTTCTGGTCCTTGCCAGATAGCTAGGACGTCGTCAATGTATCGTCGCCAAAATTTGATGTAGTTGGCGAAAGGGTTTGTCTCTGCCAGGATGAATTTTTCTTCAAAATCGTGGACGTATAGTCCAGCCACACTTGGGGCAAAAACACTGCCCATGGAGGTACCTCCAGTTTGGAAGTACAATGATCCCTCATACTCAAAATAATTCCTTTTTAATGCAAGGGTGGCACATCGTAAAATGAACGATTTTGGTGTTTGATGGTCCCAGTTGTTTCTTTCCAGGGTAGTTTTGAGTACATTGATGGTGGCATCCTGTGGTATGCTGGTGTATAAGGTTTCGATGTCAAAGCTAAGCAAGATGGTTTCATCATCCACTCCGATTTCATTGAGGAGTACCAACAGATTCTTAGTGTCCTTCAAGTATGTGGATGTGGATTGTACGATAGTCTAGAGGAAAAAGTCACAGAACCTTGAGAGTGGTTCTAACAGTGAACCAATCCCTGAGACGATTGGTCTGCCTGGAAGGGGGATTGTTCCTTTGTGCATTTTGGGCACTATATAGAAGTAAGGGATCTTGCTTTCCGTTTTACTTAAGTAATCTGCCTCCTGCTTGGAAATTTTCCCAGTTGCCTCTGCTGTCTCTACTAGTTGTAGGATTTCTGCTCTAAGATCTTCTGTGGGGTCCCTTTGTAGGGGTTGGTAGTTCCTCACATCCCCTAACAGTCTCCTACATTCTGTATTATAGTCATTTTTGTTCATTATAACCAGGCCTCCCCCTCTGTCTGCCGCTTTGATAATCACAGTGTTATCTGCTTTAAGTTTTAGGATCGCATCTTGTTCTGCCTTACTGTTGTTTAGAAATTGTTTGGTTACTCCCATATGCTCGATGTCATTAAACACTGCTTGTTCGAAAGTGTTAATCTCCACAGGGATGGTATGGGGTGGTGGTATGAATGTGGACTTGATTCTCAGTCCCGTTTCGTTGGGTATCTCCTCAGTCTCCTTACTTGGGTTTTTCTCAAAGAAAGCTTTTAGTTTGAGTTTGCGGAAGAAACTAGCCAGCTCGTAATGGAGCTTGAATTTATCTAGTCGTGTTGTGGGTATAAATCCAAGGCCTTTGTTGAGGACCTTGGTTTCCACATCAGTGAGGGTCCTGGATGACAAGTTGGTCACTAGCTCCTCAGGTTGCTGGGTCCTACTTTGTTCATTCCCGCTCTGCTCCTGGTGTTGTTGCCCACTGGGTCCTCCTCCTCCCATTGGACGTTGTTCCCGTTTTTTTTGCGGCCTCTTCCGCGCCTGCCTTTGTTGGAAAAAGGAGGGCGGTACTGGTTTGGTTGGAAGAAGTGCGGTTGGAATGGTGGTTGCCATTCGTACATTGGGAATGGTTGGTGTAGGAAGGTGGCTACCTGACTATGGTTACCCCAGATTTTTTGCCTTGTGTTTAGCTGGTTTTTGACTTAGTTGGCCTGGTTCCCTGCTAATCAGGGCCCCAGACCATCTGCTCTCTCTGTAAAATGGATTCCATGTACCCTAGGCACATGCCACAATTGGAAATGGACTCCTTGTCAGCCCCTGTATAACGCACTATAGGTGCCCAGGGCATAGGGGCCACCAAGGCCTACCAGGGGCTGCAGCATATCTTTTGCCACCCCTGGCTGGTTCTTAAATTGACACAACTGGCTGATCACTCAGCTGGGGTAAGGTGGTGTAATCACCCCTTGCTTAGATATAGTATACCTATATCTAAACCTATATCTGGACACATATAAACCTGTGAGCCACTCCTATGGAAGGCCTCATCAATCCTGGAGGCAGAGTGCGTGGTTTAATGTGAGATGGAGCTCTAGCATGAGCTGAGCCTGTCTGCGGCTGTCGGGAACAACTCCCTAAGCTGTTTCAGGATAATGCCATACCATATACTCTTAAGTGCATTATAATCCTCGCGGTTATATAGTAACTTTGGTTTGGCTTTATCAAAACATGTCGTGTAAGGTGTCATACGATTTGGAATACTATCCCCTCGCCAGTTCTGGCGACGGGGATAGCATTCCACCCCTCTAGAGGGGTAAGACATGTTACTTTACTTAAATGCGGTTAATTTCTAAAAGGACCTTGGATCCACAAAATGGATGCCTCTGCCACAGACACGAGTCTGACCTCCTGAAGCTGACCGAAACTCAGCCAAAGGGGCCTGGACAAAGGGTTTCCTGTTGCAGGGAGGTGTTACACCCCCCCAGACAGGAGATAGTGGATTGTAGCAGGGAGGTTTGAAAGAAACCAGACACTGCATGGGGAGCACAAGGCTGCCCATTGCATAATCCGGCCAAACCGGTTCTGGGGCACTCCAGCCCTTGTGCCAGGGCGGCCTGGATCAAAGGAAGGGGGTGTATCCACACACTTCCTGGGTCCCACCCATAGGAGGGGACCTAGCAGGTAATCCAGCCCCCAAAATTAGTATAAGACTGGGAGCAGTGCCAATGCACTTCAGATTATCCTGATGAAACATAAGAAACGAAACTCTGGACCCTTCGACATCCTACTCAACATAGAAGACTGAAGAATCTCCCTTGTGGTCAAGGAGTGACCACCCTGTGCAAACAGGCACCATCCAGCCATCGACGTCTGCTTTGTTGCAGTTCCCGCCGGAACTCGAGCGACAGAGATCAACGAGATCAAGCTTGCCTGCCTTCTAACAGCCCGATCCACAGTCCCTGCAGAGCTGAGACCCGTGGAGGCGACCGGAAGCGTGGGGCACGCCATCTTGGAAAGACCACGAGATGCTGACCGTGCAGCCCACGAGTGACCCTCGAAGCTGTACACCGGGGTTTGAGAAGCCACAACCCTGAGCCACTCTTGCATCGAAGTTCAGCCCTCCACACTTGACGAGTGCTGCGTGGGGCCTTTCTGCTTCTTTTGGCTCAATGCGTTGGCCCGGTCACTTGCCAGCTGGCTTGTGGCCCCTGTGCCGACGAAACTTGAAATTCGACTTGCGATTCTGGTTGCTCCAGATTTGCACCAGCTCCCCTGAAAAGGAGCCCCCACTCTGACCCTCCTGGTTCGAGTGAGAAGCAATCTCCCGGTTCCGCGTGGATTGCTTTTGCCAAGTGTTGTTTGCTCCAATCTTGAAGCCGACAGCGCCGACGGCGAGAGCCTGCGTGGGACAGATTGTGACCTGCTCCTGGACTTCGTAGATGCCCCAGAGCCCACGTGACAGCGGAGAGAAGCTCCTCGACAACCACCTGATTGCGCCCGACATTGCCTGGTTCCGTCCTGGTTCCACCCTGGTCACTGCTGAGTGACCCAGACTCTGTCCCCTCTGCTTTCAGGTACTTTCGACTTTAGTCCACCCTTGGACTCCACCGGACACTTCTCTTTCACCCTGCCTGCAGCCCTTTCAGCTCCAAGCACCAAGAGCCTGCGTGACGAAACCCGACTCAACTTCGACCCTGTGCACCCGCTTCCTGTGGGTGAGGTAACATTGCAACGCCGGTGTTCCCACACTGGTACACACCTCTAGGTTCTGTGTCTTAAGTTTTGTTCCTCTAGGTTCAGCGGAAGTGTCCTTAAACTTTAACTTTGTAACTTTTACGCACCATTGGTTAACATTGGTGCATGCGTGCGCTTTCTGCACTGCACCCGAATCCCGCTGGCTTTTCCCGACTTCAGCATTGCTTGTCCCGACTGCTCCCAGCGATTCCCTAGGCCCTAGGCCTAACCACTGTTCGATTGGTATCTCTTATACCACTTGTTTAGTATATGGTCTGAGTGGCCCCTCGCCCTCATCCATATTTGTGCAACTTTGTATGTTATACTGTGCTTTTGATTTAACGCTTGTGCCCCTTTATTCATAAAGAATACTGGGGATTGTTTTTAGTAATAAATACATATATTTTTATAATATATACTTAGGTGGTGTCCTTTCATTTGATATTACAGGATTGTATGTGGTAAAACAGCTCGCTTAACACGACCTCTTAAGTTAAGCCTTTAGGCTGCTTAGTCCATGCTACCCCTAGGATAGCTTGTCTAATAAGGTTGACTTACAACCAGACACCATAAGGGATTGTTTGGTCTGATAACAGGTGGTTCCAGAATTGGAAACATCACCTATCAGGCCAACTTCTCACATTGGTGAGCAGCGGTGCGGATTTGAGCTTGCTGTTGTTTTACCATTGCAATCTTTTATCAAATTGAAAGATCACATCAAGTACCTTAGGTACATATAAATCAAAAGCTTAGCATATTAAGTTCTACTGAACTTAGTAGTTGTAGGTTAAAGGGATTAGCACACCCTGACTACAACTCACTAGCAAGGTACAGTAGGAAAACACTTAGTGTAGGTAAGTGCACCACTTACACCTCACTAGCAGTCATGTCTGGCACAGGTGAAGCTTCAGGCTCTCTGCCTGTGACAGTTGACCTTACCAAGGCAACTTCCAGTTATGACAAACTAACCCACAAAGACTTGGTTGCCTTGTGCATCTCAAGAGGGTTAAAAAGGGGCAGAAGTCCTACCAGTCCTTCCCTGATAGCCATTCTAGAACAGGATGACTTAGAAAAGGCGAATGCAGTTCCCTTAGAGTCCGGAGATGGAGTGAACCCCCCTGTAACTGATACCACTCCAGAGGAAGAAGTATAGGAGGAGGGGGACTCAGATGTAGAGGACCTAGAGGATCAGGATCAGAGAGGTAGCCAGGTTATAGTTGCCAGGCTTAGCCAGGCCAACTTAAACCTACTTGGGAATGGAGAGGGCCAGCACCTCCCCAGATCCTATAACATTCTCCCAGGCAACAGAAGAGTGAGATCTCCAACAGGGGACTCTCATATTTCTAGTGCCTCAAGAGAATCTCAGAGAGGGATGACTCCTTCTCAGAAAAAAGAGCATGAGGCAAGAATGAGGGCTGTCAAACTCCAGATAGAGAGGGAGGAGGTAGCCCTGGCTCAAGCTAGACTTGCCGTGGCAAGAGAACAGAAAATGTGTGGCTTAGATGCCACTGGTGGCAGCAATATTCCTAGAGAGAAACCCAGGTCCTATGATAGTAGAAACCTGACAAAGATTGTGCCCCCCTACAAGAAACGGGATGACATCCACAAGTGGATATCTGCTCTTGAGGAGAGCCTGCATGGTACAGCAGGTTCCTGAGGAACAGTGGGCAGCAATCTTATGGTACTCCTTTTCAGAGAAAGGGAGAGATAAGCTCCTCACTGTTAGACATGAGGATGCAAACAATTACAAAGTCCTGAAGAGTGTTCTGATAGATGGGTTTGGCTTAACCACTGAACAGTACAGGTTGAAGTTCAGAGACACCCAGAAGACACAGACACAGGACTGGACTGATTTTGTAGATTGTGCTACTAAGGCTCTGGAGGGTTGGCTAAATGGCAGCAAAGTACATGACTTCACAGGATTGTATAATTTGATTATGAGGGAGCAGATCCTAAGTAATTGTCAGAACCAGCTCTTACACCAGCACCTGGAGGACTCAGATTTGACATCTCCCCAAGAATTGGGAAAGAGGGCAGATAAATGGGTCAGAACCAGGATTAGGCCTAAGAATCAGGACAGTAACCAGAAGAAGGAGTCTACCAAGCCTCAAGATAAGGGTGGGGATAAAAGTAAAGAAAAGACTTCCCCAGGGCCCCAAAACTCCAAGAATGGGGGTGGGTCCCAAGACACTTCTTCAACTGAGAAAAAGCCCTATTGCCATGTCTGTAAGCAGGTTGGGCATTACAAAACAGACAACTGTTGTCCCAAGAATGGCAATAAAGAGAATATACCTCCAAAGCCAGCTCCAGCACCTCCTGTTACTGTCAGCAGTAATACCCCAGGAAGTGGGAGCACACCCAGGAATCTGGGTGGGTTTACTTTTGGAGCCCAGGAGGACCCTGGCCTATCCAGGTCCCCATCCCCAAATAATCTTGTTTATGAGACTGGCATGGGGTTTGCCAACTTCTCTGATTGCCCAAATACTTTGAGCAAATATAGACAAGAACCCATCATCAATGGTTTGAAGGTTGAGGCCTTTAGAGACACATGGGCTAGCATCACCATGGTGGCTGACTGCATAGTCCCCTCTAAGCAACTTTTACCTGCTGCCACATACCAGGTAACAAACATTGATGGCATCCAAACAAATCATCCCATGGCAGTAGTAAGTCTCAGCTGGGGAGGTGTCACTGGCCCAAAGAGAGTGGCAGTGTCATCAAACTTGCCTGTGGACTGTCTACTGGGTGTTGATTTGGAAATCTCAGCCTGGGCTGAGGTTGAACAGGAAACCCATTCTAGAATGGTCAATTCCAATGGAAAGGTTAGTGGGGCTGTAATGGCTACAGCCCCAATTCAAGATGTCCTTCCTGAAAAGGTTGGTAGGGCTGAGCAACTCTCTGCCCCATCTTTAGCAAAAGCTCTTCCTGAACAGAATAGCAAAGCTGTTATGATAACAGCAGAAACCCAAACTGAGTCACCTCCTGAAAAGGTTGGTGGGGCTGTGATGGCCACAGCCCAAACTCAAACTGATATGTGTGTTGTGAAACCTGAAATGATGGATAACTTCACACAAACTGAGAGCACAGAGGAGGACGAGAAATCTCCCCCTCACCAGACTTTAGGAAAGGATCAGCCTCCTCAGGGAACTGATCTTACCCCTGATGAAGGAACTGCCCCAGAGGTGGTTAGGCCTAGCCTGACAGAGCCTCTGATGTCAGTGGACCCTTCTCAGGTGGGACCCAGTCTGGAGCAGGTAACCTTCCCCTCTCTACCTTGCCTTAGTCGGCCCAGGGCTGCAGAGGACAAGAAGGACAGTGAGACCCAGAGGGCCCCCTGTCAAATAAAGCACCCCCATCAACAGATTAGGGGCACCAAAACTAGTAGCCCTAGTGAGGTGAAAACTTTAAAAACTCCCGAGGGAGCCCCCTTAAAAGTAGTTAGGGACCTCCCACAGATGGATTCTGTTGGGCACAGCCAAACCTGGGACCCAAAGGGCCCAAACCTGAACTGTCCCTCCAGCAAGCCAAACAGAGGGACCCAGCCTCCAGCTTTAGGTAGCCAGAGGTTGACCCTGAGAGCACAGTGCAACTCAGTTAAAGAAAGAAAGGCACACATGGTGGAAGATAATTGGAGGAAGTTGAGCCCTAAATTAGTGGAGCCTCACTTCAATACTCCATATCCAAACCAGCCTTTAACTTTGCATAAACACACCCAAGGTAGTGATTCCCTATGGTGGAGACCCTCTAATACCCCAAGGGTGAGGGACTGCTTAGTGGACCATGAGACAGGGGGTACCCATGCTAGTGCAGGTACTTCCTTATATGGCACTCAGGCAATATAGGCTTACCTGGCCAAGGATAGCCTTATCTCCTTTCGTTTGGGGGGGGGGGGGTTGTGTAGGAAGGTGGCTACCTGACTATGGTTACCCCAGATTTTTTGCCTTGTGTTTAGCTGGTTTTTGACTTAGTTGGCCTGGTTCCCTGCTAATCAGGGCCCCAGACCATCTGCTCTCTCTGTAAAATGGATTCCATGTACCCTAGGCACATGCCACAATTGGAAATGGACTCCTTGTCAGCCCCTGTATAACGCACTATAGGTGCCCAGGGCATAGGGGCCACCAAGGCCTACCAGGGGCTGCAGCATATCTTTTGCCACCCCTGGCTGGTTCTTAAATTGACACAACTGGCTGATCACTCAGCTGGGGTAAGGTGGTGTAATCACCCCTTGCTTAGATATAGTATACCTATATCTAAACCAATATCTGGACACGTATAAACCTGTGAGCCACTCCTATGGAAGGCCTCATCAATCCTGGAGGCAGAGTGCGTGGTTTAATGTGAGATGGAGCTCTAGCATGAGCTGAGCCTGTCTGTAGCTGTCGGGAACAACTCCCTAAGCTGTTTCAGGATAATGCCATACCATATACTCTTAAGTGCATTATAATCCTCGCGGTTATATAGCAACTTTGGTTTGGCTTTATCAAAACATGTCGTGTAAGGTGTCATACGATTTGGAATACTATCCCCTCGCCAGTTCTGGCGACGGGGATAGCATTCCACCCCTCTAGAGGGGTAAGACATGTTACTTTACTTAAATGCGGTTAATTTCTAAAAGGACCTTGGATCCACAAAATGGATGCCTCTGCCACAGACACGAGTCTGACCCCCTGAAGCTGACCGAAACTCAGCCAAAGGGGCCTGGACAAAGGGTTTCCTGTCGCAGGGAGGTGTTACACCCCCCCAGACAGGAGATAGTGGATTGTAGCAGGGAGGTTTGAAAGAAACCAGACACTGCATGGGGAGCACAAGGCTGCCCCTTGCATAATCCGGCCAAACCGGTTCTGGGGCACTCCAGCCCTCGTGCCAGGGCGGCCTGGATCAAAGGAAGGGGGTGTATCCACCCACTTCCTGGGTCCCACCCATAGGAGGGGACCTAGCAGGTAATCCAGCCCCCAAAATTAGTATAAGACTGGGAGCAGTGCCAATGCACTTCAGATTATCCTGATGAAACATAAGAAATGAAACTCTGGACCCTGTGACATCCTACTCAACGTCGAAGACTGAAGAATCTCCCTTGTGGTCAAGGAGTGACCACCCTGTGCAAACAGGCACCATCCAGCCATCGACGTCTGCTTTGTTGCAGTTCCCGCCGGAACTCGAGCGACAGAGATCAACAAGATCAAGCTTGCCTGCCTTATAACAGCCCGATCCACAGTCCCTGCAGAGCTGAGACCCGTGGAGGCGACCGGAAGCGTGGGGCGTGCCATCTTGGAAAGACCACGAGACGCTGACCGTGCAGCCCACGAGTGACCCTCGAAGCTGTACACCGGGGTTTAAGAAGCCCCAACCCTGAGCCACTCTTGCATCGAAGTTCAGCCCTCCACACTTGACGAGTGCTGCGTGGGGCCCTTCTGCTTCTTTTGGCTCAACGCGTTGGCCCGGTCACTTGCCAGCTGGCTTGTGGCCCCTGTGCCGACGAAACTTGAAATTCGACTTGCGATTCTGGTTGCTCCAGATTTGCACCAGCTCCCCTGAAAAGGAGCTCCCACTCTGACCCTCCTGGTTCGAGTGAGAAGCAATCTCCCAGTTCCGCATGGATTGCTTTTGCCAAGTGTTGTTTGCTCCAATCTTGAAGCCGACAGCGCCGACGGCGAGAGCCTGCATGGGACAGATCGTGACCTGCTCCTGGACTTCATAGATGCCCCAGAGCCCACGTGACAGCGGAGAGAAGCTCCTCGACAACCACCTGATTGCGCCCGACATTGCCTGGTTCCGTCCTGGTTCCACCCTGGTCACTGCTGAGTGACCCAGACTCTGTCCCCTCTGCTTTCAGGTACTTTTCGACTTGAGTCCACCCTTGGACTCCACCGGACACTTCTCTTTCACCCTGCCTGCAGCCCTTTCAGCTCCAAGCACCAAGAGCCTGCGTGACGAAACCCGACTCAACTTCGACCCTGTGCACCCGCTTCCTGTGGGTGAGGTAACATTGCAACGCCGGTGTTCCCACACTGGTACACACCTCTAGGTTCTGTGTCTTAAGTTTTGTTCCTCTAGGTTCAGCGGAAGTGTCCTTAAACTTTAACTTTGTAACTTTTACGCACCATTGGTTAACATTGGTGCATGCGTGCGCTTTCTGCACTGCACCCGAATCCCGCGGGCTTTTCCCGACTTCAGCATTGCTTGTCCCGACTGCTCCCAGCGATTCCCTAGGCCCTAGGCCTAACCACTGTTCGATTGGTATCTCTTATACCACTTGTTTAGTATATGGTCTGAGTGGCCCCTCGCCCTCATCCATATTTGTGCAACTTTGTATGTTATACTGTGCTTTTGATTTAACGCTTGTGCCCCTTTATTCATAAAGAATACTGGGAATTGTTTTTAGTAATAAATACATATATTTTTATAATATATACTTCTGTGGTGTCCTTTCATTTGATATTACAGGATTGTATGTGGTAAAACAGCTCGCTTAACACGACCTCTTAAGTTAAGCCTTTAGGCTGCTTAGTCCATGCTACCCCTAGGATAGCTTGTCTAATAAGGTTGACTTACAACCAGACACCATAAGGGATTGTTTGGTCTGATAACAGGTGGTTCCAGAATTGGAAACATCACCTATCAGGCCAACTTCTCACAGTTGGTCAGGCCCAAATGGTATGGGAAATGGAGGCTGGCTGTATTGTGGCCATTGGTAGTGTCCTCTAAATCCGTCTCTTTGTCTTTGTCTCGGATTGCAATTCCCAGAGCCACCGCTGTTGTTAGAGCTGTTAGAGGTGTTGCTAGAAGCATCCGAGTCAGGATCTGGTCCTGGTGTGGCTTTATAGTCCGCATCTGAATAGGGGTATGCCTTCACAAATGAGAAGCGTTTAAGGTCCTTTTGAAATTTCTGGATCTTCTGCTGTGTGAGGTTATCCCTATATTCGTTGATCTCCTTATTTAGGTCGTCAAGTTTCTTTTTGTAACCAGTGATGCTGGCTTTTATTTGTGCTTCTGTTACTTGTATTTCTATCTGTATTTTTTCCGATAGACGTAGGGCAGTCTTAAGAATGAGCATAATCCAGTCATGGGTACAGTGCCATGCTATAAGGGCCCAGTCTTTCCTCAATTCCTGGTCGTCTAGAAAAATAAGCGGTGCATTGGTAACCAGTAATCCTTTTGGTGCCATTTGATCGGTCACGTATTCTTTGAGTATTGTACCGTGAAGTATTGTTCTGATTCGGTTTCTTTTCATCTCCCATAGTTTGTCCCAGTCTGATGTTTGGGAGATTGTGTTGCTTATGTTTGCATCTGCAAATACCGCAAGGTTGCCCATGATAGAATCTATTTCCTCTGCTGAGGTCACTGACGACCTTTGCACCCAATATGGCACCTGGAAACTCCAATTGGAATATGCCTGTGCACCTAATGACATATGGCAAGTATATACCACTCGTATTTATTTAAAATTTGAAGCCAGTGCCTTTAACGATCATTCTTATCATTTATTTAATTTGAACCCAGCGCCGTAATTTAATGCCCACCCACTTGTCCCGCATTCCAGGATCGAACTCCATCCTGGGGATACAATTGTGAACCTGCACGGCCCCCATAGCCGATGCAGTCTCCCTGGCTCCCATGACAACGCCCCACGTGTTCGGCACGGAGCCCCGCCCTACACGGAAGCCGACCTTCTCTATTTCAGTCCCCGGGCTCCCGGTCTCAATGTAGCAGGGCGGCGGACCGAATTAGGTTCCCGGCTTCAAACCTCACAACCAAACTGTAAGTAGAATCCTTGTCAGACCAGCCCACAGAACTACGACGGGCACTACTTAACAACTACGCTACATAGTTTTTTCCTCAGATTCGGCGCATAGTCCTTCACCGGGCCTCAAAACGATATTCGTGAAACGGCACACTTATTTCGTTTCAGAATACGTTTTAGATCGAGGATAACCGTTCCCTGCCCTACGATGTCTATCAATACCCCACTGAGAGTAAGCCTTATACTTTGAACTAAATGTTTGTTTGTCCTACATGTTTCAGTGTGTTCAAGTTTGTGAAGTATGACAGTTCATGCACTATCTATTTAGATACAGCCTCGCCCTCACAATTCTGGATGCAAGATATGTTCACGCCACTTAAAATTTAATGAGATACGTGTGAGTTTATAAGAAACTAAGGGCCCGATGTAGGTGGCAAATACCGGTCGGAAACGGCCGAATTCGGCCGTTTCCGGCCGGTATTTGGCATCTTGAGATGTAGGGGGCCAGATTTTACAGATTCTGTAAATTTACCGAATCCGTAAATTTACAGAATCTGTAAAATACCAAATCGGTATTTTTACCGATTCGGTTCCTTCCAGATATAGGTGGGACTCTTCTGAGTCCCACAGGCCTTTAGGAGTCGGTATTTTACCACCCAATCCAATTGGGTGGTAAAATACCGAATCCAGGTGTGCATGCACATGTGTGCATGCACACCTGTGCCATGTGACACACAGACATGCCCTTAGGGCATGTATGTGTGCCACATGGCACACATGCCTGTATTTGGGGTGCTAGAGGGTGTCAAAGTGACACCCCCTGCACCCTTGCAGGAATCGGTAATTACCGAATCGGTAAATACCGATTCGGTATTCCCCATTGATTCCTATGAGCTTCAAGGCCCATAGGAATCAATGGGGGATACCGATTCGGTATTTACAGAATTGGTAAATACAGAATCTTACAGATTCTGTATTTACAGATTCTGAAATACCTACATCTCCCCCCCTCTAATTCACCACTTCTAAAATACCGATTCGGTATGATTCGGTATTTTAGAAGTGGTAAATGAGATTTACCTACATCGGGCCCATAGTTACCACTCAGCACGCACAATTGATAAGCTTGCAAGATGTGGTAATTATCAACAGCTCAACCACGGCCAATTACAAACACGCCCTCTCACTGAAAAGGCACACCCAACAGTCCCTTTGCGCCCTGACTTTTTGTGGCTCCGAGTAATCAGATTATCCTAATGGGAGTGACAGCATGCAGGCACGATCCTGAGACACTGCACAACGTTACAGGCATGTAGTAGTCTAAATTTTGACATTTGTCTTTTCCTTCTTTACAGGTATTTTGATCATTTTTATGCTTACCCATTGCGGCATAAGCTGACACCACAGGCACACTTTTGCCCACGTGTGGTATCCAGAGAGTAGGATCGGGTGCGTCTTTTAGGGGACGCAGACCATCCACTCCTCTGGTTTTTTGGTCCTGAAGAAAAGCTGGTTAATTAATACCTTTACGGTTGAAACATGTAGACCAGACACACATAGAGATACACGGGTCATAATCACCCTCACTCTATCTCGCCATTGTTTTTATTTTTGTCCAGTTGCTTGAAAATAAAAAATGTTGTTTCTCACAAGTTAAACCAGGACAATTTTTAACACACCTTTTTAGGTCTCGTTCGAGACCTATTGCTGCTAAGATGCTTGTCAAGGGACACAGACTGGTGCACGAGCTGCTCAGGGTCTGTGGACGCGCTTAAGCAGGCCGGCCGAAGGCACGCATACACACAGACAGACACACACATGTACGCGCACACACGCACACACAGACGCACACACAGACACACACGCACGCATGCATACACACACGCACGCATGCATACACACACACACACACACGCGCATGCATGCACACACACACGCAGGCACAATCACGCGCGCACCCCCCCCACAACTAACCCGCCCGCTCCACTCACCGGGATACAGGCTCCGTCACTACAAAAACAACATCGGAAACGTCAAATGTTTCACTAATCCCAGAAAACAAAACTGTGCGTGAAGCCAAAGGTATTGATCGTGTCCGCAAGGATAGCTTCCCTTTGATCCTCCTGTTATCCTAGGACCTAGGACATGAAGCGGGAAAACTTCTCTATACAAAAGGATTTCGGTTGTTTTGACTACAATTACATGTGCCACGCCACCAACCTGTAAATCTGCACAAATTGCGTAGTAGGACGAGCTCTTCTCGTCTCCCCCAGGCGTTGCAGGAAGAGCAGACTGTACCAACGTGCATGCGTGTTCGCATCAGAGAGAAGTACTTCGTGCAGTAACGTGCACTCTCAGCAAGTAGACGTAGACGCGCACGTTAACGACGAAGGAGTAGAATTGTGTATCGATAAACCCAGCAGAGGAAGAGAGAAAGGGTTCTCTCATTGATCATTAATAGGAGTGGGCGGATAGAGGCGTTGACTGTATGTCAATTCAGGGAGCCCTTGGACAGGTTACCGGTGGTGCTGGTCTTCCTCTCGGCCGGTGATGGCGGAGGCAGCACCGCAGCCTTCAGCACCAGCCGCACCATGCCTCCACGAGCATTGGAGCTGGCCTTCTCCTATCTTGGTCTATCGGATTTACGCTCATGCTCCCTGGTGTGCCAACTGTGCTACCGCCTGGTGCACGGCGACGAGAATGGGAAGGTGTGGCGGGGCCTATGTGCCCGGTGTCTAGGCGAGGAGGGTCTTCGGGGAGACGTGCTATGTGGACTGGACACGTACAAAGAGCAAGGTGCGGGGTTAGGAGCCACTTGGCCGTTTTCTCACTGAATTGGGCAGGGGAGGCTGCGAAAGACCGACGACGTTCCATGAGCTTGGAATGTTTGCATTCTCCCTGCTCCTGAAGGCTAATTAATGAAGTGTACCGTGGTGGGTTTAGTATGGGCCTAGACGCTGCAAATCCGACATCACTAAAATGACCAGTGCATAAGGGAAGTCCCTCCGAGGGGCTTGAGCGATTACGTAATCGGGAGGAGGAAGAGGGGTTTGTATAGCCGTTGACAGTCATGCCAAGTGATGGCGCGGACACCCCAGAGATAGCATACAGAATAACCGTGATCTTTGGAATATGACCTTGAACCGTGAAGATTCCACACTTTATTCTTTGTGCATCTCGGTCGGTATAGCGGCATGACTTGCTGGCTTTACCTGGACCGATCACCATGTTTTGTAGTGTTTATGCCAATTTACTTTCCTTATGACACTGGGAACGAACATGCAGCTCGCGGAGATTACACCAGACCGCATCTATGTGTTGAGCGGAAGGGGGAATATGCAAATGATGCCGTTAAAGCAGAGCTAGAGTCAGCATTTTAGCAGGAATGTGTCTGAAGTATGCAAATGAGTACTTTGGCTCTGCGGTTGACTTGCTTTTCTGCAAGGCCAAATATAGTTATGTTGTGGAATATTTCTATAGCTTAGCGTTTGCCAGTTACTTGGCCTACTGGCTATGTTTATTTGGCCTTTTGGTACTTTCTTCATAGAAAAGGTGCTGCTTGCGCATAACTACCATCTAGCTGTTTGAGTGTCAGCAAAACTTTACTTACTTTAAAAAGTTGAGACCTGTTTTTTTTTCTTCCTCAAATACCGAGATAATTAACAAATTAGTGTTGCAGTAGGCTGGGGACTGCTTTAAGCAGGTAGCCCAAGTTGTCCTTGCCTGCTGCCATTATTATAAAGGTGTTTCAAAAGGTCTGTCGTTCCCTGACACATTCCATTTGGCTGTGTGTCAGAGCTCATGTTATATACGCAGAGTGGTTCCTTTCATCCAGGCCTCTCCAGCCACTGCCTGAAGAAAGTGCCGTTTTTATTTTGGATCAGGTGAGTGGAGTATTTCAGTCATTAGTTTGTTAGTGTACCTCCATAAAGAGTGATTCCCATGGCAGCGCTTACTTAGTGAAATGCCTGTACACATATTCTGCATTAGAGTCACATTTGTGCTTTACACTGTTTCCCCGCACACCAGCTGACGTGGCAATTAGAGCGATTTTGCACACTAATATGATTTTGCACCCAAATGGGAAACCACAACTCTGCTGTTTGTACCAGAGCACCCAGAAATTATTTTTCATTTAAAATTGACTGTATAGCCGAATGTGATTTCTGCACCTACCAGTTTACCGTATTTGTACTTATGTTGCACCAGGGGTGATTTTTTTTTTTTTTTTTTACATTTTAGTTTGCTGTCATCCAAATGCGATGTCATCCTTATGAGTGCTTTTGACACCATATGTGGCATCTTTCTACTGACTTTTTCTCTGCACTCATTAGTTGTGAACTTTAAATATGATCTACACGTTTGTATTTATAGCAAGGGGGGTTTTGCACCCAACTGTTTGTGCACCTAAATAAAATTTTTACACAAATGTGTGTTTTGCCTATAAGTGGTATTTGTGCTTCTGAACTTTTCCACACTATGCTGCATCATTGGTGATTTTATACCTCGGTGGGCTGTCATCCAAATGTGATCTCATCTGATCTACTCATTTCCCCCCAATGCGACGCCTTACTCCTGCATTCTGTCTCTGCATTGAGTGATAACCCATAGCTGCGATTGTTGCACACCAAATCTGCTTCTCGAGATAAATAGCCTCAATCTTTCTTGGGTGAACATATAACTACCACTTCTAAAACAGAACGTTTCTCAGCAAATCAGTCTCGATTGCATGCAGCAACACCTCGTAGGTCTCAGATACTATGAAGGGCCTAAATGCTTATGTCATGGATGGGTGATGAACCACTTATACTGTACCTACCACCTCCACTCACTAGGACTCCACTTTCTTAACCTCTTTCACTCCCACCACACCCTCAAGCAGAATTTCTGGGAATGAAATAAGACCACCTAATGCCAGCATAGAGAAAGGTAGAATTTGAAACACAACTACTCCTATACAGACGCAGACACAGGCATGATTCACAGGAGCTGTGATTACTTGCGGCAGTCTTCATTACAGCCACTTAAAACTGACCAGAGTATAAAGTTCGAAATTAATTGCTTGACATCTAATTTAACCTGGAATGCAGGACATATTTTAAAGCCTGCAAGCCACTCTATGCTACCAGTTTCCCCTTCCTAGTCTCGCATCCCTAATCCTTCAAACCTGTTACATTTGCTAGCATTGCTCCACACGCATTGCCACTAATGCACTCCACACACCTGAATAATCTGTGATCAGATAGCACAACACCTGTTAAGACAGCCCTTACAGCAAGACCCCCTAAACACAATCCTAGATCAATCCACCCCAAACAATCTCAGCTGAATCGCCTTCCCTCAATTTATTGACCAATCTAAAATTACATCAAAGCTCCCCTCTAATCTGTAGATCTGCGATCTCTAATTCAACTTTCATATCCGTCCTCACACAGGACTGTGGCCATGACTATCACAATAATGGAAAGTGGGTTCTGCTCTGAACTCGATACCACTCTCGTTCCTCTAGGATAAATTATCCCCCAACTCGATAGGAAAGGAACTAGTAAGGTAGTTAAAGTTCCTTTAATGCAAACTAATGAATTCAGTAAACCCCTCCGATTTTTAATATGCACAACCCCTCAGCCAATGAAAAGAAAACGGCTTAATTCTTGGGTATATATCAGATTCCCATAGTCACATGTGTTAAGTTCATTTCTCCTGCACGCACAATCTCAAAGGCCATGAAACTTGTCCTTCAAACTAAGAGCGTGATTTAGAGTTTAGCAAAGTAGTACTGTGTCACAAATGTGAGAGATCTCATCACATCTGTTAATTCATACTTTTTTAGTTTTCTTTGAGTCATGTACAAATGATACATTTTCTTATATTGTGTTTCACTATTCTGAATAATGTGGCTGATCTTTGGAATATCCTGACAAAGCCTCTGCTATTGATGTAATGGAACAAGTTTACCCAATATGGTATTTGGTCATGTAAGGCTGATCAGAGCATTGTTTTTCTCAGACAATTTAGAATTTATATTAGACATGTGGCCGTAATTAGTGCAAAAAAGTAAACCATCTTTTAAACTGTATTAAATCTCTCAGGCTGCAGCGCTATTCTTTTGGAAAAACGCCCAATGATTCCGCTGCCAGTATTGCAATCTTCCTGTGTGATAGTGAAACAACATTTTATTTTTTTAGGTCTCAAAAGACTTAATCTTACCCTGCTAAAAAGATCTCTGGGCATTCCACAACTTCCTTCTTCCCATTTCAAAAATTGCTCGTCCTTATGACCCAGACCAAAATCCTGGTTACTGTAAATTTACGTAAATGGAAAGTAGTGATCTTAGACTGTCCTGAAATAGCCATCACTAGGCAAGTGAGTCTCCAAAACACATGTTATTGCTGGCATGTGTTGTTTTAGATGCTGCAGTAGGCTTCATAATAAATGGGCTTACACTGATGCCAACTCCAAATGTTCCCAGTAAGCTCCGGCGACCGTCTAAACGCTTGTGAAGCAATTGAATAAATATCTGTTTGGGCAATCCAGCCCTCCCAATTAATGCATTAGTTTCCTAAGTAGTTCTGGCGTTTTGCCTCCCTAATAAACCGCAGCTCAATTGTAGGGTCTCAGACACCTGTTTCAGTATGACTGGTGTGCGAGCCTGGAAGAAATACAGAGACCTGGGGACAGTATCAATTTTTCTGCTTGCCAGTCTTCCCAGCCTGGAGATAAAGAGCAGTTGCTGTGTGTATAGCTTCCTTAATCTTTGATATCAGATACAGGTAAATAGCTCTTTGTAACTCCTTTTCTGGTTGAATTACGGTTACACCAAGATATTGAACTGTTTATTTTGCCCAGCTTAAAGGAGCTAGCTCCTCCATCCACTCTCTAATCACTGATTCAAGCTTGACACTCACCAATTCAAAGTTACTGAATGTAGTGTGAGTTTAGATATGAGTGAATGTTGTTCCACAAACTCTAGTACCTACATAATAGATTGCACAGTGGCGCCCAGTGCTAGCAGAACATTATCTACAAATCAGTGTATTTTATGTCATTCCACCAAACTGCATTTCCACAGTGCCCTATGGTTTTCTAACTTTAATAAATAGGGGTGCCAAGGAGAGAACGAACACCTAGGGGCATGGCACAAAACTGTCTCATACTCTGAACATTTGGAAAGTAGACAGTCTCCCTCCATTTATCAACATCTGTGCCGTGATGAGGAATTGTTGACCCACATGAGTTTCCGCATAGTGGGTCCCAAACCAACCTTTCCTAGTACCAGTTTGAGAAGGGGCCAAGATACAGGATCAAATGCGTTTTCAGCGTCAAATGTAAGGATAACCAAGGGCCACCCCTTTGGCACAATTTTACAGTCAAGTGCAACACACTTTAATGTTGTCACAGGTACATCTATTTCTTTTGCATCCAATATGGCATTAGGAGCTCTAAACGATTGGTGAGGACCATATTAAATATTTGCTAGTTCTTAGAAGTGAGATAGGCCAGTAAGAGGCACAACACCCATTGGGTTTATCATTTTTGTTAATGAAGTACACAGTATAACCGTTTGCGAGCTAATATGGATTGACTTGGTGAGTCCGCCAGCCACCGGAGCCTTATTGAGCTGAAGGTCTTTAATTAATTTCTCCACTTTTTAGGTCTCGCTCTCGAGACCTATTGTTGTCGAAATGCCTCTCAAGGGAGACACACCGGGGCACGCGTGGCGATTCGGGACCGTGGACGCGCACGTACAGGCACGCGCGCACATCTCCTGTCCCGCAGGCAAACCAGCATTCAGTTTCACTGCTTACAGTGATACAAGAGATGGCATGCCGTACACACACACACACACACACACACACACACACATCCCCGCCCTCTCTTCTCTCCCCCCCATCCCCCACGCTCTTTCCGCGTGTCCCTCTCCCTCTGCAGCGGGTCAGTCTCTGCAGCAGGCAGACTCGGAGGTCGGCGTGTCTTCTCCGGCGATTTTCAGCTTGCGCCGCTACAGCTAATGTGCACGCTCACGGCGACTGCGTCTCGTGCGCTCCCACAGCGCTGTTTTGCGCCCGGCGATCAATGTTTATGAACAGTGTGCAGATACTCCTCCTACCTGCCTGGCAAATTCTCAACCATTTAAAGAGGCTTGCTCTTTCCAACCCATTGGGCCGTACAGTGTAGCCTACTAGCTTCTAAAATCCAAGCCATCCAATCGGAGCAGGAGACGAAGCCTGGGCACGTTGAAGGCGTCTCATTTCTACCAGTTGCATTTACGGTAGTTATGAAGGCGGGGTCCAGTGAATGCCAGTAGCCAATGACAAGCGGGTGCGAGAAAATTCAAGCGCACTGCTGCATAGTCTTTCCTTCGCTTTCTTGAGTTTTCGTTGTTGCTGCACACGACGAAAGGGGATCCGTTGCAGTGAAAGTTGTAGAGGTGGCTCGACAAGGTGAGGAAGGGGTTGCGAGCCGATTTTCTAGGGTCGCTTTCCGTTCGTTGCCTTTTCGCTACACTCTTTCTTAAAGGGGTTCGGCTGAAGTGATCAAACTGAAGCCTCCTCTTGTGGCGTTCTTAGCGACTAAGCAAAGTCGGGATATTTAAGCATCGCGTACTTTCTAGAGGTACTGTTTGCGTTTCAACAGTCTATGTGCAGGACGTCCCTTAATATTTCCCCATACCACTGTAGCCTGTATGGTTGATGCGTACGCTCCAAAACATAATTTAATCGCATTGTTTGCTAAGACTACTGTGTTTTTGTAATATTATATTTTAAGTTTTTGAAAATCAGCATTGAGTTCGATTCATTCGGATGCTTAGATGGGGATAACATATAGGTGCTGCACATGCACGTGTTGATGTAAGACACGAAGCGTTTGCATGTCAAGTATTTCTCGGGATACAGCTCTGCTGTAGACGCACATATTTACTGTGTCAATGCGCCGATGATGTTGCCTTGAAAACGTACGTAGTGTGTATGCTGGATGTGGTTAGGGTGAAGTTTTGTATTTCATCGACCTCGTCTGGTCTGCTTAAGTTACAAAGTCATTGGCAGACTTTTGCATCATCAAAAGTCTGCCCGTTGGTAATGGAATGTGGACATCACTTATGTTACAGAAGAATTATCAGATATTACTGGACTTGATGACAATAACCAGTGACATGGTTATACAACCTGCCATACCCCATATGTCACGAACATTTGTTAACAGAAGGCACTTGATTAAGATCTGTTTTGTAGTATGACTTCATAACATTACAGAAAACCTTATCAACCAAATCTCACTTATACATTACATTCCTGTCTTTCCCCGCTTCCTTAATTCCAATATGTGAACATTGCAATTGCAAAACCCTGCTATATGCTTCTACCTCTTTCTTTTTCTCTTCCATTCCAGCCTTTTCCTTTCATTCTCCAGACTCCCTCACACTCCTGCAACCCCGCCTCCATGCAAACTCCCCTATTTTGCTCCAAAGTCCCAAACCTACTCTTTCCCTTCTTTGAGCCTTCCTTCCTCAAGTGAATATACCTGTACCGGGCTCTCCCTCCCCCACCCCCACCCCCCATCCCAAACTACTTTCACTTTGGGGCTTCAACCTGTCTTCCGGTTTTATCGTGGCAACAAGTTTCTATTCTCTTAACTGGAAAGATCCTCTGTTAGATACTGAAACTGCCTGCCTACTTGGTTATTGGAGCCTATGACTACCTGACTTCATAACATTACAGTAAACGTCATCAACCAAACCTCACTAATACATTAAATTCCTGTAATTCCCCCTCTCAAAAACTCCCAACTTGTGAACATTGCAATAATAACCCCCCCATACGCTTCCACCTCTTTCATTTCTCTTTCCATTCTGCCTTTTCCTTGCATTCCCCAATATCTCTATCACGACCCAGCAAGCATCCCCAAGCCATCTACCCTAGTGTTGATCTTAAGCCCGAAACTTTCCTTTGTTCTCCACCCCCATCGGCACATACGCATGCTCCCCCCCCTCCGTCAACCTGCTTCCACCCGGGAAAACCCTGTGCTGTTTTCCTTCCCCATGTACCCCTCCATACTCGAGTCAAATAATTGATACTCCGCTGCACACCACCACTTTTTTAATTACATAATTTTGCTAAAACCTCCCTCAACTCTAACATATAATAGGTTTGACCGAATTTAGACAAAAGCCCCCTGTCCACATAAAATAAAAAGCCTTCTTCTTGATTGTGCTTATGAGACAAAACTTCAATTCCCATAAACGGGCGGAAAACCTTCATTGCTGTATTGAGCTTCCTTCTATTCTTATCCATAGCATCCTTTTGTGCCCCTCTTCAATGCTTTCTCTGTACAAACACCTTCCATAAAATGCAAGTGCTAGTTCACTGACTTTTAAACACCAGTAAATACTCCTTCATTTGTTTAATGAGCATTAGTCTACCAGTTGCACTATATCATTTTCTCCTATATGAATGAACATGTCCGGGCTCCCTCTACTTGAAAAAGCTCCACTCAGGCCTTGGTTGAATCCTTGGCTCCTTTAATTGTTGATCATGCTAATCTTCTTACGGTTGGAGATTTCAACTATTGGGCAAATGAGGAAGAAGGGGAGCAGCAGGCCAAGGATTTGACTGGCTGACCTGACTGACTTAAACCTGGAACAATTAGCGGGTTGTCCTACTCGCATCATAGGCACACCCTGGACCAGCTAAGGACCATGACATTCCATGTGCAGAATTTGAGGAGAGCTCCATGTGGATGGTCCGATTATTACATGATGTCCTTTGTAGTATCTGCCTAAATGGATAAGTCCCACACTGGCTCCAATATCTATTCTAGGAATTGGGCTAGGGCTAACATTGCAGCTTTTTGCGAGGACTCAAGTAACTCTCCTCCCACCCCGAAGGAGGACATAGACGCCTTTGCGCAAGGTATCACAAGCTGGCAGACAGTGGCTAGCAATGATCATGCACCCCTCCGTAAAACTAGAGCACCTAGGTGCCATGAGGCCAATAAATGGTTCACAGACAATCTGAAAATTGCCAAGCTGAGCCTTGGGCAAGCAGAAAGAAAATGGCTGGCGAGATGTGCGCCAGAAATGAAGAGTATACTAAACAACTTAGAAAGTATAAAAATCTTCTGCGGCAAACTAAAGTAAACATATTTTCAGGCAGAATCATGAATGCCACTAATCGATCTATAGAGATCTTCAGGATTGTTTCTGATCTTTCTAACCCTGACCAAGTTACTTTACCGATTCTATCCACTCAAGATCTGTGCGACTCAGAATGTCTCAGGCAGCAAATCATAACAGTTAGCAGACCTGCGGGTCTAGTGACTTAAATAAACTACTTGGTCCTACTATAATTTTCTTGACCCATAAACTTGTTTTTTGGTCTCGCTCTCGAGACCTATTGTCGTCGAGATGCCTCTCAAGGGAGACAGACTGGGGCACACGCAGCGATTGGGTTCTGTGGACGCACGCATCCAGCCCGGAGCGTGCACATCTCCTGTCCCACATTCACTCACAATCGCGCGTGCACTCACACAGCCACACTCACGCATGCATACACACACACACACACACACACACACACACACACGCACGCACAAACGCATGCATGCACACACACACACACAGGCACAATCGCGCACACACAGCCACACTCATGCATGCACACACATGCACATACACGCATGCACACACACACACCCACCCCGCCCACCCCTACAACTAAGCCCTGCCTGCCCGCTCCACTCACCGGGCTACAGGCTCTGTCACGCGGGGCTTCCCTCTCTTGCATCGGCAGCCTCTGCTTCTCCTACGTGCCTTCTGCCCTTCTCGTTGTTACATAGTAGTCTCTTAGCATCAGTCACAGGAGGGCGGCGCTTGAGGCTGGAACTGCGCAGGTGTGTTGACGTACGGTCACGTAAGTCTCCAGTTCCGATGTCCGTGGTGCTTCCTAGTTGCTCCTCTAACTTAAATCGAAAGAGGTGCTAAGAGAGGCCAGAGGGTGGACAGCGGTGCCTGGACCAGTGGGATCGGAGGCCGGCACCATGCCGCTCTTTGGATCCAACCCCTTCGATCAGGATGGCGGTGAGTGGGTGCGACGGACATTGGTCTTCCAGCCTGACTCAGGCTCCGGACACCTGACTGGGAGAGGCTGGGGATCCTAGACATGACTATCTGATGTCCATGGTTTCCCGGAAGTGACAGTCCCAAGTAGCCAGGAATTAGTAGCTCCGTGACCCACCTCGTACTAAGAAGGGCTCTGTCATTAGCTCAACAGGTCCATCCTTGTTTACAGCTGTTGTGAACTTGGGCCACTCCTTCACAAATACCCCAATGGTGGAAATGTACATGCCCTAAGTCCCCAGTAAGTACACTGTGAAAACCCATTCACAGAACACAGTAAGAAACACAAAGTTTCAACGGTTGAGTAAAAAGAGCACTGCTGCAGAAGAGTAGTAACATGAAAGAGCCAGCAGTGCCAGGAAAACAGTGAAACAGCAGCAGCGCTGGAGAATAGTACTATTGCTGCACTTCCACCAGGAAGTATTAAAGTGACAGGTCTCAGTTGGAATCGAAAGATAGACACTCACACAAAGCTTAAAGAAGCACTTTCGTCACACCGTTGTATTACAACAGCAGCAGTAATAAAGTAACAAGCAGGAGTGCTGGCAGAGACACTCACTGAAACATCACTAAAACTTCCAGCTGGTGAAACTACCATAGCAGCATTGCCATAGAGTACAGCTAAAGCAGCAGTGCTGCCAGCGGGTAACTACAGCACAATCACAGTCATAAAGTATTATTAAAGCTGTAATGTTAAAGTTCTAAAACTGTGGTACTGCAAGAGGATCATTGCGGCAAAAATACATCTAATTAACATAGTAAATGCAGTGGTACCTATATTTATTATTATTATGTGTTCTATAGTAATAGCTAAGTGAGGACTCGGTATGGCAGTAATATTGAGATAGTAACCCTGCTGTCAAGCAGCGTTAGAGCTGCAGCCCTACAATCGAGTATTATTAATGTGACGCACTTTGCAGCTTCGTAGTTGTGCAGACAACCGCTCGTACAGTCCCTCTTGTGAGCGTCACTATCTGCTACTACGGATTACAACTGTAATGTTAATATGTCTGTATGAAGGTATAGCGCCTAGTGCCGTCAGCAGCATTACTTTTAGCAGTCCGCTCTACTGCTGCCCGCGGGAGAAGAGGATGGACAGGCGCCTGTGGCTGTAGATGAGACTTAACATGTTGACCTGCGTAAACTGCTAGCTGTTTCTAACACCTTCCCCGATCTCCAGGTATCGCTCTCTCGGGCCAGCTACTGACAGTAGCCCTGTGTGTGTGTGTGTGCGTGTGTGAGAGAGAAAGATTGTGCGCTTGCCTATCTCTCGAGTCCCAACTACTGTTTGATGGTCACTGGCAACTTCCCCACCACAAGATTTCTCCTATAGCCAACCATGCAAACCATCCTCTCACTTCATACAGTTGTTAATCTCCACTGATTTCAACAATGCCAACATTTTAGACTAACATTCTTACCTTCGTTGGATAATCAGCAGTTTAGTGGCATATCCTTGCGTTTGTAGCGCATGCCCTGTGTTATGAAAGTTGATGTTTTGTTGCCTTTTCCATTGTGTCTGTAAATTAACCTCCATAATTAAACATTAATCATATCCTTCCATACTACCTTGCCCACCTAGTCCTCATGACAGTCTTCCCCAGTAACTGTTTGATGTAATCCATGTCATCATGTTATGATATACAAATTAATTTCCTAGTCTCTCGCCCTCAACAGGCAAGCGTATAATGTGGGGCTCTGTGTGAGTGGGGTGCTCTGTGTGTGTGGGGTGCTCTGTGTGGGTGGGTGGGTCTGTCTGTGTGTGTGTGTGGCTCTGTGTGTGTGTGGGGGGCTCTATGCGTGTGTGTGGGGCTCGGTGTGTGTGTGTGGGTCTGTATGTTTGTGTGTGGCATTTGGGATAGATTAAGCTATTGGCATTGTAAATGACAATGCCATTTATTTATCTGTTTTCAAAACCAATACATAAATAAAAAATTTGTCATTTACAATGCCAATAGCTCTAACTTTTGCAAAGGCGAGACCGTTGCATTGTAAATGCTTGTTGTTTATGCACCTTCACTCACAACCTGCTCCACTGTAAACAGGTGTTGTAGCACACCCTGATGGCACTAGGTCATTAGGGTGGACCCCGATGATGAAGCATGTCACCACTAGGTGGTGAGTGAGGGGTTTCTTAACAAAAGGAGAACTTTCTCACCTTTGTTCAATCACACACCCCATTAGGAATCTTTGATTCTACGGTGGTGGTACTCCTCTTTTTTGTTTCTATCGATAAACCCAGGGGTACAGGAGTACTCCCCGTCCACGCAATGTGAACACAATCCCTTGCTCTCCCTTCTGTTCTTTCATGCCCTGGCAGCGCACAGCTGCGAGAGTTGATACCCAGCAGAACTACCTACTCAACTACAGGACACACTGACTAATCTTGGCGGACAACCAAGGCTTAACCTACTCAGCAGAGGAAATAGATTCTATCATGGGCAATCTTGCGGTATTTGCAGATGCAAACATACGCAACACAATCTCCCAAACATCAGACTGGGACAAACTATCGGAGATGAAAAGAAACCGAATCAGAACAATACTTCACGGTACAATACTCAAAGAATACGTGACCAATCAAATGGCACCAAAAGGATTACTGGTTACCAATGCACCGCGTATTTTTCTAGACGACCAGGAATTCAGGAAAGACTGGGCCCTTATAGCATGGCACTGTACCCATGACTGGATTATGCTCATTCTTAAGACTGCCCTACGTCTATCGGAAAAAATACAGATAGAAATACAAGTAACAGAAGCACAAATAAAAGCCAGCATAACTGGTTACAAAAAGAAACTTGACAACCTAAATAAGGAGATAAACGAATATAGGGATAACCTCACACAGCAGAAGGTCCAGAAATTTCAAAAGGACCTTAAACGCTTCTCATTTGTGAAGGCATACCCCTATTCGGATGCGGACTATAAAGCCACACCAGGACCAGATCCTGACTCGGATGCATCTAGCAACACCTCTAACAGCTCTAACAACAGCGGTGGCTCTGGGAATAGCAATCCGAGACAAAGACAAAGAGGCGGATTTAGAGGACACTACCAATGGCCACAATACAGCCAGCCTCCATTTCCCATACCATTTGGGCCTGACCAACCATTCCCAATGTACGGATGGCAACCACCATTCCAACCGCACTTCTTCCAACCAAAACAGTACCGCCCTCCTTTTTCCAACAGAGGCAGGCGCGGAAGAGGCCGCAAAAAAACCGGGAACAACGTCCAATGGGAGGAGGAGGACCCGGTGGGCAACAACACCAGGAGCAGAGCGGGAATGAACAAAGCAGGATCCAGCAACATGAGGAGCTAGTGACCAACTTGTCATCCAGGACCCTCACTGATGTGGAAACCAAGGTCCTCAACAAAGGCCTTGGATTTGTACCCACAACACGACTAGATAAATTCAAGCTCCATTGCGAGCTGGTTAGTTTCTTCCGCAAACTCAAACTAAAAGCTTTCTTTGAGAAAAACCCAAGTAAGGAGACTGAGGAGATACCCAACGAAATGGGACTGAGAATCAAGTCCACATTCATACCACCACCCCATACCATCCCTGTGGAGATTAACACTTTCGAACAAGCAGTGTTTAATGACATCGAGCATATGGGAGTAACCAAACAATTTCTAAACAACAGTAAGGCAGAACAAGATGCGATCCTAAAACTTAAAGCAGATAACACTGTGATAATCAAACAGGCAGACAAAGGGGAGGCCTGGTTATAATGAACAAAAATGACTATAATACAGAATGTAGGAGACTGTTAGGGGATGTGAGGAACTACCAACCCCTACAAAGGGACCCCACAGAAGATCTTAGAGCAGAAATCCTACAACTAGTAGAGACAGCAGAGGCAACTGGGAAAATTTCCAAGCAGGAGGCAGATTACTTAAGTAAAACGGAAGGCAAGATCCCTTACTTCTATATAGTGCCTAAAATGCACAAAGGAACAATCCCCCCTCCAGGCAGACCAATCGTCTCGGGGATTGGTTCACTGTTAGAACCACTCTCAAGGTTCTGTGACTTTTTCCTCAAGACTAACGTAGAATCAACATCCACATACTTGAAGGACACTAAGAATCTGTTGGTACTCCTCAATGAAATTGGAGTGGATGATGAAACCATCTTGCTTAGCTTTGACATCGAAAGCTTATACACCAGCATACCACAGGATGCCACCATCAATGTACTCAAAACTACCCTGGAAAGAAACAACTGGGACCATCAAACACCAAAATCGTTCATTCTACAATGTGCCACCCTTGCATTAAAAAGGAATTATTTTGAGTATGAGGGATCATTGTACCTCCAAACTGGAGGTACGTCCATGGGCAGTGTTTTTGCCCCAAGTGTGGCTGGACTATACGTCCACGATTTTTGAAGAAAAATTCATCCTGGCAGAGACAAACCCTTTCGCCAACTACATCAAAATTTGGCGACGATACATTGACGACGTCCTAGCTATCTGGCAAGGACCAGAACAAATACTCAGAGAATTTATCACATGGATCAACACCTGTGACCCACATTTAAAATTTACACACTGTTATGACAAACAAACAATGGTCTTCCTGGACCTAGAAATCTCAAAAGAAGAAAATGGTTTGACATCCAAAACCCACTTCAAACCTACTGCCAAGAAGAATCTCCTCAGATATGAGAGTTTCCACCCCCGCCCACTCAGAGAAAATTTACCCTACGGGCAATATCTAAGGTTACGGAGAAACTGTAGCAAACTGACGGACTACAAAGCCCAAGCAAAGGACCTAACCAGCAAACTTAAACAACGTGGGTACCCCTCTAGGATCATTGATAAATGCCAAAAAAGAGCCAGAAACCAGCCCAGAGACGTGCTCCTAGAAGACAAAATAGCTCACAATGACCCTGTCCCACTCACCTGTGTCACAACGTATAACAGAATTTCGAACCAAGTGAGTAGGAGCATCAACAAGCACTGGTCCATACTCAATACAGGCATGCTACAATGGGAAAAACCACTCTTCTCGTACAAGAGGGCACCCAGTCTAAAAGACAGTCTAGTTAACACCAGACCAAAAGTGAAACCATCCAACCTGAACCCAAGTGTTACAGTAGCCTGGAACCTCCCACCGGTGACAGGACATTTCAAATGCGGGGATTGCAGTGTGTGTCACCTCACGGAAAACACAAAGACTCTCAACTTGGAAGAAGGGAAGGTCTGGGAACAACGATCACACACAAATTCCAATAGCGCAAATGTTGTGTACTTGATCAAATGTACATGCGGAAAACCCTACATTGGCATGACTACATGCAAAGTCAAGCAACGCATTTGTGAACACCGAAGCACCATACGGTGTAAGAAAAATGCAACCAAATTGACAGATCACTTTCTCGAAGCACACCACACTCCAAACGATATGAGGTGGACCATTATCGAACAGATCCCACCCGGACCCAATACACAACAGCTCTTATATGAGAAAGAGCAACGTTGGGTCTACAGACTATCGACCCATAAAACAGGCCTTAATGACAATATTCCGTGGGCATCAGTACTTAAATGAATCAGACCTTGAGTGTACACCACCCGAAGTATACCCTTATGAATAGCGCCATGCAATAGGTTTACCCCATGGGGCAACCCACCTAAATAGTTACTCGTCTCAGAATGAATGGCCTATTTTCATCACTCCCTTTGTTACAAAAAATAAGGTGTCTATATCGAAGTACCCCGCCATTTGGACACCACCTGTGGAACGTCTATTTATTCTTTCCTATACTGCATAATACCAACCCCTGTCAAGTTCCAACCAGGAACCTAGTCGGAGCAATCGTCACTGATGACCTTTGCACCCAATATGGCACCTGGCAACCCCAATTGAGAATATGCCTATGCACCTAATGACATATGGCAAGTATATACCACTCGTATTATCTAAATTTTGAAGCCAGCGCCTTTAACTATCTTTCTTATCATTTCTTTAATTTGAACCCTTTATCCTTTCCTGTACTGCATAAAAACAACTCCTGTCCAGTTCCAACCAGGAACCTAGTCGGAGCAATCGTCATTGACGACCTTTGCACCCAATATGGCACCCGGCAACTCCAATTGAGAATATGCCTGTGCACCTAATGACATATGGCAAGTCTATACCACTCGTATTTATTTAAAATTTGAAGCCAGTGCTTTTACCGATCATTCTTATCATTTATTCAATTTGAACCCAGCCCTGTAATTTAATGCCCACCCACTTGTCCCGCATTCCAGGATCGAACTCCATCCTGGGGATACAATTGTGAACCTGCACGGCTCCCATAGCCGATTCAGTCTCCCTGGCTCCCATGACAACGCCCCACGTGTTCGGCACGGAGCCCCGCCCTACACGGAAGCCGACCTTCTCTATAGTCCCCGGGCTCCCGGTCTCAATGTAGCAGGGCGGCGGACCGAATTAGGTTCACGCTTCAAACCTCACAACCAAACTGTAAGTAGAATCCTTGTCAGACTAGCCCACAGAACTACGACGGGCACTACTTAACAACGACGCTCTGTAGTTTTTTCCTCAGATTCGGCGCATAGTCCTTCACCGGCCCTCAAAACGATATTCGTGAAACGGCACACTTATTTCGTTTCAGAATACGTTTTAGACCGAGGATAACCGTTCCCTGCCCTACGAAGTCTATCAATACCCCACTGAGAGTAAGCCTCATACTACGAACTAAATGTTTGTTTGTCCTACATGTGTTTTTGTCAGTGTGTTCAAGTTTGTGAAGTATGACAGTTCATGCACTATCTATTTAGATACAGCCTCGCCCTCACAATTCTGGATGCGAGATATGTTCACGCCACTTAAAATTTGATGAGATACGCGTGAGTTTATAAGAAACATAGTTACCACTCAGCACGCACAATTGATAAGCTTGCAAGATGTGGTAGTTATCAACAGCTCAACCACGGCCAATTACAAACACGCCCTCTCACTGAAAAGGCACACCCAACAGTCCCTTTGCGCCCTGACTTTTTGTGACGCTGAGTAATCAGATTATCCTAATGGGAGTGACAGCATGCAGGCACGATCCTGAGACACTGCACAACGTTACAGGCATGTAGTAGTCTAAATTTTGACATTTGTCTTTTCCTTCTTTACAGGTATTTTGAACATTTTTATGCTTACCCATTGCGGCATAAGCTGACACCACAGGCACACTTTTGCCCACGTGTGGTATCCAGAGAGTAGGATCGGTGCGTCTTTTAGGGGAGGCAGACCATCCACTCCTCTGGTTTTTTGGTCCTGAAGAAAAACTGGTTAATTAATACCTTTACGGTTGAAACATGTAGACCAGACACACATAGAGATTCACGGGTCATAATCACCCTCACTCTATCTCGCCATTGTGTTTAATATTGTCCAGATGCTTGAAAATAAAAAATGTTGTTTCTCACAAGTTAAACCAGGACAATTTTTAACACACCTTTTTGTTTATGCACCTTCACTCACAACCTGCTCCACTGTAAACAGGTGTTGTAGCACACCCTGATTGCACTAGGTCATTAGGGTTGACCCCGATGATGAAGCATGTCACCACTAGGTGGTGAGTGAGGGGTTTCTTAACAAAAGGAGAACTTTCTCACCGTTGTTCAATCACACACCCCATTAGGAATCTTTGATTCTACGGTGGTGGTACTCCTCTATTTTGTTTCTATCGATAAACCCAGGGGTACAGGAGTACTCCCCGTTCACGCAATGTGAACACAATCCCTTGCTCTCCCTTCTGTTGTTTCATATGCATAAAAATAGCCTTTGTATTACACCAAAACACATTAGATAAAAACACACACTTTACAATATGCCAACAGGCACAGGCAGAATTTACAGGGGATATGTACAAGACAGGGCCACCTGGACCACTGTCAGGAATCAGCACTTTTAGAACTAGAAATACTGTTAGAAATAGCACGTTGTAGATCATAGAATATAAATCACTTTAACACACAACCAGTAACTACTGGTACCAGGTAAGTATCACCTACTGAACCCTAACCACCTTAGGAGAATATTACGCAGGGAACTAGGACCTCACTAGCAACACCTGTACTAGGAGAAAAACAACCACCTAAGTAGCACAATACCTTTAGGGGTATAAGCAAGAACATTTAACACATCATGCATAAACATACATTCAGCGGTGTAAGGAAGGAAAACACATAATGCATAAACAACACATTCAAAGGTGTAGGAACAAGGCACATGATGCATCAAAAACACATTCAGAGGTGCAGGGAGACACAATAGCACAGAACTCACATTAGTCACCACCTGTGACTGTCGCCAGGCCAACTGGCCTCACTAGGGCTAGGACGCCCTGTGTCCCAAATGTCAGGGGCCTAAACGTAGCAGCTGCCCACGAAGTGCTGGGCAGCTGGTGCAACAATGAGGGGGCCACGTGGGAGCCTCACAGGCTCTGAACCAACTGACTGTGTCCTCCAAAAGCCTCTTGGCTCTACATAACAGAATAGCACTCTGAGCCTCTCTCCGGGCCCTAAGAAATGAATGTGGCCCTCCAGAGCCTCACTGGGCTCTAAAAAAACAATGGGGGCTGTGAGCCTCTCAGGGCTCATATACAACAAGCTGATTGCCCCCTAGAGCCTCGCCGGCTCGCAATCATGAAGAAATGCCCCCTTTGGAGCCTCTCAGGCTCTAAAAAGAAATAATGCACCCTTTTTAGGTGTAGTCCCGCTCGGGGGACTCAATGCACAATGGCCCCACACTCAGTAGGAGCCTCTCGGGGCTTTAAACAAGGAGGCTGCCTGAAAACTGCCAGCAGGCCACACGGTTGGGGCAGGCACCGGCAATGTGCCCCGACGCCTCCCCCTTCTCCCAACCAAACACCACGGGCCCCCACTCACCGGGCTTGCGGAGTTCTGCTTGGCCGGACTCTGCTTCTCCTGCCAGCGGGCAGGCTGGTGCCGCGGGTGGGGCTCCTCTTCCAACACCGGAGCCCCGCCTGCACCTTGACTCGCTTCCTGCTTCCTCCGGTCTCCTTCCCACCGGCCAATAGGAGCGCGACGCTGGTGCTGGGTCCAATCCCAGCGCGGCGCGGCTCGTGACGCTGCGGGGCTGTCTCTGTGGCCGGGAAGAGCTTGGGGCTGCTGTGGCGGGGGCTCCTCTCCTCAGCGGCGGGTCTCTCTCTTTGGTGCGGGGCTCTCCTCTCCTCACGGGAGCCCCACGAGCGCCTGCAGCCTTCCTCCTTCCGCCAGCAGGTCCCAGCGCGGGGTGGGCTCCCGCCTGGGCTTCCTGTTGTCGGGTCGTCCCACCCCCAGCCTGCCTGACTTCCAGTTCGGGCACCAGGCGGCAGCGGGGACAATCTCGGCCACAATTTACGGGGTGAGAAATGCCGGGTGGGCACCGGCCAAAGCAAGGGCAGTGCTCCCCAGCGCTAGTGACACGATAAAGCGCTGCCAGGGGCTTGTGGCATATCGAAGCGCTCCCAGGTGCTTAGCAGATAATTACAGCGCGCTTAGAAGGCAACTGCAGCGCCCACAGGCGCTTGAGGACTGATTACCGCGCTCCCAAGCGTAATAAGGGGAAAATAAAGCGCTCCCAGCGCTATAGGCAAACAAAGGTCCAGCAAAAAGTCCTTGCAAGAATGCAGCAAGATGGAGGGGGGGCAAGGCTGGGCCCAGAGCCAGCTCACTGGGCCTCCAGGCAGGGAGGCAGTCCAAGTGGCGGTCCTCCTGGCACCCAGCAGCAGCAGCCCCCCTCAGATAGGATCCTGGAAGAGAACAGTTTGTAAGGGGACACAGCCCCTTTTTGTACAGTGAAACCTTTTGTCTTTGTGCAGGGTGGGGGAAGAACCAGTCGCAGCTGGTCAGGGAGCACCCTTGATGTGCTCAGCCCCTCACTCTATTAACTGGCAGGGTTAGGGTCATCAGTCGCACCACAGGGGGCGGAGCCAGCATTGTGTGGGGAAAAGCCAGCCCTATTCAGGACCCAGGTGCACTCCTCCCCAGCCATCAGCATGCTAATCTCCACACTCACCACCGGGCAGACCCATCATGTCTCATGGAGCCTGGCATCCCAGCCAGATCCAGCCAATCACACGCCAGCACCTTTAAAATACACGTACCGCCATGTCTAGAAGTGGCACTTCCACACTAGACACATATACGCGGCATACATCATTTCGCAGCATTCAATCACACGAGTACGCACATACCAGATTCGAGCCTGCACACCCCATGCATCAGGAACTACCAGGGAAACATACATTCCCCATGCATCCCTATGGGAGAGCAGGCCTATCTCACCACAAGCACTCAGAGTGCGCACGCACTTTCCACTGGGACACAGTGAAAGTGCGCAGAACCCTAAAATCACCATCACCAGGTCACCATTAAAAGCAAAAAGTTTAGGGGCGAACCTGCCAGAAGGGCCAAGTCCAACACAACCCCCTTCCAGCCAAAACACAGGGGAGACCAATCACCACCGTGATGGACTTCCATGCTTGTGGCGATAGAACACGGACGCGGGCCCGCAACTGCAGGGACACCCTCCTGTTCTACGCCATGGTGAACCCATGGGATTTCTTCCAAAACCACTGTCTGGAACAACTGGGCTACCCCACTGGTACAATCATAAGGATGGGGGAGGCAGAGTGAGAATCCTTTCAGTCTCCGTTGTATATACTCATGATCAGGGAGGGGAAAGGATCACTTGTCCTGCTTAAACCCTGGTTTTGCAGGTCGAAGGGGTGGTATCTCCCAAAATATGACCCTCATACACGTGTATGTTGGAAACTTTCTTTCAGCGGTATATACTGTGTCCCCGCTTAGATACACATGCGTGCGTAATCATTGGATCATTTTTTGTGTGTGCACCCTCCACCAGGAGGTTTTGCCTTAGGTTTAAGGCAGTAGTGATCGTGGAAAAGTGGGGGATTTGTGGTGGTTTCGTTTCTTAAAAAAGTCCGGACAGCCAGAAAAGGAGAAGTTTAATAAATCTGGATTCGGACTGTAAGTAAAAATCTTAGGTGCACCTTCGAGTTAATGAGGAATTCAATTTTCAAATTTTTTAAGGGTGAACAACTGCCCCAAGAAGGAGACACCACTCTAAGAAATAAATCCAACTTCTGTCCACTTAACTCACAAATACCCATCGAAATAAGTACTTTCGAACAAGCCATCATGAAAGAAGTAGAAGAATTGAATTATCAACCCCCAAAACCATTCCAGAACTTAACAAAAGCAGAGAATCTTGCGTTGACAGAACTGAAGGACAACCGAGACATCGTCATAAAGCCTGCAGACAAGGGAGGTGGCGTAGTACTCTTATCAGCAGAAGGATATGACAGACAATGTATGGACCTATTGGCAGACACCAAATTCTACCAAGTGATAACGACCGACCCAACAGCACGCTTGCAAAGAACAATAGCACTAATGATTGATGAAGCAGAAGCCAACAACTGGCTATCAAAAAAAGAGGCTGACTATCTGGTGACTACAGCACCAGTGATACCGTATTTCTACTCCTTACCCAAAACACACAAAGGAAGGATGCCCCCACCGGGAAGACCGATTGTCTCCGGAATTAACTCCATCCTAGATCCACTATCACAATTTGCGGACCAATACTTAAGACCTTTGGTCCAATCCACGCCTACCTACCTAAAAGACACAAGAGATCTGCTTAACAAGCTATCAGATTTTGAGTATTCTGAGAACACCATGCTCTTGGCAGGATTAGACGTCGAGAGTCTTTATACAAGCCTTCCGCAACAGAAAACTTTAGAGACTCTGGAAACAATATTGTTCAACACAAACTGGCCCTACAGAACCCCAAAACATTTCGTGCAAGAATGCTGCAGACTGGCCCTTATGGAGAATTTTTTCCAGTATAAAGACACCCTCTATCTCCAGCAACATGGCACGTCTATGGGCAGCACCTTTGCGCCAAGCGTGGCTGGTCTTTATGTGAGTACTTTTGAGCAGACCTACATACACAATGCCAACAACCCCTTTTTTCGTCATATACTCTTCTGGAAGAGGTATATCGACGATATTTTTCTAATCTGGAAAGGGGACAACACATCTCTAACAGATTTCCACAAATGGTTGAATAACCAAGATGAATGTCTAAAATTCACATATATAGCCAATGCACAAAGCCTGGATTTCCTTGACATCACGATCTTCTCTGAAGGAAATACTCTACAAACAAAAACATTTTTCAAGCCAACGGCCAAAAACAGTCTGCTATCCTTTAATAGCTTCCACCCACGACCTTTGAGAGAAAATCTCCCGTACAGCCAGTTCCTACGACTAAGGAGGAACTGCAGCTCCTTGACAGACTACAAAATCCAAGCAACTGATCTCTGTGAAAAACTCACAGTTCGAGATTACCCCAGGAAAATAATTAATTCCTGCAACAAACGTGCCAGAAATCAACCCAGAGAGTCTCTACTTGAAAGTCGCCCTAAACAGATTGATGACAGAACTACATGTGTCACAACCTATAGCCCGATCACAAACCAGGTGAAGAAAATTATCAATCGCAATTGGAAAATTATAACATCCAACACCTTAACCTGGTCCAAGCCGAGATTCGCGAACAAAAGGAGCAGAAACATCAAAGACCTACTGGTCCACACCCGACCACCACCGAAGAAAAAGAAACAACAACCAGGTCTATGGAACAATCCTCCAATAACCGGACACTACCCATGCGGCACCTGTGTAGCTTGCGCAACTACAGAACCAACAAAAGAATTGCAGTTACTCCCTAACTTCCTATGGAAATTAAAGAGACATACCAACTGCAATACGAGTCATGTTGTGTACATGATTACCTGTCCATGTAACATGAGATACATTGGGATGACATGTCGCAAGGCAAAACAGAGACTCTGTGAACACCGGAGCAATGTAAATTGCAAGAAAAGCACAACAAAAATGTTGTCTCATTTCAAAGAACTGAAACACACAGTAGACGACCTGTGTTGGGTAATTTTAAAAACTCTAGAGACAGTAGACAGGAATGCAGCCAGAATCCTGTTTGAGAAGGAACAACGTTGGGTCCATAGACTCCATACAGATACCCTTGGTCTTAACGATTCCATCCCTTGGCTGTCTCTCAACAAATGATTTACTTCAGTCTGCCTTCAATAACAGGCTAAATGTGCCCTCACCCCAGTGGTCCAAGATCTATAACCTCCATCAATTCCCGTTCAAGTGGTCCGCCAGACTGACAATGTATACAAAATAACCCCTCATCTACATTCAGTAGTGAATCATAATTTTTCTACACTTCCTCTCACACTATCTATTCATAATACATTTTTTTATAAAAAGCTCCTTAAAAAAAACAATGTGATTATGGGGAGTTTCAATCAACCTCTCTAACCACTATCTGCAAAAATAACAAATAATTGCAGCTCCTAATTTAATCCTTTTATTGATTGTATATTTTGTTTTTTGTAAATATACTTCCATTACATGCAGTCGCAACCCCTGTGTAAACCAAACTAGCCGATTGGAAATCTCGTAGTATTTTTTCTATATTTTTTCAATGATGGCCGTCACAGAGTACATATTCACCCGGAAACGGAATGGTCTTTGTTCCGGGTGAGCAGAGGCAGAGTCAGCACATGCTGCCAGGACAGAGCAGAAGGCACTAAGGTAATCGGAGGTAACCGCGCCCGTGCAAGCCACATCAACCGCAAGTAAGAGACCCCGTACCTTAACTTCTTTTTCTTAACAAACCCACAGTAAGGCCTCACTCGTCCAGCCCTTACTCCCCGAGGAAGCAATTTCTTAATCAAATTAAGGTACGAAAACAAATTGAACAATTCACATTACCATAAGCAATAATAGCGTACTCATCACGCACTGAGTCACAATTTTCAGCATTACAAAATAATGATTCACGAACGTATTCAGAACGCTTCGAGTGACTAGAAGCATGCTTAATTCAGCTGGACTGTACATATACGATACACCTACAAATATCCACTGAATGTATGCAGCATATTTACACGCTATCACGAGGCGGCCATAGTTACACCATAGACCACGCACAAGACAAAATAATACTTTAGAACTATGGGCACCCCACTACAGTATTTATTGAATCACTTCTGCCTGCCGAAGCATGAGAACGGGAGAGTTGACGCCTGAAATGAGTATGATTCTATGAAAAGCATTGCCATTTTGTAGTTCCTTGAATTTACAAGGGTACTATTGTACATAATTATATGTTTTTCCCCCACCCTATCTCCCTGTTTTTTGGTGTGTGTATGTTTGTCTATTCTCATTTACAGGTTCAATGAAGCCTTAAATTCACGAAGAATCAGGTTAATAACCCTTTATTCTTCTCACAATTTTTTCACCATTTTCACCCCCATTGGTCCTGACGAAAGCCTATAGATCTACTGACTACCCAAGGCTGAAACATGTTGACCTCTTTTTAAAACCTTACATAATGTGCACTTGAATTCCTCATTAACTCGAAGGTGCACCTAAGATTTTTACTTACAGTCCGAATCCAGATTTATTAAACTTCTCCTTTTCTGGCTGTCCGGACTTTTTTAAGAAACGAAACCACCACAAATCCCCCACTTTTCCACGATCACTACTGCCTTAAACCTAAGGCAAAACCTCCTGGTGGAGGGTGCACACACAAAAAATGATCCAATGATTACGCACGCACGTGTATCTAAGCGAGGACACAGTATATACCGCTGAAAGAAAGTTTCCAACATACACGTGTATGAGGGTCATATTTTGGGAGATACCACCCCTTCGACCTGCAAAACCAGGGTTTAAGCAGGACAAGTGATCCTTTCCCCTCCCTGATCATGAGTACCCCACTGGTACTCCAGAGCTGTCCGCGGCCAGGACCAGGCCCTGGGCCACCCAGGTGCCACTGGTCCTTGCCTATTCGCAGAGCGGGGGTAGTAACCCCTGGCACATAGTAGCCATTCTCCACTCTTCCTGTCTGCAAGACAGGACTAGACTGCCACTGGTTCTCCAGCCTAGGGTCTACACCCTCAGGCGGACCAGGAGTCTCAGGGAAGGCTCTCCTCCCCTTACCTCTTCTCCTAGGGTTCCTCCTCCTCTGGCGAGGGGTACACCTAGAACGCCATTCCAACCCAGGGTTTAACCCCTCAGGTTGCACCGGGGTCTGAGGTGGGCTCTCCCACCCTCTGCACCCCCTTCCAGAGTCCTGCTCCCTACCAACTGGGGCGGTACCTCTTCAAGAAAAACCGGTCAGGACACTGGTTACAGTCGTCCTACCCTTCAGGTCAGGCTGATCCTGAACCTGGCCTCCCAACCTCTGGTCTAAAACCTTTGGTGGAATAATTGCCTGGCACTCCAGGACTTCTGGGGATTTACACACCATCCCCCTGAGGCTAACAAATGACACATATATTGTGTGACTGTCTGTCTGGCGCAGATCTCCTGTCCCCTGTCCACCTGACAGTGCGCGAAGATCCCCCAGAACAGAAGTGGTGTCACCATGGTCACTATACGGGATCCTAGCCCAACTGGGTAGTCCCTGACCCACTGGTTCTTCCACTGGGGAACTCATCCCCCAATCACGCCTCACGCTGGACTCCTGTACCCTCCCTACCGAAGCGGTACTGCCAGACTCTAGAACCATAGGAGCTCTGTTTACAGACACTCCAGGTCCTCTACTAACTAGGAGATATTCCTCAAATGGACTAACAGGACAGCCTAGGTCCCCAACCTGGTGTTCCCTCAAGAAACCATCAAAGTCCTGAGGCAGGGCTTTGTGCGTCTGGGGACCCTCGGTCTCCCACTTACTCCTGCTCCACTGATCCAGGCAGTAAGCCCCTACACCCTCCTCGCTATCCTGGGACCTAGCTGGGCTACACTGAGCCTCTTCCACCACGCTGGGCTGGAAGATACCTGAACCACTACTTTTGGAATCACTCCCTAATGACTCTAGAGAACCTCTGGCACTCTCCCAGCGGTCTGCTTCATCTGCAAGCTCACATGCCTCAGACAATCCACACCCCAACAGGTGTTGGCGCAACCCTGGTGAACAACAACTGAGCACCTGCTCTTTGAGAACCATATTAAACAGTGTGTCAAAATCAGAGTCAGTGTGAACCTCTACCCAAGCCCACAGTGCTCCAAGACATTCATTCTCAAACTCCTCCCAGAACTGGTGAGACAGTTTCTTACTGTCCCTGAACTTCAACCTTAACTACTCCTCTTGGGAAACAGGTACCATACTCTGGGAACTGGGAGTGGGGCTTCTTGCACTAATGCCCATATAGCTGCCACCACTGGACTCAAACCTCCCTGGGGAGTCCAGAAAATTAAAACTGCGCTCAGGGGACAATCTACCCTCCTGAGCTAATCTCTCTCTCGCTAAGGCCCTCTCCGCCTCCGCCATCCTCTCCTGCACACCCATTTGCGCTATCTCCTTGGCATGCTCTAAGCTGAGCTTCTCCAAAGCCAGCTGGTGCTCCCTCTCTTCCCTCCTATCTTCCAACTCCTCTGGGGACAGGGACCGGGAAAGGGATGTGGCGCTGCCCACTACACTGGACCCAGCAAGGGACTCCCTATCTATGGGGTCCTCTCTCTCTACTGGCGCCCAAGTACTATCATTTTCTTTCTCCTCTTCTGAATCTTCAGGGCTCCACACAGACACACCACCCTCATGGTGTGAGGCCCAGGCCCTTCCCTCACTGCGCTCAAGATCCCATTGATCATTTTGCCATCTGACCAGGCGGTCCCTAAGTTCGTAAGGGTTTGACTCACTCCTCCCTATGTCTTTCTCATCACAGAACCGTACCAGCTCCCACACGCTGGGCCCGATTCACAGAACTAACTTAAGACAAAATTCTAAACTTACTCCTTTTGCTATTCTCAGAAGGCATTTAGTAGTAGTAAAGTTAGGATTTTGTCTTAAGTTTGACTTAAGACAAACTTAAGACAGACTTGAGTTAGGATTTTGTCTTAAGTCTGTCTTAAGTTTGTCTTAAGTCTGTCTTAAGACAAAATCCTAACTTTACTACTACTAAATGCCTTCTGTGAATACCAAAAGTAGTACGTTTGGGAATTTGTCTTAAGTTAGTTCTGTGAATCGGCCCCACTGTATGTAGCTAGATCATTGAAATCAAAGGCAGGTTCCATTTTGGCGGACGTTCTAGAGAAAAGATTACACAGGGAACCTAGGGGTCTGAGCTTAACACAGGAGTACACAATTCACAAAGGTATTCAGCAAGTTCCCTATCCCAGAGAACTCACATTCACTTGTCCAGTGCAACACACCATTCATCCACACACAACCCCCCCTCGGACTAGTAAGGCAGTTTCTACCATCCCTGATTTCTCAACCTGACCACACGTAACACAGGTACCGAACTCTGGGTGCAGGGCGGGGAACAAATGTACTGGACACAATTACACAATGATACCTTCAGGAGAAGAAATATGGAACTTAAAAAAAAACAATAATCCCCAAAATGTGTTCATATAAAATGCAGAGTTTTGTAGTGCCACCACTTGCCACTGTGGTACAGCGCAAACACAAATCCTTATCCTTTCCGCAGACCACCAATGTTAGAAATGGGATCCCTGGCTGGCCAGGGCTTGCGCCAAAGTCAGTCAGACACCACCACTTCCACGTCAGGGCAAGGGAGTTACACACCAAGATAACCCCTGCTCACCCCCTTGGTAACGTAGCACAAGCAGTAAGGCTAAACTTGGAGGCAATGTGAGTTAAGTGTTTGCGCGCGCACCCACAGCAACAACACCCTAGGCCCTCCACAAAGGAAACTCCACACAAGGTTATGTATGAAAATAGCCTTTGTATTACACCAAAACACATTAGATAAAAACACACACTTTACAATGTGCCAACAGGCACGGGCAGAATTTACAGGGGATATGTACAAGACAGGGCCACCTGGACCACTGTCAGGAATCAGCACTTTTAGAACTAGAAATACTATTAGAAATAGCACGTTGTAGATCATAGAATATAAATCACTTTAGCACACAACCAGTAACTACTGGTACCAGGTAAGTATCACCTACGGAACCCTAACCACCTTAGGAGAATATTATGCAGGGAACTAGGACCTCACTAGCAACACCTGTACTAGGAGAAAAACAACCACCTAAGTATCACAATACCTGTAGGGGTATAAGCAAGAACATTTAACACATAATTCATAAACATACATTCAGCGGTGTAAGGAAGGAAAACACATGATGCATAAACAACACATTCAGAGGTGTAGGAACAAGGCACATGATGCATCAAAAACACATTCAGAGGTGCAGGAAGACACAATAGCGCAGAACTCACATTAGTCACCACCTGTGACTGTCCCTAGGCCAACTGGCCTCTCTAGGGCTAGGACGCCCTGTATCCCAAATGTCAGGGGCCTAAACGTGGCAGCTGCCCACGAAGTGCTGGGCAGCTGGTGCAACAATGAGGGGACCACGTGGGAGCCTCACAGGCTCTGAACCAACTGACTGTGTCCTCCAAGAGCCTCGTGGCTCTAAATAACAGAATAGCACTCTGAGCCTCTCTCTGGGCCCTAAGGAATGAATGTGGCCCTCCAGAGCCTCGCTGGGCTCTAAACAAATAATGGGGGATGTGAGCCTCTCAGGGCTCGTACACAACAAGCTGATTGCCCCCTAGAGCCTCGCCGGCTTCCAATCACCAAGAAATGCCCCTTTGGAGCCTCTCAGGCTCTTAAAGAAATAATGCACCCATTTTAGGTGGAGTCCCGCTCGGGGGACTCAATGCACAATGGCCCCACACTCAGGAGGAGCCTCTCGGGGCTATAAACAAGGAGGCTGCCTGAAAACTGCCAGCAGGCCACACGGGGGGGGGCAGGCACCGGCAATGTGCCCCGACGCCTCCCCCTTCTCCCAACCAAACACCACGGGCCCCCACTGCAGGGCTGTCTCTGTGGCCGGGAAGAGATCGGGGTTGCTGTGGCGGGGGCTCCTCTCCTCGGCGGCGGGTCTTTCTCTTTGGTGCGGGGCTCTCCTCTCCTCACGGGAGCCCCGCGAGCGCCGGCAGCCTTCCTCCTCCCGCCAGCACGTCTCAGCGTGGGGTGGGCTTCCGCCTGGGCTTCCTGTTGTCGGGGCGTCCCACCCCCGGCCTGCCTGACTTCCGGTTCGGGCGCCGGGCGGCGGCGGGGACAATCTGGGCCACACTTTACGGGGCGAGAAATGCTGGGTGGACTCCGGCCAAAGCAAGGGCAGCGCTCCCCAGCGCTAGTGACACGATAAAGCGCTCCCAGGCGCTTGTGGCATATCGAAGCGCTCCCAGGCGCTTAGCAGATAATTACAGCGCTCTCAGGCGCTTAGAAGGCAACTGCAGCGCCCACAGGTGCTTGAGTACTGATTACCGCGCTCCCAAGCGCAATAAGGGGAAAATAAAGCGCTCCCAGCGCTATAGGCAAACAAAGGTCCAGCAAAAAGTCCTTGCAAGAATGCAGCAAGATGGGGGGGGGGGGGTCAAGGCTGGGCCCAGAGCCAGCTCCCTGGGCCTCCAGGCAGGGAAGCAGTCCAAGTGGCGGTCCTCCTGGCACCCAGCAGCAACAGCCCCCCCTCAGATAGGAACCTGGAAGAGAACAGTTTGTAAGGGGACACAGTCCCTTTTTATACAGTGAAACCCTTTGTCTTTGTGCAGGGTGGGGGAAGAACCAGTCGCAGCTGGTCTGGGAGCACCATTGATGTGCTCAGCCCCTCACTCTATTCACTGGCAGGGCTAGGGTCATCAGTCGCACCACAGGGGGCGGAGCCAGCATTGTGTGGGGAAAGCCCAGCCCTATTCAGGACCCAGGTGCACTCCTCCCCAGTCATCAGCATGCTAATCTCCACACTCACCACCGGGCAAACCCATCATCACTCATGGAGCCTGGCATCCCAGCCAGCTCCAGCCAATCACACGCCAGCACCTTTACAGCACACGCACAGCCATGTATAGAAGTGGCACTTCCACACTAGACACATACACGCCGCATACATCATTTCGCAGCATTGAATCACACGAGTCCGCACATACCAGACTCAAGCCTGCACACCCCACGCATCAGGAACTACCAGGGACACATACATTCCCCATGCATTCCTATGGGAGGGCAGGCCTATCTCACCACACGCAATCAAATTGCGCATGTACTTTCCACTGGGACACAGTGAAAGTGCGGAGAACCCTAAAATCACCATCACCAGGTCACCATTAAAAGCAAATTGTTTAGGGGTGAACCTGCCAGAACGGCCAAGTCCAACACTTGGGGTGTTTGATGGCCTGGATGGTTCAGGGGCAGATAAGCGCCTACTGGGGACAGCTGTGGCAGTGGCCCAGAGAGAAGGGAGAAGAAGCTTGAAATATTGGATATCAGTGTGCTTTAATTGGATTATAATTGAATACATGGATATAATTTGAACAGATGGCTTATTGACTGCATAAGGCTATTTCAGTTGTGCGTTTGGCGGGGGCAGCAATACGCCCCCACCTTCTGAAACATATGTACCCAGGCACGTTGTGGGCATGGTGCCTTTCCAAACGGCACGCTTCATACAGACACATTTGCATAAAAAAATATATATAATGAATAAACAGGTGTGCATCCCTATCCCTGTGAATTCTTGTCGAAATGAATGCCCCACATGGGATAGCACCCGCAAAGAATTTAAAGAATTATGGAGGAAGAAAATGAATACTGTAACCCCACACGGAAGGCGATACATCGTGGTTCGTCATCAAAGACAGAGGTGGATTTATAAGAACTTTTATATATGTTGGACTACGAATGAATTTGGTCTTTACAAACAATGTACGTTCAGAGTTAAAAATCAAACGCTAGGACACGTGTTTTAAATTTGTTTACAATCGCCATGCATGATGGGACATGTAGGCTTTACGTGAGGCATACATTCGATAGAGCTTGTTTGGCGGGAAACGCAAACCATATGGACCAATGGGGGTGATTGAGAAACGTTTAAAGAAGGGGTGGTAAGAGGGAGGGAAAATTCAACGGTCAGCAAAGTAACTAAGTCGGATGTCCCGTAGCGACAGTGGAAGGTAGGTTACCCGTCTGTTATAAAAAAGCAGGATTGACGCTTTTTTGCTGCATGAGAGAGATCCAAACTGTGAGGAATGTGTAAACGCGGTAAAAAAAGTAGAGAGCAACAGGACCAACCGATGCGGGCGCTTGAATGGTGTTGATTCTTTGAAGCGGGGTTTGGCTATATAGATACTTGGTTAAGTGGGAAGGTGATTGTGGAAGGAGTAAATTATGGTTGGATGTGGGGGCAGTTATATATGGGGACTACATATTAATCCCGTTATTTTTAAGCATAACAACGATTTTTGATGAAAAGTTTGACCAATGATATGGTGTTTTGAAAACGAATTGAGCACTTATGCACTTGTTTGATAATGTTGTAAATTTAGAATGGTAATAGTTTTTATCTCATTTATTATTCCAGTGACCCCTGATGAAGGGCACGTGATGCCCGAAATGCATTGGGTATTTTAACACCTTGCCTGCGGCGCCGATTCTCCCCTGGTGCTGAACATTCCATTCGCGGGTGTGGTCGTGACGGAACCATTCTGTCATCCGCACAGCTCAACCGTGAGGCATGACGGAATGGTTCCGTCACAATCATCGAAGGGGTTAAATAAACTCCACTGTCTGACGAAAATTGCTCTACTCGTGTTCTGTGCATGAGGTTCAGATGGCCCAGCCGTAACATGTGAAACAATGTAAATTGGTAAATCCACTCCGTGTGTGGGAAAAGAAGCTTGAAGTATTGGATATCAGTGTGCTTTAATTGGATTATAATTGAATACATGGATATAATTTGAACAGATGGATTATTGCCTGCATAAGGCCATCTCAGTTGTGTTTTTGGCGGGGGCAGCAATATGCCCCCACCTTCTGAAACATATGTACCCAGGCACATTGTGGGCATGGTGCCTTTCCAAACGGCACGCTTCATACAGACACATTTGCATAAAGAGAAAAATATAATGAATAAACAGGTGTGCATCCCTATCCCAGTAAATTCTTGTCGAAATGAATGACCCACATGGGATAGCACCCGCAAAGAATTTAAAGAATTATGGAGGAAGGAAATGAATACTGTAACCCCACACGGAAGGCGATACATCGTGGTTCGTCATCAAAGACAGAGGTGGATTTATAAGAACTTTTATATATGTTGGACTACGAATGAATTTGGTCTTTACAAACAATGCGCGTTCAGAGTTAAAAATCAAACGCTAGGACACGTGTTTAATATTTGTTTACAATCGCCAAGCATGATGGGTCATGTAGGCTTTACGTGAGGCATACATTCGATAGAGCTTGTTTGGCGGGAAACGCAAACCATATGGAAAAATGGGGGTGATTGAGAAACGTTTAAAGAAGGGGTGGGAAGAGGGAGGGAAAATTCAACAGTCTGCAAAGTAACTAAGCCGGATGTCCCGTAGCGACAGTGGCAGGTAGGTTACCCGCCTGTTATAAAAAAGCAGGATTGATGCTTTTTTGCTGCATGAGAGAGATCCAAACTGTGAGGAATTTGTAAAAGCGGTAAAAAAAGGTAGAGAGCAACAGGACCAACCCATGCGGGTGCTTGAATGGTGTTAATTCTTTGAATCGGGGTTTGGCTATAGAGATATTTGGTTAAGTGGGAAGGTGATTGTGGAAGGAGTAAATTACGGTAGGATGAGGGGGTAGTTATATATGGGGACTGCATGTTAATTCCGTTATTTTTAAGCATAACGACGATTTTTGATGAAAAGTTTGACCAATGATATGGTGTTTTGAAAACGAATTGAGCACTTATGCACTTGTTTGTTAATATTGTAAATTTAGAATGGTAATAGTTGTTATCTCATTTGTTATTCTAGTGACCCCTGATGAAGGGGCACGTGATGCCCGAAATGCATTGGGTATTTTAAATAAACTCCACTGTCTGGCGAAAATTGCTCTACTCGTGTTCTGTGCATGAGGTTTGGATGGCCCAGCCGTAACATGTGAAACAATGTAAATTGGCAAATCCACTCCGCGTGTGGGAGAAGAAGCTTAAAATATTGGCTTTCAGTGTGCTTTAATTGGATCATAATTGAATACATGGATATAATTTGAACAGATGGCTTATGTCCTGCATAAGGCTATCTCAGTTGTGCGTTTGGCGGGGGCAGCAATATGCCCCCACCTTCTGAAACATATGTACCCAGGCACGTTGTGGGCATAGTGCCTTTCCAAATGGCATGCTTCATACAGACACATTTGCATAAAGGGGAAAATATAATGAATAAACAGGTGTGCATCCCTATCCCAGTGTATTCTAGTGGCCAAGAGAGATATTGGGGCACACTGGTCCCAAGCCAAGGCACCCACGCTAAAGGGGTGGAGGAGTAGAGTGGACTGGTGCGGGATCCAGGAGGAAGCCATGTTCGAAGCTCGGCAGTGCCCGGATTTTTTTAATAAAGTATGGCGTAAATGGTTTAATATGCTTCCCCCTTGAGGCTCTGCCTATTTACCTGTTCATCGTATCTTTATTTCACCCTCCATTAGGTGCAATTTTCCCCCGTCTATGCTCTGCCATGCTCACCCTGAAGGACAGTTTTGCTTCGTGTCAACTGTGTGTACTGTTATTTTCTTTCCTGACCTCAATTGAACTGCAACCAATGAATGTGTTGTGTTGTAATAAACTTAATAAAATTGATTATCAAAAAGAAACCTGAAAGAGGATTAAACTCTCCAGCGAGTGATGGTCCATTTAAAATTGGAACTTTGATATTATATTATATTATATATTATATATATATATTCTTTACCCAATTTCTTCTTCGCACTGAAGAAAACCGCACACCAAGGATTCAGCAATATTTGTTTTTATTCCAGTAGCAGTGCACATTTCCACACCCCACCACCACCAACGCGTTTCAACCCCTACGGGTTCTTGCTCACGGTATGTGGGTCCTTTCTTTATGTTTCAATTTATAGTTCCCCATATCAGCCTATTAGGAGGCATTATAATACTTGTAGTTCAGTTTCCTTATTTCACCATTCGCGAATTTGCTGTTAGATTTGGTTTCAATAGCGAAAGTTCTCAGGTATTGTTATTATTTTGACTAAGTGTCATAAATCGCCATCTATGATGGTTTTGAGTTATGGAGCTTTAGTTTTAATATCTCGACCATGAGGTTTTTAGTAACATTTTATATGTGTCTCCAGATCGTTACTGTCGCTGTGCTTTTCTTTTGTTTTTCATGTTATTTTTTTAGAACTATTAAAGGCCTGTTGATTAGTATCTCTTGGCATTCCCTAGTTCAAGTTGATGCGCAATCATGGCTTAGTGCCCGACACAGTATAATGTTGATTGCTGCTGTCCACCTCATGATCAATTCAGCTAATCCCAAGTGTACATGTAGGTCCTCATCCGCATTCAGACCATGGGGAATTTTCATTTTTAATTTCACGATCCTTTTAGATTTGAGTCTCCGCAATTTAAGAGTCCTGTCACCCCCTCTTTCATTTTTTGGGATGGTAGCCAATCCAAAGTATCTGATGTCCTTCCACGATTTCTCTGTGTGGCTTTTGAGATGTTTAGCAATGGCGTAATTCAGATCATTGTTATGAATCGCTCTTAGATGCTCCAGGATACGTTTCTTTAGGGGACAGATTGTACTCCCTATATAACAGAGTCCACAGTGGCATTCGATGACATATGTTGTTTCACATGTTATTTTCTCCATGATTGAAAAGGGTTTTCCCAAAAAGTCCTTTATCATCCGAGTGTTTTCCCTATCTTGCAGGCTTTACATTTGTTGCAATGCACAAATCCTTTGTTTTTATCCGTTAACCAATCGGTTTTTCTTTGTGATGTCATGTGAGTTTTTACTAGTTTGTCCTGTAATGAAGGAGGTTTCCTGTATGAGACTGCTGGTGTCTCACCGATTTTGTTCTTCAGGTCCGGATCCTTTTGTAGGACATGCCAGTATTTTTTCAGGATTGTCATAATCTGATAATTCTCTTTGCTATAGGTTAGAATGAGTCTGATTTTATTGTCTTCAGTCTTTTTGTCTTTTTTCTGCAATGTCTTTATTCTGGGCATGTTCCGGGCTTTTTCCTGCCCTCTTTTGACATCCTGGATGTTATATCCTCTTTGTAAGAATCTTTGTTCAGTTTCATGGAAAGTCTTTTCCATCATATATTCGTCGGAACAATTGCGTTTCATTCTTATAAATTCACCGTAGGAAATGCTTCTTTTGAGTTGTTTCGGATGAAAACTTTGCCCATGCAGGATAGAGTTTGTTGCAGTAGGTTTTCGAAATACTTTTGTTTTCATCTGATTGTTTTCAATGTAGACCGTAATGTCTAAAAACTGAACTTCCTTGTTGCTGATGTTATATGTGAACTGTAGCCCCTCCTCATTCGTGTTCAGGATGGTCATATATTTCTCAAATTCATTTTTACTTCCGGTCCAAATAAGAAACAGATCGTCAATAAATCGTAGCCACAGTTCAGTTTTAGCAGTGAATTCCTCATTGTCTTCTCTCCAAGCTATGTGTTTTTCCCACCAACCCATGGTAAGGTTGGCATAGCTTGGAGAGAATGACACTCCCATGGCACAGCCGCAGATTTGCGTGTAGATTTGATTGTCAAAGATGAACACATTGTTCCTTAAACACAAAGATATAATTTCCTCTAACATCCTTGAGTGTTTTAGTTGTTGTACATTACGTTGCTTTAAAAAATAACTGATGGCATTCATTCCTACATCGTGGGTTATGGATGTGTATAATGATACCACATCAATGGTGGCTAGAAAAAAACCTTCTTGCCAACCCATGTTGGATAAAATTCTTAAAAAGTCGCCCATGTCCTGTATGGAGGAATTTAGATTCATCACAATGGGATTCAAAAAAGAGTCCACATATGTCGAGACATTTTCATAGAGGGCATTGCAGCTTGAAATGATCGGCCTCCCTGGGGGATTTATCAGAGTCTTATGTACTTTCGGAAGAAAGTACATCGTAGGCAAAACCGGACTTTCATTTCTTAGGAATGCTGTTTCATCTTCTGATATTAAGCCATCCAGATGCCATTTTCTAATTCTGGATTCAAGGTCAAGAGTTAAGTTGTTGATTGGATTTGTCGATAGCTTGATGTAATTTTTCTTGTCGTCCAATTGTCTCTGTGCTTCCATGATGTAGTCTTTTCTATTAAGAAGGACAATATTGCCCCCCTTGTCCGCTGGTTTTATTATTAAATTGGTATTGTTGATCAAGCTTGATAGTGCTTGTCTTTCTGATTTATTCAAGTTTTTTTTTCTTTTGATTGAATGTTTTTCTCATTGCTTCTAAGTCAGTTACTACCAGATCATGATATGTATCTATCCTGTTTCCAGGACTCAGCATAGGACAGAATTTCGATTTGGCTTTGAATCCAGTAGACTGTGTCACATTTGAATTTATCATCAATTCCTCTAGAACTTGAGAGTCCGTAGCCATTTCCTCCTCAGTATTTTCTGCCAGATTCATTACTGTTCTCAAGATAGGTAGATCTTTAATAGCTAGGTTACTTGTTAATGATTCGCTCTGTCTACTGGCGATATTTGTAGATTTGTTGAAAAACTTAGCCAATTTAAATTTTCTTACAAATTAATAGATATCTATTCGCATCTCAACATGGTCATGATGTTGCTCCGGACAAAAAGTGAGTCCTTTATTTAAAACTCTACGTTCATCAATCGTCAATATGTGATCTGAAAGGTTGATTATCAGATTTTGTCTATGCCTTTTATATTGGGTTGTCTGTTTCGAATTGGTTACTTCCGCATGCGATTCCGCAGTGGATATCCCTTTGATTGTTCGTTTTCCTCTTCGGGTTTTTCGTTTCCTTTTGAAGTTGACCGTGAGCCTCTTCCTCGGCCACGTCCCCTTCCTCTGGGCCTTGGTGTCCTTTGATCGATGTACATGAGTTTCATTTCCTCTAAAAAAGAGGGCTTTCCAGGTCTACTTGATCTTTCTTCCTCACTCAAGTCAGATTCAGAGTCGCTTGTGCCAAAACTAAAGTTTAAATTTGGTCCTAATTTTCCCAATTGTTGTTTCAATACATCAAATCTCCTAGCAAATGTAAGTATTGCTCCAGTTTCATAGTCTAACTCATCTCGTTTGAATTTCCTCTGTTTGCGTAATTCTACTTCATGCTCATATTTATCTAGATTCTTTTCCATTTCCTTCCTCAATTGTTTACTTTCATCTTCTTGATTGAGGTCTAATTTAAGCTTTTCAATGTCTCTAATCACTACATGTAACTCTTCAATGTCTTTTTTAGCATACTTGATAATTATCAGTACCATGTTTTTTGAGTATTGCATCGAATTCTCGCCCCACTCTACCAACATTTCAGGTTTTGTATCCGGATGGTTCGGCAGAGTGAATATTCTTAGTCCTCTGGGTATGCGATCACATTCAATGTACTTTTCTAAAGTGATCACTTCCCAGCTTTTTGTTATTTCTTTTTTCATGGCTTTCTCTAATTGCACAAATAGTTGTTTGAGATTTTTGGTTCCTGTTTGTGCTATGGTTGTTGCCCCTTCTTTACTCTTTGCCGGCGTTCCCTTTTGAAACATTGTTTCAGCCTTTTGTTGTCGTTTTATGGCTCTCGCCACCATTGCAGTTCCGTATGGTGAGATAATTAAGTAAAAAGCAACCGTTTGCTGCCCACATTCGATGTTTGATTTTGTTGGTGTGTGCACTGAATAAATGCTGTCCTTTTAACAATTGCAAACTGATATGTGTAGATCAGTCGCAAACGGAGGCGAGCCGACGATCCAGCGGGGCGTAGTGAAATCCTTGACATAAAGACTATCTTCTCACTCTGCCCAACACAGACCACCGAGGTCCACAGGAAGTGCTGGAGTCCAGACTGACAGACTCCCAAGCCCATTCAGTATTTGACCTCTCCGCAGAGATGTTTGCTGGGGTTGAAGGTTTGAATCAATTGCTTTGTAAGAGATCCGAGATGGTGCCACGTCAGGTGTACGATGAACTGCCAGTTTCCAAAAAGAGGCCCCACTGTCCAAGCAGAAAGCCCCTTTTAGGCATTAGCTGATAATCAGGTCGAAGCCTCTGGACGACCAAGGAAGGCATAATCTCTTGTAGCAGCCTGACTTTTCTTTAAATGCCAGTGTAAATTTCTAATCTTAGACGTCAGCTGGAATCTTTATGGGTTTATTGAATAAAAATGAGTAATCTGGCTTATTGAACGTGTGATTCACAGAGTTTATCTGTGAGGTTTTAGAATATCCCTTTAGGTTATAAACAGTCTGATAAGTTACTTTTATTATCAGGTTTATCGTTCTCTTGTTTTAACCACATGCGCGCTAGCAGTTTTCCCGCTGTGCGCTGCGTTTTGCGAAAAGCCGCGTTACATGACGAGCTCAGCTCGTCATCAGCGTACGAGCGCCGTAACTGATGACGAGCTGAGCTCGTCATCAGCATCGAAGGGGTTAAGTACAAAAGTTCAGAATTCTTTCTCAGTTCTCAAAAGCCTTTTTTTCTGTTTGGTAGTTCCTTTGGTAACTAAGGCTGGATGTTGTTCAATGGTTTCCACTGGCCTTCAGGACTGATTTTTCTCATCAGTAGGACATACAAGAACAAGGTAAGTAGTCATATTTGTTTAATGTCGTATTCACCCCTTTTAGGTTTCGCCTCCCCAGCGCTTGCAAAATCTATTGTTTTTAATATAAATCTTAAAGGGACTCATAACCCACCACCTCGATTTCCTGGCTTTTCATTAGTTCCTGTGCTTGACAGTTTCTTTCATTTCATTTCTCTTGGCTGTCGCATATTTTCCTGCATTTATCAATGCTTGTTCCTCATCTGCTTCTCTTATGAGTTTACTGTCACCCAAATACCGTTAACATTTGCGCCGGTGAAACTATTTTTCCATAAAGTTTTGCCTCTTAATGCTTTTACGTCTTGCTTCAGATTTATATAGCAATGTCTCACCAGGATAAATTAAATGGTTTGCCCTAAATCACAGGATGTTGCGCTGTCTAGACTCGAACTGGGATCCCCAGCTCGCGAGTCAGCAGCTTTGGCCATTTTGCCACATCCTCTCAACTCCCATGATACTTGTTCGCTGAGCGGTTGTTTGTTCTTTTACTAATCCAGCTGAGTTTAGTGTTCAGCTAAATTTGTAGGGTTTTACAAGGGAGCGAGCAAATGCACGCTTTGGCTGATAAAGGGGCAAGATGGGAAGGTTTGATGTACCGGTTGGTGTGAGCTGGATTCATGCCCGCTATGCACTGCCCATGTGTGCATGCCAACTCACCTTCCACTTCCTGTGCCACTCTCTTTCCACCAACATGCTTCCGGCACGCTAAGCCTTTAACACTCCACTGCCAGACACAGCGCAGCCGAAAACAAAAAGTTTCAGAGGGGTATTCATTAGCCAGGAAAAGCCCACTGGTGTAACAAAACCTGAGGGGACCCTCTGCAAGGCACATGGAGGGGCTCCTCTGGACTCAATTAGGAGCTCTCCAGCAGAGTACTGTGCCTAGGGAGCCACCTGGAGCTTAGGGGCCCAACCCACACCATGGGGGCTGCTGAAGGAAGTGACCCACTTGGGGCCACCCTGGTAACCTTGGACCACCTCTCAGCCTTCCATACCAAATAAAGAGTCAGAAGAAAAGTAGAGAAAATACGAATAATTGTTTAATTCAGATGCACTCAGAGGGGAGCCCCATCTGCACAGTCTCGAAAGGTGGTACAGAGGGAACTGAAATCAACAAGCATAGAGATACATTATGTACGTTTCATAGTAGGTCAAAGGCATGCCCACAATTGAATTTTGCAGGCAGATGCAGCTGGACAATGAAATACAGAAAAAATAGGTTTTGGTTCTCGTATCTCACATAACCTAGCACAGTCCAAGGATGTTTCACCCTGCACCTGCCACCAGACAAGTGGGAGAGGGCCCCTATCTAGTGAGAAAGGTATGCATTAATATAAGTAGTCTATTCATTACTGAGGCAAAACTTCAACATTTCAGAAACAAAACTTAACAGAGGCTTCTTCTCGGAAACAGCAAAGGATTAGTTTCAATCATCATTCAAAATGTCGTCTGAACAGAAAATGGTGCCGCAAATGGTAACTTATGTAGGTCACTGTGTAAGCAATCTCAGATCTAGTCTAAAACTGCGGGGTCTGTGTTACACCACTGGAACAGCCCTGGTCTGTGCCGCCGCTCCTCTAGCATGTACGCGGTGCTCTGAATTTATTAAAACTCTATCACCGTACTCTAGTCCTGTCGAGTGTTTCCGAAGCAACCACATCTGATGCCCACATAGCTGAACCATGCTGAAGTTCTAGACAGCAAGGAAACCCTTTCCCCTTTCTTGTGAGACTCCACCTCTCCAGGATTTCCTAACAGGAAATGAAAGGCAGTGTCAGAATAGCCGTGGTTTACACTCCCACTGTCGGCCCATTTTCCCCATTGCACGCTGCCTCTCTCTCACCGCCTCCGCCCGCACCTGTCAGCGTCTAAAGAAAGAACTGCAATAAGGCACAAGCTGTGGGACCTGTGGTGCCATTTTGCTCTCCGTTTCCAAGTTTAAAGTACAACTTCTCCATCCAACGGCTTGGTGATAGTTTTAGAATCATATCAAGAGCTGTGAATGGTAACACGGTATTTCCCAGTGCAGATGCTGCTTCAGGCAAGGAAGCAAGTGTCAACTTGGTGAGAATACTGTTTTTTTAATTCATGGGCCCATATGTTTCTTAGGAACCCACCGCACTGAATATCAATGCTATGTTGTCTCATTTTCATTCTGTGCGTTGTTCTTTCACCACCCTGCACTACTCATCACTTTATCGCACTATATGTGATCTTGTGCATGCAGAGCCCAGTGAAGAGTTTAAGGCGCAATTTAATGCATTTATCTTTTTTTTTTTTTTTTTAAATATCTTTTTATTTTTCCCAGACTGTGCACATTGTACATTGTACATTTCAAACATTTCATATCGATCGTAGGTTACAAAATATAAAAGTAAATCATCATATTATATACAGATAGTACAGCTTATATCTCTGTAATGATTAATAAAAGAAAAAAATAATACATCAAACCCCAAAAATATAATAAGAGAAAGCCTTAATCAATGTGAACCCAGGCTCTCTTTCCATCTGGTATAGGCTCCCAAATTCTAAGTCCTCTCATCCTACCTCTCGCACCTTTCCGAGCATATATAGGTTTTTCCAAATTGTAAGCCGCTAGTAAATTAGCCAGCCAGTTTTGCATAGCAGGTGGATTTCTATCGAGCCATGCCCTGGCTATTGTCAATCTATACACTGCAGTGGCCACAAAAATAAATTCTCTCTGCGTACCTCCCCTATCTAAGCCTGTCCCCAATAATAATACTGAGGGGGTTAGAGTTATTTGAATGCCCAATGTTCTATTCACAAAGCACTCTATATTACCAATCAGGGTATGCAATTGGGGGCAGGTAGCAAATATATGTACAATATCTGCCTCTAAAGAGTTACATCTAGGACAGGTCATACCAGTAGTACCTCCCCATTTGGCGATTCTTGCTGGGGTAAAGTATAATTGATACAGAGTTTTATAGTGCTGTGATTGAAGGGGCGCAGAACACAATACCGTGCGTGCCAATTCAAGTGACTCCTGAAATATTTCATTCGGAATGCTCAACTTTTCTACACATTTACTACAATACTTTTCCATGTCATCTACTTTCCCTTTCATCAGACATGCATACGGGGATCTAATTGTACAGTCCGCGGAGACCTGTATTTTTTCCATAATTTTATTTCTTTGGAACCCTGCAGGCCCTCCCTGTTTACTGCTCAGGAAACTCCTGACCTGCAGGTATTTAAAAAACGACCTCCTATCGATACCATATTTCACCATAAGGTCTGTAAACTGTAGTATCCCTCTCTCATCCCTCAAATCCCCAATCTGCACTATTCCCCTTTCAACCCAGCTAGCCATTGTGCCATCAGCGAAAACTGCCTCGGGGAATGACCGGTTCTTATATAGCCTGGTATATCTATTGAATCTTCCAAGGCCTGTCTTTTTTAGGAAAGTATTCCAGATCCTAACTGTTGCATTAAGTGTTTTAAATCTGGTCCTCTTGTAGTACCCATATTCCGTGCAGTTTAAGTAACAATTTTCTGCTTCCTCACCTAAAACAGCCGCGTAAACCTTTGTGGACATAGTTGTCACTCTTTGCTCTTTACCACCCCCCCCTATTAACCCCTGCATATATTGAAGGACAGTAGCGAGATAATACATTCTAAAATCAGGTACTCCCCATCCCCCTCTCTCTCTTGGCAAAGACATAAATCTGTAAGCTCTCCTAGTCTTACCCTGTGCCCAGATAAATCTATTCAAAATAATTTTTAATGAGTTAAACCATTTGGCCTAAAAAAAAAGTGGAATGGATCTAAATAAATAAAGAAATTTGGGGAGAATTAACATTTTAATAATGTTAGTAGTACCTACCAGGGATAAGTGCAGGTTATTTAATCTATCCAGATCAGATTTTACTCTTGATATTAGGGGGGCGATATTATTTTCAACAACTTTGTCTAAATCTGATGAAATAGCCACCCCTAGATAAACTGCAGTGGTAGTCACCCGCAAGTCATTACAACTAGAATGGGCATTTTCTACAATCTGTGTCTTTGACCTGTTCAGGCTATATGGAGACTTGTCCAAACAGCTCAGCTTCTGCTTCCACCTCTCTAATTGCCAAAAGAGGATCTGGGGTAAGTATTGCCACGTCATCGGCATAGGCAAGTGTTTTAACCACACATCCGTTCAACCTCATGGGAGATATAAGTGGATTGAATTCGAGCTTACGCAAGAATGGCTCTAAATAGAGGGCGAACAACAATGGGGATGAGGGACACCCTTGTCTCGTCCCCCTCCCAATTTTAACAGCTGTCGAATACCCTCTGTTAACTCTAATTTTAGCCGTAGGCTCATTATATAAAGCTTGTATAGCCCTAGTAAATCCCTCTCCCATACCGCACCACCTCATAGTTTGCCATAAATAGTCCCAGGAGACCCTATCGAATGCCTTTTCGGCATCTAAAAAAAGCGCTGCCATAGGGTCTCCCAGGACACCTGCCGCATCAAACATGGTGGTGACCGTCCTAATATGCTGCGTTGTCCCTTTGCCAGGAATAAATCCATGTTGTGCTGGACTTACCAAATTCTCAATAACCCCTGACAACCTTGTAGCTAAGATTTTGGAATATATTTTGACGTCAGCATTCATCAATGTTATCGGTCTGTAAGACCCCGTAACTTTTGGATCCTTCCCCTTTTTCAGAATGACAATAATATCCTCCCCCCCCCCCATGATTGGGGGATTGACTCCCCTTTTTGTGCCAAAACCATGATGTTAAACATATCAACCAGCAGCGAGCGTTTAATAACTTTATAAAACTCCACCGGGATCTGATCAGGACCTGCTGCCTTACCCGAAGGTAAACTACTTAATGCAACGTCAAATTCATCCATATGTAGTACGGCTTCTAAGACTTCATTTCCATCCTCAGCTAAAATAGGGGAAGCAATTTCTCTAAGGTATCCTATGATATCGTTGATACTTCCTTTCTTCTCGGGAGTGTACAGGGTAGAGTAATAGTCTCTAAATACTTCTCTAACTAACTCAGCCTCTCCTACCAAATTACCTTGCTGATCCTTAATCTCTTTAATATCTGATGTGGCCAATCTCTGTCTAGTACGCACAGCCAGGATGTGTCCTACCCTTTCGCTCAGTTCATATACGTTCTCTTTTTTAATCAGATAGTTCTTTGCAGCTTTCTCGGCTATACCTTCTATGGCTTCTGCTTTTAGAGCTATAATTCTAAATAAATGCAGTTCTAGCGGGCGATTCTGTAATATAGCCAGAGCCAGATCATCTTCCTCTTTTATCAATCTTAATCTTACTTCCTCTGTTCTTACTCTCTCTTTCTTCTGCCTTGCTAAGACATAGCTTGTGGTCTCCCCCCGTATCCCGGCCTTAAAAGCGTCCCATACAACACCCGGCGGTGCAGTTTCTCTATTAATCTCCCAAAAAAATGTAATCCATTCCTCCATATATTTTCTGTAATCCGGGTCTTTTAACAGAGCTCTTTCAACGTCCACTGTGTTCTAGAGTTTTGTTCCTGCCCCAATTTCAAGGTTAATATCAACGGGCTATGATCCGACACTATCCGTGGTTGCTTCTCCATTTGTGAGCTCTGCATTAATGAATTAGAAATTAAAAAATAATCCAACCTGACCAGCGTCCTATGTGGGGCTGAAAAAAACGTACTGCCATCTAAATATGGGTGCAACTTAACCCATGGGTCCACCAGAGAATTATGTGACACCAGATCTACCAAAGCCTTATACACTTTCTTTTTCCTCCCCCCATACTTCCCTCCTATCTGTAGAAAAGAGCTATCTGGCACATTAATATGCATTTATCAATGCTTCTTTTATTTCTTTTCTTTCTCCTTATTCCTAAAATTTCTCTGAAAGAAATATGACTCTGCCTTTTCCTTATGGGCCTTCCTTTACTCTTGATCCTAAGGTTCTGAAAAAAGAAAAATGGTTCTGTCTCTTTCTACCTTTCTATCTTTCCTCTTTTCAGGTTACAATTTAGTTATGGACTTTTTTGAGAGGGGGGGGGGGGGGTTCCATGATTCATAAGAACTTGTCTCTTGGGCCCTCACAATGCAATTCAAAAATTACTTTTGATTTATCCTCTCCCCCACATCAGATTTCTCTTAATTTAATTCCCTTGTGCAGTCTGCCCTCAGACTGTGCAGTGGCACAATGGCATCCTCCTGACTCCTCAGAGACCCCAGGAATCCACATGTCACAACCATGTGCTGTCTGGCTTTGTGTCTCCAGGCACCTCTGCTATCCTTGTTTTGACTCCTATCCCGGGTTCCACTGCATTGGGTCGGGCTGTTCTCTGTGGCTGTTCCCCGCTATCTTTCTGACCTCCAGGCACTATCGCATCTCAGCATGAGCTTGGAATTCTCCTTTGCACCGTCTCTTCATTTGTGAGACCAACTTCCATCTTGCTTCTGCTCCTCACTCCTTGCGTCTTTCTTTCTGTTCCAGGAAGGCACCACCCTCTATTCCAGGTTCATGCTGTCTGGCGGGATTAGTTCTGGTGGTGAGGATAATGTTTCCTGTTTAACCGCATCCGCGCTGCGGCGATTTTCGCGCTACGCTGCTTTTTTCAAAAAGCCGCGTTACATGACGAGCTGAGCTCGTCATCAGCGTGCAAGCGGCACGACTCATGGAGAGCTCAGCTCGTCATGAGCGCCGAAGGGGTAAAGGTGAGTAATCCCCCTTACATTACTCTATAAATGGAGTTAGTGAGACAAGCTAGTGAACAGAGGGTGTGAAGCAAATTCTTCTAGGATACTCACATTTTGATTTTGGTCACATATCTGTTTCTTACAATAAACTTTGTCAGATGACTAGTCTGAGGTCATTGGAGTGAGAGGGCATGGTTTTAAAGGTACAAAAAGCAGTTCCATGTCAGAGATGAGCACTTCCAGTGGGCAATGTTCGCATGAGTAAGAAAAGCTCTTGGCAATGCACTCCGAGATGGCACTCGAAAGTGTTGTATTCTTGTTTGTTTAACTTTATTTGGTGCTCCAGGCTATCGTCCTCTGATTCTGGGTGTATATGTATCTGTTGTGCCCTCCCACTCTGGGAACAGAGTTCCCAAAGTGCACTCCTCTACAGGGAACTCCCTCGAACTCCTTTAAGTAAATTAAATAAAGATTCTTCAATGGAATGATGTTGTTCTCTTTTAACCATTATTCGTGATACATGGGTATTCATCCAAGGATGTATGATCAGTAACAATGCCATTCACATATTAGACATCATACCATTTAAGATTCTTTATTTAATTTACCTAAAGAAGTTAGAGGGAGTTCCCCATCTCAGAATACACTTTGGAGCATGAGTAAGAAACCATGGCTGATGCATCTTACAGTTATAATAATGCCTAAGAAGATTAGAGTTCTACGCTTTCAAATTCCCTCCATCATGCACTATTTCATCAGTCAACTTAATACACTAAGGGGTATATTCACAAGAACCTGTGATAACTACGGCAAGAGTAGAGTAACGCAACTTTCACCATTGCAGCCTATCGTGGGAAAGTAACCCAGTAACATATTGGAATTCACAACAAGGCAGTAGCATGCGATCGTCTGCCGCGATACAACCACCTCGATGGAGACAAAAACACAAACCACACCAAAAAACCTGTGATGGGCCAAAGCGCGATAAGGAAATAAGCAATAAGCAGCGCCAGGCCTGCAACACACATCTGGCAGGTGGGAAAAATCACCATAAAAGTAGAAAAAACACCCAAACACAAACTGACCAACACCCAAGCACCATGGAGGCGGCCGGAGATGGTGCAGAGGATGATCGCAACCCCACAAGCACCCCAGACGACCAGCCCGGTACCTCGGCGACAGGTAAGGGCAAGGACAAGAAGAAGAAGAAGACAAAGTTCAGTCTGCAGGTGAACAGGATCATAGTCACGGAGGTGATGGAACACCATCAACAACTGTTCATCACCTCCAACGTGTCACTGGGCACCAAAAATGGAATATGGCGGGACATCATGGACAAGGTGAATGCCGTCGTGAAGCACAAGATGACAATGGTGAGGTCGAGAGGTGATGGAATGACATCAAGTGGAGGACCAAGGAGAAACTCTCCTCCAACCGGAAGGCAGCAACGCAGACTGAAGGTCGGGGCCCAGCCCCACAGCTCTTGCTGGATGACATGGAGGAGCTGGTGTCGACAGTAATCAGTGTGGAGACTGTGGCCGGAGTCGGGGGATCGGACACTGCTCGACAGGACACAACTCAACCGCAACAAGTTGAGTGACCATTAGGTTTTGGGGGATGGGTGGAGATGGGCACAATGGCACACATGCACAATCAAGCAGAGCACAGTGCACACCCATAATGACTCTGGGTCCTCGCCCAGATCTACAGTCTGTCACAATGTACAATGCCATGCTGTCTGAATATCAACATGTACCATGCAGCTACATGTATGTGGACACATTGTAATACGCCATCTCCCCTTCACATTGCAGGGGCACCATCAACACCTCCTGCAGAGCAGTCTCAGCCACTCTTTACTGATGACGAGGAGGACAACTTCAGCACGACAGACACCCAAACCATCCAAGACATCATTGACCTCATCTGCCACTCACCTACAGAATCAGGGCAATCCAGCTGCATCGAGGAGACCCCACCCACTACCCAAACTACCCAGCAGGAGGCACCCACAGCCCCGGCACTCTCCCAAGACCCCCAGGAACAACACATGGCCTTCCACCGCCATGTGCTGGAGTGCAAGAGGGAGACGGCGGAGCAGGAGCGGTTGGGCTTCGGCATCATGGCAACCAAACTTGTTTTTTTTTTTTTAAATATATTTTTATTGCAGATATACTGTTACACATTTATGCCTGTTAACAACTATATAATCAACGTTTGTAATCCGCAAAACATCGACATTCAAATCACACAGCCATTTAGCCCACAACCCGGAGGTCGGGCGACAATCCTCTAAGTCGTAGTGCGCGTACGTATGTCTCAGCAATATAACCCTGTCTGGTTAACAAAAGGATTCCTGCAACTGCTTTTCTTTTGTCCCCCCAGAATCCCAACAAGCAAACCTGAACTACCCCCGGAGCTATCACTAAAAATACTACACTGCTGTTCCCTCCAGCTTCCCCCTCCCTGCCAGTACCCTCCCCCTGTACAGAAATGGTGGTGTGGGCTCTTATTAATTCGCTTGATGTATCGCTACTGAGTCATCTCTGGGTCAGCAAACCTACAGCATATTAGTAACAATCAAGTGGACGTGGAACCTACTCCTCCTCTTCTGTCAACTGTTGGTCCTTCAAGGATTGTACCAAGGCCTCCCAGGACTGAGCTACCTCCAGCGCTTTGTCGTGACCTGAGCGGGTGGCCTGCCTGAGCCTCACCACACTCTCGCAACTAGCCCATTTACAGAACTCTCTCTTCCACCGCTCAAACGACGGGTCCTCCTTCTCCTTCCAATGCCAGGTAATTTCGCGTTTCACCAGCAAAAGCCCTAAGTCAATAAAGTTGCTGGTTACCTTGGTCTTGGCCGTGTGTGGGAACCAGTGCAGCAAGCAGGCGGCCATGTCATACTCTATTTGTCTGTCCGTGATCACGTTCAAAAGTTCCCCTACTTCCTCCCAGTAGCCCTCCATGCGCGGGCAACGCCATAGCATTTGCTCTAGCTCCACACCCTCCTCCTGACATCTCGGGCACGCTGCATCCTGGACTTGGAAGTACTTCCGGACCTTCCCCGGTGTTAGATAGGCCCTATGCAACACAAAGTACTGTATTAGTTGGAAACGAGCGTTTCGCGTGCCCTTCCAGGCCCGTTTAAGGATTTGGTCCCAAGTGGTATCCGGTATCTGCCGACATATACTTTCTTTCCATTTCGCTTTAAGAGCAGCCAGGGGACGCATACCTTCCCGGAGCAGTCGGGATTGGAGGCAGGTCACCGCCTTACCCGTACCCGCTGCCATCACTATGTATTGGCAAGCAAGGTTTCCACCGGTTCCATTTTCCCGGTTTTCCAGTGCTTTTGAATTGCTGATGTGATCGCAGCATGAAGCAAGAAGTCCCCCTCTGGGAGCCCAAACGTTTCCTGTAGCACTGAGAAAGGCACTAACTCCTGGTTCATATACAGGTCTCCCACCACCTGGACCCCCAGCTGTTCCCAATCCGCCAGCGGGGTCCAATCCCCACCATGTGGCAGTGCTGTCAGCATACCCAGCGGTATCTCCGGTGCGTACGGGGGAGGGGTCACCGCCCTTCGCTGCATCCTGTTCCAGCAAAGTCTGAGGGTTCGTTCTTCCCCCGTCAAGTCCCTCAGGTCCAGTTTATGCTGCAGAACTATGTAGGCTTGCACATGACGAGGGATTCCCTGTCCCCAACTACCCTCCGGGCCCCGGTATTCCCTCGCTATATTTTGCGTCAAGACCTGTGTTGGACCCGGCCTCATGGCGTGGTCCTACCCCTCCCGCATGGCGGGCCCAGAACGACATCGGCCCTCCACCGAGCCTCGGGCAGCCCCTTCTGCCCGACCCTGCACGCCCCAACACTGCCGGTCCGGTTACCATCCCGGACCACCACTACCGGCCTGGCTCCATCTTGGGCCCATCATGTCCTGAACATGAGGCCTCGCCCGACTCCATCTTGGGCCCACCACGTCACGAACACGTGGCCTCGGCCCCGGCCCAGGCCCCAGCGAAGCCCCGACATCGAGGCACTAAGATCCACCCAGGTGGTCGAGTGGCCACTCGACAGATCCCGGAGGAAGGGGAGTTTTGATGGACCTCCAGCCGTCCCCGGACGCCTGGTATCGATCACCCTCCGGCCTCCCTGGGCGCTGGCTCCACCCCCCTGCTAGGTGTCTGGACACCATCATCCCGGCCCCTCTGGCCCCCAGGCGCGAGGTTCCGGACATCAAAGGACCCCAGTCCTATATCTGGGCCAGCCCCGGAGTAGGATGCCAGTTGTATCCTGGACTGGAAAGCCCTGCTGACGCTGTCACGGCCGACACCAGAAGAACTCATTTTCCTGTAACCTGAAGATACCCTGAGAGCCTGCTGGCGCTGCCGCGGCCCACCTTTGCTGAACCATCTTGGGAGCCTGCTGGCGCTGCCGCGGCCCACCTTTGCTGAACCATCTTGAGAGCCTGCTGGCGCTGCCGCGGCCCACCTTTGCTGAACCATCTTGAGAGCCTGCTGGCGCTGCCGCGGCCCACCTTTGCTGAACCATCTTGAGAGCCTGCTGGCGCTGCCGCGGCCCACCTTTGCTGAACCATCTTGAGAGCCTGCTGGCGCGGCCCATCCTCACCGAAACCACCTCGAGGCCTGCTGGCGCTGCCGCGGCCTCCTCTCCGTTACCGGCCACCTGTCGAGTCCTGCTGGCGCTGCCGCGGCTCGGCCTCTCGGAACCCCCGGCTCGAGGATTGAGAGCTGTGCGCAGGGTATCCCTTCCTGCACCCATATTGAGACTGTCCCGCTACCACGTCCCTTTTACGAGACTCTACAGATCCCTCGATCTGCCTGTACACACCGCTGAGAACCAGCAACCTTTATTCCTGATAAAGCTTAAGAACTTAACCTCTTGTGTTGTGTCCGTTTGTAGTATTGTGGTTACTCTGCTGTACGATCCTAGGAGAGGACCCTCACCCAGGAGGCCTCTCGATAACGCTCGGCTGCTTCTCAACGGAGAGGTGGACCTAGGGGTGGTCAGTCAGACATCTTCTGCCTCCCCCGGGATCGCCTTTCTAACAACCTGCAGTTGGGCCGCTAAATAATAGAGTTCAAAGTCCGGCACCGCTAGGTCACCTTCCGATCTGGGCCTCATCAGTGTTGCCAGCGCTATTTGCCATCTACCGCTGCCCCAAATGAAACCCCCCACCAGCGACCTCAGTTCCCTAAAGATTCTTGTTGGGATCCAGATCGGCAATGTACGGAAATAGTATAGGAGCCTGGGGAGTGCCACAATTTTAAGCAGTGCAACTCTGCCCATGACCGACAGAGGAAGCGTCGGCCAGAACTCCATAAATTTTTTCAGAGCTCTAACACACCGGCCTATGTTACCCTCCAGCAAATCTTGGTCCACATGATAGATCTGGACCCCTAGATAGGTGATGCACGCTGGTTCCCACTTAATGGTACCCAGCTCAGAAGGCGGGGGAAGACTCCGCCGCACTGGAAAGAGGCATGTCTTGGACCAGTTCACCCAAAGACCAGAGACCCTCCCAAAACTGGACAACATAGAGGTCGCCCCCCCCTAGGTCCTCACCGATCTCCCGGAGAAACAAGAGCAGATCATCAGCATATAATGAGATGTAGTGTGGGCCGCCCCGATGCACCAGTCCATTATATAATCGCCCTAGCCTCGCCTGGGCCTGATCGCCAATGCAAATACCAGGGGGGACAACGAGCATCCCTGTCTCGTGCCTCTCTGAATCGAATATTGACCCGAGATCACCTCGCCCAGTTTTACCCTCGCTGCGGCTGAAGAGTACAACACCTTCGTCCATTTGACAAAACCGTTACCCAGTCCGAATCTATCCAAGACTTTACAAAGGAAGGGCATTTCCAGGCTGTCAAACGCCTTCTCTATGTCCACAGAGAGCACCGCCGCGGAGCTCTCATCTGTCTGATTATCCGCGTTGACTCTAATAAGTCGGCGAATGTTCGAAGCTGTGCACCTCGTGGGGATAAAGCCCGCCTGGACCACGTGAACCAGCGTCGTCATGTGTGGTAATAACCGGGACGCCATCGGTAATCCACCGACAGCATGGATAAGGGCCGATAGGAGGCCACGTCTGCCTCCGGCCGTCCTGGCTTCAGGAGTGGGATTATCAGGGCCTCACGCATCGATCCCGGCAGGCGACCCTCCACCATCGCTTCCTTATAAACCTCAAACAAAACGGGGGCCAGAGCATCAATATATTGAGCGTAGAATTCAATAGGCAGCCCATCAGGTCCCGGCGTCTTGTTCCGGGCCATGTGTTTAATTGCCCCACGTATTTCAGCTAACGTGATATCCTGACCCAGCCCCTCAGCGTCGTCTTCCTCTAATCGCGGCAGGAGGAGTCCCTCTAAATACTCGTCTATGTCCTCAACTGCTTCCCCCCTCCTGCTGCTATATAGAGCTTCATAATAAGTGGCAACACGAGACAACACCATCTCCTGTGAGTGGGTCAGGGTGCCGTCATCCAGTGCTATCTGCATAACTGGCCCACTCCGTTATACCGGGTCAGCCAGCTTATACAACAGCGTGCCAACTTTATCTCCCTCCGCATGTATTCTCGCCAGGTACCCACTTTGATCAAAACATCGCAGCCGTTCCGTTTCAGCTGCCACTTTCTCTTTGGCTTCCAGCAATTGCTCCTGTAGGGACGGTAACTCGGGCCTCCTCCGCTCCAGTTCTCTCAAGGCCTCGTCCGCCCTTGCTACATCATCCACTACCGATTTCCTAGTTCCCGCATACTTACTGAGGCATAGCCCCCTGACAACCACTTAAAGGCATCCCATTCCAACGCCCTTGAACTTGCTGTTCCCCAATTCTCCCGAAAATAGTCACCAATACCCTCACCCACCTCTGTCCTAAACACCTGGTCTTCCAGTGTCTCAGGGCGTAGACGCCACGTCGGGATCGCTGACCTCACCCTCTGCCAATCCAGTGACATCAATAGCGGATTGTGATCTGAGATAGTTCGAGCAAGGTACTCGGTGCGTGCCGCCATATGTGCTATCAGGGGGGAGCACAGCACAGCGTCAATGAGTACGTGTAGGTCATGCACAGATGAGAAGAACGAATAGTCCCTATCATGAGGGTGCTGAGCCCGCCACACATCTATGAATCCCCAGTGGTCCTGCCAATCGGATCTAGTTTTAGCTAAGTTCCGAACCGGTGTTGCCGCCAGAGGAGGGTGCGACCTATCCATGTCCACATTCGTGATAGCATTAAAATCCCCTCCCACAATGGCCGGACCAGCTAACAGGGGCGCCAGCGCACCTGACAATGTAGCTAGGAAGCGAGCTTGCTCAGTATTCGGGGCATATATACTGCACAACACAACGTCCCTACCTTACAACCTACCCTCTACCGCTACATATCGGCCTTCTCGATCCAACACCTGTCTAGTGACCTGGAATGGGACTCCTGCCCGTATCCAAATGAGCACCCCCCTGGCAAACGCAGAGTAAGCTGTACTGTAGACCTGGCCCCCCCATCTCTGTTGTAATGCCTGGCCCTCCACTTTGGTAAGATGTGTCTCCTGCAACAGGGCTATGTGTACCCCCCTCCGCAATAAATAGGCATGGACTTTATGTCGTCTAGTCATGGTATGTAGGCCTCTCACATTCCAAGTGATGCATTTCAACTCACGTAACGTCCCCATTACTGTAGCCGCGCTCCCCCGCCCTCATCACAATAGAAGCGCCCACACCACTGTTAGCCCCCAAAAACTCAGCACCCCAAACAACTCCCTCAGCCCACCCCCCCAGGACAGGACCCAAGTTATCAGACCTCATCCAAACAGTCATAACAAACATATTGTACTACCCTGCAGTAGTCACTACAGGCTGCCTTAAGGGCAATAGGGATGTGGTTCAGCCCCGACGGTCAGCAGCTCCGGCCCCAGACTCCAGCCCTACAACCCCAAGCAGCAGCATGTTCAGCTATAACAATCTAATACATTACCAGGGGCTCCATCCCCTCAGAATGCAGTCCATAGGCATAATGTGGCATAGAACGACTGCAGATCATCCGCCGACCTCGGTGTCACCTCCGGTCCCATGGTACTGTCTACATCCGACAATTCAGCCCCCGATTGTCTCTTGTCCTCATCCGAGTCGGAACCCCTGTTCGATTCCCCTCTCTGCGACCCCGTTATCGCTGCCGTCGCCACCAGAGCGCCCTGCTTGTCAGCTGCCAGTTGCACCTGCAGAAGGGCCTGTTGATTTTTGTTCAACTTCCAGATACGTTGCAATTCGCGTGGTCTTGGCGGTTTCGGTTGTCCTCGATCCCCTCTGCCCCTGCGATCAGTACCTGCCCTATATGATTCCAGCCACGTCCAGGCGTCGTCAGAGGTCAGGAAGAAGTGGGTCGATCCATCCAGAATGACTCGCAGTTTAGCTGGGAACAACAGCGAGTATTGAATCCCCTCATCTCTGAGTTCCTTCTTGACAGCTAGAAAGGAGGCCCTATGACGCTGGACTTCTTGCGTATAATCCGGAAAGAGCGTGACCGTACCGTTCTCCACCTTGAAGGGCCCCTTCGTGCGTGCGTTCTGGATCAATAAATCCCTATCTTTAAAGTGAAGGACTCTAGCGACATCATTTGACCGACTCTTCTGTGACCACACTTCTAACACTGTTGCTAGACGCCTGACTCGGATTACTGTTTGACCACAGGTGGCGATGCTGAGCTGGGCCGAGCTAGCTGTGCTGGGAGCCGTGAGCTAGGAGCCGGGAAGCCAGGTGCCGCAAACCATGTGCTCTGTGTTCCGTGCAAAAAACCAGCGAGAGGCGCCCGTCGGAGCCCGCTGAACCGCCCCTCTCTCGTTGTCAACGGGAGCTGCAGGGAGCAGGGAGCTGGGCGCTGACAGCCGGGAGAGCCGAACTTCGGCTCCTTTACCCCTCCATCCCACGTCACCAGCATTAAAGCAGCGGCATCAGTGGCGGCGGTGGCGGCGGTGGCGGCGGTGGCGGCGGAGGTTTGCAATCTTGCCGCAGCCCCAGACCAGCAGATCAGCAGAGCAGAGCAGCGAGCAGAGTGGGAACTGCCTGCCTGCGGAGCCAGCGAGATACTGCACCAAGAGACGCCAAAGCGAGAAAGCAAAAGCAAAGCAACAAGGTGAGCCCGGGAATCTTAACCTCGCTGCTGTTCCACTGCCCTCTCCCCCCCCTAGGAAATTGGCAGAGTTGCGGGAAGCAGCGGGGCTCCGAAAAACCAGAGCAAAACCGAAGTAAAATCGAAGCCGCGAAAATCAGTAAAAAAACCGAGGCGAGGCCGGCGGAGCCGGTGGGAACAGTCGGAGACTAGTGGGGTCTTGGGGCCTTGGGTAATTCAGTAATTTCACTTCCTTGTGCTTCCCCCAGCCTCATACAGCCTTCTCTTAGCCACCTTAGCCACCTACAGTTACCTACTACCTACAGCCATATACAGTGGCAGTGTTGCCTGACAGCTTGTTGATCAGTGGGCGGAGCCACGTACATTTGTGGTTGCTGCTCGTTGCCGCCAGTTGCCACACTGTTTGGCTCTCTCACGATTAGAGTTGATTAGAGACTGTTTGCCACCGCTACTGTCCCTACTGATACCTGTGCTGCTGCCTGCCGCCATTGCCACTGCCGATCCGCGGCTGGCCCGGAGTCCGGAGGCCCATACGGGCTGAGGCTGCGGTGGGGGGCACAAGCTTCGGAGCAGTGAGCAGAGAGGCGGAGGGGTGGCCACGGAGCCCCGGTAGCACACCCAGACGGAGGCGGTGCAGAACGCACGGAGATAGAGAGAAAGAGTCTGCATCATTGGCTTTGATCCTGAGAAACGCCCCTTCACGTCATTTCATGTAAGACGCAGAGCCGCGAGCAGAGTGGAGCAAGCAGCGGAGCTGCTGCGCTGGGAGCGGGTGCAGTTTGCACGTGCCTTCGGCCGCCTGCCACCGTGGGCTCGGAGGCGGAGATTTGCCACGATTTGCCACGATTCGCCGCGGATTCACGGGCACCGCACTGCCGCGGCACCGCGAGACTCTTTTGTAAAAGCGGGAGCTGGTGCAGTCAGGAGCAGCCTGCAGCAGCCTGCTGCCTGCAGCCAGGAGCCAGAGAGAGGGGGCGGAAAGAAACCACGGACACAGGTGAGAGCAGGCAGCTAGCAGCGGCAGCTAAGGAGGCAGGTGAGAGGCGGTAGAAACTGCATAGCCGCACTAGTAAGCCCCTCTGCCTTGCCTTGCCCCTGCCCCCGGGTCTGCCTTAGCCACACTAGCGCCTAAACCACCAAATTACATATAGCCACACCTAGCACCTAGCTCCGTGAATGACTTTTGAAACTTTTGATATTTATGCCTAAAATTGCCTAGAAACATACAAAAGTCCGCATAAGAGTTGCTATACCCGGTCGTACTTTCCTTTGGTTGGTGTAGGTGGGAGTAGTGAACGCCAAGGAGCAGCAAGCGAGCGCGACTACCGTTAGCGGTAGCCGCAAAGTAAGAGCCGGGGGTGGCTCGCAGAGGCGACCTGTCTAGGACAGGTGCAGCCAGCGGCCCTCCGTGAGCTCCGCTCGCGTGGGAGAGCAGAAATACCATTAGCAACAGCCCAGTGCTGGGAAAATACTGGACCAAAAAGGATTCAAAAGGAAAATAAAATCGCTCTGGACAAACTCCTTGTTTGGTTCTTGCCTTAAGAGAGTCCTCAAGCGCCTCTTTCCGAGCGGACGACTAACCGGAAAGAAGCGCTCAGACTTAGCTGACTTGAAGCACCCGCAACAAAGCTCTGAGTCACTGTCATTGTCTCACGTAAAAGCAGCGTGGCACCAACCAAACTCCTACCAAAACATGAGGTCCGGCAAAGTAAGAAAGGCTCCAGGCGAAAAATCAACTGCATTAAAGGGCACAGCAAAACGGAGAAAACTCGACAAAACATGTGCAAATAAGGCAAACAACACCTTTAAAAACCCTTTAATCTCACCAATCGCCTCTCTCTTTGAAAAATCGGCATCAAATAAAAACTCTTTACAGAATTTACGGTTCCAGTTTTTGAAAGACCCGGGGTCAGCAGTGTTCTCATCAACAGCAGAAGTTGCGGGATTATCAACAACCTTGGACCCAGTGAAAGATCTTGAAGCAAACAACCAGCTGGAAGAGGCAGCATGCAAACCAATGCCAGGGAATCTAATTGCGCAATCTAGCGTAAACTGCGTCTCCCCTAAAGAGCAAGATCATCTATCCGATTTTGTGCACAAAAAAAATCTGACCAAGACAAAAACCAGCACATTCACATCCGCAATAGTACACTCTGCCTTTGATGAGGATACTGTAAAAACCACCCAAAAAAAGCCTCATGAAAATCAAACAAGTCAAGCTCCCAGACCAAGTCTGGAACCAATGAATAAAACTCAACAAAACCATATTCAACTACTTCACTCAAGCTTTGATGAGCTTTCGCAACTATGGCTAAATTCTAACCACTTATGTGATAATAGCAAAGAGAAAGATCAATTGGCTGAAACAGTTTTAGCCCAAGAGAAGAGTCAAGAGGAGGCAAATGCGGAAGCTGAAAATCTCAGTGAAGGTGAGGTTCTACACTCATCAGACTGGAGTGACAACATAACTCCATGTGGAATAACAGGTCTTACAGAAATACACCCTCCAGTAGAAAACGCAAGGCATATTCAACCTACAACAAATGAAGCGGATATTCACTTATGTAAGGATGAAGGGCCTCTGAACTTTGTAGCCCCCCTTCTGCAAGCACTACAAACATCTACGGCAACTTTAATAATGCAATCTGATAAATTGGACATCCAAATTGACCTAATGAACATAATTGCATCTTACATAGCGGGGATAAACACGAAATTAGATAATCTTAATAATCTAATTAAAAGAGCCCAAGCAAATACTCCTGATCTCCAACCATCTTGCCCTTGTGGTCCAATTCTTGATAAATTAAGCACCTTACCAACAGTCCTACAGCAGATACTTACCCTAAATAAACGCTTTGTTAACCCTGATAGAGACTCAGAACGGCCGGGCTCCGCCAAAATTGCGCACCATCCGACAATCGACAACAAGCCCCTTGCAGAACAAACCACTAAGCACGGGAATGCTATAATTAGTGATGAATTAGTGATGAAACCGGCAAAAAATCCACGCCTGTGGCAATCATTTTTGAACCAATAAAACAAATATTATCTAAGAGACAAAGGAAAAAAGAACGTAAGGCTAGGAACAAAAAAGGCGAAGTAGTCTCACAGCCACGCATTAGACTGTATCCAATTTTCTGGAAAACAAAAGAGGGCTGTACCAAGGGAACTAGTCCGGATGCAATAGCAGGAGCTAACATGCCCTCTACCGCTAACTTGTTGCCAAAAAAGGAACTTAAGGGTCCCCGCCCACTAGGAAGCCCGACAAGCTCAACTCTGACGCTAACAACCAAGCAAAATGCCTCGCTAAAAGCGAACAACCTGCCCGTCACAGGCGCAGAACAAAATTCCAAGACAACTATGTCAAGGGATAACACCAGTATTATCGATTCAGAGGACATCTTGCAGTCCAAAGACGTTTGGAATGGCTTAACACCTCAAGATCTGGCGCCAGCCCTGGAAATCAACAATGCGGCTAGGCACTACCAACCCATCAACATAATACCAATACAAATACCCCAAAACACGCAAATTGGGGCACATCTTGAGGGTTTAAAAGGGGCTCCAGACTGCGCACCTAGCCAATTACAAATGGTCCATCAAAAAGAGGCAGAAAAAACGGGTTTGGCAACTATTGATTCAAAAATAGCACAACGACCAGGAACACAAGACACTGAACCCAATTTACCACCACACTCTCATAATCCAATATCAGAAACGCAGCGTAATCTTACTCAGGCCAAATTAAGCTTCTGCATACTGAACAAGGATATTACGCAATTAAACCAGGAGGCGGAAGTAAAGCCAAGGTCAGACTTTACTAAGCCAGAGTACGTCTGTCTTCAAATCATCTTTACTCCGGAGTACAAGACACAAGGCAGACATGATATACTTAACAGGAGCAATATATTGAAACTTATGACGGAAATCAAGGAATTGAGTCACATTAAAACTACAGATCTAGAACAGGTTGAATTCCTAAGCGGATCAAGCGATACAATAAATGAACAAACGCTGACCACCTGGATATCCGCCGCTATAGTGCAATTAATACTAGGGAAATCAGATATATTTCAAACATGGGGCATCCAACTTTCACAGCCCATTAATCCAAGATATCCGCTCCCTCTAAAGAAAATTAGCAGCCCGCAAATTACTAGGAAACTGGCTGAATATGCTCCCAAAAAATCAGTCTACTCTATTTTACACAACGCCAAAGGCAGAAGTGACGCAGCCACCACACAGGAAGGTCTCAATGCAGATAGAGAGGAGGACTCGTTAATATTAAGCGATACCTGGAAATGGCTCCCCAGTATGCTAAATAACAAACGGAAGAACTGACCGAACGGAGCTGCGACAAACATAGCAGCAAACAACGATATACACATACTATCATGGAATATCGCTGGTGCGAAAAGACTTTTGGAGGATGGACTAGCTTTAGATGAATGGGACAACTGTGACATAATCGCCCTGCAAGAAACATGGCTGCAGGAAGACATAGCACTGGTTGGATTCATTCATTATACTGTAGCCGCAGAAAAATGTAAATCCTACGGTCGAGCAATTGGAGGCCTCTCAGTTTATGTGTCTACTGCTTTAAAAATCAATTCGGAACAACTTAAATCTCCAGATCCAAGCATTCAGCTAATTCAATTATCAGGACATAATTCAAACGATAACAAAACGATTTCAATTCCAACTTGATATATACTCCAGTTGAAGACGAAATACTAGCTGCAGAGAACATGCACTGGAGCATTCCTCAGCAGACACAAGGCGCGACAAGGAGTCGGAAGGACCACATTGGCATAAACTTGGTAACGGAGCTGGAGTATCTAGGCATGCGCGTCCTGAATGGAAGGACTAAAGAAGATAGACCACCGAAAAAAACTTATTACGGCACACACGCCCAATCAACACTGGACTTCACTATCGCTAGTCTTTCACTGATCCCCCAACTGATCACCTTCTATATTGAATATACACCGATGAGCGATCACGCGATGCAACACCTTAAATTAAACTTCTGCATGGAAAGACTTCAGCCTTTGTATTCACTAGGGGTCAACTAAGCACAATTAATCAGAAACAAATAAATTGGTCTAACTCAAATAAAGAGGAGTGGCTGTCAATAATAGAGGTCATACTGAATGAGTTAGGACGCACTACAACAAACGAGATAGAAGCTTGGTCTTGTTTTCTAGAGAAATTAAAGACAAAAATGAAATCATCCAACACAAGGGTTAAAAGAGTCAACTCAAAAAAGAAACTGCCGATGGAGCTACAAGTCCTAAGAAGGGACTTACGCAGAAGTCAAAAGAAGTTGCAGCTGAACGACAAAGATCGGCGTCACTTGGATAATTTTCTTGCACAAAGAAATTTATATAAAAAAATGGTTTGGGTGCATAGAAAACGGATGAATGAAGACTTCTGGATCCATCTGCTGGCCAGCTCTAAACTCCATGACTCAAGTAAATTCTGGAAGACCATAAACCAACTATCAAGGCCGCTAAACGTCCTGACATCGAACATTTAGGAATCTGAATGGGTAACTTTCCTGTCATCAAAATTCAAAGAAAATCGAGTAAATGCACTTGGCCAGCAAATCATTTCAGCTAATCTTATTAAACCAGCAGCGAAGAAGAATGCTGTAGTCAGTTACCAGCAACTGACCTAAGGTATACTTCACACCTTTCTGTACCATGTGGCACCTACTCTGTAGAGGAGATAATAATTATAATCAGAAAGGGCAAAAGTAATGGGGCACCAGGACCGAACGGTATCCCGCAAGCCACCTTTAAATATGCACCAGAATTTTGGGCACCACCTCTTGAAAAACTCTTCGCAGAAGTGCAAACTTGCAATCTTATCCCTGAAAGTAAGCACGGCTCTATCATCACGCCCATATATAAAGGAGGAGATAGATCTAACCCCTTAACTATCGACTAATAACATTACAGGATGTGGAAGCCAAATATTTCGCATCTCTTCTTCTAAAAGATCTGGCAAACTGGTCAGAAGAGAAAGCAATGATCCCAATTAATCAAACTGGATTCAGAGCAGGAATCGGAACAACCTCGAACATTTTATCTATAATTATGATTGCAGAAAAATGCCAGCGCTCTAAGCAAGAGCTGAACCTGTGTTTTATCGACTTGCAGGCGGCATTTGATAGTGTCGATCGGAATCTTCTATGGGCAAAGCTGAGAGCATGGAAAATACCAGAGAGCATATTAAGGGGCCTGCTGTTATTCTACTCTGCCACCTGGACACAAATCAAACTAGGGGACGGTTCACTATTATCAAGAAAAGTCTATACAACAACCGGCTTAAAACAGGGATGCGTCCTGGCTCCACATTTATTCAATTTATGTATTTCAGATCTCTCAGGTAAACTAAACAACTGCAATTCTCACTCGCCGAAACTTGGCAACTTACAACTTACTCATCTGGCATACGCCGACGACATTGTGCTTATGAGCCTAACTAAAGTTGGTTTGTGTGGATTACTAACAGAACTATCAGCATTCCTGTCCGCAAATAACCTTGCTCTCAACCTGTCCAAAACAAAAACAATGTTAATCACCAATCGACGATCAGCACATCTTAATATTATGCTGGAAGGAAATCACCTGGAAAGGGTATCAAGTTATAAATATCTAGGATTCTATATCGACGACAGATGTACCCTAAAAGCTCAGAAAAACTATATGAAGCAAAGAGCTGGAGCTTTAATATTTGCACTTAGCACTCTGTCAAAAAAACTGGAGGGCCCCTCGTTTAAACCACTACTGACAGTGATTGCCAGCAAAGTACTTCCAACCTTAGCATATGCTAGTGTAGCTATGCTGGGTAATGACGCTATCATTCTAAACAACCTGATTACAAAAATGTATAAAAAGGCTCTCCGACTTCCTAGCTCAGCCTCACCAGCTCAGATGCGCCTAGAATTTGGCCTCATGAATGAAACACTATGAAGACTCTACACAAGCATCAGGGTATGGTACCGAATTAAGAAGAACGCTACTGATAATAATCTTAATAGATCTTTATGGCAGGAACTGGAATTACAAAAAAACTCAGAAGCTAACAAATACTTGACTTGCGCTCTGGAGCAAACATGCACTGCTAACCTGTGGGACAAAAACTTGCCATTCATCTCCTTTGAACAGGCATTAAATAAGGCGGCCAAATTTAATACGTTGATTACTGACAAAGCCATTTTTTCTGACCGATCTCATTCCTGGACTGTGATCAAGGGTTACAAAAAACTAACCCCTGCTGCCTACTTAGACACAACCTATTCTGTCTCTATAAAAAAAAAAGCTGATGGCTCTGAGATTCGGTAAATACCCAACCTTGGCTGACGAACCTGCCTGGAAATATTACGATACAGTTGTCTGTCGCCTCTGTGGCACCACAAAAGAAGATATAATTCATATCATATGTCATTGCAAGAATCTGAGCCGGGAGCGTACGCTCTTTTTAAAGAACATTTTTCAGGACAAGAGACTACGCACCTGCAGGACTGCTGTTATTGGTGGTTTGGACTCAACAGCTCCTATAATTAATTGCAAACTGATAAAGTTCTTGATAGCCTTTGATAAACGCTTGAAAGCAACTGGTCATGTTTAGATCTAATGAGGCCTCTTATTATTATTAACTTTTCTCTTTTATACTGCTAGCTGATAAAGTTTTTGATGGCCTTAGAACAACACTTGAAAGCAACTGGTTACCTCTAGATTTAATAAGACCATCATTTTATTTCAAACCTCGGGTTTAAACTGTATTTTGATGAATTTTACTTTCTCTTTTAAAATTGGATACTTTTTGTAAAGGATATTTGTTATGGTTTTAATTAACTAAACAATAAAGTTTACTTACTTAGACTCTAGCGACCACAGGACGAGGTGGTCGGCCCTGTAAAGGTGGCTTGGCCGGGACCCTGTGCGCCCGTTCGAGCGTGAAAAAGGGGGAAAGGCCCTCCGGGGCAACCTGTGTTCGGAACCAGTTCTCCAAGTAAGCCACCATGTCCGTCCCCTCCACTTTTTCGGGCAAACCGACCACTCTCACATTGTTCCGTCGGTTTTGACTTTCCGCATCCTCGGTCTTCTTCTCCAGCGTCGCCAGGCGCTGCAGGGCATCCTCCAATTTGCGTTCCACCGTCACCACTGCCGGCTTCAGGTCCTGAATCACCAGCTCCATCTCCTTCACCCTGTCCACCAACTTCGAGTGGTCGGCTTTCAAGAGTCCCAGTCCTGTCGCAACCAGCAAGATGTCATTATGCAAGGACTCCTTTGATGCCGTGATCGCCTCTAGAATTTTGTCCAAACGTACGTTCAGCCTACGTTCCAACCCTGAGCCTTCATCGCTTCCCCCACCGTCCTGGGCATCAGTTTGTGCCCCAGCATCCTCTGCTTTAGTCTTCGGCTTCATTATGGCCTAGATAGTCCGTTCAACCCACAGAAAAGAGCTGTCCGCACTACAGGGAGCAGCCAAGGAGTGTCCGGGCAGGAATAGTCAACAGTGTCCTTTAATCTACGTTAGGTCGCACAGTTCAGTGTTCAACAGCGGTTCACAGCTCCAGGTCGGCCGCGCATTCAGCCCTGAGTGCCCTCAGTAACCACACCCCGGTTCAACTCTAGGGGCAAAAGACCTTCAGGCACCCGGTGTCCGCTCCCGCTCTAATAGCAATGTGCCCAAATCTAAACGGACAGCCTGCACTCCTCAACAATCAGCTCAAAGCAGATTCCGTCAGCGTTCCCCGGGCTCTTATTCCTCCGTTCATCCCCAGCGCTCCCTCAGTGTGCTGGGTTCGGGGCAAAGCACGGCGATCCGCGCTGTGGGGGCTCGGCTACATCACTCAGCGTTCACTCCAGGAAGTCCGCCCTCGTTGCCGGTGCAATGCTGTAACCCCAACCTGGTCCTCACTCTCGTAGGTCCGGGCGAAGGTCCGAAGCTCACACCTCCCAGGGCCCCATTAAGGACACAGTCGCCAGTCATGTGTCACCCGCAGCTCTACTCTGGCCGCAGATCGGGCAATCAGTCTCCCCGCAGGGTGTCCGGGTCCACCAGGCGTCGGTAGACAGCAATCAGCAGCCCATGCCCTGTACCTCGCATGCACGGACCAGCGGATCAGGACTCCACAAAGCAGCGGCCGGTCAGGTCTCTCACTCTTCTGATCCTCTGAACCCTCCGCCGTGTGTTAACCTATGCGTCCCCTCGGCTGCACGCCCTGCACAGCAGCGGCCCTCAAGGGACCGCACCGTTGGCCGCCATCTTAAGATGCATCATGGGTCTCCCTCAGGGCTGCCGAGTCCAAAGTGTCCTGATCAGTAGCATCAGCTCTCTGGTCCCTGGTACGGATTCACCAGTAATGCCATGTAGCTCGGTGCAATAATAGCTCAGGCAAAGTCCGTGCCTCAGGCTCCCTGGCGATTTTCACGGAGAACTGGCGGCGGCCGCCGCCATTTTACGAGCCTGCATCGCGGACCGCTGCTCCGTTGTCAAGCCCAAACGTCTTCACGGAGCCTTCCGCTGCCACGAAAACAGTCGCGGGATGTGCCCCCGGCATTCCTATGACCGTATCATCGCCGGTAGCCGCTCTCAGGATTTTTCAGCAAGATGAAATCCGGGGTCAGGCACGGAGCTATCGGCTCACGCCACCGTCCCCATCGGCGCCTAAGCCACGCCCCATCATGGCAACCAAACTTGATGCCATTCTTGGGTGTGTAGGACTGCTCCATGGTCTCCAATAAGCCCTGACTGACATCGCTGGAGTCATGACGTGGAGAGAAGAACACATGTCCGCTCAGAGTGGCTCCAGCGATAACAGTCAAGAGCTGACACACATGCGGAGGCTCATGGAGGGCATGGTGCGGATGGAGGCGGAAAGGATGGCAGCCACCGCTGCACATCTGCGGAATGTAGCTGGGATCTACCATGCCCTGCAGAATCTCATCATGGCATTGCTGCCACAAGGCGTAGCGATGATGAATGTTTCTGGCCCCACACCATCCACGTCTCCGCCCTTGGTGTGTTAGTTCCTCCCAGTGCGGAAGGCCTATCCACTCTGGCACCTGATGTGTCAGTGGGACACAGTGCGGACGAAAATCCTCCTCCGGCCCCTGATGTGTCAGTGGCACACAGTGCCTGAGCCGGTACAGCAACACCCGCAGGTGGGGCAGAGCACTCATCCGGGGACAAGGACTTGGATGGACCTGTGATCAGAAGGACTCAGTCGCATTCATTTCCACCACCTGGCCTGTTTCTGCTTGGTCCCGCACATGGCCTCATGACCTTCCACTGACCCCGATACACTTGGATGCACTCACCTTGGACAACGACATGGACTGCCACATCCTGTTTGATGACCAATGGCACGGCGACCAGACAGCGGTCTGTTCCCTTCCTCTCCCATTTACTTGTCATCCCCGGAAAGACTCAGGCTGGCCCTCCAAGGGCCCATATTGTTTAGTGTGCTCGGCATTGCCGTGTACCGCTCCAGCTGCAGAACTGCACTGCATGTGCAAGAAACATCCAGTGATGCATTGCTGTGTCATGTCTTTCATCATTCATGTATGTATGTGTGGATGAATGTAGGGACAGTGATTACCCTTGCGTCAATGCTGCTCATCCTGTGGGATACCAGTCAGAAGGTGCTACACAGCAATTTGTGTAACGGGTCCCGTGGACACCACAACAGGGACACATGCATCAGCCACTTCCTTGTCCGGACATGGACTGAATCACACCCAGTGCCCATGAGTCATTTTTGCAAGCCATGTGCTGTTCCAGCGTATGGCAAGCCAGACCACTTCACTAATGCTCCGAGGGGGGGCCTCATTTCTACCTGTCGCAGGCGTACTCGCTGGTGCTGTGCAGGTCACTGGTCTAGTTGTCAGCATGTCACAGCCACTCCCTGAGGTCAGGTTTGCACGCACATCACACCCATCCGGCATACGCGTCACAGGCCATGTGACCTCGCAAATATAATGGGCCGACGATGTCACATACCCCTCTGCCGGTGGTGACTGGATGATGGACCCGAGGCCTTGAGAGCGGCACGGGCCTACCACCATGTGGTGCTGACTAGGGTTGAACAGGGTTTGTGGCACACAGTGCATTGCAGCCGGCACAGGCACCCCACCATGGGAAGGTGACTTTGGGTGCACTGAGTCATTGCCAACTTAAGCTGCTGTGCGGGTGTGCAGCCTGCAATGATGCCCCGTCCCGGCAGTCCGGACTGGTCAGGATTTGTGTGCCCTGCTGGAACGCAGTGTAGGCTGAGCCTGCGGGCAGCACGAGCCTCTCGCCAGGTGGCCTTGCTTTCGGGATAATAGAGTTAGTGGAACCCATTGGGCTGAGCAGATGTGCAGCCTGCGATGGTGCTGGGTGCCTTGGTATGTCCTATGCCATGGAGTAATCAAGACCAAGCATCAGACGTGAGACCTGGTGGCCTGCGCAGCGTGGCTGCATGGTGTGGAGGGTGCCATGTCCGCGGAGCACGGGCTTGTGGCTTGCAGCGGCACGTGGTGGGACCTCCAGTCTACATACCGGTGGTGGAAGGTGAGCAGTGAGGCCGGGCAGAAATGATCCGATGGGCTGGGGTGCCTCTGCCTATATGTGCATGGGCAGGCGGGCGATGTTGTCTTGTGCAAGTGTGTGTAATGTGCCAGTCATGTATCTGGACTCTGTTTCAGATGACGGCTCTGACTCTTCTCGCTCTCCTTCTCTTCTTCTCTCTCTCTCTCCCCCTCTCTTCTTCTCTCTCTCCTTCACTCTCTCTCTGTCCTTTCATGTGCGCATGACACACCTTCTCATCATGTTTTTTGTCTTCCAGGCTGTGACCTACGGATTGTCCCGAGGGGGCCGCCACGTGTCTTCATTTCATTTCAGTGTTCATTTCAATAAAGTTTCATTGGTTGCTTCGAAAGCGAATGTGTGATGCTCATTTCTGTGACGACACAGGCATGTCACCAGTTGTGACTGTGCAACATCAGGCGGATTATTTCATACATGTTTAGGTGTAGCTGATGTGGCATGTCTTTGGTCGGGGGTGCCAGGGAGGGGTGGTCCTGGTTGTGGTGTTGTGGCTCTCTTGGTTGTCCGTGCTGCATGTTCAGTTGATCCATGGCTTCTGTTTGTCTTTAGGTGTGGCTCTGTGCTTTGCTCCCTTTTGTGGTGCAGGCTGTGGTCCGACTTTACACCAGGTCAGAGCAGATGTTAATTTCCTGCTGCTAACGTACCATATCGCGTTTCGTGTTCTTATCGCTGATCTGGATGGTCGTTGAGAATGTTGAGGTGTCGTGTTGCCGCTGCTTTTTGCACGGGAATGCCTACTCTGCTTCTCATTATCAATAATTGCAGGGGTCCCCTGTGGTGATGTTTTTGTGACTGCTGTTGCGGGTAAACTGGTGCTGTGGGCTGTTAACACCAGCATGTGAATGGGGAGGTAAAATTATCACGACTCTTGCTGTGTCAAAGTGCTGTTAATTTGGCGATAGCTCCTTGTGAATATGCCCTTAGATTCTTCTGGATATTTGCTTCATATTCTACATCACCTTCGCAACATTCTGAGGTTTCATATTCAAATTTCCCATCATTGTAATAATTTTGAATGGTGGCCTGATATGATGAAGATACAGCATGACCTCAAGTGAGGTTTGAGATTGAGGTAATATAAACCTGGACAAGGATGTAAATCAGTATAATTTAAAATCATCAAGATTGCTTCGAGAACTTTCATTCCCCATCTTCCAAGAAAACTCTCTTAATCCTTACCAGAAGTTTCACCCTTCCATAGCCATGTCATCATCAGTGGTCTCTAAATTGCTGACACATCATGTAGTTCATCTATCTGTTCAAGCATACTGACAGATATTTTCAGAATAAAGGTACAGCATTTATTACCAATCATGGCACAGACACCTCCTGACATCCAGGCCAAAAACAGGAGCCATTCTATTTGACAAAATAACAGTTCATTGGACAACCAATTCTTTGGAAATTACCTGTAGGGCTATTGAAGTTGAGTTCTCTACCTCCTTCAGGCAACTTAACTGATTTAATTGGTTTACAATCCCATCCATTAGATAGGGAACAAGATGGTAAGTGATTGGATGATCTCAGAAATGTCTCTGGGCGGTCTCATACACAAAAATGGTGATTGTGATGGGAAATATCTGGTGAGAAGTACAATGTAAGTTGGGTAATAATGCAGACCATTTTTAAACACCTAAACATAAGCACTGTTTCCACATGCATAAAAAAGTTCCAGCTGTGATGCTGTGCATGGGAAGGATAGATAGTCTTTGCAAAATCAACTTGAGAAGTAGGATGAGTGCATTTTGGAATGGACACATTGCATTCCTTATGCCCCATGACGCTACCGCCATTTCCAACTTCACTAACCATTCCCTGGGCAGTAGCTGCTAAATGAACGGCAGGCTGCTAAATCTATTAGGCAGGTAAAGGCATTGCTTGATTCACAAGAGAGACATGTAAGGCAGTTGTTTAATTCATTCATGAAAAGCCCATGGACATGTAAGTCATCCCATTGTTTTTTCCATCATACGGGATGGGGATCATGGGAACTCTGCCGCTGGAGTCAGCATGCACTTTAGTACACTTCCATCCAACCAAACATGCTTATAGTATAGAGTGCCGGTGTAGGAAAGTAGGATCTGTTTGTTATGGTCACCCCCACTTTTTGCTTGATGTAATGCCGTTTTTGACTAGTCTGCCTGGGATCCTGCTAATCAGGACCCCAGTCTATCTGCTTTCTCCCTACACTGTTATGACATGTACTTAGGTACACCCCAGATTGGATACTGGGGTACACTTGTCAGTCCCTAGTATATGCCACCCATGAGGGACCATTCAAAATGGAACCACAGGCCTGCCATTGCAGCCTATGTAAGTTAGTGTTTTCACCTCTTACGAAAGATATATGTTTACTATATCTAAGGGTCATTGCACTTAAAACCTATAACTCACCCCTATAGCAGGCCTTAATCCTGAAGGCAGGGTGCTTGGTTCCAAGTGAGGTGGTGAGCCTGCATGAGCAGGACACCACTGCAGGCCATGGAGTCCATTCTCCTGGGTTGTCGGTGAATCAGCCATATACCAAATAGAGAGGCACCGCGTAATTACACGATGACCATCTCGAAAACAGCTGAAACAAATCCTATCATGTTTGGTAACAAACATGTTGGAAACATACCCCCACACTGTAAACGGTGTTGGAGGTATGACTCCAAGCACTCGAAGAGCCCTCCGTTAAGTTCTCGGTGCTCCTGGTACCAGCCTGCTTGATATGGACAGCACAACATTTTTTCTTTGTCAAATCTGTTTATTAGCATTTAGTATTTTGGTTTAACAGTACAGCACGTGCGGCATTCCATACAACTCATTCACTTAGTAATGTCAAGTATTCCGCCATCTGCAAGATAACATGTCAATAGGGTACCACAACATTACAGATAAGTAGCGCAGCCATTTAAGATTAAGCACCTGAATCTGGCTGCAACGTGGGGAATCAGTGTATCCCAGACCTGCTTACAGAGATGATGTTTTGTAACAACTGTAAAGAGAAAGAAAATGCAAATCAAACAGTGACAGAGGTACAGAAATATTTTCACGCTTATCCCTTTCCTATCCCCCCTCCCCTGCAGCCACCCGCCCCCTCACGCGCGCGCACCCCCAACCACAACTGTTCCTATATATTAAGTCTGTACATCCCAGCATGAGAGCGTGTGTAGTGCCCAGACATGGGAACATCTCGCGGTTTACCCCAACCCTCCGTGTGTCTATCTAATCCCTCATAGCCCCCGCATTCATGCTACTGTCTGGTGGCCGCAGGGTGTTAGGCATATGCTCCCAGCACTCTGCCATAGGTTCCCTGTGAAGTCCCACCGTTTCCTCCCTGCGTATGGCAGTCCATTTCGCGCGGGCCCATGCCTGGAAGATGGAGGTCCATGCCTGCACGCCGGGTGGATCGTGCGCCTTCCATCTCCTCGTGAGGAGGCGCGTTGCCACTACCATCCCCAGGTCTAAGAAACGGGACGACATCTTGTCTTTGGGCGGTCTCTGGAAGTGGTGTGAGAGGTATTCAGGCCAGTTAAAGGGAATAGTGCGCCCAGTGCAGTTCCTAAGCAGCTCGCTGATGTCACTCCAGTAAGTGCCCAGCCCAGGACAGTTCCACAAGAGATGAAGAAAATCTGCTTCCACCTCCCCGCACCTGGGGCAGGACCCGTCAGATGGATGGAAATACTTGTTGATTAGTTCAGGTGTGGGATAGGCCCTGTGAACAATATAGAGCTGATGAAAGCGCATGTTTCTGGGGATGCGCACCTTACTTTTAAGGATTTTCTCCCATTCTTTATCAGCGAGCGCCCATCTCAAATCCCGTTCTCATTTGCCTCGAAGTGCGGCCAGACTGAACTCCGTGTGTGTCTGTATGGACGCGCGAACCACCGGACCAGGTGTCTACCCCTGCTCATAACGTGAAGATATTGCATGGTTAGATGTTGATCAGGTTCCGCCGTGACGTCTCCCCATTTGGCCGCCAGTCTCGCCATTAGGGAGCGATGTAGCAGGAGCCCCCCTGGAGGAAGCTCAACGTCAGAGACCAGTGTCTCATAAGGCACCAGTGTGCCATCCCTGTAGAGGTCCCCCAATGTTTGGACATCTGCCTCCTGCGACTGCTCTAACAAAGGGCGCGTGAGAACCCCTTTGCCGCCTGGTGAACCCTCCAAGGGTATCGCTGGTGCGTATGGGAGCACTTTTTGCGTGAGGAATAGTGTTCTGCGGAAACATTTGTACGCTACCGCCAGCAGCAGCGGGTCAGGTCCCTCAGTCTCCGCCAGCGGATTAAAGAGTTTAGTGACACGTTCCAGAGTGTATGGCGGCTCACCAGTGGCCGTGTCATCTCTCCCCTTATCCGCCAGCCAGCGGGCAATCCATTGGAGCTGCGCAGCCAAGTAGTAGTGCTCAAAGCAGAGAGCGGCCAGTCCGCCCCTGCTCGTAGGTAGGAACAATTTCCCCAGAGCCAGTCGATGTCGGGACGTGCCCCAGATAGTCTCGCAGGACCTTGTTGAGCGTGGAGAAAAAAGAGGCCTGTATAAATAGGGGAAGATTAACAAAATAGTACAGGAGGCGGGGAGCATGACCATTTTAGCAAGAGCCACTCTGCCCGTGGGTGTCAGCAGGAGCGTGGACCAGAAGCATATCTGAGCACTGCCACCGCCCACCCAAGATTACCATCGAATAGATCAGCTGGATGACGGTAGATCTGAATCCCAAATACTTAAAGCAACCGGACCAGTTGTTTCGGTATGCATCCCACATCTCTCACGAACACCAACAGTTCGTCGGCATATAGTGATACCTGATGGGTAGCATCTCCCAGGGGAATTCCATCTCCCAGGGTCTTCCTCATGCCTGCAGCCAGGGGCTCCATGGCCAGTGCAAACAGCAGCGGGGACAGAGGACACCCCTGCCGAGTTCCCCTGCCCACCACTACCGCCTCTGAGACATAAGGCCCCAATCGTACACGGACTACCAGGTTACGATATAGGAAGTCAACCACCTGCAAGAAGTCCACATCGAGTTCGAATCTCTGCAGAACCACCGACAGGTAGCCCCACTCCAGGCAGTCAAAGGCCATTTCCAGATCTAACACCAGGCACCCTGCAATTGGCCTTTCCCTCATTGCCTCTGCCGCTACCCTGAAGTACCTCCGAAGGTTCAGAGATGTGGATCTCGCTGGCACAAACCCATTTTGATCTGGGTGGATTAAGTGGGGGACCACCGGTGCCAGTCGTTCTGCAAGTATTTTTGCGAAGATTTTATAGTCATCGTTAAGCATGGCCAACGGCCGATAGGAACCCAAAGCTGTCGGGTCTCTATCCGGTTTAGGCAGGGATACCAGGAATGCTTCTCGCATGGATGGGGGAAACGAGCCTGCGTCAATCGCTGTGTTATGCAACTGAAGGAGTCGGGGCGCTAGAATTTCCCTATTTGCCTTGTAATATTCGGCTGGCAGGCCATCCAGGCCTGGGGTTTTACCGGTCGCTAAGGCTTGAATCCCGTCTCCCACTTCCTCCAGCACGAGAGGGGCATTAAGTGCTTCTATGTGCTCCTCAGAGGCCGTGGGCAGGGTAACAGCATCCAGGAATTTGTCCAGCACTTGTCTGGGGCCAGTACCGCGAGCCGCGTATAACTGCTTGTAGTGGTCTGTCAGGGCTCGATGTATTTCAAGCTGCGTGTAGACCATCTCCCCTCCCTCTGTGCACAGGGCTTCTATCGGGACACCGCGGCCCGCCTTTTGCACCAACCAGGCCAGCAGCCGACCCGCTCTGTCCGCCTTGGCGTGTGTTCTGGCCGTGTGCACCGCGTAGTTGTGGCATCTTAGCTGCTCCATGAGAGCCGCATGTTTGCCATGGAGGTGGCTTAGCGTGCGTGAATGCCCACCAGCCCCCTCACCCTCCCTCTCGTACCGCAGGAGTTCGGACTCTAGGCGCGCCAGGGAAGCAGACAATGTTTTACGGATGTTCCAAGTGGCTCCCATGCAGTGCCCACGAATGGCTGCTTTGTGTGCATCCCATTCCACCAAGGGGTCGCTCGCCATCCCTGTATTTTCCTCAAAGTAGGCCAGAAGGGCTGTGCCCAGCAAAGAGCGGAACTCAGCGTCTTCGAGCGCGGTAGGCTGCAGCCTCCACATGGGTACAGGCGGCCGATCCGCCCCCCAGCTAATTTGGAACCATAGGGGGTTATGATCTGAGTGTGACCTACCCAGATATTCTGACTTGGCCAGGAGCGGGGCAGTGATTGGGAGCCAATTATTTGGTCTAGCCGGACATGTAGGTCATGAACTGGTGAATAGTAGGAGTATATTTTATCTACATGATGTTGCACGCGCCATAAATCATATAACCCCCAGTGTGAAAGCCAGTCCCCGAACGCCTGCGCATTCGACATTACCTCTGTGGCCCGGAGGGGGGGTGATCTGTCCAGGGTTACATCTAGTATCAGGTTAAAGTCCCCGCCAAGCAGCCAGGGGAGGCCAGCATGCGGATGGAGGATGTGATTTAAGCTCGCTAGGAAGGAGAGTTGGTCTGTGTTAGGCGCGTATATAGAACCCAGAAGGACTTCCTTACCATTCAGTCGCCCCCGCACTAAGGAGTACCTCCCCTCTGGGTCCACCTGAGCCTCTGCGCAAATGAAGGGGACTCCTGCCCTCACCCAAATCAGTGTACCACACGCATGTGCAGAAAAGGTTGTGCAGTAGATTTGCCCCCTCCAGCGCCTGCGGAGCATATCCAGTTCCACCTGGGTCATGTGCGTCTCATGGAGGAGAGCAATCCCCACCGCATGCTGCTGCAGATAGGAGAAGACAGAGTATCGGCGTGATGGGGTGTGCATGCCGCGGATGTTCCACGTCATTATGTTAGTGTGCGTCATGTGCCGGGACGTAGCGCTCCCACTCAGGGCCAGGGGAACCCCTCGGGGGGGCCTATGGACGCCATCAGGAAGGGGGGAGTCCGTGTGTCGCATCTGAAACTTGTCAACTGTGACAAATAGTGTAACAAAATGGGCGAGTTCCCAACGGGGCATTCGTCCAAACCGAAAATGAATCTACCACTTGGTGTTGTGTGAACCCAGCACAGTGGCTATGTGGGTGAGCGCGCAGCCAACAATCAAACCATGCTGCACCCCTATCTCAAACCCCTAGGTGTCCAAGAGGCGCTTGAGGAATGCTAAGGTGGGAAGCGCGTGGAGACAGTGCGAGCCTCCAGTAGAGGAGCCCCACGTGGACTGTTCGCTCAGCGCCACTGAATCACGGCCTAGGAACCCGCCTGCATACACTAGGCTGTACATCCTCACAGAGCAGCGCACGCACAATTGGCTAAAGGAACATAGCAGCAATGCACTAAACAATAGCAGTAGAAGGATATAGGCAATAGCACATTCAGAGACAGGAGTTCCTGCCTGGCCACCATAGTCCATTGTACAGTCACACAATCTGGTCAGCAGTCTGGGGTGTCACATCGGGTAGGCCCATGTCTTCCGAAAGCACAGTGGATGGGGAGGACGAACCGCTTGTGTCCAGGTCACTGCGCGTCTGGGCGTCCGGGCCGGCAGTAGACTCCCAGAGTCGCAACCGCTTCGAGCGCTTCCTGCCGTTCTAGCCGCATCTTCTCCGGGCTGGGTGCGACCTGACCGATGCCGGCACCTCGACGAGCCCCTCTCCTTCTGCACCTCTTTGACCGTTCCACTTGCCATCCGCCTTCCTCCGGGTCCGTGGGTCTCGTTCCTGACCATTGTCCCGTCTCTTCCAGCCAGTCCAAGACATCCGATGGAGTATCGAAGAAGCTGGCACCTTCCTAAGAGACCACACGGAGACGGGAGGGGAACAGCAGGGAATAGGGCAGTTCCAGTTCTCTCAGCTGTCTCTTCACGGCCATGTATGTGCTTCTCCTCCTCTGCACCGCTACTGTATAGTCTGGGAAAAACATTACTCAGCTGTTCCCCTGTTAGATTTGGGGGTCTCTGGTTGGCACAGGCATGTAGTTGTGACAAACAGGGACCCTCTCCTCTTGTCTGGGCAAGGGACTTACTCCTTAAAAATAACCCCTGCTCACCCTCTAGGTAGTGTGGCGCGAGCAGACAAGGCTAATCTTCAGGGCGTTTAGTTAGTTAAGCATTTATGACGACATACAGTAATATAAAAATGCACCACAAATGGACACCAGTCTAGGTTTTATAAAAAAATACGTAGGCTTTATGTAAAATATAAATTCTTATGCAGGCTTAATTACAAGACCATAAATAACGTTTGGCTTCGGATGCACACAATACTTTCTTTATGCTGGAATATGTGCTTTCTTTTAAACGTGTCTCTAGTTCATAAAATTGCATACAGTTTGTTTTATGCGAGGATATGCATTTTTAAAAGTGTCTCTTGTAAAAACAATGAGCTTAATTCCAGGTTGCACGGTTCACACTTCCTAGGGCGCTCCCTTGAGGATTCGTAAAGATAAGAGCCTTCAACAACCAAAACCGGACTTTCTAGTCTGACGTGTGTACAGTACCTTGGCAAATCAACTGCAGACAATGCGGGGATGAGAGGCGTACTCTGGATGGAGATCGGCAGCGCTGCTAATGCTGGTCTGGCTCGGCACAGGCGTCGTGATGGACAGCTGGAGCGGGACCTCAGAGGGGCGCTGCGGATGGTCCGGGGGCGCTGGCAAGGTCCGGAGCATAGGCGTACTTGTGTGGTGATCAATCCGACCAGATGCGGCAATGCGGCACGGAGCGGCCTGTACGCAACGTACAGCGTGGCTCCCCTTGTGCGGCGCGGCCTTGGGGACAAGGCAATGTGCGGTGAGTTTCACTTTGGCAGGCACGTAGTGCGAGGCGTACCTGGCAGGCGATGAAGGCGGTAAGGCTCCAAGGGATTCCACAGGCGGTGCGAAGTGGTACGCGTCAGGCGTACACGGCATTGATTCGGTGGTGCCTCTCTGAGCGGGGAAATGCTTTTTCAGCGTGACGTCCGGGAGTTGGTACGCTTCAGCGTACGAGGCATCTCCTTTGTCGATGCGTTTCTTTCCAAGGTTTCTCCCCCCAGTGGGGATGCGGCGAGCAGGGCAGTGCGTCCCTCATTGGAGGGTGAAGCGGGTGTGGGCGGCCCAGCGGGACGGTGTGAATACGGCTCGTAGGCAGAGCGGTTCACACGGGGCGGGCGGTCACAGGCGGTCCAGGGGTATGGGACGCACTTGGCTAGCGGCCCCAGCAGCCGGGGAAGAGTTTAGCGATTCCTCACGGCTCAGATGCAGGCTGGCAGAGTCCAATGTTCCTGGGACTCAGGTCAGGGGGCCAGCATGCTTCCAGGCACTTAGAGATCGTTTTTAGCCCAAGTTCTTTGTAGAAAGTGAAAGAAAGTCTGTGAAAAGCAGCAAGTCCTTGTAGGTTTCTTCCTTTAGCTCTCCTGGTTCCTTCTTCTCGGGCAGAGGGTTCTTCTTGGCTCACAAGCAGGATCTTCTGTTTAGGAGCAGGGCTCCTACTTTTATAGGCAAAATCCTTTGTTCTTGCAGGCCAGGGGGCCTGAGCCTGGTTCAACCCAGTTTTGGAGAACTTTGTTTTGGAGACTCTTGCTGCTTCTTTCAAGGTGCAGGGCAGAGACATCAGACGCTCCGCAGGAGGTGGAGCCAGCATTGTGGTGGCAGAGCACAGCCCTATTCAGAGTCAAGGGGCACTCCCTCCCACCCATCCTGGTGTAATCTCTCTATTCACCACCTGGCAGCCCAGACTGTCTCCTGGATTTCCCCAGCCCTGTCACTCAGGAACCAGACAGCAGATACACATCCTAGCAGAGGCGGGCTGAAATAGTTAGGCAAGCAAAGGCTAACTTTCTAAAAGTAGCATTTGCAAACACAGGATATTAAAATAAACTTTACTAAAATAAGTATTTTATTATTCTGAGTTCAGGCATACTAAACTTGACTTTCTACCATGCTCTCTGAGTCTGTTAGGATTATATGGTGTAATAATTCCAGCAGCCCATTCGGTCCTATGGAGAGCAGGTAGCCTTGCAATAGTGAAAAACGAAAATGGCTGTATTTCACTATTAGGACATGCCACACACATCAGGGCTTGTCCTACCTTATACTTACAATGCACCCTGCCCTCGGGCCTACCATAGGGGTGACTAACATGAAGTAAAGGGAAGGTTTAGGGGCTGGCAAGTGGGTGCACTTGCCCAGCCCGCATGACAGTACCAGATTGCACGCAGGTTCTGCAATGGCAGACCTTAGACACATTTTACTAGGCCGCTTCTGTGGGAGGCACAACCAGTGCTGCAAGCCCACCAGCAGCATTTGTATTTACGAGCCCTGGCACTCCTGGTGCACTTTACTGGGGTCTGACAGTAAGCCAAATTAGCCAATCATGGAAATTCATCAAGGTATACACTTTTCATAGGGAGCACTTGCACTGTGGCACTGATTGGCAGTGGCACAGTGCCCTGAGCAGCTAACACCAGCAAAACACATGAGGCACATCAGCAAAGAGTGGGAGGGAGACTCATGTCAAGGTGCCAGGTCTAACATCCCCACTTTGAGATCACCCAACTTCCTGGTTTCGCGGAGCACCACCTCAAGGTCTCGATAATTGCGTCAGCACTCTGTGTGCTCTCTCTACCACAAAGTGCGGGGAGAGCATCCCCTGAGGCAAGAGTTCCCGCAGCAAGTTCTCGGTGTACAACTCCGGGTCTTTCCCTTCTTCACCCTCCGGCAGTCAGACCACTCGGACGTTAATGCGCCGAGAGCGCCCTTCTGCGTCTTCAATGCGGTCCTCCAGCATGTGAATCCTGTCAGTCAAATTCTGCAGCGTGGAAGCGTTATTCTGTACCACAGGTTGCAGTTCTTGGACCGACTGAAGTTGTGCGGCGACAGATTCCGACAGCTTTCGGTAATCCGCATGTAGTAGGTTGAAGTTGGAGGTGACTTTATCTATCCGGGCTTCAAGGGACACTTTAGTTTGCTCCAAAGTGGTTCCAATGCGCTCCACCGCCGCTAGTACAGAGTCCATTTTGGCTGCCAGGACTGCCGCCGGCTCCATGCTGTCTCTCCTATGTTCCTGCGCGGAGCCCAGATCGCTCGCCGGCTGCTGCTTAGATTGGGATTTATCCCTGAGTCTGCCCATCACCAGCTGCTGCGCCGTCGGCATCCACACGGGGTGTCGCACCGCCAGAGAGCAGAGAGAGAATCGCAACGTTCGAATCTGTTGTCAAGCTGGCAGCGGCGGGAGGGAGCTGTGCAAAGAAACGGGCTTTCTCCGCCAGGCGCCGTGTCGTCTGCCCTAGAGGGAGTGCGCCGTCCGCCCCAACTCCGGGGATTCCTGTGAGCGTGCCCCCTCAGCAAAAAGCAACACTTGCTTCTAACTTGCACTCCAGGTTCTAGGGGCCTCAGTAGCGTGTATTTATGGACTCAGTTCACCCAGCTCAGCCCCGAACACCTGATGCCCACGTAGGGCGCCGAGGCCGCCACGAGAGCAGAGTCCGCTGACCGGGATGGCCTGGGCTGCAGAAGAGGGGCCACTTCACCAGTCCGGTGGCACCAGTCGCGGCCAGCTGCGCTGCCCCCGTGTGCTATGGTATATGTAGAAGGGGTCCCCGCAAGGGGAACGTGTTATGTGAGACACACACGATCACCACTACTTTCTCAATTATGTAATCAACAGTCAGAACAATAAAGAGAACGGTATTGACATTTATTTAACAATACCAGTGTTCAACCAAATGTCATTAAATTAACAACACTTTTAAAGAGCCCCATATGGGGGAGAGGAAAGGAAGTGGGGGGGAGTGGAGTTGTGCTCAGGGCAGTGAATAGTCAAAAAGAAATAGACATAGTCAAAACATTAGATTCAATCACAAATGATTTTAACATGTCACTAAAGCCAAATCTAACACAAAAGGCCTAAATAGTTAAGGCGTGCATTGCAGAATTTTTACAATACAGACTTTCAACGGTCACACATGAAACATTAATTTTGATTAGAGGACATGTGCCAGAAGTCTGAAACAAGGAAACAAGAGCCGTCGACGTTTCGACCCCTGGCCGTAGGCTGAATATGGTCCTTTAACGGGGTCTTCATCAGGACAAGTGCGGGAAGAGGAAGGGCAAGGTTGGAAGGGGCATTAGTATCTGTGAAATTAAAAACAATGGATCAGATCACTGATTTTAAAGCGTCATTCGATTTGACAGAATTCAGTCGTAGTAGCTAGTTTATAACAAAAATCAATTGGCCATGGGCTCAAGGCCACCAAGGACTCAGAGCGGGGGAAAAGAGTGAGACCAACTTGTAATCTCGGTAACACTCAGCGATACGAATTTGCGTATATACAGAGGAAAGGTGGAGATTTCAATGGGTGGGCCCTCAAGCGACTGAAATTTGTTAAAAGGGCATCCACTCACATGATTTCACAACCAATCAGCCGATTGGAAAGACCTTCTTGGGAAGCATTCCCACTCATCAATCGACACGAGGGGTAGGGTGCAGAGCAATAGGCCCCAACTATAAAAAGATCAATAAAACGATTAACTAAAGCGCTACTTGTGAATGATGTCCAGAATAGATACCGTTGGTACTTATTATTACTTACATTAAAGGAGCGAACTCAATAGCCACGTATGGTCTGTACACTCAAAGTTTTTGGTTCATCACACTTCCAAAATCAATGATCACTGAAAGGGAGAGAGTGGATACAATTTTGTAAAAGCTGCGTAAATGGCTGGCATTATTTAAGGGCGTTTGACAGGACGACACGTGCATACCTTTATTTGAACACTGATCTACGAGCCGACTTTCCTTAAGTGTGATGTCGGTCTATCTTTTTGTTTGAAGTCCGTCTCTCGTATCGGATTACAGCAAAAGACCGGACCGATTTTAACATACCATTACTGGCGAGGAGTAGCGACCTTTGAAGGAAAATACAAATGAAGGGTTGGAGCCTGTTTCTCAAGTATGCAAAGTTTAAGGAAGGTAAACTAATCCCAAACTTACATGTGTCATGGGCACGTTAAAGGTGCTTCGCCGAAAGCCCAACCTTGCTTCGCGGCTTTATCTGGGCGGAAACCGTGACAACCTCAACTCATGGACGGACGTTTCTACCGACGGGGAAAGAAAAGATTGGGAAAAGAGGGGACGGGCATCAGAGATGATAATATCCCGTCCTGATTTAACAAGATATGCATCAAACGTGGTAAAATGCAATAACAGCGGCGCACAGTACTTACAAGCGCTGCGGGAAGACATAGCAGTCAATGCAACTCCGCGACCCAACTGAGCGGAGTTGGGGGCGGAGACAACTTTAGATTGACAGATCCGACATGGAAGAGTTACTTAGGGGCTCGCATGGTCTGAGAGATAGTGATTAACTAAAAACGGGTCAACATTACATTGGATGAGTCCAAAAATTCTTGTACCCAAATGTGTAATATCCCATCCTGATTTAATCAAACAATGCATCAAGTCAAAGCAACTCCGCGACCCAGCTAGGCGAAGTTGGGGGCGGAACCAACTTTGTGATTGACAGGTCCGAAACGGAGGAGTTACTAAGAGGCTCGCGTAATATGGAGACTAAAAGTAAAATTACAAATAAATAAGGACGGGTCAGCATTAGATCAGAAAATTCCAAAACAATATATATATCTAACCAATATTAGAGGCTAGAATACAGAAGCTCGTGCACTTCTCAAAACATGAGTGTGTAAACGAGCAGCATCAGAACTTGACATAGTAAAAATTGGACGAGTTTCATCAAGACTTGCATTGTTGAGGAGATGTATTAGTAGTGTTGGAAGCCCACATTCCGAGATATTTGATACAATTCAACAATATATGAGGATCGAATACAGTGGCCCGTGCACTTCTCAAGCATGAGAGTGTAAACGAGCAGCATCAAACATGTTGTAGGAGACACATAATACCACCTCATGCACTTCTCCAGCATGAGAGTGTAGATGAGTTGGATTACACATATTACGATTATCATTCAAATCCACAGTAGTTAAATGGCTCAACCCAGTGCTGCCAACTGTGCCAGACTGCTATCCTGTTCATTCAAACCATTTTTTATTGAGTCCAAAAGGGACATCCATTTTGATTCTCGTGTGTTAAGAGCCACTTGTAAGTTGCCCCCTCTTGTGCCTAGGGATACGTTTTCGACCACCCACCATCTTAACTCTGTCACTGCATGTCCTGTGTTCTGCCAGTGGTCTACTAGGGGGGCGCCCACTACCTTACATCGCAATCTGCTGCAATGTGACGAGATCCGGGATTTAATCTTCTGTTGAGTTTGCCCAACATATAAAAGATTACAAGGGCATTTAACAATGTAGATCACACTGCTGGACTTACAATTTGTGTGATGTTTCAGGGTGTAGGTACGTGTACCATGAGTGAAGAACTTAGTCTGAAAGGTAGTTTCACAAGCCGTGCATGCACCGCACCTGTAGTGCCCCACCAAAGGGGGTAAGTTCCATAATGTAGTAAGTGTTGGATGGCTCTCAGGTTCCAGATAGGAATGAACCACCATGTCGCGTATGTTTTTGGCCCTTTTGAATGAGTGAAGTGGGAGGTGTAATTGTTGGATCTCACTTGCCACTAGGTGCCAGTTCTTGTTGATAATCTGCTTGACCTCATTACTCCGTGTAGAAAAGGTCGTAACACAAATAATGCGTTCCATCTCTGTTGCAATAGAGGGTTCCGGACTAAGCAAGCTTTCGCGTGGGCTATACCATGCCCTTTTCCTGGCCCGTCTCACCATTCGTGCTGGATACCCTCGTGCGGTGAGACGATCACTTAAGATCTCTGATTCCTTCATATAATTCGCTCGTGTGGAGCAATTTCTCCTGATTCTCAGGAATTGCCCCACGGGTAAGTTGTCCTTCAATCCTCTGGGGTGGTGCCAGCTCCGTCGGGACCGCGGCACCAGGTCTCCGATGCCGACCCTGAGGGTGTCTTCCGTAATCGTTCCACTTCTGCCATGCCAAATCAGCAATGCAGCACCCCTGTTTTCACTAGAGATCTCCTTACCAGTGCCCCCTCCTCAGCCAAGTGTACCAGCGTCGCCCGGAAGTCCTCAGGCAGAAGGGCCTCACGACGTCGCGGTGCAGGGGTTCAGGTCATCCAGCCCAGGCCCAAATGCCCGGCTCCTTCCCCTTGGGCTGCGCTGCTCACTCACCAAGTGTGCGTGACTCCAGGATCAGCAGCAGCTAAGATGGTGCCCACACCAGAATCAATATGGCACCCAGGCCTCAGTATGCCAGATCACTGGTGCACGGCACGTTCCAGGGGGTCGCGACCAGGAGGGCTCCAAGCACGGTTGCGTGGTCAGCCACAAACACTTTTAGCGACGGGCTGTCGCCATTGCCTCCATAACCCACACACCACCTTGCTCCTCCACTATGTCGGCTAGAGTGATGCCAAGCGACGGCAAGCCCAGGGGTGCACACCGCTGACCACCTCCGTCGTCCAGGCAGCCTCTCCTCACAGTCTCTACCGATGCGGCCCCGAGCCTAGCTCCTCTGACGTGTATCAGGCCAGGCGCCGGGCCCCAGATTTAGATCATACTAATGGTGCAGGAGCGGTGAGGCAGTCCCACATTGTAGCGTGTAGCGCCCAGGTGCCCAGTTCACCATCCAGGGCCTCTGGGCCCCGCAATCACTGCTGGAGCATCTCAGGGTGACACCCTCCACCATGCAGCGTCTCCTCCACGGGGCTCCTCCCGTCCACCCGAGCCCCGCTCCTCACCCTGTGGGCCACCCGGCAGTGCCTGTTGAACTCGGGATCCTCCACACGATGTGTCCGCAAGGCCTCACGGGCTCCGGGCTTCAGGGGAGGGCGCCATGCCCCAGTCTCCACAGGCCGCCAGGGGTCGCCGTGTCTTCTACTCGCACCGGCTCACCCCCTGGCTATTTGCTCCTCCTGTCACTGCTGCCCATTGCCTCTCCGCTCATACCCTCCAGCAGCACCAGGCTCTCGGCGGGACTCTCAGGGCCCCGAACACAGCGGCGTCCAGCTCCCTCAATCTCCGGCAGGCCCCAGGGCAGTTTTCGCACCTCTTCCAGCGCGAGTCTAGCTTCCTTCGCCCGCCTGCAGGCATCGCAGCTCCGAGCCGATGTCTGCCAGGATTCACGGGCTCCCCGCTATGCCCCCTCACCAGCTCCGGGCAATACCGTCACAAAGCAGCACCTCTGTAGGGTAAGTGGAGGATAATTGTGGGGTCGAAGGACGGAGCTCTACTCAAGCACGTCCGCCATGTTGGTTAGCTGGCCACGCCCCCCTCGGACGGCACAAAATTGTTGCTGTCGACCAGAGACACATTTCTGCCCTCCTGCTGCTGAGCCTAGCTCAGCAATTGCAAAAACAACAAGTGATGGACTGAATGTGGATCAATGTCACACACTCCCCCAGTCAAAAGATCTGGGCCCAAATCCATCGTTTTTTTGCACTCCACACCACCCTGGGTTAGACAATGGCGATATGCAAATCAGCTCTGACCCTGTTGCCCCAGTGTGTGACATTGATCCACATTCAGTCCATCACTTGTTGTTTTTTGCAATTGCCGCCCTAAGTGCGCTGGGGATGCCCAGACGTGGGTCCCAGGCACTCCACACCACTTGGAGTCAAGCTAGCCGGGCTGAAGAGAGGTGTTACCTCGAAACCGGTCCGGTCCTCGGATGCTTGATTCCGGTCTGGGAAAGATATGGCTGTTGTAGTTCGGACTGGACTGTTCCCATGGGGCAACAGGGTCAGAGCTGATTTGCATAAAGCCATTATCTGACCCAGGGTGGTGTGGAGTGCAAAAAAACGATGGATTTGGGCCCAGATCTTTTGACTGGGGGAGTGTGTGACATTGATCCACATTCAGTCCATCACTTGTTGTTTTTTGCAATTGCCGCCCTAAGTGCGCTGGGGATGCCCAGACGTGGGTCCCAGGCACTCCACACCACTTGGAGTCAAGCTAGCCGGGCTGAAGAGAGGTGTTACCTCGAAACCGGTCCGGTCCTCGGATGCTTGATTCCGGTCTGGGAAAGATATGGCTGTTGTAGTTCGGACTGGACTGTTCCCATGGGGCAACAGGGTCAGAGCTGATTTGCATAAAGCCATTATCTGACCCAGGGTGGTGTGGAGTGCAAAAAAACGATGGATTTGGGCCCAGATCTTTTGACTGGGGGAGTGTGTGACATTGATCCACATTCAGTCCATCACTTGTTGTTTTTTGCTGAGCCTAGCTCAAGCAGGGAAAGGCAGAACAATAGGTATCCTGTTACAGGGAGGTGTGACAACCCCCAGACAGGATTTCATGTATTGGAGCTGGGTGGGTGTGCTTACCAGCACCAGAAAGTCTGCATGAGGGGAACATTTGGTGGCCCTGTGCATAGTCCAGCTCAAACCAGTCCTGGGAGCCAGTGGCTCCTGCTCTGGCACAAAACTAGAGAAAGGACATGGGAGTAACCTCCCGCCTGGTAGGGTCCCCTGAATCTTCTCAACCCAACTCCTCAATATGGCGACTCCATTGCGCCACTGCTGATAGAGCGCGCCGGTCACCTGACCAACAATTTTACCACTACACGTATCGGGCCCATATAATTTCAATTTACCATATTTATTAATCAGGCGACCATACACTCTACTACTAGTAACCCTAGTTCCTTCCTATTTTATTTCCAGTGTACCAGACTTACCAATCCACTGTTACGGGTACCTATGACCACAATGGATCAGGGAGCTAGCTGTAAAAGAAAGGCAGATACCAAAATACTTTTTTATATTTGCACTCATAAATAATCACAAACTCAAGAAGTTTTAAAACCTTTATCTAAAGTTCAGATTCGGAAAGCATAAGATTTATAACCAGTAAACAATCAATAACCAAGAAAATAAAGAGCACATATCCATAAAGAAAATAGATCAAGCCAACCATTTACGAGTCTAAAGGAAGGAAATACTAAAAATAGGTTTCGGAGTTTAGACTCAGTATGCTGTCTGAAGGACGGGAAAATTAAGGAACATACTAGAATTTCACAGTGAAATATTTCTCCATGAAGAGGAACCATAGGTAAAGTAAGAGTAAACCATACTAATAAAACAGTGTAATTACTTGAATTTACGAAAGGATGGGTAAAGAAAAGGAACATCTATATATCACGAACTAAAAGAAATGTACTTGAAGAATAGGTAAGATACTGTAATAAAATCATTTAGTAGTGCGAAAAGCATGGAAAATCAACATATGCAAATATGTCTTTATTAAAGCAAAAGACAGAAAAATAGAAAGGTGCAGTATAGAGTTTCAGCACTATATTTACCTAGAATGGTGTGAAGACCAACCCTGGCCACAGGTCAGTTAAGAACGGGAGGGACCCCAAGGAAAGACAGTCATCAGTAGGACAGCAGGTGTAGAATGGACACCCCAGGACAGGACAGGAAACCCAGATTAGGATTAGGACAGGACCACCAAGGCACGACCAGCACCCGCAGTTTGGAAGAAACGCCTGCGCTCCACCCTCTCTCCAGCTATCAGCCAGAACCCCGATTGGGTTATCGATTTTTCCCAGCAAAGTGCTCCGCCAGCACTTAAGGTTTTCAGCAAAACCTCTTGAGTCTATGGAAATTTCGGACAGAGTGCTCCGCAGCCCTCTGTATCAGTCACCTATTGAGTGCGTTGGGTCAGTGACAGGTCAGCTATTCGGACAAGTCGGACAATTTCTCTAGCTAAACCTAGGCTAGTTATACTGTTTTCGGGTCAGTGTACCACCCCCAAATGTTGCAAGTGTCAGAATCCCCAATTTCGATTGGTCCCCAAGTAGGATAGGTCAACACACCAATCATATTTCAATTCTACAAGCCTCTATTTACATATTCTGGGACCGCCTATTGATTTTGGGGTTCCCATGACATACTCTACGGAAAACAATGAACAGAATACAAATGTAACATTTGCAGAACAGTTCAGCTTCTTTTGCTAGGTGAGGGTGCATCTTCCCAGGCACATCTTGGCTGGGACCTCAGGTTGGCAGGGTTTCAATGCCACCGGCAGAAGACTGTCATGCGCAGAAAGGTTGCTCAATATGGATTCACGAGTGTCTCTCAAACCCTCAAGAACGCGGTACATGAAAAGTAAGCGAAAACAAATTAAAACACAGAAAGTAAATGAATACACTGTATACCATGAATAGCTACTCTATACCCCTTACTTTATATAAACTATTGGCATTAAGTTTTAGTGCAAATACACGACAACACGAAAACATCAGCACAAGCTTCACCATGTGAGGACACAAAGCGGCCATCTTAATGCATAGTGCGCAAGCGCAAAGGTTCCCACCAGAACTGCAAGTACGTCACGTCACGTGAGTGTGACTAACGGATCACTGACATAACCTCGACAGACCGAATATCGACTGGACAAAATATCGATGACTAATTATCGACAACAAAATTATCGATTTACTATACTTACACAACAAACATCAAAAATATCGACTACACAATATCGACTACTAAAAACAACGACTACAACAATATCGACTCACAACATTATCGATTTCTAAAACACCGATTATTAAATATTTATATAACAACAGTCAAAATATCGATTACACAAACATAGATAGCAAATTTATCGATTGTAAAAAAATCGCCATTAATAGATCCTAAAATAAATGACTTTATTATTTAATAATTAAGTCATACTGATCATAAAAAACCAGATTTAGTTAATATAAATAGATGACATATATTATTTATTTTCATAACATTTACAACACACAATAAATACTAACATACATTTTATAATACATAAACAATGTTTCGATCTTCTACACATTTTTTACAACTAATTACATATATTCCTCCACTTTACAAATATCAAAATAACATTACCTAGAACATTACCTATACAAAATAAATCCTTACACATTCAATAAACGTTAATTTGCGTCACCCATATAAGGAAAGCAATTAGCATAACAGGAAAAAAAATTCAAATCAACAAATAAAAACAGACTATCCATTTAAACAACCAATCCTATTTCTGAAACAATTAACCTAATACTATATAAATGAAATAATAAGTAACTAAAAACGCAGTATACATCTCCTAAGTAAAGGAAGACGAAACTCTGCTGGATTTCTGGAAGAAAACTGATGGACTTCAACAGAAAGAGACCTACACATATCTAAAGTAAGTACTACTACATTATTAGTCAGCGAAAATGTAACTCTCAAAGCTCACACCTATATTTTAAAGCAAAATACATCAAATATATCTTTTTTTTTTAGCACTCATCCTACAGATGAAAAAAAAAACAGAAGACCTACACAACACCTGGACATCAAAAGTTACATATAAAAAAGTAAGTATATATTAGAAATGTAAAATCGAGAATTAATAGATAGGTAACTAAATCTAAACTAGCAAAAAACGTCGAACAAATTATCATAAATAGTAATAAAATATTTCTACACATTTTCTCAACTTCCACAGGTACAAAAAGATATACACAGAAAATAACAGTTTGAAGAACATCAACAGCTGAAAATAACGACTTGAAAGCATCAAAACATTTGCAGGTAAAATACAAATGTGTGAAACTGTATAATGTGATTAGAACATTTTTTTTCCTTAAAAAATATTTACATTCTCTTTTAATTACCTCCTAGCACTACAATACTATCATGACTGAAGGAGCTAAATTCATTTATTCACAAAAAGGGAAAATGCTTCTTTGTTACATGGGATATGTCTACACTCAAGAGAAACAAAAAGATTTGAAAGTGTTTTGGAAGTGTACGAAATATTATGCCAACAAATGTTATGGTAGAGCTATAACTCAGGAAACTACTGTTACTTATACTAAAGAACATAATCACCCACCCAATGTAACAGAAATAGAGATTAGACAAATGCTAGATTCCCTTAAAGAAGCTAGTACTAGCACTGATCAACCAACAACTGCTATTCTGAAACACCATTTAAGTGTACTTCCCCAACATGCTTCTAGCCAATTACCATCTATAGAATCCCTTAAAAGAACAGTAGCTAGACAAAAAAGAGCAACATGCACTACTCCTCCCACACCAAAAACTTTAGAAGAAGTCCAAATTCCACCTGAACTCTCTGTAACTCACAATAAAGAAAATGTTATACTCTATGACAACAAATCTAAAGATAAAAGAATTATACTGTTTGCCACAGCAAACAACATGACAAAACTTACCCAATGCCAAACTTGGATGATGGACGGTACTTTTTCTGTATGCCCCAAACCTTTTTATCAATTATACACCATCCATGGTCATTTCCAAAATGCAAATATTCCATTCCTTTATGCCCTTCTACCAAACAAACAGCAAACTACCTATCAAGAAATACTAACTGAAGTCAAGCAACATACTAACAACTATTTTCCACAAAAAATTATCATTGACTTTGAAAAAGCTATGATAAACAGCATCCTTAAAACATACCCACACACAGCAATACAAGGTTGCTATTACCACTTTAATCAATGTATCTGGCGACATCTACAAAAATCAACCTTGAGTATCCAATACGCCACTGATAGCACATTTGCTTATCAAATCAAAAAACTCATCGCCCTAGCCTATGTTCCACTAACAGATGTAACTGAGCACTATAACTTATTAATAGACAGCCCCTACTATAAAAGAAACGAAGATAAACTAAGCCCTATGCTTGACTACTTCGAAGACACATGGGTAGGAAGGCTACACAGATCAGGCCATAGAAGACAACCCAAATACCAAATAGCTTGGTGGAATGTCTACCTTAGCACACTAAATAAGGAAGCAAAAACAAACAATGCAGTTGAAGGATGGCACAATGCCTTCCAAGCAACTACAGGCCGAGGAACGCCTACCCTTCACAAATTAATACAATCCTTACAAAAAGAACAAAGTTACCAGGAGCTCCGAATGGAGCAATCAGTAACTTTGATTGGACCTAAACTCACCAAAGAAACTAAAAAAATGTATAACACACTCCAAAGTCAAGTTACCCTCTATCCAACTAGCAAAGGACTAGAATATCTATCAATGATTGCCAAAACTATTCTTTAAAACATTACATAACTATACACGTAAAACTAAACATATTTTTCCTAAAATTCTTCATTATAATATGTAACAAATTGCAATTAAATTATCAAATACATAATATTAACATATATAAAATGTATTTAGATAATGTATTTACAAAATGTTACATACAACGTAAGTAAAGCAAAATTAAAAACAGTTTTCCCACCCATTAAAAATCCTGAAAATACTTATATTTCTGATACAGCTTCAAACGTAATCCAATTCCAAGCAATCCATAGGACACCATTCCAAAAACCCATACAATCCATGAAAGCCCAAAAAAAAAGCAAAAATACAAGCAAATGCATAGCGACTCCTTTCCACTTCAGTAGACACCAGATACCATAGAAAACCCAAAAATCCGTAATAGCGAAAAATAAACGCTCCAAGAAAATGTAAAAACCCAAAAAATAGTGTGCAAAAATAAGAGTATATAATACTCGTTACACAGCTGTGATCAAAAAAGAAGGGAGTCCTCCAAAACAGCGAAACGCGACGATAACCTAGAAAAAATTAAATAACATACCCACCCACATAAAAACACCCATACATATATAAAAACACATATTTATACATCAAACATATTATCTTAGTAACATTTAAACATATTACCTCACCTCACACACCTACAACAAAAACGCGGTAAAAATCCAATATCGTACACTCTACCTAACACCGAACACACAATCTTCTCTAATTAACTCTACCTACATAAACATAAACACAGCACACATACACTAGCAATAAGTTCAGAAACTTATAAAACACAATTAAAACAAACTTACCCTCTCTAACGCGAAGCAGCACCCAACCGCGATCTGTTGAAGCACCAAATACGCCTAAGTAACATTACGCGGTTAAAAAGTAGTCCCTGTATACAGCTAAATGCTATTTAATTTCTATATTCCAACACTTTAAAAAATACACAGAGTATTATATTAAGTGTAAATATTTATTTAAAGTGTATAAAATTATTTCATAAATATTCATAAGTTTGAAATAATTATTCAACTGTTATGTTATAGTTAAAAAATTAATTTTTGATTTATAAATACATTTAGTAAATAATGTTAATGTAAAAATAAATTGCATATATAAGTTTGTTACAAGAAATGTTTTTTTTAAATTTGCAAATATTATGTAAAACATTATGTATGTATATAATAAATGTTTTTGGTGTTTATGTATTTAAAAATGAATATTATAAATATGTTCAATATTCATAATAATTATTTCCAAAAATATAACATGACTTGGTAATAAACAAAAATGTTACAATTACAAAAAAATTTACATAATTTGCAATGACAATAAATTCAATGTGTATCTGAATAAATATTTTGTTATTAAATAAAAAGTACATATTACCAATTTGTTTCAGAAACTATTTAAATGTTAATATATGTAAAAGATAAAAAAATTATGTTAATATAATTTATGTGTTAAAAACATATACATGTACTTCATATTTTTGTTATGTTAATAAAAACATTGAATGAAAATTTTTGATTATAAATAAAAAATGATTCTCTATTTACAAATAAATTTTTATATGTGAATAAACAATTTTTCATTTATGGCATTTAACCCTGTCTATGTTTCCTTCTTTATTATTGTATATAAATATTATTTGCATATTAAATAATCTATTTAAAAATACCTTATACATTTAAATATATTTAAAAATTGTATTAATATTTAAAGTCCTACAATACCAATAATTGTTTTAATGTATATTAATTGAAATATTTTATATAAAATATATGAAAAAGTAACTAATTTAATAGACATTTAAATTGACCATATTTTTACCCTGTATCCCTCTAACCTAAAACCCTACACTGACCCAAAGCCCTAAAAACACCCCTTTACCCACAAACTAAAAACTGACCCAGAACCCACAAAATACCCCTTTACCCACTAACTGAAAACTGACCCTGACCCCTAACAATAACCCTTTACCCACTAACTGAAAACTGACCCTGACCCCTAAAAATACCCCTTTACCCACTAACTGAAAACTGACCCTGACCCCTAAAAATACCCCTTTACCCAAAAACTGAAAACTGACCCTGACCTCTAAAAATACCCCTTTTCCCACAAACTGAAAACTAACCCTGCAACCAAAAAAATACCCTTTACCCAAATACTGAAAACTGACCCTTAACCCTAAAAATAGCCCTTTACCCACTAACTGAAAACTGACCCTGACCCCTAAAAATACCCCTTTACCCACTAACTGAAAACTGACCCTGACCCCTACAAATACCCCTTTACCCACTAACTAAAAACTGACCCTGACCCCTAAAAATACCCCTTTACCCAAAAACTGAAAACTGACCCTGACCTCTAAAAATACCCCTTTACCCACAAACTGAAAACTAACCCTGCAACCAAAGAAAGACCCTTTACCCAAATACTGAAAACTGACCCTTAACCCTAAAAATAACCCTTTACCCACTAACTGAAAACTGACCCTAACCCCTAAAAATACCCCTTTACCCACTAACTGAAAACTGACACTGACCCCTACTAATACCCCTTTACCCACTAACTGAAAACTGACCCTAACCCCTAAAAATACCCCTTTACCCAAAAACTGAAAACTGACCCTGACCTCTAAAAATACCCCTTTACCCATAAACTGAAAACTGACCCTGCAACCAAAAAAATACCCTTTACCCAAATACTGAAAACTGACCCTTAACCCTAAAAATACCCCTTTACCCACTAACTGAAAACTGACCCTGACCCCTAAAAATACCCCTTTACCCACTAACTGAAAACTGACCCTGACCCCTACAAATACCCCTTTACCCACTAACTGAAAACTGACCCTGACCCCATACAAATACCCCTTTACCCACTAACTGAAAACTGACCCTCACCCCTACAAATACCCCTTTACCCAAAAACTGAAAACTGACCCTGACCCCTAAAAACACCTTTATCCACAAACTGAAAACTAACTCTGAAAGAAAAAAATTACCCTTTACCCAAATACTGAAAACTGACCCTGAACCCTACAAATACCCCTTTACCCACTAACTGAAAACTGACCCTGACCCCTAAAAATACCCCTTTACCCACTAAATGAAAACTGACCCTGACCCCTACAAATACACCTTTACCAAAAAACTGACAACTGACTCTGCACACAACATATACCCCTTAATAACCAAACAGAAAAGTAACCCAGAAGACTAAACCAACCTCTTTCCCCAAATACAAAATAATATATATATGAGAATATCTATAATTATATATATATATGTTATATATATCTTTATATATCTAATTATAAATATATTATATATATGTAATTAAATGTAATTAGACAATTATATTTCATATATATATATTTTATATTTAATTATTATAATATTAGTTATATCTATTTATATCTATATAATTAACATATTTTAAGTCTTTAACAATTATTTCCTTATGAATACCAATTAATTAATTAACATATGTCATTACTTATAATTAATTAACTTCCCACCCTATACGCCTATTAACACACAACCCACTACATAACATAAAAATGTGAGATGTAACATAATTTACTATAATAGCATTAATGTTAATAAATTTACAATTACATAAAATATAATTAACATATTTAATTTATTTTACAAATATTTAATTATTCATAACAATTAACTAATTAACATAATTAATTACTTACAATTAAATTACTTCCCACCCTATTCCCCTATAATCCCACAACCCACTACATATCCTAAAAAAGTTTGATTTTACATATTCAACAATAATTCCATTTATTTAAATAAATTAACAATTAAATTATATATAATTAACATATTTTAGATAAATAACAAGTATTTACTTATTCTTACCAATTAATTAATTAACAGATTTAATTACTTACTATTAAATTACTTCCCACCCTAATCCCCTATAATCCCACAACCGGCTACATGAAAAAAATGATTTAAATAAGCATAATTCTCAAATAAGCTATTAAAATAACATATTTACCAATTACATATTATATATTTAATTAAATAGTAATTTAACAATTAATTACATATTAATACCAATAATTATATTTACATATTTAATTAATTAATACCAATTAATATATTTACATATTTAATTAATTAATACCAATTAATATATTTACATATTTAATTAATTAATACCAATTAATATATTTACATAATTAATTAATTAATACCAATTAATATATTTACATAATTAATTAATTATATTTAAAATACTTCCCACCCTATTCCCCTAAAAACCCACTACCCGCTCCTAGAAATTATTATAGTAATATAAATTTTTTTTCATTTATTAATTATTTTTAACATTAATTCTATATAAATAAATAAATAAAATTAATACATTTTAACACAAAATGCTATTATAAAACATTAAAACAATGTACATTGAACTATTACATATTATATATATACATATTAAAATTCGATATCATGAGAGTCGATATTGTGACAGTCGATAACACAACTTTCGATATTTTTAAACTAATAAACATATCGATATTTTTTACTGACGATATTACTTACTCGATATTTTTTATGTCGATATTTTTTACATACATAACAATCGATAAAAAAAAATCGATATTACTTACCTCGATATTAATGCCATCTCGATATTCTCTAGTCGATATTATGTCCAGTCGAAATAAATGACTCGATATTAAGACTGTACACCGTGACTAACGCATGCGCAGAAGAAACCCCGCCAAGCAGCGGCCATTTTTAGTAACAAGCGTTATTAACTTTTAGTAAACACGTAGGCAAGCGTCTCTTGGGCATTCCCAGTGTCAAAATAAAGGGAAATTAGTAAGACAAAACAGGTTGGGTTACGCTGTTACATGTTATTTGAGGTTCATGAATTCAAGCAAGTCGCGTAATATGCGAATCCTTGCTCCATCAATCCCCTCTTTGATGATATTTACTATCATCACAAAACCAATGGAATCAGATGCCAACTTTTTCCCACACTTTGTTCATTTCAATTTCTTCCAACATTCGATTCAGTTTCTCTTTCATGTCTTTGTTAGGGTGTGAATTCTTCACCCTTTTATAAATCTGATTATTCAGTCTTCTAATTCAAGCTCATCCACACTCCGTTTCATGCCTCTTTTGTTCACAGTATATTTCTTTTGGTGTTTGCGATATTTGCAACAGACAAATATAAGGAATACGATAAAACCTACTAGTGCAATTGGCATCAGTACCTTTAACAAAAAACCTGTACCTAAATTAGAAAACCAATGACCTACAGCGGAGAGACCATCGGTAAGTCTCTTCCAGGCACTCTCAACCTCTAGTGGTTTGAGTTCCTTTTCCAAATTTGTAATGTTCCTCACATACCCTTTGAGTTGCACACTTTTATCTGGTATGTAAGTGCAACAATGTTGCGCTTTCAACATTCGGCAGACTCCGCCCTCTTTTGCTAATAAGGTGTCAAGAGCAAGTCTGTTCTGCAAAACCATAGATCTGATCGCAACCATTTCGGTATTGACCATCAGAAGTCCACTAGCGGTGTCAGTAGACAACCGATCCACTATTGTTGACAATTTGCAAATTCTGTGTGTGTTCAGAACCACTCCCACTGCAGGTATCAATGCACTAAATATACTACCCATTATTTCACCTACACTTTCTCTTTTACTACGCACTAAACTTTAGTGTTTTCATTGCTTCCAGCAATTTCATTCACATGGTATATTTTCGGGAAGACAATTCCAAAATAGCAGCTTCCATACCAGTGATCCGGCAATTTGAAATATGCCTTGTTTCCACATATGTAATAAATCCTGGGAAACACAGGTTCTGACCCATTTTTGAAACCCCAACCTCCAATTACCTTGTAATTGTGTTCACATTGACTGGAATCAATGAAAATGTTATTATAATAACTAGTCTTTTCTCGGTGAAGACAAAGTGTCCCTTTCTCTCGAAATCCAGCAACAAAGCAGGACTAACCCCACCATCTGAGGTGCTTCCCATGTTCTCAGCCCATTTAGGAGTTCTCTGCTTTTTATCATTTGCTTTTCTTTGGGAACTTTCTCTTTTTCTCTCTGCCATGTTTAAGAACACTTTCTCTTGTTCATGCAATGAACAGGTCAAGTTATCTCTGTGTGCTTCACCTAAATCTATGGTACCTATAGTCAGAAAGTATTCTCCCATATAACGTGTTACGTCACTTTTGGTATGTACAGGGTCCAGATTTCCACGTATAGGAAGTTCAGAAAATATCACGTCTGAGTTAGAATAATAGTACTGTAACGGTCCTCTTTTGTAAAATAAGCTAGCTAGAATACTACAAGAAATTCCATATGTTAGTGGCACGTGATGGTATGTCACTCCCTCAGCTACAGAAGTAGGTAGCTTCATGCAAACGTAACAGTCTTCTATTTCCATGGTTTCTACATAATGCACTAAAAGGCTAGCGAATACGTTCAAATGAGTCTGGTTCTTGATTCCGTGATAATGTAGTCCTTCCTCATCTGATGCTTCTAAGTCTGATTTAGTTTGTCTAATGCTAAGTGCTTTCTCATGTCCTTCTACACTTTGTGATGTCACTTCTTCTGTATTTTTTGTCACAGTCTTTGTAGTGTCAGTATTAGTACTTTTGCTCATCATATAAGGAATAGTAATTGTTAGTCCTATCCATAATATTAACACTAAAGCTACACCACATATACATACTTTACAGCATGTTTTACAGCAATTACGTCTAGGTCTTCCATTCACATTTGAATCAGACATTTTCGCTCAAAAGAAGTTTTTCAACCCCTCTTTGTAACTTTGCACAGGTAGCTTACACTGGGCAATTTCAGGTTGGTTCTTCTTCTTCGGCAGACTGGTCAGCAGTCAGGTCTTCGTCACTTTCGTCAGTTATATCAAGATCCTCAAATTCCTCCAACACCAGGTAAGTCCATTCAGGATCCTGATACTTTTCGTTCAGTCTTTTTATACGTTTACTCCGTCGCTTGGAGTTCTCTCCAGTTTGCTCAGTCTTACTGGAGCCTAGTCTTCTTTGCTCAAGTTTCTCTTCTACTGTTTTCAGTCTTAATCTTAGTCTTTTAATGTATCTTGGTTCTGTTTTCTTTTTCTTGAATCTTTTAGCTGGCACTGTGGTTTGGCTTTCTTCTAATGCTCTTTTATTCTCGTTTTGTTGTGGCACTTCTGCTTCTGTTTCTTCCCTTTCTGTCTGACTAGTCCCAGGTCTTACTTCAGTTTCTTCTGCCTGGTTGATAAGCTGACCTTGTTCAGGTGTAGACTGGATTTGACTTATGGATTTTCAATTTCTGAGTCCTGAACACATTCGTCTATTTCTATCTGATCCTGTTCAAGCACTTCGAACCTTTGATTTTCTTCCGCTTGAACTTTCGCCCTTGTTTCTGTCTGTCCCTTTTCAATTTCAGGAGTTCTTGGAGGTGTGTCGATCACCTGTACTGTCCCTATATGCTCTTCTTCCTCATCAGATTTGACATGGATTTCGATAATCTGATTGTCTCCATATATTCCTGTCTCATCCTCACTATTCCACTCTCTGTCTGCGTAGGTTTGCCTTCTTGTTCTTATGGGATCATCTGTCAGGTTGATTATGGGTATCCACTCATCTTACAAGTGTAGTCCAACCGGCGACTTGTGTGAGGTACCCCAAAAATTCCAAGAGAGGGTTCACTACACTCACCTTTTTACTGTTTGACCCGACAAGAGAGAGACCAATGACAGTCCTTTAGCTGACTGCAACCGGGGAACTCTGTATTTCTTTTTGTTGATAGTCTTTCTAGGACACATACATTGGACCCCTTTAAATAATTGTCCTAACCCTGTGTTCCTCCCTGTTGATACAATTCCTTGCGTGCCTTTGGCACGGGAACCCCTTTTATAGGTTACCAATTGGCGAAGATTTCACTCGCCACGTTGGACCATTCTGAGACAACATTTTAAGTGGGAGAATCACATTAATCTTAACGATCACCTCACTCTGGCCGGCAGACATCCTTGGCACCGCATCCGGAACCTTTACGACCATGGAGGACGTCCCAGGGCTGAGTTTCAATGAGGACATCATAGCCGATGCCCTAAGATCGACACCATCCCTCCTTACAAATCCCCCTACCACATCATCCGGCGCATCTTCCGATGATTGGACCATACTATCGGAAATGAAAAAGGAACTCATCAGGATCACCATTCACGGAATCATGATGACTGAATACTTGAGGAGTAATATAGCCCCACAAGGTTTGATAGTGAACATAATTCCGAGACTATTTCTGGACGACAAAAGGTTCAAATTAGAGTGGTGTCAAGTTTCGTGGAAATGCACCAAGGATCTCCTCTTTCTCATCAGTCAAACGGCGAAGCGTCTATCAGATGCTTTAATAGAGAAGATCTCCGCTATGGAAGCTACCATGAAAACCGCCATATCCAAGAACAATAAGACAGCGTTCACGACCAAACTCTCGGAAATAAATCAAGAAATGGCGGATCACCATGAGTTTCTACTGAAACAAAAAACAACCAAACTCGAGAAAGATATTGCCAAATTTGTAAAAGAAAAAGTCTACCCCTACTTGAAGGATGATTACAACGGGAAAAAGAAAACCTACTCCTCTGATGAAAACTCAGGGAGCGATACCAGACGTGGATCGGATAGTAGTGATTCCAGTGGGGGAGTCCCACCAAGAAATCCCCGACCACCTCGGACATGGCAACAAGGCTATTACCAAGGCCCAGCCTTCCATGGGCCACCACAGATGGCACCCCCCTGGCAGTACCCCTTCTACCCACAGGGCCCCCCGCAATTCTACCCCCCCAATCTGCCACCTTTTCACGGCAGAGGCTGGGGCAGAGGAAGAGGGCGAAAGCGAGGAGGGCAAAAGGGTGTACAGTGGCAGGACCAGATACCAGCACCAGCATCAATGGAGACCAGGAGCATGTCATCCAGGGGGAGACGAGCTTAGTTGTCAATCTATCAAAGAGAACCCTGACACCAACCGAAACACGAGTACTAGAGAAAGGTCTTGGTTTTGTTCCCACACCGACCCCAGACCCATTCCAAGAGATGATCGAACTGAAACAATTTTTTAGGAAAATCCGTCTTCGGGCATTCTTTGAAAACCAACCTGAGCTCCCGGATCTTGATACAGGTCTAAGAAAACCCTCCACCTTTACTCCCACTGACGGGATGGTACCACCCGAAGTCCTGACTTTTGAGCGGGCGGTCCTGAGGAGCATGCGTGAGATACCTTCGAAGAAAACCTTCCACAATCTGTCCAATATAGAACGACTAGCAGTCAAAACACTAGGCCAAGACGAGTCGATCGTCATTAAACAAGCAGACAAGGGGGGCGCCACGGTCATTCAGAACTACGAAGACTATGATCGTGAGTGCAGAAGACAATTGACAAATACCAACCATTACAGACCTCTCCTTGAGGACCCAACTAAAAGATTGACAACTACCATCATGGGCCTTGTGATTGAGGGGGAGACCAACGAGTGGATTAGTAGAAAGGAAGCAGATTTCTTGATCACTCCGGATCCTGTTATCCCCTACTTTTATACTCTCCCGAAAATACACAAGGGCACGTCTCCTGTCCCTGGGAGACCCATTGTCTCTGGAATTGGATCTCTACTAGAACCACTGTCACAATTTTGTGATGCGTTCTTCCAACCTTACGTCAAACAGATACCATCCTACCTGCAAGACACCAGGGATGTACTCCGTCTAATTGCAGACATAGATGGCAGAGAGGACACTGACTTGCTTCTTACCCTCGATGTGGAGGCACTTTATACTAATATCCCGCAACAAGCAACCCTGGAAGCAGTGGATTCGCTGATGCGAGAAGAGGAATGGTTATCCCCAACACCAATAACATTCATTATGGAACTGGCCCACATCGCCCTGACCGAGAACTTCTTCAGGTATGAATCCCAGTTATACCATCAAGTGCGGGGGACTTCGATGGGTTCTACCTTCGCGCCGAGCTTGGCCTGCATTTATATGGCTTCGTTCGAGAAGAGGTACATCTACCCTCCGGAGCAAAACCCCTACCGAGAGAACTTAACTCTCTGGCGTCGCTTTATCGACGACATCTTGATTCTTTGGAAAGGGGACCGTCCCAGCTGTGAAGCCTTTTGTGACTGGATTAACTTACAAGACCCCTTCCTTAAATTTACTGGAACCATCTCGGAGACGTCCATACCATTCCTCGATCTCACCATCAATCTGGGACCCGAAGCAATAACCACCACGCTATACAAGAAAGATACTGACAGAAATAGCTTGCTTCTCTACCAAAGCCACCACACTAAAGCCCTGCGAGATAATTTACCCTTTGGGCAATTCCTTAGAATTCGGAGGAATTGTAGCTCTGTCCAAGACTTCAGACAAGAGGCCCGGACCCTACAGCATAAACTCCAGGACAGAGGGTATCCCACCCGGTTGTTAAAGAATTCGTACAAACGAGCATTGAACAACAATAGAGATGCCCTTCTAGAGGTCCACCCTAAAGAACCAGATGACATCATCACCTGTGTCACCTCCTACACCAGGCATTCATCATTTATCAAGAAAGCCGTGATGACACATTGGGGTATCTTGAACTCCACTGGGATGGAATTGGCACGACCACGGTTCGCTTTCAAAAGGACTGCCAACCTCAAGGACACATTGATCCACACTCGCCCTAAGAAATTACAAACTCGACCAGTCAGGACCCTCTGGGATCTTCCCCCTGTCACTGGACACTACAAATGTGGTTCCTGTGTGGTATGCCCCCAAACCATCCAAGGCAGAACAATCGAACTCCCAGGAGATTTCACCTGGACCTTTCACAAACACACCAATTGTAACAGCTCGAGATGTATATACATCTTGGTGTGCCCCTGCAGATTGCTCTATATCGGGATGACAATGCGCCCGGTGAAACAACGGATAATGGAGCACAACAGTAATATTCGATGCTCCAAAACACACACCGGGCTGTATGAACATTGCAAGGAACACAAACATACCACTGAGGACATAAAGTGGACAGTTCTAGAATGCCAACCTGGTATGAATCAGCAATCCCTCTTCAGACTGGAGCAGAGATGGGTACACCGTCTACACACAGATGAAAACGGGCTCAACGATGCGGTGCCCTGGACAATGCTCACTAGATAGCTGACCAATGGACTGTTTTGTCCTTACTATGCCGAACCCAGCCCATAACCATTAAGCTGCCTATTTCCACCTCCCTCTCAAGATGGCACTCACGTTTCCCTCCCTCCTCGTTAGCACGCGAAGCCGTCTTCGTTGTTAACCACCGGCAACACACGGAGCGAGTGAATCTTCTGTGTCCATTATTTACCACTCGTTGCCTGGTAACACGCCGGGGCCACGCCCACTAAACTGGCCACACACACGGGTCATAAGTAGTGCGCCCGGGACGCCAAGCTTTACCGGCTGATCTGCGGCACCGTCCGCAGTGGGAAGGGTAGGTGACTAGACGCCCTACGCCAGGAACTCCGAGGTAAGGCACATATGCTCCATTCTGCGCCCCCGCGTGCGCCTCTTTCTGAGCGCCACGGCGGGACCAAGCTTTAAGCAGTTGAATGGGGAGACGCATTGACCGCCAATCGATAACATGGCGGGGATACTTCCTCCTAACAGGTGGTCTCCACCAAGTCCTGGCCCCACCCGGTCAGCTCGAGGAAGCCTCCGTAGTGTAACAAACGGGTAAGGTTGTTCTAAATTTTACCATCACTGTATTATTGCGGCTGGTGTTACGGTTTAATCCAAGGGTTAGTTACCCATACACTGACTCCATCTAGTGTTCTTTTCTGAAACTTCACAAAGACATGTTTGAAGTCTGTTTTTCTCCCCACAAATGTTGTCTCAATTTCCACTAGCTATCGCGCATGCTGATAGCACAGTAATAGCCCTTGATTTTCACAGGTTTTTTACTGCATGACAAACTTCCAACCAACTTTGTTGGATACCACTAAGCATGCGATCTTCCTTGAGCAAACCAAAGGCATGCTCACCCACTGTATATTATGACAGTCACAAAACGCGAATGTTTCCACGTTTGTCCATGATGTCTCTCTGGTCTCTCCTTAACAGTACACTTCTCTCTTCTCTCTCCCATTTAGTCCTGGGAAGGGTCCTGAGGAAAGGACTGCCATACGACACCTACCAGGTCGTATATTGGGCCCCCTGATCACGGGGGAGCCCTTGCAAATCATATGAGCACCCCTTGGTCCTGACGAATTGCTCTATAAGCAAGAAACATGTTGACCATCCACTCACCAAGGGTTGAATGAGGCTTACTACCTTGATAGTTCTGCCTCTATACCCCTTGTATTTTTAATAGAGCAGTGAGCCATATCATTAAAATCCCAATTTTTGGACTCCACTGACTCCTTTTATTTCACCCACGCTCACTTTTGCACACTCACATATTACCTCCTTGCATGGTCCCCTTACATCCACACACCCTTGGCGAAGGAATAGAAGATCCCCGCCAAAGAGCAACAAGTATTGTTGCCCGACAGGCATTGCACTGCCAGCCTGGCGCAGGGGCAGGGTACCGATGATGACGCTGAACGATCACCGGGTGGGATTACAAGTGTAGTCCAACCGGCGACTTGGGTGAGGTACCCCAAAAATTCCAAGAGAGGGTTCACTACACTCACCTTTTTACTGTTTGACCCGACAAGAGAGAGACCAATGACAGTCCTTTAGCTGACTGCAACCGGGGAACTCTGTATTTCTTTTTGTTGATAGTCTTTCTAGGACACATACATTGGACCCCTTTAAATAATTGTCCTAACCCTGTGTTCCTCCCTGTTGATACATATCCACTCATCTTGACTGGTGCTCGGTTGTTCGTCATCAGCTACTTCAGGACCAACGTCTGGAGACCCCTCAGCTGGACAACCTTCAGCGTCAGTTTTCTCGTCTTCGGTCACCTTCTTGGTGTGGCTAGCATGAATCCACTTCGGCACACCGGCACACTTCACCGCTGTTGTGGTCACCAGAATCACTTGTCTTGGTTTTCCCCACTTCGGTGCAAGGCAACTTGAACGAGTGTGTTTCTTGAGTACCACCCAATCACCTGGTTTCAATTTATGGACTGGAGTTGCTGGACTGGCGACGGCGTCTTCCCCAATCTGGTGAGAGATAGAACGCACTTGGTCACCCAGTTGCTTGCAGTACTCAAGTACCAAATCATCAGAAATGCTTATCAGTTTGTGTCCTTGCACCCATGCTTGTCTCATCACTCTTCCCATCAGGATCTCATGGGGACTCAGGCCTGTATTTCGGTCTGGAATACTTCGGATTCCCATCAGAACAAGAGGTAAAGCCTCTATCCAATTCATGTTACTAGACTCACACATCTTTCCTAGTCTCGACTTGATAGTGCCATTCATTTGTTCCACTACTCCAGAAGCCTCTGGATGATATGCACAGTGCAGCTTTTGTGTAATCTTGAATGCTTCACAGAGCTGACCAATTACTTCATTCTGAAAATGCCCACCTCTGTCTGATTCAATTGTGACTGGAACCCCGTACCTAGGTATTAGTTCTCGCAGTAACAATTTGGCTACAGTGATGGCATCATTCTTCTTGGCTGGGTAAGCTTCTACCCATTTTGAAAATAGGCAGACAATGACCAGGACATATCTCATTCCTTTACAAAGGGGTAACTGAATGAAGTCAATTTGTAGTCTTGTAAAAGGACCTCCCGACTTCCCGGTTTTACCTATTTCAACAACTGTTTTCTTTCCAGCGTTGAATTGCTGACATGTCAAGCACCTCTGGCAGAGTGACTCTGCTACCTTCCTGAATTTCGAGCTGTACCATGTCTGTTGAAAAACACGAATCATGGCATCCCTACCAATGTGTGTATCTCCGTGTATTAATCTGGCCATAGAAGCAAGCAGGCTGTCAGGCAACACAGGCATACCATCAGGGCCAACAATGACACCATCCTCGCTTCTCTGTTGACAACCAAACTTCCTCCATCTTCCCTTTTCCTTTGGTGTCGCTGCATTCTGTAAATCTCTCAATTCTTCCCATATAGGCACATCCTCAAACACCATAAGTTGGCAGCTGTTTCCATATCCCCCCAATTTTATATTGACAGACATTCGATGTCTGGCACAATGTTGGGCTACTTGGTCAGCATAATTATTACCAACTGTCACATTGTCTTCGCCAGATTTGTGAGCAGCACATTTGACCACTGCCAATTCTTTTGGTAACTGGATTGCGGCCAGTAATTCCTGTACCACTTTTCCATTTCTGATAGGAGTACCTGAAGAAGTCAGAAACTCTCTTTGCAGCCATAATTGTCCAAAGTCATGCACAACCCCGTAACCATACTGACTGTCAGTATATATGGTTACTCTTTTATTTTTCCCAATTTTGCAGGCTCTTGTCAATGCAACCAATTCAGCTACTTGTGCAGACTTTACTCCAAATAAACAGGATGCTTCTATAGTGCGTGATGTCGTGACTACAGCATAAGCAGCACTTAGGCCTCCATTTTCGTGTCTCAGATATGAGCCATCTACAAACAGCTCATAATCTTCTACAGGCAGGGGCATCTCTTTGATATCTGGACGTGGTTTGGTATTAAACTCAGTTAGGTCAATGCAGTCATGCTCGACCTCTCCCTTTGCTTCTGCAATCAGTGACTCAGGTAATAAGGTTGCAGGATTCAATATGTTACACCGAGTAATGACTACATTTGCAGCACCTACAAGAATCCTCTCATACTTAGTCAGCCGACTAGGTGTGAGATACTGGGTCTTGGTTCTGGTCAGTAAGATTACAACTGCATGTGGAACATACACAGTTATAGGATGTCCCATAACGATGGATTCACTCTGTTCAAGACTCATGCAAGTTGCAGCTACTGCTTTCAGACATCCTGGTAAACCAGCAGCCACTGGATCCAAGGTAGCAGAAAAATATGCTACTGGACGTCTAGTCAGACCATGCGCTTGAGTTAGGACTGATAGTGCACAATTATCTCGTGTGTCACAAAACAGTGCAAATTCTTTCGAATAATCAGGCATTCCTAATGCTGGAGCTGTACACAGACATTCTCGTAATTTTGTAAATGCTGTCAAGCTTTCCTCATCCCATACCACTGGGTCCTTTGCTCCTTTCTTTGTCATTTTTATCAATGGTTTTGCTAGGACTGCAAATCCCACAATCCATTGCCTGCAATAACCTACGACTCCAAGGAACATTCTGACTTTTTTCTGAGTATTTGGTAATTGCATGTTTCGAATTATTCTGATTCTTTCTGAAGTAACTTTCCTGAATCCCTTTTCTATCTGGTGCCCCAGATATTTTACTGAATTGGTACAGAACTGTAGTTTGTCAGGGGATACGTTATGTCCTCCTTCACCTAAATGGTTCAGTAAGGCAATGGTGTCAGTCACACAGTCTTTTTGACTTTTAGACGCCACCAAGAGGTCGTCTATATATTGCACCAGAACTGATTCACCTGGCAAGACCAGAGATTCAAGGCACTTTTTCAGAATCTGATTAAAGATTGAGGGGCTTTCTGTATACCCCTGAGGGACGCGATTCCAAACGAACATGTGACTATCGAATTCAAATGAGAAAAGAAATTTGCTGTCTGGATGCAATGGGATCGAAAAGAATGCATGACATAGGTCAATCACGGTGAACCACTCAGCATTCCAGGGAATCTGATACAGGATCACTGCTGGGTTCGGGACAATAGGACAGCAAGGAACAACGATTTTGTTTACCTTTCTCAGGTCCTGCACTACTCTGTACTTACCACTAGGTTTCTTGATTCCAATTATGGGTGAGTTGCATGGACTACTCAAAACTTCTTGTATGATGTTCGCTTCTAACAGTCTTTTTATTTCGATGGCAACTCCTGCTTTCACTTCTGCACTCTTTTTGTACTGTTTAGTATTAGGGTAAACTGCATCTTCTTTTATGGCTATTTTAATTGGGTCTACATTTGCCATCAATCCTACAACCTTTCCAGTAAAGTCCCATACTTCTGGTTTCACTGTCTGTTGTAGTTCTTCAGGTAAGTCTTGTATTGTCAGTCTTTTAATTTCTGAGTCAGGTCTAATTACCATTAATTTGTATATTCCATCTTCGTCTGGGGTTTGAATTTCGGCGCCCTTTGGTGTGCAAAAGATGGTACAATTCATTTTGCACAGCAAATCATGTCCTAATAGGTTTACAGGACTGGTGTCACAAACTACAAATCTATGCATTTCTTTGAAGTTCCCTATTGTAATCTCCATGGGCTCAGTAACTGGGGTACTAATCAATTGATTAGATACACCCACTACTTGGATTGCTTCTCCCGAGAGGGGTAGGTTTGGAACGTCTGCTGTTCTCACAGTAGAACGGGTAGCCCCAGTGTCCAACAGAAAGATGATATCATTGCCTTCAACCTTTCCTTCAATGTATGGCCCTGACTGGTCTACCGGCAAGGAGGCGCCAAGTACACACTCCTCGTCCTCCCCCCTCAGGCCCCGTCCGTATTGGTTGTCACAGAGGAAGGTATCACTCAACAAAAATTGCGAAGTTGCTGCATTTGTATCCTCCTTTCCTTCCCAAATTTCTATGTCTTCACCTTGCGGTGTCTTTCCCTTAAAATTCGGTCTAGGTGCACGAGGCAACTGACTCGCTTTCACCTGTTGCTGGGTCTTTCTTGGCTTTTCATTCTGCGTCTGTGGATTTAAATCATGAGTGGGGGTGTCATTATCTTGTGCATATGGACACTCGTCTCTCCAGTGCCCTATCTGTCTGCACCCGTGACAGGGGAATTTCTTTTTGGCTTCCTCTCGACTCATTTTCACTTTGGGCTTCCCTCCACCCCCAGAACCTTGATTTTGGGAATTCTTATTCATCTTACCCAATTGCTTTTTTTGTTGTTCAGCTAGTTTGACTTGTGCCCACATAACCTTTTCTTTTAAGGCCTTTCGTTTGTCTGCCATCTCGTCTTCGCAATACTTTGCGTATCGCAAGACTTCATCTATTTTCTTAGACTGCCAACAGATTTTATTGTCTTTGATCCACTGACAAATTTCAGGTCTTAAACCGTTTACAAACCTGTAAATGAAGTGGGTCATATCCTTCATCTCGATGCTATCTATACCGCTGTATGTTTTAAACACCTGTAGCAGTCTTTCATAAAAGGAATGCACAGTCTCATCTCTTTCCTGTGTAGTTCTATCTATTCTGGTCCAATCAGTTTCTTTTGCAGGCACCTTTCCCTTTAGGTGTAACATTACCTGATCGTATTTTTTCATTACCTCATCTGAAGGAGCTCCTGTAATAGGATTCCTCCTGTATTCCTCACTAGGCCAACCAATGGCAATCTTATATTCTGTCCACAAGTCTACGGGAACTACTATATCGAAAAACCCATCCAGATCTTTCCACAGGCATTTTTATACTTTCACAAACCTTTCTACCTGCCTGTACCACTCCACGGGTTTTTCTCGTAATTTTGGAAAGTCATTAGTAAAGGACACAATATCCTGTCTGGACCATGGAACGTGCACATACTTTCCCCCTGGCACTTCTCGCATAGGATATAACTGTTCTGGCTTGTCAGCTTCCTTTAAAACAAACTCAGAAGTTGTCTGTTTGGATCTAACCTCCTCCTTTTTCTTTGCCCACCTGGCTTTCCACTTTTCCAAGTCTCCCCATTTTTGCAACACGTTCAACAATTCTTTGATCTGTACCTTCTTTCCTGACACATTCATATTCTCTAGATCTTGGTCTGAGAATTCTGCTCTATAGGGTTTCTGTAATGGCTTTGATTTCCCAATATCTATTCCCATACTGGCGGCAGTGTCTGTTAATTTCTCATGGAACACTCTGGTATTACGGGTAAGACTTTTACAGATAAATAGAAGCTCTTCCTCGGAATAGGTATTTAACCTGTCTAACCCCACGTTTCCTGCCATCAGTTCTTCTATCTCTATTCTCAGTTTGTAGATATCTAAGGGTTTTGACTGAGGAGTTTGTCTCTCTAATTCTCGACTCCATCTCTCAATCTCTTCAGGACTCACTACAGTGACACTTTTAGTACCTGAAGTCGATTCCATTTGAATTTCTCCTGTATTAAAAGGATTATGCCTTTTCTGTGAACTCCTTCCGAGTTCTCTGATCGGTAAATCCATTAAAGAGACCTAAGATTCACATTCACTCGTCTGATCATCTACAATTAAGGGCTCTTTTCTCGGCTGACCTATAGCTGGGGTAATAATCGGAGCCTTTGGACTCCCCTGTCTATCCCCATACAAAGGAACAACCGGTCCAATAGTTACTGGGTTTGTCAAGGCTTCAGGACGGATGTATGACGTTACATCGCGCACATTTACATCGTGCGCTTTTTCCCCGCATCTATTTAATCGCACAGTCCATGACATCGTCTGTTTTCACCGCGCAATCTATTGCAACGCGTTCCGTTGCTTTCTATTGGGCCGTACTTTACCCCGCAGTACACCAAGTCGCATGGCAAAACAACGCGGTGTTTGATATCGCCTGCGAGAACCCGCCTCTAAGCCCTTTTGTGTGAGTCATGAAAGACATTCAGGAGGGTTTTGTACGATGCACTCGAATGTGTTTTGAGTAATATTCCTCTCACATCAAGTAACTGCAGCAGAGGTTTTATAATCATGCGCTTTCTGCACTTCGGCAGGGCAGAAGGGATGTGTGATTTTGAAAATGAAAAAAACGTATAACGTGCTAACATAGGTTCGAGGGTTAAGACTCGTGCTGGCGGGAATCGTGAATTTATTAACAGCAAATATATCAGTACAAAAACGGAGGGGGGTTCAAATCAATAAGTCTGCAGTTTGGGAGGTAACATTCCGAAGTATAATTGAGGTGGCGCAGAGTATATGAGGCATGCCTCCCCCCGATGTTTATTTATACCCAAGAAGGATGCCCTCCAATTCTGCACCATTAAGGTATACTCTTGGAAAAGAAGAATGGGAGCAATTTCATACTACTATAAAGCATACTGGCAGGGCTCATAAGATAACATAAGTGTTGTGTCTCCCGTTATTATACAATTTGTATCAACATCAAAACGTCAATATAAGAAATATACATGCTGATCCTAATTCACAAAACAATGGTGAGTTGAGTTTTGCGTGATGTGCAATTGTTAGGAAAAGTGTTGTCATGACAAACATTCCTGACGTATGACCGCTTCCTTGGGATAGTAAAAACTAGTGTGGTGTGATACTAATGGCAGATTGTACACAATATAAATGCCAATTAACAATAACAAAAGAAGTTCGGAAATGTATACATTTTCTTTTTTCTCATGGAAAATATGTTTTCTTGCCATGCTTATATTGGCACGGAAAGCAGCGCGGCCTGTGTTTGTGGCGAGTGTTTCTTCCTGCACTCCGAGGCCAAACACATGTAGAAAACACCGTAGTTGACGTCCTCTGCGAAAACAGCTCTGCCAAAATCACAGGAAGCCTGCTAACTGGGAACTCACACAATCTCACCTTCTTTCTCCTAGTACATTAAACGCGACTCCCCTCTACATTTATACATGAACAGCATCTGCTAATAAGGCCCTTTGCCTGCGCATCTGTGCCAGTCATTGCACTCCGTGCCTAACAGCAAGCTTGGCAGCTCACGCCAACAGCTTCCTTCGCGCTGCTGCAGAAGTTGAGAGTTATTTCAAAAGCTGCGATAACTACTCGACTGAAAATAGATATTAGTTTCATTGACCTATGCAATTTTATTTTTAAACTCTAACCCCTCTGGGCTCAATTCCGAAGGTTTTTTTTGCGACCCATTGGTCACTTACTCATGAATTTTCAGTAGCAAGTTCTGCCTACTCACCCACACATCCACCCAACCACCCACCCACCCATCTACCCACCCATCCACCCACCCACCCACGCATCCATCCACGCATCCATAAACCCTCCCACCCACCCACCCATCCATCCACCCACCCAGCCATCCACCCACTCACCCATCCACCCATCCATCCACCCACCCACCCACCCACCCACCCATCCACCCATCCACCCATCCATCCACCCACCCACCCATCCACCCACGCATCCAACCCACCCACCCATCAACCCACTCACCCACCCACCCATCCACCCACCCACCCACCCATCCACCCACCCATCCACACATCCACCTACCCATCCATCCACGCATCCGGCCACCCACCCATCCACCCACCCACCCATCCACGCATCCATCCACCCACCCATCCACCCATCCACCCATCCACCCATCCACCCACCCACCCACCCATCCACCCACCCACCCACCCATCCACCCACCCATCCATCCATGCATCCATTCACCCACGCATCCATCCACCCACCTTTCCACGCATCCATTCACCCACCCATCCACGCATACATCCACCCACCCATCCACGCATACATCCACCCACCCATGCATGCACCCATCCATCCACCCACCCAACAAAATATATATGGTGTGCTTTTTTTTCCATCCACCCACAGTAAGTGTTTAAAAAACCACTTAAAATGTACTAAGGGTATATTTGGGATTCTTGCTCGCAGAGTATCAAAATTAATATATTTTTGGAATGTTTCCCACAAAAACAAAATATACATGGTGTTTTTTTTATTTTATTGGAGAGGCGACAGGAGGTTCGAACATTAGTTCCCAGCACCATAGTTGGCAGCGTTGCCCTCAGACCACATTGTTTCCCGTTATGTGTTCGTAAATTATTTGTAGTATTTGGGGCCCTCGCACATGTATTTTACATCGTGTCTGAGATCATTTTTTGTTTAATTTGCGTTACTTTACTTTTCCTTTTGTTGAATAGGTTTCTGAGATGCGTTTTAGTTTAATTTCCGTTTTGTTGTGCATTTGTTATTATATATATGGTAAAGTTGGCAGCGTTGCCCTCAGACCACATCGTTTCCCGTTATGTGGTTGTATATCATTTGTAGTATTTGGGGCCCTCGCATATGTATTTTACATCGTGTATGAGATCATTTTGTGTTTAATTTGCGTTACTTTACTTTAATTTCCGTTTTGTTGTGCATTTCTTATTATATCGTGCATTTTATTGGGCATTTTTCCTGTTATATCTGGCGTGCACTGTAACGCTCAATTTTTGTTTAATTTCCGTTAGTTTATGTTTTTTAGTTCAATTTCCCTTTTGTTGTGCATTTGTTATATCTTGCATTTCTCGTGCATTTTTATGCTTTTTAGTGTAATTTCCGTTTTGTTCCTATTATATCGGGCGTGCTTTTTTCTGTGTGGTGAAACAGCGATGGAATGGCTTTTGCACTGTAATGCGATGTCATGGCTAGCGCTGTAGAAGTCATTGCGACGTCTTAGCATGCGGCGCGGTAGCATGCGGTGTGCAGCCATCTGCGATGTAATAGTCGCGTTGTGATAGCAACGCGATGCAGTGCTTACGCTGTAACGGGTGTTTCGCCTTCAGGACTTGTATTTAACTGGGAGATTTTCTGAATTATTTCGGTTCTTCGTTTGGCTAGAGCCTCCCGCTCTCTTTCCTGCAGTATTCTTTCCAGGCTTATTTCAGGTACTATTTGCGGAGTCAAGGTTGGGGGAGTTGGATGCGTCGTACTCGGTCCTTCACCATAATTAGGTCTTGAGAACGGATTTCCTGTGCTTAAGGGTCTTGCCTCACCCTCATAAAGAGGTCTTGGACAGAAATCTCTCTCACCTGCGTATCTTGACTCTTCACTAAACGGTGGTCTTAGACAGGTATCTCTGGCACCTATGGGTCTTAGTCCCTCGTTATAGGAAGGTATTTGACAGCTGTCTCCTACACTTACAGATCCAGTCCCTTCCTGATAAGGGAGTCTTCGGGAAGCATCCCCTACACTAGAGGGCCTGGGTCCTTCGTTATAAGGAGGCGGATTCTTCATGAACAAGTCCTCCAAATAATCGTCATCTGATTCCCCACTAGTTACCCAGTGTTTGGCTTTTTTTGTCTCTTTCCCTCCCACTGGTTCGCCCATTGCCATCATGGGGTACAGTCCTTCTACTATCATATACTGTCTCCATTGTTTCATCTTTTTATCTCGAGTTTCTTGTTTCAATTTCGGATACCATTTGGTTAACCCTTTATCCATTCGGGGCTTGTCTCTCTCAAAAGCCTCTATCTCCCATTCCTCTAACGCTTCGTACTGCGTCAATCTGGGTCTGGGATGTAAATCATTCATTCGGGTTCTCAAATTAAATAAAATCCTGCCATTAAATGTACCTTCTAACGGAAAAGCCAAAATTCCGTCATCCTTTATGTACTCCGCCCAGTTTTCCAACCATACACACGAATGATACCCTTTATCAAACATCATGAAAGATGCGGGAGTATTTGGTGGCGGAATGACAACACCTTCTCTCGTTTTAATAGGTTTATCCTTCTTGAAATAATTCTTTACTTTGTTTACAAGGGTCAATTTTCTCTTATTTTCGTACATAATGCTGGTGTTATGCCCTTTCCACTGATCCTTCTCAAACCCTAAATGTCTTGGATCAGGTCTAGTCTCTGGTCTATACGTATGCCACATACAATTTCCGGCAAGCGACTTTGTTTACAAAATCACTCCCAATCCAAATGCGTCTTTTATTTTTGTGCAACCAATCAAGTGCACGGTTTCAAATAATCTCGACCAATGGGTGCGCGGCCTTTTTGCGAGACAGGTTCTCACGCTTCGGCACTCACCCCTCCTTTACAATTCCAGCTCCGCTACACACCCGCTGTTTCGACCAATACCAGCGCGGCACAGAGTGACGTCAGAGCAGCTTCGCAACGGACTCCCTCCTTCACAGGTAACAGAAACTTGATTTCTCTTTTAAAGTGCAAGTGCTTTAGTTATTTAACAACGTAAACACATTTGCCACTGTACTCGAGTGTCTAGAAAGGAAAGATACATTTTCCTGCAAGTAAACTTCTTTTGTCTACTTTTCATGCGCTACGGATAGATCTCTTCCGCCTACCCTTCACTCAAGCATTAGGGAACCTGCTACTTCTTTTGACTTATCCACTTCTTTTCGGGATATATACTATGTCTAAAGTTTCACCAGCGAACCCCTTTGCTATCACCCAAGCTCCGACGAACCTGCTACTCCTTCCGTGTGATCCTGACTAGGTTTTACCACAATAGAAGTTTTGCCAGCGAACTCGTTGCTATCATTTATTCAAGCATACATTCAGAAAACCCTAATCAGTGCTTCCAGTTCTGCCTAACCTGCACCAATTTTCCTCTAGCCAAAGACCTCCGAGCGAAGTGGATTCTCCTCACCACTCGCTATTCAATTCCCCGGGGATTCCAGACAACATATAACAATCACTAACGAGTGTATTAGTACATTTATCAATACAACAGCAAGAAAAACAATTTAAAACATTTCATAATTTTTCAAGCAAAAAACATTTCACGTGATTTTCAATTTAGCAGCAATATAACATTCACAGTTTAGCAGCAAAATCTTTATAGCAGCATCCGACCTACCTACCTATCTTAACTAGTCCTACCTGACTTTACCTAGTCCCTAACCATTACCTCTGCTACCAGAAAATACTGCTAGAGCGCGCAGGTCACCTGACCAACAATTTTACCAATACACGTATCGGGCCCATATAATTTCAATTTACCATATTTGTTAATCAGGCGACCATACACTCTACTACCAGTAACCCTAGTTCCTTCCTATTTTATTTCCAGTGTACCCGATTTACCAATCCACTGTTACGGGTACCTATGACCACAATGGATCAGGGAGCTAGCTGTAAAAGAAAGGCAGATACCAAAATACTTTTTTAAATTTTCACTCATAAATAATCACAAACTCAAGAAGTTTTAAAACCTTTATCTAAAGTTCAGATTCGGAAAGCATAAGATTTATAACCAGTAAACAACCAATAACCAAGAAAATAAAGAGCACATATCCATAAAGAAAATAGATCAAGCCAACCATGTACGAGTCTAAAGGAAGGAAATACTAAAAATAGGTTTCAGAGTTTAGACTCAGTATGCTGTCTGAAGGACGGGAAAATTAAGGAACATACTAGAATTTTACAGTGAAATATTTCTCCATGAAGAGGAACCATAGGTAAAGTAAGAGTAAACCATACTAATAAAACAGTGTAATTTCTTGAATTTACTAAAGGATGGGTAAAGAAAAGGAACATCTATATATCACAAACTAAAATGAATGTACTTGAAGAATAGGCAAGATAATGTAATAAAATCATTTAGTAGTGCGAAAAGCATGGAAAATTAACATATGCAAATATGTCTTTATTAAAGCAAAAGACAGAAAAATAGAAAGGTGCAGTATAGAGTTTCAGCACTATATTTACCTAGAATGGTGTGAAGACCAACCCTGGCCACAGGTCAGTTAAGAACGGGAGGGACCCCAAGGAAAGACAGTCATCAGTAGGACAGCAGGTGTAGAATGGACACCCCAGGACAGGACAGGAAACCCAGATTAGGATTAAGACAGGACCACCAAGGCACGACCAGCACCCGCAGTTTGGAAGAAACACCTGCGCTCCACCCTCTCTGCAGCTATCAGCCAGAACCCCGATTGGGTTATCGATTTTTCCCAGCAAAGTGCTCCGCCAGCACTTAAGGTTTTCAGCAAAACCTCTTGAGTCTATGGAAATTTCGGACAGAATACTCCGCAGCCCTCTGTATCAGTCACCTATTGAGTGTGTTGGGTCAGTGACAGGTCAGACAATTTCTCTAGCTAAACCTAGGCTAGTTATACTGTTTTCGGGTCAGTGTACCACCCCCCAAATGTTGCAAGTGTCAGAATCCCCAATTTCGATTGGTCCCCAAGTAGGATAGGTCAACACACCAATCATATTTCAATTCTACAAGCCTCTATTTACATATTCTGGGACCGCCTATTGATTTTGGGGTTCCCATGACATACTCTATGGAATACAATGAACAGAATACAAATGTAACATTTGCAGAACAGTTCAGCTTCTTTTGCTAGGTGAGGGTGCATCTTCCCAGGCACATCTTGGCTGGGACCTCTGGTTGGCAGGGTTTCAATGCCACCAGCAGAAGACTGTCATGCGCAGAAAGGTTGCTCAATATGGATTCACGAGTGTCTCCCAAACGCTCAAGAACGCGGTACATGAAAAGTAAGCGAAAACAAATTAAAACACAGAAAATAAATGAATACACTGTATACCATGAATAGCTACTCTATACCCCTTACTTTATATAAACTATTGGCATTAAGTTTTAGTGCAAATACACGACAACACGAAAACATCAGCACAAGCTTCACCATGTGAGGACACAAAGCGGCCATCTTAATGCATAGTGCGCAAGCGCAAAGGTTCCCACCAGAACTGCAAGTACGTCACGTCACGTGAGTGTGACTAACGCATGCGCAGAAGAAACCCCGCCAAGCAGCGGCCATTTTTAGTAACAAGCATTATTAACTTTTAGTAAACACATAGGCAAGCGTCTCTTGGGCATTCCCAGTGTCAAAATAAAGGGAAATTAGTAAGACAAAACAGGTTGGGTTACGCTGTTACATGTTATTTGAGGTTCATGAATTCAAGCAAGTCGCGTAATATGCGAATCCTTGCTCCATCAATCCCCTCTTTGATGATATTTACTATCATCACAAAACCAATGGAATCAGATGCCAACTTTTTCTCACACTTTGTTCATTTCAATTTCTTCCAACATTCGATTCAGTTTCTCTTTCATGTCTTTGTTAGGGTCTGAATTCTTCACCCTTTTATAAATCTGATTATTCAGTTCTTCTAATTCAAGCTCATCCACACTCCGTTTCATGCCTCTTTTGTTCACAGTATATTTCTTTTGGTGTTTGCGACATTTGCAACAGACAAATATAAGGAATACGATAAAATCTACTAGTGCAATTGGCATCAGTACCTTTAACAAAAAACCTGTACCTAAATTAGAAAACCAATGACCTACAGCGGAGAGACCATCAGTAAGTCTCTTCCAGGCACTCTCAACCTCCAGAGGTTTGAGTCCCTTTTCCAAATTTGTAATGTTCCTCACATACCTTTTGAATTGCACACTTTTATCTGGTATGTAAGTGCAACAATGTTGCGCTTTCAACATTCGGCAGACTCCGCCCTCTTTTGCTAATAAGGTGTCAAGAGCAAGTCTGTTCTGCAAAACCATAGATCTGATCGCAACCATTTCAGTATTGACCATCAGAAGTCCACTAGCGGTGTCAGTAGACAACCGATCCACTATTGTTGACAATTTGCTAATTCTGTGTGTGTTCAGAACCACTCCCACTGCAGGTATCAATGCACTAAATATACTACCCATTATTTTACCTACACTTTCTCTTTTACTACGCACTAAACTGTTAGTGTTTTCATTGCTTCCAGCAATTTCATTCACATGGTATATTTTCGGGAAGACAATTCCAAAATAGCAGCTTCCATACCAGTGATCCGGCAATTTGAAAGAAGCCTTGTTTCCACATATGTAATAAATCCCGGGAAACACAGGTTCTGACCCATTTTTGAAAACCCAACCTCCAATTACCTTGTAATTGTGTTCACATTGACTGGAACCAATGAAAATGTTATTATAATAACTAGTCTTTTCTCGGTGAAGACAAAGTGTCCCTTTTCTCTCGAAATCCAGCAACAAAGCAGGACTAACCCCACCATCTGAGGTGCTTCCCATGTTCTCAGCCCATTTAGGAGTTCTCTGCTTTTTATCATTTGCTTTTCTTTGGGAACTTTCTCTTCTTCTCTCTGCCATGTTTAAGAACACTTTCTCTTGTTCATGCAATGAACAGGTCAAGTTATCTCTGTGTGCTTCACCTGAATACACTGTATACCATGAATAGCTACTCAATACCCCTTACTTTATATAAACTATTGGCATTAAGTTTTAGTGCAAATACACGACAACACGAAAACATCAGCACAAGCTTCACCATGTGAGGACACAAAGCGGCCATCTTAATGCATAGTGCGCAAGCGCAAAGGTTCCCACCAGAATTGCAAGTACGTCACGTCACGTGAGTGTGACTAACGCATGCGCAGAAGAAACCCCGCCAAGCAGCGGCCATTTTTAGTAACAAGCGTTATTAACTTTTAGTAAACACATAGGCAAGCGTCTCTTGGGCATTCCCAGTGTCAAAATAAAGGGAAATTAGTAAGACAAAACAGGTTGGGTTACGCTGTTACATGTTATTCGAGGTTCATGAATTCAAGCAAGTCGCGTAATATGCGAATCCTTGCTCCATCACTGCCACTCGTTCAGGGTGCACACCACGCTAGCCACCGCGACCCGCGCATGCGCAGCACACCAGCGCGTGTCCCGACTCATGCGTGCGCAGCCTACCCGCGCTTTTTTATTTCCTCTCCTCCCTCGAGGAAGAGATTGTGTGGATTAATTCCCCTGCTGACACAGAATGTATACGGTGCATCCCGCTGACTACTCCTGCGCAACATAAAGTAATTGCACATTCGGCCGTAGTCCAGCACCCCTAGCCGCGGTCACTTCCTAGAAGCCACTAACCACTGTTCACTTCCTCAGATTCACAGAAAGCGCACACCAGTCAAGAGCATCCCATCCCGAGTGATTTATGCCTCCGTGGGGGTCATTAGCACGTCCTGGATGGCCCCCTGCAGTCTCCAGAGTAACTTTCCCACTAATTGTAACGCAATCTTCCCTGGAGTGCTTTATGAAGCCTCAGTAATGCTACACCCTTCTTCATTTTTAGACTGCCGCTACAAGACAGTGGTTCTGCCTTCTCCAGATGTCTAGGTCTGGCAGCTACTCACACAGCTCAACTAACCGCGGGCCCCCATAGACTTTTGCGGCTCAATCAGTAAGTCTACTCCGTTATATCTGAATGCCCAAGGCCCTTGGTCAGTGCCGTGTTACTAACCTTGCAAATCTCCTTTCTCAGATCTTTTGGCAGGCTAGGCCCACACACTAGACGCGCCCGCACATGGACTTCTGCCACGCCCATCCCCTGGGCCAATGGTGCCCCATTCTACCGACCAGTAAGCCCAGTACCTATGCTTTCTCCTACCTGCTTAGCACTCCCTCATTGGTCTATCCCACCCTGTCTCAGGTGTATGCCTATGGCTAATCCCTAGCAGGCTATCCAGCGCGCGATCGTTTAACCTCCCCCCACTGCTCAGCACTTGTCGCATTTTTTCTCGTAAATTTTACCTGCATCCATATAATTCAATTGCTATTGACCGGCACCTGGCCACATCTTAGATACTGGCCAAACAATAAAGCTATCCAATTTTGTACAACTGCTGTATGTAGAATGCCACGTCTCAGACACTGGCCAATCAATAGAGCCATCCACTCGTGCACATCTACTGTATGTAAATTGCTCCTAGGATCAAGGTTCTGAAATTCTTCTCTCCTTCCCATAGACTATTGCTCACATTCTCTCGTCCTGATGAAGATCTCACACTTATGAGATCGAAACGCCGTCGACCTCTCCAACCAAAACTCCATTCCTGTATTCAATTTATTTAGGAGTTTTGATAATTACTGTTTTTGTTGTTTTTCAATGCGATGTAATTTTTACCGTCACCAGCACTTCCCCCCTTCACGCACTTTCACTTCCTAAACTAGCACTATTACCAAAGTATATGATATTCCATTTATGCTGATAATAAATGTGTTGTCATTCCACATAACCTTGTGTCCTTACATATATTTAGTTTCCAAGTCCAATAGGGACTTTTTCGCATTATTTCTTCAGATTAAAACTGCCCTTAATTTACTAGTAGCCCTGGCTACCAGAGTACCTTTTTGGCCTCCACTAGACCTTTGTTCTACACAACGCCTAATATTACCCTGGTCTCACTACTGGGGTCCCCTTGTTCTCTAAACAGAGCCTGAAAAACTATGCATAGCGATTTGAACTGTACCCTCTGCAGAACTGGGAGCCAGTTGAGCTCAGAGAGGGCCTGAGATGCAGATGATTGACGTGGTCTCATTTGAGCTTGCTTGGCCACCATCGATTGGATTCTCTGGAGTCATCCAATCAGATATTTAGGAGACTCCAGCAACAATGTGTTGCAGTAATCCAGTCGACTCAGAATGATACTCCTTACTACCAATGATCTGGTCTGTTTGGGGAGCAGTGGGAGGATCCTTCGGAGCGCTCTAATCAGAGCAAAACAGCTTCCAGCTGTTTTATTTACTTGGGACTCTAGATTCAAATTGCAATCAAAGCGGACTCCTAAATTGCATACTGCCTTTGCGGGAATCAGTGGAGCTGTCACCAGGAGTGGCCAAAATCCAGTAGGTAGTGGGAGGGGAACCTTACCAGTTGAACAACACAGGATTTCGATTTCTTTCCCATTAAATTGTAAATCGTTATTTCGTAACCATAATGCAGTATCTTGCAGACAGTCAAGAAATGTTTCCAGCGAAAGTGAATGGTGGCCTTCTAGTGACAAAATCAATTGAGTGTCATCGGCATAATTCACAAGACTGATGTTATGTGATTTGATGACATCAACCAGAGGCCTCATGGATATAGAATAGGATTGGACTGATGGCAGACCCCTGTGGCACACTAAGCTGGACATTCATGAACTGTGATTGATAAGGGGGATGAGCAACTTCCTGTTGTCTATCAGCAAGGTAGGATTGAAGCCACTCCAGTGCCAGCCCTCCTACACCTGCGAGCCTGGCCCATAGTATCTCGTGATTGACCGTATCAAATGCGGCGGATAGGCCCAGCAAAATCAGAATTGCTGATTGTCCCCTGTACTCCCGCATTCGAAGAACGTCCAGCACAGTCACTAAAGCAGTCCCTGTCCCGTGTCCTAGGCAAAAGCCAAATGGCACATCCTCCAGTTTTTCGTTGGCTTCAAGAAACTGGAAGTGCTCTACTGACCAGTCGCTCTGTGATCTTCACTGGGTAGGGTAGCAGGGAGATGGGTCTATAGTTCTTTGGACCTGCTGGATCTAGCGAAGTTTTTTTCAAAAGAGGTGCGATTATCGCTTTTTTTCAAGTATGTTGCCACTATTCCACTCTCCAGAGATTGCTTACAGATCAGCCGGAGCACCGAGAAGAGCTCTGTTCCTAAGGCTGTCCATATTTTGTGAGGTAGCAGATCCAACGGGAATCCTGAGGAGACACTATGGGCTATTTTGATAAAGTCTTCCTCTGATGGTTTGTCAAAATTATCAAGGTTGCCAGAAGTCTGCCATTTCCTGCTCTTGTTTCTGGTTGGCTAGATATCCCTGAGACATTCCATTTTGATTCTCCTTCGTGGGCATAATTCCCACTTGTAGCCCCTTAATGATTTTGCCGATTTTATCCTCAAAAAAAGGTGGCCAAACCATCACAGAGGTCTTGTGTGGGGGAAATCTCCTTCTTTGTGGGTTGGTGATATAATTCACTATTTTTAAAATACTCCTAGCACTATTAGGGGATTTCAGAATAGAGTCCTGCAAAGTACTCAGCTTTTGCCATTTCTTTTTGTAACTAGTTATTGTTTTTTCCCAAGCATTTTTATCCTCTTCTCTGTATGCTCTTCTCCGATTCCGCTCTGCCTTTTTACATTTCTTTTTCAAAAGGCTCAAATAAACATTAAACCAGGGAGCAGAGTGTCTACCCCTTGCTTTTGTCTTTTAAGGGTGCTAACTGGTCAAGCCTCGTACTTATTTGATTACAAAAGTTCATGTAATTTTCGTCCTCCTGTTTGCCTGCATCAAAAGTCCTGTTCCATAAAACTCTGGCGATGGCGTTGCCTTTCTTACGAGTCCTCTCCAATCCCTGCCTTTGAGATGCTTTTTTTCCTTGGGGTTAACTTTTTTCCATATCGGGCTATCAATCCCGAATTAGACTAAATAGTGGTCAGACCAGCCCACTGGCAAGACGATCTCCATCGGTTCAGGTATTAGGTCAAATACGTGCCCAACCCTATGCGTGGGCGCCAAGACCCACTGTTTCAGATTCACGTCTTCACATGTCTGGAGAATACTTTTATATCCTGAATCTAAGCTCCCATTAGAATACAAATTACAATCCTCTAAAATGAATAATCTTGAATGAGTGAATGCCATATTACTGAGGACGTCTGCTAACGCACCCAGTTGTTGAGAGCTGGGTGCTCCAGGTGATCTGTAACAGACTATGCCAGTCAGTAGGTCCTTTGGGGTCCTGTAACGCAAATCCCAGTAGTTCAGCACCACTCACCTAGTCAATGTCTACTGAGATAAAATCCCATTTTTCTTTAAAAATAATTCCAACCCCTCCTTTCCCAATCTGCCGGGGTTTGTGTAGTGCCTTGTAGCCCGGTGGGCAACTTAACCCCAGCTCCAGGTCTGACCCAGGGTGTGTCCATGACTCAGTCAAAAAAGGACATCCATATTATGAGTATCTAATAATAGTTGGACCTCCATGCCATGTTTCTGAAGGGATCTGACATTAAGTAGGCTGCACGTGAGTTTATCCTCTTTCCTTAGATTTACTTGCAACCTGGGGGAAGTGACCCCCTCCATCCCCACTCCTGACTCACCAATATCTCGCAGCTCCCCACTGGCACCCAGACAGAAGAGTGTTCCGGTACCTGGGAGGGTTACAACTACCAGGGTCTCACACTTAGCCATGAACATTGTGAGGTTGAGGAAGTCTGCTGCAGGAGCAGCTGGATTCCCTGTTCCAAAATCTCGGTTCATTGTTTTCTTGCAATATGACTGCCTAGAGCAATGCATCAATCTGCAACATTTCACAGGATTGTTCATGGTAATCAAGATCTGGTATGGTTGTGCAGCAAGGGCTGAAGTACTGGCTTGGAGTTGTGGCCCTTAGAATGTGCCCAGTTGCCAAGCTGGCGGTAGTGGCAGGTTTTCTTCGGACTGGTGGGCATTGCCGCTTGTACCCGAGAAAGGAAGCTCCTAAACACAGTGAACCAGTTTGTTGTATTCATAAAGCCACATCATAATTTTGGTGCAAATCAAGGAAAGCTGGAGACACTTGAGGGATAGCAAGAAGGTTTTGCATTCTACTCATTAGGATTTCACAAGGACTCCACCTAGTGTTTTGGCTAGGGGGCTCAAGTTTGAACAGAGTGCCAATACTATAAACCATCTCTCTCACTTCATGTTTTAGAAATTGCAATTTTCTAAGTCCTTGGAACCCCTCAACTTTACAATACCACTCAGTGTGTTAGGCAAATTGGAAATATTTTTCAATCCATAGAGCTTTGCATTGTTCTTGATGAACAATAAACACAAAGTTCCTTCGTAAGTGCCAAATTGAAGCAGGACACATGGGTGATCTTTAATCCATTAGGGAATTTTACAAATTAGCACTAGTACATAAACAAAGGAACAGCGTTGGGGTGTCAGAATGAAATCAACCTGAATGTGTACATTTGGGCCTTATAGAGGAGGGTGTGCAGCTGCAGTAGTTCTTCCACCCTTACAAACATTGTAGGGTGTGTGTACATCACAAGTGTGTATGGTTTAGTGATGGGAAGTGTTAAGGTGTACTATTAGGATGCAGTTCGATACGGATAGCTCTCCAGCTACCTGCAAGTAGATCTCTCACATGCAGCCCAGCCTACTAAATTATAAGCTTTTGCTTGGCTGAATTAATATAAGCAGACCACATTTGAAAAATGTGTGTTAGAGGTAAAAAAAAAAGTTTGTATTTCAAGAACTAATAGGCCATTAGGAGGGAGAGGGAAAAATGGTTGACTTTGTAAAATACTTACGGCCTAGATTTGAGTGGTAAATCATATGGTGCTGGGGAGACACTCATTATTACCTTGGAACCAGGAGCATTACAGCAATGGCTATTTATGACCCATTTACAGGCATTCTAAATTGATAAATCCTTTTTTGCACTACTAGTGGCAACTCTAAGGCACTGAATTGATCACTGCTGTTAATCTTACAGGGGGTCACCACTAATGTAATCTTGTCTGATATTCTCACTACTATTACAACAGTAATAAGAGTAGCTCAGGATTATATTTACTGTACATAAGTAGCTTTATTTACAGAACAGGTTGGAGATCCCTGCATTAAAGAATACATGACATAAAAATGACATTGCAATTTTATAGGTAATAAAGACATTAATACCTACATTTCAACTGAACTTTAATGTAGCTGGCATTTTAAAACATACAATCCAGTAGACAGTGGTATCTGGGATAGAAGATTGTCAAACTGTTTCAAGATTTTGCAACAAAAAAAAAGCTATTGATAAGAAGGCAAAACATCAGCTGTGTAGCAGGGTATGGCCCGTGTCTGGTCTCACTAAGGTGGTACATGGAGAAATGAACCACTTGCATGGCCATTGCAGGATGTAATTGATTGTACAAAGCCTACTACAGACAGTGTTTTTCACTTGTTATGGTGCTGTGGATCACACTGATGCCATTTGAGTAGTTCTTCAGTTCCACCCTCAGGGTGAGCAGATGGTTTTGTGAATGCAGGAAAGTCAAATAAAACAATTCTAACTCCAATCCTAGAATAAGAGGAAATCTGTTCGGTGTTAGTGGTTACAATGATCGCACCTTGTATAGATAGAACACAATACACTGTGGGTTAAGTCATTTCTAAAAATGAAGATATACTGGTGGTGCTATAATGTTTAAAGCACCCTATTACCAAAGGTGCATATAGACACTAAGGAAAACCCAGTATGTTTAACTTAGCACATACGGAAGAGGTAAAAAAAAAACCTCTAAACGGTATTTAGACAAAAACTAAAATATCTGAACAGTACATATTTGTTAGAATAAAAACTAGATTTAAAATAAAAAATTTGTAATTCGTTCTGATGCATATGCAAAGTATGGTCTTCGGTTACAAATGATTTGCCAGACTTATTCTTCACAGATGAACAGCCAACACCCGTTTCGTCACTACATGACTTTTTTCCAAGGATTTAGAAAAATATATGCGGTGGAATCCAATCTCTAGTCCACAGTATGATTCTATATTAATATTATGTGTATTCACATCTTAAAGTAAGCAAAGGACCAGGCCTAGTACACTGGGATTCCATGGTAAGCTACACTGGCCTCAGCGGAACCGACATCTCTGCTGCGTTACCACCCCGATGAGAACCAATGCAACATGACTGCTGTTTGGAACCTTTCTGCCACAAAGGTGCAAATCAGAGCCTGTCACAGCATCAGAACCACCACTTAGTGACAAACTCGGTGCAGGCAGCCTCGACGACACCCAAACCTGCATAGCAGCTCCTCTGAACCCAGGCATGCCCCAACTGCATGATGCATCCTTGACACTCGACTAGAATCACAAGCCCTCATCGATGGGATTCTTGATGACCTCGCACCTCAGCCTCTCAAATAGAGACATTTTTTACCCAGAGCCTTGCAACACTCCAGAAAGCAGGCTTTAAGCTACTTTGTACAATGCCCTAACTGGGTCCCTGTATCCGGCCCATGCTCCATCATGGTCAGCCTAAACTTATAACTTTGTCCTAGTCCGGCACAACCAGATATCCACAATTTGGCCCCTTGTGGTGCTATTTTTTTACAGAAATCTTTAAAATCTCCATTTGAACTGATTGAATGTTGTTTTATGTATTAAAAACTACTAATTTTATAATCTGGTATGGGATTTTTTGCGATCTGGTATGGGATTTTTTGCGATCGGTTTTCAATGGGATACGGTTTGAAGTGTTGCAAATACTTTACACATTGCCTTCGGGTTAAGCCTGGCTGCTCTGAGCCAACTTACCATAGGGCCGAGCACAGGATAAATTGGGGCTTGCTTGTGATTTCACCCCCGAGAAGAATGGTTGCTGCTTGGGTAGGATATCACCCCTCAACCAGTAACCCAATTTCTTACACATACTTTTAATTATAGATGCACAGTTCTTCAGGAGTCTACAAGTGCTGGGGCCAAATGACCAATTAAAATAAAAGAAAAAAGCTTTAGGCGAATATTTAAAATGACAAGTGCCTGTGATAAAATAGCCATGTTAAGAAGCCAATGAAAACGAATTACCTATCTAACAGCAAGCATCTAGGACCTAGGTAAAGATGAAATGCCAGTTGATACAGCAGTATTTGAATCGGATGTAAAAGCAGAATTGTATTTAATCAGTTAAGGATTATTCCTTAAACTTATTAGGAAGTTATTTATATATTGGATCTAGTTGTAACTAATCTAAGGTTCTTGCAAATGTATGACTAGAAAACATAACATTACAAAGGTTTAAGGATTTCCTTCACTACCCCCCTCCCCCCCAATAAATACTGTACAACTCCTGACAAAAAACCAAACACATGGAGACAGACATTTTCAGATATAAACTACTGGGTTTGTAAGACAAGGTGTTCCATTTTTACAAGACATTTCACACAAACATGTTCAGTCTGCTGACTAGGCAGCTCTCCTCCATCACCTGGTTTGATAGGATTAGCATGACAAACTGGAGTCTATGCCAGAAGCTCTAGAGGGCCCAAATGTAGCTGAAAGGAACCACATGTCTAAGTTCCTTAAACATATGGCACTATGTGGCGTAACTGTTTTACACAGCTTTATACGATTAAGACTTAGAAATAGGACTATTATGATGCCTCAAAACTTGCTATTAATAACCGTAATGTGAACGAGAAATTGGACCACATCTGGAAACCGGAATTGTTTATTCAACTGAGAATCTGGAGACCAGTTTGAAATGGTTTTAGGGATGCACTCGTGCAGTAGAATCAATTACCAGTTCACTGTGGATTCTTCAGAATCAGATGCAGCAGCAGATTTACTTGAAGTATTGCAGGGTGCATACAGCATCTGAAGCCCCACTGAGGTTCTTAGATTCACATCCCTTGCCCCTTCAGTGTGTAAGGATGTAGCATGTCCTGCATGGGTAGGTGCTGGGTAAGGTACATGTGATTCAGTTCAGTTTTAGAAAGCTTTATTCGGTTTGCAGAACACAACCATAAAAGCAATAATACATCCAAATTATAGGTTATAAAATAATCAGAATGCAAATTTTATAATTACCTTACTAAGTTGGGAAAAAGCGTAACTGTGCCTTCCATAACTGGCCCATAAAGTAGTGCACCAACGGAGCAGCATTATTTGATAAATACTAAAAATAATTTAACAATCCCATACAAACTAATAGCAGCAGACGAAAGGAGTGTTACAATAAAGTGCACGGTGCTAGAAAGTGTTTCGACTAGAGCTTTAGCCAGTACTCATTGGAATGACATATGCCTAAAAATAATTCGAACAATCACATACAAAACAGTAGCAGCATAAAAGAAATTTTACAATAAAAGTGCATAGTGCTAAGAAGTACTTTAGCTAGGACTTTAGCCAGTATTCTTTGAAGTGACATGTGCCTAAGTAAACATTCGGGTTCTTGCGAAATAAACATATTTCCGTCCCGAAGAAAAAGTGTCATATTCTTGAATACAATTTCACCATGGCAGTTAATTATAATATTATGGATTTCCTGGCTGCTCTACATTTCAATATATACAATGCAACCCGAAAGCAAATATCTGTACTCAAGGGCGCATAGTAAGTTCATTGCATCCACTGTTGTACGAAAGTTATATTTTAAAAAGATAGGCTTCAGGTAAAATTTCCGTAAAAATGTGTAAAATTTACAGAAAAGTAAAAAATGACAACAACTCTGGCTAGAGGTACTATCACATGGACATGTCATAGTAGATCTCTCTCCTATTACTGGGAAGGATACCAAGTGATGTACAATCCCCAGCCTCAGGCGTATTAAAACAAAGCGATGAGAGAGTCTAGACACATCGGACAAATTAGCCTGAAAACCACTTTTGAGTTCAAGCTGCCTATAGAACACAACATACTTTTGGGTCCTAGTTAGTTTCAGTCGCTCTCCCCTCTTATAAAACAAGAAGGAATCCTTAATTTCCTTCTTAGAAAAGGGGATTGCGTATTCGGACACCTTTAAAATATTAAAACCAAACAGTATACCAATGTATAATATAACTCATCCATGGGATGTGGGAAGCGTTCTCTAATTTAAGACAATCTTGAATTATTTTCTGAGTGAACTCTGTCTCACTCTTATGCCAGATCGAACGCCAAAGAAGTAGAGGGCGTAAAGCTGCTAGATCCGATATATAATTAAGGCCAGTTTCTTGGTGGATCAAGTCAGTAGAGGCCGAAGCCGGGACACTCAGGAGTAGTTTTAAAAAACAATTTGGTTTTTTGGAGTTGGTCTGTAGATGAATGACTCCATAGTCCAGCTCCATACAAGGCTGAGGCAGTGCATCTAGCATTATATAAGGTTACCATATCCTGTAATCTACGGTCCCTTAATTTGCTAGCAAAACGAAAAATTCCATTTGTGTTCCTTATCATTTTATGTCTAATGTTTTCTTGCTCGCCTCCCCATTTATTATATTCAAAAGTAACACCAAGATAACAAAAGGATGTGACGGCTTCTATCTTTGAACCTTCAAGAAAGAAGGTCCTTAGTGTCTTCTTCCCGCAAACCATGGTATATGTTTTTGATTTATTAATTAATAGTTTCCTATCCTTTATAAAATTTACGAATTCATTAATAAGTCGCTGGAGGCCTAAGGGGGTGCGGGAAATTAAAACAGCATCATCGGCATATAACGAGAGATACCACTGTATCGTCAATTTTAGGTGCATCTGCCGAGATGTTATTTAAAATTGTAGCTATTTGGTTGATGAAGGGGGAAAATAACAGAGGGGCCAATACGCACCTTTGCCTTATACCTCTTTTTACCGGGAAGAAAGGGGTTCGCTCACCTGTGGGCCCATAACACACGCTGCATGTTAGTATTCTTCTTGGCACGAGTATACGAGAGGCTATCTCCTCAGGGGCTCCAGATTCAAGCAACACTTTCCATAGCAGGGCATGGTCCACCAGATCGAACGCGCTACTCAAATCAGCAAAGCACAGAAACAAGTTACCCTCCTTGGCAACTGTACTTGCTTATGAGTAGATCCAGATTTACACATTGTTCGATCGTACCCAAACCCTTCCGAAATCCAAACTATGTTCAGATAATAAAATGTTGTCTATGTTACTATTCCCATTCCTCCCGGTAAATGTTGTGCATTTGATATGGCCTTTAGTCATAGAGCACTCTAAAAGCTCAAGGTCGAATTTTGCCATAAATGTATTTATAGCCATGCCATAATCACAATGTGAGAAATGTAAAGTATTATCATCATTTGTGAAGTGGGTACTGTGGGACTTCATAAATCCACAAGAATTGGTTAATGCCGCTGGGCAAACACGAATATTAAAGTCACCCGCCCACAGAATAACTACAAGTTTTCTGGAGAGATTTAATACTCTATTTCCTTTTCTAATGGGCCTAATGGCGATTGTCTTGCCTTATTAAAATTGTGGTTATAAAAATTTATTAAAACCAGGTCCTTGCCCTTCGGGAATGTTAGTCTCAAGACTTGGCTATTATTGCCAAATGATGCATAACTTGTAATTTTGCACCCCATCAGTTTTGTTGATATGAGCAGCAATAACCCACCTGTGGCTCTTCCTGTTTGGGAGGGTACAGCATTTAGGCAGAAAGAGGTATAACCCTCCACTACAACCTCTTCAGTGCTCCATGTCTCTTGTAGGCAGATGAAGTCACTACCATCTCTGGTGAAATCCTGCCAAAAAGGGGTATCCAACTTTCTCTTCAGGCCTGCGATGTTCCAGGTTGTTAATGTGTACCCTTCATGTCCTAAACCTACCGGGCCCCCAATAGCCTCTACATTTGGATCTAAAATTAAACTTTTCGTTTAACTGCTCACCCCCATTTACCAAACGCTCTGCAGGAGTTACTGTTACTGGATTACAAGTCAGGCTATCCTCATGGGTTCCGCCGTCCCTACTCCCCAAATTATCGCCTATGTTAGTAATTAAGCTATTTCTTTCAGCGCAGCCCATTTCAGGGGGACCATTTACTGTCAACTGGTCCATCTTATGGCCTGTGGGTACCATTTCTGAGACTTTATGTCAGTCATTTTCCTCCATCATTGTCAAACATTCGAATCTGTTAAACAGCGGGATGGGGGGTCGCATTGGATAAGCTACTCGTGGGAAAGGTAAGTAGTTGATGTTAAGATTGGGGCCCAGCATTTTACGATCAGGTACTGGTAATGGGTGATTGCCCATAAATGTTTATAAAAGTACCCCAGAGGTAGTAGTGTCATATTAAACTCTGTACATGAGGGGGGGGGGGGCGTTAAGTAAAGTTGCATGCGCCCAGGTTGGTGACCTGAAACTTATTATCACACAGTCCCCGTCAAAAGTCTTAGGAGCTGGGCCTATCCATCCCACTCTTTGAGTAAGTAATATGTGTTCAGCGCTTGATATGGGATAATTACAATGGTTAGTCATCCAATAAAGGGTATTATTCCTAAGTGTTTCTTGCGTTTCCGTTTGACCTTCCCGCAATTTAGGTACATTACAAAGGACAGTGACGTAGGTACTACATTCTGGGGGTAGATTCACTACCCGGGGTATGTCACTGGGCTTTGGGTTTCCTGGACGACAAGAGCCCTTCCTCTCTCCCATGTCACTTTTCCCTATGGCCCTAACCCCGCATTGGGAAGTCTCTTAAGTGGAGTATGTTGTATCCCCTGTGAAACTCCCTTGCTATTGCTCGGTACGTTATTCTTATTGTTTGGCTTATTACCAACAGACGATGGACCCTTATTGGAATTTATGGCATTAATGATCCCCATGTGTAAGTTCTGATTTTGCCATTTCCTACCCACCATCTTTGTTTTTATTATTTGGGATGATCTTTGACAATGCCCCATTTGAAGTGGATGCTCATGGTAGCAAACATTGCTTGACGCCAGATCTCACTGCGTTCTGCAGTTTTTGCTATTTGTTCTTCCATAGAGGCCATCCTAGTTTCAATATTTAACATCTTTAGACAGATAGGCCCTAATGAAGTAGAAAGTAGAGTCTCCAAACGAACCCAGAATCCAGCATTCCCCACCTCGATGTTATCCTCAGGGGATTGGCCATCTATAGCATTAAGCTGATTCACACCTTTATCACCTCTTTGCCCAGCAGGATTTTGTGTCACCTTCCGATATGTGCGGCTACTTTTACCCCTTTGTTTATTTGTAAGTTGTTCATTGATAACATGTTTCATTTTACATGTTGCTTTCTGCCCCCTGGTTCGTGCTGGTGGGCTATCGATGTTTACCCCATCCATAGTTACAAATTCACTACGTGGGTAGAGGTCTGATCCCTCCAGTACTACCAAGTCATCAGTTTCAAGTGGTGGAGAATCTTTATCTGACGGGGGCAGCTGGATAGTAGGGGTAGATGAAAGCCTGCTACCCATAAGGGAGTGTTCTACTAATGCCAGGTCTTGTTTTGAACTATTCCCATTATTCGCTGCTCCAGGAAAGTCCTGCATGAGTCCATAAGTAAGGATTCAGAGGAGTTAGCCAGGGTCATAGATGTATTTGCTAAATGGGTAAATGGGAGAATGCTTGGTGGGAGTGAGAAGTGTCTCAGTGTTCTCTATGGCTGTGGCCACAACCCCTATAGCTTTTTTCAGCATTTTATCAATCGCGGTCAAACTTGGGAGAGGAGTGGTGATAGTTTTCTGCCTAGTTTGCGACCGCGATAAAGCAGAAGTTTTGGTTTGGATATAGCCCTCGGGGGTGTAGGAACAACCAATACTAATGCAATAGCAACAGAGGGTAATAGTAAATATAAAGTGAATATATGAGGGTCAAATCCGTTACATTACCACTTAGTCCTAATGTACTGTCCGCAATGATGATTGTACTGCCAAGGAACGTGGCCCTGCCCGGCCACAGACGGCCCCGGCACTGCCCGCGCGCATTCCGGGAGGGACTGCTGAGTTTAATGCGCCTCGGGCGGAAGTGGCTGGTGGTAGGCGGCGTCCCCGTTTGGCAGGGGTCGCTGGGAGCAGTAGTCCTGTGGTCCCCTCTCGGCAACCGCAAAACGCTGCAGCAGCGGGGGAAAGTGGTGATGGCTGCGGCAGTAAGGGTTGGAGCCCAAGTCTGGCATGTGACACGTGTCACTCTGTCATGTGGCATATGCCACATCTGATGTGACATATGCCATAGATTTTCTACTTGGTCTTTCATTATTATCAGTTGAGCATTTCCAAAGGACTATGTTTCACTCTGCTAAAATAAATAAATTGTTTAAAAAAATAAAAAGAATATTAAAAAATAATTTCCCGAGGTTGGGTTTGAACCCTGGTCAAAACTCACTCAAAGCCCCTGTACATTAACAGTGAGCTACTTACTCTGCTGAAAGTTCCCCAGCCAAAGGTATCTATGTCATAGAATAAGGTTGTCAGTCCTTCCTCTATTTCTATTGTCTTTGGACTGTAGATACCAGAAATCTTCTCTCGATTTACATTCTTTAAATACAAATAGCCCTTCCTTTCATACAGTCTGCCACTAGCCCCATGCATTTCCAATTCTTACACAATCATCCCCAAATTCTCATTCCACTAAATAAGTGATTTCTTTCATAGCAAACCTGTCCCCCCTATCCACGTACCACACAGCATGCCATTATCAATGCCTGACATGCACTATGAGTAAGGAGGCCATAGTTCTCCCAGATACTGCTAGGGGGTCATTTACAAAGGCACAGCTTTCATTTGTGGAATTTAGAAATAAAATTAAAAAAAAATAAACGATTTTCCCCACCTGGGGTTTGAACCCTGGTCAAAACTCACTCAAAGCCCCTGCACATACACAGTGAGCCACTTACTCTGCTGAAAGTTCCCCAGCCAAAGGTATCTATGTTATAGAATAAGGTTGTCAGTCCTTCCTCTATTTCAATTGTCTTTGGACTGTAGATACCAGAAATCTTCTCTCGATTTACATTCTTTAAATACAAATAGCCCTTCCTTTCATACAGTCTGCCACTAGCCCCATGCATTTCCAATTCTTACACAATCATCCCTAAATTCTCATTCCACTAAATAAGTGATTTCTTTCATAGCAAACCTGTCCCCCCTATCCACGTGCCACACAGGATGCCATTATCAATGCCTGACATGCACTATGAGTAAGGAGGCCATAGTTCTCCCAGATACTGCTAGGGGGTCATTTACAAAGGCACAGCTTTCATTTGTGGAATTTAGAAATAAAATAAAAAAATTTAAAAAAAACGATTTTCCCCACCTGGGGTTTGAACCCTGGTCAAAACTCACTCAAAGCCCCTGCACATACAAGGTGAGCCACCTACTCTGCTGAAAGTTCCCCAGCCAAAGGTATTTATGTCATAGAATAAGGTTGTCAGTCCTTCCTCTATTTCTATTGTCTTTGGACTGTAGATACCAGAAATCTTCTCTCGATTTACATTCTTTAAATACAAATAGCCCTTCCTTTCATACAGTCTGCCACTAGCCCCATGCATTTATTATTGTTACACAATCATGGCACAGGGAACCCCAGGTGCCACCTAGAATAGGATGAATGAAACATCTGGGCCGCCATTTTTAGGACAGCTTCTGGGCACCCTCTTCGTTCAAGTGGGTCTCCTGGAGGCACGCAATGGAGACGCCATGGCGTTGGAGGAATGAAAGGACCCTGTATCTTTTAGTGCAAGTGCCCAATCCACGCACGTTCCAAGTTAAGAATTTAAACCCCATGACAGGAGATCACGCCCAACCTGGACATATATTACAAACGGCGTGTTCCGCCACCCACGGGCCCAACCAGCATCCAGGCCGGGGGACCTAGCCCATCTGATCAGCCATTCAAATAACAGAAACACAGTACTCTCGATGCCAGCAACAATTTCCCCTCCCAACCCCACCAACACCCCAAGCCCCCCCAACCCCACAACCCCCCCATAACATCTACCCCCACCCCCACCCACGAGCAAGATGACAGCAACAACAAAACACGCTATCCTGCCCTCCCCCTGCTGGTGCCAGGATGTACACAGCCACCCTACTCGTCCCATCCAATACACACACACACACACACACCCAACCAAACACCACCCACCCCCCTTCTAGCTCCCCATGGGACCCAGACGTACAGGAATGAACCTGGGCTTGGCCGCCGGCATCAGTCCCAAAGCAGGGCCCTCCCCAGCCAAAATAAAGACAGACACCGCCACATAAGGTCGTTCCAATGGGATACAGGTCCTACGCTCCTCTCCGTCATTCAAGCTCGAACAGCACGGCTCCCAGGTACCTCATACAAACTCAAGGCCCAGCACTAAAGCCCCCAAAGCAGAGCACAACACTCTTCACTCCAACAGTACCTTACGACAGAGCCGTCCCCTGCAGCAGTTCAGACATTCCAGTCTCTGGGATCACCGGAGCCGTAGAGTCTGTACCTGGCACAATGTCCTGCAGGGTATCTGGAACCAACACGTCCCCAGGGGCGGATGCGCCCGAGGACTCTGGACCATCCCTTGCCAAGGAAGGTCCCAACGGCTCCGCCTTCCGCATCGTTGTCTCTGGGGATGGTTCCCCCAGGTCTCACGGGGCCCCCTCACTCTCCCGTGGGCATGTCGTCACCCCTGTATCTCCTGCCACTCCCACACCTCAGCGGGCTATTCGAAGAAATGTGCCCGGCCCTGAGATATCACCTTGACCTTGGCCGGATATAACAGCATATATTGTAGCTTCATCTCCTGGAGCTTCTGCTTGACTCCCAGGTAGGACTTTCGCTGCTCTTGCACCTGTTGGGTGTAATCAGGATAGATGCATATGTGGCTGTTCTCAATGGTGAGAGACTCCGTCTACCTCGCCGCCTTCAGAATGCAATCCCGGACTATATAGTTCAGGATCTTCGCAATCAATGCCCTCGGAGGCTCCCCCGGGTGCGGGGGTACCATGGCCCTATGCGCTCGTTCGATGCCAAATACATTTGATAGCCCATGCGGGCACAGTTGAGTCTGAATCCAGTCCTCCAGGAAGCGCTCGGCATTCCCCGCCTCCAATCGCTCCGGCACACCCAGGACTCTAATGTTGCTGCGGCGCGCCCTACCCTCCGCGTCCTCAGCTTTTCGTTCCAATGCGTGCTTCATAGAGGTGAGTTGCATGACTGTCTTCTGGAGGGAAGCCACCGATACCTTATCCGCCACTTTGCGAAGATCCGTTCGCAGAAGGTTGACATCAAGCGATACAGTCTCTATCTGCCGCTCCAGCGCAGAATGGGAGCCCTGTATGGCCTTCAGCAACTCCGCCCGGGAAGGCTCCGCCGGCACATCCGCGCACTCCTCTTGACCTCTCTGCCCCGTAATCCGTTGCGACGGCAGGCGCTGGGTTGTATACTGTGTGATACTATTAGGCTGAGTGGATTTCGACATCCTGTCCTTACGCAGAGCCAGCAGACCAGGCACTCAGCGACCACCGCAGGGGAGCACCAAGGATCGTATACGGGTACCTCCGCTCAGTAGCGCGCCTTCTGGTCACTCTTCAGGTCACTGCCATTCCGCTCCCGATCTGCCATCCAGCAGGACCAGGCTGTAGCAATGGGGTGGTGCACACAAGGATCAAGCACTACCTCAGTGCGTCCCCAGCGAAATTCAAGATTAACAATACTATGTCCACACCAGTTCCTGTAACACTGGGTGTCCCTCAAGGATCCTCCCTCTCCCCTACTCTGTTCAATATACTCATGGAACCACTTACCGCACTACTTCAAGCATCTAATGTTCAATTTCACATGTACGCAGACAATACCCAGCTCTACCTTAAAATACACACCCTTGATGACATCAAAATACACAACGCTTAGGAACATACAGACTTGGCTGGCAGAGAGTCACCTCAAACTTAACCTTCAAAAAACGGAATTCCTCCTAATAGCGCCTCCCACCAAAGTCCCCCTCACTCAGTCCTGGCTTAACCATCTCATTGCACTCAACGTTCAACCTACTATTGTGGACTCAGTGAAATCTTTAGGCATAACCCTTGACTGCAATCTCAATATGCATCATCACATCAGCAATGCAACGAAGGGAGCTAATTTCAAAATCAACACATTGCGGAAATTGAAAACTTTCCTTCCTCTCAATGACTTCAGAACTGCAGTCCAAGCCCTAGTCATCCCTCGAGTGGATTATGGAAGTGTTGCCCTCTGTGTTCTCCCCATATCGACAACCGCACCAATAAAAGCCTCTATTAATGCTGCAGACAGACTAATCACGGGCTCAAAAAAACTTTCACACATTTCTCCTGATCTAAAAGCTTTGAACTGGCTGCCTTACGAAGCTAGAATACATCTGAAAATCACCTGCATGACCCACAAGGTTATACACCATAACTCCCCCAGCTACCTCGCTCAGAAACTGACAATCTCGGGTGGCTCAAGAGTGACAAGAAGTGCAGACAATCTTCTTTTGAAACCTCAGAGATTTCACAAGAAAAAACTTATAAATGCTCCTTCTCAGGGATGGCGCCCAGGATCTGGAATGCCCTCCCTCCAGAAATCAGACTTATCTCATCCTTGGCATCCTTCAAAAAAGAAGTAAAATCTCTCCTATTAGCTAAAGTTACCTGAACTTTGACTAATGTAATCTCGTAACTCAGTACTCTTCCTCCTGTGACTATGTATATTGACCACCTATGCACCGTTGCTACCTTACCTTGTTTCTTTTTTTGTAACAATTTGCTCATCTTTGCACAAAATGTTTTGTTTAATTATTACTCCTTGCCTTTTTATCCCATTCTGTATGTAAAGAGCTCTGATATCCGTAAGGATCTTGTTCGCGCTCTATAAAACTTTTAAAATAAATAAAAATAAATTAAATTCACAATCAGGACATGCCACACACACCAGCGCATGTCCTACCTTTCACATACAGTGCACCCTGCCCATGGGGGTACATTGGACCTACCTCGAGGCGACTTACATGTAGAAAAGGGAAGGTTTAGGGACTTGCAAGTGTGTGCACTTGCCAATTCGACATGGCAGCCCTAGGCTGTGGACAGGCTACGCAATGGCAGGCCAGTGTTACACTTTACAGGCTGTTTGCGTGGGTGGCACAATCCAGTGCTGCAGCCCACCAACAGCATTTGATTTATATGCCCTGGCACTCGCAGTGCACTTTACTAGGGACTGACACATGAATCAAATAGCCAATCATGATAAAACCAATCCATAACACAGTTTACACAGAGAGCATACTTTATCACTGATTTGGAGTGGTTAAGTGCCCATAGTCCTAAAACCAATGCACACAGGTCAGGAAATAATAGGAGGAAAAATCTAAATATTTGGGGATAACCCTGCAAACAGGGCCATTTCCAACAAGCAGTCACACACATGCAAGCACAAACTCCACTCAATAGCAGTCACACACATGCACACTCGACTCACGAGCAGTCGCACACACTCCACTCACAAGCAGTTACACAAATTCAAGCGCAAACTCCACTCACGAGCAGTCGCACACTCCACTCACGAGCAGTCACACTTATGCATGTGCACACTCTACTCACAAGCAGTCGCACATAGGAGCACTCGAGCTCTTCCACTAATGTTATGTGAATGTGATGGCATGCAAACAGCTCCTTCATTCTGCAGGCAGAATGCGTGGTGAGCACAGTGCGGGGGAGACACTCGGAGTGTGAAACTCTCTGATGGATCCTGTCTGGATTGATCTGAAGGGCTCAGGAAACAGAGGAAAACTATGAAACAAAGAAAACAGCAGTGTGGGGACGCCATTTTTTTTTCCATATATAATTACAAGCCTGCCAATTTTCAAATGAGCCTGGATAGCTCAGTCGGTAGAGCATCAGGTTATTAATCTGAGGGACCAGGGTTCAAGTCCCCAGGCGGTTTGTTTATTTTACTTTTTTTTACATCTATGATTTCTATTTTTGTTCTTAAAGGCCAACGCTCCTAGTAGCAATAATCTTTGCAAGCTCTTTAAGCTTGGAATTCGCTAATTGCTCTCCTTTTCGATATTCAATGTTGTCTCCGTAGCGCCACCTCCTGTCTGTCTGTCACTGTGCACCGGTTTCAACGAGTGATAATCGGAAGTGCAGTCGGTGTGCAGCCGGATCCCACTCGGGCTTCCGCTCGTTGACATCTCTGCTCATTATCAGATACTTCTGTTTTGCATCTTATAAATGTAACAAACTTACTATATTCTATTCACAAATTTGAAACAACCTCGTGCAAGGGAAATGAGTGTAATCCATTTTTTTTTTTTAAATTAATGTCTTCTTGTTGTAAATCGTTTGAAATAAAAGGACGTGAACATTTTCTAAAAGAAGTCACTGTTTGTGCCTTAAACCATCTTCCCTCAACAAGATCTAATTTTTGCCACTTCCAGTGCAATGTGCATAACTGGTGCGAAAATATAGAGCACGAGCTCTACGTGTACAGACATCTAAACCCTATTGGTAAATGAACTTCCCAGTGGCATGTTGGTCTAGGGGTATGATTCTTGCTTTGGGTGTGAGAGGTCCTGGGTCAAATCCCAGACGAGCTATCTTTTGATTTTAAGATTTTTTTGTTTAAAATAGGGGCACTGAAAAACACTTCAGAAAGATGGAAAAAAAACCTTTTCCTTATTTCAAACGCATTAAATAAAAATTAAAAAATTTGAATATGAGATAAATAAGAAGTAAAATGGGCTCATACAGGCTTTCTATGAATTTGGCAGGGAAAGAGAGGAGCGAGATGGTGCGGTAGTTCTTAAGTTCAGTGGGGTCTGCTGTAGGTTTCTTTAGTAGGGCACTGAGTTCGGCATGTTTCCAGCTTTCCTGGAAGGTGGCGGTGTTGAGGGAGCAGTTGATGGAGTCAGCCTTGTTGAAGATGTGGTGGGGGCATGGGTCGGTTGGTGATCCGGAGTGTATGGAGTTCATCAAGCGGATGGTGTCTTCGGTGCTGATCGGGTTCCAGGTGCAAAGGGTGGTGGTGGGGGGCTTCAGTTCGGTAGTAAGGGGGGTGGACTGGTCGCCGAAGATGTTATGTATGTCAGCGATTTTGCTGTGGAAGAATGATGCTTGTGAGTCGCAGAGGTCTTGAGAGGGAGTGATGTCGCTGGAGACGGCGCTGGGATTGGTAAACTATTTGACGATGCTGAAGAGTTCCTTGCTGTTGTGGGCGTTGTTGTCGATTCGATCCTGGAATGCTGATTTCTTGGAGGATCGGATCAGCTGGTGGTCTTTGCGGGTGGCGTCCTTGAGGGCGGTCATGTTGTCTGTGGTTGGGTTTTTTCGCCACGTTTTCTCGAGGGTGCGGCAGTTCTTTTTGGAGTTCTTGAGGTCGTCATTGAACAAGGAGGCTTTTTTGCTACCTTTGTTGTTGTGATGGTTTTTCAGGGGTGCTAATTCGTCAGCGCAGTGGGTGATCCATTGTGCGAGATTGACGGCTGCTTGATTTGGGTCCGATGATTTGGCGGGAGGGTTTTGGTTTAGCGATGTGGTGAGTTGGTCGGTGGTAATTATGTTCCAGTTTCTGCGGGGGACTTGTTGTGGGTGGTGGTGGGTCGTGGTCTTTCTAAAGTTGAAGTGGACACAGCTGTGGTCTGTCCAGTGGAGTCCTGTGGCGTGGTTGAAGGAAACGTGCTTGCTGGAGGAGACGATTGGGTCCAGCGTGTGTCCAGCGTGGTGGTGGGGGTGTTTACCAGTTGTTTGAGTCCGAGATTAGCGAGGTTGTCCAGAAGGGTGGTGGTGTTGCTGTCGTTGCTCTTCTACAGGTGGAAGTTGAGGTCCCCTAGGAGAATGTAGTCCTCGGAGGGGAGGGCGTGTGGGCTGATAAAGTCGGTGATGTCTTCACTGAATTGTGTGCGGGGTCCTGGTGGTCTGTAGATGAGGGTGCCTCTAAGTGTGGTCTTGGGGTCGGTGTGTATCTGGAAGTGAAGGTGTTCGGCAGCTGTGAGGGTGTCGTCGGAGCTGGTCGTGATGCGGATGGAGTTCTTGTGAACGATGGCGATACCTCCTCCTGTTTGGTTGATGCGGTCCTTTCGGATGATCTTGTATCCGTCCGGGATGGCTACGGAGATGTCGGGCGCTGATGAGGCGTTCATCCAGGTTTCTGTAAGAAAGGCAACGTCCGGTGATGTGGTGTTGAGTAGGTTCCATAGTTCAATGGCGTGTTTGGGGACCGAGCGCGTGTTGAGCAGGATCCACTTTAGGTGGTTGTTGTTTGGGCTCTGTTTGGCGGTAGTGGTTGCAGTGTGGGTCCTGATGCAGCAGAACTTGCAGGATTGGTAGGTGAAGGGTCCATGGGTGCGTCCTGGGGCGGCTCGGTGGCAGTCGGGTAGTCGGCCGGTGTTAAGTGCAGAGAGGGTTGCGACATCGTACGTTAGGCGGGTGGAGTGGTTTTTGCGGGGGCCAGGGGGTCTTCCGCTAGGCGCGGTCAAGGCGCGGATGGACGTAGACGGGCTCACCTTTGGTGCGCCTTTGGCGCGCTTAGGGCGCGCCCGCTGCGCGTAAATGCATCTGTCATAAGTAGATAGTGGCGAGGGCATAGCGAGGGAGGAGCAGCTGGGAGGCGGGAGCGGGGTGGCGAGTGGGGAGGGGATTGTACGGCGATGCTGTATATAATAGGACAGGTGCTAATTTCGAGCTACATGCAATGGCAGCGGGGCCAGAGCCTTCAACGACTCCAGGATACTGACACAGTCTAAAGAGATATTTTTTGTTCACAAACCCAGGTCTTCCTCCAGGCGGATAGCAGCACTCTCTGACCCGCTTCATTACACCACTACCCCATGGCAGCCATGAAGCTGTGGGGGACCAGCCGACCTCCACCTCATCGTAATGGATTGCTTAGTCAGGAGTAGAGGCAAGTCTATAAACCGAAGTTGTTCTTTCTGCGCCTTATGGAGCCGCATCAATCCCAAAAGGAATACTGCAGGAGTACGCGGAATGGGGACACCAACCACAGCTGATATCAGTGATAACAATTCTAACCAGTAAGACATAATCACGGTGCATTGACATAACATACATAGCAGGTTAGCATCTTATATTTTACATCTAGGACAGCAGTGCTGTGTGGCTGGGAAGATACGCTGCAGAAGGTGCAGGGTGAGATATGCCCTCTGCAAAAAAATGTATTGAATGAAGTTGAATTTGGCATTCCGTGGGATTCTCAAAGGGTATGCCAAGGACCTGCTCCAGTCCCCATACATCATGTCTGTACCCAAGTCTTCGGTGCATTTGTTGCTTAAAACATTCTGTGAAATTCTAGTTTGGTTAGTTATGCCTCTGTAAAGCCAGTTGGTGAGGTGTCGGCCATTCACTATCAGGTAGGTTATGAAGACCATTTCATGGTGGGGAGGTTTCTCCCTGTGGGGGGACGAATGTTTCTTTACATATTGCAGAAGTGTGGCATGTAGTAAATCTAATGCATCCGTGACTCCTTTGCTCCAGACAAAATTGTCGTGTTCCATAAATGTGCTGTTGTGAAATAGGTCTCCCACTCTAGCTAAACCGCCTTCAGCCCAGGGGAGCAGTCTCAGTTTAGTGAGGAGGCCATTTGGGGTCAGGATCCCAAGTAGTGGTATGGTGTCAGAGTAAGGGAGGCAGCCACGTGTGTAGTGTGTGGATTATTTATAATAAATGAGAGCTGTGCGTAAAAGCAGCGAGCATCGGTCGGAATCTTAGCCTCTGGTAGGATCAGAGTAGGAACCCGTCCGCGATCCACATCGGCAGGTGAATAATTTAATTTAATGTAAGTTACGCCCTGACAGCCAATCTGAGAGCCACTGTAACCTAGTCCCCTTTATCAGTGTCCAGTTGCAGCTTACTCAGTCCTACTCTGCGGTGGCCACTTCCCCAAATCAAAACGGAAAGAGTAATGTTCATAGTTAAGCAGCAGGGTCGGGATCACAACCGGCAAATTGGTTAAGAAATACAGTAGCAAGGGGAGGGCTCCCATTGTCGAAATTGCCACTCGGCCCATCTATGATAGCAGTAGGGAGGACCAGAAGGTTACATGTGAGTGTAGCGAGCGCATAGCCTTACCTAGGTTAACGTCAATGAGGTTTGGTGTTGAGCGATAAGTCTGTATACCCCGATATTTTAAAGTATGTGCTGTGACTTTTAAAGAATGAGGGCCAAACTGAACCGTCTCTGGGCAATCCCCTTGCCGGGAAAAAAGGCATAATACATACTGACATTAATTCTGATGCCCGAAAGCAACGCAAAAGCATAAAAAATGCCTGTGGCCAGTGATAGAGAGGTGAGGTCTTAAGCATACAGAATGATGTCATCCGTGTATGCGGAGATAATGTGTGTTGTTTGGCCGATACGTATGGCCGGTTGTACAGGCGATAACCGTACCCTAAGGGCTAAGGCTCCAGGGCCAGCACAAACAACAGAGGAGACAGTGTGCAACCCTGCCGTGTGCCTTTTCAAACCGGGTACTCCTCCGAGATATGTCGCCCTGTACGGGCCCTTGCCCTGGGGTCCTTGTACAGGAGCCTGACCCACATTAAATAGCCCGGCGGGATGCCAAATAGTTCAAGTGCAGGGAATATGTAGTCCAATATGAGCATATTGAATGCCTGTCTCAGATTCAAGGTGATACAACCTGCGTGGGCTCTCTCCTTGGGGGTTGCAGTCATAACATGGTAAAACCTGCTGATGTTAAGTGAAGTGCACTGCACTGGTACAAACCCACATTGATCTGGTTGGATTAGGTTGTGTAAATATGGAAGTAGGCAGCCAGCCAGTACTTTACTGAATAGATTGTAGTCTGTAGTGATTAGAGATAGTTGGGGGGAACTCTGAAAGATACATTGCCTGGCGTGCTGGTTTGGAGAGAGACATTAAGAGTGCCTGTCTCATGGTGGGTGGCAATGACCCCGAGAACAGCGCAGCATTACACAGTTTCTCTAGTTGTGGCACAAGAGTATCCGCAAACGTGGCATTGAATTCGGACGGGAGGCCGTCCAGACCTGGGTCCTTGTTTTGAGGGAGGCTCCTGATGGCTGCCTTGATTTCAGACCTTGTGATAGTGCCAGATAGAGCGTCTTGCGCTGTTTTTTCAAATTGTGGGAACTGTGCGCCTGTTCAAAATGGCATCAAGGGGTCTTCCACCAATGGTGGGGGGGGGGGGGGACTGTTACAAGTCTTGGCAATATTCACAAAATGCTGCATTTATATCCCATTGTATATTCAGGGTATCCCCAGCGCTAGTGGTTATCTCATGGATCAGGGGATGTGGGGGGTAATCTCTGAGAATACGTGCTAATAGCGGGCCAGCCTTATCAGCATCAGGCGGAGGACTGGCTGGAAACCTTCACCAATGTGGGGCCTCGGGACATGGCCACAACAACAAGGCTACCGAAACTGAAAGGCCCTTTTCGCAACTGGCGGAGAGAGTAACGTTATACGAGAATAATGACACCGCCTTTGCCACTTGTGGGTCCACGCTCGGAGCTGATCCTGAGCTGACAGCAAGACACCATGCAGGCAGTTGCAGAGATCAGGGGTTCCCCGATGAAGAGAATGCATCTAAATCCAGCCAATGAGACATGTCTAGTGATGACGAACAGATATATGGCCTACAGAATTCGCAGGATTCAGTAGGAAAAGTGGATGTCAACCAGCAGACGGCGTACTTGATTGCATAAACGCTGCAAGCTCCTGCATTTGTATGGACTATAAATTGAGGTATTGGGGTGTATTTGTGGGGGAATGCTGTTGCTAGACGCGTAGACACCTGGGATGCACGCTGTTACTAATCCACAGTATTTTCTCAATACTGTGTTGAACACTGAAATACATGAGGGAACCGGTACGACTGAAACGTATATTTTATTGCTGATTTGTGAAATATTGCTGAGTTAACATATGAAGTTTGCCCCAACTATATTGTATGTTGCCTGCGCATGGGGAGCCCCTGAGACGCTAGAAAGGAGGACTGTACTCTAAAGTATAGCAGTTTGCAGCGCACCACCCAGGATTGTTTTGAATGTTATCTCAGATTGGGAGTTTGGAGGATTGCTGGTTACATTATCGGATTTTTGGAATTATTAAAGCATATATCTTTTTGTGAGACGTCAACTGTTAAGAGTAGATTCATACAGTGTACCATGCTGCGAGTCAGGGAGCAAAGAGGGGTATGTAATGATGAGCTGTGTTTAATTAACACAGCTGTTGGGCTGCCACGTACACAATTTCACCTGAATGCGTTGGAGGGTTAATGTCTTCAGTTAAGATTGGTACATGGGGAAAAGCTTCGCGAGCATCCGAGATGGCCGCGTGAGCTAAGAGCTCCCGAGACCCTCGCTGCCTCCTACATATATACTGAAACGAATCCGGATTATTCGGATGGAATATTGAAGTGCAGACCCGGCAGAGGCACTAGCTGCTTTCCAAAATCGATTTGGACATTGGGAAAATGAATTACACCGATCGCAACTTTCTGGCCCACAGGGGTGGAAGGGCATGGAGCTCAAGTGGCACCAGTACCCAGGCAGTAGTTGAAGAACAACGGCTAGCTGCAGTGGGATCGATGCCCCTGGTCAACTTTCGGTTTCGTTTTTGAGACCTCACTGGTGAGCGAGGGTGTTATCGACAGATTGATCATCGGCCTCCGCTGGGCGCTTCACTCTGCAGTGTATCTACCGCAAGTACTTGGTGCGGACCGGGAGAAACCCTTTCTCAACTGTCATATGGATACTTCGTTACATATATTGCGTTAAGTTAGCATGAGTGTATTACATGTTTAAACAGCCATTTTTCCTTCGGCTTCAGTTTTGCACACGACACCTACTTGTTGTTGTCGCTTTCACCCTAGAAGCGGTGAGGTGATTTATTTGAGAATAATATGTTATTACTATGCTATCAGCTTTGCCTGGTACACTTGGTACAACTGTCTGCACACTGAGAGCTGCACACTCTAAGAATAACCTAACACAAGGTTGCTGGGAGGCCTGATCCTCGCACCACATTAGACATAATAATGTTGATGCCAACATTTTGGGCTCTACGCGGGTTTAAGATAGAGTTACACGGAATGAACGTAGACACTTGGTGCTGCGCATGAAGAGAGCTGGTAGCTGTTGATGTGATCTACTCCTACTGACATTTAGAGGTATGGGTCCGCCCTGCTAAAGCCCGAATGAGACCTTCTTAGATATAAAATAATATGCTAAATAGGGTGCGCGAAATATAGGTGATATAGATTTCTATAGATTTTGCATTGTAACATGCTATCACCGTTTGCTTACTATGGATTAGTGACTATGCTGCTAACTCTGATTTTTATAATCTGCATTTTGGTATTATACAAGATACTGCGTTTGAGAACTTTGCATTGAATAATAAATATTTCAAACTTGCACGTGTGTTCTTTGACTCTCAGTTTTGGTTTGAAATGATTATATAACGAAAGAGTGTTCATGTGTTCCACGATTCCTGAGGTATTCTAAAGATCATGTTCTGGTTTGTCTAAGACATGGATCATTTTATAATGATCCATGAGACACTGTAGCTAGCTAGGTAAGGGGATTTCTTATACTGAGATGAGTTTTGGATCATCCTAACTCACTGAGGTTCTAGATCTCTATGCACAGTTGTGTGGGAGAACGGAAACCCTGCTACATGGCGCCCGTACGTTGTTGGCCTTATATCATGACACTCGAGTAGTATATCATTCAAACCTTGACACCTTCATTCCCGTTTCCGGTAAACGGTGGTGTCGGAAAAACCTACCTATTTTTTAAATAGGTCTTTTCAAGCTTGAATTCTTCTAAAAACGGTTTCTTTGAATTACTACCCAGTTGTGCTACAAAGTGTTCTTTGTCTTTTTTCTCTTCCTGTGCTACCATGGCCGTGGACATACCGCAGCATAGCCGCGTCGCGGTACGCGACCACTTGCGGGCATATAATGTCCCTGTGGAAGGCTTGGCTGTGGTTCTAGTGGTGAGTGCGGAACATGCGTACCCGTACGAATTGTTTTATTCCTGGGTAACATTTCCAGAAGTGGACGCTAATTCGGGTGTCTTCCATTCATACACTGCCTCGGCTGTGCCGGCGGCTTATGCTCCGTACAGGGCACTGGAAGTACCTATCGATGCTTGGCAGCACGGAGTTTGGTTTGGTGGCGCCCTACCCCATTCTTTAACGGCTCCGAGGTTAGGTCCTTTGTCCATTCCGGGCACAAATTGGCCCGCTTTGGGTGGATTTACTCCTCATCCTAATCGCGCCACTTGTAATGTGGCTGACCTGCGGCGTCTTCATGAAGTCGCGGTTGGAGTGATTAGAGCGCTTGTTCATTACATTGGTCGTAATGTTCATGGCGCAGCCCCCGCAGGTGCGCAGCTCCGAGCAGAACAGGCTGGTTTAAAAATCAGTCCTGTCTTGGTGAATTCCGTTATGGGCAAGAAGCCCCAGGATAAGGATGATTTTCCCTACTGGCTTGCCGAGAAATTCGACCAGCTGGAGGCTGTGTTTCCTAATACGACTCCGGGTGAAAAACACCGGATTCTTACGCTCAGTTTACCGAAAGATTTAGCCCCTGAACTTGCTGACTGTGAAACATGGGGTAAGACTTTTGCAGCGGTTTACTCGAGGTGCTATGGCACCCAGTCTGTGTCAAACCTTTCTGCGGTCCTTAAACGTGTTCAAGATGATCACGGACCAGAGTCGGCGGTTGAATTAGGTATGCGCCTGAGTGGCTCATTTGAGACTGTTTGCGGTCTTATCCTTGCAAATGTCAAGGGGGATGCAGTGAACTTTCAGGTGGCCAATGCTCTGGCGTTAATTCCCGATGCCGAGAAGCCCCGTCAGTTAGCAAGGATTATTGTGGCGGCTTATAAAATGGTTGGCCGCACTTCTAAGGGTGTAAAGGCTTTTTCTGAAAAGGAGAAGAAACAGCCCCAGGGACAGTCTTCGGAAACGGGTGGACAACCCAAGTCCAAAAAACAAAATTGGCCAAAAAAGCAGAATCAGGGTAAGCAACAACAACAGCAGACACAGGTTTCTAGTCCTACGCCTTCGCAACCTGCGCAGTCGGATAGAGTTTATGATTTGCGCGACCGCGCGACGATTAAATCGCCTGAAAGATTTCAGGCTTCTGACCAACGCTCTCCTCGTTCCTTTCAGGACTCATCGGCTCCGTCAACCGGTGGTGGAGGGGGCGGCAGGGGCAGGGGTGGCCAGCAAGGACGTGGTCAGCCCCGCACGCGAAGTGAAGGGGATCAGCGGGACGACTCTACGCCAAAGAGACCACAGTTTGCCAAGAAGAAGGTCGCAGCCTTAACGGCGCATCGATATGCCCCAGATAGTGAGAACGCGGCTTCGGAATCTGACGTGGGCTCTGACCTTGCTGGACAGCGCGGCGGAGATTACCATAGTGAGAGAGGCCCTCCGTCCACTGTTGAAGGTGACAGCGACTGACACTTATGTTGTGATTGAAACGGCTGATACACATGTTGCTCCCCCTGAACGACTTTTTGAAATTGTCCTGTTAATTGAAGGTGACATGCAGCGAACTGTAAAAGGGGTATTTTGGGAAAATCTTTCGTCTACGTATGACATTTTGCTTTCGGAGGCTGACTGGCCCCCACCTTTTGTTCTCGCAGCTCCAAGGGGAGGAGGTGATCCTCCCCAGTTTCGCGCACACTGTATCGAGAGTGGAAGCGCTGCATTTTGCAGAAGAGTGGGCTCTGGCGCTTGCGCCGGCTGTGTACCGAAATCAGTGTGGCTGGGATAAATTGTCCCCTAGCCATGAGATTCCTTTACGGTCACAGCCGCAGCCACAACCTCAGTATCCCATACGGCGTGAAGCTAAAGCTTCTGTCGCGGCTATCCTTGAACAATTGGAATATCAAGGTGTAATTGAAACGTGTGTGTCACCAATGAATAATCCCCTTTTTACTGTGAACAAGCCGGACGGCTCATATCGTCTGGTTTTGGATTACCGGCATTTGAACTCGCATTGCCGTAACTGTGCAGTACAGAATACTCACGGCTCTGCCCTAGTGAATAGTCTTGAGCGTAAACGGTTCAAAACCACGCTTGACATTTCCAATGGTTTTTATGCACACAGATTAGATGGTCTAAGTTCCCAATGGACCAGTTTTACGTGCGGCGGCGTACAAAAAATGTTTGAACGACTCCCAATGGGATATAAGAATAGTCCTGGAGTGTTTTCCGCCCGCATAATCTCTCTTTTGGAGAGCTTCGATCCAGTTGCTTGTTCTTATGTGGATGACATTTATCTCACAGACGACGAACTTTGGGAGCATCTGTGTCGAGTAAACAGCATAATTTGTAACTTTGCAGATATGGGTTACAAGTTTAACTTTGCAAAATCACACATTGCGGAGTACACAGTGTTGTTTCTGGGTTATGAACTTAACCACGAAGGAAAGGGGTTGGCTCCTCACTTCCTGGAGAAGTGCGCGCAGTTGCGCTCTCCGACAACGCTGAAAAAATTACAGTCTTTGCTGGGTTTTTTAAATTTCGGGAGGACATACATTCCGGAATATGCCCAGCGTATCAAGCCTTTGTATGCCTTGATACAACCATCTTTTTCCAAATCATGCTGGCTGCCTGAGCATTCAGCCATTCTGCAGTCTTTGCAGGCTGATTTGCTCGCTTCTGACCACTTACAGACTCGTGATAACCAGACCAACCTGGTGATAAGAATTATCCCTGGGGCGGTGGGTTTCACGTACCTGACTTTTAATGAAGGGGATACAGTACCTATTGCTTACAAGTCACACTTGTACACTTCGGCTGAACTGCGTTTTTCCACTGTGGAGAAAGTTTTAACGGCTGTGCAGATGGCAATTCTTAAGGAACGTGCTCTGTCGCAGGGAAAGCGCATGTTGGTTGTTACCCCGTGTCCTGCCTTGGAGGCGGTCACGAAAGCCAGTGTACCGAATTCTAAAGCTTTGCACCCTCGGTGGATTCAGTGGGCTACATCCTTGACATCCCAGGATGTCACGTTTATTTTTGACGCCGCTTTACGGTCGCAGGAGTATTTACAGTATGAATTTGTTCATCCTGCTCCTTTAGCGATGCGGCCGTTGGAGGATTTCCATTGTATAATTTACACTGATGGTTCGGCGCAGGTTGCGCATGGCTCTAAACATGCCTACGATTCCGCTTGCGCCATTGTGGTCGGTGCCATGGTGAACGATGAGTTCAAGTCCAGTGTCGTGCACACGCAAACACTAGGGGACTGCACCGCACAATTAGCAGAGCTTCGTGCTCTTATGCTCGCATTGGAGTACGCTGATCCTTGTGTGACGACTTTAATCGTAAGTGATTCTTACTACTGTGTCCAGTCTTACAATGAGAACTTGTTCTTTTGGATTCAGAATGATTTTCGTGATTCCAAAGGTAGCACAATAAAACATAAAATGATCTGGGTCCGAGTGGCGGAACTTAAAGAGAAACTGCCGCTCGTGTTTGTGATTCATACTCTCGGCCATCAGCGCGTGGGGGTCCACGCTGTTGGAAATTCGCTTGCTGATGAGGCAGCGAAGTCTGCGGTATCAAAATACTTAGTTGCAGCAGTCACAAGGTCCAAAAGCAAAATAGATGATGACATCTTGGCGGCTGTTGCTGCCACGGAGAAGGGAGGTAAATATCCTGCGGGGTTCCCTTCGAAGTACACATACCACTTAAGTCCCGATAAGGTTCCTTATGTGAAAATTCCTGAAGTTGGCGAACGTCTAGTTCCCAACTCGGATCGCAGGGCTTCTCTGATTACAGCGGCTCATGAAGGTGTGGCGTCTGCGCATGCGGGCGTCTCGGCTACTGTAACTCAGCTGCAACAAAGGTTCTGGTGGCGGGGACTGTACAAACAGACGCGCGATTATGTCCTTATGTGTGACATTTGCCAGCAGATTAAGCCTTCTACTGCTGCGCGTCCGCCTCAGACACAGTTGTACATCTCTAATAAACCGCTTGGTTGCGTTTATTTGGATCACTGCGGTCCTTTTTCTTCTGATACTGCGTATAAATACATCTTAGTAGCAGTTGACTCATGCACACGCTTGTGTGGGTATGGCCGCATCGAAGCGCTGATTCACGGACTGTCATTAAGGATTTGCGTGTCTTTGTGGGAATCTTTGCCTGTGGTACTTTCCATTCGGACCAGGGTCCGGCTTTCGCCTCTAAGGCGTATAAGGATGCTATGGTTTCGTTGGGAGTCCAAGTCAAGTTTTCAAGTCCCTACAAGCCTGAGGGCAATAGTGTAGTAGAACGAATGAACCGCGACTTAAAGCAATCTTTGACAGCCCGAGTTATAGGCACTGGTAGAAACTGGCTGACCCACCTCTATGGCGTGCAGCGTGCGCTTAATAATCTCCCTAGAAGGTCTCTGGGTGGGCGGACCCCATACGAAATGCTCTTTGGTATCAAGATGTACGTCCCTGACCTCGATGGTGCAGACTGCCAGGCCCAGGCCGCGGCCTTTGACGTAGATGAACATTGCAATGTTTTACAGGATCTACAAAAGACCAGAGACAGTCTTGCTAAGGAACACTTGCCCTCCACGTCGGATGATGCGTTGCAGATCCCGGTAGTTGGCTGGCTACCCCAAGTTGGAGAACTGGTTTGAGAGAAGATCGATAACAGGAAAGAGTTTGGTCCCTCATATCGAGCACCGGTTCGAGTTCTTGGAGTGAAGGGCACAAGAACAGTCATTTTATCACCACTTCCAGGTCGTAAAGAAAACAGATTTATTTCTATTGACAATGTCAAGACACACAGGGTGGCCGATTCTTCATAGCATGACACCGGCTGTATCCTGTCCTTCCATGGTGAGGCACTCTGTGCTGGCTATTACATCTGGTGCAGAACAGGAGGTGTCCCTCGAGATGCCTGCCATATCCAGTCCTTTATTAAATACTATTCCTGTTACTAACATTGATGAATTGACCTATGCAGATCCTGCTGAGTTATCTATGTCCGATTTACAAGCTCGTTTGGCTAACCAGTCCAGATTCTCTTTTGACTCTGATTCGGAACTTTCAAAGAAACAATCGACTATTGCAAAATATGCCACGTTGTTTAAAAAACATTTTCTAATTCCACCTTGGACATACGTTTGGCTGATACTATTTTCATTTTATCTTTTTATGTCAATTGGTTTTGTGTTTTATTTTTTCCGCCTGATCGATGGCCATTACGTGAAAGAAAGAACAGGAATTCGGTACCTTAATGGAACATTGGCCCCTCTTTCCTCCTCACATTCAGCACACAGACTAAAAAGAGACTTAAATACAGTAGAGATTACTGCTTGGCCTGTCCTTGATGGGATTGTGTGGGATGCGGTTAGGTTTCAGATACATGGCCCCACAGAAGTTATTAATGTTCCAAATGTGCTTAGAGTAAACATGGGAGATGTGATTAAGCAAGATATTCGTTCTGATGATTGGGATCTTCAGGCCGTAGAAGCATTGTTCTCTGATTTGAAATATTATGCGGCCTTTGATACTGAGGATTTGTACTTAGATTCTGTCAATTATGGTGATTTGTTTTGTTATCAACATTATGGAAATCATTTCTTACACAAAACAAGTTCCAGGAGGGTTCCTGTGAACTACACACAGTGGGAGCATTGTCCTGCTCCTTTACAGGGGAGCTCAAGTACATTTCTGGGAAAATACTCTTATTTTACAGATTTTAATCAATCAAATCCTGAGTCGTTTTATTTTAAAGTGAAACAGAAATTTATGTCCAAAGTTAGACTTACCGATACAAAATTGCTGTATTCGAAGTCCTTTCTAGACAGGTTAGCTATGGATGGCTATGAGTTATGGAAGGAGGCTATTGACCTTAAATCGGTTTGGGGTACCAAGGATTGGCAGGTACAAGGCACTGAGGCTTTGCATCGAGCATGTCTCATCCCGAATCACATGTTTTTTAAATTCTACTATTTCCCAAACAACATGCTTTGGATTGGCTACATCTAAAAAATTAAATACACCTACTATCCCTGATTTAGAAGAATATTCAGGTTGGAGTAATTTCACTACATTGCCCATCAGTGGGATACAAGCACTTTTGCACAATTCCTCCTTTAATATTTCCAGTTTTGATCCAGATGGGTGGCAAAGAAGCTTTGATTCTTGCCAACGTCGTTTTTTGGGTTTGTCTGAAGGTTTTACACACATCAGGCCAGATCCCAGGTTTGAAACAGATCACACTGTTACTACTTATTCAGTAGGCAAATTGTGTCAGAACTGGTTACAACATTCCACTTTGGCTGCAGTTAAACTGCATCTATCCCAGTTGAATGAGAATATAGATCTAAATGATTTTATAAAAGGCCCGGCTAGGGGTAGATCTAAACGCTGGCTTTATGCTGTGTACAATGAAATTTGGAAATTTTCACAGATTGAGGCAGCTAAACGCCTGAGAGCTATTGATCAAGCAAATTTGGAAAAAGTGCTTGCAGTGGTCGATAACAGTATTAACATGCTTTCTTCCAGGATTTACACGTTGGATAATATTGTTTCTTCTGTTGTTGATATTGTACATGATGAAGTGTCCACGTTATACCATGGTCAAAATCAATTACGTTCTGTAATGCAGTTTGCATGGACCCTACAGACACTTAAGGCTGGTCGAGTTCCCTGGAACTCATTGAATGTTTCGTCCCTTTTCGCCCCTTTTAATTTGACTGAAAAACAACGCATGCTTTCAATGCGTGATGCGTCATTTTCTATGTTACATATTGAAAAGCTAGAATCCTTACCTTTCTCTGTTGCTGAAACCACTACTGCCACGTGGCTTATTCATGGATTAATTACATTACCATTTCCCTTATACAAATTTACTAATTGTATGCGGTATATTGCTATAGGACGATTTGAACCACTAGGCAATGCATTCCTCCATGAAGCATGGTCATTACCATACACATACAGATGTCTGAAGGATGGAAAAGAAGTGAATCTTAATGGTGAGGATTGTACACAGTCACCTGACCATTCATTAATATGCAGACACATTCAGTTACACGGTTCTTGTAATCAGGACCGGCCAAATTTAGCATGCGTTTTAAAAGGCACGCCAGTTCCAGCAGTAGTTCCCACATTTACATTATTGACTAATGGTAGTTATTTGCTTTTAAACAACGAAGTATGTTGTGGGTTATTAATTGGTGTGGCTTATGTGGTAACTGTATCAGAGCGTGTGGTGTGTTGCAAGAATGTTCTATACCCACCCACGCATGGGTCTTCAGATGTCTCCATCTGGCCACGGATTCCAACCTTGGAAGCGAAGTTCAATGGTTTAAGCAGAATAAGGGCCCTTTTGTCTCAAAAACAAGTGACCCTGAGTTCGGCCCGGGAAAATTATGTCCTTCACATAGCTAACACACGCACAGAGGTGCAGGCGCTTTTAAATACTGATTTGCCGTTTCATTTCTGTGAGCTGGTGCACCAGATCTTTAATGCATCTTCCACGACTGGGCTTGCGCATTTTTTTAAATTGGTTAGCAGTGGCCTCGTGACTACATTTGAAAAAGTTTTTGGTATCATTCCCACGTTTTTCCATTCTATTTTTTCGAGTTTGTTTGGTGGACTACCTGTTTTACTGGCTGTGGCTGCGGGCATTTTGTTGTTGTTTTTCTTCATAAAACATGGATGCCCGTCCTGCGCAAGAAGCCGTTCAACGCCTCCTGACACTGTGCCGTAATCGGATGCTCAATTACTATGGAACATTGCCGCTTGCAGCATTAAGCACGGCTTATAGATTGTCATTTCGGTTCACCGACTTCACGTGTGTCCAACCTGTGTTTCACTGCCTGAGCTGCGAGTTCGATTGGGCCATTGATTTGTGTCTATGCTTGAGGACTGCTCCTGACGTCGATTTTGATCAGCTAATGCGTCCCGTAGTGGCTCACGAGCTGATTTGTTCTGGCGAAAGAGTTATGGCCTTGGCAGCAATAAATGGAGTACTGGGCCAATGGGAGATCTCTGCAGCGGCGCATGCCTTTCTGACACACAGCGATCTGGTGAACCCACCGAGTTGTCCTCTGACGTTACAGGAGGATCCGGTGCTGGAGGAGCACGTATGTTCTTTCCCATTGCTGAATTGGATTGCTGAACTATTTTCGGATGATGGCAGTGATTTCATACTGGAGGCTGTTGCAACTTTCTTTGCATATACTGTCCAATCGTGAGATGCCTGGAAGGAGTGCTTTGTTATGAAATATGACTTTCCCCTTGCTGAAATTGGAGGGATGGACTGCGTTCAGATGATGGAGATTTCAATCATATGATGTCGCTGAGAATAACGTCAATGTGGCACATGACTTTGGATATCGGATAAGTGCCTGGTTTTAATGCGACCTGGTCCTACCTTTCGTATTTTTGAGACCTGGCGGATGACTTTTGGTTCGAAAGTTTTGCTTTTATTTTTAGATTTGAGGCCACTGTAGGCATTCATACATATTCATTCATACATATTTTTTTAGCTTATTTTAGCTCAAAATTATTGAACTTTGCTTTCATTTTATGTATCTGATTTAGTTGCCTTTTCCCTTATGTTTGACGGTGCTCGGATCAATGGGGGGGTGTCATATGGATACTTCGTTACATATATTGCGTTAAGTTAGCATGAGTGTATTACATGTTTAAACAGCCATTTTTCCTTCGGCTTCAGTTTTGCACACGACACCTACTTGTTGTTGTCGCTTTCACCCTAGAAGCGGTGAGGTGATTTATTTGAGAATAATATGTTATTACTATGCTATCAGCTTTGCCTGGTACACTTGGTACAACTGTCTGCACACTGAGAGCTGCACACTCTAAGAATAACCTAACACAAGGTTGCTGGGAGGCCTGATCCTCGCACTACATTAGACATAACACAAATAATGTTGATGCCAACATTTTGGGCTCTACGCGGGTTTAAGATAGAGTTACACGGAATGAACGTAGACACTTGGTGCTGCGCATGAAGAGAGCTGGTAGCTGTTGATGTGATCTACTCCTACTGACATTTAGAGGTATGGGTCCGCCCTGCTAAAGCCCGAATGAGACCTTCTTAGATATAAAATAATATGCTAAATAGGGTGCGCGAAATATAGGTGATATAGATTTCTATAGATTTTGCATTGTAACATGCTATCACCGTTTGCTTACTATGGATTAGTGACTATGCTGCTAACTCTGATTTTTATAATCTGCATTTTGGTATTATACAAGATACTGCGTTTGAGAACTTTGCATTGAATAATAAATATTTCAAACTTGCACGTGTGTTCTTTGACTCTCAGTTTTGGTTTGAAATGATTATATAACGAAAGAGTGTTCATGTGTTCCACGATTCCTGAGGTATTCTAAAGATCATGTTCTGGTTTGTCTAAGACATGGATCATTTTATAATGATCCATGAGACACTGTAGCTAGCTAGGTAAGGGGATTTCTTATACTGAGATGAGTTTTGGATCATCCTAACTCACTGAGGTTCTAGATCTCTATGCACAGTTCTGTGGGAGAACGGAAACCCTGCTACACAACCTGAACATTTGAATTCTAGTGGGCTACGAAGTGCGGATATTGACACCAGGTCGCACAGGGCCCTCCGGGGCACAGAACCCAATATGGCGGGCAAGCAAGACGGAGACCGGCGGAAGACCAAGATCACCGGCAGGGGCAGTGTGACGCAGGCGGATAGTATCGAACGATTCACCCAGCCTAGGGGATCACCCGGTACCATCCCTAAAACTACCAGAGGGGCGAATGTGACTTTTGAAGACCCAGAGGAATTGAGCCTTCAAGTCGTCATGGGCGCCATTGCTGGCATGAAAACTTCAATCGGACAACAATACGAGGCTCTGGCTTTAAAGTTGGATACCGTGGCTGTGAATGTCACCTTAATCAGGGCGGACCTCTACAAAATGAACGAGAAGGTAAAATCCCTAGATTTGGCCACAGCCAGTCTCACTACCGACGTTTCTGACTTGCAAACGGAGGTCCGTAATTTGCAAACTGCCAACGAACAGTTTGCCCGCCGATTGGAGGATTCCGAAAGGCGTGCAAGGCGGAATAACATACGCATTATTGGTATTCCTGAAAAATCAGAAGAAACCGCAACGGATCTTTTTGTGGAAGATCTGGCCCTCAATCATCTTGCCCCCAAAGGCTTGAGTAAATTCTTCGTGGTGGAACGGGCGCACAGAGTGCCGGGCGGGAGGCCGAAGCCGGGTGCCCCACCAAGTCCTATCACTAGGATTTTCAACTTCCGCGATAGAGACGCTATTTTGCAGGCCTCGAGAGTGGGTGGACCCGTCAAGTTTGAGAATACTACAGTGAGCTTCTACCCGGACGTCACTCAATCTGTCCAAAAACAACGATTGGCCTTTCAAGGAGTAAAAAGGCGGATGCGAGACATGGATTTGAAGTACGCTATGCTCTTCCCTGCACGGTTGCGGGTCGAATATGAGGACAAGGCCTTTTTCTTTGACCGCCCAGATGTGGATAGTGACTGGCTTGACACTCTGCCCGTGAGAAGAGATCCAGCAGACCGCTCTGGGGGTACGGAAGACGGCGGATCGGCGCAAGAATAAGGAATATTGACTAGGTTCACTGAACTATTGCATAGTGTACTGCTGGGGGTCGCATATCGTATGTATAAATATGTTTTGCTGCTTCTACGAGGTGGCGGGAGGGACAGGGACTCGTCCTCCTCTGGGGTTTCTTTTTGTAGACTAGTTAGTGAATGGGGCGACAGGCACACTGCAAGTTGGGGTGGCTGATGGGTCAGACGCAGAATGCAGGGAGGGGGGTAGATGCTTGGTTTTCTGGTTGGGGGCGGGGGTTGGGTGTTGGGGTTTGATTTGGTTTAACACAAGGTGCCGTATCGTTTGCTTATTGTCCGCTGGTGATGCGTCTTTCTCTGGGATGGGGTGGTGGGCACTATTGGGATGGGGGATAGGGGGTTGAGACTAATGTCATGGAATGTCAATGGTCTCGGGACAGAATTAAAAGAAGGGTGGTTCTCCAACTACTCAAGAGAATGTCACCAGATGTGGTCCTGCTACAAGAGACACCTTATAGAAAATTCCTGCTCATCCATGAGCAGACGAGGTTATCGTCTTGTCGCTCATTCGGGCTTCACCTCCGGGTCTCGGGGTGGGGGTAATGATCAGAGCCTCCCTCCCCTTGGAAATTGACGAGGTGATTTATGATGACAGGGGACGTTATGCAGTAATAGTGGGCAGATGGGAGGTAAAGACCATACTTCTAATGTCTGTTTATGTCCCACCTGGTCTGCAATAGTCCACATTTGAAGATATCGGTAAAGTATTTCTGAATCTCCCGGAAGGATTCCTGATAGTGGGTGGTGACTTTATTTCGGTTGTTTGTGGGAGGGAAGATCGTTATCCACCTAGGGACCTGCCGGGATCAAAGGCTTGGCTGAGTAGGCTTATGGACACTTTGGGATTAGTAGATTGTCGGCGCTTGCTACACCCTGGGCAGACACAATACACCTTCCACTCCGGGGCACATGGCAGCCTCTCTAGGCTTGATTATGTTCTGATGCCAGCGGCGCAGGCCATGATGGTTAAGGAGGTTAGACATCTGCCTCGTGGCATTTCAGATCACTACCCGCTACTCATGGTGTTGGATACTGGTGTTGGAGCAGAAGGGAGGTTAGCTCCCATAAACCCATGGTACCTCCGCAACCCTAGGACCCGTGCAGCATTGGTTAAGTCTATAGAGCACTATTTACTTGAAAACTTGGGGTCAGTGTCTTCTGCTGTTTCACTTTGGGAGGCTTTCAAAACAGTTATCCGTGGGCAGGCTTTGTCGTTGATTTCCTGTGCCAAGAGGAGTAAACATGAAGAAGTAATCCGACTTGAATCCGAAATAGACGAGTTGGAAGAAGATTTGGAACATGATGTTACTCAGGAGAAATTTCATGCTCTTAGTCTCAAACAGAGTGATTATAAAGCACTGGTCACTGACGCTGCCAGATCCATGAGTAGAGAGCAGCAGGGGCATTTGTATGATGTTGGGGATAAGGCAGGTAAATTGATTGCATGGCTGGACAAGAAGGAGAGAGCGAGTCGGGTGGTTCCGGTGATTGAAAGTCAGAGTGGTATGAGAGTTACTGACCCAGTGGAAATAGTGGAACGCTTGAATTTTTTTTTTCGCAGAATATTTTCAGGGGTTTATTCTCCCGTATCGGACAGACCCGAAGAGGACTCGCATTTGCCGCTCATTTGCTTAAACTCTACTTGCCAACAAGGAGGATACCTGAACGCTGAACACGGAGGGCGCTTTGCAACACCTAATCTGCACAGGAAAGGTCGTGCACTAGACCTTGAGGCTACCTGTTGGCTCCACCAGGGGACTGCGAGGACCAGCAGCCTCTACACCTAACAGCTGGTGCCTCTTCCCCCGGCGGCCACGCCCCTTAACTAGCTCACCATAAATTGAACAGACCCAAACGCACCGCGGGACGCGCGCGGGGCGAAGCGCAGGCGAAGCCCGGGCCAAGGGCGGGCCCGTTTAAGCCCGTTCAAGACCGGGCAGGACTGGACTGGGCCACCCTATTTTCAGTTTGCTTTTATATTTTGCCACTGACAAAACATCTATTTAGGTCCCGCCAGTTTTTGCTATTTGGCCTTAGAAGTTTCATTGTACCTTACTACTGTTACGATCCTTATGGTACAATGTGTCCGAGAACCACCAGGAATACTGTTAAAAAGCAGGCTCAATCTGCAGCTGAGGTCATTGGGCCAATAGACCAATTTATAACGAAAGCTAACGATGCCATTGAGCAGGGTATCATTCTATTGGACCGGAGGATCTCACAGGACCTGATGATTGACAGACGCTCTTCAATGGGCTTACTGGCCACTGCAAAAACCCCACTTCGTCCTGTTGATCTGCCCCCTCCAGTGACAGCACATGCAGAAATGCACACCGTCCCCCGCACAGTGGACCTACCTGCATCCCTAGATCTTTCCGAATCCCATTTCTCTCTTGAAAAATCTCCAGTTATTTTTGTTACCCAACCAGATAATCCCCCCTCCTCCCCAATAGCCAGGGGTATACGAGAAGGAGCAATTCCCAAAAAATTGAAGAAGGCAACTACTAAGTCCCACCACTCCACCATTCCTTCTTCTACAACTATCCTTGCAACTCCTTCTGTCTCTGATCCTCCCCCGCAAATCTTTAACCCTTCAACCCCCCACCATTCTCCTTCACTGTCAAGTGCACAAGCAGTGGATCCTATCTCTGTTAACCCGATTATCAGCTGTACTAGCTCCAGTAGCTATGACAGTGGAGGAGACATGGAAAATGGTAACCTTACAACTAACACATGTAGCAACGATAGCTTACTGCTTACCAGAATTGGAGATTTATTTAAATCCCACTTGGAACCAATTGAAAAGGCTCTACACTTGGTTCAGTCCCAACTAACTCAACTGTCTCTAGGACTAAACCAAAGTAAGGGAAACAAGAAGGATTCCAACTTGGCGCAAGGTAGGCCCACTACTTTAAACGTAAAAACATCAAAGCCTGTAACCTCTGCGCAGAATCCCAACACCAACAAAGAAAAAGCCCCAGAGAAGCCTACTCAAAAACATTCTTTAACACCTACAAACAAGCCGCAACCACCTCCCAAATCCACTAATCCCTTACCGTCACATTCTGCAACCAATCCCAACCCAACATCATCTACCCATTTAAATCCTCTTTCTTCCCTTTCTACCACCGCAGCCCCCACTCCTGCCCCCACCCATCCCAAAAACTCTACTGGATTCAATACCATTCCGAAAAACCGTAAGAGAAGGACTCCCCCTATTCATCTCCCACCCGAGGCTTCTCCATATGTAGTAATAATGACTGGTGTTCCGGAACTCTCCCCAAACCAAGACGAACCGGTATGGTCTTTAAAAAACAAAGTAATATACTGGTTGTCCAGCAACAGACCTCTTCCAATCTTTATGGACAACAGAGTTACTACGAACCGAAAAACATCCAGGGCGACTGCGTTATAGTAAACTTTGCAGATCCCAATACAGTTGAGCATATCTGCTCCTGGGGTGATCATACCTCTACTGAAGGGATAGCCACTCACAATCTGTCGTACTTCTATCCCCCGACTACACGACGTAACGCTGGTCCTACGTGGTCCTGGACGAGGGTAGGGAACTGGGGTGGGATTAGAGATCGAGACCAGTGGTCTGGGTACGGTTTTAGCAATCCACCACCAGGCCACTTTAACAACTTTAACAACTGGAGAGGCCCACCATTATCCAATAGATATGACTGTTTGGATATGGTGGACTGACCACCAACTCTACCCATCTCAGACAGTGGCCCCAACAATGTTCCGCCCAACCCCAAACACTCCTGTAAGAGCACTCGGACGGTCGGCTCTATTTTGCCACCCCTGTCTGGTACCCAGCCTGAGTCTTGTCCTCCCCAGCAACCCTTGACCCAACAGCCGTCAACTTCTACTCACCAGGATTTGTGTCACACTTTGTCAGCTACCCCAGTTGACTCACCTCTGAGCCAACAACCTATTATTCTTCAACTCAGTGATCCAAAACCTACCCTCTCCGTTTCCGTCCCAACCACTCAGTCCTTGTCCCAACCCCCACACTCCTCTGCTGAACCTCAGTTTTCAAACCCTATTTTTTCATCAACCCAGGATCTTCCAGTCATATACTGGAACGTAGCTGGCCTTAGATCCAAAATCCATCTCCAGTCCTGGCTAGAAGTGACCAATAAATATAAGCTAATCTGCCTTCAAGAAACCTGGGCAATTGATCCTATTCACATCCAGGGCTTCAAAACATTCCATCTTCCGGCCATACCGTCCACTCATGGAAGACCCAAGGGTGGCTTAGCCATTTACATTTCCAACTTAATTCCTTTTACAACCACGGAAGTCCCGTTAGTCTTTCCAATCTTTCAAATTCTCAAATTAGTTCCAGACAATAGTTCTTGTTATTATTTCATCAATATGTACAATAATTCCACGCCTGGTGACTGTGTAAAATCTTTGTTGGAAATCACTTTATATTTACAAGATCAGAAAGCCAAGAACCAACAGCTACAATGCCATGTTGTGTGGGGTGGGGATTTCAATGTTTATTTGTGTAACAACTATAACAAAGGTATTTGTGGGCTCAAAGACGAGCACGACGCCCCCCTGGCCCACTTCGCCCACAGTAGTGTTGGTGACGCTTTAAATAACTGTATTTTTGCTCTAGAACTTGAATTCGCGAACATTTTAGTGAGTCCTGCTGTTGAGTTCAAGACGACTTTTCACGGTAGAGGATTTAGCACAATTATTGATTTTATCTTATGTTCCCAATCTTTAAACAACCGATTGAAACACTTTACAACTGGTACCGATCCCTCAAGCGATCACTACTCAAACAGCACCACTATAGTATTAAATACCCCATCCTCAGCCTGTCCAAAAACAAGCCTCTTAACGCAGCATTCCCTGTAGATGAGTAAAATTAATGGCTATACTCTCAAATGGTCGATGATCAATCCCTCAGAGGCCACTAGCAAGATCATCCAAAGAACCCTTCCCTTAATCTATCACTGTTTGGAGATGTCATCATCCCCTCAGCTGATCCTCTCTAGCTTCGTTAAAATCTTAGAAGCCATCAGACAAGAGCTTACTCGCCAACATAAGACTCACGATAACGATAAGGATTCCAGTGGGTGGTTTGATTCCCATTGCCGTAAAGCCCAGCGTGCACTAAAAAACGCTCTACACAATCAAGTCAGGGACCAGCCCCTAATTGCGTCTTTAAGAAAAAACTATAAGATGGCACAAAAATCCCGTAAACGGGAAATAAAAAATAATCTCTGGGCCCAACTACACCAGAGCACACTAAGCAAGTACTGTACCCTGTTTTGGAGAACAGTTAAGGCCCCTTTCCTAGCTGATGCAACTGCTGTACGGCATCTTGACGTGGCAGTACCCGCTGATAAATGGGTAGCACACTACTCGCAGATCTTCGGGGACCCCACCTTGACAACTGAGGCTCCTAGACTAGAGGCGGCAGCTGTCACTAGTAACAATATCTACCCTATTGACCTCCACTTCGATCTAGTGGAGGTGACCGCGGCGCTGACCTCCTCAAAGACCGGTAAAGCGCCCGGTCCTGATGGGGTCCCCTTAGACATCTTTGTTAGCAACATAGACTTATGGTCCCCAATTGTTACGCAGGTCATGTCCGCAGTGACTCAGATCGGCCTTATTGATTCTTGGTCCACTTCTGTGCTCCTACCCATATTTAAAAAGGGAGAACGGGACAACCCAGCCTGCTACAGGCCCATCTCCCTCTTGGATTCTCTGGGCAAGGTCGCCGGCAGATTAATTCTGGAACGACTACGGGACTGGGCCACAGAGAATAAGATCTTAACCGACTTACAGTTTGGTTTCCAGGAGGGTCTGGGCACTGTAGAACAGGCCTTAAACCTGACTCTGCTTATGGGTAAATACGCCTGGGCCAAAGGCGGTAATCTTTACCTAGTCTATGTGGACTTGAGTTCCGCATTCGACTGCGTAATTCATTCCAAGCTATGGGCGATCTTGAGTAATCTGGGCATAGATCTTGCACTGCTGAATTTCCTCCGAGAGTTATACTCGGATGCAAAAGCTTGTGTGAGATACGGCATCAAAGGGGAGCTTTCTGAATCCTTTAACATTGCAAAAGGCGTTAGGCAGGGTTGCGTCCTTGCTCCATTCTTATTTAACATCTACACTAATGGACTGGAGCAAGCGATGCTAGTTGATAGTAAAGATCTCCCCTGCATAAACACCCGCCCAATCCCTGCATTATTATATGCAGACGATTCTGTCATCCTCTAACCAACTACAGATTCAACTAGATAAATACTGCCAATTCATGCTTTCTCTTGGACTTTAAGTTAATAAGTCCAAGACTTTTGTTATGAATATTGGCAAGAAAGCCCAAAAATGCAAATCTCCTTTTATTGAGAAGACCAGGTTAGAAACTGCTAACACCTACCCTTATCTAGGTATTCTCATTGATAAGCATCTGTCCTGGAAACCTGCCACTTCCAGCAAGAAATTGCAGTTTCAACGCACAACATCGGTGTTGACTTCATTCTCAAGGAAACTGGGCAAGCCCGCCCCTGCTGTGATTTTGAAGATCTACCAAGCTAAATGCATGAGCGTGGCCACGTACGGGGCTGGTGTATGGGGCTATACGCCCGCAGATGAGCTTCAAATTATCGAAAATGACTTTTTGAAATATATATTAGCCCTTCCCCGAAGTGCTCCTACTTACGGCACCCATATGGAGCTCGGCTGGGAGTATCTAACTGACATCATTAGGTACCAGCCGATTCTCCTATGGCATCGTATATGGACTCAGGAGCAATGTCATCTTACTAGGTCACTAATATCGGACTGTCTCACACTGACCTATTGGAAAAAGATTCCCTGGCTGTTATATGTTTTTAAATTTTTGAATGATCTGAATTGCCCTGCATATTTCACTGACCCTGAATCTCTATTGGCTATACCTAGAAAAACTTTGAAAAAACTATGTGTCGCCCATTTAAGCAATTTACGTTTGTGTTCAGAACTTGGTAAAAAGTCAAATGTTCATTTAACGATGATTCAATCCTCCTATGGCATTCAACCTTATCTGTCTTTTTTTTTGTCTAATTATGAGAGATATGTTTTAACCAGATTTCGGTTTGATGTATTTTATCGCCTTGTCTCACTGCCTGTGCCCTCTGATTGGTCACGTGAAATAGCTAACTGTCCATGTGATGGTCATACTCGCCAGTCAACCCTGCATGTAACCTTCTTCTGCAGTCTTTATGAGACCCCGCGGAAACGTTGGCTGGTCCCACTTCTCCGGCACTTAGGATTGAGAAGATGCAGACCGGCTCTTTTGGCACTTCAATACTTAGACACCCCGTATGTTGCCAAAACTGTAGCCTGCTACCTCAAAACCTGCTTGAAAATCCATTCCCAATTACTAACCACTGCTCCTTAAGACTTTATTTCCGCGCAAATGACTACTGTGATAATATATTTGTGCATAGAGTGTCAGTGTTTAGTTGAACTTGAACGATTTCTTATTGTTTTGAAGCAAATAGCGCTCCGCTTTCTTTAGTAATTAATGAGCAAATGGAATTTTTTATACTGTTGTAAATATTCGTTTTTAAATGCACTTTTTATGATTGTAAATTCAATCGAAATAAAGTTACTTTTGACTGACTCGCACTTGTTGTTGCGAGACATAGCTTTACCCCGCCTAGCTGACGAAGACAGGGAATTGATCGATGCTGTACTGACTGCTGATGAGATTGCGCTGGCGATCCGTTCAGTGCGTTCAGTCAAAGTGATGGGACCAAACGGGCTCCCTATTGAACTGTACAAACTAAGACCCGACAAGATAGCGCCATAACGCCGGGCTATGTTTCTTGAATCGCATGATGCGGGCCTCCTCCCCCGTGATCAAAGGCTCGCAACCATTGCAGTTATCCACAAAGAGGGAAAGCCGCGAGAACATTGTACATCCTATAGGCCCATTTCACTTTTGAACGCCGAGCCTAAGATTCTGGCTAAGGTCCTGGCGAATCGCCTGATAACAGTCATTGGTGATTTAGTCCATCCTGATGAGTCCGGCTTTATTCCACATCGCAATACCACACTGAACCTGCGGCGTCTCCATGGAGTCCTCGCGAGAGTGGCGTCCATACGTGAGCCGGCCATCTTGGCATCCCTGGATGCAATGATGGCCTTCGATACGGTGGAGTGGCCATACCTTTGGGCCGCGCTGGCAAAGTTTAGTTTCGGCCTGGGATTTAACAGATGGGTAAAACTGTTATACAAGGAGCCGCTGGCCCAGGTAGTGGTGAATGGCAAAGTCTCTGGCCCCTTTGTACTGGGGAGAGGCACGCGACAGGGATGCCCGTTGTCCCCTCTCCTCTTTGCTATGGCCTTGGAACCGCTCGCTGCCTGGCTGCGTTGGCAGCCCTCGATGAGTGGTATCAGCTGGACCCCGGAGTTTGAGGATCGCATTTCGCTCTAAGCTGACGACATCCTTTTATATCTTTGTAAATCACCCCCTAGCAGTATCTGGGAGAAATATGGCCTCCTTACTCATAGTGCATGTCAGGCATTGATAATGGCATCCTGTGTGGCACGTGGATAGGGGGGACAGGTTTGCTATGAAAGAAATCACTTATTTAGTGGAATGAGAATTTAGGGATGATTGTGTAAGAATTGGAAATGCATGGGGCTAGTGGCAGACTGTATGAAAGGAAGGGCTATTTGTATTTAAAGAATGTAAAACGAGAGAAGATTTCTGGTATCTACAGTCCAAAGACAATAGAAATAGAGGAAGGACTGACAACCTTATTCTATGACATAGATACCTTTGGCTGGGGAACTTACAGCAGAGTATGTAGCTCACTGTGTATGTGCAGGGGCTTTGAGTGAGTTTTGACCAGGGTTCAAACCCCAGGTGAGGAAAATCATTTTTTTATTTTTTTTATTTTATTTCTAAATTCCACAAATGAAAGCTGTGCCTTTGTAAATGACCCCCTAGCAGTATCTAGGAGAACTATGGCCTCCTTACTCATAGTGCATGTCAGGCATTGATAATGGCATGCTGTGTGGCACGTGGATAGGGGGGACAGGTTTGCTATGAAAGAAATCACTTATTTAGTGGAATGAGAATTTGGGGATGATTGTGTAAGAATTGGAAATGCATGGGGCTAGTGGCAGACTGTATGAAAGGAAGGGCTATTTGTATTTAAAGAATGTAAAACGCGAGAAGATTTCTGGTATCTACAGTCCAAAGACAATAGAAATAGAGGAAGGACTGACAACCTTATTCTATGACATAGATACCTTTGGCTGTGTAAGAATTGGAAATGCATGGGGCTAGTGGCAGACTGTATGAAAGGAAGGGCTATTTGTATTTAAAGAATGTAAAACGCGAGAAGATTTCTGGTATCTACAGTCCAAAGACAATAGAAATAGAGGAAGGACTGACAACCTTATTCTATGACATAGATACCTTTGGCTGGGGAACTTACAGCAGAGTATGTGGCTCACTGTGTATGTGCAGGGGCTTTGAGTGAGTTTTGACCAGGGTTCAAACCCCAGGTGAGGAAAATCATTTTTTTATTTTATTTCTAAATTCCACAAATGAAAGCTGTGCCTTTGTAAATGACCCCCTAGCAGTATCTAGGAGAACTATGGCCTCCTTACTCATAGTGCATGTCAGGCATTGATAATGGCATGCTGTGTGGCACGTGGATAGGGGGGACAGGTTTGCTATGAAAGAAATCACTTATTTAGTGGAATGGGAATTTGGGGATGATTGTGTAAGAATTGGAAATGCATGGGGCTAGTGGCAGACTGTATGAAAGGAAGGGCTATTTGTATTTAAAGAATGTAAAATCGAGAGAAGATTTCTGGTATCTACAGTCCAAAGACAATTGAAATAGAGGAAGGGCTGACAACCTTATTCTATGACATAGATACCTTTGGCTAGGGTACTTTCAGCAGAGTACGTGGCCCACTGTGTATGTGCAGGAGCTTTGAGTGAGTTTTGAACAGGGTTCAAACCCCACCTCTGGAAATTATTTTTTAATATTATTTTTATTTTTTTTAACAATTTATTTATTTTAGCAGAGTGAAACATAGTCCTTTGGAAATGCTCAACTGATAATAATGAAAGACCAAGTAGAAAATCTATGGCATATGTCACATCAGATGTGGCATATGCCACATGACAGAGTGACACGTGTCACATGCCAGACTTGGGCTCCAACCCCTTCTCGGCTGCGGGCCCCCTGGGCAGCGGTAGGATGAGCGTGCGCTTGCTTGCTTGTGCCCCCAAAATCAGGCAGAGCTTCTTCAAACAGGCATTAAGGATGGTATCCTGAATTAGAGCTGCGTATCGTTAAGAGCCAGTAAAGGATCCACAAGTTCCGGTAGGGATACCTGGTTTGACTGCTTCTGCGAAGCATGTTCCAGAGTGCCAGTGTATATCTTTAATGTAATTGCATTACAGGATATTACAATAAGCCTAAGACACATTTCCTAGTTGAACCAATAGCAGTCTGGAATTTGTGTGTGGGCGGGGGAGAGAAGAGTAATGGGACCAGGTAGAGTGCTTCACACATGGATATTTAAGTGAATACTTTATTTCCAAGTCAAAATGTATGCAGTTCACTTGGCAGTCCTTTGCAAACATTAATTCGAAAACGGGAGAGTACATAGTACATTCACGGACCCCAAATATGTAGCCTTGTGTTGCTCCATTTCCCACACTCACGCAGACTAGGAAAGCTGGAAACTCTTCTGGATATCGCCCCAAAAGGATCAACCATGTGACACTCACTTGCCAAGACTGACATCTTACTGAAAAGAAGGAATAAACAAAATGCCATACCTATTTTTTTATTAAACTGAGAAAAATGAGTTTAGATCAGGATTCACATTCCTCCATTAGCATACTCAGAGTTGCTAAAAATATGGCAAACTCTCTGAAGGAAACCTTCTGATCGCCATCCAAGTCCATCATCTTCATCGCCTCTTTTGCCATTTCCTCGTCTTTCCCAGAGGCCTGTAGAACGAAGAGGGAACAAACAAGAGAAGGTTTTATAAAATGAAGTAAATGTTCAGAACATTCTACTTTCTCGTTGGAAAGGAAATTTGGAGAAGATTCCCTACCAACCCCTTCCCCCATCCCTCAATATTTGCATTATGCTATACATAGATGAGTCATACTCCGTACAATTGTTAAACTGTTCATAAGACCATTCTCCAGAAAACCAGTGTTTCCTAGACATTAATTTTGACCTGATGGGCCATCCAACAAGAGACATCCAGTGGTACTGCTTGCGCAAAGCCTATATCATGGCACTGTGGCAAGTGAGGAGCACACAGCCTTAGAGTGTAAATTCTATGGGATTTTAACAAATCCCTGCCCATGGCAGTCCAGTTTCTGGTTTCCTACAATGCAGTGAAGCCTAAAGCTCCACCCTTGGGGTTGCTGAATAGGTCACCTGCTGCCTTAAGGAAGAACCCTCTCCGCCGAAAGACCGGGGCAGAGAGGGACTGGATTTACAGGGTCATTCTCTAGAGAGAAAGAGCTGCAGAATTAACATGCAGGTCAGAGAATCCTGTAGTACAGAAATGGTCTAGTGTTTGCTTGTTCTGCAACTCCTCATACAGCATCCATGGTGTACCATGGCCTTCATCCAGCAAGGGCCCTCAGCCTCAAGCACGGGAGGAGCGTTACATTCCATGCAATTACACCTACCTTGAACTGCCTGAGCCAACAGTCAGTCCTTCTGCCCTCAATTTGTTAACATGAGGTTTGAACCAAAAGTTAAATTCGGGTTAGAATGTCATTCCTCCCTTTATAGAGGGAGACTAAATATGGACCTAGGGAAATGTGGTGTTCTGGATGTTGCATGTAATCCAAGAGCTCAAAAGAACCGGGGGGGGGGGGGGGGGGGGGGGGGGGTTGGATTTCAGACTTTGAAACCAACCCTAGGGAAATGTAATATTAGAAGGCTTGCTAAGAATGAACACATCAGGACAACCAGACAACCACTGCCCTCCTCCAGACATGAACTAGGAGAAGAAAAACAAAATGCAGATGTTTATAGGGCTGGGTAATAAAGGAGACTGTTCTATTTTAGGTACTACAGATAGTAGACTGTTCTAACAACCACCACAAAGGGCTGAACATTGGCTCAACCATCAGTCATTTGACGAGTTTAGAGGAAAGTTGGTCAAGTACTAGACCAGTTCCTATACCTCAGTCATGGTAGTTTGTGCGTTTGCCATCTTTACCCATCAGCAGTCATAGAAGGTTGGTTCTTGCAAATAGCTCAAATTAACCCATATTTTCCCCTTAATTTTGGATACAAAAGTGCTTTCATCCATGCGGGCTGAAGGCCCAATCCTGCCCATAGTTTCCGGCAAGGCTACTGGAAAGGTGACAGAGCTTCCAGTTTCTGTAGAATTTTAAATGTAATGAATGTAAGCAAGACCTCCTGACTTTCTCCCAGAAGAAAGTATTTTCGTGGTCACAAGCTCTCCTTGACAAATCCATTGTTAATTCTAAAACGTGGTTAAAGTACACACAATCCTAGACAAACATTCAAACTATACCAAAGCGTTGCTGGTCTGAAACAACTATGGTACGCTGGATGGTGTCCAAATACCATGGCAGAAGTGCTCTGCCTTCAAGGCTCAAGTGCTAGCATTCTGGAATTTTATTCTAAACATCTCACCCCAAGCTTCAGGCTTTCTATTAAGGGAAGAGAGCATGAGTGCTTTCCAAACACTCCTACTGAGGATTGCCATTTAAGCAGCTGTGCATCCCTTATGCAAGAGCTAAACAATAATTATCACATCTAGAGAAGACAACACTCATTCTGCACAGCTATGAAGGAAACATTTACTGTAGTGAAGCAAGAGATTATTCAGTAAAAAAAAATAATAATTATAATATTGCCAAATGTTGGAAGTTGGTGGTGGAAGAGAGGGCTTCAGTACTAGTGTCTCTATAATGATTATCCTGTACTTGGTTCTTAATCCGTCAGCCCTTAAAGCTTTAAAGTTTACATAGACAACCCATCTTGATAGAGTGGAAAGTACCAATTAAAAAGATAACCAAACTGGCATGACATTGTCAAGCCAACAACCAACCAGAAACATGAATAGGAACTCAGAAAGCACCTGCTAAGCTGCAAATTTCAAGCAGCATTGTCCAGGTATACATTGGGCTAATAAGCCCTACAATATGAGAGATTACACAACAACTAACTGGCAATATAGGCCCATATTGCACATCAAGCAGTTCTGGTCACATTTACAAAACACAAGGCTGAAGGTAGAGTTTTATCAATGTAACCTGAACCCCTCCTCCCCAGCCCCATTTCCTCAATGGCTATTGTGAGAAGAAACCGGATATATGCTGTCAACTAAGTGGGCATCCTTTACCAGTCCAAAGAACCCTTACGGTGATTTAAGAGGTAAAAAGATAACCTTAGAAAGCGACTCAAGCGGTAGCTGTGGAGATCAGCCTTTTGGCTTAATCTTGAAGGAATGTTAAGCATCTTTTTTACCAGAATGCAACCTTATAGTATTGGTTAAATGAAAGGAGAACCACACAGTAGTTATAAAAATAGGTAAATACTAATATAACTCTAGTACGATAAAGTATCTTCTACATGAAGATACTCACAAATACTGTAGAACAGAACCAATAGTAAATAGCACTAATACACAGTGGGCTCCAAGGGGAGACCAAACCACATACTAAAATAGGTAGTATAAGAACCGACTCAAGTCAAGACAGTGTCTGGAGGATGTAGAATTGCTGCCCCCCCCAAAAAAAACCACCCAAGGTGAGCAAGTAGGGACCCGACCGAGGACAGGGTGCAGTTTGGGAACATGACTGCATGGTTCATACAATTCTATGGGAGAGTCGTGGTTGGAGTTTAAGGACCCATCCCAGTGGACTTCAAAGAAACCCCGGGAAGTTAGGATGTTGGAAAGCCACCCCACCCGTAGATACAGAGGTACCCAAAAGTTCAAAAAGTACTTTATTCGGTTAATAGATAATAACCATAAGAGCAACATGAAATTTCATTTACACAGAAATATAAAAACACAATTAAAGTTCATCCAGACCAATTGTTTTCCGCAATTTAAAAAACATGTCTAAAAATTTCTGAGACTACTGCAACAACTAAAACGGTGTCCATTCTTTGCAACTCTAAAAAATGCTGGGCGACATATTTAAATGAATTTCTTTAAGGATTGGGATAATAAATTCCTACGCGGTAAAGTATAGAATTTACAAACAAATACAACATGGATGTCAGATTGGCACGAGGATTCATCACATGGACATGTAGGCAGATCATGCGAGCATGAATTCATTTCTGGGAAAGTCAGAAGTCTAAAAACAATATTTAATCTGAAACGTGTCAAGAGAAATCGATCATATTTGGACATAGGCAGAGTTAAATACGGCCGTAGTTTATCGCCAGTTAATAACAACTGATGCGAGATAACTGTCTTTTTCTTTACTTCTTCTAACCTTCTTTTCTCCTCATGATGTTCCATACACAATTTTTTCAGCAACTTTCTGGATATATTTTCCATTGTGATAGGATCATCATAGTATTGTTGGCAAACAATTTCTATGAGAAAACACTCGACATATTCTAGCCTTTTCAATCTACTCACATTTTCTAGTTTTAGGACATTCCACAAAATAGCCCGGTTCACGGCATACTCATTTGTTGTCCATACCCTGTGCCACAAAAGGATGGGCTGAGTTCTGATTATATCTTTAATGTACGGTTGGCCAAGGTCGGTGTGGCAAATATAGGTCGCAACACTTTCTGGTATTGTCAGAATATGCCTCATGAACTTGTTTTCAGCTATTTGTATTGATTTTGTGTTAGTATACCCCCAAAGTTCCAATCCATACAGAGCCACTGATAAACACGTAGCATTATAAATAGTTAATGCTTCCCTTATTGGTTTCTTACCCAACATTTTTATAAAGTTCTTTAAGGCCATTATTGTTTGAGAACAAGAGAGTTCTAGCCTTTACAGCAGTTGTCCAGGAGCCAGTCTCATGGAACAGGATACCCAGGTAAGGGAAAGTAGAAGTATTTTCCAGGGGATTATTATTTATATATCGACAGTTTGTTTCCTAGTTCGTGTACCACAGTTCATGGAAAAGGTTTTACTACAATTAATTTTTAGATCCATACTCAACATGAACTTATCAAAGGATGTTATCAGGTTCTGTAGGGCCAGGGGGGTCCGGGCCATTAGGACCGCATCGTCCGCATAAAAGTGCAGGGATAGATCTTTTGCCAACCCTAGGCATATCCCTGCACTCTTGCAACAGACGAAGCTCAAGTCAGTTTATATAGACCAAGAATAAAAAATGGAGCCAGGACGCACCCCTGGCGTACCCCACGTCCTATCCCGAATGATCTGGTACATTTACCCCCCCTTTCCATAACGGACCGATGCTGTCGCCCCTGAATACAATTCCCTTAAAAAGCAAATAGGGTCTTCCACACCCAACCTTTCTAATAGAGTCCATAGTTTACTGTGGGACACACAATCAAAAGCCGCTGTGAGATCGACAAACGTAAGGTATAGGCGTTCAACCTTTACCCTGGTATATTTTTGATGGACAATAATAAAATTTAAACCCGGTTCAATTGTTCCTATGCCCTTCTGAAATCCAAATTGCAAGTCACTTATTATCCCATTATCCTCGGCTCAATTTTGGAGTCTAACTAGGACGATTCTGCCAAGGATCTTTATAGATGAATCTAGAAGGGAGATTGGCTTATAACAAGCATAATTTTGTCTACCTCCCTTCTTATATATTGGGACAATGCCCGAGGTAAACCATGAGGGATTTAATCCCCTCGCTAGCGCAGCATTAAAGAGCTGTACCAGCATGGGGCCCCAAATCTCACTGTTTGCTTTAAAAAAATCTGCTGGGATCCCATCTGGGCCTGCAGCCTTTCCCCCCTTTGTTGCTTTCAGGCTCATCATAACTTCATCCAGAGTTACCACCAACTTCTGGGCCCGAAACCCTTTGTCACAGTGTGTTAAATCCTATTTTGGATGTTTCATCTAGGCAGCTATAAAGATTAGAAAAATGTTTGACCCAATCGTCCTCCGCGATCGCAATTTCCAAATGAGTTTTGGTATGGTTGTAAAGGAAGGGGCATTTACAGCCCTCCAAAACGCAGATGGATCTTTAGACTGCGACGCTGCACATAGGACTTCCCAGGCCTCCTTTTTATGGCATTTTTTCCTATTTTTTAATGCCTGGTTATAGGTTTTCCGTAAACCTCTTACTAGTGAAGGGTCTCGAGGTGTCCTGTGAATGGCATATTTCAGGTCAGTAAGTGCCTTTGTACATGCGTTGTCAAACCATCTCCTGTTGCCTTTGGCCCGTTTCTTTGACTCCACCCACAGACTCTCTAATAGAAGATGCTATAATATAAAAATGTTCTATAATCCGCTCACTATCAGAGTGTTCACCCAAGCAAATCATGAAACTTTCTAAACAAATTTTCAATAGTTTGCCTAAGAATTTCTCTGGGACCAGCTTACTTCATTTTGAGTGTATACCCATTTTGCCTCCCAAGCGTCACATATGGAACTGCGCGCATAAGGGACCCATCATTATGCTGCTCCCAAAATGGGTTTTCAATCTCCATTATTTGAGGGCGATGGTCGCTCAATGGCAAGTCTAGGGTCTTGAGACTCTTAATCTTGCGGCCATAACTATTTGAAGACATATTAAAGTCAATAGTAGTCAGTGCTCGTCTGCCAATAAAGGTCGGGAGAAAGTGAGATGGTTTTTGGACAATTTCATTTGCATATCCCAAATCATAGGTGAACAGTATTTCATTTAATAAGTCCCTGATCATGGAATGATCAAAGTGTAAGGTTAATGTCCTGCTCTAACATTAAACCACAGATCCCTTGTTGCCCCTTTTTGCAAAGTGGACAATGAAAGTCCCCCCTCCCCCCCGAGGATTGTTACTTCAGTTTCATTGCTATCTATTTCATGTTGTATTTCATCGCTCAGCATTTTTAAAGTGCTGGGAATATCATTATTCAGGATATTGTTGTAAAAGTTTATGACAATAAAACTAGCTGCCTTCCTGCTATCTATCGTTCGTGTCTGGTAATAGCTACACTTTGATGAAAAGCGTACCCGCTCATACTTAAGCTGATTGGAGAGGACCATAATCAGCCCATCCTTTGCTCTCCCATGTGTGCCCCCCACTGCTGGGGTGAAGAAACTTTTATAACCGTTTATATATACTGGGTCAATTGACCAGGTTTCTTGCAAAGCCAAAATATCATAACTATTTATAGCACTTTCCCAAGAGGGGTTTTTAATTTGTTTCAGACCTGCCACGTTCCAAAACAAAAAGCTGCAGGATTCCCTATTCTCAGTCACTACGGGCTCGCCCAGGAACACGTTGCCCGGTTCCCTTCTAGGTGTCGGGGAACTGATTCCCCGCATTTCCCCCCCCCCCCCCCCCCATCTTTTGTTCGAGGTTGCTATTAATCTTATAGCCTTCCCCTTTGTTAAGGCTATTAGTCTCTACGGACATAGTTTCTATTAGGTTAATGTCCACCTTACCCTGCAATAACCTCTGCTCTTCTGAATTCTTAATAATTATATCAGGATTCTCCTGTATTCCTAACATGTTAATGGGAGGAGTATCCTTGTCGAGTCAATCCACAAATTGAAGACCCGAAAAAAAGTCGAACTGATCGTGGGTTGGTATATTATAGGCGCTTAGTGCACCACCTATATTACCCAGCAAGTAGTTATTTTCAACGTTCGAACTTACATTTGGAGGGTAAGTCGGTCTAGGATAGGAATCTGTTGGTGGGTAAAGAATGTTTGATTAAGTCCATGATATTCTGTTCCGGACCTTTTTAAGGAATGCATTCCTAATAAACGTTCTTTGGGATAAGGGGCTGACGTCAGCGGGTAAAAATAACTAACATAATGTGTAGAGATGGAATAAGTACCTCTCGCATCGTACCAGTCCCCAATATGCGTCACAGCTCTATGATCTTTAAAATTTATAATAATTACATCCCCCTTCCTATCTTTTGGGCGTGAGCCGACCCAGATTGCACGCCTAACACTTAGGATTTCTCCATTAATGTGGGTAGGCAAAGGTCTATTATTACGCAGCCAATATACTACTTTATTTCTTAAGGCTCGGTGGTCTTCCTTAGTACCCAGACGGAGCTCAGGGACTCCTGCCATAATGACAGCGTAAGGGGCGGATTCTGGCAGTGGGTCTACTCTTCTATTTAATTGTCTGTATGTATTTTGTGGGGCCTTTGCCCCATTTTCCTTATCAACCTTACTTTGTTGGAGTTCCATTTTTTCCCCCGGATTCGTGTTATCCCCCCTTGATAGCTCTCTTTTCGTTCTGAAACTACTTTAGGATCAGACATCTTTGGTGCTGAAGAGGTCTGTGCTTTTTTGGGGGGATTTACGAATTAGCTCTTTTCCTACATGATTAGAATTTATGGGGACAGTAGGACAGGGAGGACATTTTTTTGTGGGCGGCATCAGGTTTACAGAGTTTGCTGAAGGGTTTCTACTGCTCAGACCCTTTGCCAGATTGGCTAATAAGAGTGTATTCCTTCAACTTTTTTGTCAATCAGGTCTAGCTGTGTATTGATCATCCTAGTTCTCTCTAAGAGAGGCAGCATCAAGGATTTCCATTTTTTCCCCAGGAAGCCGCCCTCATCAGTAGGACGGTGTGGGCGATGAGTAGATATTAAGGGAGCCCTAGGGATTAGCGATTGAGCAGCGCCTGATACTATCGAAATAGAGTTCCTTTTTTGTACTTTAGCTTGCTGAGTTTTTAAAGGACCACCCCCTCTTTTTTTGGCAATTTTAATCTTAGGTGGTGTTCTGACTCATATTGAGGGGAGGTGAAATACAGTCTAGGAGAGTTAGATAGGTCAGCATCATCTCTACTGGTGGACAGGCTCAACAGAGATGGAACGCCATTAGAACCACCCAACTCTTCTCCAATAACCTCGGCATCCTCTACATCCACCAGCCTAATTTCCTCCACTATGTGGTTTGTAGGCACCGGGGAAGCCACAGTCCCTATTTGCCCCAAAGAAGATCGCTTCCCAGTTATAAAATCCAAGGAAAGACGCTTCTCCACATCAGCAATTTCCTTTTCGAGCACGTTAGACACTCTTGAAAAAATGGTCGAGGGTTCCAGTTGCCACCCCATTTGAAGTTGCAAGAGTGATATAATTTTTTCCGGTCCGACATAGTTTCTTACAACTAGTACCAGCCAAGAATTTGCAGTAAATATCACACAATTACAAGATGTTATGTGTTCTAGGCAGTGAATAGATACAGGTTCTGAGTGCCAGAATGATGTTAGCAAACACCAAGATGTTATGGGGGTAGCATGGCACGGCCTTAAACGTCCTTGGACGGCCTTAGACAGGCAGCCCTTTGCCCGGGCTTCGCCCCGTGCTCCGTCCCGCGATGCGGAGGTAATTTTATGTCCACAGAGAAAGGCGGGGCTAGCACAGGAAGAAGCACCAGCTGTGGATTGTGCAAGGTGTGCTGGTCCTCGCAGTCCCGGCCTCCCGCAGTAAGTCCTTGTAATCAGGGTCCTTCTGCGAGTCCTTCACGAAGACAGATTGCAAAAACAGGAAATAACACGGAGAGTGTCCCAGTATGAGCAAGGAGACAAACACTTGGCAAACACTTGGCCAGAATCTGCTACGAGACATGCACCAACTTACACAGGCTGCAATGGCAGGCCTGTAGGTTCCATTTTGCATGGCCTCTCATGGGTGGCATAATACATGCTTCAGCCCATGGGAGGCCTCTGGGGTACCAATGCCCTGGGTACATGTGTGCAATATACTAGAGACTGACAAGGGTACCCCAGTATCCAATCTGGAGGGTACCAAAGTGACTAACATTACAGGTTAGGTAGAAAGCAGATAAACTGGGGTCCTGATTAGCAGGATCCCAGTCAGACTAGTCAGAAACAGTATCACATTTACCCATGAGTGGGTGGGGGGGGGGGGGGGGTAACGAAAAGAAGCAGATCATACTTACAGCTATATTGGGACATATTACTTGTTACTCTGTATACATTTTTTTTACATTAGAATTGTCTGAGTGTTGCTTTAGAAAGTCTGAGACTTGGCATCTTTTGGCCTGATTCCCCTGAGTTTTTGCTTTCTGACCTACCAATTTTGACTCTGTTTTTGCTGGCTTAGTGTCTCTGCGCACTCACTGCGGATCAGTGTTAAAGTGCTCCTGTTGCAAATTGTATTATGGATTGGGGTTTATATGATTGGCATATTGGATTTACTTTTCAGTAAAGTGCCCTGAGTGTGCCAGGGCCTGTAAACCAAATGCTACTAGTGGGCTGCAGCACTGATTGTGCCACCCACATGAGTAGCCCTGAAAAGGTAACTCCGACCTGCCACTGCAGAGTCTGTGCGCAGTTTGTAACTGCCATGTCGACTTGGCATGTGCACCCACTTGCCAGGCCCTACCCTTACATGCAAGTCACCCCTAAGGTAGGTCCATGGTACCCCTGTGGGCAGGGTGAAGTGTATGTGAATGTTAGGACATGCCCTTGTGTGCGGCATTTCCTGATAGTGAAATACTGTCAATTTAGTTTTTCACTACTGAAAGGCTATCTGGCCCATAGGAAAGCATGGGAGTTAATTTAGAACATCTAATAAATATAACTTCCCATTGGGACCAGATAGAAAAATAAAATTTAGTATGCCTGAACTCCGAATCTAAAGATGCATCTTTTAGTAAAGGTGATTGACATTCTGGGTTTTAAAATACCGCTTTTAGAAAGCAGCTATTTTCTTGCTTAGCCATCCTGTGTGCCCCTGCTAGGATGTGTATCGCCTGTCTGGCTTTGGAGTGACAGGGGTTGGGGAGGTGCTTTCTCTCAAATGGCCACCAGGGGTTCATGTGCCCTGCCTTTCCTGAATCAGTCAGGGCTGGGCTGAATAGACCCGGGCCGCTTTCAGAGTAGTAGGAGGAGTGCGTGGAGAGAGGAGATTTCCCTTGCACCTGAATAGGCCCAGACTGCCTCTGACAACGTGGTCTCTATCTCCTGCCAGGAATGTGCATCAAAGAGGGCAGCACTGGTTCTGGCTGGGCACAGACTCTCTGCTGAGAAGACAAAGGATTTTGGGGTATAAAAAGTGGGTCCCAAACCCCTAAATTGGAAAACTCTTTTGGACCAATAAGACAGCAAAGAAGAGCTGGAGAAGCTGTGAGGAGGATCTACCAATTTTCTGAGTGCGTTGCTGTGTTGGCCTGCAGTGGCTGCTTCTGTCTTGGGCAGTGAAAGGACCGGACTGAATTTTCTTCAACCTTTCTTGAAGTATCTCCAAGGGCCTGAGGTAGAGCTTGCCCCCTGTTCAAGAAGTCTCAAGAACAGCAAAGACTTCAGTTCGTCCGCCATCAGCACTGGGGACTGTGTGTTTGTGCTGCAACAGAAGAAAAAGGAACGCGACACTGCTGCCGACTCCATGTCCTAACGGCACTGCGACCCTGGTCTCACTGACAAAGCCATCTTACGCCACCACCGAGCTGCTGCTCGCACTGACCTGTGGGCACTGCATTTTGCACCACCTCGCGTCACACCGCCGCCTTCGTATCACCGAAGCAGCTCCACGCGGAATTAAATGCCACTGCTTGCACTGTGGTTAGAGTGCACCGCTTGTAAGTTACAGGACACCATCCTCATCTGGCACCGCAGCCTTTACCTACCGGTACCATCGACTCCAGTTAATCAGCCGATGACAGCACTTCAGCAGTGACTATGCCTGCACCGTGACCTGCCAGCACTGTGAATAGCACTGTTTCACTTCGCACCAACAACACCATCTGATGCCGCCACCAAGCTGTTGCTCGCACCGTGATCTGAGGGCATTGCACGCCACACCGCTGCACTTTGCACTGCAGCACCCGACGCCTGCCAACCCCAGCTCTCCAGACTTCAATCATGAGGAGTTCGATATGCAATGCGTGTGACTTCAAGGGCCAGACGACTCCGGAACCGACGCTATGCTTTTGGAGCTCAACGAGAGGTCGCCGATGCACTGCATTTCTAAAGGTACTGTTTTGCGGGTCTTTCCGACACCGTAGTTGGCCTGCGATGCTGCTGTCAGCCAGAACTGTTTGGGTTGGTTTGTTCATGATGCTGTGATAGCCAAGGACGTAGCCATCTACTTCAAGGTACTGTATTTCAAGGTTATTTTGGTAACTGAAGATTTCCAAGTACTGTACAGTGGATTTCTATTCGCTCTTGTCTTAAGTAAATAAAAATATTGGATATTTTCTAAACTGGTGTGGTGTCTTTGTCGTGCTTACACTGTATTACTGTTGGTTATGTGCAAATTACACTCGGCCTCCAAGATAAGCCGGACTACTCGTGCCAAGCTACCAAGGGGGTGAGCAGGGGTTATTTTAGGAGTGCAACTCCCTTAGTCTGACTAGGAGGAAGGGCCCCTATTTGGACAAAGGTACCTACATCTGCCAACTAGAGACCCATCTCTAACAAACATGTAAAGCCTCAGTTTTTTTTATTCATGTTTGACCGACACTGCAGGCAAGTCAATGTTTTGGGCATATGGGTTTGGTGATATTATAAATATGTCCAACAAATTATTAGAAATCAGATTAGGGGCGTGGCTTGGACGGCAGTGGTAATGGCCGCTTAATCTGCTCCCTGCCGCGTAGGAGAGCGATTTCCTTCACCTCAGGAGAGATCCGTCGAGCCCATCGACATTCATCCACCAGATTCGGGCTTCCAACATCATGCTGCACACTGTGCGAAAAAACGGAACGAATTTAAGTCGGGTAACGTGCTTTTTAACACCCGCACTTCACCGCCTGCCAGGCCATGCACGAGTGAGCGAGTGAACCGCCTCACGCGACCTGCCCTCCGTCTCCAACTGCACCTCTGAATGCGCTGATATCGCCCAAGGGACCCACCCCCCCCCCGAGGGGAGACAATCACAGCGCGTCCCAGCATGTCTCTACCTCGAGCGCACCGCTACCTGAACTCAAGCGCTGATCCGTGTGGTCGGCTCCCGGGTCTCCGCCATGCCTACCCCTAAGATGGCGTCGCGCATCATAGCATCCCATACATAAACGCGAGTGAGACCTTTCTCATAGCGATTCTGGCACCCACAGCCTCACCGCTTCTACTGCTATCCAAGGAGGAGCCTCCCCAAAAGCGACCCTGCGATACTTCGCCGCCCACATCTGCCAAGAAGTTCTTACTCAGCCCTCCCTGGGAGCCTGCCTGACCTCAAAATGGCGCCGGTTGGGACAGATTTTTAGCACGAAAAGCACAATTCATAGCATGAGGGCGCCATCCATGCCCAGCTACACCTGGAAAGCTCAACTACAGCCACCAGTGTCACCAATGCTGATCCCAATACCGCTTAGGTGCCTAGGACACAGAATACAACAGAAGGAACACTAATGCTCCCACACTCTCTGTAATCGCCTTCCAGTGATTCTATTTTTTTGCGCAAAGTACTCAGCTGCCAGCCCGGAGTCAAATGGTCTTATTGTGTGTCCCTCACCTCTCCGCCCAGCCACTACTCTGCCACCCCAAGGTTACCAGAGGGGGTTTCTGAGGGGACCCATGTGACTTCAAGTCTCGCAAGCTTTCTTCAAGTGGCAGCGCCTCGACCGGCACCATCACCACTTCTACAGAGATACGGAGAGTCAGAAGAGCTTCTATCCTGCAACCACACTGCTCAGCGAAGAACCACGAGGCGATTCAAAAATAACAGACGCAACCCACTTCTGTTCTATCACTCAGGACAGCGATTAAACACTTACTCTGCCTTGGCCCAACCATCTTCTTGGATCTGGCTCTTCCGCCAAACTGGATAATCTCCGCCTCAATCGCTAGCCCGCTACGGAAAACCAACAAATGGCAGAGAGGATTGATAAGAAGAACAAGAAAGTGAAGTCGGAATCGTCCATATCTGACTCACCCATCAAGGCGAAAGCAGACCTGAATAGTACCCTGGATATGATCCTAAAAAAACTGGCAGAGGTGCATGATCTTGCAAAAATCGACGAAAACCAACACTGATACTATGCAGCTTGAACTTACTGCGATAAGGGCGGACATAAACTCAGTCCACAAGAGCTTAGGCGAAGCAGAGCAAAGGATAAGACGTTGAAGACAAATCCAACCTCTCGGCCAAAACTATTTCCCAGCTTCAAAGATCGACCGACTCCCTCAGACGCCAGAATGCAGAATTGGAAGATAGAAATAGGAGGGGTAACGTACGCATCTTTGGAGTTCCTGATAATGCGGAGAAGGATGCCGAATTCTGCGTATCTTTCCTAGAGGCTTGGATTCCTTCAGTGACGGGCATTTCATTTAACCATGAATTTGAGATTGACCGAGCTCAGAGTTCCAACCTTCATCCCTCATGGACACAAAGGCCCTCGACCGCTGATCTGCAAACCACTGCGATTCCAGCACACTGAAGCTATCCTGCAATTCGCCAGACATAATCATTCCGTCACCCGGGGAGGCCACAAAATCACCTTCACTCAAGACTACTCGAAGGACACGATGGAAGTCAGGAAAGGCTTCCTAGCCCTAAGGGAAAAACAGAGGTCAAAAAGGTATACAGTTCTCCTTTGCAGGTCCGGTGAAATTCAAAACCACCACCAATGGCAAACCTTGCTTCTTCTCCAATCCTAATGAACTAGCGCTGTTTCTGGAAGATTCACCTATGCAGGCAATGGACTCATCTGTCTTCGCATCTAATAAAAGGAAGACGGAAGTTCATGAATCTGAACAATCGAGCACGGGACAAGGCTGAGCTGACCACTGGCTCTCTGTGACCTACATTCATTTTGTGTATGCCCGTTTTTTTCTATGTCGCCTACATATGCCTGCTTACATCCCTACCAAATGTAAGTCCGTGCTTGTGCAAAAATAGCTGGTTCCAGTCCCCAAGTTGCCCTCGCCAACAGGTAGGCCCTACTTTTACCTACTTTTAGGTCCAACGTCATGTCACTAGACTGTTCGCACTGCTACTTGGGGGAACTGGAAGATCTACGATTCAAAGACTTGCCTAATGACACTATGGTTATCTGTTCTCTTAAATGGTTTTATAGTACTGCAAAATGTTGACATTGCAGTTTAAACTAGCTTAGGATATACACTACTACAAAATACTAGTTAGTTTTCATGAGTCAAGGTCTTACCTTTTGACACTATTGTTGTCTCTGTTCTGAAGTGACATGCTCACACCGATGGCCCCTGCGTAGTCATCATGCTCTACTGTATTTCCTATAGTTTTATAGTCCTGTATAGTATTAAACTTGTAGCTTCGACCAGTTCCTGCCTTTGACAGACACTATCTAATGGCTTAAAATAACTTAGATATACCCAGTTAGTAAATACTAGCTAGTTATAAGATTTCTCCTGTTATGACGACATCTTTGACTCATCCTACGTTGAGCTTGGACGGTACTGCCGTCGCTGCTCCTACGTTCTAGTTCTGGGGGGGGGGCGGGGGGGGGGAGGGTTGGGGGATTGAGGGTGCAGGTAGAGGGAGTGAGAGGGGGGGGGGGAGAGAAAAGAAAACCTTTGGAATGTAGTATCACATACTCAGGATACTGATGGTAGGTTAGTCATGGCACACCTTCTAAAGAACGATGATCACGTCCTGAATATTTATGGCCCGAATGGAGGCGATCCGATCTTTTGGGACTCCCACTCCCCCATACTCGAAACAGTACCGCAAGATGAAATACTTGTGGTGTTGGGGGGAGGGGGGGGGGGGGACTTCAACTTGCCTCTTGACCTGGTAATAGACCGCCAATCTCATTGTACCCATCACCCCACACGTTCGCACGACAGTTTGAAACGCCTCTGCTCCAAATTTGACCTACAAGACTCATGGCGACTGCAGCACCCAGATGGTCGTGATCACACGTTCAACTCGACTCCCCATAATTCCTACTCCAGGGTCGATTATATCCTCATCAATAGCCCCTTCACTCACCCTATTGAGGAAACTAGCATTGCCCCAAAACTCCTATCAGACCACTCCAGCATCCAAGCTAAACTAGTAGGCTCCAGATGTATCCTTCCCCCAAAGAGATGGCGCTTCAATGACGAAATTCACAGAACCAGAAAAAAAATTTTTTTTGAATCGGCCATACAGGACTACCTTGACTTAAACGATATTCCGGGCTCGGACATAGCAAATGTCTGGGACGCACTTAAAGCCACTATATGAGGGGTGATTATTGGTATTCGGGCGCAAACTAACAAGGCACTAAATCTAGAGCTTGTTACTTTAGTAAGGGACATTAAGAACCTGGAATTCTCTCATGCGGCGGACCTGCATAATACTTCGGTTCTGAATGACCTCACTAAAAAGAAATATGAATATAACGCGATCCTGAGCAGAAGAGCGGGGGTGTGGGTTAATAAATTTAAATCTTTGAGTATGTGTGAAGGTAACAAAGCAGGGAAACTATTAGCATCCTATCTAAAACATAAAAATAGGCAATTCAACATTGCCTCAAAGATCAAAAGAATACTATCCAAACTAAACAAAACCACATTCTACACACATTCAAGTCCTTTTAAGAGGATCTTTACAAGAATAAATTAGACTTTGACTCTCAAGCGTGCTCTAAATACCTGAACTCCCTAGGCCTCCCAAAACTCAATGACGCTGATAATCTGAAACTGAATTCCCCGCTTACCTTACAAGAAGTCTCGGACTCCATTAAAACCCTCAAACGCAATAAAGCACCAGGCCCCGGCGGCTTCTCTGCCGGTTTCTATAAGGAACTCGGGCCCGCATTAAGTCCAACCCTACTAAAATTGTCCCAGTCCTTTGCCCCAAAAAAAGGAGTAGCGAAATCAATGAGTGAGGCCACCATTATTATCATACCCAAAGAGGGGAAGGACCCGCTACTAACAAAAAATGATAGACCGATAGCTTTGATAAATCTGGACTGCAAGATCTACGCCAAAATCCTCGCGTCCTGACTGAACTTGATCCTGCCTAAATTAATTAGTATATCACAGGTTGGGTTCCTAAAGCATCGCATGTCTAACGACAACACAAGACTTCTCTGCCATGTTATAGAAAAGGCCAAGGTGTTAGATGCCCCCTCCGTAGCTATCACATTAGACGCGGAGAAGGCGTTCGACAGAGTCTCTTGGCTCTTCCTTAAACATTGTATGTCCACCTTCAACTTAGGTAACACCTTCATAGATATGGTTATGGCTTTGCATCTCTCCCCATCCGCTCGCATTGCCATAAATGGCTCATTGTCGGATCCATTCGGCCTGAACAGGTGACCAGACAGGGCTGCCCCCTCTCCCCATCACTCTTCCTCCTGGCAATGGAACCTCTCATTGCCGACATTAAAAAGAACATCAAGGGCGTAAGCTTTGGAGATACTTGCGTTAAATTAGCCGCGTATGCGGATGATATCCTGATAAGGACTGAATCCCCGGAGCCTTCCATCACCGCCTTGATGTCAACCATTGAATCATACTCACCCATTCAGGGTATAAACGTAATCGGAGGTCAAACCTCTAAACATCCTAGCCACTAAGGACATGTTGGGGAGCTCTGAGCTCTGCTGGCAATCAGGGTTTGTAAAATACATGGGAATAGAGTTTGGGGACTCCCTTTTGGAAACCCTTCTGCAAAATGAGAAGGCCACCTTAAATAAAATAAAAACACAACTAGATGGATGGTCCCCTCGCTTCATCACGTGGTGGGGTAGAATAGAGACCATCAAAATGATGATCTCCCCCCTGGTAAACTACCTTATTTCAATGCTTCCTCTAACACCCACCCAATATTTCTTGCAATAACTGGACCAATCTATAGCCAACTTCCTATGGAAAGGGAAAAAAGCGAGGATCAGCATTAAAAAATTACGATTGGACAAATCATTAGGAGGGGTCAACCTACCAGACTTGACTTTAGACGCTATGAGACCGCTTTCCTAGCAAGACAAGATGCCCACTGGCTAGCCCCCGCGGTAAACTACACCCCGGTTTGGCTGGAAGTCGAACAAGCGATCCTAGGCGGAATCACCCCTGCTGCGGCCCTCTCACTCAATTTAAACGAACTAGCCCACTCGAAATCGATCTTTCGTAACACGAAAATGGCTCTTCTTAAAAATCGACAAATTTCTAGATCATAGCATCTGCCGCTCGGGTTGGGAGTCTTTATGGAACAATCGTTACATACTGCATAAGGGAAAACACCTGCATAATTCTCAGTGGGTTAAGAAAGGTATCTTCTTCCTGCACCAACTATTCGAGGGGTCATACTCTAGCCCGTTCAGAGACTTGCAAACTACTTATGGCCTTGCGCCTCTAGAGTTCTACACCTTCCTAAACATAAAAGCCGCACTCTCTAAGGCGAAACTCTCTAACACCACCCTCCCTCCCATCTTACCTCAGTAGGTTAAACAGACTAGGACATCAAGGGTCCCATCTCTACAAACTTATCCGCCCCCAACATACCAATCTCACCACACCACTCACTCAGTTTTGGTCTGAAATGTCATCTAGACAGATTTCGGAAGCGGACTGGACCAATACCTGGGAATCTTGCATGTGACACAAAATTAGCCCGACTTTATCCCAGACCAAATAATGGTTCCTCCAAAAAACCTTCTGGACTCCAGCGCGTCTTTATGCCCATAACATCAGCCAAGACGCCTTCTGCTGGAATTGTAAACGGGCGGAGGGCGACCTCGCACACATTATTCTGTATTGCGACTGTGTTACCCCCTTCTGGGACAAGATATTGGACTTCATCGGTAAAATTTTCCCCATCTCCCCGTCCAGAGAACTTCCATACCTAGCCTTCGGTTTCACCCTAGAGCCCTCCCTCCACGCCGACGACAGGGCGCCACTTGATCTCATGCTCACTGCAGCTGTTAAAGTTGTTCTTAGTAATTGGAAGGACTCTAGCAAAGCTACCTTTGCTTGCTGGCTCAACCAGATAATTAGCCTCAGGGGAGCAGATAACATAGCTATCCAACAATCACCATGGCGCCCCCCTATGAGAAGGATGTGGTCTACCCTTGACAGTTATTTTACCACCTATAAACCACCTTAGATATTCTCACCCCCCCCCCCCGGTGCACTTGACGCCACCACAATCCAACAGTGTGGAGCTAACCTGTTACTTTGGTTCACCCTGAAATCCCGAGTCCCATCCCCATATCTTTGGTGCTATAATTTACCTGAAATTGTCCGGATACACCGCCTAATGAAGTGTGTATTATTGTGTAACCTATTGTACATTGCTTTTTACCCCTTTCGCTTTATTGTACTGTACTTCTGTAATAATGTATGTTTTTAAGTCTGTACTATTTGTATTTTATTTAATACTTAAACAGCCAATAAAAATCTATTTGAATTAAAAAAAGAAAATCAGATTTTAAAATACAAAGAGCATTCAACAAGCAATTAAATATGTGTTCTAGTACAGTCACATAAGTTTAACAAGACATTTTTGCCGACAAGGACCTTTTTGGTTAACAGTTTCTCACACACAAGGGAGGATTCATTGGTAAGTGTTTGCATCGGGGGATGGGCCTGCGTGGGGAGGCTTGTCCGGTATGGTAATAAATGTTCTAAAAAACAGCACTTAGATTGTGAAAGCATGATAACTGCATTTAACATTTGTTTTTTGAAGTGAAATATTCTGCAAATGAACCTGCAAATGAACCCAGCACTGAATTATGGTAAGTAATTCTCAGCAAGACCTTTTCTGTAAATTACACTCTTTGAAACCACTGGCAAACATTCAATAGGTGTATATTCAAAGATAAATATAGGTGTTTGGTTGTACTCACAGATAGACTGGGGAACTCTTCCTTCAGAAGCTTGGACAACTCTTCCTGGTTCAGCTCTCCATCCTTACCATCAGCTCCAGAGTATTTCTTGAATGTCTGGATCATAGCCCCACACAGCTCTTCCAAATGCATCTTGACTGTTTCGATCTGTAAAGCAAGTACACAAACCCTCAGTCTTGTTCCAAAACATTACCAGCTTTAAAATGACAGAGCCGCTCACTCTAGCTTCTTGGCTGTGCTTAAGAATGTGTGTGCACTTATGTTGCATTTAAATTCATGTTTCATGGAAGACATTTTATTTTGTGTGTTCACCATAAGAATGTACCATTTTCCCACACATTTTCTTGGGGGACCCCCGCCCTCCCCCAATCTCACCTGGTAGTGGTCAGGCTTACTTGCTATGCATGGTTTGGGCCAGTGTGTAACGGAACTTAAGGGGGGCCTGCAAAGAGCACAGATGGGGCCCCTCCCATTTGTCCCTCCTCTTTGCAGAGGGGACCCCATGAAGCTTGCCACCACCACCCCCACCATGGGGGCTTAAGTTACGCCACTGATTTGGACTGGTCTAACAAAATGGGCCAGGTCTACTTTAGGTTTCCAGTCCGACCCTACCCACCAGCACCTTTCTTGGGTGACTAGGATTTATGTTTATTATCCGACTATGACCCAGAGCAAGAGACAAAAAAGCATTGGCAAGGCAAATGCCCCCCCCCTCTGGGCTTGGTCAATGGTTTTAAGCACGCTACAGATCTATTTGAAGAAATGTGTAAATCTGAGACGACTCACAAGCCACATTTTGAGAAGACAGGATATCTGCAGTATCATGGAACACACAAACGGGTGGCTAAAATCTCATTTATACAACATCAGAGATCGTTCTTCGTGACAGAAATGAGCTCACACCTGCACACGGGACAGATTGTTCAACTTTAGACGGGAGGAGAACTCAGCCTGGAGTGTGATCAGAAATGGCAGGTTCCAAAGGATCATAAAGAGTCGGGGGGGTGGGGAAGCGGCACCATGGAGGAAAATGGTGGTTCAAAAGTACAGCATATTTGAGAAAGGTGCAAAAAAGTGCTCACAGAAAGGACTTGCTTTTGTCTCCCTGCCACAGAGATGGACGTTGTGAACTCTGAAAACGTGTTTTATTTTATTTAATGCATTTATATAAAGCGCAGACTGTATCCGAAGGCGTCAGAGCGCTGCACAAAAGAACCAATTACGTTACAAAATATAAACTGGAGACTAGAAGAGGTAGGGTAAAACCATAGAAGGCAAGAACACAATATCAAACACTTCAAGCAAGGGTAAGGAATGTACAAGGAAATATTAAAAATGTACAATGATGAACGAACTTCCTAGAGGGGTCCGAGAATGAAGGTATTAGTTCCGAAAGGGTCTTTGGAAGAAGAGATTTGAGGTCAGCTTTGAAGATCCGGATAGAGGTGGTGGCACGGAGCAATGGAGGAAGCGAGTTCCAGATTCTCACTGCATTACCTGAGAACGATTGAGCCATCGATCTTTCCACTTTGAAGAAGGGGTGGGCTGAAGCAGAAACGTTTCTGCATTTTGAGAAGGTCTTGAGCCTCCAGACATTTTCAGTTTATTCGCCAGGTAACGAGGGGAGGAAGTGTGCAAGGCTCTGTGGGTGATGCAAGCAGTTTTGTAAATAGATCTTGCCTCGATGGGAAGCCATCGTAGAGAAGACAGGATACGATAACCAATGAGAGGCGAATACCTCTAAACAAGCACGGATTATTGGGGGGGGGTGGGGGAGAGAAACAATAAAATGGAGAAGACCTGAATCACAGCTTGAGCAGTAGAGCGAGACTAAGCACACACTTCTCAATAGAAGAAAACAGGAAGTGGTGCTTGCCTGGGCTGTCCAATTAGGAGGCAGCAAACAAGAAGTGACACTGAAGACAACAAATGACAAGTACTGGGCGGGCTCCAAGCCCTTATTAGAAGCTATACGGTCTTTCAAGTGAGATGCATGCGCGACCCTAAAGAGGCAAGCAGTGCATGATTGTGGATACAAGAGGCATGAGGGAGGGAGGGGGGGGGGGTGTGAAGACAGCCTTGGTATTTAGCAACCCTTACATTAGACAGGGAGATTCCGAGAAGCTTTTCGCCTTAGGCCTTATTCTTTTCAGAGTTGAGCAGCGTCGCCCTCAAGCTCTCCGAGATGCAGATACCACGAGGGAACATGTGGGTTGCAAGACGTTCTGTTGTACCATTCTAGCCAAATTATATGCTAAATTGGATGGATGAATATATTAATTCGATCAAGTTCTGGACCGATGAGGCCTTAAATTGCATCCATGCAAAGCTGCCAAGTGGTCAACTTTAATTTTATTGTAAGCTACACTCAGTCAGTCATTTCATAGCTGCCAGGCTTTCTGATGCACGCATAATCTGCAGTCCGGTGGTTTGCATTCCGGGACTTAAGTGTTCACAGCCCCATAAAATATGTACCAAAAGTATCAAAATGTGTAATAAATGTGTGGACGGGACAGCATATGACACAGCTTGGACGTAGGAAATTCAAAAGCTCTCCATTCGGACCAAAATTAGTTAGTTATACTCCGGCATAGTAAGTAAAAACTACAAGACCCAGAATGCTCTACACAACACCACAACAGGCTGATTCACTGGACACAAGGTGGAAGTTGCAAGAATGGCCCCAACCCTCACTGGAGCCAATCAAGTGCTGGGGCTTTACTTCTAGAATTGACTTCTCATTACTGGTCGTTTAATTTGACTACAAACCTTGACCTGCCCATCTTGAGACCGCCCTAGGCCTATCAAACAAAGCTGCCAGTATCCAGTGGACGACAGTCTCCCACTCCAGGCTCGAGGGCGACAGCCATCTGCACCCCATAATACAACCAGGGCCACAACCCCAAAAGGGCAGAGAGACGAGGCCTGGACCGGAGCAGCTGATCACCCCTGGACCTCGGAATCTAAGCGGCTAACTATGACAATCTATCAGGGGTGCCGTCTGAAACGTGATCCTTAAAACACTCGTTGAGCCTCGGAGCAGCGCCTTAAGTCCCGCAGTCAAACCACGCCTGTGTCACCCAGATCAGACCACACACATCTCAGGGGTGTCACCCAGAACTGACCACAAACCACGCATACCGCGGAGAATCACGCCTGTGTAACCCAGATCAGACCACACACACCTCAGTGGTGTCACCCAGAACTGACTACAAACCACACATACCGCAAAGAACCACGCCTGTGTCACCCCGATCAGACCACACACACCTCAGGGGTGTCACCCAGAACTGACTACAAACCACACATACCGCGGCGAACCACGCCTGTGTCACCCCGATCAGACCACACACACACCTCAGGGGTGTCACCCAGAACTGATCACAAACCACGCATTCCGCGGCGAACCACGCCTGTGTCACCCCGATCAGACCACACACACCCCAGGGGTGTCACCCGGAACAAGCCACAACCCCCGTCTCCGAGCTCCTTACCGTGAGCCTCTGGCAGTGAACACAGGATCCTGGACGAGAGAAGCGAGCAGACGCCCCTCTCACCGGCCTCTTTAAAGGCCTCAGCCCCGCCCCTTTACTCCAGGTGAGGCCGCCATCAGGCTGCTTCACACAGGGTCGGACTCACTTAAAGGGCGGTTATGGGCCTATAGAATGATCTATTGGGTCTAATTTTAATACACGCATTGTCTGCAGCACCATCAAATCCATGCAGTCTGCCCTACATTGCAAAACTCTAACACAGCGTGTCTTTTTTATACTCTGAAAACTGCCCAAGTTTGCAAATAATATGGGCCACTTTTTTAGCTACTTAATTCGCAAATGGGGGCACTTTTATTTTGCTGCCTGGGCCAATTTTATATCTCAGTCAGATCCAGTTTAACTTCAACTGGTTTGAAGCGACCCATTAAAAAAATATATAAAAAACCACAAAGCCGATTCTTCGGCCTCCCAAGGCCTGGTTGACGCCTACTCAGAGCAAACTCCAGAATCTCAGATTTAGGTTTTTTTTCCCCTGGGAAAGGACTTTTAGTTCACTAAAGTCCATAATTAATAATATTTTTCCCTCTGGAGACATAGAACCTACAGCCTTGGACGCATCACATTCATCGACGTTTCTCCCTTTGTTTCAGGCATGAGGAGGCCTGTCCTGTTTGTCATCACTCACTCACCTTGACACAAGTAGGAGTATTTCCAGGGCTCCCCAGTTCTCGTTTCTATGCTTAACTCACCTCGTTCCTGTTTGTACTGTGCATTGTGGGATTTGTAGTCCCGTTTATCCCATTAGAATAGAGAGACTACACATCTCAGAGTGCAGAGAATAGTCCTGGACTGGATGAGCCACAGACTATGGACCTGGAAACTCGAGAGCTCCGGGATTTCCTGTCTACGCCTTAATACACAAACAGGAGAATTGGTTGTCCTTCGGGACCTTTTATGGTTTTTCTAACAACTATATCTCATAGATGCTTGCTAAAGAAATGCATTACCTTATTTCACTGTGGGAGTAACTAAGCCCTCTGTAATGCGCGTACGGACACATTTTATGAAGCACTTACTCTGGACTGAAAGGCTTCCAGGCACTTGAGAGAACATTGTGTGTTTGTATATTTGGATTCTGTGTAAAGGCTGCACCCGATCCGGAAGTCCTTGACATAAAGACTAGCTTCTCACTCTGCCCAACACAGACCACCGAGGTCTGCAGAAGGGCTGGAGTCCAGCCTCCCCTGACCATTCAGTATTTGACCTCTCCGCTGAGATGGCTGCAGGGGTGGAAGTTTTGAATCAATTGTTTTGTCAGGGGTCCGAGATGGTGCCACGTCAGGTGTTCGATGAACTGTCAGTTGCCAAAAAGAGGCCCCACTGTCAAAGCAGGAAGCCCCTTTGAGGCATTAGCTGATAATCAGGGCGATGCCTCTGGCGACCAAGGAAGCCATAATCTCTTGTAGCAGCCAGCCTTTTCTTTAAATGCCAGTGTACAATTCTAATCTTAGACGTCAGCCAGGGTCTTAATGGGTTTATTGAATACAAATAAAAATGAGTAATGTGAATCACAAGTTCAATCAGCCAGAGCTTATCTGGGAGGTTTTAGAATATACCTTTGGGTTATAAACAATTGGATAAGTTACTTTTATTGTCAGGTTTATTGTTCTCTTGTTTTAAGTACAAAAAGGCTTTTCAGAATTGTGTCTCAGTTCTCAAAAGCCTTTTTTTCCGTTTGGTAGTTCTTGTGGTAACTAAGGCTGGATGTTGTTCAATGGTTTTCACTGGGCCTTCAGGACTGATTTTTCTCATCAGTAGAACATACAAGAACAAGGTAAGTAATAATAAAAGAACCAAGTCCTGTGCACACGCTTGTATAGTAATGGGTCCTGTTGTCAGGACCCAACAATTAGAAACAATGTTCATAAGAATGAATGAAGATCAAACTCCAGGTTTTCGCATGTAGAGAAGATTTATAATTCAATCTTGATCAGTACATATGACAATAGCCAGCCGGCAACAGAACTGATTACTATACAAGGGTGTGCACAGGACTTGGTACTTTTCTGTTTGGTATAGACCCCCTAATCCAGTGCAGGGGTTGTTTGCTGTTTGGGTTTGTTTTCCCCTGACCTGTTTGCACCGCATAACTGCTATATCTATAGACATACTCAGGAATTATACACGCTTGAGCGCCAAATCTTCCTGCCCTTTAATCCAAACCCATTCTCTTTGTCCACAAGGTAAGTAATCATATTTGTCTAATGTTGTATTCAACACTTTTAGGTTCAGGTTGCCCAGCGCTTGCGCTGCGCTTGAAAAATGTATTGTTTTTAATATAAATCTTAAAAGGGACTCATATCCCGCCACCTCGCTTTCCTGGCTTTCATTAGTTTCTGTGCTTGCCACTTTCTTTTACTTCATTTCTATTGGCTGTTCCATATTTTCCTGCATTTACCAATGCTTGTTCCTCATTTGCTTCTCCTATCAGTTTACCTTCGCCGAAATACTGTTAACATTTGCGCCGGTGAAACTATTTTTCCATAAAGTTTTGCCTCTTAATGCTTTTTCGTCTTGCTGCAGATTTATATAACAATGTCTCACCAGGACAAATTAAATGGTTTGCTCAGAATCACAGGATGTTGCGCTGTCGAGACTCGAACTGGGATCCCCAGCTTGCGAGTTAGCAGCTTTGGCCATTTTGCCACATCCTCTCAACTCCCATGATACTTGCTTGCTGATCGGTTGTTTGTTCTTTTACTTATCCAGCTGAGTTTAGTGTTCCGCTAAATTTGTAGGGTTTTACTAGGGAGCGAGCACATGCAGGCTTTGGCTGATAAAGGGGAAAGATGGGAAAGTTTGATGTACCGGTTGGTGTGAGCTGGATTCATGCCCGCTATGCACTGCCCATGTGTGCATGCCAGCTCACCTTCCAATTCCTGCGCCACTCTCTTTCCACCAACATGCTTCTGGCACACTAAGCCTTTAACACTCCACTGCCAGCCACAGCGCAGCTGAAAATAACAAAATACACTGCCATCCTCCCGCTATGCAGATATGTGTGCATGTATATAATGCGGGGAGTGCAGAGGGGCATTCATTAGCCGGGAACAGCCCACTGGCATAACAAAACGTGAGGGGGCCCCCCTGCAAGCCACATGGAGGGGCCCCTCTGCACTCAATTAGGAGTGCTACAGCCAGAGTACTGTGCCGAGGCGGCCACCTGGAGCTTAGGGGGTCAACCCGCACCACGGGGGCTGCTGAAGGAAGTGAGCCACTTGGGGCCACCCAGGTATCCTCAGACCACCTCTCAGCCTTCCATACCAAATGAAGAGTCTGAAGAAAAGTGGAGAAAATACCAATAATTGTTTAATTCAGATGCACTAAGAGTGGAGCCCCGTCTGCACAGTCTCGAAAAGTGGTACAGAGGGAACTGAAATCAACAAGCATAGAGATACATTATGTACGTTTCATAGTAGGGCAAAGGCATGCCCGGAATTTGAATTTTCCAGGCAGATGCAGCTGGACAATGAAATACAGAAAAAATACGTTTTGGTTCTTGTATCTCACAGAACCTAGCACAGTCCAAGGTCGTTTCACCCTGCACCCACCACCAGACAAGTGGGAGAGGGCCCCTATCTAGTGAATAAAAGGTATGTGTTAATATAAGCAGTCTATTCATTACTAAGGCAAAACATCAACATTTCAGAAGCAAAACTTAACAGAGGCTTCTTCTCGGAAACAGCAAAGGATTAGTTTCAATCAACATTCAAAATGTCGCCTGAACAGAAATGGTGCCGCAAATGGTAAGTTATGCAGGTCACTGTGTAAGCAATCTCAGATCTAGTCTAAAACTGCGGGGCCTGTGTTACACCACTGGAACAGCCCTGGCCTGCGCCTCCTCTCCTCTTGCACGTACGCAGTGCTCTGTGTCCGCCTGCGTCTCGCCGCTCAAGCTAAACTTTAAAACTCTGTCTCCGAACTCTAGGCCTGTCGAGCAACCACATCTGTTGCCCACATAGCTGAACCATGCGGAAGTTCTCGACAGTAAGGAAACCCTTCGCCCTTCCTTGTGAGACTCCGCCTCTCCAGGAATTCCTTACAGGAAATGAAACAGGCAGTGTCAGACTAGCCGTGTTTACACTCCTTCTGTCGGCCCATTTTTCCCATTGCACGCCGCCTCTCTCTCACTGCCTCAGCCCGCACTTGTCAGCGTCTAAAGAAAGAACTGCAATAAGGCACGAGCTGTAAGTCTTGTGGCACCATTTTGCTCTCCGTTTCCAAGTTTAAAGTACAACATCTCTCATCCAACGGCTTGGTGATAGTTTTAGAATCATATTAAGAGCTGTGAATGTTAATGCAGTATTTCCCAGTTCAGATGCTGCTTCAGGCAAGGAAGCAAGTGTCAACTTGGTGAGTGTTGGAAATGGCCCTTTTGCAGGGTCATCCCTAAACCTTTTGCCTTCCTCCTGGATTTGTCCTGACCTACTTGTGTTGGTTTTATGACTTTGGGCACTTTACCACTGCTGATCAGTGATAAAGTGCGTATGCTCTCCCTGTGTCAATATGCCTGTGAATTAGTATATCCCTGATTGGCTTATTTGGTTTACCTGTTAGTCCCTAGTAGTGTGGCCTGTGTGTGCCCAGGACGGGTAACCCAAATGCTGCTGGTGGGCCTGCAGCGCTGGTTTGCGCCACCCACTGAAGCAGCATGTAAAGTGTTCCTCAGACCTGCCACTTGAGTGTCTGCGTGCAGTCCAGAACTGCCATCTTGGCTGTGAAGTGCCCACACTTCCCAGCCCCTGAACCTTCCTTAGCATCATGTCAGTCACCCCTATGGTAGGTGCTTTGTGTGTTTAAGTTAGGACATGGCTTGGTATGTGTAGCATGTCCTGGTAGTGAATCACCCTCCATTTTGTTTTTCACTGCTGCAAGGCTACCTGTTCTCCATAGGCTAGAATGGGCATACTGGCTATTACATCTTATAGTCTTATCTGACTCAGGGAACATGGTAGAAATTCGAGTTTAGTATGCCTGAACTCAGAATAATAAAATACATCTTTTAGTGAAGTTGGTTTTAACATTTTGTATTTGAAAATACTACTTTTAGAAAGTAGGTATTTCCTTGCCTAAGCCTTCCAGTGTGCTCTGCTGTTATGTGTATTGGCTGCCTGGGTTAAAAGGGGCAAGACAGGCTGATTCAAACCTGGGTTGAATAGAGATATCTGCATTGAATACTGGGGAGGAGTAGCTCCTTGACCTTAATAGGGCTGTACCTGGCAAGGTGAATGCTGGCTCCATCTCATACTGTGCATCTGATGGCAGACCTCCTCTTTCTGAAAGGAAGGATGCAGCCTGGTAAACAAAGTGCTCCAGGCCTGAGCAGAACTGGTTCTGGCTGGGTTCAGTGACAAGAGACTTTTGAGAACAAAGACTTTTGGGGTATAAATATCTGTACCCAAACCCCTGATTTTGATATTTATTTATTGATTTATTTTTAAGTTTTGTATGCTCCTGGATGTCAAGAAGAACCTCTGTCTGTGTTACTGAAGGAATCTGCAGGAGAGGACTGTCCATGTGCTTGTGTGCTGTTTCTTGGATTGGCCTGCAGTAGTTCCCCTTGGACTTGGAAGAAGAGTGAAAAGGAATTTTGAGAGACTTGTATTTTGCTAAGCAATCACGCAAGGGCTAGGAGATAGCTAGCCTCCTGCTGGAGTCACAGGCACATCTGACTTCCCCACCAGCCTCCTGATACCTCCCAGCGGGGATTTCTATCTGCAGGTGAGGCTCCTGTGAGTTCCAGGGCCTCTAGTTCTACTACAGAGAAGAGAGTGCTGAAAATCATCGCTAACACCGTTTGCGAGCCGCTGCAGCTGAAGAACGTAAGGAAAATCATTGCGCTGCTGCCGCCGAGTGCTCGCAAACCGAAGATCATCGCATCGCACGCTTGCGGGCCACAAAGTGCTCGCAAACCCCAGAGATCATCGCACGTTTGCGGGCTTGTCGAAGGCTCGCTAACCCCGGATCATCGCATCAAGATCATCGCAGAGAGGGCACCGTGCGTCTGCCATTTTCCTTTCATCACACCCGGATCGTCGCTCCCTTGCGGGGCGCCATTTTCTTTAGTCGCAACAAGATCGCACATGGAACAGGATCCTTGCGGCAAGGATTCAATGCATCACTGGCCTAGCGTGAAGAAGTCTGTCGCTTTGTCCCGCACCCACCCACAGACCAGCGCATCATCCTTCCTTGCGGCAAAGATTTAACGCATCGCCAGCCTAGCGTGGGGGAAATCATCGCTACAGCTCGTTTGCGACATTTTCCTTGTTTTGCTATGAAATTCAGGTACTTTGTAAGTAAAAGGGTCGCAGAGATCCCTGCCTTGAATTGAACCCCTATTTGAACACTTTGAACTATTTTTCCAGCTTTTCAAGAGTACCCCCCCCCCCCCTTTTCAGTACTGTGGCTTTTTACTGTTATTGGTCTTGTGTTAAGTCTATATATAAAGTTACTTATTTTTTATAACTACTTGTGTGGTGTCCCTTTGTAGTGTCCTTCCTGTGTTACTGTGTATGATTATAAATGCTTTACACACTGCCTCTGAGATAAGCCTAGCTGCTCGTGCTACTTTACCACAGGGTTGAGCAGGGGTTATCAAAGGGTGTAGCCCCTTACTCTGACTTAGGAAGAAGGGTCTCTACTTGGACTGTGGCCAGCCACTGCCAACTAGAGACCCCCATTTCCAACAGTGAGATTATTGTTTTTTTAATTCATGGGGCCATATGTTTCTTAGGAGCCCACCGCACCGATTACCAATGCTATGTTGTCTCATTTTCATTCTGTGCGTGGTTCTTTCACCACCCTGCACTACTCATCACTTTATTGCACTATGTGTGATCTTGTGCATCCAGAGCCCAGTAGAGAGTTTAAGGTAAAACATAATGCATTTACCAATGCTTGTTTTATTTAGTTTCTTTCTCCTTATTCCTAATACTTCTCTGAAAGAAATATGACTTGGCCTTTTCCTTATTGGCCTTCCTTTACTCTTGATCCTAAGGTTCAGAAAAAAGAAAAATTATTCTGTCTCTATCTTTCCTCTTTTCCGCTTGTCAGGTTACTATGTATTTATGGACTTTTGTCAGGAGGGGTTCCATGATTTATAAGAAATTTCCTTTGATTCATCCTCTCCCCCACATCAGATTACTCTTCATTTAATTCCCTTGTGCAGCCTGCCCTCAGACTGTGCAGTGGCACAATGGCATCCTCCTGACTCCTCAGAGACCCCAGGAATCCACATGTCACAACCATGTGCGGTCTGGCTTTGTGTCTCTAGGCTCCTCTGCTATCCTGGTTTTGACTCCTATCCTGGGTTGCACTGCATTGGGATGGGCTGTTGTCTGTGGCTGTTCCCCAATATCTTTCTGACCTCCAGGCATTATCTCCTCTCGGCAAGAGCTTGGGATTCTCCTTTGCCCCATCTTTTCATTTGTGAGACCCACTTCCATCTTGCTTCTCCTCCTCACTCCTTGCGTCTTTCTTTCTGTTCCAGGAAGGCACCACCCTCTATTCCAGGTTCATGCTGTCTGGCGGGATCAGTTCTGGTGGTAAGGACAATGTTTCCTGTTTAAGGTAAGTAATCTCCTTACATTATTCTATAAATGGAGTTAGTGAGACAAGCTAGTGAACAGAGGGAGTAAAGCAAATTCTTCTAGGATACTCAAATTTTGATTTTGGTTACATATCTATTTCTTACAACAAACTTTAGCAGATGCCTAGTCTGAGGTCATTGGAGCGAGGGGGCATGGTTTTAAAGGTGCAAAAAGCAGCTCCATGTCACAGATGGTAACAATAGAACAATGTCTCAACCGGAGTGTTTATAAGGGGACAGAGTATCGTGTGGATCAATCACAAAGCAACAAAGGGTATACAGGAGCCCAAGTAGGGGTGAAAGGGTTGTTATTTGCAAATAGGAGCACAACAGTCAACTAAATTTGCAGTAACCATAACTACCAATTGTGCGCTGGAAGTGTTTACAGTGAATAAACGGCGCAGTGACACAAGTGATAAGGAAACAACGTGAGGCGGCAGTAATGAAAAATAGTGGATCTAACAAAAGTATTGACAATCTTAAAACATGACTTCATCGCAGGCGTGTAGTCACTGCGGAAGGCAGTAATTTAACTGCCTGTCCGAGGTCGTTGTTGGATGAAGGTCACACCCCCAGACACTTTATTCGTCCCTGGTGATCCCCTGCCCGGACTGACGCCAGCTTACCTGACCCCCGAAAGACCGGCCTGAATTTACTCCGCACCTCTAGTCTCACGCCATACCTTCAGTCATAAGAGTGCGACTTGACAGTCCGCCATGCCACCCCCGTCCAGAGAGTGACTCGACAGTCCGCCACGCCACCCCCTGCTGTGGACCTTGCATCCAAGAACGACCTCGGACAGGCCATTAAATTGACGCCCTCTGCAGTGATTACATGCCTGCAAGCCCTATACAAGAGGCATTCCTCCATTGGCTTCTTCATTCTCTAAAGTGCCTCTAGAGCACACTCCTATTTATGTAACCATTGTCCTGATGATGACCTGAAGTCAAGAGGTTGAAACGCTGTCGACTCAACAATGCTATCCGCGGCTTCCTTTGGGTCATTTCGCAAATAATGAAATCATGTTTTAAGATTGTAAATACTTTTGTTAGATCCACTATTTTTCATTACCGTCGCCTCACGTTGTTCCCTTATCACTTGTGTCACTGACGTTTATTCACTGTAAACACTTCCAGTGCACACTTGGTTGTTATGGTTGCTGCAAATTTAGTTGTCTGTTGTGCTCCTATTTGCAAATAACAACCCTTCCACTCCTACTTGGTCTCCCCTATACCCTTTGTTGCTTTGTGATTGATCCACACGATACTTTGTCCCCTTATATGACACTCCGGTTGAGGCATTGTTCTATTGTTCATATATTCGCCCGGTCTCAACTGGGATAACGGGTTTGCTCCTGTTCCTTATACCCATGTCAGAGATGAACACTTCCAGTGGGCAATGTTAGCATGAATAAGAAAAGTTGTTGGCAGTTCACTCCAAGATGCCACTCGAAAGGGCTGTATTCTTGTTTGTTTAACTTTATTTGGTGCTCCAGGCTACCGTCCTCTGATTCTGGGTGCATTATGTATCTGTTGTGCCATCCCACTCTGGGAACAGAGTCCCCAAAGTGCACTCCTCTACAGGGAACTCCCTCGAAGTCCTTTAAGTAAATTAAAGCCCAGAGCGGCGAGCGAGGAAGTGGGGGCACTGCTGACCGGCTAAGAGCCTTTGCCGTGAGGGGAACGGCCGACGTATCGTGGACCAGAGCGCTGCGGGGAGAGCAGGCTTGAGCGCCGGTACCGCGGCGGGCAGGGACTACAATCCCCAAATGCCCCGGCGGTTGTGGCGCGTCAGTGACGCTAGCGCTGCACCAGGAGGCGCGTGTAAAGCCCAGAACGCCTCGCGCCCCGCGAGTCGCGCCCGTGGGAGAGCCCGGGGCTAAGACCGGGCAAAGGGCGGGCCCTCTGTGGCCCTCAGAGGCCTGAAGAGACTGGACTGGGCCAGAGACCCTGGTTTACGTGACCTGACCCCCTCTTTTTAATGTTACAAGTGAGACTTCAATTCATTTTATATATTTGTACATAGTTGCATTGCAATTCAGTCACGTATTGTTTTCATTTAAGATGTCTAAAGCCAAAAATGATAAAATAGTTACTGGCCATAGCATTATTGATAACTACCTGGTAAAAAAAGTTAACCAGATCAACAGTGAACGTCGGGCATCTCTAGGGAAAGGGTCCCCGGCAACACCACTGGGTGAGACGCTGCCTCTGATAGCGATGGTCGCTGAGGGAGAGGCTGGCGTCAATGGTGCTGTCAGTGCAGCTAGTGAAAACCCGGTTACATCGACTGTGGTAAGGGCTGAGGTCCATTTAGATCGCCAAGATATATCCAGTGAGGATTTGGAGGAAGTTCAGCCAGCTATAAGGCCGGTACGCAACTGTAGGAGAACACAGATAAAGGGGGGTGGGAAAAAGAATATATAAACTACTGTTGCAGATTCTGCCATCATTAATACCCCACTCAATAACCCCTTTGTGTTTACTGGTAATAAGGAGAATAACATAAATGCTAATATTGCACAATTGGTTGCCCTCATCAAAAACCTAGAGTCTACACTGGAATCCAAGGTAGAGGAGGCTATCAAACCTTTAACCTCCAAGATAGACACTCTAACAGCTGAGGTGTCCAGGCTTGGTGGCCTGGTATCTTCGTTCCAGGCTGCAGCTACCGGCCTAAGGGATAACTCTGGGGAAGACAGACAGGTAAGGAGGGCCCGGGGAAACACTCAGTCGAATTTTACTAATACGACTGCTGTACCTACCACTGTGAGTAGGGCACCAACAATAGCAACCACACCAGTCACCCAAGTAACAGTGGTTCCACAGGTCCAGTCTAACCCTGTTTTAAGACAGGGTATTGATAGTAGGCCGCATAGGAGTAAACGTTATCTTAACCTACCGCCTGACTGTGCGCCATTTGTGCTAGTCTTAACAAATGTCCCACCCTGCGGTACTCATCCTGCCTCACCCAATGACGAATCCCATGTCTCACTAAAAAACAAAACAGTGTCATGGCTTAATAAAAACTGTGGCTTCCCAATCGCCTATTCTGATCAGATAGTGGCAGTCCGGAGGGTGAATTGGGTGGGCCCATCGAAAAAAATGGGAAGCGGTGACTGCATCGTTGTGAACTTTAAACATCCCCAACATGTGGCCACCGCTCTCTTAAGAGCTTCGACACTGATATATAACGAGAGCAGTATTTGTGTCCGACCTCTGGGGTATTTCTATGCTCATCTCTGCCATAACTCCCCCCAACAAAGGCTGTTCAGCCCAGTGGCTAAAACTCAGACCCAGGTTGTGGACAATCGTTTTCAGTACAATATTGCTAACCCGAGGGGATTTGGAAACAACATCAACACACAGAATAGTCTTAACTTCATGGGCCAACCTAAGCCTGGGTTTAACATCAATACACAGAACAGGTACGACCCTTTATCTGGCCTGGATATGTGTGATTGACATGAGATCCCTGTGGGTCAGGGCATCCCAATCTCAGAGGAATTGGTACCCATTTCGAACTCACAGGATAAAAACTGTGGTAGCAATGTTATCTCGTGGAATATTGCGGGGTAGGCTGTAAAAATGGCAGACACAAATTGGGTCAACTACATTAAGCAATTTAAGGTTATCTGCCTACAAGAGACATGGCTGGTCGAATGTGATATTTTTTTAGAAGGGTACCAGGCCTACTATGTCCCGGCCACACCATCATTAAGAGGCAGATCTAAGGGTGGACTGGTGATTTTTGTTTCTATTCTTGCTACTTGTAAAATCAGTAGAATTGATGCAAATGATCCTGGTATGATGGGTCTGGTTCTACATGGGGAACATTGCCGATCATTATGTTTAGTGAACTTTTATAATGCTGTCAATGTCACCCCAGTATTCAATTCCGTATCTGTCCTGCATGCTTTTCTCACTTCCTCTTTAAAGGATTTTAATCATAATCTTATGATTATGGGGGACTTTAACGTCCACTTGTGTGGAGACCCTCTACACAAATGTATAACTGATTTAAGATGTGAGCGTATGGAGGGCCTCCACTTGGATCACACAATGGCAGGGGAATTATGCAATGCTCTCCTAGATAATCTGGACCTCTCCCTGGCTGTGACACTCAGGGATCCATTTAAATGTTTTGATACTCCCACCTTCAAGGGGCATGGGAGGGGCACCTTTATTGATCACATACTATTGTCAACGATACTGCTGCCTTTTTTTGGATTCGTTTGATATTGTTCCAAGCGAATTCAGTGACCATAACCCTTTAACAATCCGTCTGAAGGGACCTTGGTTTACTAAGGAAAGACAGATATGTAACATTGGGAGGCTGGGTACCACAGATAGGAGGCGACGACTCAAATGGTCAATGGTGACTCCGGATTTATTGTATAAAAACATTGTAGACACTTGTACTGAGGATAACGTGAACTGCACTCAGGTGGGGGCAGACCCACGACGGGTTCTTACTGCTTATCAAAATCTGTCGGAGAAGGTGTCAGAACTGATGACGGTCCCATTAAAGACGAGTGTGGAAAAACGTGGGCCAAGATGGTTCAATCGTGATTGTTCTAAAGCTGCACGTAACCTCAGGCTAGCACTGGCAGCTACTCCGAGAGTGCAGGATAATGTTAAATTGTGTCGCAGAGAATATAAGTCTATTCTTAAGTCTCATAAGGAGACATTAAGAATAGAAGCGTGGAACGAGTTACTTGACCCCTCTACCTTAAAATCAAGCACCAGGTTTTGGACAATAATAAAAAAACCATTCCTGGCAGAAGAACCGGGTTAACGGTCTGGACTGTTGCATTACCAAGGAAGAGTGGGAACTGCACTTTAAACAATTGTACTCTTCTGGGTCACCCGTAACAATTGAGAAACTGCCTGATGCTAGGGGAGGTGTTATTAGGTTTACTAATGGAGAAGTTATGGAGGCCATTGAAGGGCTTACTGCTAAAAAAAGCCCCAGGGCCTGACGGGATCCCTCCAGACCTGTATAGGTCTGACCCACACTTCTGGGCGCCCATCCTGGCTGCAGTATTTAATGCAGCTGCCAAAGTGGGCTGTCCTACCTCCTGGGGAGTATCAACGATTGTTCCCGTATTTAAAAAAGGAGATAAGGGCAGTCCACACTGCTACCGGCCAATTTCCTTAATTGACTCCATGGTCAAAATTATGGGGAGAATTCTACTACAGAGAATCACATGCTGGGCGACTGAAAATAACTATATCAAAAAGGGGGGGAGTTAAGGTAGTTGATCAATGGATCAGCGGACACGGTTTACCACACAGGGTGGTGGAAGGTCCAGTTACAGCTTGTGTCCGTATATTGCACTAGGAATACAAAAGGGAGGTTGCTGCACTGTTCCAATGGAGAGTGAGAGAAGAGTTAACTGGCATGACCACAGATGTCAGAGTAACATCCTGGGGCATCCATTTTGTTGGATGTAATTGCCTCACACACCCCGAAGGATGTCATGCTTCATCATCGGCGGTTGCTCCTCGTCGGGGAGGCGGTGCAATCCCCAACGGGCTCACCTCAAAGAGGGGCTCTTTGGCGGAGATCTTTTTTCCAACAGCCTTATGGTGAGGTGGGGGTGTGTGGGCTGGGCTAGGTGTAATGGTGTGAGGGATATTAAAATGTAGCAAGGGGTACCGGAATTCAATTTATTCTGGGGATCCCCTGGCTGCAGTTAAAAAAGTGGGGTTAGCTCACTAGGTGTCAGCAGGTTAGGTCGAGTGACCCTAGATGAGACTAAAGGTGATGCTGGTCGACATGTTTCTCGCTGTGGGTCTAGTCACCCGCGATTCATCAGGACCTTAATAAAGTGCAAGGGAAAACATGCTAGTGTCATGTGTGTCAATCGTTACCTCTGTGGGTACTCCTATGCCTAATGGTTAAGGATTGAATGCCACATGAGGGGTCGGCGGGACTGAACATCAAGGAAGAGCCCAGGGTTTTAGCTCCATATTCCTGTGTCCGCGTAGTCAGACCTACCCTTCTCCGCCGAGCTCGAGTACAGGCAGATTGCCCCAGAGTTGGCAGGCGGGGTATTCCAGTTCTTTTATACGCAGACGATGCGGTTTTAATTTCAAGAACGGAGAAAGGACTCCAGACGCTTTTAAATGCTTTTAATACTTTCATGTCTGACCGCAATCTATTGGTCAACAACTCCAAATCATACATTATGCATGTTGGCCATAAACCTAAAAAGAATTTCATTTTTAAATTGGATGACGTCCCAATACCAGCCACAGAAACATTCTCATATCTTGGTGTCCTGTTTGATACCAAGCTTAGCTGGGGTCCCCACCTGGCTAAAAAGAAAGGTGAACTGGTAAGGGCTAATGCTTCTGTTTTTAACTTTGCGACAAAACTGAGTAAGAAGCCAACTAACGCAATGATTAAGTTTTACAATGCCAAATCTGTTGCTACAGCTGCATATGGTAGTGAACTTTGGGGATATGTGGCTGGAGAACAGCTGCAGGTTGCTGAAAACAATTTCCTAAAACGTTTACTCTGTGTCCCCACCAGTACACCCAACATGGCAGTACATGAAGAACTGGGAATCCAATACCTAAGTGATATTTTTTCCTTAAGGCCCTTAACTTGTTGGATGAAACTGTGGTTAAACCAGGACATACCTCTAACCCATATGATTGTAAGAGATCTTATATCTCAGGACAAACACATGTGTGTCCCCTGGTTAAAATATCTGAAAACTTGCTTTTCCAGGCTAGGTCGCCTGAATTCGTTTGAAAATCCTAGCGGAATTGTAAAGGGGGATATAACAGCAATCAAACAAGCCTTCTATAAGGATAAGTTGGCCCAAAGGGAAAGTGAGGAGCTTATGAAACCAAGAATTAGGAAATATGTGATGTTAAAAACTTGTGAAAGCATGGAGCCATACTTAATGAGCAGTTTCACCTCTCATGAGAAATTCTTGTTGACTAGGTTTAGATTTGACATCTTCCACCATCTTTTAATTCGACCGAAGTCAGACATTTTTAATAAGGTTACAGCACCCTGTGGCTGCAACGGGAAGTCTCCTCAGGACATGCTGCATTTTATGTTTTTATGTAGGTTTTATGAATATCCCCGCAAACGTTATCTTGTTGAACTCTTAAGGAAACTTAATTTTAACCAAATCAAACCTGCCTTTTTCTATTTACTTACAACTAGGGGTGGTGATGGACAGAGTCTCTGAATTAAGCAGAGTACTCTCACCCAGTCAAGAGATCAGGGCTAGATCCAACACCGTTTTTTAGCTCATTGCACCATCCCAGTTTCAGAACCTGGCTGTATGCAAATTAGTCTGTCCCTGGCCCAGTGCATCATGGGAACAGGGCAGACCAGACTACAAAAGCCAATTCTTACACTGGAAAGGAAACAAGCTTCCGGGTAAAATTTTACCGGTTTCTGCCATTTCAGGCGTCTTCGGCCCGGCTTGCTTGAATCCTGATGGTGCAATGAGCAAGGGACTCACATCTGAGTATACCCTTCCACGCTTAGGGTGGACAAAATTATTTACAACTAGGGGTGGTGATGGACAGAGTCTCTGAATTAAGCAGAGTACTCTCACCCAGTCAAGAGATCTGGGCTAGATCCAACACCGTTTTTTAGCTCACTGCATCATCCCAGTTTCAGAACCTGGCTGTATGCAAATTAGTCTGTTCCTGTCCCAGTGCATGATGGGAACAGGGCAAACCAAACTACAAAGCCAATTCTTACACTGGAAAGGAAACAAGCTACCGGGGACCGGTTTCTGGCATTTCAGCCTCTTCGGCCCGGCTTGCTTGAATCCTGATGGTGCAGTGAGCAAGGGACTCATGTCTGAGCATACCCTTCCACGCTTAGGGTGGACAAAATAATTAACAACAAGGGGTGGTGATGGACAGAGTCTCTGAATTAAGCAGAAAACTCTCACCCAGTCAAGAGATCAGGGCTAGATCCAACACCGTTTTTTAGCTCATTGCACCATCCCAGTTTCAGAACCTGGCTGTATGCAAATTAGTCTGTCCCTGGCCCAGTGCATCATGGGAACAGGGCAGACCAGACTACAAAAGCCAATTCTTACACTGGAAAGGAAACAAGCTTCCGGGGTCCCCGGTAGCTTGTTTCCTTTCCAGTGTAAGAATTGGCTTTGTAGTTTGGTTTGCCCTGTTCCCATCATGCACTGGGACAGGAACAGACTAATTTGCATACAGCCAGGTTCTGAAACTGGGATGATGCAGTGAGCTAAAAAACGGTGTTGGATCTAGCCCAGATCTCTTGACTGGGTGAGAGTTTTCTGCTTAATTCAGAGACTCTGTCCATCACCACCCCTTGTTGTTAATTATTTTGTCCACCCTAAGCGTGGAAGGGTATGCTCAGACATGAGTCCCTTGCTCACTGCACCATCAGGATTCAAGCAAGCCGGGCCGAAGAGGCTGAAATGCCAGAAACCGGTCCCCGGTAGCTTGTTTCCTTTCCAGTGTAAGAATTGGCTTTGTAGTTTGGTTTGCCCTGTTCCCATCATGCACTGGGACAGGAACAGACTAATTTGCATACAGCCAGGTTCTGAAACTGGGATGATGCAGTGAGCTAAAAAACGGTGTTGGATCTAGCCCAGATCTCTTGACTGGGTGAGAGTTTTCTGCTTAATTCAGAGACTCTGTCCATCACCACCCCTTGTTGTTAATTATTTTGTCCACCCTAAGCGTGGAAGGGTATGCTCAGACATGAGTCCCTTGCTCACTGCACCATCAGGATTCAAGCAAGCCGGGCCGAAGAGGCTGAAATGCCAGAAACCGGTCCCCGGTAGCTTGTTTCCTTTCCAGTGTAAGAATTGGCTTTGTAGTTTGGTTTGCCCTGTTCCCATCATGCACTGGGACAGGAACAGACTAATTTGCATACAGCCAGGTTCTGAAACTGGGATGATGCAGTGAGCTAAAAAACGGTGTTGGATCTAGCCCAGATCTCTTGACTGGGTGAGAGTTTTCTGCTTAATTCAGAGACTCTGTCCATCACCACCCCTTGTTGTTAATTATTTTGTCCACCCTAAGCGTGGAAGGGTATGCTCAGACATGAGTCCCTTGCTCACTGCACCATCAGGATTCAAGCAAGCCGGGCCGAAGAGGCTGAAATGCCAGAAACCGGTCCCCGGTAGCTTGTTTCCTTTCCAGTGTAAGAATTGGCTTTGTAGTTTGGTTTGCCCTGTTCCCATCATGCACTGGGACAGGAACAGACTAATTTGCATACAGCCAGGTTCTGAAACTGGGATGATGCAGTGAGCTAAAAAACGGTGTTGGATCTAGCCCAGATCTCTTGACTGGGTGAGAGTTTTCTGCTTAATTCAGAGACTCTGTCCATCACCACCCCTTGTTGTTAATTATTTTGTCCACCCTAAGCGTGGAAGGGTATGCTCAGACATGAGTCCCTTGCTCACTGCACCATCAGGATTCAAGCAAGCCGGGCCGAAGAGGCTGAAATGCCAGAAACCGGTCCCCGGTAGCTTGTTTCCTTTCCAGTGTAAGAATTGGCTTTGTAGTTTGGTTTGCCCTGTTCCCATCATGCACTGGGACAGGAACAGACTAATTTGCATACAGCCAGGTTCTGAAACTGGGATGATGCAGTGAGCTAAAAAACGGTGTTGGATCTAGCCCAGATCTCTTGACTGGGTGAGAGTTTTCTGCTTAATTCAGAGACTCTGTCCATCACCACCCCTTGTTGTTAATTATTTTGTCCACCCTAAGCGTGGAAGGGTATGCTCAGACATGAGTCCCTTGCTCACTGCACCATCAGGATTCAAGCAAGCCGGGCCGAAGAGGCTGAAATGCCAGAAACCGGTCCCCGGTAGCTTGTTTCCTTTCCAGTGTAAGAATTGGCTTTGTAGTTTGGTTTGCCCTGTTCCCATCATGCACTGGGACAGGAACAGACTAATTTGCATACAGCCAGGTTCTGAAACTGGGATGATGCAGTGAGCTAAAAAACGGTGTTGGATCTAGCCCAGATCTCTTGACTGGGTGAGAGTTTTCTGCTTAATTCAGAGACTCTGTCCATCACCACCCCTTGTTGTTAATTATTTTGTCCACCCTAAGCGTGGAAGGGTATGCTCAGACATGAGTCCCTTGCTCACTGCACCATCAGGATTCAAGCAAGCCGGGCCGAAGAGGCTGAAATGCCAGAAACCGGTCCCCGGTAGCTTGTTTCCTTTCCAGTGTAAGAATTGGCTTTGTAGTTTGGTTTGCCCTGTTCCCATCATGCACTGGGACAGGAACAGACTAATTTGCATACAGCCAGGTTCTGAAACTGGGATGATGCAGTGAGCTAAAAAACGGTGTTGGATCTAGCCCAGATCTCTTGACTGGGTGAGAGTTTTCTGCTTAATTCAGAGACTCTGTCCATCACCACCCCTTGTTGTTAATTATTTTTCTATTTACAGCTTTTGTATAGTGATAGTGTCTTACAGGTTATAGAATTTTTAAAATTAACCGTCAAATTAAGGAACTGCCTAGACCAATGATGATGTACTCACTATCTGCACTTTACTATGTATCTGGGACAATTAATTGTTAATGGGCCATGTGTAATATGATTCTTGTATGTGACTATGAATTATTGCAATTTTATGAAAAATGGTTTTAACTGTATTGTATTTAACTGTATTGTATATATGTGTACTTTTATGGTGTGAAATATAACCGAATAAAGTCTCTATTGAATTGAATTGAGTAAATTAAAAAAAGATTCTTCAATGGCATGATGTTGTTCTCTTTTAACCATTATTCGTGATACATGGGTATTCACCCAAGGATGTATAATCAGTAACAATGACATTCACATATTAAACATCATACCCTTTAAGATTCTTTATTTAATTTACCTAAAGGAGTAAGAGGGAGTTCCCCATCTAAGAATACACTTTGGAGCATGAGTAAGAAAACATTGCTGATGCATATTACTGTTATAATAATGCCTAAGAAGAGTAGAGTTCTACGCAAATTCCCTCCATCATGTACTATTTCATCAGTCAACTTAATAGACTAAGGGGTATATTCACAAGAACCTGGGATAACTACGGCAAGAGTAGCATAACGCAACTTTCAACAACGCAGCCAATCACGGGAACATAACCACATGGAATTCACAACAAGGCGCTAGCATGCGATAGTCTGCCGTGATACAACCACCTTGATGGAGACAAAAACACACACCACAACACCAAAAAACCTGCGATGGGCCAAAGTGCGATGAGGAAATTAGCGATAAGCAGCGTCAAGCCACCTGGCAGGTGGGAAAAATCACCATATTAGTAGAAAAAACACCCAAACACAAACTGACCAACACCCAAGCACCTTGGAGGCAGCCGGAGCAGGCGCAGAGGACGAGAGCAACCCCACAAGAACCCCAGACGACCAGCCTGGGACCTTGGTGCCAGGGAAGAGTAAGGACAAGAAGAAGAAGACGACGAAGTTCAGTCTGCAGGCGAACAGGATCATAATCACGGAGGTGATGGAACACCATCAACAACTGTTCGTCACCTCCAACGTGTCATTGGGCACCAAAAATGGAATATGGCGGGACATCGTGAACAAGGTGAATGCCGTCGGAGAGCACCAGAGGACAATGAATGAGGTCAACTAGGCGATGAAATAACATCAAGTTGAGGACCAAGGAGAAACTCTCCGCCAACCAGAAGGCAGCAACACAGACTGGAGGTTGGGGCCACTGCTCATGCTGGATGACATGGAGGAGCTGGTGTCGACAGTCATCTGTGTGGAGACTGTGGCCAGAGTCGGGGGATCGGACCCTGCTCGACAGGACACAACACAACCGCAACAGGGTGCATAACTACCAGGTACTGGGGGGATGGGTGGAGATGGGCACAATGGCACACATGCACAATCAAGCAGAGCACAGTGCACACCTACAATGACTCTTGGTCCTCGCCCAGATCTACAGTCTGTCACAATGTACAATGCCATGCTGTCTGAATGTCAACATGTACCATGCGGCTACATACATGTAGACATATTGTAATACACTATCTCACCTGCACATCGCAGGGGCACCGTCAACACTTCCTGCAGAGCAGTCCCAGACACTCTTCACTGATGACGAGGGAGACAACACCAGCATCGACACCAAACCATCCAAGACATCATTGACCTCATCCGCCACCCACCTCCAGGATCAGGGCAGCCCAGCTGCATCGAGGAGACCCCACTCACTACCCAAACCACCCATCAGGAGGCACCCACAGCCCCGGCACTCTCCCAAGACCCCAAGGAACAATACATGGCCTTCCAACGCTGTGTGCTGGAGTGCCAGAGGGAGGCGGCTGAGCAGGAGCGGTTGGGCTTTGGCATCATGGCAACCAAACTTGACGCCATTCTTGGGTGTGTAGGCCTGCTCCATGGTCTCCAACGAGCCCTGACTGACATCGCTAGAGTTATGACGCGGAGAGAAGAACACCTGTCCGCTCAGATTGGCTCCAGCGATAACAGCCAAGAACTGGCACACATGCGGAGGGTCATGGAGGACATGGTGCTGATGGAGGTGGAAAGGATGGCAGCCACTGCTGAACATCAGCGGAATATAGCTGGGATCTACCATGCCCTGCAGATCCTCATCATGGCATTGCTGCCACAAGGCATGGCGATGATGAATGCTGCTGGCCCCACACCATCCACATCACCGCCCCCTGGTGTGTCAGTCCCTCCCAGTGCGGAAGGCCTATCCAATCCGGCACCTGATGTGTCAATGGGACACAGTGCGGCCGACAATCCTCCTTGGGACCCTGATGTGTCAGTGCCTCAGCCTGTACAGCAAGACCCACAGGTGGGGCAGACCACTCATCTGGGGACGAGGACGTGGATGGGCCTGTGAACAGAAGGACTCAGTAGCATTCATTTCCGCCACCTGGCCAGTTTCTGCTTGGTCCTGCACATGGCCTCATGACCTTCCACTGACCCCGATACACTCCAATGCACTCACCTTGGATAACGACATGGACTGCAACATCCTGTTTGATGACCAATGACATGGCGACCAGACAGCGGACCGTACCCTTCCTCTCCCGCAGTATTGGTCATCCCTGGATGGACTGGCTGGCTCTCCACGGGCCCATATTTTTTAGTGTGCTCGGCATTGCCCTGTACCTCTCCAGCTGCAGAACTGCACCGGGTGTGCAATAAACAACCAGTGACGCACTGCTGTGTCATGTCTTTCACCATTCATGTATGTATGTGTGGATGAATGTAGGGACAGGGATTTCCCTTGAGTCAATGCTGCTCACCCTGTGGAATACCAGTCAGAGGGTGCTACATAGCAATTTGTGTAACGGGTCCCGTGGACACCACAACAGGGACACACACATCAGCAACTTCCTTGTCCAGACATGGACTGAACCACACCCAGTGCCCATGAGTCATTTCTCGGGAGAAATGCGCATGCGCGGGCGGCCGCGCATGCGCATTAGTATCCAAGATGGCGGCGCGGTTACCAGAGGGAGCCCCGGAGACGCAGCCGACAAGGTAAGTGGTCTTTATTGTTTTTAAAATCATTATTTAAGTATTTAGGGAGGGCTGGAGGGAGGCGGGTGGTATTTAGCGAGGGCGGGAGGGAGGCGGGGTGGCGCGTAGTGGGGCTACGCGAAGTGCGTAGGTGGACGTAGTTTCTGGTCCACTTCGCGTAGCTTCGCGTAGCCCCACTACGCCTACTACGCCCAGGGTTATTGACTGGATGACGGTCCCAAGGCCTTGAGGCCGGCACGGACCTCCCACCACGTGGCACTGACTAGGGTTGAACAGGGTTTGTGGCACAAAGTGCATTGTGGCCGGCACAGGCACCCCACCATGGGACGGTGACTTTGGGAATCATTGCCACCTTAAGCTGCTGAGAGGGTGTGCAGCCTGCGATGATGCCCCATCCCGGCAGTCAGGACTGCTCAGGATTTGTGTGCCCTGCTGGACCGCAGTGTAGGCTGAGGCAGCGGGCAGCACAAGGCTACCGCCACGTGGCCTCGGTTCCGGGATCATAGAGTTAGTGGCAATGCGATGGTGCCGGGTGCCCGGTATTTCCTATGCCATGGAGTAATCAAGACCCAGCATCAGACGTGAGACCTGGTGGCCTGCGCAGCATGGCTGCATGGTATGGAGGGTGCCATGTCCGGGGGGCCCAGGCTTGTGGCTTGCAGCGACACGCGGTGGGACCTCCTGTCTACACGCCAGTGGCAGAAGGTGAGTAGTGAGGCCCAGATGTGCGTGAGTGGGAATGCTCCGATGGGCTGGAGTGCCTCTGTCTGGGTGTGCATGGGCAAGTTGTCTTATGCAAGAGTGTGTACTGTGCCAGTCATGTATCTGGACTCTGTTTCAGGTGACGGCTCTGACTCTGATGTGTGACCTGGTGTACTGCTATACATAACGGCAGGTGGTTAGAGGCACACCGGTGGCAGCATGTCAGCATCAGCAGTGTGGCCCGGGTGCGCAGGGGCGGCACTCTCTCTCTCCCCCTCTCTTCTTCTCTCTCTTCCCCTCTCTTCTTCTCTCTCTCCCTCTCTTCTTCTTCTTCTCTCTCTCTCTCTCTCTCTCTCTCTCTCTCTCTCTCTCCTTCACACTCTCTCTGTCCTTTGATGTGCACATGACACACCTTCTCATCATGTTTCTTGTCTCGCAGGCTGTGACCTACGGATTGTCCAGAGGGGAGGCCGCCATGTGTCTTCATTTCATTTCAGTGTTCATTTCAATAAAGTTATATTGGTTACTTTGAAAGCGAATGTGTGATACTCATTTCTGTGACGACACATGCATGTTACCAGTTGTGATTGTGCGACATTAGGCGGATTATTTCATACATGTTTAGGTGTAGCTGATGTGTCATGTCTTTGGTCGGGGTGCCAGGGAGGGGTGGTCCTGGGTGTGGTGTCGGTGGGTGTTGTGGCCCTCTTAGGTATCCGTGCTGCATGTTCAGGTGCTCCATGGCATCTGTTTTTCTTTAGGTGTGGCTCTGGGCTGTGCTCCCTTTTGTGGTGCAGGGTGTGGTCCAACTTTACACCAGATCAGAGCAGGTGTTAATTTCCTGCTGCTAACGCGCCTTATCGTGTGTTTTGTCTTCTTATCTCTGATCTGGCTGGTCGTTGAGAATGTTGAGGTTCGTGTTGTCGCGGCTTTTTGCATGGGAATGCCTACTCTGCATCTCATTAGCGATAGTTGCCGGGGTCCTCTGTGGCGATGTTTTTTGCGGCTGGTATCGCGTGTAAACTAGTGCTGTGGGCTGTTAACACCAGCTTGTGAATGGGGAGGTAAATTTATCACGACTTTGGCTGCGTTAAAGTGCCCTTAGATTCTTCAGGATATTTGCTTCATATTCTACATCTCTTTTGAAGCATTCTGAGGTTTCATAATCAAATTCCCCATCATTGTAATCATTTTGAATGGTGGCCTGATATGATGGGGATACAGCATTACCTCAGGTGAGGTTTGAGATTGAGGTATTATAAACTTGGACAAGGATGCAAATCAGTATAAATTAAAAAATCATCAAGATTGCTTTGAGTACTTTAATTCCCCAGCTTCCAAGAAAACTCTCTTAATCCTTACCAGAAGTTTCATCCTTCCATATCCATGTCATCATCAGTGGTCTGTAAATTGCTGGCACAGCATGTATTTCATCTATCTGTTCAAGCATACTGACCCACATTTTTAAAATAACGTTTCATTGGCCAACCAATTCTGTGGAAATTACCTGTAGGGCTGTTGAAGTTGAGTTCTCTTCCTCCTTCAGGCAACTTAACTGATTTCATTGGTTTACAATCCCATCCATTAGCGAGGGAACAAGACGGTAAGTGATTGGTTGATCTCAGAAATGTTTCTGGGCAGTCTCATAGACAAACATGGTGATTGTGACAGGAAATATTTGATGAGAGGTACAATGTAAGTCGGGTAACAATGCAGACCATTCTTTAGGCACCTAAACATAAGCTCTGTTTCCACATGCATAAAAAAGTTCCAGCTGTGATGCGGTGTGTGGGAAGGATAGATGGTCTGTGGGAAATCAACTTGAGAAGTAGGATGAGTGCATTTAGGAATTTGTCCATTCCTAAATGCTTAGCTCTCCCTCATGGGTCTATCCCACCCTGTCTCAGGTGTATGCATATGGCTAATCCCTATCAGGCTATGCAGCGCTTGACCGTTTAACCTCCCCCACTGCTGTGCACTTATCACAATTATTCTCGTAAATTTTACGTGCAATCCATATAATTCAATTGCTATTGATCCGCACCTGGCCACATCTTAAATACTGGCCAAACAATAGAGCTATCCAATTATGTACGACTGCTGTATGTAGACACTGGCCAATCAATAGAGCCATCCACTCGTGCACGACTACTTTATTTAAATTGCTCCTAGGATCAAGGTTTTGAAATTCTTCTCTCCTTCCCGTAGATTCTATTGCCCACATTCTCTCGTCCTGATGAAGATCTCACACTTATGAGATCGAAATGCCGTCAACCTCTTCAACCAAAACTCCATTCCTGCATTCAATTTATTTAGGAATTTTGATAATTACTGTTTTTGTTGTTTTTCAATAAATGTGTTGTCATTCCACATAACCTTGTGTCCTTACATATATTTAGTTTCCAAGTCCAACTGGGACTTTCTCGCATTATTTCTTCAGATTAATACTGCCCTTAATTTACTAGTACCCCTGGCTACCAGAGTACCTTTTTGGCCTCCACTAGACCTTTGTTCTACACAACGCCTAAAATTACCCCAGGTCTCACTACTGGGGTCCCCTTGTTCTCTAAACAGAGCCTTAAAAACTATGCATAGCGATTTGAACTGTACCCTCTGCATTACTGGGAGCCAGTGGAGCTCAGAGAGGGCCAGAGATGCCGAAGATTGGCGTGTTCTCATTAGAGCTAGCTTGGCCGCCATTGACTGGATTCTCTGGAGTCTTCCAATCAGATATTTAGGAGACTCCAGCAACAATGCGTTGCAGTAATCCAGTCAACTCAGAATGATACTCCTTACTACCAATGATCTAGTCTGTGTGGGGAGCAGTGGGAGGATCCTTCGGAGCACTCTAATTAGAGCAAAACAGCTTCCAGCTGTTTTATTTACTTGGGACTCTAGACTCAAATTACAATCAAAGCTGACTCCTAATTTGCATACTGCCTTGGTGGGAATCAGTGGAGGGGTCACCAGGAGTGGCCAAAACCCAGTAGGTAGTGGGAGGGGAACCTTACCAGCTGAACAACACAGGATCTAGTTTTTTTCCCATTAAATTGTAACTAGTTATTTTGTAACCATAATGCGGTATCTTGCAGACAGTCATGACATTTTTCCAGCAAAAGTGAATGATGGCCTTCTAGTGACAAAATCAATTGAGTGTCATCGGAATAATTCACAAGACTGATGTTATGTGATTTGATGACATCAACCAGAGGTCTCATATAGATATTGAATAGGATTGGACTGATGGCAGACCCCTGTGGCACACCACGCTGGACATTCATGAACAGTGATTGATACAGAGGAAGAGCAACTGCCTGTTGTCTATCAGCAAGGTAGGATTGAAGCCACTCCAGTGCCAGCCCTCCTACTCCTTTGAGTCTGCCCAGTAGTATCTTGTGATGGACCATATCAAATGCGGCGGACAGGTCCAGCAAAATCAGAATTGCTGATTGTCCCCGGTCTACCCGCATTCGAAGCTCGTCCAGCACTGTCGCTAAAGCAGTCTCTGTCCCGTGTCCTAGGCAAAAGACAAATTGCACATCCTCCAGTTTTTCATTGGCTTCATGAAACTGGGAGAGTGCACTACTGACCAGTCGCTCTGTGATCTTCACTGGGTAGGGTAGCAGAGAGATGGGTCTATAGTTCTTTAGACATGCTGGATCTAACAAAGCTTTTTTCAAAAGAGGTGTGATTATTGCTTTTTTCAAGTATGTTGGCACTATTCCACTCTCCAGAGATTGCTTACAGATCAGCCTGAGCACCGAGAAGAGCTCTGTTCCTAAAGCTTTCCATATTTTGTGAGGTACCGGACCAAACGGATTTCCATATTTTGTGAGGTAGCCGATCCAACGGCTTTCCATATTTTGTGAGGTAGCAGATCCAACTGGGATCCTGAGAAAGCACTATGGGCTATTTTGATAAAGTCTTCCTCTGATGGTATGTCAACATTATCAAGGTTGCCAGAAGTCTCTGCCATTTCCTGCTCTTGTTTCTGGGTGGCTAGATACCCCATAGACATTCCATTTTGATCCTCCTTCGTGGGCATTATTCCCACTTGTAGCCCCTTAATGATTTTGCTGATTTTATCCTCAAAAAAGGTGGCCAAACCATCACAGAGATCTTGTGTGGGGGAAATCTGCTTTTTTGTGCACACAGGGTTAGTGACATCATTCAATATTTTAAAAATACTCCTAGCACTATTAGGATATTTCAGAATAGAGTCAGCAAAGTACTCAGCTTTTACCATTTCTTTTTTGTAACTAGTTATTGTTTCTCTCAAGCTTTTTTATCCTCATCTCTGTATGCTCTTCTCCATTTCTGCTCTGCCTGTTTACTTTTCTTTTTCAAAAGTCACAAATTATCATTATACCAGGGAGCAGAGGGTCTACCCCATTTTTTATGTCTTTTAAGGGTGCTAACTGGTCAAGCCTCGCACTTATTTGATTACAAAAGTTCATGTAATTTTTATCCACCTGTTTGCCTGCATCAAAAGTCATGTTCACAAAAAACTCTAGCGATTGCGTTGCCTTTCTTACGAGTCCTCTCCAATCCCTGCTTTGAGATTCTTTTTTTCCTTAGGGATAACTTTTTTCCATCTCGGGCTAACAATTCCGAATTGGACTAAATGGTGGTCGGACCAGCCCACTGGCAAGACTGTCCCCGTCTATCAGGTATTTATTTGCAAATATGTGGTCCAATACGTGCCCACCCCTATGCGTGGGCTTTAAGACCCACTGTGTCAGATTCACATCTTCACATGTCTGGAGAAGACTTTTATATCCTGAATCTAAGCTCCCATTAGACCACAAATTAAAATCCCCATAAATAAGTAATCTTGAATGAGTTAACGCCATATTACTGAGGACGTCTGCCATCGCACCCTGTTGTTGAGAGCTGGCTACTCTAGGTGGTCTGTAACACACTATGGGCCAGATGTAGGTCACCAAATACCGGTCGGTAACGGCCGATTTCGGCCGTTACCGACCGGTATTTGGTTTGTGACATGTAGGGGGCCTAAAATGTACCGATTCGGTAAATTTACCGATTCGGTAAAATACCGAATCGGTAAATTTACCGAATCGGTAAATCTAGATGTAGGTGGCACTGAAAACAGTGCCACAGGCCCTTAAGAATTCGTTATTTACCATCAAATACTATTCGATGTTACATAACGAATTCCTGTGTACATGCACATCTGTGCATGTACACCTGTGCCATGTGGCACACATACATGCCCTGAGGGCATGTATGTGTGTCACATGGCACACAAGCCTGAATCAGGGGTGCAACAGGGTGTCAAAGTGACACCCTGTCCCCCTTGTCAATTCGTTAATTTTACCGAATCAATATTTACCGATTCGGTAATTGCCATTGGTTCCTATGGGCCAATCAATGGCAATTACCGAGTCGGTAAATACCGATTCGGTAATTACCGAATATTACCGATTTGTTAATTTATTCGGTAAAAATACCTACATAGCATTTACCGATTTGTAAATACCGAATCGGTAAAATTCGGTATTTACGAATCGGTAAATACTAATTACCTACATCGGGCCCCTATATTATCAAATAGGGGGACTCTAGGGCTTTTGTGAGAGGTCCAGCATACATGCCCTATCAAGTATTCCGAAATGAAGGGTATGCAGTTCCTCAGGGTCAAGGGAGAAAGAGAGAGTGTATGTGTACCAAGGAGACTGTGTAGAGGAAGAAAGGAATTCCTCTCGTCGGAACTAGGGTCCTCACACACCAAGCAAGCTAGGTGTCATGCTTCATCATATGGACCTGCTCCTCGTCAGGTCAGCGCTGCAATACCCGACAGGCACCCATCAAGGGGCTCTTTAACGGAATTCTTTTGTTCCTGGCCTTACGGTGCAGTGCCTGTGAGGGGCCTAGTGGTGTAGATGTGGGTGAAAGTGGGTGATTTAAAACAAGTTGAATAGTCAAAAATATGACTTTATTAAGACTGGCTATTCACTGGATTAAAAATAAGCTAAGAGTGGCAGCTTGCTGACGTGATGGTTCAGCTCAGCTATCCTCTTCTCTGGTGGTCAACATGTTTCATGCCTTGCAGTCCTAGTGATCCTTGGCAATTCTTCAGGACCTAATGTGAATGAACTATCTACACAATGTGGTGGGTGCAAAGGCTGCCTACCACACTGAATACTATGGGAACAGTCTCTCCAAGTATGTCAGGCAACCTAAGAGACATATATAAGGTAACCACAACATATGTCAATGTAGAGCACATGGTTCTCTCTCATATAATGCTTAAACATCACTCTCTCTTCATGATACATAACACAAAAGGCTAAGGAGGTATCATTGATAGTCTCAGTGCGCGTAAAGTAACCTGTCTCAGTAGGTGAGATATAAAAACCATGTGAGAGTTAAAAACAGAAGACTGGGCAACCTAGTTTAACGTTGCACAGACTATGCCAGTCAGTATGTCCTTTGGGGTTCTGTAACGCATATCCCAGTAGATCAGCGCCGCTCACCTCATCAATGTGTAGTGGGATAAAATCCCATTTTTCTTTAAAAAAAAAAAGTCCAACCCTGCCTCCTTTCCCAATCTGCTGGGGTTTGTGGAGTACCTTGTAGCCCGGTGGGCAACTCAACCCCAGCTCCAGGTCTGACCCCCTTGTTGCCCTCGGATATGTGCCCGGTTGCCTTCGGTGCCCTTGCCGCTCCCGCAGCTGAGTGCCCCTGTGGCCCCGCCCCCCTCACTGCCCATTCGCTGCACCTGTCTCACAGTTGCTCCTCCCACCCACCTCCCCATATATGGCAGCCAGTGTGCAGCGGATGCACCAAAGTCAAGCCCGTCCACGCCCAGTGCTAGAACCCCAGGCCCCATCACGATGACGGCTGCTACAATGCCAGCACACTCCACGCTCTCAACTCCGGCCGGACCCACACTGGCTTCAAAGCCACCCCGAAACGCACACAGGGTCCCTTCACTTGCCAGAACTGCAGCTACACCAGTCTCAGAGCCGCTGAACCACCCGCCAAGAAAGGCCACAATCACCTCAGATGCATCCTACTGAACACCCGCTCCGCAGGCAAACATGCCATCAAGCTCTGGGACCTGCTCGACCCTTCATCCCCAGACGTCCACTTCCTGACAGAGACCTGGATGAACTACTCCTTCGCACACGACATCGCCATTGCAATCCCAGATGGCTACAAGATCACCCACAGAGACAGCACCAACGGAATCTGAGGAGGAATCGCCATTGTCCACAAGAACAGCATCAGGGTCTCGACCAGCACAGACGAACACATGCATTTCCATATCCACACATACCCCCAACTTCACCCTCAGAGGCACACTCATCTACAGACCCCCCCCCCCGGACCCCAAACCCAAGTTCAGCAACTCCATCGCTGACTTAATCAGCATGCACGCCTGACCTCCACAGACTACATCCTCCTCGGAGTCCTGAACTTTCTCCTTGAAAACAACAGCGATAGCAACTCCACCATCCTGATCGATAACCTCGCCAACCTCGGACTGAGATAACTCGTCACAACACCTACCCATTCCGCCGGCCACATGCTCGACCCAGTCTTCTCAAGCTCCCATGTCTCCTTCAGCCACACCACCGAAGTCCTCTGGACCGACCACCACGGCATCCATTTCACCTACCAGAAACCCACCACACACCACCGCACCCAACAGATCTATCACCGCTGCTGGAGCAAAATCACCACAGACCAACTACACGCAAACCTCGCAGCCCACCCACCAAACCCTCCAACACCAACGATCCTGCCCACAGCTTCAGACGCTTGATCGACGACTGCACCAACATCCTCACCCTGCTGAAGAAACACTAATACAGACACCAGCAATTGGGCCAGCTGCATCACCCCAGAACTCCTAGCCTCCAAGCGAGCCTGCCGGAACTAGAGAAGAAATGGCACAGTGAGCAGACTCTGGACAGCCACGCAGTCCACAAGGACACCATCTGTAACCACCATCACCTCATCAGGACTGCCAAGAGAACCTCCTTCAAAGACCCCCTCGACAACAACGGACACAATAGCAAGGAGCTCTTCAACATCGTGAAGGAACTTTCCAACACCAATGACATCCCGCCTTCGCAAGCCCTGTGCGACTACCTCGCCACTTTTTCCACCGCAAGATAGCAGACATCAACAGCTTCAACACCCAGACAGACCCAATAGACATCAACAAACCGACTCTGCTCACCTTCGACCACGACCCCCTGCTAGCCTTGGCCAACGTGAGCATCGATGACACCATCGAGACCATGAGCACAATCCACTCCGGCTCCCCATCAGACACATTCCCGGACCACATCTTCAACAAAGCCAGCAGCTCCATCGCACCCCATCTGCGCAATGTCATCAATCACTCCCTCAAGACCACAACCTTCACAGAGAGCTGGAAAACTCAGATCAAATTTTTTTTTATGAGTGAAACACACCTAGGCAATTGTATTTTCTTGTCTACACAATGATAAATGGGAGAACTAACACATCGAAAAATTGAGTTCTGTCTTTAATATCAAGATTTTAATGGTTCTAATAAACACTTTTTGTTGTACATATATCAATTAAAAAATTGTATCAACATACAATATGAAACAAATCAAACATAATATTATAACAAACAGTTCATTAAAAACAAGATCACAGGTATAAATAAAATATAAAACAAAAAAGAGGAAATGTGGCACAATAATAATCTCGACGCGCGTTTCAGCAAACCAGCGCCTTCTTCAGGAATAGCCACTAAGGGCCAGATGTAGGTAATTCCGATTTACCTACTCTTAAATACCGAATCATACCGATTCGGTATTTAAGAATAGGTAAATTGGAAGTAGGCAGATGTAGGTAATTTTTATTTTACAATTACCGATTCTGTAAGATTCGGTATTTACCGATTCGGTAAATACCGAATCGGTATTTCCCATTGATTCCTATGGGCCTTGAAGCCCATAGGAATCAATGGGAAATACTGATTCGGTATTTACAGAATCGGTAAATACCGTATCCTGGCAGGGGGAACGGGGTGTCACTTTGACACCCTGTAGCACCCCAATTGCAGGCTTGTGTGCCATGTGGCAAACACACATGCCCTAAGGGCATGTCTGTGTGTCGCTTGGCATAGGTGTACATGCACAGATATGCATGTACACTGGAGTTCGGTATTTTACCACCCAATAGGATTGGGTGGTAAAATAAGAAATCCTAAGGGCCTGTGGCACTGAAAACTGTGCCAGCTACATATGGATTAACAGAATCGGTATATTTACCGATTCGGAAAAATACAGAAGTGGTAAATTTACCGAATCGGTAAATATACCGATTCTGTAAATTCCGAGCCACCTACATGTCAAAAGCCAAATACCGGTGGGTAACGGCCGAAATCGGTATTTGGCTACCTACATCTGGCCCTAATTGCCTAAGAAAAAAGTATATAGTAAAATACCTTTATTAGAATAATGTTACATTCAATGTATCACATAATAACCATAATACTCTCTATTAAAAAGATGCATGTTCTATTAAATCAGTTATAACAACATATCGACAGAACTCATAATTTGACAAACTAAAATTATATTCTCCCAACAATGGACAAGAAAGACTTATAAACAAATCAAGTCTATATATGTGGTGTACTGCAATGCTCATCTAGATCCGTAACCAAATATTACTAACATGAACAAAGAACCAGGTTGCTACCAATATTTACTCTGAGCATAGATAATACCCTATCTGGATTATAGGGATAATTAAAAGTATACTTACCTATGAGACAATTTTGATAATTCAATAAAAAAACGATTAAGATTTGCAGGTCACACTCATGATTAAATTATCTGAAATAAAGAAAAAAAGTTTTTTGATTTTTTTCCCAAAATAAACCAAAAGAGAAAACAAAAAGATATATTCGGTATCCATTGGAGGATTTCGATTTTTACTTACTAGAAATTTTTCAGATTTATTTTTGTTCTAGTTGCATTACTCTGTTGTGAATTGCTGTCTAATTCGTGATGTCGAATGTGACAGAACAGAAGAGGAAATATTGTTCAGGTATTCCTTATCTATTAAAAAGAATTAAATATAATTCAGAAATTAGTTTTTAGTAATTTTTGTTCGTGATGAATAATAATTACTTGTTACGGCTAATACTAAAGGATATATTCAGGTTGAAAAACGCCAAAAATAATACATTTTAATATACTCTTAGTGTAGATCAGATATCCACATCATAAGTATACTATATTGTTAAACGGTAGAAATGCCACGGATTTAGCAAACGCGAATTTATTGTGGGCATTGAAGACTCAATTAAAAGACTAAACTGTCTATAATTCATATTGGGCGAAAACCTGAAACATTTCAATATTCCAAAACATTTGTCCACAGAATCATGGAAATAAGGCATTAAAAAATACATCATTTTTGAAAATTTACGAAAATCGCATGTTAACCACACACTCAGATCAACGCCCTACTCAAAAAACCCAAGGCGGACCCAAGAGACCTCAAGAACTTCCGGCCCATCTCTCGGCTTCCTTTCCCGGCCAAGGTCATTGAGAAGATAGTCAGACAGCTAACCAGATACTGCGCAGAAAACCGAATCCTGGACCCTTCCCAGTCAGGGTTCTGCAGCAACCACAGCTCAGAGACTGCCCTCATCGCCGCCACCGACATCAGGACCCTGCTGGACAACAGTGAGACCGCGGCCCTCATCCTTCTGGACCTCTCTGCCGCCTTCGACACCGCCTGCCACCACATACTAAGCGCACACCTCCATGCCGTAGGGATCCGAGACAAGGCTCTGGAATGGACCATCTACAGCAGAACCCAGAGCATCTGCCCCCCCCATTACGATCCAAAGCCTCCAAGATCATCTGTGGCGTACCCCAGGGATCTTCCCTCATCCCGACACTGTTCAACATCTACATGGCCCCGTTCGCACCCGTCGCCCGACAGCACAACCTCAACATAATCTCCTACGCCAACTGATCCTCACCAAGGACCCCATTACTGCTAGATCCAACCTCCACAAAGGAATGAAGGCTGTCGTCGACTGGATGAATATCAGCCGACTGAAGTTGAACACAGACAAGATGGAGGTCCTCATCCTTGGCTCCAACCCTTCAACCTGGAATAACTCCTGGTGGCCGACAGCACTGGGGTCAGCCCCGACACCCACCGACCACCCACGCAACCTGGGAATCATCCTCGACTCAACGCTCTCCATGACCAAGTAAGTCAACAGTCTCCTCCTCCGCATGCTCCGCAAGTTCTACAGGTGGATCCCGACAGATACAAGGAAAACAGTCACCCAGGCCCTCGTCAGCAGCAGACTACTACAGAAACGCCCTCTACGCGGGAGCCCAGACCAAGCACAAACAACTGTAACACATTCAAAACGCATCTGCACAACTGATCCCTGATGTACCATGCCACAGGCACATCACCCCCCACCTGAGAAACCTGCACTGGCTCCCCGTCAACCAGAGGATATCCTTCAAGCTCCTCATCCACGCACACAAGGCACTCCACAAGACCGGCCCAGCCTACCTCAGACAACTTTCCTTCTACATTCCCAACTGCCAGCTCCGCTGACCTCGCACTCACCACCATCCCTCGCACCCGAAGAACAACCACCAGCAGGTGATCGTTCTCCCACCAAGACCTGGAACACCCTCCCACTGAGCCTACGACAGACCCAAGACCTGCTGACCTTCTGGAGGCTACTCAAGACTTGGCTGTTTGACCAGTAGCGAACCCCCGCCTTGAGACCCTCGCAGGTATGTAGTGCGCTCTACAATGAGCGATTGAAATCAACCTGAATCTGTACATATGGGCCTTCTAGAGGAGGGTGGACAGCTGCAGCAGTTCTTCCACCCTTACAAAAATTGTAGGGTGTGTGTACATAACAAGTGTGCATGGTTTAGTGATGGGAAGTGTTAAGGTGTACTATTAAGATGCAGTTAGATACAATAAAGCAGGCTTCTCCAACTAGTAGCGCATGAGCTACTGATAGCTCTCCAGCTACCTGTAAGTAGCTCTCTTACATGCAGCCCAGTCAACTAAATTAAACGCTTTTGCTTTGTTGAATTAATATAAGCATACCAAATTTGAAAAATGTGTGTTCGAGGTAAAAATGTTTGTATTTCAAGAACTCATAGGCTGATATTTGGAGGAGAAAAAAAATGGTTGACTTTGTAAAATATACTTACGGCCTATATTTGAATGATAAATCATAGGGTGCTGTGGAGACTTATTACTCATTATTACCTTGGTACCAGGAGCATTACAGCAATGGATATTTATTACCCATTGAGAGGCATTCTAAATTGATAAATCCTTTTTTTGCACTACTAGTGGCAACTCTACGGCACTGAATTGATCACTGCTGATAATCTTACATGGGGTCACCACTAATGTAATCTTGTCTGATATGCTCACTACTACAACATTAGTAAGAGTAGGTCAGGATTATATTCACTGAGCACAAGTAGCTCTTATTACAGAAAAGGTTGGAGACCCCTGCATTAAAGAACGCATGACATAAAAAAATGACATTGCATTTTTTATAGGTAATAAAGACACATTAATACCTCAATTTCAACTGAACTTTAATGTAGCTGGCATTTTAAAAGTCAATGTTAATACATACAATCCTGCAGACAGTGATTTCTGGGATAGAAGAGTATTGTCAAACTGTTGCACGATTTTATAAGAAAAAAAAGCAATTTATAAGAAGGCAAAACATCAGCTGTGTAGCAGGGTATGGCCCATATCTGGTCTCACTAAGGTGGGACATGGAGGAATTAACCACTTGCAAGACCATTGCAGGATTTAATTGATTGTACATAGTCTACTACAGACAGTGTTTCACTTGCTATGGGGCTGTGGATCACACGGATGCTATTTGAGTTTGTCTTCAGTTGCGCCCTCAGGGCAGCAGATGGTTTTGTGAATGCAGGAAAGTCAAATTAAACAATTCTAACTCCAATCCTAGAATAAGAGGAAATCTCTTCGGTGTTAGTGGTCACAATTATCGCACCTCGTATAGACAGAACAAAATACACTGGGGTTTAAGTCATTTCTAAAAAGAAACCAAGATAAAAGGTGCATATAGACAGTGGCGAAAACCCAGTGTGTTTAACATGAAACACATGGAAGAGGTAAACAAAAACCCTCTAAACTGTATTTAAACAAAAAGTAAAATATCCGAACTGGACGGATGAAAATGAAAACTAGATTTAAAAAAAAAAAAACACAATTTGTAATTTATCCTAATGCATGTGCAAAGTATGGTCTTCGGTTGCAAATGATTTGCCAGACTTATTCTTCACAGATGAACAGAAAACACCGGTTTCGTCACTACATGACTTTTTCCAAGGCTTGAGAAAAATATATGCAATGGAATCCAATCTCTAGTCCACAGTACGATTCTACAATAATAATAAACGTATTCACATCATTCCACGAGGGGATGGGGGGGGGGGTTTGGGGGGGGGTAGAAACAACTTCTTAAAGTAAGCGAAGGACCAGGCCTAGTACACAGGGAGTCCAAGGTAAGCTCCACTGGCCTCAGTGGATCCAGTGGAACCGCTCCACTGGCCTCTCAGTGGATCCAGTGGAACCGACATCTCTGCTGCGTGACAACCCCGAGCAGAGCCAATGCAACTTGACTGCTGTGTGGATCTTTTCCACCACAAAGGTGCACATCAGAGCCTGTCGCAGTATCAGGACCACCACTTGGCGACATCCTCGGGGCAGGCAGCCTGGACGACACCCGAACCTGCATAGCAGCTCCTCTGAACCCAGGCATGCCCCCCACCCCCAATTGCATGATGCATCCTTGACACTCGACTAGAATCACAAGCCCTCATCGATGATGGGATTCTTGATGACCTCACACCTCAGCCTCTCAAACAGAGATTTGACCCAGAGCCTCGCAACACTCCGCAAAGCAGGATTTAAGGTACGTTGTACAATGGCCCTAACTGGGACCCTGTATCCGGCCCATTTTCCATCATGGTCAGCCTAAACTTGGGTCTTTGTCCTTGTCCGGCACAACCAGATATGCACAATTTGGCTCTTTGTGGTGCTATTTTTTTACAGAAATCTTTCAAATCTCCAGTTGAACTAATTGGATGTTGTTGTTTTGGTCTTGTTTTAGGTATTAAAAACGACTAATTTTCTAATCTGGTTTGGTATCTTTTGTGGTCGGTATTCAATGTGTTACTGTTTGAAGTGTTGCACAAATACTTTACACATTGCCTTCGGGTAAAGCCTGGCTGCTCTGTGCCAACCTCCCAGAGGGTTGAGCACGGGATAATTTGGGGCTTGCTTGTGATTTCACCCCGAAAATAATGGTTGCGGCTTGGGTAGGATATCACCCCTCAACCAGTAACCAAACCAATTTCTTACACATACCTTTCATTGTAGACGCACAGTTCAGGAGTCTACAAGTGCTGCGGCCAAATGACCAATTAAAACTGATTAAAATAAAAGAAAAAAGCTTTAGGAGAGTATTTACAATTACAAGTGCCTGTGATAAAAAAGCCATAGATGCATTTAACAACAAAAGTATGGCATGAGAGGTCTTTAGAGAAAATCATAAGAAGCCAATGAAAAAGAATTAACCATCTGATAGTATGCATCTAGGACCTAGGTAGAGGTTAAATGCCAGTTGATACAGCAGTATTCGAATTGGATGTAAAAGCAGAATTTCATTTAATCAGTTAAGGATTATTCCTTAAACTTATTAGGATGTGATTTATATATTGAATGTAGTTGTAACGAATATAAGGTTCTTGCAACTGTGTGGACTTGAAAAACATTACAAATGTTTAAGGATTTCCTTCACTAACACCCCCCTCCCCCAAATAAATACTGTACAACTCCTGACAAATCACCAAACGCATTGAGACAGACCAAATGTTCAGATACAAACTACTGAGACTCCATGGGTTTGTAAGACAAGGAGGCATGGTGTTCCATTTTTGGAGTAAGTTTTACAAGACGTTTCCCTGAATTAAAAACATGTTCAGTCTGCTGACTACGCAGCTATGCTCCATCACATGGTTTGATAGGATTAGCATGACACAAACTGGAGTCTAAGCCAGAAGCTCTTGAAGGGCCTAATGCATCTGAAAGGAACCACGTGTCCAAGTTCCTTAAACATATGGCACTATGTGGCGTAACTGGTTACAGAGCCTTATACGATTAAGACTTAGAAATAGGATTAATATAATGCCTCAAAACTTGCTACTTATAACTGTAATGTGCACAAGAAATTGAACCACATCTGGAAACGGTGATTGTTCATTCAACTGAGAATCTGGAGACCAGTTTGAAATGGTTTTACAGATTCACTAGTGCAGTAGAATCAATTACCAGTTCACTATGGATTCTTCATAATCAGATGCACCAGCAGATTTACTTGAAGTATTGGAGGGTGCATACAGCATCTGAAGCCCCACTGAGGTTCTTAGATTCACATCCCTTGCCCCTTCAGAGTGTCAGGGTGGAAGGATGTAGCATGTCCTGCATGGGCAGGTGCTGGGTAAGGTACATGTGATTCAAAGAGCTCCTTCAAACAGGCATGAAGGACGGTATCCTGAATTGGAGCTGCGTATCATTAAGAGCCAGTAAAGGATCCACAAGTTCCGGTAGGGATACCTGGTTTGAAAGCCTCGGCAAAGCATGTTCCAGCGTGCCAGTAGATATCTTTAATGTAATTGCATTACAGGATATTACAATAAGCCTAAAACACATTTCCTAGTTGACCCCATAGCAGCCGAGTGAGTGAGAGACCAAATGTATGCAGTTCACTTGGCCGTCCTTTGCAAACATTAATTCGAAAACGAGAGAGTACATAGTAAATTCAAGGACCCCAAATATGTAGCCTTGTATTGCTCCATTTCCCACACTCATGCAGACTAGGAAAGCAGGAAACTCTTCTGGATATCGCCCCTCAACGATCAACCATGTGACACTCACTTGCCAAGACAGACACTTCACTGAAAAGAGGAATAAACTATCAAAATGCCATACTTCATTTTTTTATTAAACGGAGAAAAATGAGTTTAGATCAGGATTCACATTCCTCCATTAGCATACTCAGAAGTGCTAAAAATACGGCAAACTCTCTGAAGGAAACCTTCTGGTCGCCATCCAAGTCCATCATATTCATCGCCTCTTTTGACATGTCCTCGTCCTTCCCAGAGGCCTGTAGAAAGAAGAGGGAATAAACAAGAGAATGTTTGATAAAATGAAGTAAATTATGTTCACAACATTCTACTTTCTTGTTGGGAAGGAAATATGAAGAAGCTTCCTTCCAAACTCCCCTCCCCCATCCCTCAATATTTTCAATATTTGAATTATTCTATACATAGATTAATCATTTGTTAAACTGTTCATAAGACCATTCTCCAGAAACCAGTGTTTCCTAGACATTACTTTTGACCAGATGGGCCAGCCAACAAGAGAGACATCCAGTAGTACTGGCTGCTCAAACCCTATCCAAAAACTTCCGGCCTACCTGAGAGACACCCTTGACATCCTGAATCATTTGAAGAATATGCCTTTCGACCCAGATCAAAAATGCCTCCTTGGGTTTGATATTGAGGCGTTATATACCAATATCCTGCAGAGGGAGACCCTGCGGGTGTTGGAGGATATATTGTTCCTTGAAGATTTTTTTTTTGTTTTTGTCCTCATCTCACCATAGAGCGACTGCAAATAGACGCGAGAAGCCATCAATCCGACCGGGGTGCCCCAGGCTTCTGCAGTTGCATTGGCTCTAGGATTCGATAAAGCTTAGGTGCAATCATTGGACTTAGGGGTTTCGGATTAGTCTCATTTCTCTGGCCCATACCAGGAACTCCGACCATATGTTACAGCCATCGTTGACCCTGTTACCCAAGTCCAAACGTGCCATACCCAACACAGCCCTCAGCCAATTCTCATACGACGGGGGCGTGGATCTTTCCAGAGCTTACAAATCTCCCTCCTAGCGATTAGGATCAGATACATAGTCAGACCTTTTTGTACAGCCGACAAGGAATTAATCAAGATGTTATCGGTGCGAAATATCACAATTGGAAGATTCAAATTGAACTTAAATTTAAAAATAGATCCAAGAGTAGATTCCACATTCGGCCAAAATTGTTTTAACTCTTCACATTGAAAGAATATATGGACATCATCTGCTGGAGAAAAATCGCATCTTGGGCATTTTGAGGAGGAAAGGGGGGCAAATTTGGCTATCTTCTTTGGTGTATAATATAGTCTATTTAAAACAAAGAAATGATTCTTTTTCAAAGAGGCGGGTTTAATTGATTTATACAAAATCTGGCGAGAGGTCTCGTAAAGTTCAATGGCGTCGGCTTGCAGGTCTGACATATTCCAAATTAAATGCTGTGGGGGACATTTTATATCATCAGCCTCGATGAGCTTCATATACCAAAACCCCACCTCCTTCTTGATGGTATTTGTACTCTGGCACCGTGACTCAATTTCCCCAATTTTCTCCTATAGAGTCTTTCTCTGCTATAAACCAGGAGCTTAATTGTAAATACTTAAATCTTGAGAGGGAGTCCCCGATTTTTGATTTTAATACTTCCCTAGGGTGAATACTATCAATGGATAGAAGGTCCGACCAGATTGTAATGCCCGCATTCTTGATGTGTGAGGCGAGGCTACCCTTTAAACATGCATGTAGGCCGGGAGAGTCCCATATCGGGGCAAAATCTGAATAATATCCAATCCCACATTGTTTCTTGACTCTATGCCATAGATTTAAAGCGGACTATAAAACTTTCAACCGAACCCTTTTAAAAAACTTCGGAGCACCAAATTTATAAACAAAACCTACTCCCCCGCCCTCTATGAAAGTCATCTCAGTTAACAACTTCCCCCAATTAGAATATCCTGTATTGCCCAGTAGTGACCGAATGTTTTTAACCTGGAAGGCAAGTAAATAGCAATGGATATCGGGGAGTGCTAAACCTCCTTTCAGGAGCCTACGCCTTAGTTTTTTCCATGAGAGCCTTGCATTTTTATTCGCCCAGATAAAACTTCCAATTTTCCCTTGGATTAAACTCAACTCTTTATCTGGAAAGTCAAGGGGGATTGTACTAAAAAGATAGGTCAGTTTAGGCAAAACGACCATTTTGACCAGGTTTACCCTGCCATATATTGTTAGAGGCAGATGTTTCCATCTTAAAAACAGGCGATCGATCTCTTTAGAAACCTTTTTAAGGTTGATTTTAGGTATATCCTCTATGTTCTTAACTATTGTTATCCCAAGATACCTAAATTCTTTGCTTACTTTCCCACTCCAATTGTGAACATGCCAACACATTATCTCTGTCTTAGAGGAATTAGCCAGATATCCAGAATATAGACCGAATTCCTCCAATAGTGCCTCCACTCTAGGAAGAACTTCTGCTGGATTGTCTGTATAGAGGAGGAGGTCATCGGCGTATAGAGCTAATTTGCAATTGTAATGATTAGAAATAAAAGGTGTAATTAATTCATTAAGTCTCATAGATTGAGCTAAAGTCTCCATATATAGATCGAACAGCAAGGGCGAGATGGGACAACCCTGCCTTGTTCCTCTCATTATATTGAAGCTAGATGTTAACACTCCATTAAGGAGAATCGTTGCTGATGCCCCCTGGTAGCAGTTGATCAGTGTCTGTACAAACGTAGGGCCAAATCCCATTATCCTTAATGTTTCCCACAAAAAGGTCCAGCTAACACGATCAAAAGCTTTAGCCGCATCAAATGCAGCAACAGCCAGGGGCATAGAATTAGCGACTGCCAAGTCTATACTCCCAATTAACTGTAAAGTCAGTTCCTGAATGAACCTCCCTGGAATAAAGCCCTTCTGGTCAGTGTGAACCAGCTGAGGAACCAACTTAACCAATCTCAATGCCAAAATGCTCATGAAGATTTTATAGTCGGCATTTAGCAGGGAGATAGGCCTATAGGAATCAGCTTTAATTGGGTCCTTTCCTGATTTTAAAATAAGGATAATCGTTGCCTCCTTCCAAGAGTTTGGGACTCTCCCATCAGGGCTATAAACATAATTAAATAGGTCACAGAACCTCGGAATTAGTTCGTCCTGGAGAGATTTATATATCTCGCCTGGGAGGGCATCGGTCCCTGCAACCTTATTGTTCTTAACCTTATTTTTTTTTTTTTTTTTTTTTAGGTTTTTATTGAGACCAAAATGCAGTCACACAGCGTCATGCCGACAACCCTGAGGCAGGCCGCTATCAATCAGCAAATCAACATGAAGGATGAATTATAGTCCATAGTATACAGTGGACGAACAACAGCAGCATCTCAGGAGCACCAACAATGAGCATATGCAACAGCAGGAAACATAATTGTGTACAATATTCGGTAGATAGACATGCAGCAGACAGCTATCAATGAAAAGGAGAGCAGGTCAACTTCAGATATACGAATACCCAAGGAGTGGAAAGATGCACATCATAATTCAAGGAACGTCTATCCACCAATGTCTCCCTCCCCCCCCCCCCACCCCCCCCCCCCACCCTCACCCAAAAAAGAAAAACATATATAAAACCAAACTCTGGTGCATAGGATATAGCTACAAACGGGCATTAGGTCGGGTGTACGGAAGCATTAAGGACATTGAGTGGGACGACACAGAGCGAACATACCGGCATAGTCAGTAGGCCATATAGCAAAGGGGACCTTGGAAGCGCAGGGGGGGGGGAGGGGACCATCCACACAGGGGGGGGGAGACTACACAGCAGTCGGGAGACGCATAATATCCCCAGACACGCATGACCCCCTCTTATCAGGAGCACGAACAAAGAGTGCAGCTACTCCCCAGGGCATGTTGTCTCAGAGGAGTACAGCAGCAGGGAAAGTGGGGTCATCCCATATCATCAGATATCGCTCCTGGTAGTGATTGTGTAGAGGCCGGAGAGGATGCACTCTCACGCGTCCATCGCGTAAAGGGCTCCCAGATGTCTCTAGGTCTGGAAGCAGAAGGCATTAATTCCCAGTATCGCTCAAGTTGTGTGTTTCCGTATGTCACATCTCGAACCCATGCAGCGAATGAAGGAGTCGCTCGCCTACCCCAGTGCACCGCCACCTGTCTCTTAGCATAAAGGAGCAGTATCGCATGTAGCTTTCTGTGTGCGGGTAATGTGTCATGAACCCAACCCAGCAGCCCCAGTAACGGGGACGGTGTGTCTGACCTGTGAAGTATCTGGTTAATAGCAGTGAAGATGTCTAGCCAGTATTGCTCAAGTTTAGGGCACCTCCATGCCACATGTATAAAGGAGGCAGTGTCGTGTCCGCATTTCCAACAGGCAGAGTCTTCCCTAAGACCCATGCGGTGCAGCGAGATCGGCGTGCGGTAATACCTGTGCAAAAACTTAAAGTGTACTAGTCTCAGCTTGTAATTTGGCGATAACATCGTAAGTAGACCACAGCAGAATTCCCACTGTTCTTCTGTAAGAGGCACCTCGAGGTCCGCATTCCAAGCCTGCATTGAAGTGGGCACTATGACGGGGGACTGGTCCTGCATACAATTGTACAATCGGGACACAAGTTTTCTGGGGGAGGGTCTCGAAAGCAGATTTTGAAGAGCCACAAGCTGTGGCGGTTCGTCGGGGAACTGGGGCCACAGCGCTTTACAGGACGCCTTCAGCGAGTGGTATAGCAGTAAGTCAGAAAATGACTCCGGGTGACCCTCCTTGCATGTGCCCAGGTCACGAAAGGTTGAAGGTTGAGTGCGCTACAGGAGTGTAGGCGCATCCCTGTGTTGGGCACACTTATATGGAGCTGTGTGTGGTGAGACAACACAGTGTGTTTCCAAACAATTGTAGTCAATAAAGTATCAAAGTTGAACGTTACAGGTAAACGTTTAATCCAAATTTGTCATGTGCAATAAACCATATTATATTCAAATGGATTTGCAGACCATCAGTTCATATCGTTTGAAACTGTACATAGCTCCGATGCATTTCGGACAATCTTTGTCCTTTCTCAAGGAGCTCTAAAACAAAAAGGATATATGACCATATCAATATCATGGAAAGTTAAAGAAACAAAAAATATTCAATACATTTCGATATAACAAAGTTAATGTAACGGTTGTTAGGCATGCATTAAATTGTGGTGCAAATGGAGTGATGAAATCAAACGGGGATGACTAAAGAGACATAGGTGAGGGAGACTGAAAGAGCGTAAGGCCAACGGCAATGGCACAGGTAAAACAGTTCAATGAGACCCAGTATCATGGGTTAAAAGCGGGAACACAATAATTCGGGAAATGCTCAAGAGGTGGTGTGAGAGCGGGTGCAAGGTGATTCAAAGGTTCACGAGCTGCAAAAAAGCAGCTCAATAAGCTAGCGGTCCCGTAATGGTGTACCGCTCGCTCGGATTTTAAAGAAATGATGTGGTGTGCTCAAAGGGCGGTTGGCGGGCAAAGGTAGTCAAGCTTACCGGGGTAGTCTCATCGACGGAACCTATGATGGAGGTCTGTGGAGGTGAAACTCCGCCGAATGAATGCGGAGTTTTGAAAAAAGACTGTGGAAATGAAAAACGGACTAGGTGAAGTGTAAGTTAGTCTGGTTGCAGCGTAACGGGGGTGGCCATCTTAGAAGGGAGATTGGAAAAAAAAAAAGGGCATTAGAAAAAGGTGAGGAAAACATAGTGTCAATCGCAACAGCGAAACAGTATTACAATGCATCAATGAATGCCCAAAGGCGGCATTATAAATAGCAGCTTAGCTCAGTCCGGTCATTAAGACCAAAAGGTTTCTGTGTTTGTAGCCTGTACATCCAGGCTGTCTCTCTCTGTAGCAACATTTTGTTGTTGTCTCTGCCTTCTTTTGGTTGAGCAATCTCAAGGACCAGATATTTGAGTTGAGATATGTTGTGGTTCGCTTCATTGAAGTGAAGCGCAATGTTAGATTTGGAATTCTTGGTCCTGATATTCGACTTGTGTTCGTTCAGTCTTGTTTTAATCTTCCTACTTGTCTTTCCCACATATGTTTTTCCGCATGGGCACTTGAGGAGATAGATTAGATTTGAAGAATCGCACGTGGCGTCAACATTCAACTTGATATCAAACCCTCTCATTGGGTGGCAGATCGTGTTACCTTTAATTACATTATTGCAGTTGCTGCAATGGTAGCATGGTCGAGTTCCAGTGAAGGTGGTGGATCCCTTTATGGCAAGAGGTTTTGAAAGGATTTCCTTGAAGTTCATGGGCCTGGTGTAGGCGAAGATCGGGGGATCATGGAATAAATCACCGAAATCCGGTTCCGATGATAAGATGCGCCAGTGTTTTTTGATGATCTGTTTATATTGGTTGCTTGAGGTCGAATACCTTGAAACCAATACCATTCGATGGCTTTCCGTCTTAGGTTTGCTGGCTAAAGCATCTGTTCTTGAGATGTTAGATGCACGGTCCATTGCGTCTTTAAGAATGGTGTCCGGATATCCTCTTCGTTGGAATCTAGATGCCATCTCAGTGATTTGATTCCTTCTAATGATCGGGTCAGAAACTATCCTGGTTACTCTCAGCATCTGGCTGTAAGGTAAATGTTGTTTGAGGGAATCTCGATGAAAACTGCTGTACAGTAACGCATTGTTGCGGTCTGTAGATTTCCTATACAGATCCGTCTGTATGCCTTGTGGGGTTATTTTGGATGAGCACGTCCAAGAAAGCAATTTCTTGGAGGTCAATGTTCCAAGTAAAGTCTATACGATCGTCCTTGGTGTTGAGGTCCCTTAAGGCCCGTTCTAAACTTTCTTGGGGGCCTTTCCAAATGAAAAGTAGATCGTCGATGTACCGTGTATAAAGTTTGAGATTGTCCATCCATGTTCTGTTCTGGTATATGTAGTTATGTTCGAAGTTACCCATGTATAGGTTCGCGTAGGTAGGGGCCGCACAATTGCCCATAGCCATTCCGGACATTTGTAAATACCAGGTTTGGTCGTGTTCAAAGTAACTATGGTATAGTGTGTATATCATCAGTTCTAAGATGAAAGGTTTCAAAGGGTCGTTGATTCCTGACGTGAGCAAGGCTTGTTCCACCGCGTTAATACCTCCTTCATGCGGAATGGAGGTATATAAGCTTCTTACATCTGCAGTGCAGAGTATCAGTTTCTCATTCTCAACAAAATTCAGTGTTAAAAGTTTATTGAGTAGTTGTGTGGTGTCCTTAATGTAACTGGGTAATGATTGAACCATTGGTTGTAGGTATCGATCTATGAATTTACCTGTAGGCTCATGAATTGATCCTCTAGTTGAAACAATTGGGCGGAATGGTGGATCCAACAAGTTTTTGTGTATTTTCGGGAGCATAGTTATTGAAGGGCTCCGTGGATGTTCCGTAATCAGGTATTTCTTCGTTCTTTCTTCGATAATTCCATCCGTTGCGGCTTTATTAACAATGGACACTAATTCCTGTTTGTATTCTTACGGGACCGCTAGCTTATTGAGCTGCTTTTTTGCAGCTCGTGAACCTTTGAATCACCTTGCACCCGCTCTCACACCACCTCTTGAGCATTTCCCGAATTATTGTGTTCCCGCTTTTAACCCATGATACTGGGTCTCATTGAACTGTTTTACCTGTGCCATTGCCGTTGGCCTTACGCTCTTTCAGTCTCCCTCACCTATGTCTCTTTAGTCATCCCCGTTTGATTTCATCACTCCATTTGCACCACAATTTAATGCATGCCTAACAACCGTTACATTAACTTTGTTATATCGAAATGTATTGAATATTTTTTGTTTCTTTAACTTTCCATGATATTGATATGGTCATATATCCTTTTTGTTTTAGAGCTCCTTGAGAAAGGACAAAGATTGTCCGAAATGCATCGGAGCTATGTACAGTTTCAAACGATATGAACTGATGGTCTGCAAATCCATTTGAATATAATATGGTTTATTGCACATGACAAATTTGGATTAAACGTTTACCTGTAACGTTCAACTCTGATACTTTATTGACTACAATTGTTTGGAAACACACTGTGTTGTCTCACCACACACAGCTCCATATAAGTGTGCCCAACACAGGGATGCGCCTACACTCCTGTAGCGCACTCAACCTTCAACCACTTTGACGCACTTTGAACAGTTACGTCGCCTGTAGGAGCACCTTCACCTAGATACCTTGTTTAACCTTCTCATAAAAAACTTTGAGAAATCAGCCGCGCGCCACGCCCATCACCTCAGGTCACGAAAGGTGCCATTAGGGTACAAATCAGCAAATGTGCGCAGCGTCTGTCCTCGGAGCTTAATTGTGCCACCACCTACACACAGGCAGGGTAACATAGGGTTGCCTCGTAGCGGGATCGCTGGCGCATATAGTAGGGGTAGTTTGGCTCTGTTTCGCAATTCTCGCCACGTCCAGCGGAGTAGTTCCACCGTGTCTACATCTTGTGATGGGCGAGACACCTTGCCATATAACGTCACATTTAGGGGGGATGGAGCCGCCGCAGCCATCTCCACAGCAACATGCGGCTGGTAAGGGGTGGGAAAAGCCCAGAAGTGCAAAAACTGAGCCTGTGCACATAGGGAAAAGAGTTTCATGTCAGGAGCCCCCAGACCGCCCTGTCGCAGCGAAAGCGTAAGCAGCGCCCAAGATGTTCTCGCCTGGCCACCAGCCCAAACAAGTGTCAGAAGCAAGGAGCGCACTCTTGCATGAAAATGCGCTGTCAGCGGTATGGGAAGATTAACGAATAGGTACAGAAACTTGGGGAGGACAACCATTTTCGCCAGTGCTATCCTTGCGACTAGCGATAAGGGCAATTTGTTCCAGATTGCCACCTTGCCCTCCAGCCAGTCCACTGCTCTTCCGAAATTGAGAGACCACAGTTCCTGCAAATCTCCGCTGATCCAAACCCCAAGGTATTTCACAGCTTCAGCTTCCCAGCGCAGCGGGTAATCAGAGGGCGTTTCTCGCGTGGTGTCAGTGAGAGGGAAGACGACAGACTTCGACCAGTTTATGGATATTCCGGCCAGGCCCTCAAAATGGACAAACTCTCTCAATAGGGGGTTCAAGTTGTCCGCGGGATTGAGAACATACAGCGTGACATCGTCGGCGTATAAGGATATAAGTAGGCTTCGTGAACTGAATCCTAGTTCTTAACCTTATTGATGTAGATGTTTACCTTGCTTTCTGTAAAGGGAGCATCGAGGGAGGCACGGCCTCCTTCCACTAGAACTGGAAGATTTTTAGACTTCAGCCAGTTTTTAATAGACTCTGGGTCAGAAGTATTCTCTTCTCTATAAAGCTTAGAAAACAAAGCTATGAGACAACTTTGTATATCCGCCTGCTTATATGATGTTGCCCCATTTTCGTCAATAATTAGCTTACTTATGTTGTTCTTGGAGCGCTCAACCCGCGCCTTCCAAGCTAAAAGAGCCCCAGCTTTTTCGCCATATTCAAAATGTTGCATATTGTTTGATTGCCACTGAGCCTTAACTTTTTTTCCCAGTTTGCCCCTATATTCTTGACGCAGACGATCCAGATCTGCATTTAGTTGGGTAAACCTATCACTAGAGAACTGAGGACTGCTTAGCCTCTCATTCTCCAACCTACCTATCTCCTATTCTAAATTTTTTTATTCCAGTAGCTCCTCCCGATTCTTTGCGCAGGTCAGGCTATGGATCTGGCCTCGTAGGCTTGCTTTATAGGCATCCCAGACGAAGTCAGGGGTTGTTGAGCCACTATTTAGAGAAAAATACTCTAAAGATGAATGTTTTAAAACCCTAATAGTATCCTCATTAGAGAGCATTGATTTTTTCAAAGTCCATCTAGAACTAAGGCTTTGCCTGCCCCCCGAATACGAAAAGAAAATTGGGGCATGATCGGAGATAGTGCAAGGTGGTACAGAGATGTTACCGACTTTCTCTAGCCTCAGTCTATCTATTAAAATGTAGTCTATCTGTGAGGAGTGGCCATATTTTTTACTAAAAAAGGTAACACTAGGTTTATCCCCCATCTTGGCCCTCCAGAGGTCTGCTAGCCCAAGGTCATAGATCATATTAACTAATGCTCTACGAACACGTGGGGCACCAATGTGTTGACTATGGTTAGACCTGTCCCGTACCGGTTCAAAGAGAACATTAAAGTCGCTTCCGATAACTATTGGAGTGTTGGTTCCGATCAGTTTGGATTGCATATTACAGAGATGTGTTGGATCATCAGCATTTGGGCCGTAAAAAGAGACGACAGTAAGCTCAGTCCCCCCTATATTGACCAATGCTATTATCCACCTCCCTGACTGGTCCGAGTAACAGATTTAATACTACCATTTGCCCCTGATCTGATCAAAATCGCCACCCCCTTATTATGCGTAGACTGCTCAGAGGTACAAAAAGACTCAACCCAACGATATTTACCAAAAGTCGACCTGGACTCCGAATAACTCAAATGTGTCTCCTGGAGCATAAACACCTGCGCGGAACACTATTCCAGATACTTCACGATCAGCCGTTCCCTACGTGGACATCTAAGCCCATTGATGTTCCAGGAGATACATTTAATTGAACTTCTCATTCAAACAGCCTATTTCCCTAGAGTACCCAGAAATAATCAAACATTCTAATGATGGCTTCAAAGTTATAGGTGAGAGGCTGAGGATATTTTTTTTATTTTTTTCCCACTGCGACCCCACCCGTGCTCCCCCCCACCCTCCACCCATACCATCCCCTGTGCCCCCTCTTCCCATCCCAGGGGAACCCCCCTATTATACCAGGCAAAAGCCCTATGGGCGAGACCCCCCCTGAATGTCTATCGGACTGTTCTACATCCAGACTGTTAGACCCCTGCATAAAATATCAGCTACGTGAATTCAATGGTGACTCTGATTTTTAAGTTAGCCTCCGCATACTACACCTCACTTTTATTTGTAATTTCTTCTATGAGGGTATCTACCTCTTCAACTTGGCGGATATTGTACATGTGGTTGTTCCACATTATTCGAAGCAAGGCTGGGAATCTTAATTGTACCTTAGCCCCCAGTGAGCTCAGGATTGCCATCCTTTTGCCCAACTCCCACTGCCTTGACGCTGTGATGTGTGAGACATCCGACCTGATGGAAAAGGAAAATTGGCTAGCAGAAGATGTACATTTGACCGTGCCTGCCTTCAATGCAAGGGTTAAGATTTTCTCCTTTAGTGAGTACGTTAAGAAATTCACTAAGATCTTCCTTGGCTTGGGGTTTGTCGAACTCCTCTTATATGGATCTCGGTGGACATGCTGAATGTCGCTGGCTACTTTAACTTCTGGGAAGTCTTTAAGGATTGTATCTTTAAGAAGAGTAATCACAAAGTTTTTAATGTCACCCCCTTCCAAGTCCTCTGGGACATTCAGAATCTTCAGATTGTTCTGTCTGGCATGATTTGCGAGACGCTCGATGTCATCCTTCAGATCTCTATTCTGGAGAACTAGTTTGTCTATTTTTACGGAGGAGCTATGTAATGATTCCTTTATATTCGGAATTTCAAGTTCTAGGGCATCATGTCATGATCGCGGCATTACGGGACTACAGTTCCCGGCATGCCATGGGCCAGAACTACAGTTCCCGTGATCCTTCGCGACGGAGCGCGATCTCACGAGAGATCCAATCCAATCCAATCCAAAAATTCTTTATTTCGGTCTTTTAGACCATAAAAGATGCATACATATTACAATAAAACAACCATATTAAAAAAGAGATTGCAATTATAAAAACACATTTCATAAAATAATTGCCGGGTTGTTCCATACATGATAAAGATTAGAAAAACAATTCATAGTTAGGAAAAACATTTCATGACATAATTAAAAGCACAATCCCTAATTAGGGACAGATTCGTATTGTTGGCATTTGTGCCTTTAACAGTTTTTCCCTAATCTGCCACATAGCCATAATAAATTTCGCCACTGCAAAAACTATGTGGGGCAGAGTACTAGTTCTCAATACTCTGTACGCATACGTATGGCTCCTGAAACCCAAGTTCCTACATAGGGGGACCAGCCAGTGTTTCCTTGGTCTATGATATGCAGGACAGAAAAAAAAAAAGATGGGTTTCATCCTCATCATGAGAGTTACAACCTGGGCAATTTTTATCCTCCCACTGTAGCCATTTGCAAGTGAAGGTTTTAATAGGCAAAGTGCCAAGCCTCCACTGTATGAACAGTTTCCTGGCTAGAATGGGGAAGATAATGTCCATAAAACCTTCAAATTCATACGAGTTTTTGGATTGCAAGAAACGTTCAGTTAAGGTGCCGTTGTTAGTTCCAGTCAAAAGTAGATCTAGGATTTTTCCTTGTGAATTTGGACTAATCGTTTACGGGAAAGCCTTTGGCATCCCAATTCTGAAGCCTCCCAAAGCTCGGGCAATTTTAAATGATACAGTTCTTTCTTGACAAAAGCCAGCCAGGGAATTCTATTTCGCTGGTTCAGGTCCATTACATGGGCAAGATCACTCCTATATTGTGCAAGCTCGCCGGTGGACCAGAGCCTATGCCAGAATCTTAATGGCTTAGACTCCAGCTCAGCTGCGATGGAGGGTAAACCCACATCCAGTCTTAGGGGAAACAAAGGTGTGCCACGGGGGAGGGCCAGGAGACGTCTGAGAAAGGTGTTTTCCACTCTCGCGAGATCTGGACCTGCTGTGTACCCCCATAGCTCACTGCCATAAGATGCTGCCGCTTTGGCTTGTGTTTTGTACATTTCCAGTGCCGGGCTTATGGGTTTGAAGGTTGAGGTATTTACAACCTTCAAAATTGCACCAGATAATTGGGACAACTTTACCCGGGATCTTGCTATTTGGGGGTCCCAGGATAGATTCTCGTGTAGTGTTCCCCCCAAATATTGAAAGGTTGTGACCCTTTCCAGGCTGGATGAGCCCAGAGTGGGATTAGGTCTGGTTTTTGGGGATGGATTGAAGATCATGAACTTGGTCTTCTCTGTGTTGATCTCTAGACCATGTTGTCTACAAAAAAGACCAAATCCATCTGGAATCCTTTGGATCCCTATTGGGGATTTGGAAAGCAGGAGGGTGTCGTCAGCAAACATGATAGCTGGCACCCTCCTGCCTGCCAAGAGAGGGGCGTCATTATCCTTAACATTGTCGAGGTGAGATATAACGCATTTGACAAAGAGGCAAAACAGGGTCGGCGCCAAGACGCAACCCTGCCTTACCCCTCTGAGAACAGGAAACCTTGATGACAACGCTCCATCCCTCCTGCACCTGACCTGCGCATAATTGCCATGGTGGAGTCTAATTATGGCGTGCAACAGTTGGGTTGGAACCCCCAACTCCTTTAGGACCTCCCATAGTTTTTTGCGTGGGACCAAGTCAAAGGCTGACCTCAGATTCACGAACACCATGTATAGCCTTCCCCCCTCAATCCTCACCGTTTTCCAATACAGGAGGATGAGGCGGAAGATCTGGTCCATGGAGGACGTGTTTTTTCAGAAGCCAGCCTGGAGGGGACTCAGGATGTCATTTGCCTCCATCCAATCAAGGAGATGGTCCAAGAGGAGGCGGGAGAAAAGTTTTTGGGGAACATCTATGAGGCTGATCGGCCTGTAGTTGGCTGGGAGAAGAGGAGAACCCTTTTTATAAATTGGCACTATCTCAGCTCCCAGCCAAGTACAGGGGATCTCCATACCTCCTAAGATGGCATTAAAGAGAATAAGGAGGTACGGACCCCAAATCTCAGGGTGTTGTCTGAAGAGGTCACCGGGCAATCTATCCAATCCCGGAGCCTTCCCCATTGCTAGTCTCTTTACTGCACTAACCACCTCACCGAGAGAAAATTCCATGCCAACTGCAGGGATGGATATATCATCGGGGACCACTTCATAGGCAGGCTGTTCAGTATCCTGGTACAGTCTGCCATAGTGGGCTTCCCAAGCAGATGGTGCAATATTAGGCTCCACTGCAGCTTTAGCTTCTCCTGTGCCATTATTTACCAGTGACCAAATTTTTTTCGAGTCCCTGGTTTCTAATGCAGAGGAGAGATCCTGCCAGTGATTCCAGTCCCACTCCGACTTTGCCAAAGCCATGGCTTCCTTATACTCACGCCTAAGTTTGGCGACCAATCCCTTGTCTGTTCCTGCTTTAATTGTGGCAATTAACTCTGTCTTCGCCTTTTTGCAGGAAGAATTGTACCACGTTGAGGTTCGGGACTGTTTGCGCCGTGGAACAGCCACAGGATAAAAAACCTCAGCTAGAGATCCCACTAGGTTTGCGTGAATGTGTCCCAGTTTATCACTAAAATCTGGGGATCTGGGCTATTTAATTAGTTCATCTATTTCTACAAACAACGGGAGTGCTATATCAAAGATTTTACTTGTATTTGCCTCTGAACTAATTATTTTCCCCCACTTTACCCTTCGCCTATTGGAACTGAGGACCAGGTTCCCTGGGTCATCATTGGGATTAGCAGATGGTGACTCAGGAACAGGTGCAGGATGTTTCAGATCTAGCAAAAGTGCGTGATGGTCGCTATCTGTTCTAGGAGATACTCTAAAATCCTGGACCTTGGACCATAAGCCAATGTCAACAAAGATGTAATCCAGCCTCGATTCATGGTCCTTCCTATTGAAGGTACACAATGAGGGGCTGTCAGACGGAGTGCGACCGTTACAAGCCCTCAGTGCGTAGTTCAAGGTGAGGGACATGATTTGCACCGCAAGTGGAGACCAGGATTTGGGATGAGGGGATGAGCAAGGAGGGACACCCCAAAAATCGTCTTCGGTGGTGAGGGCATCCTCATTTAGACCTTCCAGGGGCTCAAAATGGCAATTAAAATCTCCGCCCATCACAATTTTGTGGTCACTTGGCAGTGAGCCCAGAAAGGACGAAAGATCTTCCATAGTGGGCGATTCCTTAGCTATACTGACTGGACGAGAGTATACATTTACAATCGCCAGTTTAACTGAATTGGGCCACCTAAGAAATACACATTGGATGTCCTGCGAGAACATGGGAACGTTTTCCGCAACACATCCAATGTGACTGGCTACCCAAATCGCCAGACCACCCGAAGGTCTCCCCTTTCCACTACAGCTAGCCTGAATTTCAAAAACTGCGAAACCCACTCTGCTCAATGGGTCCCTGGCCCACGTCTCCTGGAAAAGGCAGACATCACTGGTGCCTATTAAAAGATCCCACTCTGGCGTGTGTATTTTATTTGCAATTCCTGCCACATTCCAGGAGAGGACCTTCAGGGTTTCGATTGTAAATTTGGGAGGGGGCCCCTCAGTTGAACCAAGTACAGTGCCCATAGATAGAAGTGCAGGCAACCGTTCTTGTGTTTCCTTAATTGGTTCGGGAATAGGTGTAATATTTGGGACACAGGGGGCTTGGGGAGTTAGAATGCTGCCCATTTGACTCAAGGATAAGGTATCTTCAAGGACCCTAGGGGTAGGGGATTTCAAACTACCACCTTCTAGTGGATCCAATTCTCTATTGGCAATGTCAATCACTCCAAATCCCATCCCCTGTTCTACAGATTCAGTTACGATGACTTTGCAGGATTGTTGGGAAAAGCCCCTTCAAAGTCAATCTACTTCGTCAAGGCAATTGAATCTATTGGGATGTGCATAATTTACAGTGACAGAATGAGTGTTATACCTGGGCCTATATCTGGACCCGTCCACAGCAAAACCCACCCGTGTCCAGCGCGATGTCACGAGAGATCACTTAAGGAAGTCGGCGGCAGGGGACCGGTGTCAGGAAATCCTTTGGAGTACTGGATTGCTGTGTTTGAGTTTTGGATCTACGACGGTGCGGTAAGGGTGCTTCGCACCCCTGGGCTTTTCAGCGGGATCGCTGATTACTTTGAGACTGTGTGGTTTGGGTTACTCGGTAACGGCTGTTACCGTGGTACCGGTTTCTTGACTATTTGGACAGTTGGATTTGGCTCGGTTGGCATTTTCGGCCGACGGAGGAAAACACTGCTACTGGCTTGTGGTGTTTTAGGGTGCAACATTAACATGAGTGGTTGTTCTTTGCAAATACTAGGATTCTACCCTATACCCATCTAAGAGGCATTATATGGGTCATTGGAAGAACTAAGAGTTCCAGGGGTCTTCAAATGTTTGTTTTCGTTGAACTGGATTTCACATCCTAAGGTGGCAGCGTGCATTGAATTGTGTTTGGGTGTTAACTATTGTTTATACCTTTTCTAATTAACAGGGGTCTTCTGGAGGTGTATGGTTTACACTCTACCCCTGTGAAGCATTGTAGAGGTATAATTAGGTAGGTTCTTATATGTGTGATACATGTGATTCAAGGGATATTCTGTAGGGTTATGACATTTATCATATTACTATTACATGCCTTTTTGTATTGCTGTAGTTACACCGCAACAACTCCAACGCTACCAGATACTTCTGCACATCTACGTGGTTTATTTTTCCTTTACAGGTATACCTAATAGAAGGTTGTTTCATATGTACTATTAGTTCTGTTTAGCGCAAACGTAGTCTTATGCGTGTGCTCTGTTTATGTCTTTCAGATCTCCCTCCTTGCTGTCCCCTTCCTTCCTTTCCCTGATCATTTCATTTTTTCCCCTCACTTGATCTTCCCAATGCTCTGTGCCATTACGGTAATTCAGGCGTTGGTTCGATCTAGAGGTGGGCGTACTAATCAACAAACCGATCCCGAGGACGTTATTATAACAGAATTCCTGACCTACATATTATAGTCCTTCCGGTCGGTTTGTGCTAGTATGGCCACATTGGAAGATGTGATAGAGGTACTGGCTAACCGAAAGTTGGAGGTAGCCGCGTCCAGATTAGAGATCGCTGATCTGAGGGCCCGTTTGGATGGGGTACAGCGCAATCCTTTTGATGTGGGGGCGGCTACTCCGCCGCCGCCGGTGGTTGTGGAGATGCCTGTGTCTATTCCATTAGCTTCCCCTGTGCGTTTTCATGGGGATTCAGACAAGGTTCAGGTGTTCCTAACTCAGGTAGCTTTACATTATTCATGTAAACCTAAATCGTTCCCTACAAATCAGGCCAGGGTGGCCTTTCTGATTTCCTACTTAGCTGGCAACGCTGCGCAATGGGCGGTCCCGTTGGTTAATCGTAATGATCCTTTATTGCATGATTGGGAAGCCTTTCGAACGGAATTCCTTAGAGTGTTCGATAGATGGGCAGATTCATATACAGCTGATAGAGAATTGCTGGAATTACGGCAGGGCAAGAAAGTCTTGGTTGCGTATTTGAATGCCTTCAGGCGTTTAGTGGCAGAAACCACCTGGCCAGAAAACAAACAAGCTTCTTTGTTTCATCAAGGGTTGTATGATGAACTTAAGAATGTCATAGCGCAGATCGATCCTCAACCCGCTACATGTGAAGATTTGATTAATTTGGCCCTGTGGCTAGACCATAGACTGGGTGAAAGGAAAGGCGAGAGTCGTAGGAAGCCAGTGGTTGAGACACACGTTACCAAGGAAGGGAATCTGGCCACCTCATCCGAACCTATGGAGATAGGGGCCGTGAGAACGGCTTTGACACCTGCCGAGAGAGAATCAAGGCGTAAACAGGGGCTTTGTTTATATTGTGGAAAAAAGGGCCACTATGTGAGAGAATGCCCAGTAAAGCCAAAAACAAACCGTTTTCGAAGTAACCGAGTGGCTTCCGCAGATACGGAAAAGGTGGCGGTAAACTGATTGACTCTGGGAAACAGGAAGGGGTTTCTTGGAGTCCTATGTATGTCCCTTCTTTATGTGGTGGAATGAATAAGGTAACGAATCATCTTTTTGTAACCATTGTGTTAATGCTTGCCGGAGAATCTGTGGTCACCTCAGCTATGGTTGATTCAGGGGCAACGGGTATGTTTATTGATATGCAGGAAGCCCAATGTATGGGAGTTACTCTAGTGCAGAAGGAGAGGCCTGAAGAAGTGTATGCTGTGGATGGGAGGAAGCTCAGTACGGGTCCAATAGGCTATGACACGGAAGAAATCGAGGTGTTACTAGGGGAAACACACTCTGAGTTTCTTACATTCAGCGTTATCAGGGCTCCTCAATATGGTATCATCTTTGGTTTACCTTGGTTGGAGAAACACAACCCTAGCATAAATTGGGACACCAGAACAGTTCAAATGGGGTCTGAGTATTGCAGGAAACAATGTCATAAGGTGGTTATAAAATCTGCTCAAGCTTTATCTGGTGGGTCATGTATTGCCACGGCAGCAGAAAAATGTGTTCAACTTCCCGCCGTGTATCGGTCCTTTGGCAAGGTGTTCAACGAAGTACAGGCTGAGGAGCTCCCTCCTCATAGGCAGTATGACTGCCAGATCGATCTGGTCCCGGGTGCTGCGATACCATGTGGGCGGATTTATGCTTTAACTGAGCCTGAGAACATACACCTTCGTGAGTATTTGGACAAACTGTTGGGCTTGGGTTTTATACGTCCATCTAAATCTCCAGCTGCCTCGCCACTTTTCTTTATACCAAAAGCGAATGGTGAGCTACGCGCATGTGTGGACTTCAGGGCGCTAAATGCAATAACTGTGAAGAACAGGTATCCTTTACCCTTGATCAGTGTTTTGTTGGAGCAGGTGCAAAAGGCAACTGTGTTCACAAAACTAGATTTGAAAGGGGCATACCATTTGGTCCGCATGCGTAGCGGGATGAATGGAAGACCGCATTCAAGACTCGATATGGGCTATTCGAGTACAGAGTGATGCCCTTCGGACTCTGTACCGCCCCTGCGGCCTTTCAATTCTTTTTGAATTACGTGTTTCGTGAGATCTTGGACCGGTATGTGATCGTCTACATTGACGATATCCTGGTTTACTCAGACTCGGAAGATCTGCACAGTCAGCATGTTGCAAACGTGCTTAACATTTTGCAGTCAAACAATCTTTACTGCAAACTCAGTAAATGTGACTTTCATGTTCGAACTGTAGAAATTCTGGGGGTAATGCTGAGTCCTGAGGGCCAAGAGATGGCGGAACGGAAGGTAGCGGCTGTCAGGAATTGGCCTGTTCCATGCAATGTCCGTGATGTACAATGTTTCATCGGATTTGCCAATTTTTATAGATGTTTCATCAATCAGTTTTCCCGGTTAGTGGCACCTATCACTCAGCTTCTGAGGAAAGCGAGCGTGTTTGTATGGACTGAGGACGCTCAAGCTGCTTTCACGGCTCTCAAAAACGCTTTTGTGTCAGCCCCGGTGTTGGCCCACCCGGATCCAGACAAACCATATGTTGTGGAGGCGGATGCCTCGGATGTGGCAATCGGGGCTATCCTGTCTCAGCGTCATACGGATACAGGTCAGCTATACCCGGTGGCATACATGTCACGTAAACTGAATCCGGCAGAGAAAAACTACCACATTGCAGGAAAAGACCTTCTGGCTATTCGGGACTCTTTTCAGGAATGGCGGCATTTCCTAATGGGAGCCCGTCATGTGGTCACGGTCTACTCTGACCACAGAAATTTACAGTTCATGTCTGCCGCTCGTCATCTCACGCCTAGGCAGCTCAGGTGGATGATGTTTTTCTCTGGCTTCAATTTTGTCATCACGTTCCGCCCTGGTACGGACAATCGGAAGGCGGATGCACTCACTCGCCAGTCGACGGTTACTCCGTGTGAGGAGAGGGCCGAGGCTAGCATTGTGGATCCGGACAGCATGGTGTGTGCCATGCAGTCTGATACATTCCTGAGGGATGTCAAGAAAGGGGTGGACTCCTTCGTTTGGAGGACCTGGCTTGGTGGTCACCCAGAATGGAGGTTGTATGGGGGCCTACCGATGTTTCGCAACAGGTTGCTGGTGCCTACATTGGCCTTGAGGAAACGGGTCTACGTGTGGTGCCATGAGTCACCATGTGCTGGTCACCTTGGATTTGCCAAGACCCTGGAGCGTGTACTGCGGCAGTTCTGGTGGCCTTCAGTGAGACCTGATGTTGGGCGATGGGTGTCCGCCTGTGATCAATGTGCAAGGATGAAGTCCGACCACTCTCGTCCGCAAGGTTTGCTGCAGCCTCTCCCTACTCCTTCGATCCCTTGGGATCGGATATCGGTGGATTTCATCGTGGGTGTTCCTGCTGACCGGGGACATAAGTGTGGCAGGGTATGCTCAGACGTGAGTCCCTTGCTCACTTTGCCACTGGATTCAAGCAAGCCAGGCTGAAGACGGCTGGAATGCCAGAAACCGGTCCTCGGAAGCTTGTTTCTGGTCCAGGGAAGACATGGCTTGGCAGTTCGGGCTGGACTGTTCCCATGAGGCACAGGGTCAGACTGATTTGCATATAGCCATGTCTGAACTGGGGTGGCAGAGTGGGCTAAAGAACGGTGATGGATTAAACCCAGATCTTTTGACTGGGTGTGAGTGTTTGATTGATTCAGATGCTCCGTCCATCACCACCCCCTTTTGTACCACTTTTGGCCGCCATAAGTGTGGCAGGGTATGCTCAGACGTGAGTCCCTTGCTCACTTTGCCACTGGATTCAAGCAAGCCGGGCCGAAGACGGCTGGAATGCCAGAAACCGGTCCTCGGAAGCTTGTTTCCGGTCCAGGGAAGACATGGCTTGGCAGTTCGGGCAGGACTGTTCCCATGAGGCACAGGGTCAGACTGATTTGCATATAGCCATGTCTGAACTGGGGTGGCAGAGTGGGCTAAAGAACGGTGATGGATTAAACCCAGATCTTTTGACTGGGTGTGAGTGTTTGATTGATTCAGATGCTCCGTCCATCACCACCCCCTTTTGTACCGCTTTTGGCCGCCATAAGTGTGGCAGGGTATGCTCAGACGTGAGTCCCTTGCTCACTTTGCCACTGGATTCAAGCAAGCCGGGCTGAAGACGGCTGGAATGTCAGAAACCGGTCCTCGGAAGCTTGTTTCCGGTCCAGGGAAGACATGGCTTGGCAGTTCGGGCTGGACTGTTCCCATGAGGCACAGGGTCAGACTGATTTGCATATAGCCATGTCTGAACTGGGGTGGCAGAGTGGGCTAAAGAACGGTGATGGATTAAACCCAGATCTTTTGACTGGGTGTGAGTGTTTGATTGATTCAGATGCTCCGTCCATCACCACCCCCTTTTGTACCGCTTTTGGCCGCCATAAGTGTGGCAGGGTATGCTCAGACGTGAGTCCCTTGCTCACTTTGCCACTGGATTCAAGCAAGCCGGGCTGAAGACGGCTGGAATGCCAGAAACCGGTCCTCGGAAGCTTGTTTCCGGTCCAGGGAAGACATGGCTTGGCAGTTCGGGCTGGACTGTTCCCATGAGGCACAGGGTCAGACTGATTTGCATATAGCCATGTCTGAACTGGGGTGGCAGAGTGGGCTCAAGAACGGTGATGGATTAAACCCAGATCTTTTGACTGGGTGTGAGTGTTTGATTGATTCAGATGCTCCGTCCATCACCACCCCCTTTTGTACCGCTTTTGGCCGCCATAAGTGTGGCAGGGTATGCTCAGACATGAGTTCCTTGCTCACTTTGCCACTGGATTCAAGCAAGCCGGGCTGAAGACGGCTGGAATGCCAGAAACCGGTCCTCGGAAGCTTGTTTCCGGTCCAGGGAAGACATGGCTTGGCAGTTCGGGCTGGACTGTTCCCATGAGGCACAGGGTCAGACTGATTTGCATATAGCCATGTCTGAACTGGGGTGGCAGAGTGGGCTAAAGAACGGTGATGGATTAAACCCAGATCTTTTGACTGGGTGTGAGTGTTTGATTGATTCAGATGCTCCGTCCATCACCACCCCCTTTTGTACCGCTTTTGGGACCAGGGATGTACGGCGATAATGGTGGTGGTCGATTACCTGTCAAAATGGGGCATTTTGTGGCCTGCAAACAGGTACCTTCGGCGGGTCAGTTGGCTGTCCTGCTTATGGCCAATGTGGTTCGGTTACATGGATTGCCGAGTGTTATAGTCTCCGACCGAGGCTCACAGTTTACTGCCCAGTTCTGGCAGAAATGGTGTTCTTCGCTACATATCGACACTGCCCTTTCCACGAGTTTCCACCCGCAAACCGATGGACAGACTGAGCGGTTAAATCAGACTCTTAAGCAGTATTTGAGATGCTACGTGGATAATAGCAGAGGGAACTGGGTGGACTACTTGTGGTTGGCCGAAGTGGCTTATAATAACGCCACGCACAGTTCCACCAAGAACACACCTTTCTATTGTTTGTATGGCAGGCACCCCCAGTTTCTTCCTTTTGTGCATCCAAACGCAGACTCGCTCCTTCCAGCGGTTGCAAAAAGAGTGGCGCATATCAGAGAGACGTCCAAAGCGCAGGACCAGCTGCAGGCTGTGAAACTCAAGTACAAGGCTGCTGCAGATAAGCACCGGAGACAAGGTCCGTTGTACTGCAGGGGTGATGAGGTGTGGTTATCCACGAGGAACCTGCGCTTCCGGAAACACAGTGTTTTCAACCCTACGTATATTGGGTTGTATACTGTGCTGAAATGCGTGAACCCCGTGGCGGTAAAGCTAAAGCTCCCTTCCCATCTACGCATCCATCCGGTGTTTCATGTCTCATTGTTGAAACCTTCATTGTCAAAGGGCAAGCATCGTCCACCTCCCTTGATGGTACAGGGCGAACTGGAGTATGAGGTCGGACGATTATTGGATTCCAAGTATCGGAGGAGTAAGTTGTGGTATCTGGTGTCATGGAAGGGGTATGGGCCCGAGGAAAACTCGTGGGAGCCTGCTCTGGGGATTCATGCCCCGGCTTTGGTGTCTGCCTTCCATCGGAGATGCCCCTCTAAGCCAGGTCCTTGATCTCCCCTGGTTGAAGGGGGGATGTACTGTCAGGATCGCGGCATTACGGGACTACAGTTCCCGGCATGCCATGGGCCAGAACTACAGTTCCCGTGATCCTTCGCGACGGAGCGCGATGTCACGAGAGATCACTTAAGGAAGTCGGCGGCAGGGGACCGGTGTCGGGAATTCCTTTGGAGTACTGGATTGCTGTGTTTGAGTTTTGGATCTACGACGGTGCGGTAAGGGTGCTTCGCACCACTGGGCTTTTCAGCGGGATCGCTGATTACTTTGAGACTGTGTGGTTTGGGCTACTCGGTAACGGCTGTTACCGTGGTACCGGTTTCTTGACTATTTGGACAGTTGGATTTGGCTCGGTTGGCATTTTCGGCCGACGGAGGAAAACACTGCTAATGGCTTGTGGTGTTTTAGGGTGCAACATTAACACGAGTGGTTGTTCTTTGAAAATACTAGGATTCTACCTTATACCCATCTAAGAGGCATTATATGGGTCATTGGAAGAACTAAGAGTTCCAGGGGTCTTCAAATGTTTGTTTTCGTTGAACTGGATTTCACATCCTAAGGTGGCAGCGTGCATTGAATTGTGTTTGGGTGTTAACTATTGTTTATACCTCTTCTAATTAACAGGGGTCTTCTAAAGTCCACATTTGTAAAGCGCACAATCACCCGTAAGGGTCTCTAGGCGCTGGGGGCCGTCGGGAAGATTAAGCGAGCTATTGCCCAGAGTCACATGGTGCTGGGCTAACCTGCCACCGGAGCCGGGGATCGAACCGTGGTCCCCAGATTCCAGCGTCAGTCGCCCTGGCCGCGGCGCCACACCTCTTCCTCTTCTGGAGGTGTATGGTTTACACTCTACCCCTGTGAAGCATTGTAGTGGTATAATTAGGTAGGTTCTTATATGTGTGATACATGTGATTCAAGGGATATCCTGTAGGGTTCTGACATTTATCATATTACTGTTACATGCCTTTTTGTATTGCTGTAGTTACACCGCAACAACTCCAACGCTACCAGATACCTCTGCACATCTACGTGGTTTATTTTTCCTTTACAGGCATACCTAATAGAAGGTTGTTTCATATGTACTATTAGTTCTGTTTAGCGCAAACGTAGTCTTATGCGTGTGCTCTGTTTATGTCTTTCAGATCTCCCTCCCTGCTGTCCCCTTCCTTCCCTTCCCTGTTCATTTTATTTTTTCCCCTCACTTGATCTTCCCAATGCTCTGTGCCATTACGGCAATTCAGGCGTTGGTTCGATCTAGAGGTGGGCGTACTAATCAACAAACCGATCCCGAGGACGTTATTATAACACATCAGTTCTTTGTGAGATTTCTTCTACTTTTCTAGTTAACACCTCACATGAAGCTTTAATTTCAGCTTAGTTGGATTCGGAGATAGTAAATCTTCATCCAATGTCGTCCTTTAATGATATTAAGATGTCTGCTAGGGATCCAATTCCAGCTCCACCTCCCTCTGCATTTAAGGGATCCTTTTTTTGCACGTCTTGGATTCCCAGAAGGCCGGTTTTAGCCAGGGTTAAAGGAGATAGAACCTCGACTGCATCATCCTTTTCCATTGGTTGTGGAAGGTCGGGATCCAGAGCTTGATCCTCTTGACTCTCAATTGCCGAATAGCGATTAGAGATGTCTATAGAAGGGTGGACAGTGACAGGTTGTTCTATAGATGTGCCCGGGCCATCTATACCCCCAACGGAAGGTGGGATCAGGGTTGTTAGCAAGGTGGTCTCCTTCCGCAGAGGGAGACCCTGCAGGTGCGCCACCTGGGCAGTAGAAGTTGACATGTTACTCCCCTTTTTATTTTTATCTAAAGGAGTAGTTAAGACCTTATAGAAGGTCTTCAACGAGGGAGTAATTTTTACTTTGGAAGACAGGGTTTTTTTGACCTTGCCTTTCCCTCTTGTTCCACCCGGTGTGCTGCTCTCCGTGGTGTCTTCTTTCTCGCACCGCCTAGCTGTGAATTTTACCTCCGTAACGGAGGGCAAGACCCCCAGGTCCACCGCAGTGTCTATCTTCACTGCTCTGTTTCGTAGTGTATACTGACACACAGTTGGTCTTAGGATTCGCTGACTTTTAGCACTGCTATGGGCACAATTCAAAATATTCTGCCCACCCTTCTCCATGCAGCTCCGATAACTCCCCTGCTGTGAAGGCCAGTACTCCTCAACCAAACACCGCTGAATGTCAAATGCCTCACCTTCCTCAACCTCCGTCTCAGAAACAGAGTCACAAGCCCCAGTCAAACAAGGAGAAGCTAACAATCCCCTCTGCTCATCAAGTAAATACCACTTAACCCCGTCTCTCACCGCCTCGAGCCCCAAAAACACACAGTCAACAGCAGCACTTTGCCCGACTGGTTTCACGGTCGAACCGTCTCCCGAATCTTGGCAGGCTAATCCCTCGCCGGAATGACAGGTGCTGACTCTGCCGCCATGAGCCCGGATCCACAGCCAAAGAATGCGCTGCCGCCTCAGCTCCTGTGCTGCACTTGCAACCCACGGCGGTGACACTCCAGAGAGCACAGGCAGACACCCCCCCAACACCATCCGGTCCCAGGGGTGCTCCACCAGGTAGATTATGGTAAATTACGGGGAGAAGAAAAACAAAAACGTCCGCGAATGAAGACACCGGGAGGCGAGAGGCGGGAGGCGGGGGAGGCGGGGTACGCTGAACGCGAAACACACTAGGATGCTTACAGAGCGAAGCGTGAAGGCAGCGGGCAGTTTCAAAGTGCAAAGATATTAAAAGGCAAGGTCAGTATCACCATCCTGCCGATCTTTTCAGAAACAAAAAAAGCCTTCTGCAATAAATTGTAAGGGTCCGGTGTAGATTCCATGGTAGACATCAGAGGAGGATCTCACCCGCAGCCGTTTAGCTTCCGGCCGCCATGTTCCCCGACCACCTTTGTTCCTGGAAGATTGGCCTTACCAGACACCGTGAGCATTAATTCTTCATCTGATTGAGATAGCACTAACCCGGAACTTTTTTGAATATGAGAACCAACTGTACTTACAGACCCATGGGACCTCCATGGGGAGTGTCTTTGCACCCAGCCTGGCGGGACTTTATGTCAGTGCATTTGAACAGAGTGTCATCTATCATGATACATGCCCATGGAGGTCCAACATCAGGCTATGGCGTCGATACATCGATGACGTCCTAGTCATTTGTCGGGTGATGCCACCTCTGTTGGCCTGTTTTGGGAATGGCTGAATGAGAGCAATCTTCTTCTACATTTTACTTCCACCGTGACTAGAACCAGCTTGCCCTTCTTGGATTTAGTCATCGAACCAGGAAAGGGGGTCCTACAAACGAGGGTACATCATAAGGAAACAGATAAGAACTTGTTACTAGCATATAGTAGCTTCCACCCCCGTTCACTGCGGGAAAATCTACTGGTGGGGCAGTTTTTCCGGATTCGCCGGAACTGTCAGAGTGCAGTGATTTTCTGGGGGAAGCTAACCTGTTGTTAACTAAACTTCGGGAAAGGAGGTACCCGAAAAGAATAATCCAACGGGCCAACAAGAGAGCATGGAATGCCAACCGTGAAGCACTCCTCTCGAAGACAAATAGACCTTCAATCAACAAACCAGTCTTTGTCTCGGTCTTCAACACAGCTTCAAACCAGATTAGACGGACAATACTGAAGAACTGGAGAATTCTGAATTCAGGGAACCTTCAAGTGACTCAACCTCTGTTCTCCTTCAAACGCAGACAAAACCTCAAGGATCTCATAATTCATACAAGACCCAGAATTTCCCCTGTACGCTATGTGGACGGGCCTGTCCCGGGCCTGCCTCCTGTCATGGGACATTTCCGTTGCGGGTCCTGCAGCGTTTGTCATTTAACCACCAATACCAAAGAAATTGACGCGGGTCTAACAACCCCTTGGGAGCAGAGATCACACATGAACTGCAATTCGCAAGGGGTCATCTATTTGATCACATGTCCGTGTGGAAAACAATATGTGGGCATGACAAGTAGGAAAGTCCGGATTCGTATCACTGAACATCGGAGTACGATCAGATGTGGCAAATCAAACACTAGGCTGACCACACACTTTATCGAGGCAGAACACTCAGCTGAGGATCTAAGATGGACTGTCATAGAGAAACTGAGTGTAGGACCCCGGGGTCAGGGTAACATCAGGGCTCTTTTTATAAGAGAACAGAAATAGGTATATCGCCTCCGTAGTGACCTACGGGGCTTAAATGATGATATACCGTGGCACGCCCTTACAAAATAAAATGTACTACCTATGAGTAGGGGGTTATTATTATCTTTCAGGTCACCCCTGGTGGATTCTTGAGTATAGCTACTATCATGGGCCCATTCCAGAGTCTGGGGCCTTTACACGTGTGGGGTCTCTTGTCTGTATTAGACCTGAACAGGCTCCCCATGTAATTTAGATTTGTAGGTATGTAGGGCTGCAGAATGTCCATTCGATCCCCTCAATCGGCTGTTAGAACCGGATACATCGTGTATGTGCCTTATAACTACAAATCCCGGCATCCCCACACGTCAATTGACGTTCTGACAAGGGCGCGTTTACATGCTGGCACCCACGTGACTATACGCAAGCTAAACGCCGCTGAAGGAGGTGCTTTAAATGGCCGAAGGACTGTAGCACCATCACCTTCATGGCGTCTGAGTGAGTGGGCATGAGAGGTGCCGGTCCTTCCCGACGGAACAGTAAGGAGTGTTTAGCGGTCCCTGTTTTTAGCTTCTGTGGGACGGGGAGTTACCTGTTTCTATGACCGTTTGCTGGGGGCTACCAGTCTGTCCACAGACCCGTGGGAAGTACAGAGAAGTTAGACTGATCCCTGCACTCTCTACTATTTGGGGTATCATGGAGGTGGAGGCAATGTAGGTTAAGAGTGATTTAATTACCCGCCTTGAGTGCCACTGTTTCTTTTTCAAACACAGGTTGTGTTCTTTGGGAAACCCCCCTCCTGACGCCAGTACGAGCCTTATAACAAAATAGACTCTGTAAGATCTTTGTACCTCTGCTCGGCTCGGCGGGTCACAGGGGGTTACTGGTGTGATCATGAGAGATAAATGTACGATAATTATAAACGGAATGAGAGGGATATGACAGCATATCCCCAATGTATGTGCACACAGATATTGTTCTTTTAGGTATTTTTGTAACACGCAATGGGTGTTTTTGAACGGTTGAGAAACGGACTTTAGGGCACGAAACATCACAGAAAGAAGTGAGTGTTTGAGTTGCTCCGTCTGTGTTTTTGGAAGAAAAAAACCCTACTTAGGGCAATAGGAGGGAATCAGGGGCTAGAGATCGAGCAGTGCCGCTGAATACATAATGCGGTACACACCTCTTAATATGTGATACCACCAAGGGTAGATGCATTTTGACAGTGTTTTGTATCCTCTTCCCTTCTTTTCACAGTAATATTGTTCCATGCTGGTGGAAGTCCCTCCACGTGGGCTGCCTCTAAATATGCCTAAGTGAGGTAAGAGGTGGGATAGGACTGGGACAGGTTGACTGTCCTGACGAAGACCGCAGTGACCCACTAAAGAGAGGGCATATCAAGACGGTCGAAACATGTTGATCACCGCAGTTTAAAGGAGGACTGTTTTAGGATCTTAATTTCCTGCCTAAACATTGTCCATCCTTCACCTATTTTTTAATCCTGGCCTGGAACCTAACAATAAAGGGTTTCTATAGGTATCCACGAGCCAGTTTTATTGAGCACTTTCTTACTGCACTATTTTGTCTATCTGTAACCCAGTCTTTAAAGGGTAACACCTTGTGATTATTGTGAGTCACTTTTGTGTTTGTCCTTATGTGTGTTGTGACGTGTGTTTAGTGTTCCCCCTCCCTATGCTCCGCCCCCTGCATGGCTACGCGGGGGCGTATAGTAAGCAGACCCGATGATGAAGCATGTCACACACATTGTGTGTGAGTGAGGGCAGTTTTTTCAATAATAATTATTTTTTCCTATACTGTCCTTATCTTGCTTTGTTTCTCCTTCCCACCCCTCTTTGTGTTTATATGCTCAAACCCTATACCATGACAGACTGTGGCAAGTGAGGCACACACAGCCTTTGAGTGGAAGTTCTATGGATTTTAACATTCTTCCTAGGAAATTCCAATTTCTGGTTTCCTACAATGCAGTAAAGCCTAATGCTCCACCCTTGGGGTTGCAGAATCTGTCACCTGCTGCCTTAAGGAAGAACAGTCTCAGATAAAAGACCGGGGCAGAGAGGGACTTGATTTTACAGGGTCATTCTCTAGAGAGAAAGAGTTGCAGAATTAACATGCAGATCAGAAAATTCTGTAGTACAGAAATGGTCTAGTGTTTGCTGATTCTGCAACACCTCATATAGCATCCATGGTGTCCAATGGCCTTTATCCTGTATGGGCCCTCAGCCTCAAGCACTGGATGAGTGTTACATTCCATGCAACTACACCTACCTTGAACCGCCACAGCCAACATTAGTCCTTCTGCCCTCAATTTGTCAACATGAGGTTTGAACCAAAAGTTACATTCGGGTTAGAATGTCATTCCTCCCTTTATAGAGGGAGACTAAATATGAACCTAGGGAATTGGTGGTGGTGTGGATGTTGCAAGAGCTAAAAAGAACCGGGGTGAGTGGGATTTCAGTCTTTGAAACCAATACTAGGGAAATGTGTTCTCTCATCCAGCCTTCGAATATTTCATCAGAACAACCAGACAACCACTACCTTCCTCCAGACATTAACTAGGAGAAGAAAAAGAAAATGCAGAGGTTTGGAGGACAAGCAAATACAATGACTTTTTTGGTACTTCAGATACAACAGTCTACTAGCAACCACCACAAAGGGCTAACCATAGGCTCAGCCATTAGTCATTTGACGAGCGTAGCGGAAAGTTAGTCAAGCACTAGACCAGTTCCTATACCTCAGTCATGGTAGGTTTTGTGCGTTGACCCTCTTTACTCATCAGCAGTCATAGAAGGTGGGTTCTTTTAAATAGCTCAAATTAACCCATATTTTCCACTTAATTTGGGATACAAAAGTGCTTTCATTCATGCGGGCTGAAGGCCCATTCCTGCCCATTGTTTCCAGCAAGCCTACTGGAAAGGTGTCATTTGGGTGACGAGCTTCCAGTATCTGTAGAATTTTAAATTTAATAAACGTAAGCAAGACCCTTCCTGACTTTCTCCCAGAAGAAAGTATTTGTGGTCACAAGCTCTCCTTGGCAAATACATTGAATACATTGTTTATCCTAAAACGTGGTTAAAGTACACACAACTCTAGACAAACATTCAAACTATACCAAAGTGTTTGTCTGAAACAAGTATGATACACTGGATGGTATCCAAATACCATGGCAGAAGAAGTGCTCTGCCTTCAAGGCTCAAGTGCTAGAACTCTGGAATTGTATTCTAAACATCTTCTCACCCCAAGCTTCAGGCTTTCTATTAAGGGAAGAGAGCACAAGTGCTTTCCAAACACTCCTACTGAGGTCATCTTGGAGATTGTTGGGAATCGGGTGGTTTAGGCACCCAGAGCACTGTATTACGTTTCGAGTCCTTCCAGATCTCTCTCTCTATGTGCATGCAGATGGTCACGCCCCTCTTCCTGTTCTATCCCTGTGATGTTATTTAAATGAGTCTGGCGGGGTCATTCCTTGCTTGATTTCTAGACGGTCACGTTGTACATATGATTTTTCCCTTCGTGACCTCAGCGTTGGATTTCCTGCCGAGTGGGTGTTTTGATCGAATTTGGACGCTCTTGAGGAAGCAAAGCGAGGCTTCGTTTTGCGAGGCGCCATGGATGCGTTAATGTGACATTTTGTCTGGGATTTCGGAAGCTTGAACCTTGCGAGTAGTACTCGGACTTGCTTTTGGATTTGTTAGAGTCTGTGCGCGGCTGCGTACAGACCGAAGATACACGTCGGAGGAGTTACATCCGGGTGTTGTGTTACCTATTCGCATCTTTGTGCGATCTTTGAGGTGCTTTTTCGAACCGGCTGTAGTCGGTGTTTGTTTTTCTCATTTTTGTGGCCACAGTTTTGGGTTTTTCGGGTGTCGGGAGTCTTAATCGTGCCACGCTTGGATATCACGGGTTTTTTTTCTAGTCTATGGACTTTTTTCCCCGCTAATCCTAAAGAAGACATTTCATGTGGTATTCCCTTTTCTGATGGCTCAAGTCGTTCCAGCTCCTATTCAGTTTCCCTTTGTGAAGGTCTCACATCTTGGATCGCTGAATCCCGAAGACGGGTAAGAAAGACAGAAGGGGTTGTTGTATTACGTATGAATGTATGCACAAAGAGAAAAGACATATCGGTAGGCTGTTTAGGTTGTTGACCTGTGTCTTGTTTTCTTTTCTCCCCTCTGCAGTGTGGGAAGTCAGTGTGTTGTAGAAATCGAGATTAAAGGGAGCTGGAGGTTACCTGGGTCCATCGGAGTCATTTCTTTTCCCTTGTTTCTTTTTACCCTTCCCTCTCCCCAGGCCCAGCCTGTAGTGAGTTGTGAGTACTAGCTGGCACTCTGCAGTCTGGGTGGGGTAGCGGGTTGGGAATATCGTCGCTCCTGCAGCGTGGTTCCGAGTGGGTGACAACTTGACAGAAAACCAAGCCCACGAATAGTTACGCTGCCCGAGCGAGGATGGATGTTGAAGGGTCAGTTAGTAGCCAGGAGGAAAGAGTCCCTACTATGCAGGAACTTATGGGGGCCATCACGGCCTTGCAGACGCAGTTGCAGGATTTAAAACAGGAGAACCAGGGATTGCGCCAGGAATTGAGTACGGCTAGGTAAAGAGATCAGACAGGATGGGGAATGGGTAAGACTGTACTTCACCCTGCAACGTTTCAGTATGATAGGGGAACAGGAGGTACTAACACCCCTATGACTGGTAACGTTACTACTCCTACTCCTGTTCCCTTGGCGGTTCCAGAGCGCTACACAGGTGACCCTAACAAATACGCGGTCTTTATGAATCAGTGCCATCTTCATTTTATGTGTAGGCCCTCTGCCTTTCCTAATGACTCTGCGAAGGTGGCGTTTGTGATCTCTTATCTAGCAGGGACTGCGGCTACGTGGGCTGTACCACTAGTTGATAACGATGACCCTGTACTGTATAAATATAACACATTTAAGCAGTGCTTAATTTGTAAAATATGAAGTGCAGGTGCTCAAATTTTTTTAAGAGGCCACACCCACTTCCCGTGGCCCCACCCTCTTCTAGCAGTGGCTCCACCCACTTACTCTAGTTGCTTCACCCACATCCTCAACTGGTACTGCTGACTCTCAAGTACTAGAAAACTCGCACATGGTGGCAAAGATTAATTTAGTCTACCTTGGACAGTTGCAATATGGGAGCTTCCATGCAAGATGGTGGCTGAAGTGAAGCAGCATGACAGTAGCAAGTATTGGGTGCGCTACAGTCCCTATCCCAAAAGGAATGTAAGAGAGCCAATGTTGAAAAGGAGATGTATTTTTACTTTTTTAGGTCAGGATTGCATGCCATCCCCACTTGGAAGGTCTATCTCCCTTGTTTCACAGAATGTCAGCACTTCATGTGGATCTCTGCTCAATAAACACTATGGTTCCCCATGGGTTCGCACCTCAATTTAAGACCATTCTAGTCAGCTGGTCTTTTGTCCTATATGATGTGGATAGCCAAGTATGTTGCAGTTAACTGAATGAAGTCAAGTGGAGTATTGGTGTTCTCAGCTTTGTGGGCGGCAAGCGGCCAATGATTGCAAGCATGAGCAGGGTTCAACAAATCAACATGCACATCTGAATTGCTTGGAAAATGACAGAGATGGAAGAACCAAAAAATAATTAAATACAGAAAGTATTCGATTAACAAAAAGTGCGCGTCACGCGCTAGAGACGGAGGAGGAAGGGAGTGGAAAGTGATTGAACAAGAACATTAGAAAAAGGAATGAGAGCAGTGCAAATCCAAATTCAAATAATTAAACAAACATATGCCGTTTAGTTTGACTATTAGTGTTATTATCAGTCTATAATATAGCTTTAAAAATGTGACATTGCACTTAGTAACATTGTGCTTGGAGGACCTGAGCTCCCTTTCTTCCCTTCTTGTGTGAGGCACTCCCTTTTCACAGCTTCTTTCAGTCATCATTTTAAAAGACATACAGGAAAACATTGTGGCTAGGCCTCCAGATTCAAAATAGTGCAAACCACCTTCCAAAGCATATGTGTTGGGGGAGGCAGCCTTAGAGCACGTGGTTCGGAGCTTTGCATGTGTTCAATGCATGAAGCTGCTGTTCACTGGTCTGCGAGAGATGTACGTACCTGAGAGCATTTTGCATGTGGATGAGAGATGATAATGTGTTTTAGCGACTGTAGCGCAGAGCTTTGACCAGGAACACGCACAGCAGGCCTGTGGTGGTTTCACGCTCCTGCTTCATAGTGCAGACATGCTCTGCTTCCTGCAGCTGCCGGCATGACACACACCTCCTGCAGAGCAACAAAATATACTCATCCGGACCACATGCCTGACGGCGCTGATGCTGTCGGTCCGGTCAGCTCCCCAGGGCGGAACACCTCTCACAGACACAGTAACTCCTATTCACAGCCTCGCCCACCGACCCCCCACTCCTGGGCGCGCGAAAGTGATATGTGATGCAGTTTGCCGCAGTGCTTAATTTGTAAAACAGTAAGTGCTGGTGCACATAGTTTTGCTCAAATCATGTAGGTGGATGTATGAAAATTGGGGATGCCGCATAGCAATGTTACGTATTCTTGATTACACATCATGCCTATTTCATCCAGCACCGGTAACCCCTTTCCCATAACTCGTGCATGTTCTTTTTTTGTTACTGCTTTCTTCCTAAGTCACTGTTTTTTCATATTTCTCTTCCTCTTTCTTTCCTCTTTTTATGTTTTTATCTCTCTGCTTTGGGTGAAAGTCTGATTAAGAAAAATTGTTAACAGTCCCAAAAAATAGGTGCTGGTGGGCCCCACCTGCATCAGCCAGTTCAAATCAAGCGCTGAGACAGCATATTTAATATGCCTTTCAGTCACGGTCACGGGCACCAACTTCCCAACCAGGTTAAGGCTCCACACTCCCCAATACCTATATTCATACACACTCAGAATGTGCCAGCGCCCATAGGGTTACAACTGCTGCATAGTACCAGAAATGGAAGGGAACTGTGAGGCCTGACTGTCCCAAAAGGATGTGAGAGGTTCCAGCGCACACGCTCTCAGTTGCCTGCAAATAAATGATCATAATTACTCAGTCTTGCTTTCAAAATGCAGCTGCCTGGTGTTCTGGAGGGCACCGAAATAGTCTGCAAATAGAAGCCTCTTCACTCAACTCTGGAAGAAAAGCGAAGAAGTGTCCTGATTAAGTGCACCTAAGAAGCCCCCACGGAATGCACTCCTAGCAGTGTTAGCATCCAGTGCTGTGCTGCCACCATAGTGAAGTCAGCAAGAGGCTGTGCCTGCTGCACCGATCACGCATGAGCCAAGCAGTTCCCAGCTCCTACTGGCCTATTATATTGTCTTGTGATTGCTGAACTGCTTAATGGACGGACATGGAAGCACTTCAGCAATTAAAAGAAAATAGAACACGCCACAAGGTTGTTGATAAAACCAGCAGGAGTTGTGAACTGCTTGGCTCATGCGTTCACACTATATACAATAAAAAAATTAAATCTAAGATTATTTAAACTCACCTGACCTCTATGGATCAGAGTCTTCCGGGGCCAAGCTTTGTTCCTGTGCCAGCTATTCCACATGGATGTGGCTGGCATCCTGCTGGGAGAAACCCCCTTTGAAGGGTGGCAGACTGGCAGCGTGGATGCTGGCTGGCCCTTCGTATTTCACCAGCGCTGTTCGTGTGTGTCACTGTTCTCAAAACCGTCTGTTTTACTTGCCTTTGCACTGCAGCATGATAGTAGCAGCTGCAGCAAGTCCAGGGACAGGAGCCCCTCGGTCTCCAGAGTGGGAGTCTCAGAGCCACCCCGAGGAGCCTCTAAGCAGCCTCGTCCGGACAGTCACAACAGGGCCTCATAATGAGAGGCTCAGGCGGCGGTGCGAGGAGTGGGGGCTTCAAAAACGAAACTTACAAACATAACTTCCGCCCACTCGCACCGCCCAGTTAATTACAACATTTTCTGTCTCGGGCCTGGGCAGCAAATGAACAATGTTGCCACTTGCCGAGGTGCTGCAGCCCCAGTGAGAGCACAAAAGTTCGAATTAATTATGTATGGCAGGCCGGCTTCAGCTGAATTCTGTTCAGTGCGTGCGAGGCTCGAGCTGTTTAAAAAGGCACCAAGGCACGCACTTTTAATTTACTCTGACGACCTCAGGCTCACATTGACTTTGTGCAAGAGTGCCTCACCACCATAGACCCGGCCCTGTTCAATAAGTGCCGGTGCTAAGCACCGGCAAGCACCGGCACAAATTAAGCACTGCATTTAAGGAACAAATGCATAGTCTATTTGCCAAACATGCATTCATGCAAGCCAGTGATGCAGAACTTCTGAAGCTTAGACAGGGAAAACAAGATTTGTTGACCTATGTGTCTACCTTCAATAGATTAGTATCGGAGACGCATTGGCCAGCGGACAAGAGAACCTCACTGTTCTATCAGGGGTTGTGTGAGGAGTTAAAGGACGTGGTGTCCCAGGTGGTTAACCCCCCTGAAGATTGCTCGGAGTTATTTGATTTGGTTGTGAAACTAAACCATAGATTGTTGGAAAGGCGGGGGGAAAAGAACAGATTCCCTTCGTCCCGACCCGTGCCGTTTCGGAGTGAGGTACGAGGTTCTGGGGAACAGAGACAAATATCAGAGCTAATGGAAATAGGTGGTGTGAGGGGCCCCCTGAGTAATGTAGAGAAGGAGAGGCGTCGTACGAACAACCTGTGCTTATACTGTGGGCTATCGGGTCATTACGCTAGGGATTGTCCTGCTAAACCATCTAATCCACCTCCACGTAAGGCCGTGGCATGTGTAAGGACAAAGACACAGGAAGAGGGGGTTATCACTCCTTATCAGATTTCAGGTACAGTGAAGAGGGCGCCTAGACATTTTACCATCACGGTATGTTTGGTTATATCCAATAGTCATCGGGCTCCAGTGTCTGCATTGCTGGATTCTGGTGCGACAGGAAATTTTATGGACATCAAGCTGGCAGAGAAGATGTGTGTTCCATGGGTGTATAAACAACAGCCAGAGCCGGTGAGAGCCATAGATGGCACAGAATTGTCCTCTGGGACTATTACGCGGCAAACTGAGCCTCTCTGTATGATTTGCGACAATGGTCATTCGGAAGAGATTGGGTTCGATCTGATTGATGCTCCTTCCTTTGGTGTTGTTTTGGGTGTTCCATGGCTGCAGACACACAATCCAAAAATAGACTGGATTAGGCGAACAGTGACTCTTGACGCTGTTCACTGTTTACACAGTTGTTATAAGGTCGCCACGGATTGGATATCACCTTTGACTTGTGCGGTGGGTACATGCGGCAGTAGTGGAGAAGAGATCAAGGTCCCTGAATCCCATTCGGAATTTAGTGATGTGTTTGATAAGGGGAAAGCTGGGGATCTCCCCCCTCACCGATCCTTTGACTGCTGAATAGATCTGGTGCCTGGTGCATCTTTGCCATGTTGCCGTATTTACGCCCTGTCTGGCCCGGAAGAACAGCATCTGAAAGTATATATTGACGAAATGCTAGCGAAAGGGTTCATTCGTCCCTCCTCTTCCTGTGTTTCTTCGGCCATCTTTTTCATTCCTAAGAAGGAGGGCGGTCTTCGAGCCTGTGTGGACTATAGGGCGCTCAAAAAGGGTACAATCAAGAACAAGTACCCTCTTCCCTTAATACCTGTGTTACTGGATCAACTGAAGCATGCAACGGTATTTACCAAACTTGATCTCAGAGGAGCATACCATCTAATTCGTGTCCGTGAAGGCGATGAATGGAAAACTGCCTTCCGGACCAAATTCGGCCTCTATGAGTATTGCGTTATGCCTTTTGGGCTATGTAACGCTCCTGCTGCTTTTCAGTTCTTTATTAACGAGGTGTTTAAGGGAATATCTGGATTTGAGCGTCATTGTTTACATCGACGACATCCTTATATTTTCCAACTCTGTTAAGGAACATGAGGTACATGTCGGCCAGGTCCTGCAGCGCTTGAAAGAACATCAGTTGTATGTGTGGCTGGAGAAATGTTGTTTTCACACTTCCAGGTTGGAGTTTCTAGGGTTCATAGTATCAGCGGAGGGTATCATGATGGATCCTAAGAAAACTGAGGCTATAACATCATGGCCGTCTCCGACTTGCATAAGAGATATCCAAGCATTGCTTGGTTTAGCTAATTTCTATCGGCGTTTTATATCTCACTTCTCGGACATTGTAGCCCCCATGACTGTGTTGTTGAGAAAGGGAGTGCCTTTTGTTTGGTCGTATCTTGCTCAAGCCTCCCTGGATGTATTGGTCGAAAGGTTTACTTCAGCCCCTGTCTTGATTCATCCCGATCCGATGTTGCCTTTTTTTGTGGAGGCTGATGCCTCTTTGTGTGCGGTTGGAGGGGTGTTGTCGCAGAGAGATGTGGAGACGGTGTTTATGCACCCCATTGCCTTTTTCTCGAAGACCTTGTTGCCCGCCGAAAGGAATTATACCGTGGCGGAGCGAGAGTTGTTGGTCATTAAGCTATCATTTGAAGAATGGCGTCATCACTTGTGGGGAGCTCGACATCCTATAACGATCTTTACTGATCACAAGAACCTGGAGTTCTTTCGGTCTGCACGGGCTTTGACCCCTCGCCAAATGCGCTGGGTTTCTTTTTTTAACGAGTATGATTTTATCATTACTTACAGGCCGGCAGCTCAACAACTGAAGTCGGACGCCTTATCTCGTATTCATGTGAACCATGTAGACCTTGCTGCTGAGAGGGAGAGAGGGTTTTTCATAGCTCAAGAATGAATAGTGGGCAGTATTTCTACTGACGACTTTATGACCTCGATACAACAGAAGATGGTTGGTACAGATTTACGTCTTGGCTGTCCCAACCATTGTATTCTATGAGAAATGGGCTGTTGTATCACAAGGATAGATTGTTTATCCCCTCTGACCTCAGGCAAATGGTATTAGAGTGGTGTCATTCATCTTCCCTAGTAGGCCATCCTGGTATGAATAAGACCAAGGAATTCTGTCTGCGTTGGTTTTGGTGGGAAACATTGGCACGAGATGTGCAGTCTTTTGTTGCAGCCTGTCCTGTATGTGCGATAAATAAACCAACTCATACTAGACCTTCTGGTCTATTGCATCCCCTGCCTGTACCCCCTGCACCTTGGCATACGATAAGTATGGATTTTGTGACAGATTTACCATCTGAATCCGGATTCACTGTAATACTTGTCGTAGTCGATTCCTTTACGAAAATGGCACACTTCGTCCCTTTAGCAAAACTACCCACTGCGAGGGAATGGGCTCTGATATTTGTGTCCCCTGTGGTGCGGTTGCACGGGTTGCCTTCTGCTATTGTGTCCGATCGTGGAGCCCAGTTCATTTCCCATTTTTGGAATGAGTTGTGTACTGCGTTACGAATGAAATTGTGTTTATCATCTGCATATCACCCGCAATCGGACGGCCAAACCGAGCGCACCAATCAGACCATGGAACAGTATCTGAGGTGTCTCATAACAGCGCTGACATGTAGTTGGGTTATGGCTCTTCCTTTAGCGGAATTCGCCTATAACAACAGTGTGCATTCTGCAGTGGGAATGACCCCTTTCTTTTGTTCTATGGGGTTTCATCCTAGGGCGGTTCCTATTCAGCCCCCGGGCCAGGTGCCAGCTGTGACTACCTTGGGGCTTTCGTTAGTCCAAATATGGAACAGGGCGAGAGACAACTTAGCACAGACATGAAGAAACAGGCCGACAGACACAGAGTGCCAGCTCCTTGCTATCGGGTTGGGGATAGGGTGTGGCTGTCCACAAAAAATCTAAGGATAGGCGGATCACGTAAACTGCAGCCAAGATATGTGGGCCCTTTTCCTGTTGTAAAGGTGGTGAACCCTGTGGCCATGAAAGTGGGGTTGCCGGATGAGTACGGAGTCCATCCTGTATTCCATACATCCCTGTTGAAACCATATACAGACACTACCCAGGTATTGCCCCCCCCCCCCCTCCTCCTGTAGTGGTAGATGAGGAAGAGGAGTTTGAGGTGAATGCAATCCTGGATTCCAAAAGAAGGAGAGGGAGATTGATGTACTTAATCGATTGGAAGGGATATCCCCCTGAAGAGCGCTCTTGGGAGGCAGCTGCAGGGGTTCATGCTCCTCGGTTAGTGAGATTGTTCCATTTGCGTCACCCTTCCAAGCCACGCCCGGTAGGGAGGCCTTTGCGGGGAGGTACTGTTGGGAATCGGGTGGTTTAGGCACCCAGGGTACTGTATTACGTTTCGAGTCCTTCCAGTCCTCTCTCTATGTGCATGCAGATGGTCACGCCCCTCTTCCTGTTCTATCCCTGTGATGTTATTTAAATGAGTCTGGCGGGGTCATTCCTTGCTTGGTTTCTAGACGGTCACGTTGTACATATGATTTTTCCCTTCGTGACCTCAGCGTTGGATTTCCTGCCGAGTGGGTGTTTTGATCGAATTTGGACGCTCTTGAGGAAGCAAAGCGAGGCTTCGTTTTGCGAGGCGCCATGGATGCGTTAATGTGACATTTTGTCTGGGATTATGGAAGCTTGAACCTTGTGAGTAGTACTCGGACTTGCTTTTGGATTTGTTAGAGTCTGTGCGCGGCTGCGTACAGACCGAAGATACACGTCGGAGAAGTTACATCCGGGCGTTGTGTTACCTATTCGCATCTTTGTGCGATCTTTGAGGTGCTTTTTCGAACCGGCTGTAGTCGGTGTTTGTTTTTCTCATTTTTGTGGCCACAGTTTTAGGTTTTTCGGGTGTCAGGAGTCTTAATCGTGCCACGCTTGGATATCACGGGTTTTTTTTCTAGTCTATGGACTTTTTTCCCCGCTAATCCTAAAGAAGACATTTCATGTGGTATTCCCTTTTCGGATGGCTCAAGTCGTTCCAGCTCCTATTCAGTTTCCCTATGTGAAGGTCTCACATCTTGGATCGCTGAATCCCGAAGACGGGTAAGAAAGAGAGGAGGGGTTGTTGTATTACGTATGAATGTATGCACAAAGAGAAAAGACATATCGGTAGGCTGTTTAGGTTGTTGACCTCTGTCTTGTTTTCTTTTCTCCCCTCTGCAGTGTGGGAAGTCAGTGTGTTGTAGAAATTGAGATTAAAGGGAGCTGGAGGTTACCTGGGTCCATCGGAGTCATTTCTTTTCCCTTGTTTCTTTTTACCCTTCCCTCTCCCCAGGCCCAGCCTGTAGTGAGTTGTGAGTACTAGCTGGCACTCTGCAGTCTGGGTGGGGTAGCGGGTTGGGAATATCGTCGCTCCTGCAGCGTGGTTCCGAGTGGGTGACAACTTGACAGAAAACCAAGCCCACGAATAGTTACGCTGCCCGAGCGAGGATGGATGTTGAAGGGTCAGTTAGTAGCCAGGAGGAAAGAGTCCCTACTATGCAGGAACTTATGGGGGCCATCACGGCCTTGCAGACGCAGTTGCAGGATTTAAAACAGGAGAACCAGGGATTGCGCCAGGAATTGAGTACGGCTAGGTCAAGAGATCAGACAGGATGGGGAATGGGTAAGACTGTACTTCACCCTGCAACGTTTCAGTATGATAGGGGAACAGGAGGTACTAGCACCCCTATGACTGGTAACGTTACTACTCCTACTCCTGTTCCCTTGGCGGTTCCAGAGCGCTACACAGGTGACCCTAACAAATACGCGGTCTTTATGAATCAGTGCCATCTTCATTTTATGTGTAGGCCCTCTGCCTTTCCTAATGACTCTGCGAAGGTGGCGTTTGTGATCTCTTATCTAGCAGGGACTGCGGCTACGTGGGCTGTACCACTAGTTGATAACGATGACCCTGTACTGTATAAATATAACACATTTAAGCAGTGCTTAATTTGTAAAATATGAAGTGCAGGTGCTCACATTTTTTTAAGAGGCCACACCCACTTCCCGTGGCCCCACCCTCTTCTAGCAGTGGCTCCACCCACTTACTCTAGTTGCTTCACCCACATCCTCAACTGGTACTGCTGACTCTCAAGTACTAGAAAACTCGCACATGGTGGCAAAGGTTAATTTAGTCTACCTTGGACAGTTGCAATATGGGAGCTTCCATGCAAGATGGTGGCTGAAGTGAAGCAGCATGACAGTAGCAAGTATTGGGTGCGCTACAGTCCCTATCCCAAAAGGAATGTAAGAGAGCCAATGTTGAAAAGGAGATGTATTTTTACTTTTTTAGGTCAGGATTGCATGCCATCCCCACTTGGAAGGTCTATCTCCCTTGTTTCACAGAATGTCAGCACTTCATGTGGATCTCTGCTCAATAAACACTATGGTTCCCCATGGGTTCGCACCTCAATTTAAGACCATTCTAGTCAGCTGGTCTTTTGTCCCATATGATGTGGATAGCCAAGTATGTTGCAGTTAACTGAATGAAGTCAAGTGGAGTATTGGTGTTCTCAGCTTTGTGGGCGGCAAGCGGCCAACGATTGCAAGCATGAGCAGGGTTCAACAAATCAACATGCACATCTGAATTGCTTGGAAAATGACAGAGATGGAAGAACCAAAAAATATTTAAATACAGAAAGTATTCGATTAACAAAAAGTGCGCGTCCACGCGCTAGAGACGGAGGAGGAAGGGAGTGGAAAGTGATTGAACAAGAACATTAGAAAAAGGAATGAGAGCAGTGCAAATCCAAATTCAAATAATTAAACAAACATATGCCGTTTAGTTTGACTATTAGTGTTATTATCAGTCTATAATATAGCTTTAAAAATGTGACATTGCACTTAGTAACATTGTGCTTGGAGGACCTGAGCTCCCTTTCCTCCCTTCTTGTGTGAGGCACTCCCTTTTCACAGCTTCTTTCAGTCATCATTTTAAAAGACATACAGGAAAACATTGTGGCTAGGCCTCCAGATTCAAAATAGTGCAAACCACCTTCCAAAGCATATGTGTTGGGGGAGGCAGCCTTAGAGCACGTGGTTCGGAGCTTTGCATGTGTTCAATGCATGAAGCTGCTGTTCACTGGTCTGCGAGAGATGTACGTACCTGAGAGCATTTTGCATGTGGATGAGAGATGATAATGTGTTTTAGCGACTGTAGCGCAGAGCTTTGACCAGGAACACGCACAGCAGGCCTGTGGTGGTTTCATGCTCCTGCTTCATAGTGCAGACATGCTCTGCTTCCTGCAGCTGCCGGCATGACACACACCTCCTGCAGAGCAACAAAATATACTCATCCGGACCACATGCCTGACGGCGCTGATGCTGTCGGTCCGGTCAGCTCCCCAGGGCGGAACACCTCTCACAGACACAGTAACTCCTATTCACAGCCTGGCCCACCGACCCCCCACTCCTGGGCGCGCGAAAGTGATATGTGATGCAGTTTGCCGCAGTGTCGGGAGTCTTAATCGTGCCACGCTTGGATATCACGGGGTTTTTTCTAGTCTATGGACTTTTTTCCCGCTAATCCTAAAGAAGACATTTCATGTGGTATTCCCTTTTCGGATGGCTCAAGTCGTTCCAGCTCCTATTCAGTTTCCCTTTGTGAAGGTCTCACATCTTGGATCGCTGAATCCCGAAGACGGGTAAGAAAGAGAGGAGGGGTTGTTGTATTACGTATGAATGTATGCACAAAGAGAAAAGACATATCGGTAGGCTGTTTAGGTGACCTGTGTCTTGTTTTCTTTTCTCCCCTCTGCAGTGTGGGAAGTCAGTGTGTTGTAGAAATCGAGATTAAAGGGAGCTGGAGGTTACCTGGGTCCATCGGAGTCATTTCTTTTCCCTTGTTTCTTTTTACCCTTCCCTCTCCCCAGGCCCAGCCTGTAGTGAGTTGTGAGTACTAGCTGGCACTCTGCAGTCTGGGTGGGGTAGCGGGTTGGGAATATCGTCGCTCCTGCAGCGTGGTTCCGAGTGGGTGACAACTTGACAGAGATCACCATTTAAGCAGCTGTGCATCCCTTCTGTAAGAGCTACACAATAAATGTCACATCTAGAGGAGCCAACACTCATTCTGCACAGCTAAGTTAGCGGTGGAAGAGAGGACTTCAGTACTAGTGTCTCTATAGTGATTATCCTGTACTTGGTTGTAAATCCATCAGCCCTTAAGCTTTAAGTTTACATAGACAATCCATCTTGCGAGACTAAAAAGTACTGATAGATGATGACTGAACTGGCATGACATTGTCAAGCCAGCACCCAACCAGAGACATAAATAGGAACTCAGAAAGCACCTGCTAAGGTGCAAATTGCAAGCAGCAGTGGGAAGGTCCATTGGGCTAATAGGCCCTACAATATGAGAGAATACACAATGACTAACTGGCAATATAGGCCCATATTGCACATCAAGCAGTTCTGGTCACATTTACAAAACGCAAGGCTGAAGGTAGAGTTTTATCAATGTAACCTGAACCCTCCTCCCCAGCCCCCTTTCCCCCAATGGCTATTGTGAAAAGAAACCTGGTATATGGTGTTGACTAATTAAAGTTGGCATCTTGTACCAGTCCAAACAACCCTTACGGTGATTTAAGAGGTCAAAAGATAACCTTTGAAAGCGATTCAAGTGGTAGCTGTGGAGATCAGCCATTTGGCTTAATCTTGAAGGAATGTTAAGCCTCTATTTTACTAGAATGCAACCTTATATTATTGGTTAAATGAAAGGAGAACCACACTGTAATTAAAAAAAAAGCAAGTATTAATATAACACTAGTACGATAAAGTATCTCCTACACAAAGATAATCTCAAAGCACACAATACTGTAGCACAGAAATAATAGTAAATAGCACTAATACACAGTGAGCTCCAAGGGGAGACCAAATCACATACTAAAATAGTAGTACACGCATGACAACTCGAATCAAGGCAGTGTCCAGGATGAAGAATCACTGGGACCCCAAGAAACCACCCACTGTGAGCAAATAGGGACCCAACTGACGACAGGGTGCAGTGTGGGAACACACCCGTGTGCTCTGTACAATTCTATGGGAGAGTCGTGGTTGGAGTTTTAGGGTTTAAGTACCCATTCCAGTGGACTTTGAAGAAACCCCGGGAAGTTAGGATGTTTGAGAGCCCGTGGATACAGAGGTACACAAGTCACCTATCCCAAGGAAGCTGGGTGCATAGGTCTGCAGTGGCGTTGGAAACTGCTGTTGAATCCAATGGAGGACTTCGAAGGAGAGCTGCTGCTGGAGTCCGTAGGAGCTCAGGATCAGCTGACCAATCCATCATGATGTGGTGCCAGGGGTTGCATAGGAGTGACTCCTTCATTCCAAGGGCGATATCTTCAGTTGTCCTGAATGTTCCACAGGTCCTGCACGGAGCCTATATGGTGCACAGACGATGCTTCAGACTGAGGGGGAGATGAAGTCGGGCCCAAATGCAGTCCAGACTGTCTAAGTGCCCTTGTATCTGCTTCGGGATCTTTTCCACATCGAATCTAAGGTCCTACAGCTAGGTAAGATTATTTATACCCAGAAGAGAGGGTCTGGACAGTGGGCAGGTCAGTCCCATGTCATTTGTCCAGTTTCACGCCGGAGCAGGAGCCTATGGCTCCCAGAACTGGTTTGAACGAACTATGCACAGGGACACCAAATGTTCCACTCATGCAGACTTTGTCACTGGCAAGCGCACCCACCCAGGCCTTATACACTAAATCCTGTCTGGAAGATGGTCATACCTCCCTGTGACAGAATGCCTATTGTTCTGCTGCTGAGCCAAGCTCGAGCAGGGGACGGCAGAAATGTGACACTGGCCGCAGCAACCATTTTGGGCAGCCCGGGACTAGACAGCTGGTACCGGTAACACCTCGGACCTCAAAAATCTTTTTGAGGGGTGGAATCATACCTCCTACATCGATTACTGGTGTGGGGATATGATTCCACGATGTTTGACACCAAACAGGGTAGGGTTACATGCAGCCGATTTAGAGTTTGTCATCACGCGGTTGCATAATGCTGTAAATGACGGAGGCACTGACAACTGGGGAGAACACACGCCGTAGGCTGCAGGGGTGTCCTGCTCATGCAGTGGCACCCTCTCACTTAGAACCAAGCACCCTGCCTTCAGGATTGTTAAGGCCTGCTTAAGGGGTGACTTCTAGGTTTTAAGTGCAGTGGCCCTTAGATATAGTAAACCTAAATCTAAAGTGAGACATGCACCAACTTACACAGGCTGCAATGCCAGGTCTGTAGGTTCCATTTTGCATGGCCTCTCATGGGTGGCATAATATATGCTTCAGCCCATGGGAGGCCTCTGGGGGTACCTATGCCCTGGGTTCATGTGTACAATATACTAGGGACTGACAAGGGTACCCCAGTATCCAATCTGGAGGGTACCAAAGTGACTAACATTACAGGTTAGGTAGAAAGCAGATAAACTGGGGTCATGAGTAGCAGGATCCCAGTCAGACTAGTCAAAAACAGTATCACATTTAGCAAAAAGTGGGGGGTACCCATAAGAAGCAGATCCTACTTACAGCTATAGTGGGACATATTACTTGTTACTCTGTGTACATTTTTTACATTAGAATTAACTTAGTGTCACTTTAGAAAATTTGTTCAAATAGGCATCCTTTCGCACGATTCCCCTGAGTTCTTGCTTTGACCTACCGATTTTGAATCGGTTTTTGCGGGCTTAGTGTCTAACACTAATCCGCAGTGAGAGTGCGCAAGGTGCCCCTGTTGCAAATTGGGTTATGGATAGGTGTTTCCTTGATTGGCATAAATGATTCACTTGTCAGTCCCTAGTAAAGTGCACCGTGTGCCAGGGCCTGTAAATCAAATGCTACTAGTGGGCTGCAGTACTGATTGTGCCACTCACATGAGTAGCCCTGGAAATTTAACTCAGACCTGCCATTGCAGAGTCTGCACGCAGTTTGTAACTGCCATGTCGACTTGGCAAGTGCACCCACTTACTAGGCCCTACCCTTTCCTGACATGCAGGTCCCCCGAAGGTAGGTCCAAGGTACCCCTGTGGGCAGGGTATGTGAAAGGTAGGACATGCCCACATGTATGTGGCATGTCCTGATAGTCACTATTGAAAGGCTATCTGGTCCATAGGAAAGCATGGGAGTTAATTTGTAACATCTTACAGGTATAACTTCCCATTGGGACAAGATAGCAAATGATACTTTAGTAGGCCTGAACTCAGAATCTAAAGATGCATCTTTTAGTAAAGGTGATTTTTACATTCTGTGTTTAAAAATAACACTTTTAGAAAGTATGTCTTTTCTTGCTTAGTCATCCTGTGTGCCTCTGCTAGGATGTGTAAGGACTGTCTGGCTTTGGAGTGACAGGGGTTGGGGAGGTGCATTCTCTCAGATGGCCACCAGGGGATTAATGTGTGTCCTCCCTTTCCTGAATGAGTCAGGGCTGGGCTGAATAGACCTGAGTCAGGGCTGGGCTGAATAGACCAGGTCTGCATTCAGAGTAGTAGGAGGAGTTTTCACTAGCACCTGAATAGGCCCCGCCTGCCTCTGACAATGCGGTCTGCATCTCGTGCCAAGAAGCTGCACCAAAGGACAGAACTGTTCTGGCTGGGCACAGACAGTCTCTGCTAAGAGGTCAACGGATTTTGGGTTATAAAAAGTGTGTCCCAAACCCCTAAGTTGGAGAACTGTTTTGGACCAAGAAGACAGCAAAGAAGAGCTTGAGAAGCTGTGAGGAGGATCTACCACTTTGCTTGGGGCTTTGCTGTGTTGGCCTGCAGTGGCCGCTTTGGTCTTGGGCAGGCCTTGGGCAGTGAAAGGACTTGACTGAACCTCACTTTCAGCAACTTCCTTCTTAGAGTATCTCCAAGGTCTTGAGGTAGAGCTTCCCTCCTGTTCAAGAAGTCTCAGGAACAACAAAGACTTCAAGTTCTTCTGCCATCAGCACTGGTGACTGTGTTTTGTGCTGCAACAGAAGAAAAAGCAACCAGACAGAGTCTATGACACCGCTGCAGACTCCATGTCCTGACGGCATTGGGGAGGGAACCGCGACCCTGGTCTCACTGACAATGCCATCTGATGCCACCACTGAGCCGCTGCTCGCACTGTGGGCAAGGCACTTTGCACTGCCTGGCTTCACAATGCCGCCTTGGTATACTAGACGCCACTCCACGCCGAAATAAACGCCGCTGCTTGCACTGTGGTTAGAGGGCACTGCTTGTAAGTTACACAACACCGTCCTCATTCCACACCACAGCCTTTACCTACTGGCACCATCGACACCAGTTTGTCAGCAGACAACAGTGCTTCAGCAACAACGACACCTGCACCGTGACCTGACAGCTCCACTGCACTTACCAACGACACCATCTGATGCCGCCACCAAGCCGCTGCTCGCACAATGATCTGAGGGCATTGCATGCCACAGCTCTGCACTTTGCACTGCAGTCCCCGATACCTGCCAACGCCAGCGCTCTGTACTTCAACCATTAGGAGTTTGATCTACAACGTGTGTGACTTCAAGGGCCTGATGACTCTCGCACCGATGCCTGCAGATGCCGTGCTTTCAGAGCTCAACGAGAGGCCAGCGACGCCCTGCATTTCTAAAGGTACTGTTTTGCGGGCTTTTCCGACACCGCAGTTGGCCTGTGATGCCTGCGTTCAGCCAGAACAGTAGGATTGGTTTGTTCACAATGCTGTTATAGACCGGGACGTACCTATCGACTTCAAGGAACTGTATTTCAGTGTTATTTTGATAACTGAAGATTTCCAAGTACTGTATTGTGGATTTCTATTGTCTTCGGTCTTGTCTTAAGTATATAATAATATTGGATATTTTCTAAACTGGTGTGGTGTCTTTTTGTAGTGCTTACACTGTATTACTGTTGGTTATGTGCAAATTACACACTGCCTCCAAGATAAGCCGGACTGCTTGTGCCAAGCTACCAAGGGAATGAGCAGGGGTTATTTTAGGAGTGTAAGTCCCTAAGCTTGACTAGGAAGAAGAGTCCCTATTTAGACAAAGGTACCCACCTCTGCCAACTAGAGACCCATTACTAACAAACATTTAAAGCCTTAGTTTTTTTTAATTAATGTTTGACAGACACCACAGGCAAGTCAATGTGGGGTTTGTTTGGGGATAATATTATAAATATTAACAAATTCTTATAAATCAGATTTTAATTGCAAAGAGCATTGTAAGGAAATTCAACAAGCAATTAAAATGTGTTTTAATACAGTCACAAGTTTAACAAGACATGGAAAGAAAATAAAGTGCAATGTGGGACAGTAAATTTTTGCAGACTGACTTTTTTTTGGTTAAAATGGTTTCTCTAGAGCTACGGAGTTGCGAGCGACATTTGGACCTCTCTTCTTGCACTTTGGAGCCTGTATCCCGCATTTCTTGACGGCAGAACATGGTTCGCGAATGTCGGAGGCTTCATTTGCGGGTCCCCTGAAGTTTTTACAGCTTTATTCAGCATCGGTGATTTCTCGAGCGTCGGGACGCGGGCGGCCGCCATTTTGAGCCGCTGAGCCCGCGTCCTCCCTCACAACACTGCAGTGCCTCCTCATGCCTTTGTGCCAGCATCTACATCGCGTGGCCACTCTCTCTTCACCAGCAATAAAGGTATGGCATAAATCGTGAGTTTGCAGCTGTTTTTCTACTGGCATGTTTCATAAAGACTGCCTCTGTTTTTATATTCCTGGTGGGACAACGGCCGCCATTTTAGTCATTGGCTGGAGGATTACTTCTACCCTCGTTCCTCTATTACTTGGCACTGGTTTCTCCTCAATGGCGCAACCTCATTAATATTTGAAAGAATTTTGGCCGTTTTGTGTCTGCCTTTCATACCTGAGGATTTCCTATACTAATTTTCTGCGGTGACAGGTCATCATACTTCTACTTATATTGCCTGACGAGGTAGTGGCTGCTTCCTTCAGCCTAGTACGGATCTATTGTCTTGTGGTATACAATGTCAATTTTTGTAAGAGCCTCTTTGTAGACACTTTCTTGCCATTTTTATCGACCTTTATGAGCCTTACCTGACTCCTTTACCTCAGTACTTTTTGTGAGTGTTTTGTATCTATTCAAAACTTACACTTTTCGCCAATTTTGGTGTGTGCTCACGTTATAGCAATGGCTCATAACGCAGGCAATATAAAATCTTCCCACACCGGAACAAAACCTAAACGACTTAAGAATGACCCGCCTTCCCCTATTCATACCTCTCCAAATCCCGTTCTGGATTCCATCTTAGAGGAGGTACGGGGTCTCCAACCTTTTATGCCTGCCACTAATGAAAAACTCAAGCAAATTGAAGAAAGATGGGTCATTATGGAAGGCAAGGTTTTGAATTTGGAACAACGTGTTAGTGATATTCAGGATGTCTCTTCTAAAATAACTCTGCTGGAAAAAGAGATTCAAAAGCTAAAACTCCATACTGAGGTTCTTGAAAATCGCAATCGTAGGAATAACCTACGTATTTATGGTGTTCCGGAGAATTTGGAGGGGTCCGACATGGTGTCCTTCATACGAAAGTTTCTGCATGAACTTTTAGATCTTCAACCTGCGTCTCATCCTCTTAACATCCAGAGGGCTCACCGTTTAGGTCGTCTTACATCCAACGCGTCCAAACCTCGTGGGATTATTATTCTATTCCTTGAGTTTACTGAGTTAATGAATGTTCTGAAGGCTGCTAGACTCAAACGACGTCTCATATGGTCTGGTCATAACATTTTTATTTCTCAAGATCTTTTGACTGCAACGAATGCTCGGCGCAAGGAATTTTTGAATCTTCATCCTCAAATGAGACAGTTCAACATCCAATATGGTATCCTACATCCATGTTTTTGCAAAATTACTCATAATGGCCGTACCCGCTCGTTTGATGATCCTCAAAAGCTACACACATATCTACAAACTGTTTCCTCATCCATCATGGACACTAATACTTGATGTTTTTTGTCTTCTCGATTGTAATAGTTATGCTGATGTGGTTACTATGGCTCTGCTAAGCCTTTCCTTTCTACGTCATCCTTTTCTTGAGGTTCTATCTTTTCATCCTTTTGATTAACTTCTCGCTCCCCTCTCTGCTCTTTTGCTGCTCGCTGGGGTCCGTGTCCTCTTTGGCATCTCTTCGCTCCCGATGTCTTGGTTTTCTCTTTCTTCTCAGACCTGGCATTTTTGCCTTGATCTGTCTACTTATTTCTTCCTTCTCACCTATCTCTTTTCTCTTTTCTTCCTAACTTGCTTTTCCCCCTTCTCTATCTCTTTCCTTTCTCATGTACTCGTCTGCTATCATTTCCCTGTACACTCTCTTTCTTTTTTTATGGTTTCCGTATTTCGTGTTGCTGTCCATTATGACTCTGGGCGCATTTAATCCTATCAATGTGCATGTGTTGGGTATTTTATTTATTTGTAATGTATTTGTTTGCTGTGTCCTTTTTTGTAGCTGTTCTCCTGCAGTGTGTCTACTCCAATGTCTCCCCTCTTCCTTACCTTCCATCATGTGTAATTTTGTTACATGGAACGTTCGAGGTCTTGGACATCCTGTCAAGCGTCAAAAGGTATTGTCTCATTTATCTAAACTTAATTCGCAAGTTGTTTTTCTCCAAGAAACCCACTGTACGGATGTTGAATCCGCTAAGCTAAAAAGACAATGGGTGGGTCAAGTGGTGTTTTCCCCTGCTATTAACAAAAAAGGGTGTGTGGCTATATTGTTTCATAAAGGGTTGTCTGTCCAAATTATATCTTCTCAATCTGATGATGAAGGTCGTTGGGTAATGGCTAAGGTTGTGATCCAGAATAAGACATTGGTCTTACTTAACATTTATGGTCCTGTTCGACCTGACCCCAAATTTTGGAATGGTATTAAAATCCTTATCTCTTCAATTGATTGTCCAAATATTGTAATTGCTGGTGATTTTAACCAGTGGCTTGACCCTTTTTCTGATAGACTCTCCTCGAGCAAATTTCATCCTGACAAATCCCATAAATGTTTCCAATCTGCCATTGCCTCTCGTCCCTTCTATGATGTATGGAAAACTTGCAATCCTGAGTCCCTTGAGTACACTTTTTTCTCGAATGTTCACTATACTCGCTCAAGGATTGACTACATTTTGGTCAGTAAATCTTTACTCCCCTCTATTCAAAAATCTGAAATTGGTTCTATTTTTATTTCTGACCATGCTCCTGTCCATGCAGTCCTTGACCTTACCCTTACCTCTTCTAAATTTAGTCGTTGGAAATTCAATACATTTCTGCTGAATGATAATGTTTTTGTAAAAGAAGTTACTGTGTTTATTGATGAGTTTTTTACTTTTAACAACCCGTCAGACACCTCTCGTCCTAATAATTGGGATGCTTTTAAGGCGTCCCTACGAGCCTTCACTATATCCTATGTGTCTAAAAAGAAGAAACTAAATAGAACTAAATATGAAGACTAACTCAAGAATATCAAACGACTAGAACACTCTTATTTCTCCTTTAAGTCTACTGATGCCACACAGAAACTCCTGAGTCTTCCTCTATTCCACTCTCAGGCAAAGTTAGTGATAGAGTAGGCATTTCAAATGCACTTGTTCCTCACCCTCTTACTTATCCCATGTATCTTTCCCTGGTTTCAATTACACACCTGCGGCTTTCCTTTTGAATCCCGCTTCCTCCACAAATCTTTTGGTAAGAGACCTTTGGCATAAACTGAACTATCATGTATAATGTAGTAGTAACAGTGCCTGTCTGGATGTGCCAATTGAAAATTAAAGTAACTACCATGGGCGAAAACGAACAGTCTTCGAATTTATCAATAATGATGTATCAATATCACTACTAAATACTCCTGGCGCATTAGTACAAGTCACTTACTCTTTGTGGTCTCAACATGCTAGTGATGTACGGTACATTTTAACTACAGAGCATGTCAGTATCAGATTCAACCCAATGAAGAAGCGTCCCCTTATAGCCAGAACCACTGGAATTATGAGGCAGGGGAGGGCCAAATTATGCAGCAGGGATGAGTAAATTGGGTGAGAAAAGACAAATTATGAGGCATTATGCGGCACATTTTGGGAGAGTAATACTTCATTATTTTGTCATTTTTTAACTTATTATCACTCTTGGTGCATTAATTGCAAGTCATTAGTACCAGTTTAACAGCCCCCCCCCAAAAAAAATAAGCTACAGAAACGTGACGAGTCAACATTTCAAATGAGCCTTCGACTGCACTGCAACACATGTCGCTGCGTTTTTATGAACTTTTAAACCATTTGAGCCAGTTGCGGCCCATGCAGGTACGCATGGTGGGGTGGGGCAGGGTGGGCGGAAGTGAAAGTGACAATCGACGGAGTAGGGAAAATAAAATAAATAAAACCAATTACCGCTGCAACGTGCTTATCTGCATGGGCCGCAAATGGTTTGAGCTAGAAACATATTTTTTTGTTGTTAAAATCTGCTAATTATGCAGCAGATGATGGATTGTGTGGCAAATGCGGCAAATCTATAATCATGCGAAATTCACTGCAGTAGCACAATCGCATAATTCCAGAGACCCTGTTTATAGCACAATGTACCCTTTGTTCTGACACGGAAACATGAACTTGTTAAAACAAAAGGTTTTGGTCCACACTGGTAGCATTTGTAATTCCTTATTCAATCCATCAAGAAGCCAGGAAAAGAAACATATATTGTTTTATTTTGTCCGCGTGCTAGTAATGCTATGGCATAAACTAGTTTCCCTGTTGTGCTGAAGCCAGTTACTCTCAGTTCAATCAGGGAAACCATCTACAGTCAAATGCTTCACTGTTGTCAATTTATGTTCGTTTTTTTTCTTCTGTATATAAAATATAGTGCCAGGATAACATGGCCTAAATATCGACTGATAAAAATATTATTCTCTAAATATTGTTTAAATACTATTGCCCCTTTAGAGTTAATAATAAAAAATCACCACCCAGTGAAGCAATATATTTTTGTTAAAGATGTTTAAGCAACAATATGGCAAACAATATTTTTGATATTCTGACATCCAACCACTTTTCCAATCTGAAACTCGATTGATTTTTTTCTCTTTTGGAGGCTTCTAAGTGATCTGGGCTGAACTTTGGGAGTAGAAGGGCACACAGCCACCATCTATCTTTCCACAGCCACTTCAAGATGTGGTGGGATGATGCCCCATGTTTGGTGGGATGACGTCTCTTCTTTGGTGGAATGATGCCTCATGTTTGGTGGGATGACATCTCTTTTTTGGTGGTATGATGCCCCATGTTTGGTGGGATGATGCCCCATCTTTAGTGGGATGATACCCTATGTTTGTTGGGGTGGTGTCTCATGTTTGGTGGCATTTTGTTGCATTATCAACTGATGATTTATTTTTTCCACTCAAGTTACTTATTGATGTCACAATAATCCTAGTTTAAATTACACCTGACACTTCACTTGCCAATTGTCAATGACATGGTGAGTTATTTAGAGCGTCCAGGGATACACTGTCCTGAATTCACACAAATCCCACTTCTCACCTTACACAGGTTCACCACTCATCTAACTCACAGGGCACTCAGTTCACCCATCACTCACACAGCTCACCCTCCCTTTCCATGAACATATTGGACACCCTGCTGCCACATGGGCACCCCACTTACCTTGCACTCATTTAGGTACACCTTCCACAACGGACTCACAACGCTAACCATGCATTCACACCACTCACTGTCACCCCATGGGCACACCTTTCACACAGCACACATTAAATTACTCAACACTTGTAAACATGCACATATATCTACAAATGCACCCACAGAGTATCTGCTCTTCCCATAGTACTCGTTGCCTTTCAGTTCCATCTGTAACCAGAGGGTGGTGCCAGAGAGAAGAGTGTACAGAGACTGTGGGGTGGAATGGGAAGAGAGATTGGGCTAAGGCTGTGGAGGCTGGTGTGAAACGAGATCAATCTTAGTCTGAGGGGGTGAGCCAGCAGGGAGTGGCCCTGTAGTCTGGCAAGGGAAAGCAGGCGAAAGCTGCTGGATGGGGAGCAAGCAGCACAGGCTAAGGGTGAAGCACTGCATCTGAGGCTGTGGGCTGGTGTGAGAGCTGAGTGGGAGTAGCAGGCTAAGATATGATGAGGGTGGGCACAGGTTGTAGATGTACTAGTTGGTAGTGAACTTGAGCCTTGTTGGCCTTCATATATATATATATATATATTTTTGGGAAGTTTTATATAGCGCAAACTAGACCCGAAGGTATCAGATCGCTTTACATGAGCACTAGTTAGGTTACAGAAGGGCACATACATTTTTGTTAGGCACGGGGAGATTAAGCGATTTGCCCAGAATCACAAAATGTTGAGCGTCCCTGCTGAGACTCGAACCCGGGTCCCCAGCTCCGAGGTCGGCCGCCCTAGTCGTTAGGCCACATTCTCTCCCCCTTCATGCTTTCTGCTGTGAAGGAAAGAGTTAGGGGTACTAGTGGCCAGACTTGTTTTCACTGCTTCTGAAGCCACAATGTAGACCAGCATCTGTACCCATCACCCTGCATAGGGGTAGTGCACTGCAGGGGCTGCTACTGGAGGGAAGATTGAGCTGAGGCTGTAGGGATTAGCGTGAGACAGGGGAGATGGTTATGGATGAGCCGCAGTGGTTAATTTGTAAAAGAAAATACGTGTCGGGGCTCTCGTCAGGTGGCAGCCTGCACCAGCCCATTTCTTTTGTAACACTGCCTGAAACAGAGCCAACTACTAACTAGGCAGTGGGGAAAGGGTGTGGCATAGTGACTAGAGCTGCGGACCTCGGAGCTGGGGAACCAGGTTCAGGTTTCGACATCAGCTCAACATCCTGTGATTCAGGGCAAATCACTTAATCTTCCTGTGCCTACCAAAAATGAGTGTGTCCTTTACTGGCGCTCATGAAACTACTGAGCTGGTGTTGATGATTACATTTCTGTGCTGAGGACCAGAAACCACTGCCTCAAATTAAGCACTGAGGAGCTGGTGTATTTGGAGAGAGTGAACTGAGGCTGTGAGTTGGTGTGGGAGGAGTGAGTGTTGGTAGTAGGCTTTTTGGGATGGCCACCCATAGGCTATGGCTGCAGCAAACAGCACATTAATTGGATTGCCGGAAAGGATGGGTAGGTGTGTTTTCTGGACTTCATAAATGCAGATGGGGAAGAAAAAACATAAAGAAGCTCAGACTTCATCACAATTTGTGCAGCAACCATTTTAATGTGGGACAAAACCTTATCGGAAAGCTCTATTCACCAATACTTCTACCAGTCATACTGCTAACGGCTCACAGAGCAATACTGTTAGCCAGTACTATCACACCATGATTTTGTGGTGTTCCTCTTGCACACTACCATGTCATTACATTTTTATGTGGCAGTCATGTTAGGTAAGGTAATAACCCTAAGGAGCAATAGGAGTGCAGAAAACACTCTGCAGCTAATTAACAAAGGTAAACGTAGTCCTGGAGTCTAAGTTTAGACTTGAGGTCTAAAGGCTCAATTCTCAAGGGTACATTTAGACCTGAAGTGTAAGGGCCCAATTCTCAAAGGTAAATTCAGACCTGAAGTGTAAGGGCCAAATTCACAAAGGTAGACTTAGACTTGAGGTCTAACTTTACCTTTGTGAACTTGGCCCTTAGACTTCAGGTCTAAACTTGGACATCAGGTCTAACTTTACCTTTGTGAACTGGGCCTTTAGACTTCAGGACTAAACTTAGACTTGAGGTCTAACTTTCCCTTGTGAACTCAGCCCTTAGACTTCAGGTCTAAACTTAGACTTCAGGTCTAACTTTACCTTTGTGATCTTGGCCCTAAGACTTCAGGTCTAAACTTAGACTTCAGGTCTAACTTTACTTTTGTGAACTCAGCCCTTAGACTTCAGGTCTAAAGTTAGACTTCAGGTCTGAACTTAGACTTCAGGTCTAACTTTACCTTTGTGATCTTGGCCCTAAGACTTCAGGTCTAAACTTAGACTTCAGGTCTAACTTTACCTTTGTGAACTCAGCCCTTAGACTTCAGGTCTAAAGTTAGACTTCAGGTCTGAACTTAGACTTCAGGTCTAACTTTACCTTTGTGAATTTAGCCCTTAGACTTCATGTCTAAACTTAGACTTCAGGTCTAAACTTAGACTTCAGGTCTAACTTTACCTTTGTGAACTCAGCCCTTAGACTTCAGGTCTAAACTTAGACTTCAGGTCTAACTTTACCTTTGTGAACTCAGCCCTTAGACTTCAGGTCTAACTTTACCTTTGTGAACTGGGCCCTTAGACTTCAGGTCTAAACTTAGACTTCAGGTCTAACTTTACCTTTGTAAATTGGGCTTTTAGACTTCAGGTCTAAACTTAGACTTCTTTACAATTGTGAATTGGGGCCTCTTTCTCTGCAGCAGCATATAATACTGGCCCACCACGTGCTTTACTCAAGGTAACCAACATGGGTTGAGCAAACACCTTCTCTTAGTTGTGCCCTTCATAGGTCCTTTTCTGTTGATCACACAAGTACTGGTGGCAGCTGCACTATCAAGCCAAATCTAAAAAAGTAAGTCTCTGAAGTACTGAAATACACCCATGAAGGTGCTGAAAAACAATCTAAAGCACTATTCAAGTGCATTAACTCTTCGACAATTAAGCATGGAGTTATATCATGTGGCGGGGAGTACTGGTGAACATCAGTAAAGTATTTCAAATAACAGTATTAGTTTAATTTAAAATCCCCCTGTTCTCACTCCTTTGATTTAAGTCTTTAGTGCCAAGAAATTTGCACCATTTCTTTCTGCATCCATTGTGCCCTTGACTACTATTGGCAATGTAGTATTGAGTGAATCGTAGTGACTATATAGAGTTAGGAGTCACACAGTGCATAGGTGGTCAGTTTGAGTACATACTCTTTCTATTAGAGGACATGTGTCAGACCTTTTCAGGGAGCGTGGTGTAAGCATGGGCTACTTAGACCTCACTTTTAGGGCTGGAGTTGTTTGACTCTGATGTCCAGAAAGCCATCCTATTAAGGCTGTAAAAACTGGGTCAAATACATCCTCTGCCGCACTTCAGTGGTAGCCTTGGGAAACAGTCACAGGCTTCTCAGGGAGGTAGTGTGGGGTGTACAAACTCAGAACTTAACCACCCAGCAGAACACTTTGTTTGTCCAGTACAGGGCTTAAATTGGATACATTGAGAACTCACTATAAATGGGATGTTACATAGGTATTAGTAGCAGGTGCAATAATATACATTGCAGCATGAACTACTGTGCTTTGGGATAATGCCCTTTTTTCCCCGTTTCCCCAAAGTCACTCCTCTTGTGTCAGTCAGCCACTCAAATTACTTTATTTTTTGGCCACCATGGCCATAAAAGTACAAACAAGTTAAAGCAACAGTAAATAGATAACATAATTCATAAAAACATAGTTACAGACCAGAGTTACATTAAACAAGCATTTGCAATGCAATAGGTCTCGCATTAATTAAGTTTGAGCTATTGGCATTGCTAAATGTTGCAACACCAATTGCAAAAAAAGTCTATAAATTGTAGGCCAAAAAAATGTGTATCTATTTTTTTAGCAATGGTGGCATGCTGCGCTTTAGATGAATATGTTTAGTAAAGTGTGACATACAGCGATTGCTACAATAGTTAATTGTGGATGCGTAAACAATTGATGTATGCACTGATGGCTGGTGGTGTGTGTGCCTGTAGAAATTGTGCACTGATGGCTAGTGGTGTGTGTGCCTGTTGGAAGTGTGCACTGCTGGCTGGTGGTGTGTGCCTGGTGAAAGCGTGCACTTACAGCTGGTGGTGTGTGTGTCCCTGATGAAAGTGTGGACTGGTGTCTGGTGGTGTGTGTGTGCCTGGTGAAAGCGTGTACGGACGGCTGGAGTTGTGTGTGTGCCTGAAAGCGTGCACGGATGTCTGGTGGTGTGTGCCTGGTGGAAGCGTGCACTGACGGCTGGTAGTGTTTGTGCCCAGTGAAAGCGTGCACTGACGGCTGGTGGTGTTTGTGCCCGTTGAAAGTCTGCACTGACGACTGATGGTGTCTGTGCCTGGTGAAAGTGTGCATTGATGGTGTGGTTGAGTGTGTGGTTGAGTGTGTGGTTGTGTGTGTGGTTCTGTGTGCGTGGTTTTGTGTGTGGTTGTGTGTGTGGTTGTATGTATGGTTGTATATGTGGTTGTGTGTGTGGTTGTATGTGGTTGTGTGTGGTTGTGTGCGTGTGTGTGTGGTTGTGTGTGTGTGTGTTTGTGTGTGTGGTTGTGGTTGTGTGTGTGGTTGTGTGAGTGGTTGTGTGCGGAGTGAGCCAGAAAGAACTAGCGGCTGGCAGTCTGGAGAGAGTTACAAAGATAGATACCCTTAAATGTAGATATTCAAAGGAAAAATAAATTGTTAAAGGCAGACAGAGAAACAAAGGCAGGGTTGAAACAGGGAGAAAGGCAGGTGGAAATGTTATGAGCAATTAAATAAAAGAGAAGATTAGATAAAGAAAATAAAGTGGGCACATTTTTGGAGGTAACGAAACAGAGGTGTAGGAAAGAGCGTGAGAGAGAAAAGAAAATAGCAGAGAGGTGAAGCAGGCGACTGGCCTATACATAGATGGAGGATGGAAAACAGGAGAGAATAAACTGAAAGGAAGAAACGAGAGTTGAGAGCAGAAAAAGACAGAAGTGAAGATAGTGGAGGAGAAAAGGAGGTCATAAAAGAGATGAGAAATGCAGAATATACAGTAAAAAAGGTCGAATAGGGAGAGAGGAGCGAAATATTAGAAGAGGGAGCGACGGAGAGCACGTCTACAGTTAGTTTCAAATAGTATAGCTGTGAACTGTGACTGCTCAGCTGCCCATATTTTGCTTGAAAGTACATCGGAATAGACAAATGTTCTGGTGTTTCAAGATGTAAAACACAAAAAGTTATGTTTTTATAAGAACCAAGTCCACTCTTCCAGGGCAGAGGCATGTCATTTGCGGATTCACCGTAAGTGGTGCTGGGCCTGGACAGACATTTGTTGGAGAGCTGTCCTGTGTTCCTGTGACCTGCCCTAAGCAAGCACATACGCGCACCCATTCATCAAGAGAGCCAAAGAAAGGTGCAATTAAGTGGAAAATGAACCTGAAATATAGGATCAAACACCGAAGTGTAACAAGATTTGTCACAGTGTGCAGGTTACATGCACAGTCCTCTCAGTGTGTTCATTGTCACCTTTATAATGGATTGTGAGATAGCTTTCAGTGAGGCAGCAACACAGATCCGATTGCCCGAGCACGTGTTTTGTACTTTGCTTGAATTCATATAGCGCTTGGTTGCTTACCAAACTCATTGTGAGACGTAATGCGCCCGGCCGACGACAACCCGGCTTGTCAGTGCAGAGCTGGTACCAGAGAAGCGCAAGAGCGCCATCACTCGTCGCAAGCCTTGCAGGCTGCTTCTGAAACTTGGGAGGGTGGAAGTGAGGAAGTGGAGGCGGGGGTGTGTAACCACCCCATGGGGTAAAATGGTTGCGCCCAGTTTGTACTGGAAAAAGATGCGGTTTCTGTAGTTTGTTTCTTGCACGTGATAAATAACAGGGGGAGGGGCACTGGCGGGTCACAAATGCATCACGATGATAGTGCGTTAAAACAAGTAGGGAGATAACATTCTGAAATGTAAATTCTGTTTATTCGGCAGAAAAGTTGCGCGTTGTCACCCCCGTGTAGTGTTAGGTTGATTTCTGCTGAATCCGCAGGAGTGAGACGAAAGTGGCCTGCGGCAGTAGTTTTATCCGGGAGAGGAAGAAGGCAACATGCACCGCCTCGTGAAATGGATCCAAGAACTCGGCATTGCTGTGGCGGGGGCGGGTTACATGAGGTAAAAGTGACAATTGTAGGCAAACAAAATACAAGAGGTAGCAAACGGTGCATTACAGGAGAAAAAGGGACATGCGTGCAAGTTACAAAGGCGTAACTCAGGAGGCAGATGACTGCAGTGAAAATATAGGACCAAACACTGGACGTGTAACAAGATTTGTCACAGCGTGCAGGTTACATGCACAGTCCTCTCAATGTGTTCATTGTCACCTTTATAATGGATTGTGAGGTAGCTTTCAGTGAGGCAGCAAAAGAGATCCGATTGCCCGAGCACGTGTTTTGTACTTTGCTTGAATTCATATAGCGCTTGGTTGCTTACCAAACTCCTTGTGAGACATAAAGCGCTCGGCCGACGACAACCCCACTTGTCAGTGCAGAGCTGGTACCAGAGAAGCGCAAGAGCGCCATCACTCGTCGTAAGCCTGGCAGGCTGCCTCTGAAACTTGGGAGGGTGGAAGTGAGGAAGTGGAGGTGAGGGTGTGTAGCCACCCCATGGGGTAAAGTGTTGGCAAATGGAATCAGAGCGGCCGCGGTCGCTTTGATGTTCTTGTCTTGTCTTGCTTTGTGGGAGGGGTAGGGGGAGCGAATTGCTGTGCACCTGCCTGGCTCACATGAACTGTACGCGATCCGCAGTGGGTAGACCTTTTAGGTCTGCTTACTATAAATCTCGCCTATCATTCCTTTGGGATGGACAGGCGAGACCTAAAAAATAAAAGCTAAGTGCAATGTTAATCACGGATTTGAAATAAGAAGTGCACATAGATACGACAACAGGATTTCCCCAGGATAAATAGTCCAAGTGATATCAGGCAAATACAGGGGCACCTTCCTTCTAAGGCCCCTTATAGCAGTCAAGGATTTGGCAACAGATATGGCAACAACCGGGCGGCTATCCACCCTGAAAATGTCAAGGGTGTGGAATAATTACGTATGTCTAGCAGCATACATATAGTAGCTAGCCAGGTGCTGCAGGGGAGGCATAAGCTGGACACAAGTGCTAGCGGATCGCTCTGCTCCGCCCGCGGAGTGTGCAGAGATTTGCCTACTCCACGGAGAACGTGGAGAAGGCAAATCTCCGCACACTCCACAGCGGAGCGGAGATGACCAGCCCCCGCCTCCACCCCGCCTATTAAGAATTAATTAAAAATACATTAAAGGTGAAAGAAAAAAAGCGTACCTTGACTGCAGCGCCCAGGGGCATTCTTGCGAGAAAGGCACATGCACGGGTGCGCACGCATGCGCAGATCACCTTGAGACGGCGAGGAAGAGGAGGACAGCAGCCCGGGGTCGTCACAGTCAAGGGAAGTCTTTTTTCTTTTACCTTTAAATAATTTTTAATTAAATCTTATTAAGGGAGTGGAGGCGGGTGACGGAGCGGAGTTCCATATAATTTGTTCCTAACTCTGTGGACCTCCATGTAGTCCCGCTCTGCCAGCTCCGCCCAGGGTTACTGGACACACAAAGAAACATGCGTAATGCTCTTGACTGTAGAGATCTAAGCGGGGCACGCCAAAGCTCCCCCAGCTACCTAATTGGAAGTGAACACTCTCAGTGGGAGGGTACCCACTCGGACCTGGAAGTAAAGCTTCCTGTCCAGCACAACAGACACCTGATCCCAGAAGAGCTCAAACCCACAAGTGGGCTTGAAATCAATCTAATCATTAGTACGCTTAGAGGAGGCAGCTTTTCTGGATTTATTGCCCATTAGTGTTGCCCAGTAATGCTTTTACAGAAAATCTTTGGATAGGAAATGAGTGGAATCTGGCTGATCCCACAACTCAGGCATCCCAAGTCAGTGTAACGCCTCCTTGATTCTCGTGAGCCAGGGGACCTTACTGAAGTGGTCAGCCTTCATGACATCCTTAAGACAAATAACATAGTGGACAAGTTTAGGGGTGGTCCATAGGCATCTCCAATAAAATAGGGGGCTTAGAAGGAGTTTACCCGCAACCCTATTTACTCCCAGGTCCATTAAAAGCAAACAGAGTTGAGTGCTAGGAGGAAGATAGTCAAGATTTCTAAAGAATTTATTTTCAGTTATGATTAATTCTACATGGTTGGAAAATCCCCATAGTTCCGCCCTGTATAGGGTGGAACCCAGTGCTTTGGCCTTGTAAAGCTGGCGTAATGGGTTGGGTGTATGAAGTTGAATACTCCTTGAGGTACACACCAGTGGTCTGCTTAAGTTTCAAGGCTGCCTTATTGATGTGGGAGTCATACCCCCAGAAATTGTTACCCCAAGATAGGTAAAAGAATCAACCCTCTCCAGGGGGACTGCCCCCCCCTTCCAGGACTATACTCCCATTGTACGATTTATGTGGATCAAACAACATCACTTTGGTTTTAGAGGTGCTGATCTCCAAGCCAAGAGCAAGGCAAACTAGTTGAAGCAAGTCAAAAGTGTCTGAGCCCAACAAAGTGTTGTCTGCAAAGAGGAGAATCTGATATATGATTTGTGCCAAGGAGGGAGCATCTGTATCAAAGTGGGACAGGAAGTGAACAATATCAATTATAAATAACAAGAACAATGTGGGGGCCAGACCACAACTCCGGCAAACACCTTTGCGAACTGCTAACTTTTCAGTACATTGACTTTGCCCCCCCCACCTAATATGCGCATAATGGTCCTCATGTAAACAGATTAGTAATGATAGAATGTGAGGAGGTATAGCCAGATCAGCAAGGGATTTCCAAAGGGCAGACGGGGGATCAGGTCAAGAGCCAATTTTAGATTGACAAAGGCAATGTAAAGGTTGGACTGGCCAATCACAACCGTTCTCCCAATAGATTTTAAAAAATTGAAGACCTGGTCACTGGTTGAGACCTTCCTGCGAATTTGTACTGAGGACATCTTGTTCCACAATCCAATCATGGATTTTTGGCAGCAGACAGAGGCAAAACCACTTTTTGGAGGCAGTCTATTGAGCTTATTGGTCTTTCAATTGCTCTGTTGAGATCAGTCACCATTTTTATGGATGGGTAAAACCATTGCGCCCTTCCAAGAATCAGGAATGGGTGCCCCCTCTGACTGATGGCATTAGCAATGGCTAAAATATAGCTGGACAATCCTCCATATCAAATAAGAATATGTCAGCTGGAACACCATCTGGTACTGCGAGACAGCGTTTAGGGGCTCGATGATATCAGTGATAGCAAACATGGGCATAACACGGGAGGGAGGCGGAAGGACTTTGGTTGTAGCCTGTGTTGGAGTGTTATGAGTCACGAGAATATAAAGTGTGAAAGTAATCAACCCATTCAGATGGAGCAACTTTATTTTATGGCTCCAATATGGCTGAAGAGCCACCACATGCGACTAATTTTTAGAATTTGGTAGAATCTGTGGCTGAACATACATCAAAAAGGGCCCTCCACCTCTGTTCATTCCAGTCCCATTTAGCATTAGCAATGGCCATCTTGTAGGTCTTCCTCTACAAGGGAATGTGGACAGATCCTTAGATGTGATGGCTGTAACTAGGGAATGATTGAGTGTGCGGCATTCTTTATTAAACCAGGATCGATTCTCATCAGTAAGTTTCCCGTTGCGTGAAACAGGGATGGTGAAATTACCTAAAATGCGCTCAAAGGGGGCCTTATGAATATCCATCAATTGGCCTGGTGTGTCTAACTGGTCAATCTCAATTTGAGCCGGACTGTTTTAAGGTCCATATCTGTGACAGATAATATATCAGGAAGAGCAGCTACCTGATGTCATTTCAGGTAACGCTTGTCAGCAGTCAAGGTAATATCCCTGGTGTAAGAGGGCAGATCAAGATCTGAAGGGATGCTCTCACAAAAGGCATGGGTGGTCAAAGAGAAGGGGTTGTGATTGCTTTCTGATCTTTCTAAAACAATCATATCGATTACAGATGACTACAGCCTTAAGTCGACTAATATTAATCAATTCGGCTTGTGTGATGTGACTTGTTGTAAGTGTGGACACCTTTTAAATCAGATTTATTTCTACCATTAAGGGCCCTGAGGCCATATTCCACTGTAAGTGCCTTTAATTGGAGAGCGGCTTTTGTCCATCTGTTTATTGGTGGAATATCTAACAAAGGAATAGCCCAAGCATAATCTTCATACCTGGTTAAATAAACGTCATTATTGTCGAGTGGCTCGAATGTTATGTTAAAGTCACTTGCTACAATAAGACAGTGTTGGTAAGAGCGTTGTTCAAGAAAGTTTTCAAGAACCTGTAGCATTTGCGAAACCATACTGTCCCTGACCCCTCCTACATAGACATTAAAGATGGTTATTCCGTGGTTATTTCTAGTGTTCAAATAGATACCCAAGATGTCAGGAGAATTCATGTTAAGTTGACGTATTCAACAGTTTAGTGAGGCTCTAACCCAGATGACTAGACCCCCTCTGGTTAGGAATTGCAAGAATGAAAAAACTAAGATAATCCTACCTATGGATTGAATCTCGAGGCCAGGTTTCTTGTACTAGACATTTATCAAAATTGTCCATAAATTGGTTCCAGTCTAGAAGGGTTACTTTGGATCTATGCTCTGTCACATTCCAGGAGACAAAGAGCAGCTCGCTGGGCTTAGAAGATGGAGGTCCCTTGTGTATAACACCATCACGGCTGGACTGGGAACCGAAACCGGCCCTGGCAAACACCTCGGCCAGCCCCTGGGCATGCTAGTTTAGAGCCCCACTCCCATCTCACTGCTGCAGTTTACAATGGGCCGATATTGCAGCTATGTTGCAAAACCACCCCCCGTAACAAAAACGGCCTCCCTGGGGTCCAAAATGGGTCCCCACCCTGGCGGCCCACTGGGTAAATGCCCGGTGACTACTCCGGCCAGTCTGGCACTGAGCACTATTCTCAGACATCTCAACTGAGATGACACTATTGGACACAAAAGGGACGTAATTGTTAGGACCACTAGAGGAATATTCACAAGCAAGCAATGGATTAAAGTTAGTATTAGACATGATCAACACCTCGGAGGAACAGGAATGAGTTGGATGGTCAGACCCCCTAGCATCCATTGGACAGCCAGGTAGAGCAGAATTGAATATAAGACATATTGATGGGTCAGAAGGTGGAACAGCCACCCCCTGAGTCAGTCATTATCACTAAGATGTGCGATGGAATTGAAAGACACCCTCTGGTATCTCTCGCCAGGGAACTGTACTGTCCTGGGATACTTAAATTGAATACTGGAATGACTAGGGGGGCTTGTCCTAACATCAAGGGCCACCAAATTCTCAACCATAGCTTTGTAAATGAGAATTAGGTATATCGCGCCAAAGTTGGAATCAGGGATGACTATCGTTTTGGCACTGATAATGTCATTTCGGATAAGTGAATGACAACCCCTGACGTAACATATCCAGTGTGTCATTGTTCTTTATATATTTTTCCTCTTCATGGCCAATTTAATGGGTCAGCTTAGGACAGGGGCCTCCAAACTTTTCAGTAATAATAGCTACTTATGTTCAATGAAGGTCATTCTGAGCTAATAATAGTACAAGTGTTATAATAGTGACCATATCAGACAAGATTACATTAGTGGTCTCCATATGCAAGATGACTAACAGTGATCTCATCAGTGCATCAGTCAGGATTGCCGGCAATAATGTTAATAAGCCTTTATCAGTTCGGAATGCCTCTACATCAGAGGTCTTCAAACTGTGGAGTGTGCCTCCTAGAGGGGCGCAAATGCCTCTGCAAGTACATGTAAAAGAAGATGGCCTGGAAGTGCAGCGATGTTTATTTGCTGCATTTCCAGGCTGTCTTCATTCATTTACTCTGAAACCCTTGAAGTGAGATCAGAGTGCTGTGGGGCCGTATGTCAGTGAGTGTGGTGCTGCCAGCTTGGCTGGGCAGTGTCGGGAGTCTTATCTCTTGCACACCCGAGTTTTTCACAGATCTTTAAAGACCATTTGTATATTTACATACCATTGTGTGCCTCTGTTATTTTTCTGGTTCCAGAACCCCCTATTCCTTACATTTGTATTTTACATTTACTAGTGTGAGCATGCATTTCATGAAAAGGAATATAAAGTAGGGTTGCCAAAAGATAAATGCCAGCCATATGTTGTTTAAAGAACCTGCAAAGATCTCGTCTTGACACTAAATAGGGTTATACATAAAAAGTGTGTATTCATTTGTAATGTGACTTTTCTGTCTTTCTTCCCTTTAATTATCTGTCGGGAATCATTCAGGCCCAGCCAGGAACACAATTAAAACTGCTTTCTATTTATATGTGCTGTTCGAAGTGTGCACCTGTTTATTTTTCTACTGTCTGCGACATCAAAATAATGAACTGGCAACCCTAATCATAATACTGGAAGTTTGCTGCAGAATCAGCACATCATTTGTTTCCTCCACCCTCGATCCCTGAATAATGCCATAAAAGCAATAGTTTAACTTATATCTGAAACCCTATGCCGCCATCAATAACATGATGCGTTACTTCAAGTGTCTGGGAATGCACCCTGCATTCAGACAACTCACTCCTCATTCTTGCCCTTTACTTTCACGTTCACCCTGCACTCACAGTGATCACAATGCACTCACAGTGATCACCATGCACTCACATCATTTACCCGCTCCCCCTGCACTCACAGTGAAAACCCTGCACTCACAATGCACTTGCGCTGTTCACCTTGTATTTCACCCTGCAGTCACACGAGCACACTACTCACCTTTCACTCATGTGATACTTCTCTCACCTGTCCACCTCACTGCTCAATCTGCAATCTCACTCAAGCAAGCCCATCACTAACCATGCATTCATTCGTTCCACTCTGCACTTACATCCGCACCCAAAAACATATGGTCACCTCACTCATCCTGCAGTCACTCCTTTTACCCTACTCTCTCACTGTCACATCGCTCACCGTGCACTCACATAGGCACTCCTAACACCCACACAGCGCAGAGGGTTAATGTGCCTGCTACAAAGAACGGGTGCCATGTGGATCACAGAACTGAGTGTGAGTAAACTATGAGTAGCGCTATTAAAAAATGAAATGTTTGTCTGAAAGGGGCTATAAAGAGATGAGGTGCATTGCTGGTGAGTAGTAGTGAGGGAATTCATGGAGGGGAAAATGGGGGAGGGGAGCCAAAAAAGACTGTTACACCGAGTGCAGCCAGTGCTAGGGGCAGCCCTGGTTGGGAGTGTTAGCCCTCCGAAGTTCGGGTCTAGTTGCGACCCTGGTGTGCTGGCAGGGTCAAAGAGGTTGCTAATAATAAAATGAAAAGGCTACGCGTTATATGTTTTCACAGTCTTGCAGGTGTGTATAAAATAATGCAATAACAACTTAATTGGATAATAAATGCAAGTTAAACTAACTGGTGATAACTGCACTCTTTTAGGATATGAAACCTCAGTTCGTGACTACCATCACTGCAGATGTCTGTGTGTGTTAAAGCTAAGCAACACATAATTGAACCCTAGTTGGTGGAGAGGAATAGTGACCTTTGTACTTATAGTCAGGGCCACTGGAATTATGCAATTGTGCGGTTTGGGCATTTTGTGCATAGTTATGGATTTCCCGCATTTTCCACATAATCCATTATCTGCTAAATAAATTGCAAATTTAAAAAAAACTTGTTTCTAGCTCAAATGGTTCAAAAGTTACTAGAAATGCAGCAACACATTACCTCACAGTGGAAGGCCCTTTCTAAAGGTTGACTGATCTCCTTTATGTTGCTTATTGCTATATGTGGGTATTAATGTGGTACTTATGAGGGCCAATAAAACCCAGGGCAGTGTTAACAAGTGTACAAATTACAAAATAATGCAGTAATGCTAATGACGAAATATGCAGCATTATGCAGCATAATTCGCCTTTACTTGCTGCAGAATTTAGTCAACCCTGCTGCATAATTTGGCCTTCTCCTGCGTAATAATTCCAGTGGCCCCCTGTTTATAGTGCTATGAGGTCTCAGCCTGTGGCAGAAAGCACTGTGAATATGTAAGTCATTATTTTAAAACAATATTTACATACTCTAAGCTAGGTTGCTGCATATGTATCCAATACAGACATTTTTGTAAGTGTCTCCCCTATTCCAGATCTCGGCTGAAAACACCCTTACATTACATCTCAAAAAGAATAAATCTTTGCCACCATGAAGCCTTAAGCAGAGCCACTGGAATTATTCAGCAGAAGAGGACCTCATTATGCGGCATGTTTGACTAAATTATGCAGCAAGAAAAGGTAAATGATGCGGCACAATGCGCCACATTTTGTGGTTAGCATTACTTCATTATTTTGTCATTTTAACTCAAGGTAATGCTGTCAGGGGAAATATTTCACCTCATTATTACCAGTTTAACACCCAAATACAGCAGTAAGCAACTACAAGACTACCAGTGAATCTTTGCAAAGGGCCTTCCAATTCTCCGGAACACTTTGTCATGCTTTAATAACTTTTGTTCCGTTTGAGCTAGAATCATGTTTCTTTAGTTCAAATCTGCAGATTAGGGAGCAAATGCAGTAAAACTATAATTATGTGGAAAACACTGCTGATGCAGAAACATGTAATTCCAGTGGCCCTGGCTTTAAGTGACTCAATCAATTAATAGCTGGTAAGAAGGCTGTTTTTTTAAACTCTGCACTACCACCACACCCTTCGCTTTCAGGCAGAGGCACCTCAAAGTCAGTATTAACCATTCAGGGGCAGTTTTTTTTGTGAAAGCTGAGTCAATTGGGTGGCAGGTAGAAGGCAAGCAGGGTTGCATTCAAATGCAGAGCTCTAATCCTCTCGATCCCTGGGGCCTTACAGTAATGGTCTAGGAGACAGAGGAAAGGAGCGAGATTCATAGATTTTGTCACAGAGAAGGCCCAGAATAGGGAGCACTGTATGGGGACTTATTTTTATGTTACAAATGGCCAGAGACAGCTTCTTCAGAGCTATACCCCAAAGAAGGGGACAATGTGAGTTTTGTTTTTTAGGGACATTCATTAGTGAAGCTGCTGCCAAGTGTGTAAGTAGACAATGATGGTTATCATTAAGGAAGCAGATGCATCAGGACTGCGGCCCAGGAATTTGAGGGTATGACTGTCTACCTTTAAAAAAAGGGGCATTGGAGCTTATTTTCCTTTCAATCATTAGGACCGAGGTGATGATCCATCATGGTGGGGAAGAGGTAAAAGATGCAGAGGAGATGGCCTGCTACTCAGGACTGCGGTTTTCATTAGTGCAGCAGGTATAGTTGCTTTGGGGTCAAAGAGTATGAGAGGCTCACAACACCCCAACTATGGGGAGCAGTTTGTTTGGGATAATGTCTGTTTTTGTATGATGCATTTGCTGTCTTATAAGTCTCATATTTAGTGCTGTTCATAAGCTATAGAAAAAGTATTCTTGAAAACATCTCATAAGCCCAGCTCCTTGCACGAGCCATGTCCCTCCTGCTCCCCCAATCCTTGCAATAATGTTTTAAAGGGGGGCCTGACCTCAAAACATTTTGCTTACGTGGGGCTCAGAGTGAAAATGTTTGAAGACCTCTGCTCTACATGGATAAAACATAACAGCCGTAGATGCAATGCAGCTGGCACCAAGGTATTAATATTAGTACTACGTCTCCCCAATGCCACCTGATTTATCACTGAAATATCAGCTTTAAATATGTTTGCGAAATTATGAGGTTTAAAAATACAAGTATTTTTGTGTTGAATAGACACTTTAAAATTTTGGTCAACACGACTAATTCAACTAACCAAAAGTGTCTAATTTAGAAGGTTGGGCTGCACACAGGAGAGCTACTTACAGGTGATTGGAGTGCTACCAGTAGCTCACGAGCTACTCATTGGAGAAGCCGGGCTTAGGAACACCGATCATCATGATGGAATCAGCACTGGCAGGTCTACTTTTAGTGGGGCACAGGGAGTTGTTAGGTTTATGACCGAGATAGGCCTCAAAGGAAGAAGAAAAGGGAAACTATCCAAAGTCAAGTGCCCAGTATGAGCGCCTAAGCTTTGAGTACTCGAGGTATTGGAAGTTACCCCGTTGTAGTTAAGCGGCCACAAAGGCACATGACTGGGAATTTGCTGATCATGATTAGCAGTGGGAACATCATCGAATATGGGATCAGCACCCTTATTCACAGGAGTCACCATCTGGTTACAGCAGCAGATGGTCTGGAGATGGTTCTGTTGCTTAGAGCTAGAAGCTGTTTCAAAGAATTGGTCAGTAATTTAATCATGGATTTTAGACCCCCACCTCAGTTTTCAAATCTAAGATAAAGCAAGGAGGGGGGTGGTGAATAACCTTTAACAGTTTTTAACACGTTTATTGTTAATAGATATATATATAATGTTGTGACAAACGTAAACGTTAGCAAAATTATGTAATTCACAGATATGGATGTAAATTGTTATCAGAAAAGTTAATAAAATATATTTATTTTTAAAACAGGTATTGGCCACGCAAAAAAAAAACAATCTAAGCTAGAATCTGTGTAAGAGGTCTGGTCAGGGGAGATGGGAAAGAAACATCAGGTGCCGTGGAAGAACGCACCAAATTATTAGCAACATCCTGGTCGTTTGTCATCTTGGCCAATGGGGCAAAGCGTTTACTGCAAGGTAAAGCATCCTCAAGTGTTGATTGTAGTCGCTGACCAGAATCGGGGTGTACTAGTGCGGTTGTTAACAGTGAGTGTGCTTTACCCACAGTATGTTGCTCCTGGGCCTGAAGAGTATGTTCCTTAAACATCCCCTGGATTAGCTTTGGCTTGTTTGTGCTGCATGGGGGGGGGGTGAATGGGGTGAGGAAGCAAGGCAGCTGGGGCTGGAGGGAGTATCTCCCACATTCAACCAACAGATTGTCACAGCGGTCAAGCACACAATTGCCTCCAGCATGTTTTTTGCACTTTTTTTTTTACCAACCCCCTTACTCATCCCCTTTAGTGGCATTCCTTATCCCCATTTGTAAATGACACGGGTGTATACCAGAGCTGCAAGCAGAGCTATGAAATGGTGGAATACATTTTCAGTGAGGTAGACTAGAACAATCAGGGCAACAAGCTTACTTATCAGATAAATGCAAACTGACCCAGTCATACAGCTTAAGATGCTTAGATTTAACAAGGGGTTGAAGATATACCAAACAACAGTACATTTTGGGCGGAAAATAGACATTAGGTGAGGGTCCAGCATTGGGATGTGGGACTTGGAGTCCCCAGTGGTGGCAATCAGCTGCGGCGGCTCCCCCGTTAGGCAGATGAGTCGACAGTGTGGGTTCAGTTATGAAGCCCCCACTTAGCAGGGCTTCAGGAAGGTCTCTGCACCACCCCCAACAAGCACAAATGGTCCCTAAGTGAACAGCAATGCTCCCTCCTCTTGCGTATCTGGACTAGGCCTGGGCGTTGAACTTCACTCCATTCGCGGAGTTTGCTGGGTTTTCTGCACTCCGCGGAGCTCGCAGAGTGCAGAAAACTCCGCTTTCGATGTGCAGTGGAGTTTTTTCCCCCCTTGCGATTGCGAACAGTAAGTTCGCGATCGCGAACAGTAAGTTTGCGAGCGTGAGCTGCCGCTCGGGAACAATTTTTACCCGAGTAGCAGAAATACCAGCACAAACTGCAGATCGCACTGCACTCCACCACTCGTGGAACTTACTGAGTTTTTCAAAACTCTGCAAACTATGCCCAACATGTCCCCCTTGTCTTAGAGAGTTTTGTGTAAGACTATTCAAGGCTCAGACGCAGACACCCTAGTTCAGTAATGTTTGAGCTCAGTTCAATCCAGTCTCCTTGGACACAGTCTCACCACAACACAGCCTCCATGTCCTTTTGACACAAGTGTCTCCAATCTCTCCCACTTCTGGGATGAGACGTGGTGGTTGCAGAAGAGGCAGTTGATCTTGGTAAGCTGTTAACAGGATGGGTAGCTCAATTGGTAGCCTGGAGTTCTTTGACAAATGCAGATACTGGTGGTGGGGGGTCACAGGGGAAGCACTGGACCCACTTCTGGGTCACTTGAGCACGAGATGGGTAGCCATTTAGACAGGGGCACAGCGGCATGCTAGCAGTCACAGTGAGCACTTTGTAAACGCAGCAGTGGTGACAGTCACAGGCACAAGTCTTAGCTTTGATGGCAAAGATATCCATGGTCACAGTTGTTTCACTTTACCAGCAAGGACACCCCCAATTGTTCTTATTGCACTGCTGAGAGGTTAGCGGCCAATCCACAATTTACATTTGCCACCTCACTTCTGGAGAGACTGTGCCCATACTATTGGGCTCACCAATCAGTCTTTGCCGTCTCCATTCTCCTGGCTAGACCCTCAGCACTCGGTCTGGCTGTTACTCCAACACCGCCTGCAGGGTTGGCAGGAGATTTCCCTCTCTCAGTAGGCCGGCTGGCTTCCAGGCACTTAAGGTCAGAGATACAGCTCTTCCAGCAAGGTAAGAGTCCAGGGAATAACCCCTGTCATCTGGGAAGTTGACTGTAAGACAGAGGCCAGCTTTGAGGTAAATATAAACAATTGCAAAGAAAGGAATGGTTTAATAAAAATTCCATTCAAACAGAAAAGATAGTGGTCTGTTTGTTGCTCAAAAATAATAAGAGCATAATGTCAAACGGAGCCAGGTTGCTCTTTTTGTATTAAATTTAGTACACCCCTACCTGGTTCTGGTCCTTTGGGCCTATCCCCCCCCCCCCCACACAGTTTTTGTAGCTCTGGGTGCACAGCAGTCATCAGACTATGCTGCAGAGCAGAGTGATGCTCCCTTTAGTACGGTAGTCTCCATCCAGGAGTAACTACATCAGAGGCACAAAGAGGTGTGAGCTTTCTATACCAGGGGGTATCAACAACCACACCATGCAATGATCAGGGGAAATACAAAAGGCTGGCTCACCTAAAAGATCCTTTCCCCACTGAAAAGGAGACTTCAGCCCCACCCTTCACCACCACCACCTTCCAAGTGGCAGTGCTACAGGAAGACTAATCAGCAGCTCCTCTCAGCAAACGGGCTTCAGTGACTTTCTGAAGGTGTCTTGTCTCCTCTGCCCCCACTTTGTTATCTTCGTCTCTTCCCTCCAGCTTTAGGAATGTCAGCAAAACACTTCCAATGTCTGGGCAAACAATCTCACCTCCATCTTGTGCACAGGAGCAGATTTGGGGCTTCCAAAATGGAATCCAGGGGCATCCATTACACGGGAACCCTTGTGTACATATTGCATGTACCATACAAGACACAACACAAACACACACAGCATATATTTGGAATGTTAGCACAAGGGTTACTCCAGTGACATATAAAAAGGCCTGATCATGACTATGTATACACAAAACATGGTATGCTGCGCCATCGATCTACATGCTAAACCTGTGGCAGGCTGGTAGTCCAATATCAGGAACATGAGGGCATACTTGACATGTCCTTCAAGGTGACAGGATAGGTCCATGACCTCATCACGTCAAGGGACAGCATAGGCCTCTGTGCACTACATTACCACAAGGCTAGGGCCAAAATTAAATAATCTCTGGATTACCAGCTACTCATAGTCAAGTTTTCAGGATAGGGCATCATGACTTGTACCTCACAGGGAATATTCCCATCCCAATAGCATGTTCAGGCAATATTATGTTTTCCTAAATTAATATGGCTTCCCTTATGCTCTTTCCACTCTGCAGGTGTAAATCTGATGTTTTGTGGATACTAAACAAGTGCACATGTGGGGCTCAGTGTATAGTCACTGGTATAAACATACATTATTTCCATGCACACATGTGGTAATAGCTGCTCTTTAGCCTGTAAATGGTAAACAATGAGGATGTTTTATGTTATTTCTTCTGAAGAAGGTCATGAAGAAAGCTGGCTGAAGCGATACCTGATGTCTTCCTTGCTTCAAGGAGACCTGCCCTTTGACCTGGGGAGGTGAGCTGCAGCTTGGAGAGTGGACAGCAGCCAAGAGCCCAGAACACAAGAAAGGAAATCTGAATAGAGAGAGCTGCTGAGTGGCCTGTAAACCTGACAAGGGGCCTGTAAGTCACAAGCAACAGCCCCTTTAGGAGAGTTCAGAGCAGAAAGGTTCCTTCAACCGCAATACCTGAAGTGGTAGTATCTAAAGACATCTTGGTTCCTTCGCAACACACTAAAAAGGCCTTCACACCCCTGACCCTGGCGGTCTGCAGGACACACCTGAAATAATTCCCACTCACCTGTGTCAGTCTTCCTCCTTGCCTTCCCACTGCTCAACCACAATTCTAGCAGCACAGCCCAGTTCACCAGAAAACAAAACATGAAAGCAACTACAATTAATCACCTTTAACCTTCCTAACCATAGAAGAATTCAACAATGCTGAAAACGCTTGCCTTTGGGATGTCTGTCGTGCCTAGCTACCCAGGGGGTGAGCAGGGGTTATCTTAAGTGTGTATCCCCCTTACCCTGACTAGAAGCAACGGTCCCAATTTGGGCAAAGGTACCTACCTCTGCCAAGTAGAGAACCGAATTTCTAACAATAAATTAACATGTCACAAATCAAAATATGTATGTGCAGCAAAAGGATCAAACACTGCTATGAACAATTTGGCCTTAGTAGCTAGCCCCGCACATAACTCAACCCTAGGGAGGAATATAGGGGTAAACATGGACTCCAATCTTTCAATCATAATCAGATTGGGTTTGTCCATTGTGCCTAAACTGCTAAATGGGTCACTTCTTTCCCTCATATTGGCTATCAAGGTGGCTCTGCACGCATTGCCTGAAATTCTTGGCCCGCACCACTTGCTGGAAGTGTTAGCCCCCCTCCCCTACCCCCCCTACTCCCCCCCGCCCCCCCCCAAAAAAATTGGGTCTAGTTGCTCTCCTGACCTGAGCACAGGTTTTTTGCAGAGCTGCCAAGTTTTTCAGGTCCATCCGTGGTGTGCTGCTACAGTCCACGTTTTTTCCTTGAATTCTGGGACTTGTATAAAACAGGACTACATGTCCCATAATTCAGAGGGAAAAACCTGGACTGGAGCCGCACTTCACACAACGGCCGCAGAAACTTGGCAGCTATGATAAGACTCACAAGTAGAAGCAGCCTGAAGCAACACACAGTAAAGATTGTTCTAGAAATTCACACAAGTGAGACTCCGTCACGAGCCTGGTGAAGAATGAGAGCTCCTGCTGTGAATGATATATCGTCCACGAGGGGTGACGCAACAACTGCTCCGGGTGTGATTGGTTTGTAGTTATCTCACTGTGACCAATGAAGAGTGACCCTAATTGGGCTCTCTTGTTAAAGTTCATAATAAATTGTAGCGTATGGTTCCCCTGTGTGAGTGTCTTTGCACGTGCTTGTATGGATGTGTGTGTGTGAAAGTTGTGACAGCCTTAGGGCCCCGCCTTCCCAGCAGCAGAATCCTGTGGGTGGAACACCTGTGACGTACCAGGCCCTGTGATGTCACGAGGTCCAGGCTAGCACCAGCAGGGGAATCCTGTGGATGGAACACCTGTGACGTGCCAGGACCTGCACTGTGATGTCACGAGGTCCAGGCTAGCACCAGCAGCAGAATCCTGTGGATGGAACACCTGTGACGTGCCAGGCCTTGCACTGTGATGTCACGAGATCCACACTAGCACCAGCAGGGGAATCCTGTGGATGGAACACCTGTGACGTGCCAGGCCCTGCACTGTGATGTCACGAGGTCCAGGCTAGCACCAGCAGGGGAATCCTGTGGATGGAACACCTGTGACGTGCCAGGACCTGCACTGTGATGTCACGAGATCCACACTAGCACCAGCAGGGGAATCCTGTGGATGGAACACCTGTGACGTGCCAGGCCCTGCACTGTGACGTCACGAGGTCGAGGCCAGCACCAGCAGGGGAATCCTGTGGATGGAACACCTGTGATGTTCCAGGCCCTCCCTCCCCTGTGATGTCATGAGGTCGAGGCTAAGTGCAGAGGGGAGGCCTCCGCCGGAGCAGAAACAAGGAGAGGCCCCTGAGGGGGGAGAAGGTCGGGCAGGATTAGATCGTCTTTGAGGTTCATCGCAGGATCCTTTTGTGACTAAATAGATTTTTGCTTTTTTTTTTTAGGTAATTGAATTAAAACCGTGTCTCGGCCACTTACCCATCCTTTTTTCCTTATTCTTCCTTCCTTCGCCTCCCTTCCTCTTCACCATTCCCTCTCCTTTCCCCTCACCCATCCCTTCCCCCCATTACCCTTCCCCTCACCTCCCTCTCTCTCATTTGCCCTCTCCCCTCCATTCTCCCTTCCTTTCCCTGCCTTTCTCCTCCTTTCTCGTCTCCGCCTTCTTCCTCTCATTCCTTTCCTTTCCTTTCCATTCCATTCCCCAACCCATCCCTTCTTTCCCTTTACCCCACTGTTGGACCCGGCCTCCTGGCGCGGTCCTACCGCTCCCGCATGGCGGGCCCAGGTCGACATCGGCCCGCCACCGGACCTCGGACGGCCCCTCGGCCCGATCCTGCACGCCCCAACACCACCGGTCCGGCTACCATCCCGGTCCCCCATCACCGGCCTGGCTCCAGCATAGGCCCATCACGACCCAAGCACGAGGCCGTGCCCGACTCCATCTTGGGCCCACCACGTCACAAACACGTGGCCTCGGCCCCAGCGAAGCCCCGACATCGAGGCACCAAGATCCACCCAGGTGGTCGAGTGGCCACTCGACAGACCCCGGAGGAAGAGGAGTTTCGAAGGCCCTCCAGCCGTCCCCGGACGCCTGGTATCGATCGCCCTCCGGCCTCCCTGGGCGCTGGCTCCACCCCCCTGCTGGGTGTCTGGACAATGTCAACCCGGCCCCTCTGGCCCCCAGGCGCGAGGGTCCGGACATCAAAGGACCTCCGTCCTATATCTGGGCCAGCCCCGGAGTAGGACGCCAGTTGTATCCTGGACTGGAAGCCCCGCTGACGCTGTCACGGCCGACACCGGACGAACTCATCCTCCCGGTAACCTGAAACCATCTGAGAGCCTGCTGGCGCTGCCGCGGCCTACCTTGCTGAACCTTCCGAGAGCCTGCTGGCGCTGCCGCGGCCTACCTTGCTGAACCTTCCGAGAGCCTGCTGGCGCTGCCGCGGCCTACCTTGCTGAACCCTCCGAGAGCCTGCTGGCGCTGCCGCGGCCTCCCTTGCTGAACCATCCGAGAGCCTGCTGGCGCTGCCGCGGCCTACCTTGCCGAACCATTCTGTAAGCCTGCTGGCGCTGCCGCGGCTCGAACCTCGCAGAACCCCCCAGCTCGAGGATTGAGAGCTGTGCGTAGGGTATCCCTTCCTCCGCCCAGAAACTAGACTGTCCCGCTACCTACCCCCCTTTGTCGAGACTTTACGGATCCCTCGATCCATCTGTATATACTGCCAAGAACCAGCAACCGTTATTACCTATAAAAGCTTAAGAACTTTACCTCTTGCGTGGTGTCCGTTTGTAGTGTTGTGATTACTCTGCTGTACGATCCTCAGAGAGGGCCCTCATTCCGGAGGCCTCTCTGCATTGCTCGGCTACTCCTCGAAGGAGAGGTGGACCTAGGGGTGGTCAGTCAGACATCTTCTGCCGCCCCGGGGCTGCCTTTCTAACATTGGTGGCAAGCGCCGGGATCCGAGCCCACGCAGATCGTACAGCGAGCGATTCACTCGCTACCCAGAGAAATCCACTGCGACCATGAGCACAGAATTCCAGAAAGAGAAAATGGAAGACTACAGTCACAAGGAGCTAAAGCAATTCTGCAAAGACCTAGGCATCGCTACCACTGGCTTAAGCACCAAAGAAGACTTTAAATCGGCCCTGCAGGCCTGGGTGGACGCCGGCGAGGCGCCACATCCGAGTGAAGATAACCCGGGCCCGAACGGAGGCCCGGAGGCCGAGACGAACCCAGCGGGAGGGAGACCCGCAAACCCAGACACGGGCCTCTCCCACGAAGACGCCCGAGAACGAGAGAGGAACCGGCTCCACGAGTTGGATCTGGCTCGACTCAGACAAGAAGGAGAAATCCAACTGGCAGAAAGGAAGTTAGCCCTCGAAGAGAAAAAACTCATGCTCGAGCACGAGCGCGTCCTCAAAGAAATGGAACTTAAAGCCAAGGCAAACGAGACTGCCATCTCCGGGGGTAAGACCTCACACCCCCCGGTGGACACAAAAGTGCACATACCCAAGGATGTCGTCAAGGAGTACTATAAGAACGACGACATCCAACAGTGGTTCAAAGCCTACAAGGTCGCCATGACCGCCCATCGAGTACCCCTCAAGGACTGGGGCGCCGGCCTGTGGGGGAAGTTTATCAACGAAGGGAGAGACGCCCTGCTGGAGCTCCCTGATACCGAGATGACCTTGTACGAGCACATGAAGACCGCCCTCCTCACTCGCTACGGACTCACCCCCGAGATGTACCGGCAGCGATTCCGAGACTGCAAAAAAATCCCCGGTACCACATGGGTGGAGTACGTGAACTATTACAGTAGAGCCTTCGAGGGGTGGATTCGGGGCTGCCAGGTCACCACCTACCAGCAGTTGATCGACCTCATTCTATGGGAACATCTTTCCAATAACTGCTTCATCGAACTCCGGCAACACCTCCTCGACAGCAAACTGACTGAGCCACGAAAACTCGCTGTCGAGGCGGATAGATGGGTGAGCACCCGAGTCCCCCGGAATCCGATGGGAGACTACGGCCGGGGATCCCCGGGGAACCACCGACCACGAGGCAGCGGAGTAGGCCAGAGTCGGGGTCGAGACGCCCCCCAGGGGTCCTCCCCTACCCCCACGTCACCAACCCTGGGCCGGAGAGGGGGCCCCCCAGCCAGACCAGGGCCCCGCCCGAACGTTACGTGCCACAGATGCCAGCGACAGGGTCATTATGCGAATGACCCCCTCTGCCCGATGAATCAGCGACCCGGCACTACCGGTCCCCTAACCCGCCAGATCACGGCCGCTGCCCTGGGTGAAGAAAGGAGTGAAGAGGAGGACGACAACCCCGAGCAGGCCGAGTGGGAGCCCGCCGCCATGACCTTAGCATGCCTGGCTACTCACGACCTGATCCCCCGAGGCCCGATCCCCGGCAACACCCAGAAATACCGCCAGTGGGTCACCATCAATGGTCGCCGGACCGAAGCCCTCCGTGACACTGGGGCCAGCGTGACAGCGGTCCGCTGCCATCTGGTGACCCCGGAACAGATCCTTCCTAACGTCCTCTGCCCAGTCCGGTCCGCGGATAACTCAGAGACTTTGTGCCAGATGACCCGCATCCCCTTCGAGTGGGAGGGAGTGTCGGGCGTGCTGAAAGTGACTGTCCGCGACGATGCCCCCGTGGACTGCCTCCTTGGGAACGACCTAGAAAGTTCCCCCTGGGCTAGCGTTGAACGAAGGGAGCACCTGGGGATGCTAGGCCTTCCCGAGTGGGTCTGTGCGACCACCCGCTCCATGACCGCCCGGGCCTCCACCCCAGCGGGGGAAGCTCCGACCGAGGAGCCAGAGTGGCCCGTGCCTCCGCTGCCCGTCGTCCCCGAGGACGCCGACCCCGAACACGGCCCCCAAGGGCCCGACCAAGAAGATCTCACCGAGCTCGGCCACCTCCCAGAACTCGCTCAATGGCGCCAAGAAGGTGGCCCCACCCGCGAACAGTTCCGGCAGGAACAGAAAACCTGCCCCTCCCTCGAGGGGATTCGACAGCAAGCCGCTACTCAAGCAGCTGGAGACTCCGCGGGGTCCCACTGGATTTATTGGGACAACGACCTTCTCTACAGTGAGCAGAAAATTGCTGAACTAGGGGCCGGCCGGGTCTTGGTCGTACCCCTCCGATTCAGAGACTTCCTCCTGAACTTAGCACATGATGTGCCCCTCGCCGGGCACCTGGGGCAGGACAAAACTTACAGCCGCCTGGTGACCCATTTCTTCTGGCCAAAAATGTGCACCGATGTGCATAACCACTGCAGGACCTGCCCGACCTGTCAAGCCAGCGGGAAGAGCGGGGGGAAAGTCAAAGCCCCGCTCCAGCCATTTCCCGTGGTGACTACCCCCTTCGAGCGAGTGGGAATAGACATCGTGGGGCCCCTGGACCCTCGAACCTCGCAGGGGCACCGCTTCATCCTCGTCCTGGTGGACCATGCTACCCGCTATCCCGAAGCCATCCCCCTCCGAACCATCATGGCCCCCGTGGTGGGCCGAGCCCTCATGAGCATCTTCTCCTGAGTCGGCTTCCCCCGAGAAGTCGTGAGTGATCGGGGCTCCAACTTTATCTCGAAGCATATGCGGTCCCTATGGCAACAGTGCGGGGTCGCCTATAAATTCACCACCCCGTATCATCCCCAAGGAAATGGACTAGTGGAACGATTTAACAGAACCCTGAAGGGGATGATCAAGGGCCTAGAGGAACCACTCCGGCGCAAATGGGATGTCCTGCTACCCTGCCTCCTGTTCGCCTACCGAGAAGTACCCCAGAAGTCCCTGGGGTTCAGTCCTTTCGAACTCTTGTACGGACACCCTGTCCGAGGCCCCCTCAGCCTGGTCAAGGAAGGCTGGGAGACAGCAGTTCGAGATGCCCCACCTGATGTCTACCGGTACCTCCTGACACTCTGCAATCAGACTCGGAAGTTCAGGGAACTTGCCGAGGCCAACCTTGAGGCCAGTCAGGAGGAAATGAAACGCTGGTATGACCAGAACGCCTCGTCCATCGAATTCGAGCCGGGCCAGCAGGTCTGGGTCATGTCCCCGGTCGAACCTTGCGCCCTCCAGGACAAATGGACGGGGCCCTTCAAGGTGGTGGAGCGCAAGAGCCCCGTCACCTATCTGGTGGACATGGAGTCCCCCAGGAACCCCCTCCGGGTTCTGCACGCTAACTGACTCAAGCCACACTTTGCACGCACTGAACTGAGTCTGCTGCTAGCGACCGATGACGGAGCTGAAGACGACTCCCAACCACCACCGAGAAAGACGGCTCCTTCGAAGGGGTCCGGCTCTCCTCTACCCTGACCCCAGAGCAGCAACAGGACTGCCGGAGGCTGCTGGGGCAGTTTGCAGATCTGTTCTCCCTCACTCCGGGGGTCACCCGGTGGTGTGTCCACGATGTGGACACAGGAGACAGCCCGCCTGTAAAACACCGAGCTTTTCGAGTGCCCGACCGGGTTCGGGCCTGCATCCAATCAGAAGTGGCCAAGATGTTAGCTCTGGGGGTAGTCGAACCCTCCAACAGTCCCTGGGCCAGTCCCGTTGTCCTGGTCCCCAAAGCCGCCACCCCAGGAGCAGCTCCGGAGCTCCGGTTCTGTGTTGACTACAGGGGACTGAATGCCGTCACCAGGACCGACGCCCATCCCATCCCCAGGGCGGATGAATTGATCGATCGCCTAGGGGCCGCCAAATACCTCAGCACCTTCGATCTCACGGCGGGGTATTGGCAGATCGGCCTTACCCTTGGTGCACAAGAGCGATCGGCCTTCTCGACACCAGATGGCCACTATCACTTCAAAGTGATGCCCTTCGGCATGAAGAACGCACCAGCAACCTTCCAGAGACTAGTGAACCAGGTGCTGGCCGGTCTAGAGGAGTACAGCGCCGCCTATCTCGATGACATTGCCGTGTACAGCCTCCACTGGGATGAGCACCTGACCCACCTCTGGACAGTCCTGACGGCCCTTCGGCGGGCCGGACTCACCATCAAAGCCAGTAAGTGCCAGATAGGCCAAGGGTCCGTGACCTATCTGGGACACCAAGTGGGGAGCGGCCAAGTGGCTCCCCTCCAACCAAAGATAGACGCCATCCGGGCCTGGGAGCCCCCGGTCACCCAGACCGCCGTCCGAGCCTTCCTGGGGCTCACCGGATATTATCGGCGATTTATAAAGAACTACGGGAGCATTGTGGGGCCCCTCACAGAACTGACCTCAAAGAAACTACCACCAAAAGTGCACTGGACCCCCGAGTATCAGACAGCCTTTGAGACTCTGAAGACTGCCATGTGCACCGCCCCTGTGCTCCAGGCCCCCGACTACAGCAGAGAGTTTGTGGTCCAAACCGACGCCTCAGAGCACGGCATCGGGGCGGTCCTGTCCCAAGTTAACTCCGAAGGAATCGACCGGCCTGTGGCCTTCATCAGCCGACACCTACTGGCAAGAGAACAGCGATGGAGCACCATCGAGAGGGAAGCCTTCGCCAGGGTGTGGGCCCTCAAGAAGCTCCGACCCTACCTCTTCGGCACCCACTTCCGAGTCCAGACGGACCACCAGCCCCTGCGGTGGTTAATGCAAATGCGGGGAGAAAACCCGAAACTCCTGCGCTGGTCCATTTCCCTGCAGGGGATGGATTTCACGGTAGAACATCGCCCTGGCAACGACCACGCCAATGCTGACGGCCTGTCCCGATTCTTCCGCCTCGGCGAGGAGAATCCCCAAGAAGAAGGGTGACTCTCCCCTGCCTTCAGCAGGGGGGACGCGTGTTGGACCCGGCCTCCTGGCGTGGTCCTACCGCTCCCGCATGGCGGGCCCAGGTCGACATCGGCCCGCCACCGGACCTCGGACGCCCCCTCGGCCCGATCCTGCATGCCCCAACACCACCGGTCCGGCTACCATCCCGGTCCCCCATCACCGGCCTGGCTCCAGCGTAGGCCCATCACGACCCAAGCACGAGGCCGTGCCCGACTCCATCTTGGGCCCACCACGTCACAACCACGTGGCCTCGGCCCCAGCCTCGGCCCCAGCGAAGCCCCGACATCGAGGCACCAAGATCCACCCAGGTGGTCGAGTGGCCACTCGACAGACCCCGGAGGAAGAGGAGTTTCGATGGCCCTCCAGCCGTCCCCGGACGCCTGGTATCGATCGCCCTCCGGCCTCCCTGGGCGCTGGCTCCACCCCCCTGCTGGGTATCTGGACAACGTCAACCCGGCCCCTCTGGCCCCCAGGCGCGAGGGTCCGAACATCAAAGGACCTCCGTCCTATATCTGGGCCAGCCCCGGAGTAGGACGCCAGTTGTATCCTGGACTGGAAGCCCCGCTGACGCTGTCACGGCCGACACCAGACGAACTCATCCTCCCGGTAACCTGAAACCATCTGAGAGCCTGCTGGCGCTGCCGCGGCCTACCTTGCTGAACCTTCCGATAGCCTGCTGGCGCTGCCGCGGCCTACCTTGCTGAACCTTCCGAGAGCCTGCTGGCGCTGCCGCGGCCTACCTTGCTGAACCCTCCGAGAGCCTGCTGGCGCTACCACGGCCTCCCTTGCTGAACCATCCGAGAGCCTGCTGGCGCTGCCGCGGCCTACCTTGCCGAACCATTCTGTAAGCCTGCTGGCGCTGCCGCGGCTAGAACCTCGCAGAACCCCCCAGCTCGAGGATTGAGAGCTGTGCCTAGGGTATCCCTTCCTCCGCCCAGAAACTAGACTGTCCCCCTACCTACCCCCCTTTGTCAAGACTTTATGGATCCCTCGATCCATCTGTATATACTGCCAAGAACCAGCAACCGTTATTACCTATAAAAGCTTAAGAACTTGACCTCTTGCGTGGTGTCCGTTTGTAGTGTTGTGATTACTCTGCTGTACGATCCTCAGAGAGGGCCCTCATTCCGGAGGCCTCTCTGCATTGCTCGGCTACTCCTCGAAGGAGAGGTGGACCTAGGGGTGGTCAGTCAGACATCTTCTGCCGCCCCGGGGCTGCCTTTCTAACACCCACCCTCCAACTACCCCTCTCCGTCCATGTCCCCCTTTATTTCCATTACTTTCTTCTTTACCTCTTTAATCCTCTACCCTTCTGTCACTCCCCCTTCCCTTCCATCCCATTCACTGCCTTACCTCCCCTCCCATCCCATTCTGTTACCCCACACACAACCCCACACACAAACCCCCACACACAACCCCATACACAAACAACTCCCACACACAATCCCTTCCACACACACAACCCCCCACACACACAACCTCACACACACAACCCCATACACACAACCCCACATACACACAACCCCCACACACACAACCCCCCACACACAACCACAGCCCCCCACACACAACCCCCCACACACACAACCCCACAAACACAATCCCCCACACACAAACCCTCACACACAACCCCACACACAAACCCCACACACAAAGCCCACACACAACCCCCCACACACAACCCCGTCCACACACACAACCCCCCCACACACACAACCTCACACACAAAACCACAACCCCCACACACACAACCACAACCCCCCACACACACAACCCCACAAATACAATCCCCCACACACACCCACACATACAACCCCACACACACAACCACAATACACACAACCCCCCACACACAAAACCCCACAAACAACCCCCCCACACACAAAACCTCCCACACATACACAACACAACTCCCCACACAAAACCCCACAACCACACACAACCACACACACTACCACAGACACACAACCACACACACACAACCACACACACACAACCACAACCACACACATACAACCACGCCCATACAACCGCACACACAACCACACACACACACAACCACACCCATACACACAACCAGACACACCTAACCACACCCATACACACAACCACACACACAACCGACCACACACAACCACACACACAACCACAGACACACAACTACACACACACAACCACAAACACAACCACACATACAACCACACACACATACAACCACACACACACAACCACACACACCCACACACACACACAACCACACACAGAATCACACCCAACCACACACATAACCACACACATACAACCACACACACAGAACCACACCCACAACCACACACACAACCACACACACAAACAACCACAGACACACAACCACACACACACAACCACAACCACACACACACAACCACACCCACACAACCACGCACACTATCACACACACACAACCACACACACCCACAACCACACCCATACACACAACCACACACACACACAACCACACACAAACACAAACAACCACACACACAACCACAACCACACATATAATCACAACCACACACATAACGACACACACAACCACACACATACAACCACACATATAACCACAGATACACACACACATACACACAACCACACACACAAAAACACACACACACACACACACACACACAACCACAACCACACACAACCACACACTCACAACCACAACCATACCAACAACCACACACAACCACACACACAACCACACACACACACAACCACACATATAACCACACACACATATACAAAACCACAGCCACACACACAACCACAGAACCACACATACAACTACACATACAACCACACACACACATACACAGCCACACACACAACAACCACACACACACAGCCACACACACAACCACACACATACAACCACACACATACAACCACACCCACAACCACACACACAACCACAACCACACACATACACACAACCACACACACACACAACCACACACAACCATACACACAACCACTACCACACACACACACAACCACAACCACACACACAACTACAACCACACACACAACCACAACCACACACACAACCACACACACAAAGGACACACACACAACCACACACACAAGCACACACACACAAGCACACACACATAACCACCCACACCCACAACCACACACACAACCACAGCCACACAGACAGCCACACACGCAGAACCACACACACAACCACAACCACACACACAACCACTACCACACACACACAACCACACACACACAACCACACACACACAACCACAACCACACACACAGCCACACACGCAGAACCACACACAGAACCACAACCACACACACAACCACTACCACACACACACAACCACACACACACACAACCACACCCATACACACAACCAGACACACCTAACCACACCCATACGCACAACCACACAACCAACCACACACACAACCAACCACACACACAACCACACACACAACCACACAGACACAACCACACACACACAACCACAAACACAACCACACATACAACTACACACACATACAACCACACACACACAACCACACACACCCATACCCACACACACAACCACACACACAACCACACACACAACCACACACAGAATCACACCCACCCACACACATAACCACACACATACAACCACACAAACAGAACCACATCCAGACACACAACCACACACACACACACAACCACAACCACACACACAACAACACCCACACAACCACACCCGCAATCACACACACACACACAACCACACACACAACCACACGCACCCATACACACAACCACACACACAACCACACACAACCACACACACACACACAACCACACACAAACACAAACAACCACCTACACAACCACAACCACATATATAACCACAACCACATTCATAACCACACACACAAACAGACACACACAGCCACACATACAACCTCAGATACACACACACACATACACACAACCACACATACAACCAGACATAACCGCACACACAATCACATACACAACCACACACACCACACATATAACCACACACACACACATATACAACCACACATACACAGCCACACACACAACCACAGAACCACACACACAACCACACATACAACCACACACACACACAGTCACACACACACAGCAACCACACACACACAGCCACACACACACAACCACAACCCCACCCACAAACACACACACAGCCACACCCACAACCACACCCACAACCACACGCACCACACCCACAACCACACACATACAACTACACACACATAAAACCACACCCACAACCACACACCCACACACACACAACCATACACACACACATAAACACACACAACCACACACACAACCACACACACCCACAACCACATACACAACCACAACCACACACATACACACAACCACACACACAACCACACCCACCCAAAACCACACACACAACCACAACCACACACACAATCACACACAACCACAACCACACATACAACCACAACCACACACACACACAACCAGAACCACACACACAACCACCCACACAACCACAACCACACACGCAACCACAACCACATACGCAACCACACACACAAACCACACACACACAAGCACACACACACAACCACACACACAACCACACATACAACCACACAACCACACATATAACCAAACATACAACCACACACACATACACACAACCACACACACAGCCACACACTCAGCCACACACCACAACCACACACACAGCCACAGCCACAACCACACACACAACCACACAAACACAACCACAACCACACACACAACCACACACAACCACTTACACAACAAACCTTAAACACACAACCACACACACAAACACACACACACAACCACAACTACACACACACAACCACACACACACACACAAGCACACACACAAAACCACACACACAGCCACACACACACACCCACAACCACACACACAACCACATACACAACTACAACCGCACACACACAACCACACACATACACAAACAACCACACACACAACCACAACCATACATATAACCGCAACCACACATACAACCACACACACACAACCACACACATACAACCACACATACAACTACAGATACCCACACATACACACAAATACACATACAGCCACACACACAACCACACACACAACCACAGCCACACACACAACCGCAACCACACACAACCACACACACACAGCCACATATACAACCACACCCACAACTACACACACACAACCACACACACTCATACACAACCACACACACACAACCACAGAACCACACACACAACCACACATACAACCACCCACACATACACACACACAGCCACACACACACAACAACCACACACACACAGCCACACACACACAACCACACACACAACCACACACACACAACCACAACCACACACACAACCACACCCACAACCACACACACAACCACACACACAACCACACCCACAACCACACACACAACCACACACACAACCACACACACAACCACACCCACATACAACTACACACACATACAACTACACACACAACCACACACACAACCACATCCACACACACACAACCACACACACACACAACTACACACATACATAAATACACACAACCACACACACACACCACTCATGCAACCACACACAACCACACACACAGAACCACACCCACCTACAACCACACACACAACCACAACCACACACATACACACAACCACACACACACAACCACAACCACACATACAACCACAACCACACACAGAACCAGAACCACACACACAACCACCCACACAACCACAACCACACACGCAACCACAACCACACACACAGCCACACACACTCAACCACACACACAACCACACACACACAACCACAACCACACACACAACCACACCCACAACCACACACACAACCACACACACAACCACACCCACAACCACACACACAACCACACACACAACCACACACACAACCACACCCACATACAACTACACACACATACAACTACACACACAACCACACACACAACCACATCCACACACACACAACCACACACACACACAACTTCACACATACATAAATACACACAACCACACACACACACCACTCATACAACCACACACAACCACACACACAGAACCACACCCACCTACAACCACACACACAACCACAACCACACACATACACACAACCACACACACACAACCACAACCACACATACAACCACAACCACACACAGAACCAGAACCACACACACAACCACCCACACAACCACAACCACACACGCAACCACAACCACACACGCAACCACACACACAAACCACACACAGACAAGCACACACACACACAACCACACACACAACCACACATACAACCACACAACCACACATATAACCAAACATACAACCACACACACATACACACAACCACACACACACAGCCACACACACACAGCCACATACCACAACCACACACACACAGCCACAGCCACAACCACACACACAACCACACAAACACAACCACAACCACACACACAACCACAACCACATACAACCACTTACACAACCAACCACAAACGCACAACCACACACACACACAACCACAACTACACACACACAACCACACACACACACAACCACACACACACACAACCACACACAAAACCACACACACAGCCACACACACCCACAACCACACACACAACCACAACCACACACACAACTACAACCGCACACACACAACCACACACATACACAAACAACCACACACACAACCACAACCATACATATAACCGCAACCACACATATAACCACACACACAACCACACACATACAACCACACATACAACTACAGATACCCACACATACACACAAACACACATACAACCACACAAACAACCACACACAACCACACACACAACTGCAACCACACTCAACCACACACACACACAGCTACACATACAACCACACCCACAACTACACACACAAAACCACACACACTCATACACAACCACACACAACCACAGAACCACACACACAACCACACATACAACCACACACACACACACAGCCACACACACACAAGCGCCATGAAACCGATCCGGTATAAGAGCGCTCTATAAATATTTTAAAATTCAAATTCAAATTCAAATTCACAACAACCACACACACACAACCACACACACACAACCACACACATAACCCCACACACAGCCACACACACACAACCACAACCACACACACACAAAAACATCCACAACCACACACACAACCACACACACAACCACACCCACAACCACACACACAACCACACCCACATACAACTACCCACACATACAACCACACCCACAACCACACCCACAACCACACACACACAACCACACACACACACATAAATACAAACAACCACACACACACCACACATACAACCACACACAGAACCACACCCACCTACAACCACACACACAACCACAACCACACACATACACACAACCACACACACAACCACCCACACCCACAACCACACACACAGAACCACACACACAACCACACCCACACACATAACCACAACCACACACACACAACCATAACCACACACACAACCAGAACCACACACACAACCACACACTACCACCCACACAACTACAACCACACACACAACCACAACCAAACACACAAACCACACACACACAACCACACACACAAGCACACACACGCACACACACATAACCACCCACACCCACAACCACAACCACACACACAACCACACACACAGCCACACACACAAAACCACACACACAACCACACACACAACCACTACCACACACACAGCCACACACACACAACCACACACACACAACCACAACCACACCCATACAACCACACACACACAACCACACACACAACCACACACATGCACAACCACACCCATACACACAACCAGACACACCTAACCACACCCATACACACAACCACACACACAACCACACACACAACCAACCACATGCACAACCACACACAGCCACACACATACAACCACAAACACAACCACACATTCAAGCACACACACTCACAACCACACACACAGAACCACACACCCTCACACCCACACACACACACACACACAACCACACACACAACCACACACACCCATACACACAACCACACACACAACCACACACAACCACACACACAACCACACACAAACACACAAACAACCACCTACACAAGCACAACCACATATATAACCACAACCACATTCATAACCACACACACAAACAGACACACACAGCCACACATACAACCTCAGATACACACACACACACATACACACAACCACACATACAACCACACACAACCACAACCACACATACAACTACAACCAGACATAACCGCACACACAATCACATACACAACCACACACACAACCACACATATAACCACACACACACATATACAACCACACATACACAGCCACACACACAACCACAGAACCACACACACAACCACACATACAACCACACACACACACAGTCACACACACACAGCAACCACACACACACAGCCACACACACACAACCACAACCCCACCCACAAACACACACACAGCCACACCCACAACCACACCCACAACCACATGCACCACACCCACAACCACACACATACAACTACACACACATAAAACCACACCCACAACCACACACCCACACACACACAACCATACACACACACATAAACACACACAACCACACACACAACCACACACACCCACAACCACATACACAACCACAACCACACACATACACACAACCACACACACAACCACACCCATCCAAAACCACACACACAACCACAACCACACACACACAATCACACACAACCACAACCACACATACAACCACAACCACACACACACACAACCAGAACCACACACACAACCACCCACACAACCACAACCACACACGCAACCACAACCACATACGCAACCACACACACAAACCACACACACACAAGCACACACACACAACCACACACACAACCACACATACAACCACACAACCACACATATAACCAAACATACAACCACACACACATACACACAACCACACACACAGCCACACACTCAGCCACACACCACAACCACACACACACACACAGCCACAGCCACAACCACACACACAACCACACAAACACAACCACAACCACACACACAACCACACACAACCACTTACACAACAAACCTTAAACACACAACCACACACACAAACACACACACACACACAACCACAACTACACACACACAACCACTCACACACACAAGCACACACACAAAACCACACACACAGCCACACACACACACCCACAACCACACACACAACCACATACACAACTACAACCGCACACACACAACCACACACATACACAAACAACCACACACACAACCACAACCATACATATAACCGCAACCACACATACAACCACACACACAACCACACACATACAACCACACATACAACTACAGATACCCACACATACACACAAATACACATACAGCCACACACACAACCACACACACAACCACAGCCACACACACAACCGCAACCACACACAACCACACACACACAGCCACATATACAACCACACCCACAACTACACACACACAACCACACACACTCATACACAACCACACACACACAACCACAGAACCACACACACAACCACACATACAACCACCCACACATACACACACACAGCCACACACACAACAACCACACACACACAGCCACACACACACAACCACACACACAACCACACACACACAACCACAACCACACACACAACCACACCCACAACCACACACACAACCACACACACAACCACACCCACAACCACACACACAACCACACACACAACCACACCCACAACCACACCCACATACAACTACACACACATACAACTACACACACAACCACACACACAACCACATCCACACACACACAACCATACACACACACAACTACACACATACATAAATACACACAACCACACACACACACCACTCATACAACCACACACAACCACACACACAGAACCACACCCACCTACAACCACACACACAACCACAACCACACACATACACACAACCACACACACACAACCACAACCACACATACAACCACAACCACACACAGAACCAGAACCACACACACAACCACCCACACAACCACAACCACACACGCAACCACAACCACACACACAGCCACACACACACAACCACACACACAACCACACACACACAACCACAACCACACACACAACCACACCCACAACCACACACACAACCACACACACAACCACACCCACAACCACACACACAACCACACACACAACCACACACACAACCACACCCACATACAACTACACACACATACAACTACACACACAACCACACACACAACCACATCCACACACACACAACCACACACACAACTTCACACATACATAAATACACACAACCACACACACACACCACTCATACAACCACACACAACCACACACACAGAACCACACCCACCTACAACCACACACACAACCACAACCACACACATACACACAACCACACACACACAACCACAACCACACATACAACCACAACCACACACAGAACCAGAACCACACACACAACCACCCACACAACCACAACCACACACGCAACCACAACCACACACGCAACCACACACACAAACCACACACAGACAAGCACACACACACACAACCACACACACAACCACACATACAACCACACAACCACACATATAACCAAACATACAACCACACACACATACACACAACCACACACACACAGCCACACACACACACAGCCACATACCACAACCACACACACACACAGCCACAGCCACAACCACACACACAACCACACAAACACAACCACAACCACACACACAACCACAACCACATACAACCACTTACACAACCAACCACAAACGCACAACCACACACACACACAACCACAACTACACACACACAACCACACACACACACAACCACACACACACACAACCACACACAAAACCACACACACAGCCACACACACCCACAACCACACACACAACCACAACCACACACACAACTACAACCGCACACACACAACCACACACATACACAAACAACCACACACACAACCACAACCATACATATAACCGCAACCACACATATAACCACACACACAACCACACACATACAACCACACATACAACTACAGATACCCACACATACACACAAACACACATACAACCACACAAACAACCACACACAACCACACACACAACTGCAACCACACTCAACCACACACACACAGCTACACATACAACCACACCCACAACTACACACACACAACCACACACACTCATACACAACCACACACAACCACAGAACCACACACACATAACCACACATACAACCACACACACACACACACACAGCCACACACACACAAGCGCCATGAAACCGATCCGGTATAAGAGCGCTCTATAAATATTTTCAAATTCAAATTCAAATTCACAACAACCACACACACACAACCACACACACACAACCACACACATAACCCCACACACAGCCACACACACACAACCACAACCACACACACACAAACACATCCACAACCACACACACAACCACACACACAACCACACCCACAACCACACACACAACCACACCCACATACAACTACCCACACATACAACCACACCCACAACCACACCCACAACCACACACACACAACCACACACACACACAACTACACACACACATAAATACAAACAACCACACACACACCACACATACAACCACACGCAGAACCACACCCACCTACAACCACACACACAACCACAACCACACACATACACACAACCACACACACAACCACCCACACCCACAACCACACACACAGAACCACACACACAACCACACCCACACACATAACCACAACCACACACACACAACCATAACCACACACTACCACCCACACAACTACAACCACACACACAACCACAACCAAACACACAAACCACACACACACAACCACACACACAAGCACACACACGCACACACACATAACCACCCACACCCACAACCACAACCACACACACAACCACACACACAGCCACACACACAAAACCACACACACAACCACACACACAACCACTACCACACACACAGCCACACACACACAACCACACACACACAACCACAACCACACCCATACAACCACACACACACAACCACACACACAACCACACACATGCACATCCACACCCATACACACAACCAGACACACCTAACCACACCCATACACACAACCACACACACAACCACACACACAACCAACCACATGCACAACCACACACAGCCACACACATACAACCACAAACACAACCACACATTCAAGCACACACACTCACAACCACACACACAGAACCACACACCCTCACACCCACACACACACACACACAACCACACACACCACACAAAGAATCACACCCACCCACACACACAACCACACACATACAACCACACACACAGAACCACACACACAACCACACATAACCACACACACACAACCACAACCACACCCACACAACCACCCACACAACCACACACACACACAACCACACACACAACCACACACACCCACAACCACAACCACAACCACACACACAAACACACACATAACCACACCCATACATACAACCACACCCACCTAACCACACAGACACAACCACAACCACACACACGCATCCACACACACAACCACACACACAGAACCAGACACACCCACAACCACAACCACACACACACAACCACACACACAGAACCACACACACCCACAACCACACCCACAACCACACCCACAACTAAACACACACAACCACATACACACACATCCACACACACACAACCACACACAGAGACCACACACACACAACCACACACAGAATCACACACAACCACACACACAACCACACACATACAACCACACACACAGAACCACATACACACCACCACACACACACAACCACATACACACACAACCACACACACACACAACCATACACAACCACACCCACACAATCAATCACAACCACACACACAACCACAACCAACCACAACCACACACACAACCACACACACACTACCACACACACAACCACACACACAACCACACACACAACCACACACACACACAACCACACATACAATCACACACACACATCCACACATACAACCACACACACACAGCCACACATACAATCACACATACAACCACACACACACTCAACCATACACAAAACCACACACACATCCACAACCACACACCACACACACACAACCACAACCACACATACAACCACACATGCACACAACCACACATACAACCACACACATACACACACCACACAATCACAGCCACACACACAACCACACACGCAACCACACACAAAACCACAACCACACACACACACAGCCACACACACACAACAACCATACACGCAACCACAACCACACACACAAAACCACACACACACAACCACACCCATACACACAACCACACACAACCACACACACACCACCACACACCTAACCACACCCATACATACATATAATAAAACATACAACCACACACACATACACACAACCACACACACAGCCACACACTCAGCCACACACCACAACCACACACACAACCACACAAACAAAACCACACACACAACCACACACAACCACTTACACAACAAACCTTAAACACACAACCACACACACAAACACACACACACAACCACAACTACACACACACAACCACACACACACACAAGCACACACACAAAACCACACACACAGCCACACACACACACCCACAACGACACACACAACAACATACACAACTACAACCGCACACACACAACCACACACATACACAAACAACCACACACACAACCACAACCATACATATAACTGCAACCACACATACAACCACACACACACAACCACACACGTACAACCCCACATACAACTACAGATACCCACACACACACACAAACACACATACAGCCACACACACAACCACACACACAACCACAGCCACACACACAACCGCAACCACACACAACCACACACACACAGCCACTGTTGGACAGGCCACATGAAGGGCTCGCTCCCTCCCCGCAGGACAGGGCCCGGGCCACCGTCAGCACCATTGCCCGGCCCAGCCGCCATCTTGGACACGGCACCACGCGGCCGCGCGGCCTCAGCCCGACCCCAACCCTGGGCCTGGCCAGGCCCCGACATCCCGGCACCACCCTCCACCCAGGAGGTGAACGGCCCACTTGGCAGGTCAATGGGAGTACGAAGTGTCGACGGCTCTCCCCCGCCAGGTGCCGAGCACCCCCAGCCTCCTCGGGCGCTGGCTCCACCCCCCTGCTGGGTGTCTGGACTCCCTCATCCCAGACCTCCCGACCTCCAAGAGCGAGGGTCCGGACATCAAAGGGCGCCAGACCTATAACTGAGGCAGCACCAGGACAGGAAGGCAGTTGTATCCTGGAGTCGAGAGACACCGCAACGAACTCATCCTTGACGGACTGTTGGCGCTGCCACAGCCCTGCCTTGTGAACTATTGTCCTGCCTGCTGGCGCTGCCGCGGCCCTCTGCAACCTTCATCCTCGTGGGACCTGCTGGCGCTGCCGCGGCCCTCTGCAACCTGCATTCTCGTGGGACCTGCTGGCGCTGCCGCGGCCCGTTGTAACCTTCATCCTCGTGGGACCTGCTGGCGCTGCCGCGGCCCGTTGCAACCTGCATTCTCGTGGGACCTGCTGGCGCTGCCGCGGCCCGTTGTAACCTTCATCCTCGTTGGGACCTGCTGGCGCTGCCGCGGCCCGTGCCACCTACGACCTCTTCGGGACCTGCCGGCGCTGCCGCGGTCTGACCCATCCGAACACCGAGCTCGAGGATTGTGAGCTATCACCGTTACACACCCGTACCCGTGGGTACCAAGACTGTCCCGCTACCCCCTTCCCTTACTAGAGACTAGAATTGAGAGGATCATCGTGTCCTGATCGCCCTGTATCGTACCACTCTACTACCCGAAGTGCCTATAAAAGGTGTTACCATAAGCTTTGTGTGGTGTCCATCTGTGGGGGGGAAGTTACCTGTCTGTGCGATCACTGTGCTCGGCCGACCATCCCGGTCCCCGTCTAACATTGGTGGCTAGCGGCGGGATCCGAACCAACGCGTACCGTACAGACAGTAACTCACCCTACGACTAAAACCACAATGACGACCAAAGAGAGCGGATCGGCGGAGAAGTTCCAGATGGAAAAGCTGGAAGAATACAACCACCGAGAGCTCAAACAATTTTGCATGGACTTAGGCATTGCTACCACCGGGCTAAGCACAAAAGAAGACTTCAAAAACGCCCTAGAGACCTGGACAGAGACAAATACCGCAACCCCCCGGGACCCCGCAGCCCCGGAAGTCAACACCACCCGGACGGAGGAACGGAGACCAGGCCCCTCCCATGAAGAGATCCAGGAGCGGGAAAAAAATAGATTACACGAGTTAGACTTGGCACGACTCAGATTAGACGGAGAATTGAAACTGGCGGAACAAAAAATAAACTTAGAACACTTACGGCTCAGAGAAGAGCGAGAGGAAAAACAGAGACAGAGAGACCTCGAAGAAAAAAGACTGGCATACGAGCACGAGTGCAAACTAGCGGAGATAGAAATACGCAAACTGAACAAAAACCTAGGGGTGCCCGAGCAACCGCACTCCCCGGGTCCTACCGAGCAGAAGGTCCACATCCCCAAGGATGTGGTCCGAGAATATCACCGGAATGACGACATACAGCAGTGGTTCAAAGCCTATGAAATTGCCATGACCGCCCACCGGGTCGCTCGAAGTGACTGGGGAGCCGGTCTATGGGGGAGATTCGTCAACGAGGGTCGTGATGCCCTGCTGCAGCTTCCGGACCATCAGATGACGTCCTATGACCATATGAAGGCCGCCCTCCTCAGTCGATATGGACTTACACCCGAAATGTACCGCCAGAGGTTCCGCAACTGCACCCGGATCCCAGGTACGACGTGGTTGGAATACGTGAACTATTTCAGCCGAGCCTTCGAGGGGTGGATCAAGGGTAACAACGTAACCACTTACGAACAACTCTTCAATCTCATTGTATGGGAGCACCTCTCCAACAACTGCTTTGTCGAGCTCAGGCAGCACCTCCTCGACAGTAAATTGACTGAACCCCGGCAGCTCGCCACCGAGGCTGACCGGTGGGAGAGCACCCGAGTGGCCCGGAGTGGGCCGAATGAGCAGAACAGAACCAACCAAGGTCACCATCGTCCCCGAGGAGGAGGAGGAGGCCCGGGCCGGGGCAGAGACGCCGCCCCGGCCGCACCCACTAACGCCACCCCGGCTCCAGCAGGCCGGGGAAACCCCCCGATGCGCCCGGGGTTCCGAGCTAACGTGACGTGTCATCGATGCCAGCGAGTCGGCCACTATGCCAGTGACCCGACCTGCCCGAAGAACCAGGTCCCCGGGCCCCGCCAGATGGCGGCCGCCGCCCTGGGAGAAGAACAAATCTCCGAAGACACGGAAACCTATGAGTCGGAGCAGTTCGAGTGGGAACCCGCCGCCATGACCCTGGCATGCCTGGGAGGAAGAGACATGGTCCCGCGGACTCCCCTGCCCGCCAACACTCGGAAGTACAGCCAATGGGTGAGCATCAATGGGCGCAAGGCCGAGGCCCTGCGTGACACCGGGGCCAGTGTGACGGCCGTCCGCTGTCACCTGGTGACCCCAGAACAAATCCTACCAAACGTACTTTGCCCCGTCCGATCGGCAGACAACTCGGAGAGCCTGTGTCGGATGGCCTGCGTCCCCTTCGAATGGGGAGGAGTGTCCGGCATGCTGAAAGTAACTGTCCGTGACGATGCCCCCGTAGACTGCCTCCTGGGGAACGATCTCGAGAGCTCCCCGTGGGCCGCTGTGGAAAGAAGAGAGCATCTGGGGATGTTGGGTCTCCCGGACTGGGCATGCGTAACCACCCGGTCCATGGCCACCCGCACCATCCCTAGACCAGAAGAACCAGAATGGGCAGCGCCTCCGCCCTCGATCACTCCAGAAGAAGACTTCCTCCAGACCGACCACCCGGACCCCACCCCAGAGGGGTCCACACAGCCCCCCGAGCTTCCCGACCTGGCTCAGTGGCGTCAAGAAGGGGGGCCCACCCAGGAACAATTCCGGCAGGAGCAAAAGACCTGCCCCTCCCTCGAGGGATTGCGGCAGCAAGCGCTCGCCCAGAGCCAAGGAGACACCACCGGGGCCCACTGGGTTTATTGGGACAATGATCTCTTGTACAGCGAACAGAAAATCGCAGAACTGGGGGCCGGGCGAGTGCTGGTGGTGCCCCTCCACTTCAGAGACTTCCTGTTGAACCTAGCCCACGATGTCCCCCTGGCCGGGCACCTGGGCCAAGACAAGACCTACCACCGCCTGGTGACTCACTTTTTTTGGCCCAAAATGAGGAACGACGTATCCAACCATTGCCGGTCCTGCCCGACCTGCCAGGCCAGTGGGAAGAGCGGCCGCAAACTCAAGGCACCCCTACAACCATTCCCCGTGGTGACCACTCCGTTCGAAAGGGTGGGAATAGACATTGTGGGGCCCCTGGACCCCCGAACAGCACAGGGACATCGCTTCATCCTGGTCCTGGTGGATCACGCTACCCGCTATCCTGAGGCGGTCCCCCTTCGTACGATAACAGCCCCAGTAGTGGGTCGAGCCTTGATGGGGATCTTCTCTCGAGTGGGCTTCCCCCGAGAAGTCGTCAGCGACAGGGGTACGAACTTTATCTCAAAATACATGAAGTCCCTCTGGCAACAGTGTGGGGTCACCTACCGATTCACGACCCCCTATCACCCTCAAGGGAACGGACTGGTTGAGCGGTTCAACCGCACGCTCAAAGGGATGATTGGGGGGTTGGAAGAGCCCCTCCGTCGCCAGTGGGATGTGCTACTACCGTGCCTTCTCTTTGCCTACCGAGAAGTCCCCCAGAAGTCCCTCGGCTTCAGCCCTTTCGAACTCTTGTATGGACACCCGGTGCGAGGCCCGCTCAGCCTAGTCAAAGAAGGCTGGGAAATGCCCCCTCTAAAGAACCCTCCAGATGTTTTCAAGTACCTCCTAACCCTCCGCAACCAGACCAGAAGGTTCAGAGAGATGGCAAAAGCAAACCTGGAGGCCAGTCAGGAGGACATGAAAAGGTGGTACGATAGAAATGCATCCTCCATCGAATTTGAACCCGGTCAACAAGTGTGGGTAATGTCTCCCACCGAACCATGCGCCCTGCAAGACAAATGGACGGGGACCTTCAAAGTAATCGAGCGCAAGAGCCCTGTCACCTATCTCATCGATATGGAATCTACCCGAAACCCTCTCCGGGTCCTCCACGCTAATAGACTGAAACCCCACTTTGTACGCTCCGAACTCAGCCTCCTGATGGCAACCGACAATGGAACCGAGGAGGACTCCGAACCCCTCCCTGACCTCCTACGGTCACGGGAGAAGGACGGCTCCGTGGACGGGGTCCGACTCTCGGAGGCCCTCACCCTGGAACAGCGCCAAGGCTGCCGAGTCCTCCTGCTACAGTTCTCCACCCTGTTCTCCCTCACCCCAGGGGTCACCCCCTGGTGCTTACACGACGTGGACACGGGATACAGTCCCCCTATCCGCCATCGGGCCTACCGCGTACCAGATCGGGTACGGGCCTGCATCCAAGAGGAGGTGGCCAAGATGCTCACCCTCGGGATCATCGAGCCCTCCGACAGCCCCTGGGCCAGCCCAGTGGTACTGGTCCCCAAAGCGGCCGCCCCCGGCGCCACGCCGGAGCTCCGGTTCTGCGTCGACTACCGGGGCTTGAATGCGGTCACCAGAACAGACGCACACCCCATCCCCCGAGCAGATGAACTAATCGACCGCATGGGAGCTGCCCGCTACCTCAGCATCTTCGACCTAACAGCGGGCTACTGGCAGATCGGTCTCACACCCCGGGCCCAAGAACGATCTGCATTCTCTACCCCGGATGGCCACTATCACTTCAAGGTCATGCCATTCGGCATGAAGAATGCCCCAGCAACCTTTCAGCGGCTAGTAAACCAGGTCCTGGCAGGACTCGAAGGATTCAGCGCCGCCTACCTGGACGATATCGTTGTGTACAGCCACCACTGGTCCGACCACCTCCACCACCTCCGAGAGGTGCTACAGGCCCTCCAACGAGCTGGCCTCACGATCAAGGCCAGCAAATGCCAAATTGGCCAGGGGTCCGTGACCTATCTCGGGCACCAGGTGGGAAGCGGTCTGGTGGCCCCTCTGCAACTCAAGATCGCGGCCATCCAGTCGTGGCAGTCCCCCATCACCCAGACCGAGGTCCGCGCCTTCTTGGGACTCACGGGCTACTACCGACGGTTCGTGAGGGACTATGGCAGCATCGTAGGGCCCCTCACGGAACTCACCTCCAAAAACCAACCAAAGAAGGTCAACTGGACCCCAGACTGTCAAGCGGCCTTCGAGAAGCTGAAGGCCGCCATGTGCTCCGCCCCGGTGCTCCAGGCCCCCGACTACAGTCGGGAATTTATCGTCCAAACAGATGCCTCCGACCATGGCGTTGGGGCAGTCCTCTCCCAGCTGAACCCCGAAGGACTTGACCAGCCAGTGGCTTTCATCAGCAGACGGCTCCTGGCCCGAGAACGACGCTGGAGCACCATCGAGAGGGAGGCCTTCGCCGTGGTGTGGGCCCTCAAAAAGCTCCGGCCTTATCTCTTCGGCACCCACTTCCGGGTCCAGACCGATCATCGACCCCTGCAATGGCTCATGCAGATGCGGGGGGAAAACCCGAAACTACTACGTTGGTCCATCTCCCTGCAGGGGATGGACTTCACTGTGGAACATCGACCCGGCCAAGACCACGCCAACGCGGATGGCCTGTCCCGCTTTTTCCGCCTCGACGAGGAAAGTCCCCAAGAAGATGGGTGACTCTCCCCGCCTTCAGCTGGGGGGGACGCATGTTGGACAGGCCACATGAAGGGCTCGCTCCCTCCCCGCAGGACAGGGCCCGGGCCACCGTCAGCACCATTGCCCGGCCCAGCCGCCATCTTGGACACGGCACCACGTGGCCGCGCGGCCTCAGCCCGACCCCAACCCTGGGCCTGGCCAGGCCCCGACATCCCGGCACCACCCTCCACCCAGGAGGTGAACGGCCCACTTGGCAGGTCAATGGGAGTACGAAGTGTCGACGGCTCTCCCCCGCCAGGTGCCGAGCACCCCCAGCCTCCTCGGGCGCTGGCTCCACCCCCCTGCTGGGTGTCTGGACTCCCTCATCCCAGACCTCCCGACCTCCAAGAGCGAGGGTCCGGACATCAAAGGGCGCCAGACCTATAACTGAGGCAGCACCAGGACAGGAAGGCAGTTGTATCCTGGAGTCGAGAGACACCGCGACGAACTCATCCTTGACGGACTGTTGGCGCTGCCACAGCCCTGCCTTGTGAACTATTGTCCTGCCTGCTGGCGCTGCCGCGGCCCTCTGCAACCTTCATCCTCGTGGGACCTGCTGGCGCTGCCGCGGCCCTCTGCAACCTGCATTCTCGTGGGACCTGCTGGCGCTGCCGCGGCCCGTTGTAACCTTCATCCTCGTGGGACCTGCTGGCGCTGCCGCGGCCCGTTGCAACCTGCATTCTCGTGGGACCTGCTGGCGCTGCCGCGGCCCGTTGTAACCTTCATCCTCGTTGGGACCTGCTGGCGCTGCCGCGGCCCGTGCCACCTACGACCTCTTCGGGACCTGCCGGCGCTGCCGCGGTCTGACCCATCCGAACACCGAGCTCGAGGATTGTGAGCTATCACCGTTACACACCCGTACCCGTGGGTACCAAGACTGTCCCGCTACCCCCTTCCCTTACTAGAGACTAGAATTGAGAGGATCATCGTGTCCTGATCGCCCTGTATCGTACCACTCTACTACCCGAAGTGCCTATAAAAGGTGTTACCATAAGCTTTGTGTGGTGTCCATCTGTGGGGGGGAAGTTACCTGTCTGTGCGATCACTGTGCTCGGCCGACCATCCCGGTCCCCGTCTAACAGCCACATATACAACCACACCCACAACTACACACACACAACCACACACACTCATACACAACCACACACAAACAACCACAGAACCACACACACAACCACACATACAACCACACACACATACACACACACAGCCACACACAACAACCACACACACACAGCCACACACACACAACCACACACACAACCACACACACACAACCACAACCACACACACAACCACACCCACAACCACACACACACACACAACGGAACACACAACCACACCCACAACCACACACACAACCACACCCACAACCACACACACAACCACACCCACATACAACTACACACACATACAACTACACACACAACCACACACACAACCACATCCACACACACACAACCACACACACACACAACTACACACATACATAAATACACACAACCACACACACACACCACTCATACAACCACACACAACCACACACACAGAACCACACCCACCTACAACCACACACACAACCACAACCACACACATACACACAACCACACACACACAATCACACACAACCACAACCACACATACAACCACAACCACACACAGAACCAGAACCACACACACAACCACCCACACAACCACAACCACACACACAACCACAACCACACACGCAACCACACACACAAACCACACACAGACAAGCACACACACACACACAACCACACACACAACCACACATACAACCACACAACCACACATATAACCAAACATACAACCACACACACATACACACAACCACACACACACAGCCACACACACACAGCCACATACCACAACCACACACACACACAGCCACAGCCACAACCACACACACAACCACACAAACACAACCACAACCACACACACAACCACATACAACCACTTACACAACCAACCACAAACGCACAACCACACACACAAACACACACACACAACCACAACTACACACACACAACCACACACACACACAACCACACACACAAAACCACACACAAAACCACACACACAGCCACACACACCCACAACCACACACACAACCACAACCACACACACAACTACAACCGCACACACACAACCACACACATACACAAACAACCACACACACAACCACAACCATACATATAACCGCAACCACACATATAACCACATACACAACCACACACATACAACCACACATACAACTACAGATACCCACACATACACACAAACACACATACAACCACACACACAACCACACACACAACTACACACACAACTGCAACCACACTCAACCACACACACACAGCTACACATACAACCACACCCACAACTACACACACTCAACCACACACACTCATACACAACCACACACAACCACAGAACCACACACACAACCACACATACAACCACACACACACACACACAGCCACACACACACAACAACCACACACACACACAACCACACACACACAACCACACACATAACCCCACACACAGCCACACACACACAACCACAACCACACACACAACCACATCCACAACCACACACACAACCACACACACAACCACACCCACAACCACACACAACCACACCCACATACAACTACCCACACATACAACCATACCCACAACCACACCCACAACCACACACACACAACCACACACACACACAACTACACACACACATAAATACACACAACCACACACACACACCACACATACAACCACACACAACCACACACACAGAACCACACCCACCCAAAACCACACACACAACCACAACCACACACACACAATCACACACAACCACAACCCCACATACAACCACAACCACACACACACACAACCAGAACCACACACACAACCACCCACACAACCACAACCACACACGCAACCACAACCACATACGCAACCACACACACAAACCACACACACACAAGCACACACACACAACCACACACACAACCACACATACAACCACACAACCACACATATAACCAAACATACAACCACACACACATACACACAACCACAAACACAGCCACACACTCAGCCACACACCACAACCACACACACACACACAGCCACAGCCACAACCACACACACAACCACACAAACACAACCACAACCACACACACAACCACACACAACCACTTACACAACAAACCTTAAACACACAACCACACACACAAACACACACACACAACCACAACTACACACACACAACCACACACACACACAAGCACACACACAAAACCACACACACACACACCCACAACCACACACACAACCACATACACAACTACAACCGCACACACACAACCACACACATACACAAACAACCGCACACACAACCACAACCATACATATAACCGCAACCACACATACAACCACACACACACAACCACACACATACAACCACACATACAACTACAGATACCCACACATACACACAAATACACATACAGCCACACACACAACCACAGCCACACAGACAACCGCAACCACACACAACCACACACACACAGCCACATATACAACCACACCCACAACTACACACACACAACCACACACACTCATACACAACCACACACACACAACCACAGAACCACACACACAACCACACATACAACCACCCACACATACACACACACAGCCACACACACACAACAACCACACACACACAGCCACACACACACAACCACACACACAACCACACACACACAACCACAACCACACACACAACCACACCCACAACCACACACACAACCACACACACAACCACACCCACAACCACACACACAACCACACACACAACCACACCCACATACAACTACACACACATACAACTACACACACAACCACACACACAACCACATCCACACACACACAACCACACACACACACAACTACACACATACATAAATACACACAACCACACACACACACCACTCATACAACCACACACAACCACACACACAGAACCACACCCACCTACAACCACACACACAACCACAACCACACACATACACACAACCACACACACACAACCACAACCACACATACAACCACAACCACACACAGAACCAGAACCACACACACAACCACCCACACAACCACAACCACACACGCAACCACAACCACACACACAGCCACACACACACAACCACACACACAACCACACACACACAACCACAACCACACACACAACCACACCCACAACCACACACACAACCACACACACAACCACACCCACAACCACACACACAACCACACACACAACCACACCCACATACAACTACACACACATACAACTACACACACAACCACCCACACAACCACAACCACACATGCAACCACAACCACACACGCAACCACACACACAAACCACACACAGACAAGCACACACACACACAACCACACACACAACCACACATACAACCACACAACCACACATATAACCAAACATACAACCACACACACATACACACAACCACACACACACAGCCACACACACACAGCCACATACCACAACCACACACACACACAGCCACAGCCACAACCACACACACAACCACACAAACACAACCACAACCACACACACAACCACATACAACCACTTACAAAACCAACCACAAATGCACAACCACACACACAAACACACACACACAACCACAACTACACACACACAACCACACACACACACAACCACACACACAAAACCACACACAAAACCACACACACAGCCACACACACCCACAACCACACACACAACCACAACCACACACACAACTACAACCGCACACACACAACCACACACATACACAAACAACCACACACACAACCACAACCATACATATTTCCGCAACCACACATATAACCACACACACAACCACACACATACAACCACACATACAACTACAGATACCCACACATACACACAAACACACATACAACCACACACACAACCACACACACAACCAAACACACAACTGCAACCACACTCAACCACACACACACAGCTACACATACAACCACACCCACAACTACACACACACAACCACACACACTCATACACAACCACACAGAACCACACACACAACCACACATACAACCACACACACACACACACACAGCCACACACACACAACAACCACACACACACACAACCACACACACACAACCACACACATAACCCCACACACAGCCACACACACACAACCACAACCACACACACAACCACATCCACAACCACACACACAACCACACACACAACCACACCCACAACCACACACACAACCACACCCACATACAACTACCCACACATACAACCACACCCACAACCACATACACACCACCACACACACACAACCACATACACACACAACCACATACACACACAACCACACACACACAACCATACACAACCACAACCACACACACACAATCAATCACAACCACACACACAACCACAACCAACCACAACCACACACACAACCACACACACACTACCACACACACAACCACACAAAGAACCACACACACACACAACTACACATACAATCACACACACACATCCACACATACAACCACACACACACAGCCACACATACAATCACACATACAACCACACACACACTCAACCATACACAAAACCACACACACATCCACAACCACACACCACACACACACAACCACAACCACACATACAACCACACATACACACAACCACACATACAACCACACACATACACACACCACACAATCACAGCCACACACACAACCACACACACAACCACACACAAAACCACAACCACACACACACACAGCCACACACACACAACAACCATACACGCAACCACAACCACACACACAAAACCACACACACACAACCACACCCATACACACAACCACACACAACCACACACACACCACCACACACCTAACCACACCCATACATACATATAACCAAACATACAACCACACACACATACACACAACCACACACACAGCCACACACTCAGCAGCCACATACCACAACCACACACACACAGCCACAGCCACAACCACACACACAACCACACAAACACAACCACACACACAACCACACACAACCACTTATACAACAAACCTTAAACACACAACCACACACACAAACACACAACCACAACTACACACACACAACCACACACACACACAAGCACACACACAAAACCACACACACAGCCACACACACACACCCACAACCACACACACAACCACATACACAACTACAACCGCACACACACAACCACACACATACACAAACAACCACTCATACAACTACAGATACCCACACTTACACACAAACACACATACAGCCACACACACAACCACACACACAACCACAGCCACACACACAACCGCAACCACACTAAGCATGAGCGCAAAATCCGCTCCGATCGCGGATTTTGCGGATTTTCGGTAAATCCGCGAACTCTCGCGGATTTACCGAGAATCCGCAATCCGCGATCGGAGCGGATTTTGCGGTCAAAAGTTCAAGCCTGCATAATTTACGATGGCGCCGGCAAGCTGCCAGCGCCATCCTCAAATGGTTACTTAATTAGCTTCCACAGGAAGCTCTAATAGATAAGATACAGCAGGGGCTCGAGCGCCTGCTTTATTTTAACAGTTGGAGCTTCCTGTTGAAGCTAATTAAGTAACTATTGCAGGATGGCGCTGGCAGCTTGCCGGCGCCATCGTAAATTATTTCAACGGTGGTGTCTTCTTTCGGGGTTCATTCGGGCACGACGGTCCTGGCACAAAAAAATAAACCTCAACAGGAAACACTTGCAGATATCAATAAAGCATGTGCCCTAGTTGAAGCTTTAATTCAGTGACTCATTGATCAGCCCAAAAATTAATCTGCTGCTCTGATCGGTCTCTGCCCTTTTATACACACAAGAGGCATGCTCGCATGGACGCCCCGTCCGTTTGGCCCCGCCCACACACTCGAGGTGTGCACCGTCTTCCCGCCATTTACCCACTATGATGGACATTTCACTAAAGGGACCCCTGCGCACTTCGGCGCGATTGCATAGTAACACACACTTGGTCGCTGGAACTAGTTGAAGCGCAAATGCAGTGACTCATTCATCAGCGTTGGGAGGCTGTGCAGATGTGCCTTCTTCCCAAATATACCATCGATGCTGACCTTTTAGACACACAAGAGGCATGTGCGCTCGCGTGGAAGCCCCGTCCGTTTGGCCCCGCCCACACACTCGAGGAAGCCCCGCCCCCAATCCGCAAATCCGCTGAATCCGCTAAATAGGCGGATTTTGCGGATCCACGATCCGTGGATCCGCTAAATCCGCGAATCGTGGATCCGCAAAATCCGCCCATGCTTAAACCACACACAACCACACACACACAGCCACATATACAACCACACCCACAACTACACACACACAACCACACACACTCATACACAACCACACACACACAACCACAGAACCACACACACAACCACACATACAACCACACACACATACACACACACAGCCACACACACACAACAACCACACACACACAGCCACACACACACAACCACACACACAACCACACACACACAACCACAACCACACACACAACCACACCCACAACCACACACACAACCACACACACAACCACACCCACAACCACACACACAACCACACACACAACCACACCCACATACAACTACATACAACTACACACACAACCACACACACAACCACATCCACACACACACAACCACACACACACACAACTACACACATACATAAATACACACAACCACACACACACAACACCACTCATACAACCACACACACAGAACCACACCCACCTACAACCACACACACAACCACAACCACACACATACACACAACCACACACACACAATCACACACAACCACAACCACACATACAACCACAACCACACACAGAACCAGAACCACACACACAACCACCCACACAACCACAACCACACACGCAACCACAACCACACACGCAACCACACACACAAACCACACACAGACAAGCACACGCACACACAACCACACACACAACCACACATACAACCACACAACCACACATATAACCAAACATACAACCACACACACATACACACAACCACACACACACAGCCACACACACACAGCCACATACCACAACCACACACACACACAGCCACAGCCACAACCACACACACAACCACACAAACACAACCACAACCACACACACAACCACATACAACCACTTACACAACCAACCACAAACGCACAACCACACACACAAACACACACACACAACCACAACTACACACACACAACCACACACACACACAACCACACACACAAAACCACACACAAAACCACACACACAGCCACACACACCCACAACCACACACACAACCACAACCACACACACAACTACAACCGCACACACACAACCACAAACATACACAAACAACCACACACACAACCACAACCATACATATAACCGCAACCACACATATAACCACATACACAACCACACACATACAACCACACATACAACTACAGATACCCACACATACACACAAACACACATACAACCACACACACAACCACACACACAACCACACACACAACTGCAACCACACTCAACCACACACACACAGCTACACATACAACCACACCCACAACTACACACACACAACCACACACACTCATACACAACCACACACAACCACAGAACCACACACACAACCACACATACAACCACACACACACACACACAGCCACACACACACAACAACCACACACACACACAACCACACACACACAACCACACACATAACCCCACACACAGCCACACACACACAACCACAACCACACACACAACCACATCCACAACCACACACACAACCACACACACAACCACACCCACAACCACACACACAACCACACCCACATACAACTACCCACACATACAACCATACCCACAACCACACCCACAACCACACACACACAACCACACACACACACAACTACACACACACATAAATACACACAACCACACACACACACCACACATACAACCACACACAACCACACACACAGAACCACACCCACCCAAAACCACACACACAACCACAACCACACACACACAATCACACACAACCACAACCACACATACAACCACAACCACACACACACACAACCAGAACCACACACACAACCACCCACACAACCACAACCACACACGCAACCACAACCACATACGCAACCACACACAAAACCACACACACACAACCACACCCATACACACAACCACACACAACCACACACACACCACCACACACCTAACCACACCCATACATACATATAACCAAACATACAACCACACACACATACACACAACCACACACACAGCCACACACTCAGCAGCCACATACCACAACCACACACACACAGCCACAGCCACAACCACACACACAACCACACAAACACAACCACACACACAACCACACACAACCACTTATACAACAAACCTTAAACACACAACCACACACACAAACACACAACCACAACTACACACACACAACCACACACACACACAAGCACACACACAAAACCACACACACAGCCACACACACACACCCACAACCACACACACAACCACATACACAACTACAACCGCACACACACAACCACACACATACACAAACAACCACTCATACAACTACAGATACCCACACTTACACACAAACACACATACAGCCACACACACAACCACACACACAACCACAGCCACACACACAACCGCAACCACACTAAGCATGAGCGCAAAATCCACTCCGATCGCGGATTTTGCGGATTTTCGGTAAATCCGCGAACTCTCGCGGATTTACCGAGAATCCGCAATCCGCGATCGGAGCGGATTTTGCGGTCAAAAGTTCAAGCCTGCATAATTTACGATGGCGCCGGCAAGCTGCCAGCGCCATCCTCAAATGGTTACTTAATTAGCTTCCACAGGAAGCTCTAATAGATAAGATACAGCAGGGGCTCGAGCGCCTGCTTTATTTTAACAGTTGGAGCTTCCTGTTGAAGCTAATTAAGTAACTATTGCAGGATGGCGCTGGCAGCTTGCCGGCGCCATCGTAAATTATTTCAACGGTGGTGTCTTCTTTCGGGGTTCATTCGGGCACGACGGTCCTGGCACAAAAAAATAAACCTCAACAGGAAACACTTGCAGATATCAATAAAGCATGTGCCCTAGTTGAAGCTTTAATTCAGTGACTCATTGATCAGCCCAAAAATTAATCTGCTGCTCTGATCGGTCTCTGCCCTTTTATACACACAAGAGGCATGCTCGCATGGACGCCCCGTCCGTTTGGCCCCGCCCACACACTCGAGGTGTGCACCGTCTTCCCGCCATTTACCCACTATGATGGACATTTCACTAAAGGGACCCCTGCGCACTTCGGCGCGATTGCATAGTAACACACACTTGGTCGCTGGAACTAGTTGAAGCGCAAATGCAGTGACTCATTCATCAGCGTTGGGAGGCTGTGCAGATGTGCCTTCTTCCCAAATATACCATCGATGCTGACCTTTTAGACACACAAGAGGCATGTGCGCTCGCGTGGAAGCCCCGTCCGTTTGGCCCCGCCCACACACTCGAGGAAGCCCCGCCCCCAATCCGCAAATCCGCTGAATCCGCTAAATAGGCGGATTTTGCGGATCCACGATCCGTGGATCCGCTAAATCCGCGAATCGTGGATCCGCAAAATCCGCCCATGCTTAAACCACACACAACCACACACACACAGCCACATATACAACCACACCCACAACTACACACACACAACCACACACACTCATACACAACCACACACACACAACCACAGAACCACACACACAACCACACATACAACCACACACACATACACACACACAGCCACACACACACAACAACCACACACACACAGCCACACACACACAACCACACACACAACCACACACACACAACCACAACCACACACACAACCACACCCACAACCACACACACAACCACACACACAACCACACCCACAACCACACCCACAACCACACACACAACCACACCCACATACAACTACATACAACTACACACACAACCACACACACAACCACATCCACACACACACAACCACACACACACACAACTACACACATACATAAATACACACAACCACACACACACAACACCACTCATACAACCACACACACAGAACCACACCCACCTACAACCACACACACAACCACAACCACACACATACACACAACCACACACACACAATCACACACAACCACAACCACACATACAACCACAACCACACACAGAACCAGAACCACACACACAACCACCCACACAACCACAACCACACACGCAACCACAACCACACACGCAACCACACACACAAACCACACACAGACAAGCACACGCACACACAACCACACACACAACCACACATACAACCACACAACCACACATATAACCAAACATACAACCACACACACATACACACAACCACACACACACAGCCACACACACACAGCCACATACCACAACCACACACACACACAGCCACAGCCACAACCACACACACAACCACACAAACACAACCACAACCACACACACAACCACATACAACCACTTACACAACCAACCACAAACGCACAACCACACACACAAACACACACACACAACCACAACTACACACACACACAACCACACACACACACAACCACACACACAAAACCACACACAAAACCACACACACAGCCACACACACCCACAACCACACACACAACCACAACCACACACACAACTACAACCGCACACACACAACCACAAACATACACAAACAACCACACACACAACCACAACCATACATATAACCGCAACCACACATATAACCACATACACAACCACACACATACAACCACACATACAACTACAGATACCCACACATACACACAAACACACATACAACCACACACACAACCACACACACAACCACACACACAACTGCAACCACACTCAACCACACACACACAGCTACACATACAACCACACCCACAACTACACACACACAACCACACACACTCATACACAACCACACACAACCACAGAACCACACACACAACCACACATACAACAACCACACACACACACACACAGCCACACACACACAACAACCACACACACACACAACCACACACACACAACCACACACATAACCCCACACACAGCCACACACACACAACCACAACCACACACACAACCACATCCACAACCACACACACAACCACACACACAACCACACCCACAACCACACACACAACCACACCCACATACAACTACCCACACATACAACCATACCCACAACCACACCCACAACCACACACACACAACCACACACACACACAACTACACACACACATAAATACACACAACCACACACACACACCACACATACAACCACACACAACCACACACACAGAACCACACCCACCTACAACCACACACACAACCACAACCACACACATACACACAACCACACACACAACCACACACACCCACAACCACACACACAGAACCACACACACAACCACACCCACACACATAACCACAACCACACACACACAACCATAACCACACACACAACCAGAACCACACACACAACCACACACTACCACCCACACAACTACAACCACACACAACCACAACCAAACACACAAACCACACACACACAACCACACACACAAGCACACACACACAAGCACACACACATAACCACCCACACACACAACCACACACACAGCCACACACACACAACCACACACACAACCACACACACAACCACTACCACACACACACAACCACACACACACAATCACACACACACAACCACAACCACACCCATACAACCACACACACACAACCACACACACAACCACATACATGCACAACCACACCCATACACACAACCAGACACACCTAACCACACCCATACACACAACCACACACACAACCACACACACAACCAACCACATGCACAACCACACACAGCCACACACATACAACCACAAACACAACCACACATTCAAGCACACACACTCACAACCACACACACACAACCACACACACTCACACCCACACACACACACACACAACCACACACACCACACAAAGAATCACACCCACCCACACACACAACCACACACATACAACCACACACACAGAACCACACCCACAACCACACATAACCACACACGCACAACCACAACCACACCCACACAACCACACACACACACAACCACACACACAACCACACACACCCACAACCACAACCACACACACAACCACACACACAAACACACACACAACCACACCCATACATACAACCACACCCACCTAACCACACAGACACAACCACAACCACACACACGCATCCACACACACAACCGCACACACAGAACCAGACACACCCACAACCACAACCACACACACACAACCACACACACAGAACCACACACACCCACAACCACACCCGCAACCACACCCACAACTAAACACACACAACCACACACACACACATCCACACACACACAACCACACACAGAGACCACACACACACAACCACACACAGAATCACACACACCCACACACACAACCACACACATACAACCACACACACAGAACCACATACACACCACCACACACACACACCCACATACACACACAACCACACACACACAACCATACACAACCACAACCACACACACACAATCAATCACAACCACACACACAACCACAACCAACCACAACCACACACACACCCACACACACACTACCACACACACAACCACACACACAACCACACAAAGAACCACACACACACACAACCACACATACAATCACACACACACATCCACACATACAACCACACACACACAGCCACACATACAATCACACATACAACCACACACACACTCAACCATACACAAAACCACACACACACCCACAACCACACACCACACACACACAACCACACATACAACCACACATACACACAACCACACATACAACCACACACATACACACACCACACAATCACAGCCACACATACAACCACACACGCAACCACACACAAAACCACAACCACACACACACACATCCACACACACACAACAACCATACACGCAACCACAACCACACACACAAAACCACACACACAACCACACCCATACACACAACCACACACAACCACACACACACCACCACACACCTAACCACACCCATACACACAACCACACACACCTAACCACACCCACACCCAGAACCACACACACAACCACACACACAACCACAACCACACACACAACCACAACCACACATACAACCACACACACACAACCACACACACAACCAGACATCAGTGCACGTCGTTTTCACTGGGCTCAAACACCACCAGCCATCAGTGCACGCTTCCACCAGGCACACACCACCAGACGTCCATGCATGCTTTCACCAGGCACACACGCACCACCAGCCGTCAGTGCGCGCTTTCACCAGGCACACATTCACCACCAGCCGTCAGTGCATGCTTTCACCAGGCACACACCACCAGCCGCCAGTGCACGCTTCCACCAGGCACACACACCACCAGCACCCACAACCACACACACACAACCACACACACACTCACAATCACACACACAACCACAACCACACACACAACCACACACACACGAACCACACACACAAAACCATACACACACAACCACACCCATACACACAACCACACACACAACCACATATCTAACCACACCCATACACACAACCACACACATCTAACCACACCCACACACACAACTACACACACAACCACACACACAACAACAACCACACATACAACCACACACACAAAACCACACACACAACCACACCATCAGTGCACACTTTCACCAGGCACAGACACCATCAGTCATCAGTGCACGCTTTTACCGGGCACTAACACCACCAGCCATCAGTGCATGCTTCCACCAGCACACACCACCAGACGTCAGTGCACGTTTTTACTGGGCTCAAACACCACCAGCCGTCAGTGCACGCTTCCACCAGGAACACACCACCAGACGTCAGTGCATGCTTTCACCAGGCACACACACACACCACCAGCCGTCAGTGCGCGCTTTCACCAGGCACACACTCACCACCAGCCGTCAGTGCATGCTTTCACCAGGCACACTCCACCAGCCGTCAGTGCACGCTTCCACCAGGCACACACGCCAGCAGTGCACTCTTCCACCAGGCACACACCACAAGCCATCAGTGCACAATTTCTAAAGGCACACACACCACCAGCCATCAGTGCACGCATCAATTGTTAACGCATCCACAATTAACTATTGTAGCAATCACAGTATGGCACACTTTACTTTTAAATATATTCATCTAAAGCACAGCATGCCACCATTGCTACAAAAATAAATACACATTTTTTTGGAATACAATTTCTAGACTTTTGTTGCAATTGGTGTTGCTATATTTAGCCATACCAATAGCTCAAACTTAATTAATGCGAGACCTATTGAATTGCAAATGCTTGTTTGTCTTGCAGCAGATGTATACAGTACAACTTTTCACTGGGAGAGATTATCTAATTTGCCCAGAATCACAGGATGTTGCACCGCCGAGACTCGAATCGGGATCCAAAGCGCTCGAGTCAGCAGCTCTGGCTGTTGCACCACATCCTCTCCACTCCAGTGACACTTGTAAGGGAGCTCTTTCCTTCATCCCAGATGGTGATTGATAAAATCAGCTTATTATTCATCACATAGGCAAAACCGATTCACTATCAAATGCTTTTTCTATATATGACACACTGTATATCTCCATTATTTTCAGCCTTGAAAAATCCCCAGGAAAATGTGTCACAGGGTGTGAAACCTATTGTTTGTTGATGCTGCACCACTGTGTACATGGTGTGACCCTGAAAATTCTAACAAGAAATAAATATCAGTTTACAGCCTTATTATATGTTTTAGGCTATATTTATAGATACTTTATCAAAAAACTATTAATATTATCTTTGATTTTAAGGTGTGTGTGAGCCTCTTTCACATAATTTTGTTTATAAAATCTGGGAATTTGAGCTAACCCGATTGAGAGCCATCAAGCACACATTTGTTTTTCCAAAAATTGGACAACAGATGGAACAGTCCCTAACTCCAGGGCCCACTCGTTTACCCGCATTCTGGTTTGCAGAAGTGTGTGAAAATTCTGTAGGGTTACTTGATTGCACATGCTGCTTTAAAGTGGTGATAGATTAAACAGAAGGTATATGGTTGCGGGCAGTAGTACGGAACAATGCACTTGGGTATGCAATGGGGGGTGGTACAGAGCTTGGGGATTTTTTTAATGCTTGTGGTCGGCAGTAATGTAATGAAGGTAAAAGTGTGATAATCAGGGATGTTAGAACAGTTTTTGGAGCAGTGTAATGATGCTGCGGAAGGGTAGTTCTTTGGTCAGTAATGCACCGTTGCAGGGGTCTTGGGAAGGGAATTTTAGTACATTATTATATACAATGTTATTGTGCTCATGGGGTGGTTGTGCAGTGCTGGGGGGGACCTGAAATTTTGGCGCCATAGTTATCATGTGGTGCTTGAGATGATAATTTGCAGATGGGGTGGTAGCACATTGAATGGACTGGTAGTGTGATGAGGCCATGCGATACTAGTAGAAGTGGTCCTTGCCTTGTGGCTAGTTGGAGTCAGACACCTCTACTAAGCACAAAAGGCTGTCTGCACTGCTCTCATTTCCAAACCCTTGTCCCAATGCTGTCATTTAGTGCGAGTGTAGCAGGGTTTCCGTTCTCCCACAGAACTGTGCACAGAGGATTGGAACCTCGGCGAATTAGGGTGACCCAAAACTCACCTCAGTACCCAAAAACCCCTTACCGAGCTAGCTACAGTGTCTCATTGGTCATAACAAAACTCCAAATGCTTAGACAAACCAGAACATGAACTTACAATACCTCAGGTTACGTGGAACACATGAACACTCTTTCGTTATACAATCATTTCAACCCAGAACGTGGAGTAAATGAGGACACGTGCACATTTGAAATATTTATTTACTAATGCCGTTTTCTCAAGCGCAGTATCTTAGATAATACAAGGAAACATATTATCAGAAGCAAAGTTATCAGCATAGTTACTAGTCCATAGAATGCAAACGGTGACAGCATGCTATTATGCTGAAATGAATAAGCGTTAATCACACCTAATTCTCACCCTCCCTAACTTGTATATTATATTAATATATATGAAGGTCTCTTTGGGTTTTAGCAGGGCGGGCCCATACCTTAAGATCCTAGTATGGAGAGATCACATCTGTTTCCAACAGCTCTCTGCATGCGAACCGCATCAAGTGTAAGTGTGTGCCCCAAGCATTGCAATATAAAACCCGCCTAAAGCCAGAATTTGGCAGGAGCTGCACTTATGTTATGTCTATGAAGGTGCGGAGATCAGTTCTCACAACAATCTGTTTCGTGTTATCCTTGTAGCTTCAGCACTCACTGTACAGACATAATTTATTAAGCAAAGCTGATTTGAGAGCAACAACATATTATTCTCATGTAAACTACTAGGTTGAAAGCTAAATCAACAATGATGTATCGTGTGCAAAAGCAGCAAAAGGAAAAAATGGCGTTTAAACATTCAATGAGCTTATGCTAACCTAACACAGTATTCAGATATAACAGTAGCTATATGACACCCCCCCATGATCCGAGCACGGATAAGATAACATAAGGGCCATCATTTGAGAGCAGAGTTAAAGAACTAATGAGCCCGATGTATAATTAAAAAAAAAAAATGGTGAAATTGTAGCATAATGAAACAATTTGAAAAAAGCCAAAGTTCACGTTTGCTGAAGTCAATAGGCCTGGGAAGGTAAAAAAGCATGTTGCCTCGTATCAGAATCTAAAAGTTTTTAGGACATGACCGTGTATGCAAAATAAGCAGCAACAGCCTCCAACATGAAATCACCGTCTTCATCCGAAAACAGTTCAGCCATCCAATTTAAAAGTGGAAAAGAACATACATGTTCCTCTAGTACCGGAGCCTCTATCACCATCAGAGGACAACTCGGTGGGTTTTCAAGAAAGCTCAGTATCAAGAAATCTTGCGCTGCTGCGAGTATGTTCCAAGGACCCATTAGTCCATGCATCGCTGCTAAGGCCATAATCCTTTCGCCAGTACAAACCAACTCGTGAGTAACGACGGGACTCATCAGCTGATTAAAATCGACGTCAGGAGAAACCGGTCGGCAGAGACACAAATCAGTGGCCCAGTCAAAATCACAGCTTAGGCAATGAAACACAGGCTGGACACAGGTGAAGTAGGAAAATCGAAATGATAATCCATATGCCGTGCTTAAAATCGCAAGCGGCAGTGTGCCATAGTATTCAAGCATCCGGTTGCGAAACAGCGCCAGAAGGGGCTGGGCGGCTTCTTCCACATGTGGGGCATCCATATTTAATGAAGCAAAAAATCACCAGAATGCCTGCCGCTAGTGCCAGTAAAACCGGGAATCCACCAAACAAACTCGAAAAAATGGAATGAAAGAAAGCAGGAATGACTCCAAATATTTTTTCAAATGAAGTTACAAGACCGCTGCTAACTGTTTTAAAAAAATGCGCCAGCCCAGTTGTGGAGGACGCGTTAAAGATAGAATGAACCATCTCGCTGAAATGCAACGGTAAATCAGTATTTAAAAGGGCCTGAACCTCAGTCCGGGTGTTAGCTATGTGAAGCACGAAAGTTTCCCGAGCCGAACTCAAGGCCACTTCTTTCTGGGACAATAGAGCTCTTATTCTGCTCATGCCGTTGAACTCCGCTGTCAAGGTTGGGATGCGCGGCAAGATGGAAACATCCCTATTCTCATGTTTGGGAGGGTACAGTACATTTCTGCAGCAAACTACACGCTCAGTTACAGTTACCACACAAGGAACACCTTTTATTAACCCACAGCAATCCTCATTATTCAAAAGTAAATAACTACCGTTCCCCAATAAGGTAAAAGTTGGGATGATCGCTGGAACTGGCGTCCCTTTTAAAACACAGGCTAAATTTGGTCGGTCCTGGTTGCAGGAACCGTGTAATTGTATGTGCCTACACATTAATGAATGATCTGGTGTCTCTGTACACTCCTCCCCATTCAGATAAACCTCTTGTCCATCTTTCAAACATCTGTAAGTGAAAGGAAGGGACCACACTTCATGAAGGAAACCACTGCCTAATGGTTCATATCGACCAATGGCAACATATCGCATACAATTTGTAAATTTATACAATGCAAAAGGCAACGTTATTAAACCGTGGATAAGCCACATCGCAGCAGTGGTCTCTGCCACAGAAAAAGGCAAGGACTCTAACCTCTCAATATGTAACATTGAAAAAGATGCATCACGCATAGGAAGCAAGCGCTGCTTGTCAGTCAAATTAAAAGGGGCAAAGAGAGATGAAACGTTCATGTAGGTCCATGGCACCTTGCCAGCTTTCAACGTTTGTAGGGTCCATGCAAATTGCATGATCGAACGCAATTGATTTTGACCATGGTATAACACAGACACTTCATCCTGTACAATATCCACAACAGAGGACGCAATATTATCTAACGTGTAAATGCGGGAAGAAAGCATGTTAATACTATTATCCACTACTGCAAGCACTTTCTCAAGATTAGCTTGATCAATCGCTCTAAGGCGTGTCGCTGCCTCAACCTGTGATGTTTTCCAGATTTCATTGTAAATAGCATATATCCATCTTTTTGACCTACCACTAGCCGGGCCTTTTATGAAATCATTCAAATCTACATCTTCATTCAGTTTTGACAGATGAATTTTAACTGCAGGCAATGTAGAATGTTTCGGTGCACAGACATAATATCAACTCCAAAATATCGTTTGGACAGAATATCGAGTCAAAAATATCGTTTGGACAAAATATCGACAGGACAGAATATAGACAGCCAAAATATCGTTTTTAAGGTAAGTGAAGTAATATCGACTGTAAATAATATAGAAAGTGAAAATATGTAAGTATATAATATAGATAGTAAAAAAATTCGTTTTTATTTTTAGGGTTCAGGGTCAGTTTTGGGTTTTTGGGTAAAGGGGTATTTTTAGGGTTCAGGGTCAGTTTTGGGTTTTTGGGTAAAGGGGTATTTTTAGGGTTCAGGGTCAGTTTTCAGTTTTTGGGTAAAGGGGTATTTTTAGGGTTCAGGGTCAGTTTTCAGTTTTTGGGTAAAGGGGTATTTTTAGGGTTTAGGGTCAGTTTTCAGTTTTTGGGTAAAGGGGTATTTTTAGGGTTCAGGGTCAGTTTTGGGTTTTTGGGTAAAGGGGTATTTTTAGGGTTCAGGGTCAGTTTTCAGTTTTTGGGTATTATTTTATTATATTTTGTTACTATATATATATGTTTTAATAAATATGAAATAAAAAAAAAATTATTTAACTTTCATTAATTATTTAATTATTATAAGTTAATTTAAGTAATTTTAAGTATATTTTAGTAATTAATTATTAATATTAATTTAATTTAACACTGTTTTTAGTAAATACGATATTTTTTACAACTATATTTTTGTAAACGATATTTTTAACTCGATATTTTTGTACTTACCTGTTTGTAGATAGAAACTCGATATTTTGACTGTCGATATTTTGTCAACGATATTTTTGATGGTCGATATTCTGTCCCTCGATATTATTTCAGTGATCCGAATGTTTCAGCCAATTCTGACATAACTTGCCCACTGAATAAGTCGTGACAGTATGGACCATGTCAAAACGGGGATCAGTTCTAACCTGTTTAAAGCCATCTGATAAACCCAGAAAACGGTGTTGGCAAGAATCAGCACTACGGTGCCAAATCAGCCAACCTTTTGGATCCATACTGGATATGTTAAAGGAAGAATTAAGTAAAAGGGTCTGTAATTCTCTAATGGATAACTGAGTAAAATTACTCCAGCCATTATATTCCTCCAAATCAGGGATGGTTGGGGTATTTAACTTTTTAGAAGTAGCCAATCCAAAGCAAGTTGTTTGGGAAATTGTTTCATTCAAAAACAACATTTGATCCGGGATGAGACATGCCCTGTGCACAGCCTCAGTGCCTTGTACCTGCCAGGCTCTTGAACCCCAAACTGATTTAAGGTCAATTGTTTCCTTCCATAGCTCGTAGCCTCCAATAACTAACTGATCAAGGAAGGACTTTGAGTACAATAATTTGGTATCGGTAAGTCTAACCTTGGACATTGGCTTCTTTGAAATTTTAAAATAAAAAGACTCGGGACTGGACTGATTAAAGTCAGTAAAATAAGTGTACTTTTTTAGAAATGTATCGGAACTGCCTTGTTTAGGTGCTGGGCAATGTTCCCACTGTGTAAAATTAACAGTATTCCTCCTGGAAGATGTTTTGTGTAAGAAGTGATTGCCAAAATGTTGGAAGCAAAACAAATCACCATAATTAGCGGATTCTAAATATAAATCCTCAGCATCAAAGGCAGCATAGTATTTCAAATCAGAAAATAAACTTTCTACTGCATGAACATCCCAATCATCAGAACGTATGTTTTGTTTCACTACATCCCCATGTTCACTCTAAGGACATTAGGAACATTAACCACTTCTGTAGGGCCATGAATTTGAAATCTAACTGCATCCCACACAATTCCATCAAGGACTGGCCAGGCAGTGATGTTAACGAATGTCAAGTCTCTTTTCAATCTGTGTGCAGAATGTGACGAGGAAAGTGGGGCCAAAGTTCCATTGAGATGTCTAATGCATGTTCTTTCCTCGACATAGTGTCGAAAAAAATAAAACACAAAACCAATTGACATAAAAAGGTAAAATGAAAAAAGTGTCAGCCAAATATATGTCCAGGGGGGGGTTAAAAAATGTTTTTTAAATAACGTGGCATAAACTGCAAAACGTGAGGGTTTCTGCGAGGCAATGGAAACAGTGTCAAATGAAAATCTTGATTCAGTGGCCAAACGGGTTTGCAGGTCAGGCATCGATAAGTCAGTGGGGTAAGTGTAATCGATATCATCATGGTCTGTACCAGGCAAAGTACTTAATAAAGGACTGGAAAGGGCAGGTAATTCGATGGCCACATCAGGCTCAGGATTTGATGTAGTAGCCAAAACTGAATTTCTCACCATGGAAGGACAGGATACAGCTGGTGTCATACTAAGAAGAATCGGCCATTCTGTGTACCTTGACATTGTCAATGGAGATAAACCTGTTTTCCTTACGACCTGGAAGAGGGGGTAAAATGACTGTTCTTGTGCCCTTCACGCAAAGGACTGGGACCGGAGCTCGATAGGAAGGTCCAAATTCTTTCTTGTTTTCGATCTTCTCTCGAACCAGTTCTCCAACTTGGGGTAGCCAGCCAACTACCGGGATCTGCAACGCAACATCCGATGTGGAGGGCAAATGTTCCTTTGCAAGACTGTCTCTGGTCTTTTGTATATCCTGTAAAACTTTGCAATGTTCATCTGCGTCAAAGGTTGTGGCGCGAACCACACAGTCTAGACCGTCAAGGTCAGGGACGTACATCTTGATGCCAAAGAGCATTTCGTATGGGGTCTGCCCACCCAGAGACCTTCTAGGGAGATTATTAAGAGCACGCTGCATGCCATTGAGGTGGGCCAGCCAGTTTCTGCCAGTGCCTATAACTCGGGCTGTCAAAGATTGCTTTAAGTCGCGGTTCATTCGCTCTACTACACTATTACCCTCAGGTCTGTAGGGAGACGAAAATTTGACTTGGACCCCCATCGAAGTCATGGCATCCTTGTACGCCTTAGAGGCGAAAGCCGGACCCTGATCCGAATGGAAGGTACCACAGGCAAAGATTCCCACAAAGACACGCAAATCTCTAATGACAGTCCATGAATCAGCGCTGCGATGGGGCCAAACCCATACAAAGCGTGTGCATGAATCAACTGCTACTAAGATATATTCATACGCAGTATCAGAGGGAAAAGGACCGCAGTGATCTAAATAAACACAACCCAGCGGTTTGTTTGATATGTACAACTGTGTCTGTGGCGGACGCGCAGCAGTTGAAGGTTTAATCTGCTGGCAAATGTCACATTGAAGGACATAGTCGCGCGTCTGTTTGTACAGTCCCCGCCACCAGAAACGCTGTTGTAATTGAGTTACAGTGGCCGAGACGCCCGCATGCGCAGACGCCACACCCTCATGAGCCGCTGTAATCAAGATAGCCCTGCGATCCGAGTTGGGAATCAAACGTTCACCAACATCAGGTATTTTCACAAAAGGAACCTTATCGGGACTTAAGTGGTATGTGTACTTCAAAGGGAACCCCGCAGGATGTTTACCACCCTTCTCGGTGGCAGCTACTGCCGCAAAGATGACATTATCAATCTTACTTTTGGACCGTGTAACGGCTGCAACTAAATACTTAGATACCGCTGATTTCGCCGCTTCATCAGCAAGCGAGTTACCGACAGCGTGAACTCCCACACGCTGATGGCCGAGAGTATGAATCACAAAAACGAGCGGCAATTGAGCCTTAAGCTCAGCCACTCGAACCCAGATCATCTTGTGTTTTATTGTGCTACCCTTGGAATCACGAAAGTCATTCTGAATCCAAAAGAACAAGTTTTCATTGTAAGACTGGACACAGTAGTAAGAATCACTTACAATAAGAGTTGTCACACTCGGATCTGCGTACTCCAACGCTAGTAAAAGAGCACAAAGCTCTGCCAATTGTGCAGTGCAGTCCCCTAGAGTCTGCGAATGCACAACTCTGGACTTGAACTCGTCGTTCACCATGGCACCGACCACAATGGCGCATGCGGAAACGTAGGCGTGTTTAGAGCCATGAGCAACCTGCGCCGAACCATCAGTGTAAATGATGCAATGGAAATCCTCCAAAGGTCGCATTGCCAGAGGAGCAGGATGAACGAATTCATACTGCAAGTACTCCTGCGACGCAACGAGGCGTCAAAAATAAACGTGACATCTGTGGACGTCAAGGAAGCAGCCCATTGAATCCACCGAGGGTGCAAAGCTTTTGAATTAGGTACACTGGCTTTTGTAACTGCCTCCAAGTGAGGGCACGGTGTAACAACCAACATGCGTTTTCCCTGTGACAGTGCACGTTCTTTAAGAATCGCCATCTGCACAGCCGTTAAAACCTTTTCCACAGTGGAAAACCGCATTTCAGCCGAAGTGTACAAGTGTGACTTGTAAGCAATAGGTACTGTGTCTCCTTCATTAAAAGTGAGGTACGTGAAACCCACAGTCCCAGGAATGATTCTTATCACCAGGTTAGTGTGGTTATCACGAGTCAGTAAGAACCTAGAAGCTAGCAGATCAGCCTGCAAAGATTGCAAAATGGCTGAGTGCTCAGGCAGCCAGCATGATTTGGAAAAAGTTGGTTGTATCAAAGCATACAAAGGCTTGATACGCTGGGCATATTCCGGAATGTATGTCCTTCCGAAATTTAAAAAACCCAGTAAAGACTGTAATTTTTTCAGTGTTGTTGGAGTGCGCAGTTGTGCGCATTTCTCCAAGAAGTGAGGAGCTAAACCTCTACCTTCATTGTTGAGCTCATAGCCCAGGAACAACACTGTGTATTCTGCAATGTGCGATTTTGCAAAGTTAAATTTGTAACCCATGTCCGCAAAGTTACAAATTATGCTGTTTACGCAACACAGATGCTCCCAAATTTCGTCGTCTGTGAGATAAATGTCATCCACATACGAACAAGCATCCGGGTCGATTCTCTCCAAAAGAGAGACTATGCGGCCAATGAAAATTCCAGGACTATTCTTATAGCCCATTGGAAGACGCCGGAATTGTTTTTGGACCCCGGCTGAAGTAAAACTGGTCCATTGGGAACTAAGACCGTCCAATTTGTGGGCATAAAAACCGTTGGAAATGTCAAGCGTCGTTTTAAAAAGCTTACGCACAAGACTATCCACGAGTGCAGAGCCGTGAGTATTCTGTACTGCACAGTTACGGCAATGCGAGTTTAAATGCCTGTAATCCAAAACCAAACGATACGTTCCGTCCGGCTTTGTCACAGTAAAAAGTGGGTTATTCATCGGAGACACACATGTTTCAATTACACCCTGATATTCCAATTGCTCAAGGATCGCTGCGACGGAAGCCTTGGCTTCTCGCCTAATGGGATATTGAGGTTGAGGCTGAGGCTGAGACCGCAAAGGAATCTCATGGCTTGGGGACAATTTATCCCAACCACATTGGTTGCGGTACAGAGCCGGCGCGAGAGCCAGAGCCCACTCTTCTGCAAAATGTTGCGCATGCTCTTTCGAGACAGTGTTCGCGAAACTCGGGAGGATTACCTCCTCCCCTCGCGGCGCTGCGAGCACAAAAGGTGGGGGCCAGTCAGCCTCCGAAAGCAAAATGTCATATGTAGACGAACGGTTTTCCCAAAACACCCCTTTAATAGTTTGTTGTATGTCTCCTTCAATTAACAGGACAATTTCAAAAAGTCTATCAGGGGGAGCTACTCTCGTGTCCGCTGTTTCTATCACAACATAAACGTCAGTCGCTGTCACCTTCAGTAGTGGACGCAGGGCCTCTCTCACTATGGTAATCTCCGCCGCGCTGTCCAGCAAGGTCAGAGCCCACGTCAGATTCCGAAGCCGCGTTCTCACTATCTGTGGCATATCGATGCGCAGTTAAAGCCGCGACTTTCTTTTTCGCAAACTGCGGTCTTTTTGGCATTGAGTCCTCCTGCGCCGTCTGTCTGGCGGGGCTGGCCACGTCCTTGCTGGCCACCACGTCCCCTTCCGCCTCCTTCTCCACCGGTCTTCGGGGCCGATGAGTCCTGAAAGGAACGAGGAGAGCGTTGACCAGAAACCTGAAATCGATCAGGTGATTTAATCATCGCGCGATCGCGCAAGTCATAAACTCTCTCTGTCGGCGCAGGAACTTGTGGCGCAGGATAAGAATCCTGAGTCTGCTGTTGTTGCTTCCCCTGCTTCTGTTTTTGTTTTTTGGACTTGGGCTGGACATCTGCCTCAGCAGACTGCCCTTGTGGTTGTTTTTTCTCCTTAACTGCAAAATACTTCAGACACTTACTTGTGCGACCAATAGTTTTATATGCGGCCACAACAATCTTCGCCAACTGTCGGGGTCTTTCGGCATCGGGTAGAGCCGCCAAAGCATTTGACACCTGAAAGTTCACCGCATCCCCCTTTATATTAGAGAGTATGAGATCGCTAACAATCTCAAAAGAACCACACAGGCGCATATCCAATTCAACCGCTGCTTCCGGTCCGTGATCATCCTGAACACGTTTAACGATCGTAGGCAGTACAGACATAGATGGGGTGCCGAAACACCTCGCATAAACAGCCACAAAACTTTTCCCCCAACTTTCACAGTCAACGAGTTCGGGAGCTAAATCCTTAGGTAAAGTAATCGTCAACATTCTATGTTTATCAGCAGGAGTAGAATTCAGAAACCCAGCTTCCAGTTGTTCAAATTTCTCGGCAAGCCAGAAAGGAAAGTCATCTTTGTCATCGGGTCGCTTACCAAAAACTGCATTGACCATAACTGGATTAAGTTTTAAACCGCCATGTTCCGTGTGAACAGCCGGACCCCCCGGGGGACCACCCGGGAGATGACGACCAATGTATTGCACTTATGCACGAATCACGGCAATCGAAACAACATGCAGCCTACGAATATCCACTAGGGGACATGCGCCGTGATTCGGGTGAGGGGTAAATCCAGCCAAAGCAGGCCAATTTGTGCCTGGAATGGACAAAGGACCTAACCTCGCAGCGGATAAAGAATGGGGTAGGGCGCCACCAAACCAAACGCGAAGCTGCCAATGATCAATAGGTATTTCCAGTGCCCTGTACGGTGTGTATTCAGCTGGTACAGGCGAGGGGGTGTAGGTGTGGAACACACCAGAATTTGCGTCCACTGACGGAAACGTTACCCACGAATAAAACAGTTCGTAAGGGTACGCCGGATCCGCACACACCACCAAAATCACAGCCGAGCCATCCACCGGGACTTTGAAAGTCTGTAAATGGTTGCGCACCGCAATGCGACTATGCTGCGGGATGTCCACAGCCTAGGCCAATATTACACCGGAACTACAGAAAAACAAAGTAAACTTTGTAGCACAACTGGGTAGCAATTCAAAGAAACCGTTTTAGATAGATTCAAGCTTGAAAAGACCTATTTCAAAAAATAGGTAGGTTTTTCCGACACCACCGTTTTCCGGAAATGACAGTGAAGGGGTTAAGGATTGAATGATATACTACTCAAGTGTCATGATATAAGACCACCAACATATGGGCGCCATGTAGCAGGGTTTCCGTTCTCCCACAGAACTGTGCACAGAGGATTGGAACCTCGGCGAATTAGGGTGACCCAAAACTCACCTCAGTACCCAAAAACCCCTTACCAAGCTAGCTACAGTGTCTCATTGGTCATAACAAAACTCCCAATGCTTAGACAAACCAGAACATGAACTTACAATACCTCAGGTTACGTGGAACACATGAACACTCTTTCGTTATACAATCATTTCAACCCAGAACGTGGAGTAAATGAGGACACGTGCACATTTTAAATATTTATTTACTAATGCCGTTTTCTCAAGCGCAGTATCTTAGATAATACAAGGAAACATATTATCAGAAGCAAAGTTATCAGCATAGTTACTAGTCCATAGAATGCAAACGGTGACAGCATGCTATTATGCTGAAATGAATAAGCGTTAATCACACCTAATTCTCACCCTCCCTAACTTGTATATTATATTAATATATATGAAGGTCTCTTTGGGTTTTAGCAGGGCGGGCCCATACCTTAAGATCCTAGTATGGAGAGATCACATCTGTTTCCAACAGCTCTCTGCATGCGAACCGCATCAAGTGTAAGTGTGTGCCCCAAGCATTGCTATATCAAACCCGCCTAAAGCCAGAATTTGGCAGGAGCTGCACTTATGTTATGTCTATGAAGGTGCGGAGATCAGTTCTCACAACAATCTGTGTCGTGTTATCCTTGTAGCTTCAGCACTCACTGTACAGACATAATTTATTAAGCAAAGCTGATTTGAGAGCAACAACATATTATTCTCATGTAAACTACTAGGTTGAAAGCTAAATCAACAATTATGTATTGTGTGCAAAAGCAGCAAAAGGAAAAAATGGCGTTTAAACATTCAATGAGCTTATGCTAACCTAACACAGTATTCAGATATAACAGTAGCTATATGACACGAGTAACCCCTCCATAGCTAGACCTTGGACAGGGACTACTTCTTCACACACAATGCAACATCCAAGCCCACAAATGTGAAAGCAATACTGCAATGACTTGGGGGAGGAGAGGCTGAAGGCATCCAATGCTCCATGAATTTGTAGGACACCAGGGAATGGATGCAGGATGCACTTGCAGCCCAGACTTCTGCTATTTTACTGGCCAGATTTTCCCCCGGATATCGATCCGCCTCACTCATAACCAGGGTCTATAACTCAAAAACACATCTCAAACAAGGAGCACATTTAAATTATACAGTTTTATTCATAATTGTTTTCACATTGTTTGACAAGGATGCCAAGGTACATTACTTATACCTTTCAGTCTGACGATGAGAAAAGAGCTTTGAAACCATAATAAATAATTTTTATTTACATTACAAAGCCTTCAGAGGTGGGAGTTTTTAGAATCTGGATGTGAAGCATTTACAGTACACTCCTAACCACTTCATATGGTGTGCACTGTTTTAAATCTGCAGCGTTTTGCCCATGCATCATAGAAATATCTGTTTACTCGAACCAAAAGTTGGAACCAATTGTCATTAGGTTGTAAACGGGGTTAGGTCATGTCAGCCACCTCGGGAACTTGTCATTACTCGTGTCCTGTCTCCTCAATTTCCTTGGTGGTGGAATAGATTTTCAAGATTTAAATACAATGTTGTGTAAAAGGAATGCATTTTAGCGACCCCTCGACCGCAGTCATTGCACTGCATTGGTAACAATATATGTAAGCATCATTCAAGTTCATCCACTCAACTTTCCCCATAAACCATGCACTAAGGGCCATATGTATCAAGCTAATTAGCATTCGCAAAGGCCGAAATTCTGCGAATTTCAGCCTTTGCGAATGCTAATGTGATAAATGGTATGTATCAAACATGTTTGATGCAAAATAAGGAATAGCAAAATTTGCTATTCTTTATTTTGCGATTCCACTTAAGGAATCGCAAATTTTGCGATTCCCTAAATGCAATGTATCAAACAAAAAATATTCAAAAAATGCCAGTAAGGATTCGCAAATTACCACCAACTTCTAGTTGGTGGTAAGTTGCGAATTCTTTTCAAAAAGCTTTTTTCCAAAAAACCAAAGGTGCCATATGACGCCCATACATGCCCTTAGGGCATGTATGTGCGCCATATGCCCCCAAATGTCATTTTCAGGGGTGCAGCAGGGTGTTCTTGAGACACCCCTGCACCCTTGAAAAAATTCCTAATTTGCGATTAGCAAATTGCTAATCGCAAATTGCCCCTTCATTCCTATGGGCCTCCTGGCCCATAGAAATGAATGGGTAATTTGCGATTAGCAATTTGCTAATCGCAAATTAGGAATGGTAAGGAATCGCTATTAAAAAGCGATTTTGTATATACATACCGTTTTGCAAATTCCAAATAGCGATTCCTTAAAATTCGCTATTTGGAATTCGCAAAACGGAACTATGATACATATGGCCCAAAATGAAGACAACATTGTATCCAGATTCACTTGACAAAAGTAGTTCCGCTCTCCTGGCTCATGTTGATACAATCCTCCTAAAGAGGCCCCCAGCTTCACGCACTGGCCACATGCACGGGTTTCATGGACCGTTGTACATGGCCACAGCAGGATCCCGGGAAAGGGAACACAACTTCACAGTACCGGGCCCTGCTTCCTTGTTCCACTCAATGCCCGCAATTACACAAATAATGCAGTCCTCACTACAATTTGCCCAGGAGAATCAGTGGTAAAATCTCCCACCGGTGACAAAATCGCCAACCAATGGCATCCTTTTGACAGCATTCAATGATTATTGCTTGCTCCATGGAAAGCCAGTTCTAAATCAGACCTACCATAACACTGGTCATGCTGTATTCTACAAATTGACAAGTGGCCAGGTTAGAGTAAGGTACAAACCCGGGCACATTAAAAAGCAGCCTTCATAGGACCATAGCAAATCCTAGGCTTGGTGGTCCATCCACTGCTTATACTGTCATTATTCACAATGGCTTATGATCAAGTTGTCCAGATTCCATCATTAGAATATTTTAATCCACATGGTCTCCACCCTTAAAAATAGAAATCTCAAGAAACAAGCATATATTGTTGGCCGAGAGGCAACCATTGTGGCACAAGACATGGAATGTTGGAAGATCTGCGGGAAACACTGGCTGAACTAACTGTTGCTCAAAAAACACCTCAAAGTTGCAAAGAAAACTGCAAAGTTGCTCTTGGATGTTGGATATGCTTATGTTTCTATGCTACTATCACCCACTGTGCATTGTGACCACAGCCCTGCAAGCGGATGGCTTGTGAGGTGCAAACCACCTTGTCACAACTAGTGAGCATTAAATCCAAGTTAGCTGTATGCATTAGTGAGCAAGCCATGCCAGGAACTGCATAGTACAGATGCTGCCTGAAAAGATCAAGGCTAATTTCCTGCAACACTGAACCTACATAGATGATTCCAGCCAACATGCTTAAGGCATTTACACACAAACCGTTCCTGACCCTGACAGTGGGTGTGAGTTGTTAGAAAGTAGTTCATATAATTTCCAACACAGATATGTGACAAGCAGCCTTTTAAATTTAAAATGCCTGCCTCTCAGTGCATTCTGGTACATTTACAACCTAAAGAAATACGTCATTTTGGGCTAATTATATGCATGTTTTGCAGGGCAACTGCGATCTTGTAACGTTGCATTTTTTTTTTCCTTTTTACATATTAGTGAAATAGGAAGTGCTTATACGTTATCATGCTGTATTTATAATAACTGGTACTATTTATTTATATATTTATTTATTTATAAGCGCAACATTCATCCGAACTGGATATCACAGCGCTAGGAGAGCGAGATCCTGAGTGAGGGTGGAGTATCAGAATTATTACTTTTATTTTACTTTATACCTATTCAGAATATTTGCAATCATTACTAATTCATGAAAAAGTGGCTGTAAACAGGGCTTAGAAGAGATCACCAACTCGTCTGTAATGAGCATTTGGTAATCCTATTTGACAATGATCATTTGATGAAAATCAGGTGACATTGAAGATACTTAAACGGCCATTCTTCCTCTCTCGCAATGAGACGACTGTAACACACATATTTTTGGGCCAAAGTGGAATATAAGTTACACTGTGCTTAAAGTGGACACAGTGTTCAATTTATTAAAGTCCTGCAGGTGGGGTGGGCAAATCAAATTTTCAAAATGCATACCAGCTGAAATTACCCATTATTTTAATTCATATGTGCAGCAAAATTGGGCTACAAAGAAATGCCCAAATTCACTTCACAGATCATTCTGAGAATGGTATAATTCATTGTTTGTACAATTTGGGGCATATTTACTAAGGACTTGTGTTGCTCTTGGTTGATGCAAGTCATCGAAGGCAACCCAAGCCCTTAAATGGTATTTACTAAGCCATGCAAAGCCACCTTGTGTGGCTCTGTTGTTTAGTGAATCCGAAGTAACACAAGGCAGCGCATATTGTATGCACTGCCTTGCATTACTTTGCGGCAGGGAGGTGTTCAATGGGTGGAGTGTGGGTGTTCACACGCATCCACCAGTGTTTTTTGACAGAATCGCAGATTTACTAAAGTCAGGAAACCTGGCATTGCACCAAAATGCTGCACCTCCATAGCTGAGGCATAACAAGGAGAAACTTATTTATTTCCCCTTCGTGCACAAAAACAATCTTGCTTACAATGCAGGCACCCTTGCACCATGACACAAGGGTGCCTGCGTTAGCACTAGGCTGCCACAAGTGTGCCAGCCCTGGAAGGCATAAGAAATGCACCAAATCTTAGTAGATGTGGCTTATTTCTGCTGTCGCCCTTTCACACAACGCAGCCACCAAGTTCTCTTGCAGCATTGCATTGCGTGAAATATTAGTAATACCCCTTTGTGAGGTTCTCCCCGGCAAAATAAGGTCCTTGAATAACCTCACAAACTGCACACACACGGGCAATTTCTCACCAAATTTTGTTTCGGTGGAAGAAGCTCTTGAGATGCCCAAACTAGTTAGTTTTCAGTTTGCGGGCACTTGTTTCTTCCATGGCAGGCAGAAGCGAATTATATATGTATACTGACATCGGACAAAACATTTTTAACAGAAAAGGGAAAATCTAACAGCACATGAATCATTTGTGGCAAGTTATGTTAGTTAAAACAAGCAAACATTGACTTTAGGCACAATTGAATATCTGTGGCCGTATTGTAAACCTGTGATTAAAATAGACCTGTTAACGTGTTTGAGTGTAAACAGCACATTAATGGCTGTGGGTGATCGGGGAAAGCATCCTCTGTTCTGTGGAAGTTGCTCCCAGCATTTCAGTTGTCAACCAAGACTACGTGCGCCTATCACTTGCATAATGAGAACCCGAGCATAAGGTGAACATCCTTAGCAAATCGTGGACGTCCTTGGCATTACATTACCATTCTTGGCACGGTGGCCACCTCTTCCACCTTACAATATATGTCTGACTAAATTGTGGCCCTGTAACATGGTAGCCATTTCTAGCATATGGTACACGTCCTGGCATATTAATGGCTGACACTGGCAAAATGGTGATCACTGCATAGTACTTGCAGCCTTGGCATTCTGAGGGCCTTTTTGGCACGATGGTGACAACTGAAGCAGTAGAGGTGCCCATCTCAGAGACAATGGTGGTTATCCATGATATAAGGTTGGCCATCCTTGGTATAATAGTTCCCTTGACAGATAGTGGCCATCACTGGCACACTGTGGGCAACCACGGCATTATGGTGCCCAAAACTGGCATGAGGTAGCCATCCTTGGAATATTGTTGGCATCATTGGCATTACAATACCCATCCCTGGCATGAAGATGGTCCTCTCAGGCATAGTGGTTGCTATCCCTGTCCTATCAGTGGCAATCTTTGGCATAATGTTAGTTTTGGCATAGTGTTGGCATCCGATGTATGGCCTTCTTTGGCATTTTTTTTTTACATCTCAGGCCAGGACAGGGATAATGGTGGTTGCCTCAGGAACACAGTGCCAACCTTTGCCTTGTGAAGGTCATCCTAGGCGTAGTCATTGCCAGCGCAGGTATAACGGTGGCTGCCCCGGGAACACAGTGTCTACCCTTGGCTTGTGATGGGCATCCTTGGCATAGGATGACTATTAGAGACATCTGGCGGCTAGCATCATTGCACATGGAAGCCATCCCAAGTATGAGATAACAATGCATGTGTCCATTTTTTTTATTTCAGCTCTGCCATTCCCAAGATGTTTCCAAACTGAAAAATCTAAATGAAAATCACCTTGGCAGAAAGGGTAAAACGTTCCTGGTTTTAGAACAAGCTACCCGGCAACGTCTTTGTCTCCAGCGTTGTTAAATCACATCGAGACCACTAAATTAAATGTATGAAGATACGTTGCATGCTATCTGTGTTTATTTGTGTTCATGCTAGTTTGAAATACGAACTTTCAGGAATTTGTGAAGAATCAGCATTTATTCTTGAGAAAGCATGTTAGGGTACTAGTGAGTATTAGACTACACAGTCCAATGGGGCCTTTGGAAATTTGATGAGGTTTTGGGACTCACTGGTTCACCACCTTCACCTTTAAATCTGGTGAAATAGTCTGGCAAAGGAAGATGTGTGCCTACCATCGCTATAAACTGATAATGAGGGTAGTGGGTACTTCCATTACAATTATGTACCAGAATGCATTGTGTCCTGTCCTACCCACTTTTCTGTTTCACTCAATTTTAGAAAAAGTATGTGTATGCTCTTAAACTGCAATGCTTGCTGGATAATGGCTGTGTTTTGTTAAATCACAGAATGCGCACTGATTTTGTTTATGTAAATGAGCCGTATTCCTTTGTCAAATCATAGTGCCTTCGGGTGCCCCAAAAAATCAAAAACTGGTGATCTGGCCAGCTAGTATGCACAGTCCCATCAGAGAGGCCAATGCTGTGTTTCAGTCATTGGTTGGCAACAACCAATCACGCATCACTTGAGAAACAATGTTAAAAAACCGCCCACAATTTATTAGTCCTGAAGTCCAAAGTCCATTCAATGGTGGTGATGTGGATACAGCCGGATCTAAATTCTAAAGCAAAGTTGTGACGAATCGCTGGCGTCAGGGAATTCCTTTTTATGTTTTCACTTTAAGTTCTGCTCTTCATTAACTGTCCCAGTACTCAGTTAGAATTCTAATTTTGTTTTCTGCTCGGTCAGAGCTCCATCCACGAATGTAGAGAGTTGTGCATTAAAGATGGTCTCTCCAAAGGGGCTTCTGTTTTGGTCCAGTGGATTACGTGGCTAGGGCCCAGGGCCAATGAGATCCAGGGAAAGATTATTACTTCTTCTCAGTGTCCTCTGGGATTAATGTATTGAAGGGGCGGTCCCATAGAGTGCTGGTGATCCCAAAACCTGGAGACAAAGGAGGTGGGAGAAAGAAAACAGAATTACTTGACTAATGTTCATTCCTTTACATTTTCTATAAACATCTAAGCATTTCCCTTAAGTCTCTCCTCTCTCCCTGACATTTGTAAAAGCGCTTTAGTTCTTAGATTCCTTCATATTGCCAACACTTGAAATAATTATTTTCTGGTTCATGTGAAAAACCTGAAATTACATTTTCATGAGTGAAGGATGAGTTAACAGAATCACCATTAGACAAACAACAGACAAATAAGGATCAGAAATAGGAGGTATATACAGTGCCCTAAAATGACCTTGTTTGGCAGAGGTAATTAGTACTCAAAAGTTATTTTATCTTCCAAGACCTATAAACCACTGGAAGCTATGAGCTTAATTTTGATAACATAGCTGAAACAGTCCCACTGAGAATCTGACCCCTACGAGGAGTAATCGTGTAATATTCCACAGTGCCAAGAAACGTCGACAAGCTTTCATGTAAAAGGTGGTTTCAGCAAAAAAACGTATAAAAGGAAACTGAGTAGCTTGATCTTTCTCCCGTGACTGAATAATTCACCCAGGTTTCAAGGAATAGTACTGGAAAGCAAGGGACTATTGAAGGTGGATCTGGGGTTGGGGGTGTGAAGGATTATAATGTAAAAAAGAGGTAGTGAAAGGGGAAATAGGGTCTAAGGTTGCCTAATAAGGAGTTATCAAAACTATGTGTGGTCACTTGATATTGGAGACTGTGGGGAAGATTTGGAATAGGGACTATATTGAGGTACTGATGCTTTTACATAATGAGGTTAGGGCGAAAGAAGGGTCTCAAGAGCAGAAGAGGCTGAGTTCAGCAGGAGGCCCAAGGTCCCACTCTTAATTGGATGTTCATAATTCATGGAAATGTATACTTTGAATGTTGTCTGGAGAGGTGTGTGAGGTTGGACATAATAAGAAAGGCACAGATTAATGTTGGTGGTGAGATCAGGGGTCAATACAATTAGGGGTTTAGGGCGGGATCAGCAGAAGAGTCTGAAAGGAGATGCAGGGGGAGTCAGACAGTAACCTCTGGTTGCGGATGGCCCCACCACCACGTTTGTGACAGAGTACCCTAACTGCCAAATTCTAAAACTGGCCCCAAGAGTCTTTTGTGATTAGAAACAAATCTTGAAAATGCTCTTCTCTCTGACCTGGGGAATGTATATCTGAAATGTCAATTGAAAAATACCCTCCAGTATCAGTCCTTACCTCGTCCAAGATAATATCACATTGCAAAGATCAATTTATTTGTTCTTTAACCGCATCGCTGCAGCGGCTTTTCCCGCTGTGCGCGGTCATTTTTAAAATACCGCGTTACATGACGAGCTCAGCTCGTCATGAGCGCACGGCAGGTTACGCTCATGACGAGCTGAGCTCGTCATCAGCCTGGAAGGGGTTAATGTGATTTAGAGACCCATGCACTATGATTGTGCACCTGATGTTTAAAATGCAACTTAGCTAAGTTAAGGCTATTAATTATGTTGGAGTGAATTTGTAGAATATTTTTATGATTTTTAAAAGTATAATATTATTTACATTTAGATAGCTTGTTATATTCCATATAGGTACCCCATATAGGCGCAGGTAACTTGCAACTTTTCACCTATATTTTTCCCTACATTACATACATAACAGTTCTTAGGGACTGACTTTTTTACCTAGATACAACACTGCATTCAGAACCTGAGTTTTTCCCTAGTTCGAAGCTCATACATTATGCATGAGGCTTCTTGGAAGCACAGCAGGACTAACATCTCCTGTATAATATCTCTGTATAAAGTTCAGGCTGGAGTCAACCTTTAGGCAGACACAGTAACACAGCAAGGTAGTATCCCTGGGGAGACATATGGGTATATATACATCACATCTTGCTTAGAGGGACAGAGGAGACCGACTTCCCGGCTGACACACTGACCAGAGATGCTGAGGTACCTGCATGTAGACACTCCAGCTCGCAGTGGTCTAACATCCCTTGCGGGGTGTCCAACTTGAGACCTGGAAGGGGTCCCATATTCTCTCATTCTCATGTAATGGGGTTGACTAGATCTTAGAGGGATTATTGGCATAACACCTACACAGATGCTAGGTACATCTAATTCGGGAGGCATTGTCGGAGTACGCACTTTTTATCATGTGTTTTATGTACTTGTATTTATTCATGATTACTGTAAGATGGTAGAACTTTAACATCCCTTTACTTTCGTAGTACCTCTAATCATATATCTCTGCTACTGTCGAATAGTTGTTGCAGCTCATCTATTCTACACTAGAATAACAACTGTTCAATAAACTCTTATTGAAAATGCCCAGCCTGTTTATTTTCTGTATCTCTCTGAGACAAACTCAGTGAGCACGAGTTACTGAGCAAAAGGTAGTATATTGTTTCCACAATTCTGAGGGATCAGGGTTGTCATGTTGTGAGGTTGCCAAGAACTATTCTCTCCCCAATAAGAGGAGATTCTAGTGGCACTGCAAGCTAGCTTATACGGACAAGCTAACATACCCGTGGGGGTGCACGGAATCAGTCTGCCACCAAACCCACAGTTTATGTTATCCAAATGTGCAGATCCTGTATAGGTTATATAGGAACTACATGACAAGGCGCCACCAACATTGGTTGGTTACTTATTTAACAGTAGAATCTGAGTAGTTCAGTCGTGCTATTCTCAGAAACCCCTACTCACAAAATACCAGAGATGTCTGGAGTGGGTGGGCACAAACTCCGCCACAGCTGAGTAGGCGAAACAAATCCTATTTATTGGCTGTTGGTTAATCAAGCTTGAAGGACACAGTGTTCCTAAAATTGTGCAAAAACGCCTTATCTTAGTTTCCTTGAAAAACTTCTTCCTCTAAAAAATGACTGAAGACGTGGATAACACGGGAGGAGTTGTGCATAGGTTGCACCTCTGAGATGAAGAAGAAAATGCACATGCATTTTCGATTGCAGAACATTTTCAAAATACGGTCACCCTGAAACTGCTTGTGCATGGTGTAACGGCCAGGAGTGGCATAGTAGCTTTCGTGATTGAGGCACACGAATCATACAGAACAGAGGTATTTTATTCATGGGTTACATTCCCAGCAGCAAATGCAAGAACAAAAATATTTCACTCCTCCACAGAAGGAATTGCACCAGCGGATTATTGTCCTTTTGAGGAGATTGAGGTTCCGCTCACGTAACAGGAACACTTATACTAGTTTAAAGGCGCCCCAACCTCCCCATAAGAAGAGTGGGACTCGTCCCGCTCGGTAGAGAAGGGGCAACATGGCCAATATTAGTGGCCTACACACCACATCCTGATATTGAAACAATGCCACCAGGAGACTTACTCACAAAACACAAATAATTGATCAAATCTATAGAAACTTGACGCAATTCATCATGAGGACACTTACAGTCCAACCAACAATGGTTACAATAAATGGAACTCAAACTCAGAGTACAGCAACTAAAATCACACCACAAACATTACATGTGGTGAGGGGTAAAATGGCAGCTTGCCCAAGGGTATAACACCATAAATAAAGGATTGTACCACTTGGGGTACAGTCTTTGCTGCTATTTATACCAGAACTCATGGTATCCCGTCTTTAGCAGCAGTACCAGACGTATTGAGACAAATACAAAACGAGTATGGAGCAGAGCCTGCTCTAAACTTAGGAATGTAGTTACTAGGTAACTATGCCCAGGTATCAGCTATAATATTAGCTAATATTAAAGGGGAAGCAGCTTCAGAGGCTATTTGCCAACGCATAAGGGAGTTCAGTCCTTTAGAACAGGAACATGAATTACCGAAAATAATTGAAACTGCATATGCAGAATTAGGCAAAGACAGTTTGGTTGGGAAAGCTTTAAAACCACAACTGATGAGCAGTCCTGAAAAGGACACTTCCAAGCAGATACCTGCTTCAACTAAGAAGAAGTGGTACAATAAAAAAATGAAAAAACTTTAAAGGAAACCGATCTCAATCCAGAGGTAGATCTCCTCCACAGGAACCCTCGAAAAGAGGTATAACCTTAGGAATGGGGAGAACATTAGGAAACCTGGCAGGTATCAGGATACTGTTACATGTTCCTCTCGTTCCTTTCAGGGTTCATCGAAAAACTCGGAGAGGGAAGGACGGTCAGACAGACAAGAAGAGCGAACAAAGTCCAAAGACAAGCAGCACGCTCAAGATTACACTTCTAAAAAAGAAGAAAAACCAAAGCAAAAGCCACAGTTCAAAAAGAAGAAGGTTGCAGGTCTAAAGATCAGGCATGCCCAGAATTCTGAGGACTCGACTATTGAACGGGGAAAGGGCCCTGACGATCCTAGACAGTGCGGCAGAAGTAACAATAGTTCACCAGAACCTGATGGAATTTCTGGTGACAGCAGACTTCAATGATTATATCACAGTAGAAACACCTGATACTAGGTTAAGTGTCCCTCATATGTAACTGCGTAGGTTACTACAGATTGAGGTATTATATTCCTCTGCTCTTCCGCTGCCTAATGCCCACTGGCTCCCAATCACTGGCGAGTCTGTGGTCCAGCGTACATTAGCCAAATATCAGATTCACACGGTCGGGGACCTGTTCCCAGACGGACATGTGTTCTCCGTGACGGAAGATCAGCGCTTTGCGGATCGATCATTTATGGACTCTTTCATACTGACTAGGCTCCGATCTATGCTTCGTGCCGCATTCCGCACGTTTCCACTTCCCCCCGACGACATGGCGATTCTCACGTTCATTATACAGAGTCAGACTGGAGCGCATGTTGTCTCTAAATTATACAAGTTATGCCTGGCCTCGCTTCCCTCCTCAGACACAGCAGTGCGTGCCGCATGGGAAAAAAACCTTGGGAACTCAATCACTGACGATCAGTGGGCGGGGTGCTGTGTGGCTACCAGGGAGGTATCCATTAATAGCAGACGCGACCGCTGAGCCTACTTCCAGGCGAGGTCGCCCCCACTCACCGCTGCTCCCGCCGACTCCTGCCTCGCTTTTTTGCCGCTTTTGCCTCGCTGCTGCCTAGGACGCCCCAGCCGCCGCTGGGCCGCCACTTTCCCGCCGCTGACTCCCGGCGGCCACGCCCCCCTCCTGCCCATTCGCCACCCCGCTCCCGCCACACAGCTGCTCCTCCCTCCCGGCTCCTTACTTATGCCTCCCACACGCACGCACAGCGTTGATGCGCAGCGGGTGCGCCGATTGTGCGCCGAAGGCGCGCCAAAGGCAAGCCCGTCTGCACCCGTCCGCGCCTGGACCGCGCCCAGTGCCAGGACCCCTGGCCCCCGCCGATGCAAGATGACCCGACAGACCTACGACGCCGCCGCCCTCAACGCACTCAATGCCAGCCGGAACCCCGCCTGCTGCCGGGCCACCCCGAGACGCATCCACGGACCTTTCACCTGCAAGGCCTGCAAGTTCACCTGCCTCCGAACCTGCACCGCACCCGCCAAGCCAAGCACTAGCAGCAACCACCTCAAGTGCATCCTGCTCAACACCCGCTCCGTCCACAGACACGCCGTGGAACTCTGGAACCTCCTCAACGCAACATCACCAGACGTCGCCTTCCTCACGGAAACCTGGATGAACGTCTCCTCAGCCCCCGACATCGCCATCGCCATCCCGGACGGGTACAAGATCATCAGGAGGGACCGCGTCAACCAGACCGGAGGAGGCATCGCCATCGTCCACAGGAACACCATTCGCATCACGACCGACTCCAACGACACCTTCGCCGCCGCCGAGCACCTCCACTTCCAGATTCACACCGACCCAAAGACGACCCTCAGTGGCACCCTCGTCTACAGACCCCCGGGACCACGCACACAATTCAGCGAAGACATCACGGACTTCATCAGCCCGCACGCCCTCCCCTCCGCCGACTACATCCTCCATGGGGACCTCAACTTCCACCTGGAGAACAACAAGGACCACAACACCGCCGCCCTGCTGGACAACCTCGCCAACCTCGGACTCAAGCAACTGGTCAACACCCCCACCCACTACGCCGGCCACACGCTTGATCCCGTCTTCTCATCCAGCAAGCACATCACCTTCAGCCACTCCACCGGACTCCACTGGACCGACCACAGCTGCGTCCACTTCAGCTTCAGAAGAACCACGACCCACCACCACCCGCAAAAGGTTCCCCATAGAAGCTGGAGCAAGATCACCGCCGACCAGCTCACCACCTCCCTCAGCCAGAACCCACCCGCCAGCACAACGGACCCCAACGAAGCAGCCCGCAACTTCACGCAGTGACTGGCCGCCTGCGCCGACGACCTCGCACCACTAAAGAACCCTCCCAGCAGACCCAGAAGCAAGAAGGCATCCTGGTTCACCAACGAACTCAAGGACTCCAAGAAGACCTGCCGCGCCCTCGAGAAAGCCTGGCTCCTCGACCAGACCACTGACAACATGACCGCCCTCAAACGCGCCACCCGCAAGCACCACCAGTTTATCCGCACCACCAAGAAGAAATCACTGAAGGAATGACTGGACAACAATGCCCACGACAGCAAGGAACTCTTCAGCATCGTCAAGGAGTTGTCCAACCCCAGCACCGGCAACAACGACATCACTCCGTCACAAGATCTCTGCGACTCCCTCGCCTCGTTCTTCCACCGCAAGATCGCCGACATCCACAACAGCTTCGGTGCATCATCCATACACCCAACCGTCGAACCAACGCCCCCCACCACCACCCTCGGCACCTGGACCACGGTGACCACCGAAGACACAGCCCGCATGATGAACACCATCCACTCCGGATATCCAACCGACCCCTGCCCCCACCACGTCTTCAACAAGGCCGACTCCACCATCGCACCCCAACTCCGGAAATTCATCAACACCTCCTTCAACACCGCCACCTTCCCGGAGAGCTGGAAGCATGCCGAGCTCAGCGCCCTACTGAAGAAACTAACAGAGGACCCCACTGCCCCATCTCGCTCCTCCCTTTTCCTGCTAAAGTCATCGAGAAGATCGTCAACAGACAGCTTGCCGCCTTCCTCGAGACGAACGGATCCCTCGACCCCTCGCAGTCCGGTTTCAGAGCCAACCACAGCACCGAGACCGCCCTCATCGCAGCCACCGACGACATCCGAGCCCTGCTTGACAACGGGGAAACAGCGGCACTCTTCCTCCTGGACCTCTCTGCAGCGTTCGACACTGTCTGCCACAGCACCCTAGTTCAACGCCTCAGCAACATCGGCATCCAAGAGAAGGCACTGGAGTGGATCATCTCATTCCTCACCGGAAAAACACAGAGAGTCTGCCTCCCCCCCGTTTCGATTGGAGGCCACCGAAGTCATCTGCGGCGTACCGCAAGGATCATCACTCAGCCCCACCCTCTTCAACGTCTACATGAGACCTCTTGCAGCCATCGCACGCCAACACAACCTCAACATCATCTCCTACGCCGACGACACCCAGCTGATCCTCTCCCTCACCAGAGACCCCGACACCGCCAGAACCAGCCTACACGAAGGGATGAAAGACGTCGCCGAGTGGATGAAGAACAGCCGACTGAAACTGAACTCAGACAAGACGGAAGACCTCATCCTGGGACCATCGCCCTCCGCCTGGGACGACTCCTGGTGGCCCCCCGCCCTGGGCACCACTCCCAAGCCAACAGACCACGAACGCAACCTGGGCTTCATCCTGGACTCCTCACTCTCAATGACCAGACAAGTCAACGCCGTCTCCTCATCATGCTTTCACACCCTACGCATGCTTTGCAAGATCTTCCGATGGATCCCGACCGAAACCAGGAAGACGGTCACCCAGGCACTCGTCACCAGCCGACTGGACTACGGAAACACCCTCTACTCCGGAACCACAGCCAAGCTACAGAAAAGACTCCAACGCATCCAGAATGCCGACTCATCCTGGACATCCTCGACGCAGTCACATCTCCGGCCACCTGAGAGACCTGCAATGGCTCCCCGTCAACAAGAGGATCACGTTCCGGCTCCTCACCCACGCACACAAGTCTCTCCACGACCTGGGCCCCAAGTACCTCAACGACCGCCTGACCTTCTACACGCCCACCCGGCAGCTACGGTCTACTAGCCTCGCCCTCGCCGCCGTACCACGCATCCGAAGAGCCACCGCCGGAGGCAGATCCTTCTCCTACCTGGCGGCCAAGACATAGAACTCCCTCCCCATCCACCTTCGGCTGACCCAGGACCATCTCGCCTTCAGGAGACAGCTCAAGACCTGGCTGTTCGAGCAGTAGCGGACCCTTTCCCCCAAGCGCCTTGAGACCCTTCCGGGTGAGTAGTGCGCTATACAAGTGTTATGATTGATTGATTGATTGACACAAGCTAATTCACTTTAAGTTTTTGAGATGGCTGGATCATACCCCGGCACTAGCCCACAAAATTGACCCTAATAGGCCACACTGCTGCCCTAAATGCAAAGGCCCATATGCAGATTTTTCCCTCCTTTCTTGGACCTGCCCCCTGCTTCACGACTACTGGGTTCAGGTTCATCGTCTTTTGGGGGATATACTAGACTTGGAGCTTACGCCCACCCGTGAGATAGCTTTATTGGGGTATGTCGTAAACTTCCCACGCGCTACACGTAAATTGGCGGCCATTGGCTTTTTATTGGCTAAGCGAGAGATTGCGCTGCTTTGGGGCTCTAGGCGCACACCAAGCTCTCAGGCCTGGCTTCGTAGCATGGCCCACTGCAATGTCAACAGTGAAGAATTCTCCACACTGGTCCCAGTTGCCTCCTGCCCAATTGACTTTTGGGGGCCGTACCGCACGTATATTGCGAAAATTACCCAGGACTCGCACGCCCAGTCCATCAATTCCATAGTGCCGGAGGGGGTGGGGTAGGCGTTTATGCATGGCGTCAGTGCGAGCGCCTTTTCTACTGCCTGTGCCACACGCACCTTCACACTGACTTGTGGTGCTTAGCAATTGCAGACACCACGGTTGTACCTGAATACACTCGCTGGGTACTAGTTGCTGTCATACTCCGCTGAGAAGGTAGTTTTTGTTCACATTTGTGTTCACTGCGGAATGTTATGATCCATAATGCGATGTTATATGTCCTTTCAAAATGCCATACTACTTGCAGTTTGTTTGTTGTGACGATTGAATGATTTGCTCTCTCTCGAACACACTAATGTATACTTCATCTTTACTCCACTTTTTATTTTTTTATTGTTTTATTATTTCTTTCCTTTATGTTGTTCAATACCTTTCATTGCATTTTTCTTAAAATAAAAAATTGAAATGCATCACGCTTATTGCTGTAGATCCCTCTGTATGATTGTTTAACATATGTATAAGGTTTTGTACATCTGCAAACTCACATTTTATTGACTATTGTGTATGTAAGAGTGGATCATCTATCTGTTTAATAAAAAAATAAAAAAAAATAAAAAAAAGTGTCCCTCATATGTTCTATGAAATAGCACTCCAAATGTAGGACAGTGAGAGGTCTCTTTTGGGAGAACCTGAAGTTTGGCTATGATATTTTGTTAGCTGAACAAGATTGGCAGACAGCATTCATCATGGATTGCCCTAAAGGAGAAACAGTAATTTTACTGGCATTCTCAGACCATATTCCCAAGCACCTAAAACACACATATGCGCAGGAGTGGGCGGTAGCCCAAGCCCCTGCATTATACAAAACCATGTTGGATCGGATGAGGATTCAACCCACCACATAATTCCTTTAAAAAATACTCCAACTGCACAAAGGCAATATCCAATAAAGCAAGACTCTAAAAAACAGGTCAGAGAGATCTTCGTTCAACTTGAATACCATGGGGTAATTGAAAATTGCACCTCATCGAAGAATAATCCTTTGTTTCCGGTCATGAAACCTGACAATTCATACTTCATACTTCATAATTCATAGACATTTAAACACTTGCACTAAGACATTTGCAGTCTAAAATACATACAGTGGAGCATTAATGAATAATATTGTGCGGAATAAATATAAAACGACACTTGATATCTCAAATGGATTTTTCTGGCAAAATATAGCCCCTGAAAGCAGGTATCTAACTGCATTTTCAGCGCTGGGGTCACTGGGTCAATTTTGTTGACTCACCCAAGGGTATAAGAACAGCCCGGGGTTGTTTTTGGCCAGAGTAACTGAGGGGCATATTATCAATGGGGTTTATCTCCGCTTTTTTGGCTTTAAAAGCCAAGAAAGCGGAGATAAAATTATCTCCCTTTTACCTAGCTGTCGCTAACACCAGTTAGCGACAGCTAGTAGGAGATAGCGACTATCTTGGGCCCCACTTTGCATGTCAGTGATATTTATCACTAATGACATGCAAAGTGGGCGTGCCAAGATGTTAGCGACTAACATCGCTATTTCCTATTACCAACTTTTGGAGATATTCGAGCTAAGCGCGAATATCTCCAAAAGCTAACACCTGCCCTGAGCAGTTCTTAGCCATGTTATCCAATGGGAGGTGGATAACATGGCTAAGAGCATTAGCACGGTAATTCATGAATATCGCTGCCTTTTCAGCGATATTCATGCATTGCGGCCGTTTTTTATCGCATTTGCGATAAACCTTGGTAATACCAAGGTTTATCTCCAATAAAAATCGCCGCAGCTCAGCGGTAAAATTTTGTCTCTAACCAAGCAATAGCGATAATTATCGCTATTGCTTGGTAATATGCCCCTGAGTTTCTTCAAAATTTGGATGAAGAGGCATTGTCCTATGTAGATATTTATCTGACAGACGATGACCTAGAGGAGCACTTGAACAGAGCGAATACCATAATTTTGGGATTTGCATCTGAGGGCTACAAATTCAACTTTAAAAAATAAAAAATTGCCCACCTCGGTGTCCTGTTTTTAGGATATGAGCTTTCAAGTGAAGGAAAAAGCCTGGCAGCCAATTTTTTAGGAAAATGCACGCTGCTCCAACCTCCAAAATCATTAAAAAATGTACAATCAATCCTGGGATTCCTACATTTTGGTAGAACTTACATTTTGGATTACGCAGGAAGAGTAAAACCTTTCTACGATTGAATAAAACTTGATTTTTCAGTAAGACCATAGACACAGGAACACACAGATACACTTTGTTCCTTACAAGCTGACATGATAGCTTGCAAACACTTACAGACACGCGTAAACTTACGCAACCTGGTGATCCGTATAGTTGCAGGTCAATCTGGGTACACCTATATGACATATAATGAAGGTGAAACTGTACCAATTACTAGAAAACAACGGGTGTGTGGGGGGTCGGAGGGGGAATATTTAGTGACCTTCCTGCTCGCTCCCCTATGCCTAGATACAAAACACAAAAAGAGCAGGTAAGGTCTACACATGATGTGTATCTACACTAGTGACTGGGCGGCACTGTTGGTGCGCGTATGAGACACAGGGTCTGTCAAGACAGATTACTAAGGGTCACACAGAGGGCTAGCAAAATTCCCATCAGACCACCCATGTGGTGGAGTTTGCGTCATATGGGAACTGTTGATCAGCCTCTCCCAAATCCGACCAATAGTGTCAATAAGGGAAAAAGGTTGTCAAAGGAGTCGTCCTCTTGTGACACCAAAAAGTATTATGAATAGACAGAGTGCAGTGCTCAACAGAAAATGGTTTGTATAAAATTAACTACCAGGACACCAAGAAAAACTTAACATAAAGGGCCAAGTGTCAATATTAAAAACACGCCGAGTAGTAATACTACCCATAGGCGCTAATAAAGTGTGGTCGACATGTTTCAGCTCTCAGAGCCATTGGCTCAGCTTTCTTCAGGACCTTAAACAAAATAATAGCTACTGCGAATTACATGTGGTGTGTATAACTGACAAACAAATTTTTGATTGTTGATACATAATTACAAAATTACATATACACCAGAAAATGGTATACTTGAATGTCCACTGGATGGAAAAAGATGTCATCTTCCTGTCAAGTGAAGAAAAAACACATAATAGTATGGCAGACAGCACCCTTAGCCCACACGACCACCCCCCATGCACACGCAGAAACCATGCAGACACACTAGCAGAAATAATTAAATTTATATTCTGCAATCCAACAAGCATATTAGCTTCAATCACTCAGAGGCATTTCCTCTCGGTGATACTCACCCAGCTTTGTGTGGGTGACGACCTCACCTCACCCGGCAACCGCTCGGGGGAATGAGGCCCCGCTCTAAAGTATAGAAATACAAGACACAGTAAGCACACAGCTTTACGGTATCTAACCCAATGGTTCTATACAAATAACCTCACTAGTGTGTGCTAGTACGCAAAATGTGACACCCAACACCAAACACACAAAAGAGACCCCAAGGGTAAGGAGAGACACCAGCGGGCCGTTAGCACCAACCGGTGGACTGGTATCTGTGTTCATCTCAAAAGAATTGCTTTGCAAAAGTAATTAGCATGAACCTACAGACAAAATTCCAGTTTATCTTACTAAGTCATATGCCACGACCTCAACTAGACTGTATGAGAGAGGAAAAGCAGAGGGAATATCCTCTCTACATATCCACAAACACGGTACCTTAGCCCCACCTAAGATATACATATGAGGGCCATGTTTAGGTAAGACTGCAGAGACTGATGTGCCAATCTATTAGCAAAAAACATAAAGTAAAGCCTCTGCCTAGTCCTTCTGCACTAAGTAGTACACCGCATAGTCAACCACCCTCAGCTCATAACGAGCACACTATGTCTCACCTGTCCGTCGGTGCTCTCGTGACAAACGCGAGCGGAAGTGGAGGTGAAAAGTGCTCACACCCTTCCGGCTTATATTTCCTCGTTGATAAGGTAATCCGTTAACCGCGCAGTGAGGATTCCATGTAGTCCTGATAGTTGGCGTTGTGGAAGTCACTGCTCCCTAACGCATGCGCAGACGGCAGCAAGACGTTACTCATGCGCGCATGCGCGGACACTCAAATGTACTGAGAAAAACCTCAGAAGTGAACGGCCTCAGTTAATTGAACCGATGCCCCGACACCAAATACTCGCTCTGCCTGGGGGACAGTGCAACCCAGCAGGAGGCAAACTATGGTAGTGGCATAATCTCGATGACTATCATTGAAACTTCACCTTCTTGGCACAACAATAAATACAATCATTAAGCCACTAAAAGGGGGCTATACCATAATCACCATAGCATGTGGAGCTCGACATGGATTACGAGCCCATTAGCCCAAATTCAAAGGTGTCTGATGCGGGGACAAACCTACCCGGATCAAGAGTTGAAACAAACAGAGCCTTAAACAGTAATAAATACGTTTGGACATATCTGTGAGATGGTCCTCGGTTCGCTGAGTCTGAGGAGGGAAAAGGAAAAGTCTAGAGAGAGCCTGTATAAACAATTCAAGATACACATCTCAACCAGAGTTTGAGTGTGCTGACAGAGTTACCATATCCTATGATGATCCAGGATGGAAGAAGGGGTTACTATCTACGGGTGTCAGTGAGGGTGCACACACAGACAACAGACACACACAAGTGAGGTGAGCTCTGAAGTGCAAACATGGTTGGCACCTTGAAAAATGACCCGCAGCTGAAAAACTGCACTTAATACTAGAAAACAACGGGTGTGTGGGGGGTCGGAGGGGGAATATTTAGTGACCTTCCTGCTCGCTCCCCTATGCCTAGATACAAAACACAAAAAGAGCAGGTAAGGTCTACACATGATGTGTATCTACACTAGTGACTGGGCGGCACTGTTGGTGCGCGTATGAGACACAGGGTCTGTCAAGACAGATTACTAAGGGTCACACAGAGGGCTAGCAAAATTCCCATCAGACCACCCATGTGGTGGAGTTTGCGTCATATGGGAACTGTTGATCAGCCTCTCCCAAATCCGACCAATAGTGTCAATAAGGGAAAAAGGTTGTCAAAGGAGTCGTCCTCTTGTGACACCAAAAAGTATTATGAATAGACAGAGTGCAGTGCTCAACAGAAAATGGTTTGTATAAAATTAACTACCAGGACACCAAGAAAAACTTAACATAAAGGGCCAAGTGTCAATATTAAAAACACGCCGAGTAGTAATACTACCCATAGGCGCTAATAAAGTGTGGTCGACATGTTTCAGCTCTCAGAGCCATTGGCTCAGCTTTCTTCAGGACCTTAAACAAAATAATAGCTACTGCGAATTACATGTGGTGTGTATAACTGACAAACAAATTTTTGATTGTTGATACATAATTACAAAATTACATATACACCAGAAAATGGTATACTTGAATGTCCACTGGATGGAAAAAGATGTCATCTTCCTGTCAAGTGAAGAAAAAACACATAATAGTATGGCAGACAGCACCCTTAGCCCACACGACCACCCCCCATGCACACGCAGAAACCATGCAGACACACTAGCAGAAATAATTTAATTTATATTCTGCAATCCAACAAGCATATTAGCTTCAATCACTCAGAGGCATTTCCTCTCGGTGATACTCACCCAGCTTTGTGTGGGTGACGACCTCACCTCACCCGGCAACCGCTCGGGGGAATGAGGCCCCGCTCTAAAGTATAGAAATACAAGACACAGTAAGCACACAGCTTTACGGTATCTAACCCAATGGTTCTATACAAATAACCTCACTAGTGTGTGCTAGTACGCAAAATGTGACACCCAACACCAAACACACAAAAGAGACCCCAAGGGTAAGGAGAGACACCAGCGGGCCGTTAGCACCAACCGGTGGACTGGTATCTGTGTTCATCTCAAAAGAATTGCTTTGCAAAAGTAATTAGCATGAACCTACAGACAAAATTCCAGTTTATCTTACTAAGTCATATGCCACGACCTCAACTAGACTGTATGAGAGAGGAAAAGCAGAGGGAATATCCTCTCTACATATCCACAAACACGGTACCTTAGCCCCACCTAAGATATACATATGAGGGCCATGTTTAGGTAAGACTGCAGAGACTGATGTGCCAATCTATTAGCAAAAAACATAAAGTAAAGCCTCTGCCTAGTCCTTCTGCACTAAGTAGTACACCGCATAGTCAACCACCCTCAGCTCATAACGAGCACACTATGTCTCACCTGTCCGTCGGTGCTCTCGTGACAAACGCGAGCGGAAGTGGAGGTGAAAAGTGCTCACACCCTTCCGGCTTATATTTCCTCGTTGATAAGGTAATCCGTTAACCGCGCAGTGAGGATTCCATGTAGTCCTGATAGTTGGCGTTGTGGAAGTCACTGCTCCCTAACGCATGCGCAGACGGCAGCAAGACGTTACTCATGCGCGCATGCGCGGACACTCAAATGTACTGAGAAAAACCTCAGAAGTGAACGGCCTCAGTTAATTGAACCGATGCCCCGACACCAAATACTCGCTCTGCCTGGGGGACAGTGCAACCCAGCAGGAGGCAAACTATGCCTCCTACAATCATTAAGCCACTAAAAGGGGGCTATACCATAATCACCATAGCATGTGGAGCTCGACATGGATTACGAGCCCATTAGCCCAAATTCAAAGGTGTCTGATGCGGGGACAAACCTACCCGGATCAAGAGTTGAAACAAACAGAGCCTTATTACTGTTTAAGGCTAATGGGCTCGTAATCCATGTCGAGCTCCACATGCTATGGTGATTATGGTATAGCCCCCTTTTAGTGGCTTAATGATTGTATTTATTGTTGTGCCAAGAAGGTGAAGTTTCAATGATAGTCATCGAGATTATGCCACTACCATAGTTTGCCTCCTGCTGGGTTGCACTGTCCCCCAGGCAGAGCGAGTATTTGGTGTCGGGGCATCGGTTCAATTAACTGAGGCCGTTCACTTCTGAGGTTTTTCTCAGTACATTTGAGTGTCCGCGCATGCGCGCATGAGTAACGTCTTGCTGCCGTCTGCGCATGCGTTAGGGAGCAGTGACTTCCACAACGCCAACTATCAGGACTACATGGAATCCTCACTGCGCGGTTAACGGATTACCTTATCAACGAGGAAATATAAGCCGGAAGGGTGTGAGCACTTTTCACCTCCACTTCCGCTCGCGTTTGTCACGAGAGCACCGACGGACAGGTGAGACATAGTGTGCTCGTTATGAGCTGAGGGTGGTTGACTATGCGGTGTACTACTTAGTGCAGAAGGACTAGGCAGAGGCTTTACTTTATGTTTTTTGCTAATAGATTGGCACATCAGTCTCTGCAGTCTTACCTAAACATGGCCCTCATATGTATATCTTAGGTGGGGCTAAGGTACCGTGTTTGTGGATATGTAGAGAGGATATTCCCTCTGCTTTTCCTCTCTCATACAGTCTAGTTGAGGTCGTGGCATATGACTTAGTAAGATAAACTGGAATTTTGTCTGTAGGTTCATGCTAATTACTTTTGCAAAGCAATTCTTTTGAGATGAACACAGATACCAGTCCACCGGTTGGTGCTAACGGCCCGCTGGTGTCTCTCCTTACCCTTGGGGTCTCTTTTGTGTGTTTGGTGTTGGGTGTCACATTTTGCGTACTAGCACACACTAGTGAGGTTATTTGTATAGAACCATTGGGTTAGATACCGTAAAGCTGTGTGCTTACTGTGTCTTGTATTTCTATACTTTAGAGCGGGGCCTCATTCCCCCGAGCGGTTGCCGGGTGAGGTGAGGTCGTCACCCACACAAAGCTGGGTGAGTATCACCGAGAGGAAATGCCTCTGAGTGATTGAAGCTAATATGCTTGTTGGATTGCAGAATATAAATTTAATTATTTCTGCTAGTGTGTCTGCATGGTTTCTGCGTGTGCATGGGGGGTGGTCGTGTGGGCTAAGGGTGCTGTCTGCCATACTATTATGTGTTTTTTCTTCACTTGACAGGAAGATGACATCTTTTTCCATCCAGTGGACATTCAAGTATACCATTTTCTGGTGTATATGTAATTTTGTAATTATGTATCAACAATCAAAGATTTGTTTGTCAGTTATACACACCACATGTAATTCGCAGTAGCTATTATTTTGTTTAAGGTCCTGAAGAAAGCTGAGCCAATGGCTCTGAGAGCTGAAACATGTCGACCACACTTTATTAGCGCCTATGGGTAGTATTACTACTCGGCGTGTTTTTAATATTGACACTTGGCCCTTTATGTTAAGTTTTTCTTGGTGTCCTGGTAGTTAATTTTATACAAACCATTTTCTGTTGAGCACTGCACTCTGTCTATTCATAATACTTTTTGGTGTCACAAGAGGACGACTCCTTTGACAACCTTTTTCCCTTATTGACACTATTGGTCGGATTTGGGAGAGGCTGATCAACAGTTCCCATATGACGCAAACTCCACCACATGGGTGGTCTGATGGGAATTTTGCTAGCCCTCTGTGTGACCCTTAGTAATCTGTCTTGACAGACCCTGTGTCTCATACGCGCACCAACAGTGCCGCCCAGTCACTAGTGTAGATACACATCATGTGTAGACCTTACCTGCTCTTTTTGTGTTTTGTATCTAGGCATAGGGGAGCGAGCAGGAAGGTCACTAAATATTCCCCCTCCGACCCCCCACACACCCGTTGTTTTCTAGTATTAAGTGCAGTTTTTCAGCTGCGGGTCATTTTTCAAGGTGCCAACCATGTTTGCACCTCAGAGCTCACCTCACTTGTGTGTGTCTGTTGTCTGTGTGTGCACCCTCACTGACACCCGTAGATAGTAACCCCTTCTTCCATCCTGGATCATCATAGGATATGGTAACTCTGTCAGCACACTCAAACTCTGGTTGAGATGTGTATCTTGAATTGTTTATACAGGCTCTCTCTAGACTTTTCCTTTTCCCTCCTCAGACTCAGCGAACCGAGGACCATCTCACAGATATGTCCAAACGTATTTATTACTGTTTAAGGCTCTGTTTGTTTCAACTCTTGATCCGGGTAGGTTTGTCCCCGCATCAGACACCTTTGAATTTGGGCTAATGGGCTCGTAATCCATGTCGAGCTCCACATGCTATGGTGATTATGGTATAGCCCCCTTTTAGTGGCTTAATGATTGTATTTATTGTTGTGCCAAGAAGGTGAAGTTTCAATGATAGTCATCGAGATTATGCCACTACCATAGTTTGCCTCCTGCTGGGTTGCACTGTCCCCCAGGCAGAGCGAGTATTTGGTGTCGGGGCATCGGTTCAATTAACTGAGGCCGTTCACTTCTGAGGTTTTTCTCAGTACATTTGAGTGTCCGCGCATGCGCGCATGAGTAACGTCTTGCTGCCGTCTGCGCATGCGTTAGGGAGCAGTGACTTCCACAACGCCAACTATCAGGACTACATGGAATCCTCACTGCGCGGTTAACGGATTACCTTATCAATGAGGAAATATAAGCCGGAAGGGTGTGAGCACTTTTCACCTCCACTTCCGCTCGCGTTTGTCACGAGAGCACCGACGGACAGGTGAGACATAGTGTGCTCGTTATGAGCTGAGGGTGGTTGACTATGCGGTGTACTACTTAGTGCAGAAGGACTAGGCAGAGGCTTTACTTTATGTTTTTTGCTAATAGATTGGCACATCAGTCTCTGCAGTCTTACCTAAACATGGCCCTCATATGTATATCTTAGGTGGGGCTAAGGTACCGTGTTTGTGGATATGTAGAGAGGATATTCCCTCTGCTTTTCCTCTCTCATACAGTCTAGTTGAGGTCGTGGCATATGACTTAGTAAGATAAACTGGAATTTTGTCTGTAGGTTCATGCTAATTACTTTTGCAAAGCAATTCTTTTGAGATGAACACAGATACCAGTCCACCGGTTGGTGCTAACGGCCCGCTGGTGTCTCTCCTTACCCTTGGGGTCTCTTTTGTGTGTTTGGTGTTGGGTGTCACATTTTGCGTACTAGCACACACTAGTGAGGTTATTTGTATAGAACCATTGGGTTAGATACCGTAAAGCTGTGTGCTTACTGTGTCTTGTATTTCTATACTTTAGAGCGGGGCCTCATTCCCCCGAGCGGTTGCCGGGTGAGGTGAGGTCGTCACCCACACAAAGCTGGGTGAGTATCACCGAGAGGAAATGCCTCTGAGTGATTGAAGCTAATATGCTTGTTGGATTGCAGAATATAAATTTAATTATTTCTGCTAGTGTGTCTGCATGGTTTCTGCGTGTACATGGGGGGTGGTCGTGTGGGCTAAGGGTGCTGTCTGCCATACTATTATGTGTTTTTTCTTCACTTGACAGGAAGATGACATCTTTTTCCATCCAGTGGACATTCAAGTATACCATTTTCTGGTGTATATGTAATTTTGTAATTATGTATCAACAATCAAAAATTTGTTTGTCAGTTATACACACCACATGTAATTCGCAGTAGCTATTATTTTGTTTAAGGTCCTGAAGAAAGCTGAGCCAATGGCTCTGAGAGCTGAAACATGTCGACCACACTTTATTAGCGCCTATGGGTAGTATTACTACTCGGCGTGTTTTTAATATTGACACTTGGCCCTTTATGTTAAGTTTTTCTTGGTGTCCTGGTAGTTAATTTTATACAAACCATTTTCTGTTGAGCACTGCACTCTGTCTATTCATAATACTTTTTGGTGTCACAAGAGGACGACTCCTTTGACAACCTTTTTCCCTTATTGACACTATTGGTCGGATTTGGGAGAGGCTGATCAACAGTTCCCATATGACGCAAACTCCACCACATGGGTGGTCTGATGGGAATTTTGCTAGCCCTCTGTGTGACCCTTAGTAATCTGTCTTGACAGACCCTGTGTCTCATACGCGCACCAACAGTGCCGCCCAGTCACTAGTGTAGATACACATCATGTGTAGACCTTACCTGCTCTTTTTGTGTTTTGAAACTGTACCAATTCCATGCAAATCACATTTGTACACAAATGCTGAGATGCGCTTCACATCTACAGAAAAGATTCTGACAGCAGTACAAACTACTGTAGTAAGAGAAAGAGTACTGGAACAGTGGAAACGAATAATAGCAGTGACTCCAGTTCCAGCCGTAGAGGCTGTGACAAAAGCAAGAATTCCTATTGATAAAGCCTTACATCTGAGATGGATACAACGGGGTAATTCTCTCACTGAAACAGATATAGAATACAGGTACGACCCAAATCTAAAGACACAAACATTTCTGCAATACGAACAAGAATATCCTCTACCAAACTAAATAATGCCTCTAGATCAGTATGAATATATAATTTACACTGACGGATCTGCTCAACCGGCCAAAGGAAGTAAGCAACAATATAGCGTGGCATGCGGAATCGTTAAAGGTCGCATACGGCATGGAAAGTTCCACCCGAGTTGTATAAAAATGCAATCTCTAGGAGACTGCACGGCACAGCTGGCAGAGTTAAAAGCCTTGATACTGGCACTAGTAAATACGGATCAAGAATTTCCCACACTAATTGTGTGCGATTCATTTTACTGTGTACAGTCATATAAAGAATATTTGTAGCACTGGGTTCAAAACGGATTCAAAGATGCAAACGGTGGCACGGTTAAGCCAAAAATGCTACGGGAACAGGTAGTGGAGTTGAAAACTGAACTACCGAGAGCTCACATGATACATACACTGAGTCATCAGCGTGATGGCGTTTACATTGAAGGGAATGAATTGGCTGATGAACCCACAAAGGGGGCTGTACGCACGGCTTCCGTAGCTGCAATCACTCGTTAAAAAATGAAAATAGACAGTGAGATTATGGTGGCTGTCATTGCTTCAACCAAAAAGAGCAAGTTCCAGAAAGGTTTCCACTCAAGTACTCCTACAAGTTAGATGTCAATAACATTCCATTTGCTCAGATTCCTGGAGTGGGGGATAGAGTAATTCTAAACATGGATCGTAGGTTAAGTTTAATTCTAGCAGCACACAAAAGGATAGGTTCTGCACATGCAGGAGTTACGACTGTTTCTTTATTGAAACAACGCTATTGGTGGCCTGGGTTAACAAAGCAAACTAAAGACCTAATCTTGAAATGCAACATCTGCCAGCAGATGAAAGGTTCCACCGTAACGCGTCCAGCACAGACACCTTTATTAATATCTGATAAACCACTAGAGTGTGTTTATTGGACCACTGCTGCCCCTTACAAAGAGATGGGGCTTACAGGTATATCATGGTTGCAGTGGATTCCTGCTCAAGATTCCTATGGGTGGGGCCCCAACGCTCAGCTGACGCTCGAACTGTTATAAAAGATTTGCAAGTCTTTATCAGGACATAGGCAATTGGCACATTCCATTCTGACCAGGGCCCTGCAATTAGCTCTCGGGCTTACAAGGAAGCCATGCGAGGATTGGGTGTAGCATTGCGGTACTCCTCTCCATACCATCCAGAGGGAAATTCGGTCATGGAGAGGATATACCGAGACTTAAAGCAATCTTTAACGGCTAGAGTATTAGGCACGGGTGAGAGTTGGGTAAAACATCTGTATGGAGTGCAGCGAGCATTGAATAACAAGGCAAGAAGTTCTCCAGGGGTGGTCACTCCAATTGTGGGTACCTGATCTTGATCGTGAAGGCGCAGTGGCGGATGAAAAGCCTTTTGACATCCATGATCAGTTGGCTGTTTTACAGGATCCAAATGAATCCAGGACACAACAAAGTAATGTCCATATGAAGCAGAGAACCACTGGGGAAGTCAAATCAGTCACGGCAAGACCTGTCTGGATCCCAAATGTCGGAGATATAGTCAGAGAGAAAATAGTGGACAAGAAAGAATGTGGGCCATCATACAGAAAGGCTGTACAGGTCCCAGCAGTTGAAGGAACAAGAACTGTACTTCTACCGTCTCTTAGCCGGAAAAAAGGAGAAAAGATTTGTCTCAATCGACCTAATCAAACCACACTATGTGGCTGATACTGAGTAGTAGGCTGCGTGGACTCCAAAGTAGCAGATGCCCTCCTATCGCTACAATTCAAGAAGTTCAAACGGAAAGACTCATCACGTTCAAAGAGTCTACTGCATGGAATGATGGACTACGCAACAATGCTATGGAACTTGTTCCCCTTGAACCTGAAGTTCAAAATCAGAATCAAAATGAAAGACACATTTCAATTTGACCAAATACAAATGTCTACATCAACATGCCTCAACAAGAGCAAACTATGATTTCCACAAATCCTGATGCAATACCAACAATTGATCGAACTGCTTCTGGCTACTTCATAAACTTTGATACGTTTTCTTTGGATCCAAGTGAACCTGAAACAATACCAGCTCAAACATCACACAAGCAGCAAGTTAAAGACCTTCTGAACTTTCTTAAAAAGACTTACCTGTCATCACCGTGGGTAGAACTAGGGGTAATTACCGGGATACTTTTCTTTCTTTTCTGGTTGGGCTTAGTAATAGTTTTTAGCATGCTTGTTAATGGAAAATTCCTTCGACAAAGTTCTCCATCCCAAAAATTTAATTTAATTTTAAAACCACACCAATCATCTCATTGAGAACAAAGAGACTTGTCAGCAGTGAACATTACACCAGTTCCCAAACCTGACGGTATAGTTTGGGACAAGGTTGATTTGAATATGTTTGGTCTGACCGAACTTTTAAAAATTCCTCATTTATTTAAAATATTGTTGAGTGATATCATTACCTCAAGTACATTTTCCGATGATTGGGACTTTGCAACCGTTAATAATATGTTGTCTGACTTGGAAAATCTGCTGCATTTTTTAATAGTGAAATATTGGGAAGCATATCAGATTTCAAAACAATGTATTGTTATCAACACTATGGTCATCACTTTCTGCATAAATCTGCTAATCCTAGAAATGTGTTTAAACATACCACCAGTGGGAACATTGTCCAACACCGCTGAGAGGCAGTTCAAAAACATTTAGACAAAAGTTTCCATATTTTTCAGGGTTTAATATGTCTGACCCAGCCTCATAATATTATAAGGTTGCACCAACATCAGCACAGAAAAATATGTTAACAAACACCAAATAGATTTACTCTGCTTCCTTTATTGCCCAGTCGTCTGAACAAGGTTTTGAGTTATGGAAAGATACCATAGACTTAAAATCAGTCTGGGGTACTAGAGAATGGCAAGTTCAGGGTATGAAAGCTTTGTTTAGAGCATGCCTTATCCCTTAACAGATCATGTTTTTGAATGAGACAGTGCATCAGGCTACTTGCCTTGGACTAGCCAAGAACAAATACTTGAACACACCTCGGCAGCCATCACCATCACACACCGAGGGTACCATAACATCACAGAAAGAGATTACGTTGAATGACATTATACAATACAACAGATCAGTCCCCGATTGGAAGAAATGGTTGATTTGGCCCACAGACACCAATAGTTGTCAGGCGAGATTCATGGGTAAAACCGAAGTGTTTGCTATCCATAGGCTAGATCCATGTTATGTACAGAGAGAACATCCAGGGGTAGTGACATCGTACAGTGTTGGGAAGTTGTGCCTTGATTGGCTAAAAACCTCAACACTCATAAAGGTGAAACAATACTTATCCTTACTGTCACAGGTTGTGGATCTCCAAGATTTTTTATTGGGTACCAGGAAACCACGTCAGAAATATTTAATTTATGCTGTCTGCAATAAAATATGGAAAATATTCCAACAAAAAAAGAGATTACGTGAAATAGACCATATAAATCTAGAAAAATCTCTAGCAGTGGTAGCCAATGGGTTAACTACATTGACCTCCAAGATATATTCCTCAGGCAACATTGTATCTTCTGCGATAGACATACTAGAACAAGATTTGGCCATATTACAACACGGGCAATCTCAAGTACGTTCTAATATTTTGTTAAGCTGGACGCTGCAATCTTTGCGTGCGCGCTATGTGCCTTGGCGTTATATTAACAGTACGTCTCTGTTTTCTGAATACAATCTAACAGATAAATAAATAAAAATGGCACAAAGGGGAGCCAAATATACAATGCTGCGTATCAAAAAACTGGATAGATTAGCATTTACAGTGCCAGAATTGCCATCCACAGAATGGCTAATCCATGGCTACATAACTCTACTGGTCACAACTTTTCAGTTTCAGTATTGCCTTGAACAAAATCAGGCAGGCAGATATGAAGAAATGGGTAAGGAATACATTAAGGAATCATGGGTATTACCATACATATTTCGATGCCGAGTGGGGATTGAGAAGTGTTTCTAAGCTGTGCAAACTGTGAGGACACTTTAAGTGGATCACTCATATGCCAGGATATAATGCTGCAGGGGCTTGTAATGGTTCTGAAGCGAACTTGTCCTGCCATCTGAGGGGTGCTCCAGCTGCAGTGATTACTCCAGCATTCAGGCTACTTTCAAATGGGAGTTACTTGATGCTGAAAAGTCAAGGCTGCTGTGGAATGCTCCCGGGCATTGCATATCTGGTAACTGTGAGCTCCAGGGTTACTTGTATGCAAGTATTGTTTCCACCGACACATACAGTCAGGCAAGCGCCATTATGGCTTCACTGAATGTTTCTTTAATACGGTTTGATACTCTAAGCAGAATGAAAGCCATGCATTTACAGAAGTCTGTGCCCTAAACCTCCGCTCGAGAGACTTTTGATCTCCAGATTGCAAGGTCTTCTTGCACAGATACCGGCGCTTAGCCATACAAACTGCCCTTTCCATTTAGCAGAAATGGTAAATTGTATCTTCAACATGTCTGATACGACAGGCATAGTCCACCTATTTAAGAACATAGGTTCTGGACTTCTGGGCACCTTTCAGACGGTTCTTGGAGTTATACCAAACTTCATGCACTCCGTATTCAGAAGCATCTTTGGAGGACTTCTGCTCATCCTGTTTCCAGCCTGCACGCAATGGCGGCTTTCTTGAAAACCGTGTGAGGAGAAGACCTAAGAGAGAACCTGGGTTCCCTGTTCTAGAAAGAGAAGAGTGACACGGGATTCTTTACAATCTAGGAGCGACCACTTGAATAATCGAAGGAATTACGAAGTGGGCACGAAAGGGTTGTTTGTCTCCTGAGGTACCCTTGGATTGAGTACCCAGATTTTCCTTTCCCTGTACAACTAGGGACTTATGAGTGTGCCTGCACCTTTGTTTGAGTGTATGCCCTTATCCTGACGAAGCCCATAGAAATGAGTGGCTGAAACGCAACCGCGACTGCGTCGACATTCTATGAAGGAGTCCGCTTTAAAGTTTAAATTGGTTTATACTCCAATATAAGCGCCTTATAAATAATCAGTTAGGAGTGACATACCTCTGGTGCTGCTTAGGACTTCCTAGAAGTGTAGAACTTTGATGTAAGAGTGCACACAGTGATATTGTCTTATATTTGTTTTAGGATATATATGTTCTGTATATGTTTCGTAGATATTGTATATGTGATGTATATATATATTTTGTATATTGTATTGTATATAGAGATGAATGCAAACTAGGGTGTTTCATTGTTGTATATTCTTTTGTTGATATTTCTTTTTGTGCCCCACCTTGTCTTTTGATACGTATATATGAATTGTGATTTGTGAATATAATTGTTTCTAAAAATCATTTTGAAAACATAAGGGTTATTCGTCTATCCCTGTATGAAAATAAATATTGAATCAATCCCTCTGTACTTTTTCTTATTTATCCACATCTTCTGATGTATTTTGCTCATGTATAGGACGGTAATTTGGGCATAACCCCTGTTTTATCCTAGCATCCGATTTCTAGTAGCAGGTATCCTGATTGCTTTCCATCTGCTATGCAATGGACATCTCAGTCACCAAGGAGCTGGAAAAAGCACTACTGGAGAGTAAATACCGTGACCGCATGGTACAACATCTTGGCACCCCTCACCTACGAGAAATAAGTGCATCTTGGTTCTTGTCACCTGTCCTCTGATGCCTATTTTGCAGAGAAGAATGCGTGTTAGACCTTTGCTTGACACTCCCATCATGTGTGCAACCGGCCGTAAATTTTTTAATGGACCCAATACCGGCCCATGTTCTGCAGTGTCCTCAGCGTATTCCGATGTTGATGGCAGCATTCCTTGAACCCCCACATGTAGTAAAAGCACCTGTTAATATGGACACTGGCTCCACCTCTGACACCCAACTTTGGGTGGCGCGCAGGCTGCCCCAGCACCAGCTGTGGACAGTGTGGAACATCATCTGTGCTCAATTGACATACTCTACAAGGTGCTACAGGTGCTGTCTATTGCGGAAGCAAGCAATGAAAACGTTGCGTCTACCAGTCAGGACACAAACATTTGACTCATTTGGCTCATCCTGTGCTGGAAGAAATTCGCCCTTTTTTAAACAAGCTTAAATTTGGAACTCAAAAACAAAATTGACATTCCTTTCATTTATTGGGCATTCATGGCTTTCTAATACTTATAGTTATCCTTCCCTACATTAAATACATAACAGTTCTTAGGGACTGAGGGCCCGATTCACAGAATGAACTTAAGACTAAATCCTAAACTTACTACTATTTGGTATTCACAGAATGCACTTACTACTTTCGGGATTCACAGAGTGAACTTACTACTTTCGGGATTCACAGAATAAACTTACTACTTTCGGTATTCACAGAATAGATTTAAGACTACTAACTCTAAGTCCGAAATCGGGGAGTAAATTCCGGCCCAGAGGCGGAGCTTCCGGCTTGGGGGCGGAGCTTGCGGCCGGAGGCGGAGCTTCCGGCCCGGAGGCGGAGCTTGCGGCTTGGAGGCGGACCTTCCGGCTCGGAGGTGGGGATTTTTGCCATGCTGAAATCTCCAACTCCGGGCCGCAAGCTCCGCCTCCGGGCCGGAAGCTCCGCCTCCGGGCCGCAAGCTCCGCCTCCAAGCCGGAAGCTCCGCCTCCGGGCCGGAATTTACTCCCGATTTCGGACTTAGAGTTAGTAGTCTTAAATCTATTCTGTGAATACCGAAAGTAGTAAGTTTATTCTGTGAATCCCGAAAGTAGTAAGTTCACTCTGTGAATCCCGAAAGTAGTAAGTGCATTCTGTGAATACCAAATAGTAGTAAGTTTAGGATTTAGTCTTAAGTTCATTCTGTGAATCGGGCCCATCCCTTTTATCTAGATACAACACTGCATTCAGAACACAGGTTTTCCCCTAGTTTGAATCTCATACATTATGCATGAGGCTTCTTGGAAGCACAGCAGGACTGACATCTCCTGTATGTGATCTCTGTATAAAATTCAGGCCCAACCTCATCTTTTAGGCCAACACAGTAACACAGCGAGGAAGGACCCCTGGGGAAACCTATGGGTATATATACATCACTTCTTGCTTAGAAGGACAGAGGAGACCAACACTTCCCGCTGACATACTGACTAGAGATGCTGAGGTTCCTGCATGCAGACACTCCAGCTCGCAGTGGTCTAACATCTCTCGCGGGGTGTCCAATTCGAGACCAGGACGGGGTCCCATATTCTCTCATTCTCAGGTAATGGGGTTGGCTAGATCCTAGAGGGATTTTTGGCATAACACCTACACAGATTCTAGGTACATCTAGTGAAATGAAATGAAATGAAAGTGAGTTTTATAAAGCGCATTACTACCCGGAGGCCTCGTAGCGCTGTAGATGTGTGTCTCGGGGGGTCTACTGACTGACTTAGAGAAGAGGAAGGTTTTAAGGTTTTTGCGTAATTTTAGATGATTAGGCTCGCTGCGAAGCGTGGAGGGTAAAGAGTTCCAAGCCGTGGCAGCATTCAGGGAGAAGGAGCGTCCGCCCCACCTGGCCCGTTTGATCTTGTGTGTTGTTGCCAGGAAGGCCGTGCTGGAACGCAGTGATCTTTGAGGATGGTAAGGGGTGGCTAGGGAGCAGATCATTGCGGGGGCGTTTTTCCACATGGCCTTGTGCATTATGCACATAGCCTTGAATTTTACCCTGGCCTGGATGGGCAGCCAGTGTAAATTCCTCAGGGCAGCAGTGCCCGAGTGCCTACGGGTCAGGCCGAGCAGGAGACGTGCTGCTGCGTTCTGAGTAACTTGCAGCTTTTTAAGTGTGCTGGTCGGTGCACCCAAATACAGAGCATTCCTCTAATCAAGATGGGACAGGATAATGGCCTGGACCATTATCCTGCGGGCCTGAAAAGGGAGGAGTGGTAGGACTTTCCGCAACATTCGCATCAACCCGAAGCAAGTGGCGGAGAGTGTTGTGGCTTGCTGGTTAAAGCTTAGGGTATCATCCAACCACATGCCCAAGCTTTTGATTTGCTTTTTTGGCTCTGGGGGGGGAACCCATGCAGGGTGGCCATTCTAGGGCCGGTCTGGGGCCGGCTGTGTTCCCCAGGAACATCAGTTCTGTTTTGTCCCAGTTAAGTTTTAAATGGGAAGAGGCCATCCATTTTGTAACTGCTACTAAGCAGCTATTCAGGTTGGAGGGGGTGCTTCCTGGCTGATTCAGAGCCACCACAAGCTGGGTGTCATCAGCGTAGGTTATGATTTCAAAACCAAATGGGTGGACGACCTCTGCTAATGGCTGCATGTAAATGTTAAAAAGTGTGGGGCACAGGGAGGAGCCCTGAGGCACACCTTGGTTGAGAGGCCAAGTTTTAGAGTGAATGTCACCCTCCACCACCTGGAAAGTTTGGTTTTCTAAGAAAGATTGTAATCATGAGATAGCGCTTCCAGTCACTCCGAGCTGTTTTAGGCGGGAGATAAGGATGTTACTGTTTACGGTATCAAAGGCGGCACTTAGGTCCAGCAGCATGATTGCTGTGGTGCCGCCTTGATCCATGTGCTTACGGGCTAGTTCTGTGACAGTCAATAGTGCCGCCTCTGTCCCCAATTTTGGGCGAAAGCCAGCTTGAGAGTCATGGAGCAGATGGTTAGCTTCCAGATAGAGCATAAGGCTGGTGTTAATGTGTTTCTCAAGCAGCTTGCTTACCCAGGGGAGGAGTGAGATGGGGCGGTAGTTGGTCATTTTTTCTGGGTCGAGGTTGGGTTTTTTCAACAGAGCCCTAACTTGTGCACATTTCAAAGTTTCTGGTACTCTCCCTGTAGTGATTGACATATTCACAATGTTTAGAATCGCTGGTCTGATGATATCCGCAACTTTCAAAAGATGGCGCAGGGGAGCGGGGTCTGAGGGAGAACCTGATGTGACTTTCAACATAAGGGTATTTAGAGAGTCTTCTTCGAGCAGTGGGAATTCAGCTAGCTGGCAGACCGTGGTTGGGGGGAGGGTGTCTGGTCCGACTGGGTGTTGACTGACTGGGTCAAATGATGAGGAGATGGCTTGAATTTTTTGATGGAAGTACTCTGCCTGTCTATCACAGCGAGTCTGTGCTTCGCGGGGATCCCGCAGAGTTGGGGGGGTACTAATCAAGGATTTTGCTATCCGGAATAATTCCCTCGGGGTATTGGCAGACGTTCTGATTTTTTTTCCTCATAAAATAAAGCCTGTGCTAGTGTGATTTCAGCTTTATATTTTTTGATTGCTTCTCGATGGCTACTTCTATCCTGCACCTTGAAGGTGCGTCTCCAAGTCCTCTCAAGCTTCCGGCAGTTTTGTTTTAGCTCTTTTAGCTTGGGGGTAAACCAAGGTAATTCTTTGGACTTGGTTTTCACTTTGAGGGGTTTCTGAGGCGCAATTATGTCTAGGGTGGTCTGTAGCCAATTGGTGTAATGGTTGTAAAATGTTTCTATGTCAGCCCCTGTCTGTCGAGGGGTAGTGGAGAGGGATTCGGCCCACTGGTCTGTGGATAGTTTCGCCCAGTCCCTCCCTCTTAATGTAGCTCGAGGGGGCGCAGAGGGGGGGCTTGGAATGTGCCAGAGTAGTGGGACCAGCAAATGATCGGTCCATGGGAGGGGAACTGGGTTCCCTGTCTTAAGTCGATGATTATTGATTAAGACTACATCTAGCAAGTGACCTTTGTTGTGCGTGGGTTCAAAACCCTTCAGAACAATTTGTAGGGCTGCAAGATTGTTTAAAAAGGTGGTAGCTAGGGGATCCATAGGATCGTCTAAATGGATGTTTATGTTGCCTAGTATCGTAAAGTGAGGCAAAGAGATGGCTGATTCAGCGACCTTGGAGGGAAGGGAGTTCATAAAATCTCCTATTTGGCCTGGGGGGCGATAGATAAGTAGGCCAGAAAAGGTTAAGGTGGGGGATAGGTCTAATGCGAAGTTCATACTTTCGCAGTTAGGAATTGTCGAAGGGCCGGCTCTGCATTGGTAGCAGTCCTTAAAAAGTATGCCTAATCCTCCTCCTCTACCCTCTACCCTGTCGACCCTCTGTAATCCGTATACCTTCTGTAGTAGGGCGGTAATGTCTGGGTCAACCTCCTCCCTTAACCAGGTTTCTGTTAAGAATACTGCGTCAAGGTTGATATCCTCAAGGAGGATTGACATTTCCACTGCGTGTTTGGTCAGAGAGCGACAGTTTAGGAGAAACATTTTAAAAGGGGGTTCGACAGTCTCGGTCTGCTCCGGTGGGGGCCGTAGTTCATATTGACAGTGGGGGCACTTTTTAACGAGTGAATTTGGGTGTATGGAGTGGCGGCAAGAAGCCTCTGGTTGGGACATAAGTTTTTTTAGCAGGTATGGGGCATACCTTATCAGAGTGGGCGTTTCCTCCATAGATTGAGCAGGGGGACTGGGCCCTGGGCGCTGCAGGGCGCAGACGGGCTTGCCTTAGGCGAGCCTTCGGCGTGCCGCCGGCGCACCCGCTGCGCCCGCCCGCTGCGCCGCCGGAAGAACATGCTCCTTTATACAGCCTGTGGAGGAGGGCGGGCGGCGTCCTACAACTGGACCGCAACCCTATTCCTTCTAGTAAGATGGCGGCAGGCTAGAGTCCTGTGTTCCCCGGAGTCAGCCCCTACTCGGCTGCTCACGAGATCAGGGTTCGAGGTGCCAGTGGGTCTAAAGTGCAGGTGGGGTTTTAAAAACAATTGTAAACATCCACTCCTTTAAAAATGCCACAATGCCTTTAAAAATGCCACAATTTCAAACGAGCCTTTAAAATGCCACAATTTAAAACGAGCACAATTCTTTAAAGTAAAAAGGGATAGTGGTAGAGCCCCTGGCTATCCGCCTCAGGGGAGAAAACGCAATTTACGGAGGCATTGTAGGTGTACGCACTTTTTTATCATATGTTTTATGTACTTGTATATATTCATGATTACTGCGAGATGGTAGAACTTTACCATCCCTTCACTTTCGTAGTACTTCTAATCATATATCTCTGCTACTGTCTAATAGTTGTTGCAGCTCATCTATCCTACACTAGAATAACAACTGTTCAATAAACTCTTATTGAAAATGCCCAGCCTGTTTATTCTGTGTATCTCTCTGAGACAAACTAAGTGAGCACGAGTGACTGAGGGAAAGGTAGTATATTATTTCCATGATTCTGAGGGATCAGGGTTGTCATGTTCTGAGGTTGCTAATAACTATTCTCTCCCCGATTAGAGGAGATTCTAGTGGCACTATGAGCTAGCTGATACAGACAGGCTAACATACCCAGTGGGGGTGCACAGAATCAGTCTGCCACCAATCCACAGTTTATGTTATCCAAGCGCACAGATCCTGTATAGGTTATATAGGAACTACACCCAAAGCTTTGTTCATCAGGCTATGCCAAGAAACCTGCTCTTTGACTGATAACGTGCATCTTGGCAGACACTGCATCAGCATAGCACCACACGAGGACGACAAATACATTAACTGCACACACTAAGAAAAGAAAACCTGCACAAAAAATTAAGAAAGAAAACATCATTTGGAGTCGCCAGATTTTAAGTGAAGACACCATCAGTAATTCTATCCTCTCCTATTGGAAGGCAATGTTCAGATCTGTGCAGGCGGGCCAGGTCTGCAACAGAGGGATTGGAAGGTATTGGTCCCCCTGCTTCTCTTGTTAAAACTGGAATCAGGTTCTGGTCTTTTCAGCATCAGACTTCAGGTGTCAAAACTGTTGCAAGAGTGGAGATGCTTGATTATAATTAAGCTTGATTTACATTTCCACTGCCTACCCTATTTCTCCAACTGTTTTCGAACCTTATCCTACATGGCATGCTGAGCAGTTCCTGCTCTTCTTTTCTCCCCCTACATCATTGTCTACTCTTAATACTTTTTTTATCAGCCTAAACATGTTTATGCTTGGCTGTTCCTCTGCCTCCTCTTGTTCAGACATCCACATTGACAACTTCCAACTACCTTAAATTTGCCTCCACTATTGCCTGATTTTACTGCTCTCACAAAAGCCTCATTGACTACCAGTGCACATACAGCTCTCCAAAGTCCTCTCATCAAAACATTTTTCTTTTTCGTCAACTTCTTTCCATTAAAGTGCCAATTTTGGTTGGCTTTCCTATACCTTCTTTTTATGTCATAAGTTATCGGCCAACCAGCTTCTCTTTTCAGCACATCTTGCTTTTCTTTTTTTCTTTTTTTATCTATTTATTATTTTGTTAAGACCAAAATCACAACAACGAAGTGGAAAGTCTGTCCACCCCATTCAGCATTAAGTATCTTTGTGAAAAGTGAAGCTCTGAGCATCCAGATTAAGGGGCATATTTACCATTATTTTATGCAGCACAGAACGCCACCTTGCTGCGCTGCATGAAAGGTAAAGGACAGGAATGTGCTGTATTTAACATTATATGTTCATTCCTGTCCTTTCCTTACGCTGGCGCACCTTTGGCTGCCTAGCAGCAACTCAGGCACCCTTCCTGCACAAAAACAATCCTCTGAAGCATTTTCCTCATTCTATGTGTGCTGCACAATGAGAAAAAAACAAGGAGAAGGATAAATTGCTTACTTGTAATCCTAGTTCTCTTTCAGGGAAATACTCAAAGTCATAAGCACTGAACATGTTATGTTATATGTTATAGATATTTGTAAAGCACGCAAATCACCCACATGGGGTCTCTTGGTACTCTGGCAGACCACATAGTTCCGGTTTGGTAGAAATCTACGGATTGAAAAGCCATGTTTTTAGGAGTTTTTTTAAATGCGGCTAAATTAGAATAGTCCAGACCATGTGCAGGGACCACGGAGTACTTCTTAAATATTATGGGGTTTATTTACAAGCCCCTTGCTTAGCCGGTGCATCACTTTTTTTGGCACACCGGCGGCGCAGTGTGCGGCCCCATATTTACATGGGACGCAAAGCCACCCTGAGTGGCTTTTCAGGGCCTTGTAAAAATTGCCCCATTTTACGCATCATTTTGTGTGAAGGGGCATTCCAGGGGTCTTGTTGTGGGTGTTCCCACGCAACACTCATGTATTCTGCCACATTCCCAGATTTACAACATTTTGTAAGCTTGGGAATGCGTCAGGATCCTACCCTCCCCGTGTGAGGTGTAGGGAGGCGCAACAATGATAAATATTTTTATTGCTCCTTGTTTTTGTCTCTTTCAATGCAAGTTGCATTCTGCAGCACAGATAGAAAGAGGAAAGAGCCTCTTGTGATTGTTTTTGTGCAGGAAGGTGTCCCTTCCTGCATTAAAATAATCATCCCCGTAACGCAGGCACCTTGCACCATGGTGCAAGGGTGCCTGCGTTGGCACATGGCAACCAATTGCATGGCAGCGAAGGGGAAAACACAGGAATGCATCATATTGTTTTAAATATGACACATCCCTGGGCTTTTAAAATGACGCAGCTCAGCACAACAAAAGGGCTTGTGGTGCCACCATGCGTCATTTTATTGTAAATAAAGGGTCTACGGATCCGAAACGCGTCATGGCTGAGGTTTTGATTGAGCTGCAATAAACAACTCACTGCTCTGCACTAAATCGTGGTCCGGGCTCCTGTCTTTTCTTCTGTGGAAACCTGCAGTTCGAGAGGAGTTGTTGTGATATGTGTTGGGACTAGTGGTAGGGCTAAGGCATTTATTGGATGTTGAGAGCAGGGTTTTTTGAACTGATTGGGTCCTTGGACTAGGGCTAAGATGGGCTGTAAGGTCCTGGTCTCCTATTGGTTCTAGATGTTAGGGCTAGTGTTGTGATTGGATGGTGTTAGGGCTAGGGTTCCCATTGGCTGAAGAGGTCACCTGATTACTAGGGCTACAAGAAAGGCCAGGCTTAGGGCGTCTCTGCCCGGGCGTCGAAGCTACGGGTGGAGAGGACAAGGGTAGTTGCCTGTTTGGGCCTGTTTGAGACTGGTTAGGACTAGGGCCAGAAATGCTGCCCTCTGACTCCTTCCCACTAAAACTCCTTTTTACTCATCCATAAGCCTCTTCCTACTGCTAAGACTTATAAAAAATAAAATAATCCTTCACTCTTTTATCCCTCCACTATCCTTTTTCAATCAAAATTAACAGACTAACATGTTCACTTCTCAAATTCCATATTCCATATTCAACTATACTAATAACTGAATAACATATCTACTACTCAAATTACCTCATATTTATACTATACTAATTTTCAACAGAAATCCTTTATGGGTTCCGGAGTGGCGTGCTACTCGCCAGAAAAGCGCTTCAACACCCATCAGGGGTAACAAGTGCTATATGAATGCTAATCTTTCTTACCCTTTTATCTATCCGCTATCCTTCTCACTCCAAGTAACAGACTAATATCCACCACTGAAATTACCTCATATTTCACCATATTAATTCACCACTAATCCTTTATAGGCTCCCTGAATAGCATGCGTCAACAAGCGAGCGATAAATAAATACAAACCTTTATCCTACTCTATCCTTCTGCTATAATTCCAAATCCGAATAACTGACTAACCTATCTACCACTTAAAATGTACTTGCATGTTTCACTATACTAATTCAACACTAATCCTCTGTGGGTCCCGGAGTAGCGTGCTACCCGCCGAAAAAGCGCTTCGACGCCTCGTCAGGGGTAGTAAGCGCTATATAAATGCAATTACAATACAATATGTATACATACATACATATATATTCTATCGCTGTCTAATATCAAGACACAGAAATTCACTGACTATCAAAATGAGTATATATATATATATATATATATATATACATATGTCCCAAGACGCCATCCAACACGCTCCTTCTCCACCACAATAGCAAATAACGCCAGAGCGAAACCACAGATAAGTGCAGATTTTCAGTGTTTTATTTGTGATAATTCCAGCCAGCAACTGTCATGACGCGTTTCGCCTCTCGTAGAGGCTTGATCACATGATGTGTCAATGACATAAATGAGGGTATATATAGCGGATTTCATTTAAACCAACAGCAGCTGTGTGACAAATTGAAACAGTAGACATAATAGAAATACTGCCCAAAGTATTAGCAGCAAACAGCATATCTAGGGCATAGTGCCCAAGGTAGTGTAAATATATACTTTTCAAATTTTAAGAAAAACATATACTATATACAAATAAATATGTAAAAAAGACGATTGTTAAAAGCCATTTCTACATATTAAAAAACCAATTAAATAAGTCATATTTACAAAACAATCAAGAATTTCATGTAACTGAATATCTACATTGATTTTACTAAAATATTGCACCACCTGGAGAGGTTAATTGGGAGGAGTGGATAATCCTGAACAAAGCAAAATCCTGCCTCGCAATCCCAAATCCCCGTACTTAGTCTAAAACTGTTCTAATCTAGAGATTCTAGTCTCCAAGTGTAGACTAGATATAGTGCTTAGCTGTTGGATATCCTAATATCCCTCATAAAAATCCTGGGAAAGCCAAGTGAATAGAGTGTGAATGTGAGTTAAAATTGATTTACAGTTAGGAAACAGACACTCAAGATATATCGTTTTGGCTCCATCTGGCCCCAGATGCATGAATCACAAACCAAAGACGAGATAAACTGGCATGTAGGCTAACATGTTTGTATTTTTGGAAATATCCTTATAGGCAGGTGTACATGTCCTCACTGGCATTGAGGCCTCCCGGGTTCTTACTGTTGAACTCCAGGATATATCTTGTCTCCAGTAGCCGTAATTTTGCATCTCTGTTGCCTCCCCTCTTAAGTGGTGGAATTGTGTCTACCAGATAGTAAACTAGGTCATCGGGGTTGCTGTTGTGGGTCGATTCGAAATGCCGTGCTACTGGATAGGCTGGATCCTTTCCTGAGATGGCTCGGAGGTGCTGCAAGATCCGTTTGTGGGCGGGCAGTCGAGTGCTGCCCACATAACATAGCCCACATGGACATTGCAGCACGTAGACTACATACTCTGTTTTGCATGTGAGTCTATGTTTTATGGCGATAGGTTTGTCATGGAAGGGAATGGAGTAGTGAGTTTTGTTGACCCTTGTCGGCAGGCTTTACAAAATGGACACTTTTTAAAACCCTTATTGAGGTCCATCCAGGTCCCTGATAATGGTTTGTCCAAGTTGTTGCTTACCAGGGCGTTAGCCATAGTCGAGGACTTACGGAAAGTCAATTCCGGCCTGTTGGAGACTAGATTACCTATTATTGGATCTCTTTTTACCAGATCCCAATTCCTACTGAAGATCTTCCTAATCTCAGCATGTTGGAGGCTGTAGGTGACAATGGCCTTGATTGTACAGAATCGGCCTTTGTCTCACTGATCTGTTCTTTACCTTTCAAGGCTTGTTACCTGGGGATACTGCGGGTTCGTTCTATAGCACTTTCCACCAAGTCAGCCCTGTATCCTCTCTCAAGAAAGCGATTCTTGCTATCTCTTTGGGCTTTGTCACACTCCTGGTCGGTACTACATAACCGTCTCATGCGCAGCATTTCCCCATAGGGGATGCTGCGTATGAGGTGTCCAGGGTGTTGACTGGTGGCGTGTAGCAGTGTGTTTCCTGAAGTCTCCTTCCTGTGTAATCTAGTCTCCAATACCTTGTCCTTGATATACACTTCTACATCTAAGAAGTTGACTCTCTCCTTGTGAATCTCAGATGTAAACTCTAAGTTGTAGTTGTTACTGTTCAGTTTTTCAACAAAGTCAGTTGCCTCCTTCATAGACCCCTTCCAAATTAGGAATAAGTCATCTATGTATCTCAAATACATGATTACATTGTTGTTCATTGTGGCTTCGTGGTCCCCCATGAGGACCCGTTCCTCCCACAGTCCCATGTGTAAACACGCGAAACTGGGGGAAAAACAGGCCCCCATGGCCACCCCTTGTAGCTGTTGGTAAATCTGGCCATAAAACAAAAAATAATTTTGTTCAAGACAAAGTTTTAGCATGCCAATAATCATTTTGTTATGATGTACATAGTTCATAGGGCGTTTGTTCAGGTAGTGTTCAACTGCTTTGATGCCATCACTATATCTGATGGAGGTGTATAATGACTTCACATCTAAAGTCATCAACAGATATTCGTCACTCCAAACCACTTTTTCCAATTTTGTTAAAAAATCTGTTGTGTCTCTCACATATGATTTTAGTTGTATTACCCATTCCTGCAGAAAATAGTCAATGTATCTCGAAATATTTTCGGTGGAGCTGCCAATAGCTGATATAATTGGCCTTCCAGGTGGGACAGAAATGTCTTTATGCACCTTTGGCAACATATAGAAGGTGGGGATTACAGGGTAGTCTTTTTTCAGGAATTTAAATTCATCCTTAGAAATTAACCCACCACTCTTCCAAGCAATTAATTTAGAGTTTTGGTCATTCCAGGCAGTTTTGATAGCCCCTAAATTGCTCTTCCTGTAACAGGATTGATCCCCCAACTGACTTTCTGCTTCTTTTATATAGAGGTCTCGCTCCCACAAAACAATGTTTCCGCCTTTGTCGGCTTGTTTCACTACGATACTTTTATTCATATTTAGATTCTTTATTAAATTTTTGTAGTTTTGATTTTGTCTGTAAATGGCGGAGTATTTCTTGTTTGTAGTTGTATATAATTTTTTCAAGTCCTCTATGATGAAGTCGTGGTAGACATCCAAATTGTCATGGGGCATAATCGTAAGGAAAGTTGATTTTGCCTTGAACGGTGTTGTGCCAGTCTCTGTCCTAGCCCCTGTTGGTGTAGCTTCCATGAGGCTGACATTTGCCCCTTCTTGTTGTAATGACCAGATTTCTTGAAAAGAGGATGCATCGCCTGCGGTGAGGAGGGATGGACTTTGTGGTGGTGCATTTTTTGTTTTTTTGTATGGTTGCATGCGGTGGAACTTGCTCAATTTCAATTTCCTTATAAATCTAAACGCATCCATGCGAGTAGTAGCATACTCAAAATTTCTGGGGGGGCAGTATGATAGTCCTAATCCCAGGATGGCTACCTCCTTTTCAGATAGAACAATATTTGTTAGATTTATAATGGGTTTGGTCCCAGAGCCACTTACTGGGTTTTCTTCCAAGTTCCACGTTTGTTTCTCCTCGTGCCGCCCCTGTTTGATCCTGTGGCTGAGGTTTTGATTGAGCTGCAATAAACAACTCACTGCTCTGCACTAAATCGTGGTCCGGGCTCCTGTCTTTTTTTCTGTGGAAACCTGCAGTTCGAGAGGAGTTGTTGTGATATGTATACATACATACATATATATTGTATCGCTGTCTAATATCAAGAAACAGAAATTCACTGACTATCAAAATGAGTATATATATATATATATATATATATATATATATATATATATATAGTATTTCTTCTTGGTTCACTAAAATCACGTGACGCAATGAGTGGAAAAAAGTGTTGATAAACCGAGGGAGATGAGTGTCTCGTTATGTGAGCAAGCCCACCTCTTGGGTGAAACGCATCATTTACCACGCCGAAGCGTCAGCTTTTTAAATAAAAGAAAAGGAAACCACGCACTAACCTGGAGTCCGTGTCCCATTTGTTTGACTGTGAAGCGAGTCGTGGGAAATCTGGAGGAACACATCATTCTATGTCAGGAAGCGGAGGTGAGGATTTTGCTAGTCCTTTCTTCATTTTATTGGACAGCAAGTTAAAAGATAAAAGAAAAAACATAAACCATGAACTACCCTAACCAACATGGCAGCGGTAGTCATGGTGATACAGTAACCAATCAGAGTCCATAACACCAGCATAAAGGAATCCCACGTCGGTAGTCCTTCCTCTTTCTTCATTGCTGCCGCGTCAAGATAAGTCCCGTTATTTCTCCTCAACTTATTCTTGTGGCGTGGCAGTGTTATTTGATATCGTTGACAGCATTTTTTGCCTTATCTCTCTTTTCGATTATAGTCCCGCTTTGTGGGCTGTGTTTTATTGTCTGTAAGACGCGGTAGGCATTTTGGCCCGAGCGTCTCTGTGGTGCGCGTGCGCGGTCTGTAGCGTCGTCTCTTCAGACGCTGACCGGCTTTTTTCTTCAGCGCTTCCCTGCGCTTGTGGAGATCACGCGCTGAGGCAAAGCGCTTTGTTATTCATGAAATTTGCCTCGTTCCCCACACTGATGCTGCTTGTTGTGGCAGGAATATCGAGTGACTGACATTTCTTTATTATTTATTAAAAATCTGTTATTTTCGTGTCAGTCACTTTATTGGCATTTACTTCTTGCCAGTTATTCTGGTGTTGTTTGTGGGTACCTCTGTGGGGAACCCCCCCTTTTATATAGCCTGGGGCGTTTTTCATTGTATGGGTGCCCAGTCATCTGCACAAATGCAGACTCGTCAAGAACTAGATGGTATGCCTGTAGATTCTGAGCAGCCTCCTCAGCCCTTATTGCGCCCTCCTGTAGAGGTGGACAGACTCCTATCTTCGGCTATCGCCCAGGCTCTGGCACCTCTACAGGATAGTGTCAATAAACTGTCTGCCCATGTTTTTAAATCTGGCTCAGGTGTTTTTGGGGACAGTGGGGCTGGGCCTAGTGGAGTGCTATCTGTACCTTCACGCACGGCCAAGAAGCGTGACGAAGGCCCTGGAAGGGTTCAGTAGACTTGCTGAAGTCTTCCACAAGAGTGCGCGCACGCTAAGAAGCGCACCCTTCCGGGGGACGACTCACCCAGGAATATGGGTGGTACTTCCACCCAAGACCTTGACCCGGAAGAAGGGTTTCCCCTGGAGGGAGTAGATGACGAGGATGAATATGATGATGAAGATGACTATGCATCTTCTGAGGATATGTCTGACATTAGTAGGTCTTGGCGCCCTAAATCTAATGTCTCTGAGTGTGGTGAAGGTGACCTTTTTGCCCCGGATATGTTTGACCCTAACTCTATTTATAGACCCCGCTCCTCGGAGTGGGTCCCTGAAAAATCTACAGCTGATTATGTGGCCGCTAAACTTAGACAGCCCCTCTCTCAGGATGTCAGGCTACGCTTACGCTCTGAGTGTCCTCGCCCTTCTCTTCCCAACAGGGTGGCAGCCACTCCGGAAATAGATCCAAAGTTGTGCACTTTTTTCGCAAAATATGTTAAAGACCCTAAGAAGGGAATTGACAGGTCCTGGAAGGCTTGTCAAGACAAGCTGTTAGATGTTGTTGGTCCTCTGACTAAAATCATTAACCTTGCCCAACGCTCCAAAGAATCGGGTATGCCTCTACCAGTTGACGACGTGGCAGGTTGGGCACAGAGGGCAATTTGTCTCCTTGGCAATGCCAACTGTGCTCTCTCTGCGGAGCGCCGCAGGTCTCTTTTACTTAAAATTGATCCTAAACTGGGTGAATTATCCTCTTTGGAAGCGGGTTCAGTAGCGCAGGGTACCTTGTTTGGTGACCCTTTCGTGAAAGAACTTGGCAAATTTGTGGCTACCTTTTCTGCCTTAGACAAGGCCCAAGCTTCAATGAAGAAAATGTTTCCTAAGAAGGTTTTTGGCGGGGCCGGCAGGGGTCGCTCTTCCGGCCGCCAGTTCCAGCAAGGCCCCAATAGAGGTCAGTTCAAAAGGAACAACGGATGGAGCGCCGGACGTCAAGGTTCCTTTTATCCTTCCCGTGGAGGCAGAGGCCAGGGCAGAGGACGTGGTGGCAACCAGTTCAACGCCAAAGGATTCAACGGTGAGTTTTTCCATCATTTCTCCAGTACGTCTGGGGGGAAGGATTGCTCTATTTCTTCAGGCCTGGTTTCATCTCACGTCAGACCCTTGGCTTCTGGAAACGGTCCAAGGCTTTCACATAGAGTTTTACGGCTCCCCCGTTCAACTCTCACGTCCTCGACCATTGGTTTTTTCTCTCGCAGACCAGGAACTTATAGACGTGGAAGTTCGTGCTATGCTGCAAAAAGGCGCTATCTCCCCTTCTTCTCTTCATCCAAACGGCTTTCTCAGCAACATCTTTCTGGTCGAGAAAAAAGACAAAGGGTGCAGGCCAATCATCAATCTTCATTCGTTCAACGAATGGCTGATCTACAGACACTTCAAGATGGAGGGCATCCATCTTTTGAGAGATCTCCTTCTGCAGAACGATTGGTTGGTACGTTTGGATCTGAAGGATGCATATCTTTCAGTTCCGATTTACCCTCCTCATCGCCGCTTCCTACAGTTCCTTTGGAGAGATCAGATCTACGAGTTTCGTACTCTCCCCTTCGGTCTTTCCTCAGCACCTTGGTGCTTTACCAAACTCCTGCGTCCCGTGGTGGAACATCTTCGTACCATGGGATTTCGTCTGATAATTTACTTGGCGACATTCTTTTGATGAATCAATCCAAGGATCTTCTCCTCCGTCAACTTCAAGTGACCATAACTACACTTCAATCTCTGGGGTTCATCATCAACGCCCAGAAGTCAGAGTTAATCCCTCAACAGGAAATGACTTTTCTGGGATTTCTGATAAGGACTACGGATGCAACGTTACATCTCCCTTCTCAAAAGATCTCCAAGATCAAGAAGGAGATTCGCAAGGTCCTCCGTCGAGACCGGATTTCTCTCCGTCTCCTGGCCAGGATAGTAGGCTTACTGTCCTCGTCGATCCAGGCCATTTTTCTAGGCCCGCTTCACTACAGAGCTCTCCAAAGACTCAAAGCGTTTCATCTCCGCAAAGGCCTCACTTACTCGGAACTCATTTCTTTGTCCACGGAAGCAAGATCGGAGCTCCTTTGGTGGTTGGATCACATGGATGCGTGGAACGGGAAGGCGATTTTCGGCTCCCGCCCGGATGTTGTGATCGAGTCGGATGCCAGCCGCCAAGGATGGGGAGCCCGGTGCGGCTCCCTTTCGGTGGGAGGCAGATGGACGGTGGAGGAACTTTATCTCTACATCAATTGCTTGGAACTCCATGCGGGTTCGTTCGCCATTCGCTCGTTCACAACGAAGAAAGTCTCTTGTTGTGTCCCCCTTCGGATGGACAACACGACTGCGGTCAGGTATATCAATCGCCTGGGAGGCACCCACTCTAAAGTCCTGGCGGACCTAGCGAAGGACTTTTGGAACTATTGTCTTCTTCGCCAGATTTCAGTCATGGCAGAGTATCTTCCCGGCGAAATGAACTCGGTGGCGGACTGGCAATCCAGGAATTTTCGGGATGCCAGCGATTGGAAGCTGGATCCCGCTGTCTTTTAGATGATCTCAGAGTTTTGGGGCCTTCCTCAAGTGGACTTGTTTGCGTCCAGGTGGAACGCCCAACTTTCCCAGTTCTACAGCTGGAAACCGGATCCGGGTGCGGAAGCAGTAGATGCCTTCCTACAGGACTGGGGTCGGTTTCCAGCTTACGCTTTTCCCCCGTTCCTATTCATTCAAAGGGTAGCTACCCAGGTCCGCAGACAACGAGCCTCTCTAATCTTGATCACTCCTATATGGAAAGCTCAATGCTGGTTCCCTTCTCTTCTGGAATTATCTTGGGACAGACCTATTCGGCTCCCCATATCCGATCTCATTCTGACGGATCCATTGGGTCATCCACACCCTCTTGTTCTCCAAGGCCATCTACGTCTAATGGCCTGGAGGATTTCAGGAGACGTTGGTCTAACGACTCACTTTCGAAAGATGCTGAACTCCTCATTCAGCGAGCCTGGGCCCCTAGTACCACCAAACGATACAGATTTGCCTGGAACAGATGGGTTCGTTGGTGTGTGGCAAAACACTTGGATCCCGTGGGCTCTCCTGTGACAGAAGTAATTAACTTCCTTGCTAAGCTTTTTCAGTACAAACTTGCTTACTGTACCATCAATTCCTTCAGATCAGCAATTTCTGCGGGTCATGCCCTTGTGGATGGTTCTCCTGTGGGAGAGCATCCTTGGGTTTGCAAACTTCTCAAGGGTATTCGCCTGTCGCGTCCTCCTGAACCGCGTTATTCTGGTCTTTGGGATGTAAATGTGGTTTTACGATTTCTCCTTTCCTGGCAGGATAACGAATACCTTTCACGCAAGGAGCTTTCGGCTAAATTAGCTATTCTCCTCTGTCTCATTTCTTGCAAAAAGGCTTCCGATGTTCGCGCTCTTGATGTTTCTGCCAGAGTTTTTACCCCTGAAGGTGTTACTTTTACTGTCTCTAGACGAACCAAGTGTAATACCAGGTCAGTATCTTATCCAGCCTTTCCGGATTCACCTAAACTTTGTGTTGTTCGTTGCCTCAAAACTTATGAGGATGTAACTTTGGAATTCCGCCTCCCAGGCGAAAGACAATTACTAATTGCGATTAAGAAGCCTTTCAAAGCGGTTTCTTCTCCCACCATTGCCAGATGGGTCCGGTGGATTATGGCTGAGGCTGGTATTAACATTTCAAACTTTGGCGCTCACTCCACTAGAGGCGCTATGGCTTCCAAGGCCGTCCAGGTTGGGGGCAGGTTGGAAGATATTATGAATGCAGCAGATTGGTCTTCAGATTCAACTTTTAAAAAGTTTTATTTTAAGCCAATCCATGAGGCGACGTCTTTGGTGGTGAGTAAGCTTTAAACAAGCAAAATCCTCGCCTCCGCTTCCTGACGTAGAATGAGAAATTTCCTAGTTCACACAAGAAAGTTTCAATTCTATTAAGGACGCGGAGGCGAGGATTTTCCCACCCTGGCTTATCCAGCCTTCCCTCCCGATCCTGTGCACTCCAAGCTTTTGTTCTTCATTCGAGGGAAGTATTTCCTTTTCATATATATTGATGTGTACATTTGACTGATATGTTTTACTGCATATTTCCTACTTCTATTGCAATTATGTTTGCTCTTCTTCCATTGCAATGTGTTAGATGCTTCAGCATTGTTCTGGATGAGATATTATTATTGTTTCTCTTCCCTAGGCTCCGATCAGAAAACGGACTAGAGGGTAGAGGACTTCTTTCCACCGGCAGCAGCGAAAGAGGAAGGACTACCGACGTGGGATTCCTTTATGCTGGTGTTATGGACTCTGATTGGTTACTGTATCACCATGACTACCGCTGCCATGTTGGTTAGGGTAGTTCATGGTTTATGTTTTTTCTTTTATCTTTTAACTTGCTGTCCAATAAAATGAAGAAAGGACTAGCAAAATCCTCGCCTCCGCGTCCTTAATAGAATTGAAACTTTCCTTTGTGTGAACTAGGAAATTTCTCATTATCTCGAGAACAGGCAGTGCCCGAACACACAGACCCCCTCCCTTGCAGGGTCAACCAATTCCAGCCTAAACTCTGCGTGCCTCTTTCTAGAAGGAGTTCGTATTGGTGACCCCCTGCACCCGGAAGTGATTTTGTCGAATGCAGCTGTCGGCGAACCCAGCCGGAGGAACCAGGAGCCGCCCGTCGGAAGATTGACGATTCCAGGTCAACACCAGCCGGTAAGCCGTAGCAGTTGCAGCCATCATTACGGTATATGCAGGTTGGGAGGTGTGCGGACTAATGGGCGGTTGGCGGAGCTAAATAGGGGGTAATTGATAAAGGAAAGTAACCGGGGCTCCGTGAGACTGTCAACGGACCTCCCCCTGATTTCCGTAACCAACATGATTTGTCTGTTTGTTAGAGAATTTCACTTTTCGAGTACAATGATTAATAAAGCGATAACAAGCTTAAAGGCATGGCTGACGAGACAATAAGAGAGCAGGAAGCAGCAGCTGCTGATTTATTTGAAAATCTACCGATAGTCCAAAACAATGGACGTATCAAAACGACAATAAATATTCGACCTGAGGGTGAAGTATGGACACTTTTGAAGAAATTGGAGAAATTAATGAGGTCAAAAATGACCAAGTGGTGGGAAAAGAAATCACTGGAGAAATATGCAGAGGTCCACAGGGTGCCACGTGGATTGCAGATTCTTCCTGCCCCTAGTTTTGAAAACCCAAATCCCGAAATGTTGAAGGAATGGGCCAGCAGTAATTTGTAGGCTTCCATGCGAATGGTCCATATACCAATCAAATACGCTAGAATTGATCCGGATTCAATAGCAAACGATATCAAAGAAATCAATGACAGTTTGGCCAAACTGGAATTCAAGGAATTGATTGAGAAAACTAGATCTGAGATTGATGTACAAACAGAAAGACATCATAAAAACGAGGAAAGCATATAAGTATGCACGGGACAAACAGGACTACGAATCTGGACATATTTTTACAATCTCAAAAAAATATGAGGGCCTAAAAAAGAAATTACCTCCGTCCGGTACGTCAAGTGGGGCACAAGGCATCATTAGTCAAGAGCAAGAATTTGAGTCCATATCTGAATCCAACTCAACCATCAGTGAAATTGACTCGGATGACAGTGGGATCGTCAGATTCCAAGGAAGGGAAGATATGGGTGCCCTAACACCAGGAAAGGAACTGGATTTTGTAAAGCGGGCGCGGCGTCAAACGCTAAGACCACGTAGGCCTGCTCAAAATCCACAACAAGAAAAAACAAAAGAAGGAAAGCCAGAAGGAAAGTCCGGCAATGTAAGAAACGGACAGCATCGAAAAAAGAAATGGAACAATAAAAATAGAGTCCAATCCCAACAACGTGGTGAACTTATCTTCGATTCAATTAAACCAGGCAGAAACACAATTACTGGCATTAGAGTTATCATTCTGCCCGGAAAGCAGTTTAAACTATGTTCAAACACAAGTAGACATTTATAAGTTCATCCGAAAAATGAAATTGAAAAAGTACTTAGCAATAAAAAACTCGAAAAAAAGTGCAGAACCTTCTGATTCAGCCAATGGAGAGCCAGTTTCCAATCTTCTAACATCAGACATTGCCACCCTTTTGATCATGGGCAATTTGACAAACACCAATCAGGAAGACTCCGTAGGCTCTACGCAAGAGTTGATTTCAGAAATGGGCACTAGTGTATCTGGTAGAACTCAATCCCCCTTCAAGCCAAAATCAACCTTTGTTCCAATTATGCCACGTGATGTGATAGAAATGTATCAAGATATCATCATTGAAGAAATCAAGAAGCTTCGCCTGACAATTAAAAGGCAGAGAACCGGCAAGAACTTCAAGTTGAAGTTCAACTTCAACTGCCCCATTTTCTGAAGCTGAGTCCCAAAATAGCTGCCAACACTTACTGGTTAAAGTGTTGGAAGCCAGAGCTCTGCATTTCCCTGCATGAGCTAGTTGTTTTTCTCAACGTTGTTGTGGTCACACATATCACTAACTGTATTTTCCCAAATTTCTCAACAACTACTGAACGGATTTATACCAAATAAAAAAGAGCACAATCTGAATAACCAAATCTACTGTTCTGCCAAATTTGGTGTAATTCCATCCAGGAGTTCAGGCTGTAGACATACATAGGTCCAATAGACTTACATGTAAAAATGCAATTTTATTTACACCCCTTTTTCTTGGCCCTGCTTGACAGATCACCCTAAAACTTTCCATGCCAACAATTATCTCAGCACACTTTTTGGGGAAATTCTTGTGGAGATTCATCAAATGGAGCTAAAGCTATAGACAAGTCAAAAAACACTTTTCCTATGGAAACATGGTTATAACTATATCCAGTATATATATAAATATATATATATATATATATATATATATATATATATATATATATATACAATGAACTAATCAAGAAATTGAAAGAAAACAAAGCAATAGTTGTACGTAATTCCGACAAGGGAGGCCACATCGTGATCTGGAACAAGAATGAATACAGCAAAGAAGCTTACACACAACTCAATGACAAGGATTGTTATGTGAGAATGACTAGTACCAACTTGAAAGCTATCTATACACAATACTATCACATATTGCATTCTTAGCAGGAATACACATTTTTGAAAAACGATTATCCAGTAATTCCGTTGATCTACTTCATACCCAAGACACACAAGGACCCCATTAAGCCCCCAGGAAGACCTATCATATCAGCTCGCAAGAGCCTCCTTGAACACACTTCACAATATGTGGATCATTTCCTTCAGCCACACTGCTGTCATATGTGCGCGATACAAGTGACTTTCTCAACAAATTGCAAGAAATTGAGTGGAAAGATTCATATTTGTTGATGGCTCTCGATGTATCATCACTATATACGAGTATTAGACATGATGATGGCATCAAAGCGATTTAACACTTTCTAAACAAGGAGAAGGATCCTAACGATGAACACAAGAAAATGATTTTGGATATGATTTTATTTTGCCTTACGAACAATGTGTTTATGTTTAATAACATCTTGTACCAGCAAATTAGAGGAGTGGCAATGGGGGCCAGCTTCTCCCCGAGTTACGCCTGCCTGCATATGGGTATGGAGCTGGTCCTATGCCACTATTGCAATGCAATAACAGAGTTGTATCGTGGCTACGGTACATAGATTATGGTTTTGCCATTTGGATGGGACAAAGGATTCTATGTCAGGACCGGAGGCTTCAGATTATGCTTTTTACCTTCTTCGCCGATTTATTCACAAAACTGACAGCATCCAAAAAGCACATAACAACAGCCCTACCTCAAACAAAGGGTATGGGCAAACAAAATGAAAATGTCCATTAACTACAACTCCCATGAGCATCATAAGGCAGTCCATAATGTAGTCCTTTCTCAGTATCCACTGCAGCTAGGTAGGACATCCCCTTCATGACCACTTCCTCTTTCTTTGCTGCTTCGCAGCCAGTTAAGTGGTTTTCTCCCTCTCTCCTCAATTTGTTACTAGATTGTGGATTATTGGGGGTTTTCTCGAATTTAATATTGTATGTATTTCTGTGGGGTTTGTTTTGGTGCTCCGTTTTCTTTTCAGAGCCCATTGTAGTCGCGGGAGCATTTCTTGCCCCTACGCGACTTTGCCCGTTTTCGGCCGCCTCCGGCCACTAGGGGGAGCCAGTGCGTCTCGTTCTCCTCGGCACGGTTTCTCGTCAGGGAGCCGCGCTGAGGAGAACGTTTCTGCCAGTACTCGCCCGGTCGCCTCACCTAGACGCTCATTCGAGCCTGTATTCAGCCCCACACTTGATTTCTGACGCCCCGGTTGGGGTCCGTATTGCAGTTTAACCGCGCTGCCGCCTGCGGGCGTTCACGGGCACTTGGTGTTTGTCGGCTGCCTTCTGACAGCTTCTGGCGCGCAGGGAGGTGACAAGGCCCGGTCTTGCTAAGTGGGCCAGCGCGCTAATGGGGTGAGTGCCCCCCCTATATTCCCGGTTCCACTGGGCACCATCTGCTGGCAGGCTCGCTCTGCCCCAAATTCCTATACAGGCTATAGCCTGCTGCCCTATCCTTCAGGCTGTCTTTGGCCCTTTCTTAAACGTAGGGCATTGTGGTAGTGTTGGGCACCTGGTGGAGAAGGGGGATGAATATTACGAGGAGGAGGAGTCGCAGGGCTACCTCAATGACGATGAATTCTACCAGGCTGTAGATAGCTCTATTTATAGGTGCGTCACAGAGATTGTGGGGCCTATGGAGGACCGCCTCTCTGCACGTATCATCCAGGAGTGCGAGAGGGTGACCCAGGCACACCTAGGGGTCCCTGCTAATCCTACGGCCCCGACGGGGAGTACTCCCCCAGTCCCTAAGAGACCCTGTAAGGAGGGGGTGTCGAGTGGGGCGCACGGTGTGGACAAAGACGCCTTCGAGAGGTTGCGCGACGCATTCCTGGCTAAGGCGATAGATCCCGCCCCGGCATCCTCCCCGCCCCCGGGCCCCTCGGGAGCCGCCAGTTCTGTTCCATTGTCACCGGCTCAAACCTCCCCGGCGGACACCGACGATGAAGAAGGGGCGGAGCGTTCTTGGCGGCCTTCGGGCTCCGCCGCCGAACTCCCACAGGACAGTTCGGGTATGCTGGACCCGGATGAAATCATGCATCCGAGGTCGGTGGCCTGGACCCCTGGGGAGAAGGTGGCGCAGTTTGTCGCTGGTCGCCTCCGCAAACCCTTAGAAAAGGAGGCGAGGAGCTGTTTGCGTGGGGAATGCCCCAGGCCTACACTGGAGGGGAAGGTTGCCATGACCCTGAGTTAGACCCAAAAATGGCCACCTTTTTAGCAAAATTTGTTAAGGACCCTCGGAAAGGCATTGACCGCTCCAGGCGGGCTTGCCAGGATAAGCTATTAGATGCCATTGGCCCCATAACGAAAATTCTGGACATGGCTGAGGAGGCCAAAGTGTCCGGGGCGGCCATCTCCCCTGAGGTCCTCTCCAACTGGGCACAGAGAGTGGTGGTTTTCCTGGGGAATGCGGACTGCGCACTGTCTACAGAACGCAGAAGGTCCCTCTGATTAAATAAGACCCTAAGTTGGGGGATCTGGCCTCTTCCGAGGCAGGAGCAGTGGCCCAGGGTGGCCTCTTTGGAGAGCCATTTATCAAGGAACTGAGGAAGTTCGTTAATACCTTTACGTCCCTAGATAGGGCCCAGTCAAACATCAAAAGAGTCTTCCACCAGCGTTTCTCCAGGGGGGCCGGTCGTGGAGGGGGCCGCGCGACCGGCCGTGGTGGTCAGCAAGCGACCAACAGGAATCAAGGCTCCGGGCGAGGGCAGTATAACTCCTCGCAAAATTACAACACATTCTATCCTACCAGAGGACAACGCTTCCGTGGCGGCTTCAAGAATGCGGCTGGGAACTCCTCCAACGGTGAGTGTAATCTCAGCGGACCAGGTCCGCGTGGGTGGATGACTGGCCTTGTTTCCAGAGGCCTGGGCCGCGATCACGGCGGATGCCTGGGTTTTACAGACTATACGGGGTTTCCACGTGGAATTTTACGATCAGCCCCGGCAGGCCAGGCCTCCTCCTCCTACCGTTTTTTCTTGAGCAGACGCACGACTAGTCGACGACGAAGTTTCAGACCTGCTTCGCAAAGGCGCCATCTGCCTTTCCGCTCAACACCCGGCGGGGTTTTTGAGCAATTTGTTCCTGGTGGCCAAGGCAGATGGTGGGAAGCGTCCGGTGATCAACCTCAAAGAATTCAACGGTTCGTTGGTCTACCGAAATTTCAAGATGGAGGGTATCCATCTTTTGAGAGATGTGCTGCTTCCAAACGATTGGATGGTGCGCCTGGACCTCAAGGATGCGTACCTTGTGGTTCCCATTCATCCCCCGCACCGTCGCTTTCTACAGTTCCGGTGGGGGGGTCAGGTGTTTGAGTTTACCGCCCTTCCTTTCGGACTTTCTTCGGCCCCTTGGTGTTTCACCAAGCTCCTCCGGCCGGGGTTGGAGGTTTTGCGGAGCCAGGGTATCCGGATGATAGTCTATCTGGACGACATCCTGCTGATGGCTCAATGCCCCGGGCAGTTGGATCTTCAGCTGCGCCAAACGATGTCCTTGCTCCAGGGTCTGGGGTTTGTGATCAACAGCGAAAAGTCTGTTCTGGTTCCGTCCCAGTCGGTGGTGTTTCTCGGTTTTACCGTGGATTCGGTGCAATGCACCCTGAGCCTTCCTTCCAAGAAACTAGGGAAGATCCGCCACATCCTCCGCCAGACGATCTCAAGATCACACACGTCTCTCCGTCAGATTGCCCGGGTGGTGGGTCTACTATCCTCCTCCATCCAGGCAATCTTTCCGGGGCCCCTGCACTACCGAGCCCTTCAGCGCCTCAAGGCGCATCATCTCCGACGAGGCCTGACGTACGATCAGGTGGTTCCCCTATCGGACGAAGTGAAGGAGGAGATGAACTGGTGGCTTGCGCATATGGAGGCCTGGAACGGCCGGGCGATTTTTGGTCCTGTCCCGGACTTGGTGATAGAGTCCGACGACAGCTGTGCGGGCTGGGGCGCTCGCTGTGGAGAGTTTTCCACAGGCGGCGCCTGGTCATCCGAGGAGCAAGAACTCCATATCAACTGTCTGGAACTATTGGCCGGGTCCTTCGCGGTTCGCTGCTGGACCAAGGACACAGTTCGTTCTTGCGTCTTGCTTCGCATGGACAATATCTCGGCCGTGCGCTATGTAAACCATTTGGGTGGCCCTCGCTCCAAGGCGCTTTCAGACTTGGCGAAGGTCTTTTGGAATTACTGCCTGGCGCGCCAGGTGTCGGTGACGGCGGAATACTTGCCGGGTCAAGACAATCAGGTAGCGGATTGGCATTATCTGAATCCTACGGGACTTCAGTCAGTGGAAACTCGATCCACAAGTGTTCAGATGGCTGGACGATACCTGGGGCCCGTTCTCGGTGGACCTTTTTGCGTCCCGTCTAGACTTCCAGCTCCCACGTTTCTTCAGCTGGAGGCCGGACCCTCTAGCGGAAGCCACGGACGCCTTCCTCCAAGACTGGAGCCGGGGGAGGTCGTACACTTTCCCTCCGTTCTCAATGATACCGAGAGCGTTGGCCCATCTGCGCCGCCAACGGGCGGATGTGGTGATGGTGACTCCCTGGTGGAGATCTCAAGTATGGTTTCCAGTTCTTCTGGAACTTTCTTGGGATTCTCCAATCCTACTCCCCCGGTTTCTGCGGCTTCTTCTCAGCGCGGACGGGGAACTCCATCACCTGCTCACTCAGAGCTCTCTTCACCTCATGGCGTGGAGGCTTTCGGGCGACGTTGGTCGCTCCCGGGCCTTTCGAGACCGGCTGAGGATTTCCTCTCGAAGGCCTGGGCAGGCAGCATGACAAAACGTTATCGATCTGCCTGGAATAAGTGGTCCCGTTGGTGTCTTCGACGAAACCTGGATCCCTTGGTTGCAGGCGTCGTTCCTGCGTTGAACTATTTGGCGGAGTCCGCCACGGCCGGTCTGGCCTATCGTACTATCAATGCGATGAGGTCAGCGATCTCGGCGGGCCACCAGCTGGTGGCGGGGGCACCGCTAGGAGAACATCCTTTTGTTTGTCGCCTCCTGCGTGGTATTCGACTTTCTTTGCCTCCGGAACCGCGTTATTCGGTCCTTGGGATGTTAACCTGGTGCTTAACCTCTTTTTATCGTGGCCGCCGAATAAGTATTTGTCCTTGAAGGAGCTTTCGGCGAAGTTGGCAATGCTCTTATGTCTGGTTTCATCCAGGCGGGTGTCAGATGTACGCGCCTTGGATGTCACGGCGAGGGTTTTGTCCCCTGATGGGGTGGTCTTCACATTGGGGCGTCGCACAAAGTGTGCTTCAAGGTCAATTTCTTATCCATACTTCGTGGACTCTCCCAAACTGTGTGTGGTTCAGTGTTTAAAGGTGTACGAGGATCTAACCTTAGAACTTCGCCCTCCGGGTGAACGACAGCTACTAATCGCGCTGCGAAAGCCGCACAAGGCTGTCTCTTCTCCCACCATCGCCAGATGGGTACGGTGGATCATGCAGGAAGCAGGCATTGACACGAAACAGTTCGATGCTCACTCCGCTAGAGGGGCCATGGCCTCAAAGGCGTTCTCCTTAGGAGCCAGATTAGAGGATCTGATGAGAGCTGCGGATTGGTCTTCGGACTCCACCTTTAAAAGGTTTTACTTCAAACCGGTTGTTGATATTGCTCATTTGGTGGTGAGTAAGCTTTAAACTAGCATAATCTGAAGCCTCCGGTCCTGACATAGAATCGAAATTTGCCTAGCAGTGTAACGGTAAGTTTCAATTCTATTAAGGACACGGAGGCGAGGATTATCCCTCCCGATCCACCTACGGAGATTTCCCTCCCGTACTGCAGTAAGTACTTATGTTTTCCAGTCCTATGGTTATGTGACTTGACTGTTTTGCATTGTGGATTCTTTGGTCACTGACAAGTTTCCCTTTCACTGTGTGACGCTGTGATCTTTGTTGTAGGAAATGATGGCGCCAAGCAGGACCAATAGTGGAACAGCGTGCCTCGCGCGAAGAAAGAGGAAGTGGTCATGAAGGGGATGTCCTACCTAGCTGCAGTGGATACTGAGAAAGGACTACATTATGGACTGCCTTATGATGCTCATGGGAGTTGTAGTTAATGGACATTTTCATTTTGTTTGCCCATACCCTTTGTTTGAGGTAGGGCTGTTGTTATGTGCTTTTTGGCTGCTGTCAGTTTTGTGAATAAATCAGCGAAGAAGGTAAAAAGCATAATCCTCGCCTCCGTGTCCTTAATAGAATTGAAACTTACCGTTACACTGCTAGGCAAATTTCGATTCTGCTGTATAATTTGTAGCAGACATCAATGATAATGAGATTAATCTACACTTCACTGTGAATATAAGTGAAAAATCGGTTGCATTCTTTGACACGCAGGTTTTTGTTGCAAATGGAAAAATTAAAACTAAATTATTTAGGAAACCTACAACAGGAAACTCAACACTGCATGCAGGTAGCGCGCACCCGCAGCATCTCATCAACAGTATTCCATATGGTGGGATGCTGCGGATGAGACGACTGCATAGTAATGAGTAAGATCTCAGAGTTGCCCAGAAAGAGTGTAAACAAAGATTTTTAACCAAAGGCTACTCACATAAGATAATTGAATCAGCTGTTAGCAAATCCATGATCAAAACTAGAGTTGAGCTCCTACAGGATAAAATGGCAGAAGGAGCAGATAAAATTGAACGAAGCTAGACTAGTGAGGAAACTGGGGAAAAGAACTTCAGGATGATACTACAATTCAGCAACCAGCATAGCCAAATAAAAACAATTGGTCCTAAGTGACCCAGTTATTGGGCCCGAATTACCAACTAGACCATCAATTACATATAGTCGAGGACCATCTATGAGAGATCAGCTGGTATCTACTAACCCTGAAACCATAGATTCAACCAGCTGGCTACAAACACGTAAAGGCTTCTATCGCTGCAAAACATGTAAAGCATGTCAACATGGCATGAACAAAACAGAATACACAACTCCTTTCAGCGACAAGAAACACACAATCAACAAACTGCTAACGTGTAAAATGGATCATGTAGTATACATACTCACCTGTCCATGTAATTTACTGTACGTGGGAAGTACTAAGTTGGCGGCTCATAAACACATACTGCAACATCTCAGGGCCATCAGCAACCAGGATAACACATATCCAGTGGCTCGACACTTCAGGGACATGCACTCCTCCAAAAGTAAAGATCTAACATATTATGTCATTGACACCATACCACCGAGTAGAAGAGGAGGTAATAGGGAGAGTGCACTTAGACTCCTGGAGACACGGGATATCTTAGATCTCAATACCAAACAACTGAATGGTTTAAACATTTCAGAGAATATGTATACCTGCCTTTAAAACCAACTACCCTACATCGTTTTCCATCTGACAAGGATTCATACCATTATATGAAATGATAATTCAAGTGAAGTTATATCCATGCTATCCAATATGGTATCCAAGAAATTTAGGCAAACAATTGATACAAGATTATACATGCTCCAACTACAGGTATTGGCACCATTAGTCCTTTTGGTTTCCAATCAGTGTTTTAAATTACCGGTTCAGACCGGCACCCGGACATTCCAATATAGGGGTCTATATACAATATTGAGGATTTGTAACCCTGAATACATTTTTTTCAAATGCACTAATAGGGAGTGATAGGGTAGTTCCGATGTTAAACATGTCTGACAATACATTACAAATAAATATTATATAATATGTAGAAAAAGGTTTTTAGATTGGAGCTCTTAGGTGGTATATCGAAATATGAGACATATCATCAAGTTTTGACAAATTGGTTTTTAGATACATATGGATTTTTATCTTATTTAAATATTTATTATATATTGAATATTTATTGTATATGATATATTTATTTATTTATATGATTGCATATTTGCACAACACATATTATATGATAGAAAAGGGTATTAGACCCGGTAACAACCAATATGTCATATCTCAATATCCAACACTCCTACATTAAGGTATCAGGCATTTACAGAGTCTAAAATATTGCAATAATAGTCAACATTGACTATAATCACATATCAATTTAAGGGAAAACAGTGGCCTGGTATTTTACTGTAACTCAAGCCGCATACCCTACTGTGACAAGACATCTGGACTCTTGAATGCATGCAACGGAATTAGCAGAAGCCATCCTCTCGCAGGATTTAGATATTGCGTTCGTCACGGAGATGTGGCTGAACAAAATCTCCCCTCCCTGTTTTGATATGCTGGTACCCCCAGATTTCTCCATCATCAACAAAGATAGAATAGACCAACGAGGTGGAGGCGTTGCCATCATCCATAAGGAGGACATAGACATCACTGTAATGGACTCCTGCAAGTATAGCTCCTTTGAATGTCTCACGGTCAACATCAAAATGAAGGATAACAGCCCATTAGTTGGTCACCTGCTCTATCACCCACCAGGTAACACCCCTACATTTGGGGAACACTTATCCGACTTGATTGCCCACTGCACTCTCAAAGACACTAACTGCCTAATCCTGGGTGACTTCAACCTTCGCTGGAACAAAGTCAACAACACAGTAATTCAATCTCTCAATAATCTCCTCTGCGACAATAACCTGTCCCAACACTGCTCGGAAGAAACTAAAACAAAGGAGCGACCTTGAATGCCATTATTGCCCATCGGGACGTAATCACGATGTGATGTATTCCTATAGGTTCTGTATCGATCCCCCTATTCCTGACCCGGTTCTGGTTAACAACTAACTAGCAGCCATCCCATGATGCAAAAACCGTTATCTGATTAAGCCACACCACGGCACAGGAACGCGTTATCTGATTAGGTCATAACGCTTGCCATCTAATTAGGCAAGCACTATTCCTTCAGCCCCTGATAAGGCATACGGAGTTCTCAAAACAAATCAAACCTGTGACAACCTGGGAAAAACCCTGCGGCCATTGTTTTGATTTCACAGAGAACTTCAGTAAAGAATGTGCTAACGACCAGTTCGTATGACATCCTTATTGACGTATCTATGTCCATCCTTACGTCAATCTCGGCACCTTATAGGTATAAATATTACCGACATTGCCTTAAGCAAACACAAGCGGTGGTGACAAGATCGGAGCAGCGAGACTTGCCGAGGAGCCCAGCAGAGAGCGAAGCCCACTGGCGCTGCCCCGCCTTCCTGACGCGCTGAGAACGAGACGCTGCTTTCTCCTGCCGAGAAATCCAGCTCCGGCGCTTCCAAGCGGCCCTTGCAGGCAGCCTGGAATATCGAGACCAAAGACGAGAGATACCAGATACCAGATTCTAGATCTCAGGTACAGAACTGAATAACCCCTTACAGAGAATTCCTAAGTCAGTCACTTGGCAAAACAACGTTAACTTAAACTGCTACTTATCTACTCCCGCCCACGTATTAGGCTTAGGTCAGGTACACTGGGGTAGGCGTAGTTAGAAGCACCAGTTGAGTACGATTAGTCAAATGTATATATGTGTGTATCTATTTTATCCATTTTAAACCACCATATGGCTTAGAAACCATATAAATGTTTTTACAGTATTATTTTATACTTCTACTTTTATTGTATGCACTTTACTTAACCATAAGTATTGCAATAATATCGATTCATTTCTCTTGTACGAGAAAAGAGACTGATCAATAAATACCATCTTTTATTGAACACGCCCGTCTCTTCCTTTTCTCTACAATCTGGTGAAACTAAGAATGCACTGAACTGACTGAGTAAAATAAGTTGTCTTTTGTTTTCACACGACTCTAGAGATACACTCTTGATTAGGAGAGAGCAAAGTTGTCATGTTCTATGGTTGTCAGAAACTAAATCCCTTCTTGTCTATCCAGGGAGGTTCAACTCCTCCCTGCCTATTCGAGAAAGTTTCTAGTGAACTCTGAGCTAGCTGGCAAAACCCAAAACTTTAAGTCTAATATCGTCAGTAGAAGACCTAGTTAACCTCCGTCCTAGGTCTATACTATTGAAGGTATTATTCCAATGCGCAGAGCCTATTGGGATAATAGGAACTACACTACATGGCGCCCAACGTTTGGATAGGCGATAAAACTAACGCAAGACATTAGAGTAACTCAGTCGTGCTTTTTCACACAGAACCCCTTTTTCCATAATACTCCAAAGATGTCTGGAGTGGGTGAAAGGTCATATCCGCCAGACCTCGCAGGAGGAGACTCCTATGTATGGTTCTTGGTTTAGTCAACATTGAAGGATACACTGTTCCAAAATATTGTGCATCTAATCTTTGTTTCCATAGAAACCTGATCTGCAAACAAACAAAATAACCTTCCTGACAGTAGAATGTCAGACACTGAAGAAGAAAGAGAGACAGCTAGAATAGCAGCTGAACTACTAGCAGCTGATAATACTATGCAAGAAGCAGACCCGGATATAATACTCATCCCGGTCAACAAAAGGAAATCAGTAACTTTAAAACGTATAGAAAATGGACTGACACCTAGAGGTGGCACAGTCATATTCGTAATAGAGGCACACGAATATCGGCAGACAGAGGTATTCTATTCATGGATAAACTTTCCAGCAGCAAACGCTGTAACAAAGGACTTCCACTATTACAAAATAGAGGAACCTCCTAATGAGTACACTCCTTTCGAGGAGGTGGAAGTACCACTCAAATTCCAAGAGCACCTGCTCTTGTTTAATGGCGCCCTAAAACATAATAATCACATCACCAGGCTCGGTCCACTAGGTAGACCAGGAGCAACGTGGCCGGTCCTAGCCGGATACACACCACATCCAGACATTGAAGAAATGCCTGCACCAGAGCTTTTAGCACAGCTAAAACAACTAATTAAAATACACAGACAATTAGTCCAATATGTAATGCGGACTTCAACAGTTCAACCAGCTATTAAAATTCCACAGCTGACCCCTCATCAGGGGAACACAAATAAAATTACACCACAGAACATACAGTCCTGTCTAGGTAAAGTACCCGCAAAACGGGAACAAATACCTTTCTGGCTAGCACAAAAAATCACTCAAATAGAGGCGGTGTTTCCAGACACCAGTCCTCTTGAGAAACACAGGATTCTGGCTATCTGTCTTCCAATGGGAATCGCACCACACGTGGAGCACTGTGACACTTGGGGAACAGTCTTTGCTTCCATTTACACAAAAACACATGGTGTACCATCCATGTCAGTAATACCAGATGTACTAAAACAAATTCAAGATGAATATGGTCCAGAACCCGCTTTAACTCTTGGTATGAAATTACTGAAAGACTTCAAGCAGGTCTCGGCTATATTATTAGCCAACATAAAGGGAGAAGCAGCAAATGTGGCGATCCGCCAGAGGTTAAAAGAGACAAATATAGCAGACCAACCATCTGAAATTGCCAGAATCATAAAAAAATCCTATGAAGAACTAGGTAGAGATAGTTTGGGTGGAATACCGGTAAAACCCCAACTAATTGAAAGTCCAGAAAAAGTATTTATTAAAAATAATTTAAACACTCAAAAGAAAAGCTGGGATGGAAACAAACAATCCAATCCTAAAGAAAAAAGATTCCAGTCCAGAGGAAGGTCTCCTCGGCGGAGAGAAAGATCTCCTGACCAAGGACGCAAGTCTCCCCAAAGGGAGCCCTCTGGGAAAAAATACAACCTTAGAAATAGGGATAATATAAAGAAACCTGATAGATATCAAGATATTGATACACGTCCCTCTCAATCTTTTCAGACTTCCTCGCAGAAATCGGAAAGAAGAGGACGATCAGAACACAGGGAAGAGCACGTCAAGTCCAAAGACAAGGAACCTGCTCATCCAAATAAAAAATTACAATTTCCAAAAAAGAAGGTAGCCAGCATTAAAGTAATTAAGAATGCCGAGAATACTGAGGACACAACTGAAAAACGGAGAATGGGCTCAGACAATGCTAGACAGCGCAGCAGAAGTGAGCATAGCTCGCAAAGTCCTTATGAATCATCTGGAGACTGAACCTCAGGCGACTAGCCCAGCTCATGCTCGGTGATCGGGAAGACACGGGCTCTGAAGGCTGCATCTCACTTGACTTGAAACAAGCATTTGACTCCCTCAGATGGGATTACATGTTTGACACATTGTCGAAATTTGGGATACCCCCCGAATTCCTCGTTTGGGTCAGGTTGCTGTATACGGCTCCCACTGCTAGAGTGCGCACCTCAGGTCATATTTCGGTCCCTATCGCTATTGCTCGGGGCACCAGACAGGGCTGCCCACTTTCCCCCCTACTATTTGTCCTTGCCCTTGAGCCGATGCTCTGTAGACTCCGCCAAATGGCCCCCCGGTTTGGCATTATGCGACAAGGGACGGCGCATATGGTATCCGCTTATGCGGATGATATTATTTTATATTTTCGAGACTTGAGGAGCGATTTGAGCCCTGTTGCCCGGGTGTTTGAGGTCTTTAGGTCGATCTCAGGCCTGACCATAAGCGAATCCAAATCATATGGCTTCACATTTGCAGCCGCTGGTCTGACTACTCCATTGTCCTTCGCCCCTCACGAGTTCCAGATGGCTGAAGTCACCTTCAGATATCTGGGGATGCAGATTTACAGGGAAGCAGATCAGATGATAGACGGTAATCTTGGGAGGGCCATTAGAGCACTGAAGTCGCAGATACAATTCTGGCTCACACTACCACTCTCTATACCTGGCAGAGTGGCGATATCCAAGATGGTGATGCTCCCCCGCCTTCTTTACCACTTCACTAACTTGCCACACCTGATCCCGGCAACTACCTTTAAGGCCCTGGACTCTCTACTTACCGAACTGGTATGGGGGCACGGCCGCAGGCGTGTGGGCCTCTCCAAGCTGCAGCTCCCATCTGAAGCCGGTGGCATGGGTTTGCCTGATTTTCGGGCCTACAACTATGCATGTCAATTGCAATGGCTGGCCTTCTGGGTGGCGGGCCGCAATCTTCATGAGATTAACATGTCGGACAAGGATCATGATTTGGGGAGATTACACTCGTTACTTTTGCCTAACTCAATTGTACCTAGGGATGTCCCCCCTCTCCTCAAACTGGCGATAACGTACTGGCGGAAGGCGTTAAAGTACACATCCCCTGAGTCGTCCTATGCCCCCACGATCCCGCTCCTGGGTATCCCATTGGCTACCGGGACGCTATCGACGGCCTCGATGGAGCAATGGCAGGACGCCGGAGTGTCACACGTGGGTGACCTGTTCGCGGATGAACGCCTACAGTCCTTTGCAGACTTTAGAGCTGCACATGGAGTCCCTGGGGGCACCTTCCTGCTACACTCTAGCATTCGCCACTATATCATGCATAAGTGGTCCCCTAGGGGACTGGAGCCAGCTACGAATCCTCTCATCACCATGCAATACCTTATGGGCACGGGCGCACACCTTACTAAGTGGCTCACTGTTAGTATCAAGAAGGGGAGGGCTTTCGATCTGTCGCCACTCCGAGCAAAATGGGAAGTAGATATTGGTAGGCCCCTGAGGGATAAGGAATGGGAACGTATTCTCCAGTTCCCCAAAAGAGTGGCTAGAAACCCCAAGTTCAAGTTTATTCAGTCGATGCTTCTACACAGAGCCTACCTGACCCCACACCGCATACACACGATGTTTCCGGATGCTAACAGTAATTGCCCCCGGTGTGACACTGAGGACGCAACACTAATACACATGCTTTGGCAATGCCCCAAACTAGGGTACTACTGGACCACGGTCCATGATTCGCTCCAGGAAGCGGGTGCATTGACCCGATCCCAAACATTGGAAGGCACGTTACTGGGGTTGGGGCCCTCACAGCGCACTAGGACAGTGGCGACACGCTTCGCGGATCTGGCTTTGTTGCTTGCGAAACGTGCCATCACTATGAGGTGGAAGTCGGCTAGGCCTCCTGACCCGGAGTTGTGGAGAACAGAAGTGGTGAGATGGGGTAAGGCGGAGGGAGTTGCACTCCAGAGGGAGGAATACAGGGGACTGAGGAAAAAGCCAATTTCTCTGGACTGGTATACCATACTGGGTATGTTTGAAACTGTGGGAGACGGGGATGACCGGGATACTGATGCCTCTTCGGTTGCACGATAACTGTGTCCTCGGTTGGACTGGCATGCACTGTCACTAACCATGGTGAGAGATGGAGAGATGGGGGGGGATCCACCCATTTTATATTTTATATTTTATGTATTGGTCTGGTTCCATTTCTGTGGACATTTGAACAGTGCCATATGCTATGGCTCTCGGCGTGCCCCGGTCTATTGATTGACCGAATATAATTGTTATGTGAGTGTCGGATGGATCTGTTGGGGGAGGGGGGAGGGAGAGTTTTTTTTTTTTTTTTTTTGTTAGGACGGGAGTTTGCATTAATATGTACCAACAAATTGAAAATTAAGGAAACTATGCCATTATATGTTCTAAGCAACCTTGAACGTGTATTAATCTGTATCCCTTCGGGATTGGAAGTATTTGTGAATGCTTTACCTAATATGCTAATAAACAGATTTTCAAAAAAAAAAATGAATCATCTGGAGACAGTGGACACGAATGAATACATTCAGGTGGAAACTGCCGATACCAGAGTTAGCAAACCTCATAAAATATATGAAATAACATTGCGTATAGAGGGGGATAAGACTAGAAAAATAAAAGGCCTATTTTGGGATAATCTCTCCAAGGGCTATGACATCCTTCTAGCTGAACAAGACTGGCCACCCGAGTTTGTCAGGGAGTGCCCACATGGCGAAGAAATAATTATGCCTGCCTTCTCAAATCATATTCCAATTCATAAAAACATACACTTGCAAGAAAGTGGGCAGTAGCTCAAGCCCCTGCCTTATATAAAAATCATGTGGGATGGGATGAGGACTCTCCTCCTCACAAAATCCAGTTAAAATCACAACCTACTGCACAGAGGCAGTACCCAATAAAGCAAGAAGCTAAAAAACAGGTAAAAGAAATCCTAGATCAACTTGAATACCAGGGGGTGATTGAAACTTGTACCTCACAAATGAACAACCCTTTGTTTCCTGTCGCCAAACCAGACAATTCATATCGTCTTGTTTTGGATTACAGACACCTTAACTCATGTTGCAAAACTTTTGCAGTGCAAAACTCGCATAGTGCTGCACTAATGAATAACATAGTGCGCAAAAAATACAAAACAACATTAGACATCTCTAATGGATTCTTTTGTCAAAATATAGCACCAGAGAGCAGATATTTGACCGCGTTCTCAATAAATGGCGCTCAAAAAAGCTTCTGTAGGTTACCACAAGGGTTCAAGAACAGCCCAGGATTATTTTCAGCGAGAGTAACAGAATTACTACAAACATATGATGACGAGGCATTATCCTATGTCGACGACATTTACCTAACAGATGATGACTTGGATACTCACTTGAAGAGAGTGAACACCATAATACTTGGGTTCGCAGTAGAGGGTTACAAATTCAACTTTAAAAAGTCTAGAATTGCCCATCTAACAGTCCTGTTTCTAGGATATGAACAATCAAGTGAAGGCAAAAGCCTGGCTGACAATTTCCTAGAGAAATGTGCGGTACTCCAAGCACCTAGAACACTAAAAAACTTACAATCAATTCTAGGCTTCCTAAATTTCGGAAGAACATACATTGCAAATTACGCAGAAAGGGTAAAACCCCTTTATGATCTAATAAAACCAGATTTTAAAAGAATCAATTGGACTCAAATACACACAGAAATTTTGAGATCGTTACAAACAGACATGTTAATTAAAACAAAATTAGAAACACGTGACAACACACGCAATCTTGTGATTCGAGTCATCCCAGGAAGATGCGGATTCACATACCTGACCTCTAATGAGGGAGAAAAGGTACCAATTGCATACAAATCACACTCGTACACAAAAGCTGAAAAGAAGTTCAGTATTAAAGAAAACATTGTTCATGCAGTTCAAACGGCTATAGCAAAAGAAAAAGACAAAGCTGACGGTAGACGTATCCCAATAAGAACAGCAGAGTCAGCCTTTGAGGCATTAACAACCCCATGTAATTTACCAACAACAGTGTTGAATCCAGAATGGATACAATGGGTGAATTCAATTACAACGGACAGAGTAAAATACTACTTTGACCCAGAATTAAAAGAATTAAAATATATAGAATATGAAATGACATACCCTCTGCCAATCGACATTCGGCCCTTACGACAGTACGCCTGTGTAATCTATACAGACGGCCGTGCTCAACCACCAGGGTGGGGAGAACAAGCATACAACCCCACATGTGAAATCTCAAAAGAAGTGTGGCATGGAGCGAAACTGAGACCTCTGCTAATAAAAACACACTCAGTAGAAACTAATTCAGAAGAACAAACTGAAATAATAGCTTTGAAAATGGCGCTAGATAATGCAGATCGCGAATTCCCAACACTTATAGTGTCCGATTCATATTACTGCGTCAAATCATATAACAACGATTTGCAGAAATGGATTCAAAACGGATACAAAGATGATACAGGTGCAACAATAAAGCAAGAAGTGCTTTGGAAACAAATAGTTCTTTTGCAGAAAGAACTACCAAAAACTCACGTGATACACTCACTGAGTCATCAGCGTGATGGCGTTCACGTTGCAGGGAATTCATTGGCTGAGACAGCCACAACGGTAGCAACTGAATCGGCTTCCGTAGTTAGAAAAAAGCGTGCAGTAAAATACATTGACGGTGAAACAGTGCTGGCGGTGAAAACGTCATCAAAAGGCGACTGCTCAGCGCTACCGATCAACTATCCACTCAATTATACATACATAATCGATGCAAACTCCGTCCCTTTTGCTCGAATCCCTGGAGTGGGGGACAGAGTAATTCCAAACACGGACAGGAGAGGCTTGTTAATAGCAGACGCACATATGGGTGAGGGTCTTGACACCTCAAACTAAAAGATTCACTGGAAGAATTACAATCAGTGTACTGGTGGCCAGGCATGAGCCTGCATCATCACATCTTTGTAAAGAACTGCCCAGACTGCAATAGAAATCGCAGTGGCGAGAGAAACGGTATATTACCATGGCGTTTCACTCCAGAATGGATCAACAGTAAAAAGCAAAGCGTCCAATTAACATATACAGGCTAGTTTCCACTTATAATGTAGATCCCCAGCACTCGGCTGACGTCTGAACTGTTATAAAAAGATTTGCGAGTCTATAATGGCATATACGCTAGAAGCATGCTACGTTAGGCTAAAGTTTTTCCGCGTACCCTAATGCGTGTGGAAAAACAAGGTCAAATGAGCATAGCATAGCGGGACTCTTCTCACTTCCTACCTGAGGGAACGGGATGGTGTAAAGAAAAAACTAAAGGCATAGAGCAATCTATAACAGCGAAGGTATTAGGTTCGGGAGCTGGGTGGGTCAAACATCTAATAAGTGTCCAACGTAGTCTAAACAACCTGCCAAGAAATTCTCTGAAGGGATTCAGTCCGTACGAATTATTGTTTGGGACTAGAATGATGGTCTTAGATCTTGACAGTCAGACTTCAGTGGTTAAAGACAAAAGCTTTGATATCAAAGATCGTTTGGCTATTTTGCAGGACTTAAACAAAACAAGGAAAGACCTGAGCAACATAAAGTTGAAACAACAGCCAACAACCACTGAAGAAAAACCACCTGTCCCAGCAAGACCTGTCTGGATTCCAAAAGTCAGGGATCTAGTCAGAGAAAAGATCGCGGTAAAGAAGGATTTTGGGCCTTCTTACAGAAAAGCAGTTCCTGTCTTATCTATCAACGGAACAAGATCAGTAGTACTACCGCCCCTTGCTGGTAAAAAGGAGAACAGAGTTGTATCAATCGACCTGGTAAAACCACAATCATGTGGCCGATAACAAACAGTAGGCCAAGTGGACTCCCGAAAAGTAGTAGAACACCAAGGTTTGCTACAAACACAGAGGTTCAATCTAAGAGGCTACTCACATTTGAAAAGTCTACAGAACAACAACAAGGACTATGCAACAATGCTATGGAACTTAAACCTCTAAAAACCCAAATAAAATCTTTTAGCAGAGACACACCAATCTACAATGAAGTAACTAATGACTATGCTGCTGCAACAAAACACGCTGATAAAGCAAACAGTAATCCTGAAGCAATTGGAACAATAGACAGAACGGCATCCGGCTACTTCATCAACTTCGATGATTCATCTGAAGATCTAAGTGAATCAAAGGAACAGACATTAACAAAAACTTTTAAAGATAAAGCTAAGGAACTTTTTAAAGAACTGAAAGAAACCTATCTGATTTCTCCATGGATTGAATTCTGGGTGGCCTTAGGTGCACTTATCCTCATACTTTGGCTCGTCATGATACTATGTTTGGGACATTTCATTGAGGGAAAATATGCTAAAATGGACACAGCAAGCCAGAAAATCAACTTGGTCCTCAAACCACACACGTCTTCACACGTAGAGAAAAGAGAACTTTCTTCAGTCAACTTCACAGCCAATCCTATACCCGGTGGGGTAGCATGGGACAAAACTGATTATGAAATCTATGGTCCGGTTGAAATCCTGAAATATCCACATCAAATCAAGATCTCATTGAGTGACTTTGTAAAACCAAACTCAATTGCTGATGATTGGGACTTTGAAAGTATTAATGATATGATGTCTGACCTAGTAATGTCTGCTAAATTTACACAACATGATTATTTGCAGGGTTCGTCTAATTATGATAAGATGTTCTGCTATAATCACTTTGGTAACCATTATCTGCATAAATCTGCACAACCTAGAAATGTTTTAAATTACAATCAATGGGAACACTGTGCAACTCCTCCAAAAGGTAGCTCAAGAACTTTTTATGACAAATATTCATATTTTTCTGGGTTCAACACAAGTAATGCAGAAACATTTTATTTCAAATTGTCAAATAAGACAGGTTCAAAGACCATGCTTACAAACACTAAATTGATATATTCAGACTCATTTTTTGAGCAAATGAGTACATTCGGTTTTGATTATTGGGACAAAAATGTTGAAGTGAAAAGTGTTTGGGGTACAAAAGAATGGCAAGTACAAGGTATAGAATCATTGTTTAGAGCCTGCATGATCCCTGAACAAATTATATTTTTGAATGACACTATTCAACAAACTACCTGTCTTGGCCTAGCCAAAATCAAAGATTTGAACAAACCGTCTATTCCAAGCCAACTATGAACAGTAATAGCTCTATATATGAGGAGATAGACGTAAACCATATATTAAGCCAAAACAGAACACATCCTGATTGGAAACATTGGTTAATCTGGCCCACAGATACTAATAACTGTCAAGACAGATTCCTGAACAAAAAACAGGGGTTCACATTGACCAGGCCAGACCCTAGATATTCCCAAAGACAACACCCAGGGATAATTACCACGTACAGTGTGGGCAAGCTCTGCCCTCAATGGCTACAAACATCCACACTGACAGAAATTAAGCAACACCTAACTTTACTTACTGATGGTGCTGACTTGCGTGATTTCATTTTGGGACCGCGCAAACAGCGTCAGAAACGCTTCACAGCAGCCTCTGTATATGCAGCTTATAATGAAGCCTGGAAAATAACTCAAATTGAAACATCAGAGAGAATACGGGAGATTGACCGTATTCATTTGGAAAAATCACTTTCTGTAGTGGACAACGGGTTAATGACTCTGTCCTCCAGAATATACTCTTTGGACAGCATTGTGTCTTCAGCAATCGACATAATATCGCAAGACTTACTTGTGTTACAACACGGTCAGTCCCAATTGCGTTCTATTATACAGCTTGGCTGGACGTTACAAAATCTGCGTTCAGGCTATGTGCCTTGGCGTTTAATCAACACAACGTCACTATTCAATATCTTTAACCTTACTGATAAACAAATCAGTATGGCACAGAAGGGTGCTGATTATACAATCCTGAGCATTGAGAAACTCGAGAGATTACCTTTGACAATGTCAGAACGACCTGTCATTGAATGGATAATACATGGAATAATTAATATTCCAATATCTACTTTCAGGTTTCAATATTGCCAAAAATATATACAGGCTGGCATGTACGAAAAATTGGGTAAAGGGTACATTAAGTCAACATGGAACTTGCCCTATTCACATGCATGTGTCAGTAATAAAGGCCAGAAAGTGTTTCTTAGTGGCAATAATTGTGCGATGTCACTAAGCGGTACACTACTGTGTAATGGAATTAGTTTACACGGAGCCTGTGAAGGGTCTTCAAATAACCTTTCATGTCACCAGCTAGGCACACCTGCAACACAAATAGAACCATTCTTTAGGAGACTATCGAACGGGAGTTACATTCTGATTGTAGAACGCAGATGTTGTAGTTTGCTGCCCGGAGTACCTTATCTCGTAACTACGACTGCGAAGGTCATGTGCTGTGAACGAGTATTGTTCCCCAGCGCAATGCCAGACAGGGAGGCGAGGTTATGGCCGAGTTTGAAATTTACTTCTATTCGACTTGATACTTTAAGCAGAATGAAAACAGTGCTTCTTCAGACGCCGACCATGCTCACGTCATCAAAAGAAACGTATGATCTCCAAGTTGCAAGGACAATGGCAGAGATTCATTTGTTGTTATCAACTAATTCCCCCATACATTTCGCAGAAGTCCTGAACGAAATCTTAAATATTTCTGATACCAGTGGAGTCTCAAATGTATTTAAGACAGTGTTTTCGGGGCCTTTAACACCATTCAAAGCCATTCTGGGTATTTTTCCAGACTTTGTCCATTCCATCTTTGGTGGAATTCCTCTCCTTTTGGGACTAGTGGCAGGAATCCTATTTTTGATCCTGTTATTTCGCTATGGCAGACCGAGTCACAGACAAAACACCTGCGACAAGGGAAAAAACAATCCTAGCCATTGGATACCGGGACCGGATATCTAAAATCCTTGGACTATCCCGGCTTAGAGACCTGAACATGACTTGGTTTCTTTCATTTAGACCAATGTGGCAAAGATGTGTTTTACCTGTATTAAGGTGCTTGCTATGCGGAGAAGAATGCGTGTTGGACACCTGTCTGACGCTACAATCAGATGCGCCAATGGATGCAGAAACTTTGTTGGGTCCGGTCACGGCTCATGCATTGTGCTGTCCCCAGCGGCTACCAATCCTGATGACGGCATTCGTGGAAACTTCACCACTACGATTGAGGGGTAGTGAGGTTCAAGATGAAAGCAGCATCGATCAGGTACGACCTTCTGTCAGCTATGCTGATCAAAACATCAATGGAGGCAATCATGCTCATGAATGCATGGTTACCACTTTTTCCGAGTTAGTGGAACCCCTACAGGAAGCTGTTGACAGCTTTTTCGACAGTCTAAATGATATGATGTTCACACCAGAGCAGAAATAATGACTTTTGAGCAAGCTAGCACACGGCATTCCCATCGCCCTGAATTTGGCCTTCAACTTTAAAGATAAAGTAACATGAACAATTTTTTCTCCAGTCTACGGACAGCAGATTTTTCATAAACCCCAATATATTTTTATAGTTTTCCGGGACACTTATCTTCTGCTTAAAGTAGAAAACTATTCTTAAAGAACTGAATTTCTATTTTAGGAACTTTAGAGACATTAGCTGCCCTATGGCATGTTCATGGATATTTTATTTTGTGATGAAATGGACTCGCATTTTTTCTTCTGTATTAAGAGCCATTTCATGTGTCAGTTTCATATCTTGTTGATAATAATGTATGAATATGCGTGATTAATTTAGCATTCCTATACTGCTTATGTGCATATAGTGCATATAATTATATTTTTCTCGTGTATTACATGATTTCGAAATACATATGGATGTATTTTGGGGTGGTACGGTATACACATACGTCACTGTATATTTACTATGCCTAGATTTGTAAACATGGACATAGTTAGCGTGGAGTGGGTGTGATGTATTCCTATAGGTTCTGTATCGATCCCCCTATTCCTGACCCCGTTCTGGTTAACAACTAACTAGCAGCCATCCCATGATGCAAAAACCGTTATCTGATTAAGCCACACCACGGCACAGGAACGCGTTATCTGATTAGGTCATAACGCTTGCCATCTAATTAGGCAAGCACTATTCCTTCAGCCCCTGATAAGGCATACGGAGTTCTCAAAACAAATCAAACCTGTGACAACCTGGGAAAAACCCTGCGGCCATTGTTTTGATTTCACAGAGAACTTCAGTAAAGAATGTGCTAACGACCAGTTCGTATGACATCCTTATTGACGTATCTATGTCCATCCTTACGTCAATCTCGGCACCTTATAGGTATAAATATTACCGACATTGCCTTAAGCAAACACAAGCGGTGGTGACGAGATCGGAGCAGCGAGACTTGCCGAGGAGCCCAGCAGAGAGCAAAGCCCACTGGCGCTGCCCCGCCTTCCTGACGCGCTGAGAACGAGACGCTGCTTTCTCCTGCCAAGAAATCCAGCTCCGGCGCTTCCAAGCGGCCCTTGCAGGCAGCCTGGAATATCGAGACCAAAGACGAGAGATACCAGCCCTCAACCATTCTAGATCTCAGGTACAGAACTGAATAACCCCTTACAGAGAATTCCTAAGTCAGTCACTTGGCAAAACAACCTTAACTTAAACTGCTACTTATCTACTCCCGCCCACGTATTAGGCTTAGGTCAGGTACACTGGGGTAGGCGTAGTTAGAAGCACCAGTTGAGTACGATTAGTCAAATGTATATATGTGTGTATCTATTTTATCCATTTTAAACCACCATATGGCTTAGAAACCATATAAATGTTTTTACAGTATTATTTTATACTTCTACTTTTATTGTATGCACTTTACTTAACCATAAGTATTGCAATAATATCGATTCATTTCTCTTGTACGAGAAAAGAGACTGATCAATAAATACCATCTTTTATTGAACACGCCCGTCTCTTCCTTTTCTCTACAATCTGGTGAAACTAAGAATGCACTGAACTGACTGAGTAAAATAAGTTGTCTTTTGTTTTCACACGACTCTAGAGATACACTCTTGATTAGGAGAGAGCAAAGTTGTCATGTTCTATGGTTGTCAGAAACTAAATCCCTTCTTGTCTATCCAGGGAGGTTCAACTCCTCCCTGCCTATTCGAGAAAGTTTCTAGTGAACTCTGAGCTAGCTGGCAAAACCCAAAACTTTAAGTCTAATATCGTCAGTAGAAGACCTAGTTAACCTCCGTCCTAGGTCTATACTATTGAAGGTATTATTCCAATGCGCAGAGCCTATTGGGATAATAGGAACTACACTACAACGATTGACAACATTCTTCCAGTGGATTGGTCGGATCACCACATGATCTTATTCCACATCAACAAAAAAGCTCTATCCCGGCCTCCTGTTCAAGACCATCCCAAATGGTCCAGAAACCTCACCCAGATCCCCCTAGGATCTGGGTGAGGTGACAAAGATCTCTCCAAAACTGACCTTACCTCGCTATACAACATGAATATGGTCTCCCTGCTGGACCAACTAGCACCCCTGAAACTTTAAAAAAAACGAGCCATCCCGTCCCGATCCTGGTTTGACTCTGACATCAACGACGAAAGGAGACAACTAAGAGCCTCAGAGAGACGCTGGAGGAGCATGCCCACTACCTCCCACCGTGATCAACTCAGAACTATCAGGAAGAAATACAACAGTCATATCAAGAACAAAAAATCTGTGTATTTCCGCTCTGCGCAATAAACAGACCCAAGGAGCTCTTCAAGATCATCAGCCAGCAAACCTCCAAACCCGATACGTCCCTGGGACAAGCTTCCAAAGAACGGTGCGACAACTTCACCACCTTATTCAATGACAAGATCTCCAAGATTGAGCTCTCGCTAGTCATCAACGGCTCCTCCCCTCACCTTAGCAGCCCAGCTGGGGTGCTCGGTTGCGCTCCTACTCCCAACACCAAATTCTGGTCACTCTTCCAACCCATTCCAGAGGAAGAGATAGTCAAACTTATATCCACCTCTAAGCCCTCATCTTACACCCTAGACCCTCTACTGGCTTAACTCACCAAAAAATTGAAACTCTCAGTTGCGCCACTCTGGTGCAGGATTATAAACAGCTCCCTAAAAACCGGATTCTTTCCAGATTGTCTGAAAGTGGGCCAAGTCACCCCACTGCTGAAAAAAACAGGCCTGCACATAAATGACCTAAACAACTTCAGACCCGACTCCAACCTTCTTCATCTTTCCAAAATCCTGGAAAGATGCGTACTCCAACAATTAACCCAACACCTGGACAATACCAACCTCCTCGACTCCCATCAGTCGGGTTTCAGGAAAGGATGCAGCACTGAAACCGCAATCCTCAACATAATTGATGATATTCACAAATCACTGGACTCAGACCAATGCAGCCTCCTTATTCTCCGAGACCTATCGGCAGCTTTCAACACTGTTGACCACAAACTTCTCCTCAAAGCTCTTGAAGAAAGAGCTGGTTTAAACGAGGTGGTCCTTAAATGGTTCTCCTCATTCCTACTCAACCGCTCCCAGAAAATCAAAATCAGATGCTTTGAATCCGACCTGCAACCAGTCTTGAGGGGAGTCCCTCAAGGATCAGTGCTCTCCCCCTACTCTTTAACATTTACATGGAACCCCTCGCCGCCTTACTCAGAAAAGCTAACATCCCTTTTCATCTATATGCTGACGACACCCAAATCTCCCTGGAAATCTCCTCTGCCAAAGACATCCAAATACTCAATGAAACACTAAGAGAAGCGCAACGTTGGCTAGCAAGCAACCATTTAAAACTGAACCCGGACAAAACCGAGCTACTCCTCATCTCGAACAAAGAAGAGAACCCTAAAGTGGTTGAGTGGCTAAAGGAGATCGATGCGCTCAACGGGAACCTCTCCCTGGCCGATTCTGTTAAATCATTAGGCATCACGCTAGACTCAAATCTGGACATGACCAAACACATTAAGATTTCGGCTAAGAGCGCCTTCCTGAACCTGAAGCTACTAAACAAAATAAAACTTTTCATTCCACCCAAAGATCTCAATCAAGCCACTCAAGCATTGGTGCTGTCAAGACTAGATTATGGAAACGCAGTCCTCTCTGGAATAGCGAAAACACACATTGCCCCGCTAAAAACAACCCACAATACGGCTGCCAGAATGGTCACTGGATTAAAGAAATTTGACCACATCTCTCCTGCCCTCAAAGAACTCAAGTGGCTACCCATAGAAATGCGGGCGAACTTCAGAACAACCTGCCTCACCCACAAAGCCCTCCACACAGGCAAACCCCAATATCTGGCATCCAAACTCAAAAAAGCAGGTCAGAACAGGAGCCTCAGAAGCTCCAATACCTTACTTCTTATTCCGCTAAAACCACGAAAACCAAAAACCGCGGCCAGATCCTTTACCGACAATGCGCCCAAGATATGGAACTCCATCCCCCCCACATCAGAACTATTCCCTCCTTTGCTAAATTCAAAAGTCAGCTCAAAATTATTTTCCTTGATCGATCTCTAGCGATCAGATAGGATAAATCGGAGTGCTGAAAATGACACTTTACCTCTCCCGGCTGTGGGATTACAAGTCCTGTAATGGATCCCCTCAACATCTTCTTTACTACGACTCCCATCCGGACTGTCTCACTGTTTTGCTATCTGTTCTGCTCTTTTTTCCTCGCTTTACTGTAATATGTTGTGCTCTTGTGTGTTTTGATATGCAATTGTTGTGAAGCGCTCGGATACCCTAAAATAAATAAATAAATAAAATTCACATATCCAGCCGGGGGGCACTGAATATATCATCACTACTGTACATACAACATGTTATCAGTAGATATAAACCAGGACAAGCAACACTAGGAAAAATAAAAATTGTAAATATGATGTCTGACACACTATTTAAGCACTGGTATTTCACGCTGTGTTAGTGGCTCATTCTTAACACAACACGTACACACAGATATATTATATTTTGGTATAGTGGACAACAAACAATGCGCTAATGATTCAATGAATTTAGGAGCTAAGAAATGTTATGCCTGTTTGTTTATGCTGTTTTTAACAAATACGCTAATCAACTGTGCTTTGATATAATTTTAAATGTTTAATTATTTAAATATTTATTGAGTACTAAGATCGATATGCAGTTATGATGAAATGTAAATACGTGTTCAGTGTTTCAAGAGGCATTGGAAAAAACTTTGCAAAGTCTGTCCACTATGTCTGCTGTTTGGAGTCGTCACCTGAGCACTAATCACTAAGCACTAGCACTTTAAAAACAAAAAATTTCTGTTGGACCGTGTCATGTGATCAAGGCTCACCCAAGCCGAAATGCGTCAGAACCGAGCAGGCGAATAAACGTACTTTTTTTGGCACAATTCAAGTGGTCCGTTTCCGTCCAAGCATGCATGCTGAGGAGTGACGGAGTGCTGCAATATATATATATATATATATATATATATATATATATATATATATATAAAGTCACTTTCTCCACTCCAGAGAAGGCATTTCTCCCCTCAGTCAGCAAAGATATCCAGAAACACAGCGGAAGTTAAGTTAGGCAGGTAACTTTACTGACAAGAACCGTGGCAGACCGGTTTCGGCTGTGTGCCTTCCTCAATGCCTAGTTCGTCTGCAGTGTAAGCTCCTACAGAGGGATTTCTTTTAAGCTCCTCCTCACAGTGGTGGCGGGCTCACCTGCTACGGATTGTCTCTGCCTACGTTAGTGTTGGGGACTACCAGTCCCAAGGTGCAACGTGCTGACAGTCCTAATGCAGCGGTGGGGCTTACACATTCTTTTTCCTCACAACTTGTGGCTGCCAAACAACTCCATCTCTCAACCACAGCCTCCGAGGAAACGCATCCTTAGGCACAGAGCAGGTGTTGGCATCTTTCCAAACCTTCCATGCCTGATGTTGTTTGATGTGTTTCTCTGCCTCGGGGGTTTCAGTGGCGGGCCGTGGCTTTCTCCGACTCCTCGGCTACAGACAAAAGGTTTTTCAATGTTGTCCACGGCCACTTCACGGGTCGGGTCTCTGGCGCGCATCATTGAATCCGCGCTAAATGTAAAGTCACTTTCTCCACTCCAGAGAAGGCATTTCTCCCCTCAGTCAGCAAAGATAACCAGAAACACAGCGGAAGTTAGGCAGGTAACTTTATTGACAAGAACCGTGGCAGACCGGTTTCGGCTGTGTGCCTTCCTCAATGCCTAGTTCGTCTGCAGTGTAAGCTCCTACACAGGGATTTCTTTTAAGCTCCTCCTCACAGTGGTGGCGGGCTCACCTGCTATGGATTGTCTCTGCGTACATTAGTGTTGGGGACTACCAGTCCCAAGGTGTAACGTGCTGACAGTCCTAATGCAGCGGTGGGGCTTATACATTCTTTTTCCTCACAACTTGTGGCTGCCAAACAACTCCATCTCTCAACCACAGCCTCCGAGGAAACGCATCCTTAGGCACAGAGCAGGTGTTGGCATCTTTCCAAACCTTCCATGCCTGATGTTGTTTGATGCGTTTCTCTGCCTCGGGGGTTTCAGTGGCGGGCCATGGCTTTCTCCGACTCCTCGGCTACAGACAAAAGGTTTTTCAATGTTGTCCACGACCACTTCACGGGAGGGTCTCTGGCGCGCATCATTGAATCCGCGCTAAATGTAAAGTCACTTTCTCCACTCCAGAGAAGGCATTTCTCCCCTCAGTCAGCAAAGATAACCAGAAACACAGCGGAAGTTAGGCAGGTAACTTTATTGACAAGAACCGTGGCAGACCGGTTTCGGCTGTGTGCCTTCCTCAATGCCTAGTTCGTCTGCAGTGTAAGCTCCTACACAGGGATTTCTTTTAAGCTCCTCCTCACAGTGGTGGCGGGCTCACCTGCTACGGATTGTCTCTGCGTACGTTAGTGTTGGGGACTACCAGTCCCAAGGTGCAACGTGCTGACAGTCCAAATGCAGCGGTGGGGCTTACACATTCTTTTTCCTCACAACTTGTGGCTGCCAAACAACTCCATCTCTCAACCACAGCCTCCGAGGAAACGCATCCTTAGGCACAGAGCAGGTGTTGGCATCTTTCCAAACCTTCCATGCCTGATGTTGTTTGATGCGTTTCTCTGCCTCGGGGTTTTCAGTGGCGGGCCGTGGCTTTCTCCGACTCCTTGGCTACAGACAAAAGGTTTTTCATTGTTGTCCACGGCCACTTCACGGGAGGGTCTCTGGCGTGCGTCATTGAATCCGCGCTAAATGTAAAGTCACTTTCTCCACTCCAGAGAAGGCATTTCTCCCCTCAGTCAGCAAAGATAACCAGAAACACAGCGGAAGTTAGGCAGGTAACTTTATTGACAAGAACCGTGGCAGACCGGTTTCGGCTGTGTGCCTTCCTCAATGCCTAGTTCGTCTGCAGTGTAAGCTCCTACACAGGGATTTCTTTTAAGCTCCTCCTCACAGTGGTGGCGGGCTCACCTGCTACGGATTGTCTCTGCGTACGTTAGTGTTGGGGACTACCAGTCCCAAGGTGCAACGTGCTGACAGTCCTAATGCAGCGGTGTATATTATATATATATATATATATATGTATATGCCTCATCTCTTCGCTCTGCCCCCCAGACATCGCCCAAAAACCTAGTGCACTGGTCCAACTTCAAAGTATAAGGCGGCCATTCTGTCTCGGAAATTCTATCATCCTTAAACCCAAACAACCACTTTAATGACCCACTCCCCTCCAACTGTTTGGCTGCTCTACATGGGTTGATACCGGACTCTCTGAAAGCCGGTCAAGTCATCCCCATCTTAAAAAAACCTATGCTGATTTCTGCCTCCTCAGACAACTTTAGACCTATATCGAATTTCACACTCCTAGCGAAAGTTTTGAAGAAATGTGTACAACTTCAACTGAGCCAACACATCACCAACTTCAACCTACTAGACGATTTCCAATTCGGGTTCAGGTCTGGGCACAGTACTGAAACCACCATTCTACATATCGTGGATGATGCTCGCCAAGCCCTTGACCAAGGCAAAACCTGTCTCCTAATCCTTTTAGATCTATCCTTGGCTTTCGATACAGTCAACCATGAGAAACTTCTCGATGCCTCAAACTCAGGATGGGAATGGATAGGTCTGTGCTCGAATGGTTTAGATTCTTCCTCCAGAACCGCTCCCAGAGATTCTTAATCAACAGTAACCTATCCGCTCCCTCTCTGATTACGGTCTGAGTCCCCCAAGGATCAACCCTTTCACCTACACTCTTCAATCTTTACCTCAAACCGCTAGCAGAAGTACTACGCAGCGCCAATATCTCCTACCACATGTATGCCGATGACACCCAGATCTACATCAAAATCTCTTCTCCGGAGGAGATTTTTCCCCTGAATGAGGCTTTGAAGTTGACTGTTCAATGGCTCACCTCCAACCAGCTCAAAGTAAATGCACAAAAAACAGAATTGCTTCTAATCTCCGAACCCAAAACTAACCCTGACATTCAGGAATGGACTAAGTCAATCACAGCCCTAAACTGCCCACCGACCATAGTGGACTCTGCCAAATCCCTTGGAATTACCCTGGGCAACAGCTTGAATATGCATGACCACATCAACTCGATGGCCAAAATGGTCAGGTTTCACCTGAGCTATCTAAGAAAACTAAAACCTTTCCTTGACACTCACAACCTAAAAATGGCAGTCCAGGCACTAGTTATCTCCAGACTCGAATATGGATGCTCTACCCTTTCTGGCCTACCCAAGATCTCCCTGGCCCCCTAAAAGCCTGCCTCAACGCCACCGCCAGACTCCTAACAGGTTCTACAAAATTCTACCTTATCCTAAAGCCCTGAACTGACTTCCTCTTGAAGCAAGCATCCAACTTAAACTGGCATGTATCACTCACAATGCTCTATACACTAAATCCTCTGCATTTCTCGCCCGGAAGCTTGTGGTGTCCGGAGGAGCCAGAAACTCCCGGTCCTCCAGAGACCTTTTGCTCCAGACTCCGCGCTTTCGAAAGAAAAAAACCTATAATCATGCGTTCTCTGGGGCCGCACCAAGAATATGGAACTCATTCCCGGCCACCATTAGAAGAATTCCGTCTCTGGCATGTTTTAAAAAGGAAGCCAAAACCTTCCTAATGGGCAAATTCCTCTCCTAATTTTTGCATTGCACTCACCTTCAGTGACCTTGTTTTTATTCTTTTACTACTACACCTTGGACTGACCAGATGCTATCCATCCGGCACCTCCTGGCATTCCACCCTTATATTCTTGTAATATATTATATATATATAATATATATATATATATATATATATATATATATATATATATATATATATATATATATATATATATATATATATATATATATATATATATATATATATATATATTACCTACTGGCGGTCGCCAGTAGGTATATATAGTTAGGATTTTTTCTCTATGGGATTTTTGAAAATTCTATGTCTAATAACTTTGCCGTTTGTGGACGGAATTGGCTGAAATTTTCAGGAAATTGGCACATTTTGTTTCTGAGCAGCCCCTGAAAATTCGGGGGGGGTTTGTCAAGGGGGGGCCGAGAAAAAAGGGGGGTCCCAAAACGCGTTTTTCCAATGTTAATTTCCATAGGGTGGTTGGCCTCACTTTTAGCCCGAACGGCTGAATGGATTTGCACGAAACTTGGCAAAATTGTAGGGACTGGTAGCCCGATGTGCCTTTGCTAGGTCTCAATATATGTGCTCCAGTGGATTTTGAGAAATTAACGTTCAAAAAAAGATATATATCTGTAACAGCGCACCAGGCAGCGCTCCGCTACGCGTACTTTTCGTGTTACGGAGCTTTGTGAAGCGAAGCTTATTGGTTCTCCGGCGTCTGTAAACATTCCAAACAGTCCGTAGCGGCCGCCATCTTGTCTCTCGGTAGGATCGAGAGACAAGAGGAGGGTAAAGCGAAGGGGCAAATGACCATAAGGGGGCATAGTAGATCCTCCCTGACCCCCTAGGTTTGATGTGGAGGTTTTAAAAGGGCCCCGCGGGGCAAAAAAAAAAAGAAAAATAATAATCGAATGGCTGAATGGATTTGCACGAAACTTAGCAAAATTGTAGGGACTGGTAGCCCGATGTGCCTTTGCTAGGTCTCAATATATGTGCTCCAGTGGATTTTGAGAAATTAACGTTCAAAAAAAGATATATATCTGTAACAGCGCTCCGGGCAGCGCTCCACTTCGCGTACTTTTCGCATTACGGAGCTTTGTGAAGCGAAGCTGATTGGTTCTCCGGCGTCTGTAAACATTCCAAACAGTCCGTAGCGGCCGCCATCTTGTCTCTCGGTAGGATCGAGAGACAAGAGGAGGCCAAAGCGAAGGGGCAAATGACCATAAGGGGGCATAGTAGATCCTCCCTGACCCCATAGGTTTGATGTGGAGGCTTTAAAAGGGCTCCGCGGGGCAAAAAAAAAAAACAAAAAAAACGTTTTTTTGGTGGGGTGCGCCCGGTTAGCGTAACGGGAAGCGGACTGGGGAGCGTACTACAAGGAAAGAAGAATGATTGACTTTTAACTTATTGTATGTTTATAGACTTTTTTTTTACTTTTTTTTCTGCTGAGTGACGTCTCGGCCTATCTCCACGGGATGCAGTCCCTACCATCTCGGCGTTTAAGCCCAGGGGGACGGGTAGTGTGGGAGAGATAACGGGGCATATTATCAAGGGGGTTTATCTCCGCTTTTTTGGCTTTAAAAGCCAAGAAAGCGGAGATAAAATTATCTCCGTATTACCTAGCTGTCGCTAACACCAGTTAGCGACCGCTAGTAGGAGATAGCGACCATCTTGGGCCCCACTTTGCATGTCAGTGATATTTATCACTAATGACATGCAAAGTGGGCATGCCAAGATGTTAGCGACTGGTAACAGTCGCTAACATCGCTATCTCCTATTACCAACTTTTGGAGATATTCGCGCTAAGCGCGAATATCTCCAAAAAGTAACACCTGCCCTGAGCAGTTCTTAGCCATGTTATCCAATGGGAGGTGGATAACATGGCTAAGAGCATTAGCTCGGTAATGCATGAATATCGCTGACTTTTCAGCGATATTAATGCATTGCGGCCGTTTTTTATCGCATTTGCGATAAACCTTGATAATAGCAAGGTTTATCTGCGATAATTTCTGACGATGCTTAGCGGTAAAAAATTCGTTGCTAAGCATCGTTAGGGATAAATATCGCTTAACTTTGGTAATATGCCCCAACGTCTGTTAACGTTCGATTAGAAGGAAATCAGGAAGTGTTGAAAAACATTGTCTGCGCCATCTTGCCTTTTTTCAAATGCCACACTTTTGTCGTGCACGGCAGCCATTTTAGATGCCTTGACCAGACCCACTCTCTGCACGCTGTCGATCCTTAGCATGGCTCCCCACCCTCGCAAGCATCTCCCCCAGGCACTGGTCACCCCCGCTCTCTTTCTTATGCATGGGCAATAAACCTCCCCCCATCTGCGCTGCTCTTCCCTGAGAATCACACCCTGTGCCCGCCCGACACCTCCCTTTCGCCCTATTCACTACCGCACCCTCTGACACTCCTCTTCCTCTGTGTCCGATTGTCCAGGCCGGTCCCAGGCTATCAGCTAGCCCTGCAGATGTAGTTTATGGCCCCAGCTGTAAAGAATCACCCCTCTTCAAAGGAGTTATAGTAGATCAAGGCCCACACCCGATGAGATCCGTCACACCACACGCGTTCCTACTATCTGAAAACCATCCTGTATTGTGATTGGGGAGGGGACCGAGCCTGAAGCGGAAGATTCCAGGGATGACTCTTTGTACATCAAAGTTTTTACAATTATGTGTCACATTAAAAATATATAGCACTCCAACAAAGTAGTAGGATTATAAAACTTTAATAACTTATAAATATATACAACAAAACAAAAACAGTAAAAACATTTAAACATTTTTAGGGAAAAAGAAGGAACAATGGTCAGTAGCGGTCGGTTGTGCGTATAGTCCCAAGGCAGCACAACGTCCAGATTTCTGGACGGCACCCAGGTGATGTTGCCTGGGTGCCGCACTGATTTGGGTATCCGGCGTGGGGCGTCCCGGGGGGTGGGTCGTCAGTAGCGGTCTGTTGTGCGAATAGTTCCAAGGCAGCAGAACGCGCTGAAATGTGGATGGCACCAAGGTGATGTCCAGTAAGTTGCCGCCCTCCGAATAACGGCGTGGGGCGCCCCGGGGGGGGGGGGGGAGGCGGCGTGAACGGGCCTCCCCAGGTGGAGTCTCGTCTGCTGTAGTGGGGCGCCCCTTTACCGTTTCAGTTGCCATTCCGTCCGCTTTTGGTCCACTGTGTCAAAATCCGCAATTCAGCTGAGTTGCGCCCACTCTTGCGGTGCAGCGATAGGCGGCTGTCACAGGACTCTCAAAATGGCGGCAGGCTCTTTCCTTTTTGGGCCTGGTCCACTGAAATGGCCCTGGGACACCTTGGAAATCGGACGCTTGTCTGCTAGGTCTTGGACCCCATTCTCGAAAGCGTCCCCTCCGCCTTGAGGATTCTACAAAAGTCTTGGGGGCCCCCGACTCCTGCAGGCTTCCGGTGGGGAGCGGCTGCCATGATTGCTCACGGAATGACCACAACGGAGCCACGAGATGGTGGTGCTTTCATGCTGACGCCAGCTTCAGTCTGAAACATCCACAAACAAGGTGGGGCTTTCATCGTTTGGGAAAAAAAAAAGTTTTCATCCAATGAAAAGTGTTATTTTTAGGTCATATGACCAAGCCTTCCATCATTAGGAAACCAAAAGTAAAATGAACCAATGAAAAGTTTTATAAACAAGTCACATGACCTGTTATGCGGCATAGGGTATAAAAAGCGTAGAAAATCCGTTGGCACGTGAGGCGGCGTCAGTAGCGGACCGATGTGCGAATAGGCCGAAGGCAGCACAACGCGCCAAGATCCGGATGGCACCGAGGTGGTGTCCAGCAAGTTGCCGCACTGGTGTGGCCATCCTACAATGCTGAAAGTCGGCGTGGGGCGCCCCGTTGGCCTGTGAGATGGCGGCAGTAGCGGACCGATGTGCGAATGGGGACAAAGGCAGCGCAACAATATTTTCTGAATAGAAGACACCACAAGGCGCTGAGATGCCAAGATCCGGATGGCACCGAGGTGGTGTCTAGCAAGTTGCCGCACTGGTGTGGCCATCCTACAATGCTGAAAGTCGGCGTGGGGCGCCCCGTTGGCCTGTGAGATGGCGGCAGTAGCGGACCGATGTGCGAATGGGGCCAAAAGCAGCGCAACAATATTTTCTGAATAGAAGACACCACAAGGCGCTGAGATGCCAAGATCCGGATGGCACCGAGGTGGTGTCTAGCAAGTTGCCGCACTGGTGTGGCCATCCTACAATGCTGAAAGTCGGCGTGGGGCGCCCCGTTGGCCTGTGAGATGGTGTCAGTAGCGGACCGATGTGCGAATGGGGCCAAAGGCAGCGCAACAATATTTTCTGAATAGAAGACACCACAAGGCGCTGAGATGCCAAGATCCGGATGGCACCGAGGTGGTGTCTAGCAAGTTGCCGCACTGGTGTGGCCATCCTACAATGCTGAAAGTCGGCGTGGGGCGCCCCGTTGGCCTGTGAGATGGCGTCAGTAGCGGACCGATGTGCGAATGGGGCCAAAGGCAGCGCAACAATATTTTCTGAATAGAAGACACCACAAGGCGCTGAGATGCCAAGATCCGGATGGCACCGAGGTGGTGTCTAGCAAGTTGCCGCACTGGTGTGGCCATCCTACAATGCTGAAAGTAGGCGTGGGGCGCCCCGTTGGCCTGTGAGGTGGCGTCAGTAGCGGACCGATGTGCGAATAGGGCCAAAGGCAGCGCAACAATATTTTCTGAATAGAAGACACCACAAGGCGCTGAGATTCGGTTAGGTGGTGTCTAGCAAGTTGCCGCACTGGTGTGGCCATCCTACAATCCTGCTCCGAATAACGGCGTGGGGTGCCCGAAGGGGGGGGGGGGAGGCGGCGTGAACGGGCCTTCCTAGGTGGAGGCTCGTCTGCTGTAGTGGGGCGCCCCTTTACCGTTTCAGTTGCCATTCAGCTGAGTTTCGGCCGCTCTTGATGCTACAGCGACAGGCGGCTGCAACAGGACTCTCAAAATGGCGGCCTGTTCTTTGGATTTGGGCCTGGTCCACTAAAATGGCCCTGGGACACCTTAGAACTCGGACGCTCGAATTTTTTTTCCTTTCCTCTACATGCAAAAAAAGGTAAATGCCCGGTACATTACACCCTTCATCTGCCACGATGTACTCTCCAGAGGAACCGAAAAAAAATATAGTTATGGTAACTATACCATGCATCGTCATATGGAGAGGTGGCACCGATTAATTATAGTGCTGCATAAAAGAGAGATTTGGAGGAGAACCCCCGACCTGCCAGTACATTCATCAAAGAAGTGGCACTGACAGCATCAGAGGCAAGGGAAACGGTCCCAAATATTTAGAAGAACTTTGGAAAGATTAAAATGACATGTTTAGATTGTGGCAAATTAATTTCATGTGGACAGATGAGTGTTACTCTAATAAATACAGCATATGAACATCATCATAGTCGATGGTTGGTAGAGACATTTTGACTATATCCTGGACCTGCCCGTCCTCGCCCAAAATGGCGCCGGAATAAATGGGACTCGTAACTCCTTGTTGTGTACTGGTTGCACAACCTTGATATCACGAGATACGTATGGAGTTTTGAAGCACATGGCGGGCGGGGACGAGAATAGATTGAATATTTCGATATCCCTATTGATATTAAGTTCTGATGTGTTATTGATTACTGTACTATTGAAAGTTCGAATTAACGTCACCCATGGTACTTGCCCGCAAATGTATATCTAGATAATTTTATTGTAACTGGCCCTGTCGTATTTTAATTATAAAATGTACGTCCACCGATTCCGCAACTGTTAGACACCTTAGTTCTTGCAACCTAATGGCCCGCCCGTTACGTTCCTCTACAGTGTAAATGTCTACTCATCATATACGATTACAGTTTGCTCCGTGGCCGGCCCACGTGGTTATAGGCCCGTATTTGTATAATGACATTTTCACAATAAAGGTTTTTAAAAGAAAACATGGTAGTAGTATATACATTGGTAAAGTTTTTAATAATAGTCACTGTTTTAGAATCAGTAAAAGGCAATTGAAATAAAGCAGACCAATTACATGAAGGGTAAAAGGTATAATACGCAGGAACGCAGTAAAGATAAATGGTCAAGGGCTGTTGTGTTTTCTACTCCTGCAACATAAAGTGATCGATAAGAATCTCATATTCAGGCGTATCGGCGACTAAGACAGCAGGCCGACCCTCTTTTGCTCAACGGCTCCGTCATGGGACGAAGAAACGCCCTTTTTCTCGAAAAAGGAATATATTTTACTTGCAGGACAGTTGTAAATTTTCCGGGAAAGTACATTAGCCTGGAACATTATAACATATATTTAAGAAAAAATAATGTTCGAAAGTAATACAAAGCGTAATTTTTAGGTCATATGACCAAGCCTTTCATCATTAGAATAAGAAAAGTAAAATGAACCAATGAAAAGTTTTATTAACAAGTCACATGACCTGTTATGCTTACGTTACGCGCTGCGCGTCGCGCCCCGGATCACTTCCGGATGCGCTAACGCGGCGCGTCATATGACGCATTACTCGACAACGCAGGTCCAGAATATAGTCAAAATGTCTCCACCAACCAGCGGTCGGAACACAACCCCTTTCAGCAGGCTAAATAGTTCTGTTAAATGACAACAGAAGGGACAGGCAACAAGAACCATCAGTCAAAGAGGGGAGGGCTAGTTCTTCTCTACCGGGTCACGTTGGGGCGCTACCGGAACTGATCGAATTGGTAGTCTACAGTGTTTCTGGATGTTTCAGACTGAAGCTGGCGTTAGCATGAGAGCACCACCATTTCGTAGCTCCGTCGTGGCCATTCCACGAGCAATAATGCTAGCCGCTCCCCACCAGAAGCCTGCGGGAGTCGGGGGCCCCCAAGACTTTTGTAGAATCTTCAAGGCTGAGGGGACGCTTTCGAGAATGGAGCCCAATCTCTAGCAGACAAGCGTCCGAGTTCCAAGGTGTCGCAGGGCAATTTTAGTGGACCACGCCCAAATCTGAAGAGCCGGCCGCCATTTTGAGAGTCCTGTGGCAGTCGCCTATCGCTGCACCGCAAGAGCGGGAGCAACTCAACTACATGGTGAGCGAGACGCTGTAGTCGAAAGAGCGGGCGGTAAACAGCTGAATAGCGGAAGAGGCACAGTGTAGCAAAAGCGGGCGGAATGGCAACTGAAATGGTAAAGGGGCGCCCCACTACAGCGTGTCTTTAGGTGAAACGGATTGTGGGACAAGGTCAATAATGGAAGAGTTACCAAAAGGCAAAAAGTTCCGCTTGATCCCGGGAGCCGGCCACCTATGTCGGGGCGATCTCAGGCTACACCAGGAGAACACGACTTGGGGAGGGAGCCGGAGCCAAGCGCCCCCTCCGAGTCCGCGCCATCACACCGTCCCTCGGGGGCCTCCGTCAAGCGGTTCAGGGTGGCACCGCATCACATTGTTCACAAATGCAGTCACGTCCTCAAACAGCCCCCACTTTACTTTGAGAATAGTGAAGCTGAAGCAAGTGCAAATAGGCTTCAGACAGTGTTACAAGCACTCCTCAAAACTTTGAACCATCAGAGTCCATGAGTTTCATGCTCGATCGATTGAGCTAGCCGGATCGGGCAACAAAAAGTATAAAATAGTTATGTAAATAGTTGTTTAATAAAATGTTTTACCCTGTTACTTTGCTGGTGTGTTGTATATATTTGTAATATTTGCATAGAGTTTATCGTTATTTTGGGCGGGGTGGGTGGCGGAGCCGAGCTGTATTGCAGCCATCATGGTGTGGAGTTCAGTTCATCTCACTAGTTTCGTATTTGTCATGAGGGGTTGTTCCTAATGTTTCTATTTTAGCGAAGTCAAAAAGAGATCCCATTAGTGGCCTACTGATTTTGCTCGATTCCTTTTGTTTTTTTACACGATTTTTCGCTATCTGCAAAGACTAAACAGAGTATTGCGACTCTGTGCTTGTTTGTAAATAGAGAATGAACCAAAGAGAACCAATTCTAAAACAGTAAATGCTTGGATAACAATCAATCAAATGGAGAGAGAAGCAGGCACGACCGATTACAACGGGGGCAAAGGCCTGCGTTAACTACCTTTCACTATCTGCAAAGAGAGAGTACTCCTAATAGAAATGAGGGGGGGGGGGCAGCATTCAAAGCAGATCAGTGTGCATAAACACGAAAATGTTTTTTCTTACCACGTACTTGACATTCGACAGCTTATGATATTTGCTATTAAAAAACCATTGAAATTCACTGAAAAAACCATAGGTTATAGACCATATATAGTTAGGAATTAGCATTTACAAAACCTTGAAAATTCACTGAAAAAACCATAGGTTATAGACCATATATAGTTAGGAATTAGCATTTAAAAAACCTTATTTTACTCACACAAAACCATTGAAATTCCATATATAGTTAGTTGTACTAACTATATATCGCGCACCCGCAATCCACTGCTGATCATGTCACATATTACATCATTCATGACATGGTCAGTGACATCACTGATGACATCACTGATGACATCTCAAATGACATCACTGATGACATCACTGATGACATCTCAAATGACATCACTGATGACATCACTGATGACATCTCAAATGACATCACTGATGACATCACTGATGACATCTCAAATGACATTACTGATCACATCACTGATGACATCATTCATGTGATAATACGATGAACCTCTTCAGACTCTAATATAACCTTAGATACACTCAGTGTAAACACAGACTCACAGATTGTCACTCATCCATGAAGTTACACACACACCTAGTCAGTCATGCAAACAATCAATCACACCTCCATTTCCTCAACTATACAGTTATACACACCTTACTTATTCAAACATATACTAACACATATTTACTCTCTTTTACAATCCCTAATACAAGTTCACAATCATCCATACAGCCACTCACACATTCACTGGCTCTTATGCACAGTTATTTATATATGCCAACTCTCACATGTACTATGTTTTACATATGTACTTACTTTGACATGTAGCACTGAGATATCCATTCACTCACCAATACACTCATGCACACAGTCAACCGCCCATAAAGCTGTTTCCACATGCACTTTTGAACCCATACATCTAGTGAATCAACTGCTCACACATCTATGCACAGAGTCATACACCTCCCAGCCACCCACACACACACTCAGTCTCCCATACAAATACTTGGGCAACCAATCAATAACCCATATAGTTTCTCATATAGCTACTGAACAACACATGCAGCAGTTTTCAGAACAACAGACATAATGATGCACAAATTAAGACAGTTTAGTCACTAACCCATGCACTCAGTGAGACACATTTAATCACTCACTCATACAGTCAGTCATGCACCTACTAAATCCTTCATCCAGACACTTATACATCCACTCAAGACATATTTTAACTTTACAGAAAAATACAGTCACTGGATGTTGTCATCAGTGATGTCATCAGTGATGTCATTTGAGATGTCATCAGTGATGTCATCAGTGATGTCATTTGAGATGTCATCAGTGATGTCATCAGTGATGTCACTGACCATGTCATGAATGATGTAATATGTGACATGATCAGCAGTGGATTGCGGGTGCGCGATATATAGTTAGTACAACTAACTATATATGGAATTTCAAGGATGTATGACGTTATAACGCATACTATTACTCCGCAGACCATTACAACGCGACTTTTACTCCGCATACCGTTACAACGCATAGCGCCTTGGGGCGCTGGATAGTGGTAAGTATAATTTACTATTCTAACTCCAGTCCCCGTGGACCCTAGGGAAGGTGTTGGATAGTAAATTATACTTATTCCCTATCCTAGAGCGCCCCCCAGCGCAATGCGTTGTAATGGTATGCGGAGTAAAAGTCGCGTTGTAATGGTAGTGCGGAGTAAAAGATCCGTTGTAACGGGTGTATACCGAATTTCAATGGTTTTGTGTGAGTAAAATAAGGTTTTTTAAATGCTAATTCCTAACTATATATGGTCTATAACCTATGGTTTTTTCAGTGAATATATATATATATATATATATATATATATATTACCTACTGGCGGTCGCCAGTAGGTATATATAGTTAGGATTTTTTCTCTATGGGTTTTTTGAAAATTCTATGTCTAATAACTTTGGCGTTTGTGGACGGAATTGGTTGAAATTTTCAGGAAAATGGCACATTTTGTTTCTGAGCAGCCCCTGAAAATTTTGGGGGGGTTCGTCAAGGGGGGGCCGAGAAAAAAGGGGGGTCCCAAAACGTGTTTTTAACATTGAGTTTTCCATAGGGCGGTTGGCCTCACTTTTAGCCCGAACGGCTGAATGGATTTGCACGAAACTTGGCAAAATTGTAGGGACTGGTAGCCCGATGTGCCTTTTGTAGGTCTCAATATATGTGCTCCAGTGGATTTTGAGAAATTAACGTTTAAAAAAATATATATATCTGTAACAGCGGACCGGGCAGCGCTCTGGTTCGCGGACTTTTCGCGCAACGGAGCTTTGTGAAGCGAAGCTGATTGGTTCTCCGGCGTCTGTCAACATTCCAAACAGTCCGTAGCGGCCGCCATCTTGTCTCTCGGTAGGATCGAGAGACAAGAGGAGGCCGAAGCGAAGGGGCAAATGACCATAAGGGGGCATAGTACATTGTCGCTCACCCCCTAGGTTTGATGTGGAGGTTTTAAAAGGGCCCCGCGGGGCAAAAAAAAATAAAAATAATAATAATCGAACAGCTGAATGGATTTGCACGAAAGTTGGCAAAATTGTAGGGACTGGTAGCCCGATGTGCCTTTGCTAGATCTCAATATATGTGCTCCAGTGGATTTTGAGAAATTAACGTTCAAAAAAAGATATATATCTGTAACAGCGCACCGCTTCGCGTACTTTTCGCGTTACGGAGCTTTGCGAAGCGAAGCTGATTGGCTCTCCGGCGTCTGTAAACATTCCAAACAGTCCGTAGCGGCCGCCATCTTGTCTCTCGGTAGGATCAAGAGACAAGAGGAGGCCAAAGCGAAGGGGCAAATGACCATAAGGGGGAATAGTAGATCGTCGGTGACCCCCTACGTTTGATGTGGAGGTTTTAAAAGGGCACCGCGGGGCAAAAAAAATAATAATAATAATAATCGAACGGCTGAATGGATTTGCACGAAACTTGGCAAAATTGTAGGGACTGGTAGCCCGATGTGCCTTTGCTAGGTCTCAATATATGTGCTCTAGTGGATTTTGAGAAATTAACGTTCAAAAAAAGATATTTATCTGTAACAGCGCTCCGCTTCTCGTACTTTTCGCGTTACGGAGGTTTGCGAAGCTGATTGGTTTTTCGGCGTCTGTAAACATTCCAAACAGTCCGTAGCGGCCGCCATCTTGTCTCTCGGTAGGATCGAGAGACAAGAGGAGGCCAAAGCGAAGGGGCAAATGACCATAAGGGGGCATAGTAGATCCTCCCTGACCCCCTAGGTTTGATGTGGAGGCTTTGAAAGGGTCTCGCAGGGCAAAAAAAAAATATACCGTTTTTTTAGTTTTTTTGCGTGGAGTGCGCCCGGTTCGCGAACCGGGAAGCGGTCTGGGGAGCGTACTTTCTTGAAAATTAGTGAAAAAAGTTAGAGTAAAATAATAATTGTGAGTGATCAGATGTAGGGTAGCTCTGAGAAGAGCTTTTGGGTTTATGGTACATTTAGGTACTTATAAGTAGGTACCAATGCACAGTCTTAAATTCAGAGTGAAAACTCTGTTGCCCTCATCTGAGAAGTGAACTCCATCTGCTCTGTAGATATCTTGCATGTAGTAACGCAAGTTATTGTTGTACAGGGAGCCCATTCCATGGTCTCTCATGTAAGCTGAAACAGATTTGTTTACATGCTTCCTCGATTTCTCAATTTGTGGACAAAATTGGTTCGACCACCTCCATTTCTGTCTTTGGCATATATTTGAATATACCAAGGCAGTCTGAGGAAAAAGTGCCATCAATTGCTCAAAGGTGTCCTTTAAAAGCATTTCCAGACCTACCCCAGTCAAAGTGCCCAAATCATTACCTCCACAGTGCACAATTAACAGGTCAGGTTTTGGCAAATGCATAAAGGTTTTCACCAATGGTATCAATTGGTGACATTTTAATCCTCTGTGGCCAAACCACTTAATTTCCACATCTTGTAAATTGAGGTTAGGTAAATTCCTGTTTTCAGCGTACCTTTGAGCCCAATAGATGTAGCTATGTCCAACAATCCAGACAGAAAACATGGCGAGAGAAGGTTCTCCTGCAGTCAGATGAAGTGTGGCAATGAAATGGCAGTTGAAAAAATGAGAGTCTAAAATGAAAAAAACTGAGGAGTTTCTGTGTTAATGAAGCAGTAAGAGTGATTGGTGGATTTTGATTGCTAAAAACAGAAAGTTAGTGTGCATGGATGAGTTCGTTGAAAGATGTATTTTGAGTGGCGAAGAAAAAATCATTAAATGAAAGAATGCTTTGGATATGCAGGTGCACTGAGAGTTCAGAGTTCAATTGCAACATTGTTGTGTGAGAGGTCTTGCAAGAGGTGGTTGCTATGCAGAAAAAGCAGAGAGGGGGCAGAGGGGGGAAGGGTTTTGCTTTGAAAAAAAGTGAGGGAAGAGTTTTGATTGGGTGACATGAGAGATCTGTGTGAGGAATTACAGCATTTCTGTGCTTTTGATAGCTGCAGACTCTGGAGTGCATACCTTTTGCTCTGCTGAAGACAAATTGGTGTGTTTCTGAGACTGTTTTGAAACTCAAAGTATTTGCTAAGGTGAGAAAAAATTTCTTTAATTTAGATAGAAAATAGTGTGCTTTAAGGAGAAAATTATGAAGAAAGTTGTGTTTTTCAAATGTTGCTTTGTCTCAAGTGTTTCAGAAATAGATTTTGTTTCTTTGAGAAATTGTAATTGGAGAACATGTGAAGTATTAGTACTGACAGGGCTTTTATGTGCATAGGAGCTGTGGAGTGTTTTCAAATTATGACTTGTAAATCGTTTTTGAGAAAAAGCAATGGTTTTAATATTGATGAGAAGGACATAATGGTGTCTGCTTCTTTATAAGGTAATTGAGAGTCTCTGATGTTATTTTTCCCATTTCAATGTAAGAAGTTTGTCTGTGGAGCAAATTGCTTGTAAATATGCTCCCACCTGTGCATGGCAAATTTAGATTTTGAATGTTTCACTGAAAAAACCATAGGTTATAGACCATATATAGTTAGGAATTAGCATTTACAAAACCTTGAAAATTCACTGAAAAAACCATAGGTTATAGACCATATATAGTTAGGAATTAGCATTTAAAAAACCTTATTTTACTCACACAAAACCATTGAAATTCCATATATAGTTAGTTGCACTAACTATATATCGTGCACCCGCAATCCACTGCTGATCATGTCACATATTACATCATTCATGACATGGTCAGTGACATCACTGATGACATCACTGATGACATCTCAAATGACATCACTGATGACATCACTGATGACATCTCATTTGACATCATTCTTGTGCTAATACGATAAACCTCTTCAGACTCTAATATAACCTTAGATACACTCAGTGTATACAGACACTCACACACTGCCACTCATCCATGGAGTTACTCACACACCCAGTCAGTCATGCAAAGAAACAATCTCACCTCCATTTCTTCAACTATACAGTTAAACACACCTTACTTATTGAAACATATACTAACACATATTTACTCTCTTATACAATCCCTGATACAAGTTCACAATGATCGATACAACCACTCACTCATTCAGGGGCTCTCATGCACAGTTATTTATATATGCCAACTCTCACATGTACTGTGTTTTACATATGTACTTACTATGACATGTAGCATTGAGATATCCATTCACTCATCAATACACTCATGCACACAGTCAACTGCCCATGTAGCTGTTTCCACATGCACTCTTGAACTCATACACCTAGTGAATAAACTGCTCACACATCTATGCATAGAGTCACACACCTTCCAGCCACCCCCACACAAACTCAATCTCCCATAGAAATACTTGGGCAACCAATGAATAACACATATAGCCTCTCGTATAGCTAATGATCAACACATGCAGCAGTTTACAGAACAACAGACATAATGATGCACAAATTAAGACAGTTTAGTCACTAACCCATGCATTCAGTGAGACACATTTAATCACTCACTCATACAGTCAGTCACGCACCTACTAAATCCTTCATCCAGACACTTATACATCCACTCATTCTTCAATATGTAAGACATATTTTAACTTTACAGAAACATACAGTCACTGGATGTTGTCATCAGTGATGTCATCAGTGATGTCATTTGAGATGTCATCAGTGATGTCATCAGTGATGTCACTGACCATGTCATGAATGATGTAATATGTGACATGATCAGCAGTGGATTGCGGGTGCACGATATATAGTTAGTGCAACTAACTATATATGGAATTTCAATGGTTTTGTGTGAGTAAAATAAGGTTTTTTAAATGCTAATTCCTAACTATATATGGTCTATAACCTATGGTTTTTTCAGTGAATATATATATATATATATATTTAGTACTACGTAGAAGGTTGCTACATATATATGTATATACAATATTTAAGAAGTGGTTCAGGGTCCCTGCGCATGGGCAGGACTTTTCAGGGCTGAAGAATTTGTTGAGGATTCCCCTGAAAGAGAAATAAAGATATTACACCTTGTTACACCTCACCTGGGGAGGCATAGCATGTTGATGCATTCCCAGGTCTCCCAGTGTTGGGACATTTGGGAATGCACCAAAATCCATGAGTGCATGCTTGGGAACTCCCACACCCCAGCCATCGAACGCCTCCCCAGGGCAGAGTAATGCAATGCAGCAATTTGCACAGTGTTGCGTTACTCCAGATTTATCAAACCATGCAGGGCCACACAATCTGCCCCTAACTAAGCATGGTAAACAACGCAAATTAGCAACTCTTGTGTGCGTGTAGACACTATAGTACAGGCTTGTTTTTTAATGTCTGTGTTCTTCTCCTACTGGCATGTTGTGTGCTTCTTGCTTGCCATGTGGATTGCTTTTTGATTGTCCCTTGCACGCACACAAATCTTCATCCCCATTTTCTCCTCCTGCCCACTCCAACCTGCTGCTGGTCAACTCATACCTGACTTCTGGTGCTTGAAGTGGTGTTTGACGTGATAGGCCTTCAGTCCGTACAAGTAGGTTCCCTCTGGTGGTGCACCATAGTGTAGGTAGTAGTGGGTCATGTCATAGATGATGTAGCCACATAGAATACCAGACAATAATGACTTTGCTATGATATTTGGCAAGACGAGATGTGCTAATCCATAAATAGCTCCAAACAACAGTGATGCTGGCACTGGGGGGAAGACCAGCCTTGAGCCATCATAAGGAGACTGGAAGGAAACAGAAGAGACACAGCATGAGCAGAGTAGTTATAACATACAGGCACCATAACCCAACTTGAATATATGAGACATGTTTGTCCAGCGGTGTTCCTCTCTTTTCATAACTTTGAGGGATCCTCTTGTGACCAATACTCTAGAATCTTAAGTCTGGAACAGTGGCCTAGCTCTGGAGCATTATTTTTAGTAGTTGTAGTTAGTAGTTGTGTGATGTCTACTAAAACTGCAGTGTTGGGTTGTGATTAAATCTTTGCCACATACACAAGACTGCTGTTGAACACTTCCAGCAATTACCTTTATCTCAAGGGGTATTTGGTGTGCAAGCGTGCCAATCATGAATACAACTAATGCTCAGAAATGCATGTATGTCTTAGTTCCTACAGAGACACACACAAACACAAACTTATTTTCATACACAACAAAATTCTGAGTGCAAGAAGCATCACTCCAGAGTAAACACTTTAACCATATTATAGTTTATAGAACGTAACATATAGCTCAATGGGGGCATGGTAACACACTCAGCAATTTTCAAGGCTTTATTAATGGGCAAGTTTGACCTCATTGGTTCTATGCCTCGGCTTTCATGCCCTTTATCCATTTGAATCCCCTGATTTTCCAGCCATTTGAGAAGGTCCAGCCCTGATTTTTGCTCAAACCTCGCTGGTAGTCCACCATTAGTCTCCACCAACACTTATATTTCTCAATTGGTTTATGATGGTGAGTAAAATGGCTTCATTAACATGGGGGCCTTTCATCTGACTTTATAGGTAATGCTTCTAGGGAGGCGTCCTATGCTCCTAGTTTAGCACGTTTGGCGGTTTTTGGTGTCATTGCGCTGATCGGTTATTTCTACTATTACATGGCAGATCACATTGGCTCTCTGCACTGGGTCCGGAATGTTCTTATTAACTGATTGGTTTTGACAGTGTGCAGATCTCTATTTTGAAATCTTTTTATGGATGAAAGGAATCCATTCCACTGAACGCAGAGGAGTGAGTCGGTGAGAAATCTACAGTTAGATAGAGTAACCACCAGAAAGAGCATTACCAAAGATTAGTAACTTGTGCTTCTAATGGATACCCTTGTGCCAAAGCAGTACCTCCTGAGGTAGTAGGTCTGTGGAGTGGCGCAGATCAGAATATCCTACAGGACGGAATGGGCAAAGTGCTCCTCATGCCAGACCTGGCTATCAAGGCATTAATGGTTTGTGAATATATGGATTGATGCCCACATCATGACCTGACAGATGTCCAAAACAGACACTCTGGGCTAGATTATGATGTCAGTTGGACTTACCTCTGTCCGACACCGTTGCGGTCTCAGGACCGACCAACCTCCGGTCAGCGGTCCTGACACCGCTATTACAATGCAGCTGTGCATGGTGTGGTCGTGTACTCCCATTTCTCTATGGGAGCTTGTGAGTTTCTGTTAATCACTGGCAGGCACCACATGGTGCAGGGATTAACAAGGGAGCACCATAGGTGCCCACTTGGCCCCAAACTGGAGGCCACAGGGGGCACCTGAGGGCCTGCTTGGGGCCACCAAAGTCACTTTCCGACAAGCTTTCCATGTCAGAAAGCCCAATTCACAAGCTGGTGTTAACAGCCCATATCACCGGTTTACCTGTGATAGCAGCCGCAAAAAACATCGCCACAGATGACCCCCGCAACTCTTGCTAATGAGATGCAGAGTAGGCATTCACTGCAAAAAGCCGCAACAACAACACTCTGCAACATTTTCAATGACCAGCCAGATAGGCGATAAGATCACCAACCACGCGATAAGGCGTGTTAGCAGCAGGAAATTAACACCTGCTCTGACCTGGTGTAAAGTCGGACGACAGCCTGCACCAGAAAAGGGAGCCCAGCCAAGAGCCACACCTGCGCGGATCCCCAACAGGGCCACAACACCAACCGCCATCAACCCCAGGACCCCTCCACCCTCCGGACCAACACTGAGGCAGCGCATACAAAGACAGCGACCTACAGAAAACGTACCAACCTCACAGACTCAACATCAGAGAATGTCATTGCCCACTACATGCTCAAAGGGACAACCATCCTCCGCATCCTGACCACCATTGTCCACAGGCTGACAGTGCCCAAACAGAAGACAACCAACATCTCACCTCAGACAAAGCTGCTGGCCGAGCTGCACATGTTGGCCTCTGGTACACTCTGGTACACTCCAACCAACAACCGCCTGAGACGGAGGAGTCACACAGCCAGCCCAATCCAAGTCCCTCACAAGGGTCATGGATGGCACCATCAGCTTGGTACCCCACTATCTATACTTCCCCCACACTGCACAAGAACAGCCCGGGACCAAGCAAGGCTTCTAAGCCGTAGCTGGCTTCCCACACGTGTTGTGGGCAATTGATTGTACACATGTCCTACTTGTGCCCCCTTTTCAACACTGCACACAATAACCGCAACAGAAAGCCCACATATTCCACTAATGTCCAGGCTATAAAGGGACAACAGGGGAATCTCCACTAACGTCGTCGCCAACCATCCAGGCAGTGTGCATGATCCCTACATCTTCCGACAGTCCATCATCAACCTGCGCTACCAGAATGCCAACCATGGAAATGCATTGCTCGTTGGCAAACACCAAATGAACACACCAACACCTCAACTCCACAATCATGCAACTCACAACACTAGTTATGCACATGACACAAGCTCACATACAACATGCCGAGCAACATGCACACCCACCAGACACACCAGAACAACTTACTGTGGGAACCTGGGCCAGCCATGCACATTAGCCATCAATGGCATGGCACCTCAGCTACACAATAGCAGAATGTGGGAAGAGGTATGAATGAGAATGTACACAATGCCAAGTGTGGCATGGATGTGCTGGCCAGACTGCAGTATGCAGACCACACACATACCCATTTCGACACACACTGCTGGTGTTTGGAGTGTAGTGGACAGTGGACGCAACCAATCATGTCACCCCAGCCAGTGGGGAAGATCGTGGAAATGTAGCTTGTTATGTCTCACCAGTAAGCGTGAGCGGAGTGGGCTGGCCTGCATAGGGGTGTGAATAAAAGGCACGTAACTCTGGTCGAGGTCCTCTTCCGGAATGCCTGTCTCTGCCAGGGCAGCGCCTCTCACTCCGCCACAAGGCTGACGCCGTCGCCGTGAGCAGGGTTGCCTGTGATCCTGTGCACCTGCTGCACCCCGGGACCCTGTCCCTGAACCAGTCTAGCCCGCCCCTGGGCACCCAGGCCTCAATGCCCACCTGCCGTGTCAAAGAGGGCCCACCAAGTGTTGGTGCAAGTTCCAAGGTCGAGGCCCGCGACCTTGGCAGCCTCCTCAGACCATCACAGCCTCTGCGACACATGCCCGCAGTACTCCTTTCTCGTTGACGTACTCTACCGGCATATACAGTGGACTAGTAGGTCACACCTTTGGAACTGAGTCTTGATTACACCATGGCAGAGAACATTAATTATGGCAGAAATTATGTCACTATACTCCCTTCTATGTGGTGCCACCAAGTCTGTGCATAGCATTACAACCACACATGTCTGTGGGCCCACGCAGACTACTGCCCTCAGGCCACACTGCGCTCAAGTAGATCGCATATTTGGAACTGAATCTTGATTTAGCAATGGCCGAGTTCATATCATTGTACCGACATCATCGCAGACTGCATCCACTCTCAGCTCCGGTGCCACTAAGTCTGCTCCCCAACATTCATGGACAGTCTCTGGTCAAACTTTGGTGGCGTCTGAGTCTATGGACTAGGGGATAGTTTTCATCCTCATGTAGCTGATACTGAATTGGTGTAGAAAACGAGGCTGTAGCATTCCCCTCCTCAATTTGCCGCTTCCGGATGGCTTCTTACCTCTGCATCATGCCCTGGAGGACACCTTCCACTGTTTCTTGCAACCCTCCGCCACATTCACCTCAGACATTGATGAGGACCCGCTCAGTCCGCGTATCCCTGCCTCAGTGCACAGCATGTCACCGTCCTGTGGCAGTGTGCCTGTGCCGGCTGCAGTGCATCTGGGGCCACTAACACTGTGCTGGTCAAGTCAGGGACCCTTTCTTCTGAGATATTGGATGGCCTATGAGACAATGGCCTTGGGGCCATCAACGCCATGTGTCTGTGGCCCTGCGCTGTCCGCTGCCTCCGGCCTCAACTGCGGTCCACCAGAGCTCACACATCAATTTGAGTGCTGACCAGCCCAGATGTTGCATCAGCGCAGGAGGCAAACGCCACCACCGCCAGGACCACCTCCAACCACCAACTGCCAGAATCGCAACAGTCATACTGGCAGACTGACTGAGTTGCTCACACCTGTCGTGGATGTCATCATCTGCCTGATTCCCTGCTCAGCACTGCAGGTGTCACTAACTCAGTGCACCGCAACCCATGGACAGATTGAGTTTTGTGCTGTGGAGAGGTTACGCAGCAATGTCAAACTAAACAAACACCTCTGGTAACCAGGTTTAGACAGGGCGCACTACCGTAATTCAAGGTCTAGTAGCTATGTAATACATACATACAGTGCTTCAAAAGGGTGGAAAAGAGGTTGGCTACCAGACAACCTCACAGTGCCTACTAAGTGGGTATTCAAAGTACAGAAAAAATTCCTCCCTGAGCACTACCTGAAATAAAAATAATGTTAATAGAAGTAAACTTAAAGGAACCTATTATTTCAAATCAGATACAGCCAATAAGGAAACAATATCAGTACAAATCGTAAATCTCAAAGCAAGTCACGCTTCACCAATCAGTTCTTTGTGTTGTCCAGGATTCAAATTCTTCCAATTTAGTCTTGTCCAAAAAAGTCTTTTATTTCAAATCAAATGTCAGCAGTTCCAAAATTACATCCACTCTGTAAAAAGGCAGCCACCACGTGTTTCGTCATGCACTAATCCGTGCCAAATGACTTCATCAGGGCTGCAACCCAAAGGAAACAACATACACATCATTATAATACTAATGGGCTAAATCATAACAAAATCATTAAAGGAACAATAATTATACAACTCATTAGGTAAGGTAAGAAAATGAGATAGATAAGTCCAGAACAACACCGAAAAGGTATCATGAAAGTTGTACCAGAAAATACAGCAAGTCACCAGGGCTAGAGATGCACCACAGTGCACAACTCCACCAAGAAATAAGACATATTAAGCAAAATTATATTTCACCTTATAAACTGAAAATTCAAAAGTCCCAAAATTCGACTTCCTGAGGTTAAGTAAAGCTTGGACACTGTAAAAAATATATAATATCCAAAAAGTCTTTACAAAAGTTATACAAAAACAACAACTGTTAATCACACTAAGATAGTCATTCCTCCTCTAGACATACCATCCTTCTTGTAGAATAAGCACGTAGTAGTAAAGGTTTACCCGTAATCATACGTAAATAATATACGGCTCTATGTGGCACTCGACCTAAGTTAAAATTAAAACCTAAATCCCTCAAAAAAACAATATCGCAACTATAGAAAGTATAGATGACTAGATATCCTTCACTGTACTGCTCACCTGAGTTCTTCAGTTAATCGTCAAGCAAGAAATATCACAATGTTTCACCGTAGTATCGAGTAATTCACATCCAAATTAGTAAATCCCAAAATCAACCTACAATAAAGACAAGGGGTAAATATACACCCCATATTAAGTTAACTGTACTATCATGCTAAATAATGTCTATTTACTACTACGTGCTTATTCTATAAGAAGGACGGTATGTCTAGAGGAGGAATGACTACCTTAGTGTGATTAACAGTTGTTGTTTTTGTATCGCTTTGGTAAAAGCTTTTTGGATAATATATATTTTTTACAGTGTACAAGCTTTACTTAACCTCAGGAAGTCGAATTTTGGGACTTTTGAATTGTCAGTTTATAAGGTGAAATATAATTTTGCTTAGTATGTCTTATTTCTTAGTGGAGTTGTGCACTGTGGTGGATCTCTAGCCATGATGACTTGCTGTATTTTCTGGTACAAACTTTCATGATACCTTTTCGGTGTTCTGGACTTATCTATCTCATTTTCTTACCTTACCTAATGAGTTGTATAATTATTGTTCCTTTAATGATTTTGTTATGATTTAGCCCATTTGTATTATAATGATGTGTATGTTGTTTCCTTTGGGTTGCAGCCCTGATGAAGTCATTTGGCACGGATTAGTGCATGACGAAACACGTCTTGGCTGCCTTTTTACAGAGTGGATGTAATTGACTTACTTTTGGAACTGCTGACATTTGATTTGAAATAAAAGACTTTTTTGTACAAGACTAAATTGGAAGAATTTTAATCCTGGACAACACAAAGAACTAATTGGTGAAGCGTGACACGCTTTGAGATTTACGATTTATACTGATATTGTTTCCGTATTGGCTGTATCTGATTTGGAATAAGTTCCTTTAAGTTTACTACTATTAACATTATTTTTATTTCAGGTAGTGCTCAGGGAGGAATTTTTTCTGTATGCAGCAATGTCACCTCAGGCAGTGTGGGAGACCTGGGACGATGATGAGGAAGATAATGCAGGTGTAACACACCCCACTGCAGCTGCATCAGGTATTCTCCGATGGGACACATTCCTAGACAGTTCATTCACATGGGCACCCTCAGTTCTAGTGCCCCAACCTCAGTGCTCAGCAACTCACGGACACTACTGTTTGCTTATTGTGTGTCCTCTGTGCTTGCTCCAGCTACCACCATGATGCTTTGCTGTAGTTTCTGTAATGCTGGTGTGTTTCGTTTCCGTTTTGTTATTGATCACTGTTCAAGTTGTTGCCAGCACCAACCACTCCGTGAGGGCTGGCTTACACTCACCACACACACATCCAGCACAGGCGTCACTGTACATGTGACCCTGCCAATAAAGGGGCCAGGCGCACATGCCCGTAGCCAGTTCAACATACTATCTGCGTGTGGATGTGTGGTCATGATATATGCATGAGTGCCCTGGGCCCTACGACATTACATTGTGCTGTGTACAGCGGACGCAGACATGTCACCACAGGCAGCAGGTTAGAGCTTGGACATGTAGCTTGGTCATCACCCACGCAATACTTAAGGGGAGTGGGCTGGGACTCGTACGCAGGTCCAGCGCGGGTGTGTGACTGATAATAGCGAGGCTCTGGGCGTGGTTCAGTACAGATAATGTTCAAATGCATGTGTCTCTGTCGCAGTGTGGGTCTCCTTTGTGGGGTGTAGGTGGTCCATTAAGGGAATGAGACACCCAGGTATGTGATCTAATTCGGCTTTAATGAGCTCCGACCCCACCCACACCTGTTCGGCCACCTCCTTTTGGCATTCTGACACCTGGCATTGGGATGCCGTGTGTGGGTCGGTGAAGTGTTGGGAGCCAGCCATGCTTGCAGGTGCTTCCTGCTGTGTGGTTTGTTGCAGGGCCTGTGTTCTCCTCCATGTAGCTTGGCTGCACTGGTCCTGGTGGTGGGTTGCGTGGGATGTCCATGGGCTGTTGTACGGCATCGGTGTTGAAGGTGTGGTGGTCCTCTCCGGCATCACTGATGGGTGATCTGGTCTGCTGGAGTTGTTGTGTGTCCCTCTGCAATGTGAAGGGGAGATGCATGTTGACATTGTGTTGACACGTATGTTGGCGCATTGTTCTTGTTTACAAGTAGACTGTGTGACAATGTACATTGTGACGGTTTTGGAGGTGCAGGATTTAGAAGCTTGACAGTGTACATTTGGACTACATGACGGATGTGAGGTTGTACACGTACATTTTCATCTCACAGTTTCCAGCTCAATCAGATGTAGTTGGCCTGTTTCAGCGCATGTACGGAGCCAGTTGTGTCCTCTGTTGTGCAGTGTCGGGATTGCACATTGTACCACATTGTCGTCAAGGTGGATGTGTTGTTATTGCTATGTGTGCTGCAGCGTGCCACGGGGATCAGGGACATGATTCCAGGGTCATTGTGGGTGTGCAGTGTGCTACACATTGTTGTGCATGTGTGCCGTTGTGCCCATCTCCACCATCCCCCCAGTCCCTGGTCGTTACTCACCCTGTTGATGTTGTGTCAGGTCCGCCCGAGCTGTGTCCGGACTCCCAACTCCTTGCACCGTCTCCACACTGATGACTGTGGCCTCCGTTTCCTCTAGCTCCTCCTGTGGTGCAGGACTCCCACCTCATGTCCCAGTTGCTACTTTACTGTTGGCAGCAGCTTTGTGCCTGGTTTATATTTTCACATCATGCCAGCGCCTCTTGGCCTCCTCCATTGGCCTCCTCGACACTCTGACTGCATTCATTTTTGACCACCGGCATTGTAATGCGCCGGGCAAAAGTGAAACCCACAATGTGAGTCGGAAAGCCTTTCCGACTCACATCATAATCAGCCCCTCTGTGCTCAAATACAGTGATTGGAACCTTGGCTCTTGTCGGATAAGCCTTCAGTCCTACTGGGGACTGCTTCTTAGCCAACATGTAGCAGATCTTCATACAGAGAACTATCTACCTTGCTATGGTTCTTTTCTGCACTGCCTTACCCGTTGTTGCTCTTGTAAACCCACAAAGAGATGATCATCCATCCAATGGTCCTTTGTATGATCGATATAAAAGTTCAAACCTCTTTTAGGGTCCAAACTGTAGAGTCTCTCTTCATGAGAAAGGTGATGTGGAGAAAAAATGCCAGAAGACATTATCTAACTTGAAAGGCTGTCACAACTTTAGAAAAACATGCCACTCTAGTCCGCAACACCAGTCTGTCTGGCAAGAAGGTGATATATAGAAAGTGAACAGACAGAACTTGTATCTCATTCACGTGACAAGCTGAGGTTATAACTGTGAGGAAGACTGTTTTGAGAGTCAGACGTCTCAAAGAGCAGCTCTGCATAGACTTGAATGGAATACACATCAGGAAAATGAGGAACAAATTAGGGTTCCACTGCAGCATTACAAAATTCTTGAGTAGAAACGTGGGCCAAAACTTTAAGGAAATGCGTCACAACCAGAGCCTTAAACTAGGATGTCTGGTAAACAGAAAAGGTTGAAAGGGCTGACAAGTAACCTTTAACTGTGCCAACAGTAAATCCTTGCTGGACCAAAGACAGCACAAAAAGTAGAACATTAAACAACTTTTCTTGTTGTCGATCTGTGTGCCAAGAATTGCACCAGGCCAAAACGTATCCCAATGTCCAAGATAAACAGATTTTATAGCTGAGTACTTTGTGGCTAGAATAATATTCACTACTGCAGATGAAAGATCAAAGGAAGACAACAGTCGCCGTTTAATCTTGATGCATGGAGAGATAGGTTGAGCAGACCCGGGAGCAAGCTCCTGCCCTGCTGGGGTAGCCTGATCAGGGGACAGATGCTCACGCCCAACATTTCTGGGTACCACATACTCCTGACCAAATCAACTGCCACTAGGATGACATGGACACAGTCATTCCTAGTCTTCTTCTGAACTTTGGCAGGAGAGAAAGCGGCAGGAAGGTAAACAGGAATCCTGAGCCCAACTCCAATAGTAAAGCGTCTCCAAGAGAGAGACTTCTTGGGAACTCAAACACGTACACTTGTTGACACTGCGTGATCACTATGGTGGCAAAGATATCTAGCCAGGACTCTTCCATTCCTGTAACATGCCCTGCGCCACCTCCGGATGCAGCTGCCATTTGTGATCCATGAAGCGTTGCTGACTGAGTTAGTCTACCCTGGCATTTAGAGATCATGCCAGGTTGTTCATGACCAGGGAGCGCCCTGTCAATTCAGTCAGTTCCAAGGTTGCAAGTCCTCCTAACACAGAACTGAAGATCACAATCAGCCCTGCTTGTTGCAGTATCACATGGTGGTGGTGCTGTCTGTGTGGATCTGAACCAGCCTCCCTTCAATGGAAAATGGGAATCCCTTCAACACCAAGCAAATGGCTTGCAGCCCCCACATACTGATGTGTAGGCAGGGCTCTGCCGGAGACCAAAGTCCTCTGGTTTCTACCGCTCCCAGATGACCTCCTCAAGCCCAAGAGCGTTAGTCACCCTCACCAGCTGGGTGGAGTTGGGAGAGGGGCCTTCTGCTGGTCCAATTGAGGTCAAGCTGCCGCCGCTGCAGGTTTTTTGAAGTCTCCTTCAAGTCCTAGTTGGAACGGACAGGTTCCCTTGGTGTTGAGCCCACTAAGATTTCAGGTCCCACTGCAGAGCCCACATGTGCCATCTTATGTAGTCAACCAGTAGGATTTGGGACACAGAGAGAGGGACCCAAATATACGACGAGGGTTGGGTACCACCAGGGTATATGTTGCCCAGTTGTTGCCCAGTTGTATAAGCGTAGTGCGTTTGGGTGGTATTTTACATGTGAGCCGGCTAACCAAGTCAGTCCAAATTATAATATGCATGTTGTTTCTTTATATATTTTTTAATAGACATCGCTATAAAAAGTGGGAAGATATTGTTTGTCCTAATGAAGGTGGGCAGTTATCGCCATTGGACCCACCGAAACGCGTCGACGCTTTAATGTTGGGAACTACCCTGGATATATGACACTTGCAAATAATTGCTTTTGATTATTCAGCTAGAATGTGTTCATGCCTAAAGCATTTTTTGCCCATAATATATTTTGTCTATAGGTCTAAGTACCGTGGTACTCCCTGATTTGAAATTAATTTTTCTTGCTTTTGTTTTTTTGTCCCACATGTTTATATCTGCTGTTCGAATACAATGTTTTTAACTTGTTTTTATATTTCGTTTAATTTCATTTTGATAACTTTATTTTGGTCATAGACCATAAAAGTGCAGATAAAATACATACATGCGCTAAGATAAAATGCATAAATAGTTAAGAACATTGAGTTAAAAAATTATTAAACAGTAAGTTATCAAAAAAGAAAGGAGGTAGCGATCAACAGAGTTTATCACAGTTAATCAGGGTAGACCTTCTGCGCCACATACCATGTAGGTAGCGGGAAACCGAGAACACAATAAGGGGGAAAGTGTCATGTCTTAAGATTCTGCAGGATTGTGCACATTGTTTTAGTCCCAAATTTCTGCACAACTGTGCCAACCAGCATCTCCGTGTTTTACTATATGCTGGGCAGAAGAACAAAACATGGACAATGTCTTCTTTACTGCTTTTACAAGCTGGGCAGATTCCATCTTTTCGCCCGGCCCATGTACAAGTCAGTGCCCCAATAGGCAGACAGCCATGTCTTAATTGAGTGTACAATTTTCTTGCTAGTGAAGGCTGTATTAGGTCCAAAAATTCCTCCCTCTTGGGTGCGAGTTTTGCCTGCAGAAATTCTATAGTCAGCCTGCCCATGGTTGTCGAACTGTATAGCAAACTTAGGTTATAATGTCTCAAAGAGGCCAACAGCTCTTTTCTCTGTACCACTGGGCAGCTCACCTCCGGGGTCTCCCATAGTTGGGGCAGGCCAATGTTGTATGCAAGGGCTTTAATGTGTAATAACCAAGGTGTATTCTTGCTCTTCAACCGCTGCCAAACTACAGAAAATTCGGCTCTATAATCCACTAGCTCCGGTACTGTCCAGAGCCTTCTCCAATACAGGAGAGGTCGAGCGGCTATCAGTTCTGTAATGGGCTCTAGACCTAGGTCTAATCTCAGGGGTACGAGCGGGGTACTCTGGGGAAGACCCACCAAGTTCCTCATGAAGGCCTGCTCCACCTTGAGGAGGCTTTGCGTGCTCGTATAACCCCAGAGGTCTGCGGCATACATCACAGTTGGCCTAGCTTGGGCACCATAGATCTCGAGGGGAGGGGCAACTGGCTTGAATTGGGTTGTTTTTTTAAACTTGCCTATACCCCCTACGATCTGCGAAAGCCTCAGGGTGGATTTAGATACCTGTGGACCCCAACCAAAATCTCCAGTCAGGGTGACGCCCAGGTAAATAAAGGTTCTCACCCGTTCAAGCGGGGTACCATTTAGCACTGGGCCCGGGCGGATGCGCCTCGGGGGACCGAAGATCATGAACTTGGTCCTCTCCAAGTTTATCTCCAGGCCCCTCGAGGCGCAAAAAGAAACAAACCCGTCCAGAACCGTCCAGGATGTCCGTTGATGTTCGCAACAACAACAGAGTATCGTCTGCGAACATCAGAGCGGGCACCCGACCTGTAGCCAACCACTGGGCATCACTATCCCTGACACTAGCTATTTCCCCCACCAAACCATTGATGTAAAGACTGAAGAGCGTAGGGGCCAGGGCGCAGCCCTGTCGTACACCTCTAGTTACGGGGAAACGGGCTGATAATTTTCCGTTCTTCCCACACCTCACCTGGGCATAGTTCCATGCATTGAAGCGCTTCAGGACATCTAGTAGATAGGGCAGGAGGCCAAGTTCTTTCAAGACCCTCCATAGACTCTCCCTGGGCACAAGGTCAAAAGCGGCCCGCAGGTCTACGAAGACAAGGTAGAGGCTGCCACCCTCTACTTTTACTGTCTTCCAGAAGAGGACCTGCAGCCTAAAAATGTGGTCCAGGCTCGAGATTCCAGATCTAAAACCGGCCTGGAGGGTGGTTAGTATTTCAAACTCCTCCATCCATCCCAATAATCTGTCCAGGAGGATCCGGCCCATTAGTTTCTGGGTAGTATCCAGAAGACTAATCGGCCTGTAGTTCGATGGAACTAAAGGGCATCCCTTTTTAAAAATGGGGACGATCTCAGCGCCCGCCCAGGAGTCCGGGAGCTTAGCTCCCCTGAGGACCGCATTGAACAATACAACAAGGTACAGTGTCCAGATTTTTGGCTGGGATCGGAAAAGGTCGCCTGGTAACCTATCGAGACCTGGGGCTTTATTTGGGAGCAGCCTAGCAACCGCAGATTTCACTTCCTTAAGTGAGATGCTCTCAATGTTTCCAGAGCCTGTCCTCTCCCCAGTGTCCCTCTGGCCCGTCTGGTAGCCCAAGCCCAGGGCCCCCCGCAGTCGACACTCGTGCGGGAGGTCTGTGGCCAATGGAGTCCCAGGGGCACTATCTGACTCTGGTATCCGGGCCCTGTTTATATATTCAAGGGTGCCAATCTCGGGACTTGTGTAAAGCGCTGCAAAGTGCGCCTCCCAAACTCAGGGGGCAATATTTGTTAGGAGAGTTTCTCCTCCCTCTCTCGCGCCAGAGCTTACTATTGCCCAAAATAATTTGGAGTCCTTTGCCAGGAGGGCATTTCTCAGTTCTTCCCACCTGGCTTCCTCCCACTCTCTCTTACCCCTGATGATCTTCTTTTTATACGACCGTCTAATTGCCCTGATGTTCGCTTTATCTTTGGATTTGATTGCCGCAAGGAGCTCCTTTTTTAATTTCTTGCAGGCATCATCAAACCAGAGATGCGTCTTAGGAACGCGCCACTTACTTCTACTTACAGGGTGGAACACTTCCCCCAACGCCACTGCTAACTGCCTATGTATATCCACTGCATGCTGCCCAGAAGTCGAGTCACCCATCTGGGTTATGAAGGGAATTGCGAGCTGATATATTTTTGCAAGCTGTGAGGGTGACTGTACTAAGTGAGGCCATTTAATCCTCCTTCTATTATTAGACACCATAAATGGAGGGAGCTCCATGTCAGGGTTAGGGACAGGGTTTGTTAGACCAAAGTTAAAACCAGGGCATTGTGATCGCTATCGTGCCTTTGCACAACCCTAAATTCCGTCAACTTATCCCAATTTTTCGCTTCCACCATAACATAGTCAATGATGGAAATCTTGTTTGCCCTATTAAACGTGGCTGTGCCTGGGCGGTCGGGGTCCATTCTTCCATTGCACGCCCGCAAGGACGTTGCAAGGGTGAAAGATTTTTATTTGTAGCGCTAACGGGGTCCATGCCCTGACTGGAGTGATATTAGGCTCGAGGATATGCCACAATGCATCCACTTCATCTTGTTCACCCAGCTCCAGGGTACCCAGCGGCTCAAATTGGCAATTAAAATCACCACCAAGAATTATTGCAATGGAGGGGTCTAGCGCAAGGATAAAGGAATTAAGGGCTTTAATTGTATTCGATTCTTGCCCGTTCCTAGATGGCCTCGAGTAGATATTTATTATAGCTACTTGAGGTTTACTTGGAGGTTTTAACAAAACACAATGGATATCCCGGGAATTTGTTTGGATTTGAGTCGCCTAGATACCCAAATGAGAGCCTATCCAAATTGATAACCCACCCGATGGGCGACCTTTGCCTGTAGACACTGCCAGAACATCATAGGTTGCAAAGGTCGGGCTTGTGCTCTCCTCCAGTGCCCAGGTCTCTTGCATCAGGCAGATGTCAGTTGTCGCCATAAAAACGGCACACTCCGGAGTAAGCAATTTATTTTTTAGCCCGGCTATGTTCCAGGAAACCAGTTTTAGATATCCTTCTACTATTTTTTCAGGGTCACTTACTTCCTTGTTCCCCTTATCGCTAATCTTCTCCCTAGAAGAAAAGTGGGTTATTAACTCCTCCCTAGGGATGGATGATGGCTCGTTTTCCTCTGTTACCCCTGCCCTTCTAGGGATTTCTTTAGTATCTTGTGGAGGGGGGTTTCCCTTAGATCTGAGTCAGTCCACCTCTTCCAGCACGCTGAACCTATTCCAATGTGGTTGAAGCGGAAAAAGGGGACTACACGAAGACATACCCTCCCTAGTTAATCGCCCATTTGATATTCTGTGCGATGGGAGCTGACAGCCCCTGTTGTAATATGCTCTTTTGGGGTGGGACGGTTCCAAACTAGGAGTAGGGTAGGAGTAAGAAAGATGTAATGGATATATTTGGGTGTTTAGTCTATAAAGTGGGGCGTCGCAGATATATTCTACAGCAGAGATGTCCCTAAAGTTCAAAATTATGACATCTCCTGCTTCTGTCTTTAGTCCCCTCCCAATCCAGCCTACTCTTCTAGCCGACAGTATTTCACCTGAAACATTTAATGGCAGGGGTCTATTTACGCTAAGCCATTGAATGCACTTGTTTTGTAACTCATTCTCCTTTTCTCTTTTCCCCTCACTTAGGGATGGAACTCCTGCAAGTGCTACCACATACAGTTGGGCTTCTGGGGGTAGATTTATTGTTGGTAGCTGATAGGGAATACCTCTTGGTGTTATGTTCCTTTTCTCCAATGAGCTGGTTTTACTCCCCTTTTCGCCCTAATTAGTCATTGGGGTGGCTTTGTCTCTGGCAATTTTCAGATTTCCCGCTGCTCGATGGGCTTGGTCGTGGCTATTAGTACTGGGCAGAGGATGAGGTGGAGCGTGTGCCGGCTCTTCTGGATGTTTGGTGAAACTCCTGCTTTATTAGTCTGTGCAATTGGATTTTTTTTCCCGGCTACCCCACCTCTAAGGGTATTTTTAAGGGTGGTGTCACCCACAGAAGGTACAGCACTTCCCGGTGGTTTGGCTGGCTCTATTGTCCCTGCACCCTTGCTGTTTACGGTGGAGATAAGTTTATCAAGTTTCAACACCAAGGGTTTAAGTTGAGCGACAATAGTCCGCTCCAGGCATGCTTGTAGGTCGGCCACCATGTTGGTGACCCAGCACGGTATTCCTGGTGTCGGGAACGATGAGTTAGCAGTCGGGGTCACCAGGTTGTGAATTGCCAGATTATTTTTGCCCAGTTTTTTTGGAATGTTTTCTTTCTTTTTCCTGGGGTGTGGTTTGCGTGCATCCAGCGTTATCGCAGGAGAGGGGGAGGTCAAGATGATCGGAGAATCCTGGACATCTATAGAAGTCTCTATAGGTATCTGGCTAAAGGGCAAATCTACATACGATGATGTCAAGTATGAATTTGCCTCTAAAGCATCAGTCATGGTGGTTGAGATATCACCTCCCTGATTTTGAATGTATAGTGTTGGTGGTATTGATAGCCTTCTCTCAGTATTCTCAATGGCAGTAGCCACAACACCGATTGTTTGTTGCAGCATCTTGTCAATTGCAGTCAAAGTGGGTAGGGGCTGGGATTCTGCTGCCTGCAGCTTGGTATTCGATAGTGTGGCTGGTATTTTTACTTTTTTCCCCCCGATTACTCATTCTGCAGATGGAAGTCTCAGATTGTAAATATAAAGAAAAGCAGCAGAGCTGTAATCACAACAGCAATGCCACCTCCTGTTTGTCCAATTACTTCTTACTACAGTGCTTGCAACAAGGGATTTAAATCCCAATAGCTACAGTACCTTTTGGGATGTGGCTTTATCGGTAGGTGGCTCCTAGAGAAATGAAAGGGGGCTGGCTCGTCCAGTCCTCCTCCGTCCACAGACGGCCAAAGACCACACGCGCGCGTCGCGGGAAAGAGGGCGTTGTTGTTATGCGCCTCTGGGTGCCGACTGCAGGTGTGCGGCGTCGGCCGCAATGCCTCTTGGGGTTGTAGTCCCCCCTCTCGGCGGCCGTGACGCTAGATGTGATGGCGTCGCTGGCGGCGGGGGAGGACCTGGGCTGATGTCAGGAGCCCGCAAGGGAATGTCAGAGGAGCTGTCAAGTGTCCGGCCGTGCCGCAGGAGGTGCAGGCGGTATCAGGAGCCAAAAGGTGGGCTGGTGCTGCCAAGTAAATATACTGCCAAGTTTTCCAAAGTTTTTCCAGTGGTTTATATTGTATAGTGAATTTTTAATGATTTCTGCTTTTTTGCCATAATATTGTCAATAAACTGTAACGTTATCGTTTTTTACATATGGTTCTTTGAACTGATTTGGTTTTTCTGGTTCACAGTATGAATATGTGGTATTGGGTTATATACATCTGGTAGACCACTGAGTGTGATTGAGTGGTTATATTTGGTTCCCAGGGGAGCTTTTTTTGACAATTGTCAACCAGTAGGATACAGAAGCCAAATGGCCAAGAAGTCGCAGAGCCACTTTCACTGAGACTCATGACTAAGGCTGAAGCATTGGGATCATAGCTTGAATGTCCTGGACTATTTGAACCAGAGGATACCTCTGATGAACGGGAGTGTCTGCAAAGGAGTCAGGTGTGACTTTGGCTTGTTGATTGAAAACAAAGAAGTTGAGAGGTTTGCTGTCATCTGGAGGTGGTCTTTGACTGACTGTGGTGACCATGGTTTCAACAGTCAGTTGTCAAGGTGGGGGAAGACTAGTATCCCGAACCTCCGAAGGTGTGCTGCAACACCGCCATCACATTTGTAAACACCTGAGGGGTACCGGTAAGGCTAAAGGGGAGCACAGAGAACTGAAAATGCACCTTAAACTACAGGTAATGCCTGTGGTACTACCGAATGGGAATGTGAAAATAGGCATCCTGCAGGTACAGCTCTACCATCCAGTCTCCTGGATCCAAGGAAGACAGAACTTGGGCCAATGTAAGCATCCCTAATTTGTCCTTTTTCAGGAAGATCTACAATAGTACTGTAATGACTTGGTCCAGACAGATTGTAGATTTTCAGGAGTATGTATTGTAGTAGTTGCAATTCCAGGAGTTCAGCCCCACCAGGAGCAGCCAGCATGATGCTCAGCCCTTCTCCAACAGTAGTCTCTGACCCCCAACATTCCATATTACATCATTCTAGGAGGAACTCACTGGCAGAGCATAAACACATTGGAACCAGGATACAACATATCCTCCTTTCTTCCAAAAGGAAAAAAGAAAAGAACACCATAATAGATAAACAGAGAAAGCAGAAGCTAGATGCAGAAGCTATATGAATGAAAGAGAGTAGAGAGACCCAGGGATAGACATGAAGAGCATGGGGGAATTAAAGGAAACAACAATAGAAATTAGAGCAAACAAACTTAAACCATTACCCATCCTCCCTTCTTTATATACCAAAAAAAAATAAAGAGACAGAAAAAAACAATACTAGAGAGAGAAGCCATCAATGACTACCACCTGCACACCTACTGGCCAGACAGGTATGCGAGGAGGCAAGTCAGAGCAGGAGGAAAACAGAAGACAGAGAAGCAGAGAAATACAAATGATTACACATACTTCTCCATCACATAATGAAGACCAAATCAAAATAGAGAACAGCACTGGGCTATAGTGCGGACAATGAAATATGAACATAAAAAACAAACGCCCTATGGAAATGGGTCTAGAACCCAAACCATACACCCAATAAGGGTAACAACTCGCTTGTGCAGGGGTAACCTCGAGAGGAGGTAAGACTTTGTGCAAAGTCAAAGTCAAAGTCAAAAACCACTTTATTCGATTTTTTTTAAAATCATAAAAGCATGCTACAATCAAAAGGGCATTTCAATTACATAAAAATTCATACAATAAAATGTCATGATTTATGCAAAGATTAAAAGACATATAAATAGTAACAAAAAGAATTGTCATATCTAAAAAGCAGTTTGTCGCCCATCACAGACCCCAATGCTACATTTTCAATCTCCTCCTCCTGATCCTGACAGCTGCAACAAGGTAATTAGCCACACTAAACATAACCAAGGGTGATTCTAGCATTTGAAGATACAAAAGAGCTGGTTTTGCCTGTAGAAAAGCTTTACCTTTAAGCAAAGGGACCAAATACTTCGTTCTTGGGGTATTATAAAAAGGACAAAACAACGTGAGGTGCATGTTATCTTGTAATGAAAAATTATCACATTTGCACACAGGTGCATCCTCAGGCTTATACCAACCATTGCTATCCCAGAGGACCATATAGATTTGGTTAAATCAAAATTTAACCAGGAGCCACCTGTGAAAAGGGATGTTTACTACAGCAAGGTACGGTTGAATAGCTAAACAGGTGATCGTCATGTAATGGGCTCTGACCGAGGGCTTGAATAGTTGGTTTGCCTCCCGATCCAAACCCTTCAGTTTAGGGAAGTTATGCTTGACCCAATCTAGGTCTACTTTCTTTAGACCCAAAGGACAGGAAAATATCTCAGGGCGCCCTAGTTCTATTGAACACTTGTTAATATATGACAGCCAATCAATATCTTTAAATTTATCAAGTTTTAAACAATCCATCAATATTTTATGGTTCAGGCTTAGGTTATTATTAATCCAAACCCTAATCCATAAAAGAATAGGTGCCATGGACAGGATATCAGTAATGTACCCCAGTCCGAGCTCCTGATGGACTGAAAAAGTGGCTGTCGACTGAGGGAGCCCTAACATAGACCGGAGGAACTTATTTTCCTCCCTTTGGATAGTATCATTTTTAGCATATCCCCACAGGCCCGCTCCATACCTTGCTATTGCAAGTGTTTTTGCCTTATACAAAGCTATTAATGCACCGCTCGGTTTCCCTACAAGTCTCCTCGCAAAGATTAAATTTGCATTAGCCGAGCTCCTCACCGCTTTAGTTTTGGCTATTATTTGTGGAGTCCAACTCCCCTTGTTATCAAATATTACTCCAAGATATGTAAAAACTTTGACACTAGTGATTGCTTCACCGTTACAAAAAAAGGGTTTAGTATTATTTTTAACAGCCCCAATTGTCATAACATGTGATTTTGAGTTATTTACCACTAGGTCAAGTGAGGACATAAAATCGCTAAATGTGTTTAATAATCTTTGGAGACCTAAATGTGTCCGGGCTATTAATGCAGCGTCGTCCGCATACAGGAGAACAGGAATAGGAGTATCTCCTGCACGCGGGATGTCCAAGGATGCAGTTAAAAGTTTTTTCTCCAGAGAATTTATATATAAAGTGAACAGCATGGGGGCAAGAATGCAGCCTTGGCGCACACCCCTGCCAGATTTAAACCATGTTGTTCGATTACCTTCTTGATTCATTCTAATAGATGCCTTTAGATCTTTATGGAGTTCAGCTAGAAAATGGACAAGAGGTGGGTCAAGGCCCCATTTTAACAGCATGGACCATAGCCGAGACCTGTTAACCAGGTCGAACGCTGTAGAGAGGTCCATGAAGGCCACAAAAATTGACCCCTTAGAGGCCCTTGTATCTTTTGAAATAATCAAGTGTAAATTTAAACATTGGTCCTCCGTACCTCTTCCTGATCGAAACCCATACTGAGCATTGGACAAGATATCATTGTCCAGCGTCCACTTATTAATTCTAGCAAGCAGTACTTTGCCCAGGACCTTCATAGAAGAATCCAACAAGGATATAGGACGGTAACATTTGGGGTCACACCTTTGCCCTTTTTTAAAAATAGGCACAATGATTGAGCATAGCCAGGTTTTAGGGCAACCCCTTACAAGTACACAATTAAAAACATTCGCAAATATTATTGCCCACATCTTTGAATTTGATTTATAAAGATCCAATGGCACCCCATCCGGTCCCGGGGCTTTGTTCCCAGCAGAACCTTTTATCGCTACCTCAACTTCAGATACACTAAACTCTAGTTTGGGTAGCATATCGGTGGGGCAAGGCATATGAAATGTCTCAAATACCTCATTACTCCCATAAATTGCAGAAAAATGTTTAAGCCAGTCTGCTTCAGGGATATTTACTTCAAGATCTGTATTTCGTGTTTGGGCAAATAAAGGGTTATTAATTATTGACCAGAATTTAGAGATTTGTTTGAGAGTGGCAGATTCCATTAATGAGTCCCAGGCTTCTTCTTTTATGACTTTTTTCCGTATTTTCACCACCTCAGCGTAGTTCTTCCTAAGTTGGGCAACCAGTGACTTGTCTCTAGGAGTGTGTTTAAGCGCTCTCAACAATGCAGAGTGAGCTTTAGAACATGCATGATCAAACCAACCATGGACTGGGTCCGGTCCCCTCCTTGGGCTAACTGTGAGCTCATCATCCACTCTAGAGCAAATAGCCTCAAAGGCGGCAACTACCTCCTCCCCTCCCATGTCTGGATCCCTGCATGTATCAAATTCAACTGCCAATTCTTGTTCGATCAAACCTAGAAAGTCCTCAGGACACACTCTACACCATTTTAGTCGCCTCCCTTGATCTTTGCTCCTAACATCCTTCACAGAAGTGCCCAATGAGGCACTTTTGAGGAGACAAAAAGACCCATCCATAACAAGCGTCACCGGGTTATGATTGCTAAACCCACTTAATATGGCATTGTAAAAAATTACATAATGAAGAAGACCTGGGGACATAAATATATAATCAATGATGGACTCACTTCCCCTTGCATTATATGTGACCACACGACCACTTGGGTCAGAAAACCCTGGTTCGTATAAATCATTGGAGGATAACAAATCTTCCATAGCTGAACCCTTTATACTGTGCTCAAAATGTGGCAAAGTCATGTGATCAGGACAATCAACATCCTCAATCTGGCAATTTAACCCACACAAATGAACATTAAAATCTCCCATTAATATGAGTTGTACAAAAGTGGTTTGCTTTGACACATAATCAGTTAAAAAAGAAGATAACCCTTCTAAAACAAAATTTGGAGCACCCCCCTGCATTGAGTTACAGCAATTTATAATAACCATCTTGTTTTTATCTGGTAAGAGGATTTCCAACAAATGAAAATAGTGTGAAGAGCTGGGGATTTCCTTAACACTACCAGCTACATTGACGGACACTAGGAGCATCAGACCCCCTTTATCCCTTCCCACCGGGGAACTCTGGGCTTTAACAAAGAATGATGTGTAGCCATCCAGCCAAAAAACATTGTCCCTGGACCAAGTTTCTTGTAAGGCCACTATATCGTACTCTTTAAGCTTTTTTAACCAAATAGGGTCTTCCTGCTTCGAACGTAATCCCGCAATATTCCAGGACAACAACTTAATGTTTTCCCGGACAATTTCTGTTGGGCCATCACAAACTATAGATGATATGTTAGAGGGTGACATGGTAATAGCATTATCGTGGGCGTAAGATTTTTTTCTCATGTTAGCATGCACTAGTCAGTCAGTGTCGGTTTGATTGGCAAGTGCCGCAAATCTATTAGACAAAATTAAATCGTCTCTGGGCATGAACCTTAAAGTATTAACTGTACCGCCTCCACCCCTAGATTGCTGGGTAACCCATTGATTAGCTTATAGAGGGGAATTTGCCCTGTCTTCTTCCCATGGTTTTTTATTATGAAACGGCCTCGTATTCTCGCCACCAAATAACATGTGTACAGGCGGATAGAAAAAACCCAGGGGCATGGCACGAACACCCTTACCTACTGGGTCCAGGGGGGAAGCATCCCAAAAGAGGCGGCTAGTTATGTTGTGTGATTTAAAATTGACTATTACACAGTCACCTATCACACATTTCTTTGTATGACCCACCCAATTAACCCTTCTGCCCGTCAGTATATTATCTGCAATGTTACTTTCGCCCGAACAGTTTGCATTGCACCATTTTTTTATGTTACTGAGCAAGGTTTCGTGTGATTCTACCTCCCCGTCAGCTAACTTAGGCACATTTACCAGTATTGCTACAAAAGGTGTTGCCTCTGGTAGTAAATTAACTGGGGGTGCCGTACCCGACCGCCCCCCCTGTAAGCCTCTGGCCCTTTCCGATGGTGTGGAACTAGGCATAGTTTCCAAAATAGGTGTGGGTATACCCTTATCAACTTTTCCTTTATTGGGCGCAAGGTTACCAGTGACCGTGTTAGCCAAGGGACCGCCAGCCTTGGGTGCAGGTACCTGTAAAGCTGATGTACACATCATAGTTTGTATGGGGGGCATAGGGACCTGTGTGTTTAAAAAATCATTTATACGGTCACATTTCACCATAAGGCCCTTAACACAGTCCTTCAAAGTCTCAGTTATATCTTTGGCAATCTGAATTAGAGCGGATTCCAGTCTGTCAGAAAAGAGTTTTTCTAATAATGATGAAATGCCCTCCTCTGTGAAGTATGTGGCAGGTTGACCCCCAATCTGGCCAGATGTATCAGGCAAAATAGGTTTCTTGGCTGGCCTCTTTCCATATTTTTTAGAGGGTTTAGTCAGTGCTTTCCTTGATATACTCTCCTTAGCACCAGAAACAACAGGTGTGGGAGGTATCACCGTTTCTGGCATAGGAAGTACAGTGGGGGTCTGCGGCATGATTGGTCTACATGTCTCAATAATGACCCTCGGTTCCAACGGAATACAGTTGATGGAAGAAGTATTAGTTGTACCTGAGCCCTCTTGAGTACCTTCAAGGCCCAGCTCCCGCTCTGTGACCGCAATCTGAGTAGAGAGTTCGTCCACTTTCGTGGTCAGATATGTTATAATACTAGTAGTATATTTTGGAACTTTAGCTTTCACTTCCCCCCCCGCAGACGTTGGTAACTTTCGCTTACCCATGGTGAAAGGGACGTGGCCCGTCCCGTCCCTGGTCGTCCTTGGACGGCCTTAGACGGCCCGTCCTCTGCCCGGGCTCCGCGCGCGTCCCGCGACGCGGGAGGAGCCGCTGTTTCTTATGCGCCTCCGGGCGCTGAGGGCTGGCGCTGCTGACGCTGGACCCGGCGTCCCCGGGAAAGAGCAGGGGGCGCTGGGAAATGTAGTCGCTCCGAGGGAGGGAGAGCGCTGCAGGAGATCCAGTGTCGGTTTGCGGGTCCTGTGCCTCTGGACCTCCGCAAACAATGCCCCTCAGATGAGTGCCCCGCTCCTCTGCAGGAGCCGCTGTTTCTTATGCGCCTCCGGGCGCTGAGGGCTGGCGCTGCTGACGCTGGACCCGGCGTCCCCGGGAAAGAGCAGGGGGCGCTGGGAAATGTAGTCGCTCCGAGGGAGGGAGAGCGCTGCAGGAGATCCGGTGTCGGTTTGCGGGTCCCGTGCCTCTGGACCTCCGCAAACAATGCCCCTCAGATGAGTGCCCCGCTCCTCTGCAGGAGCCGCTGTTTCTTATGCGCCTCCGGGCGCTGAGGGCTGGCGCTGCTGACGCTGGACCCGGCGTCCCCGGGAAAGAGCAGGGGGCGCTGGGAAATGTAGTCGCTCCGAGGGAGGGAGAGCGATGCAGGAGATCCGGTGTCAGTTTGCGGGTCCCGTGCCTCTGGACCTCTGCAAACAATGCCCCTCAGATGAGTGCCCCCAGACTTGGTCCAGACAGATTGTAGATTTTCAGGAGTATGTATTGTAGTAGTTGCAATTCCTGGAGTTCAGCCCCACCAGGAGCAGCCAGCATGATGCTCAGCCCTTCTCCAACAGTAGTCTCTGACCCCCAACATTCCATATTACATCATTCTAGGAGGAACTCACTGGCAGAGCATGAACACATTGAAACCAGGATACCAGTATGAAGGCCCAATCTTTCTTCAAAACCAGGAAATAAGGGGAGTAACACTCAGTTTCGATTTCTGATGCCAGGACCCCCTCAATGGCTCCTTTGTACAAAATAATCTGAGCTTCCTGCTGTTAGATTAACAAAATGGTCTTCTAACAGCCACTCTGATGTAGGTGGAATATGCGGCAGGCTGGAAAGGAATGGTAGGGAAAATCCTTGCTGGACCATCTGTAGTACCCATCTGTGGAATGTTGAGCACTGCCAGCTGTGGTGGTAATATCGTATCATGCCTCCAACAGGAAAGCCATATGCCACATAGGACAAGCTAACGTGGTTTGGTGGTGGTGGTGGGAGGGGTAGAAGAGTGTTGCACCTGAGGACCTAGACATTGTCTGCCAGACCTTCAACCCTGCCCTCAAAAGGACTGGGGGTGGTCTTTTGTTGTGGAGATGGACCATGGCATTGTCTTTTTGCCAAACCTCTTCTGAAGCCTCAAACGGGGCAAAACTAATAGGGAGACTCCCGCAGAGTGTCCCGGGAGGAAACTAGCATTCACTATTGGAGGGTAGGGCTAGCAGAGGAGAATATTCTTTTTTCGAATTTCTCCATGTTTTCATTCCCTATCAGGAGCCGTAGTAGGAAAGGCGTTAGGGTTGAGTCTGCTTGTCGACACTCGACACCAGGACCACCAGAATTTCATGCAGGGTGTTGCACAAGAAAGGGCAGGTAAAAGGAGTAGGTCTGTGCTATCTAATCCTAGTTAATGTCTGTTAACTGGTGGGCAAGAGCAAGGCTTGGCCCAAGTGCCCATTTATGTGTCCGGGAGGGCTTCATTAAAAGGAAGAAGAGGTTCTGTTGAAGTCTGTCCAGATTGCATGACTCCCATCTGTACATTGGTCTTGAATTCAACGGATGAAAGTTGGAGGTGTCAGACTTCAGCAGCCCTCCCTACTACCACAGCAAACACAGCTGAATCCTCTGAAGTGGCTAGACGGAGAATTCATTCCAGTATCCAGGGCGGTGTTTAACCCACTAGTGTCTTGAAGTTTCATAAACAGATTATCCTCGTCATAATAGCATCAGCTACATCGTCTTGGTGACTATGCTCAGAATCAGAATCAAAAGAAACGTGGAGTGTTATGGGTTTCTGATTATGATAGAAAAATTGGTTGTTTATCTGGCTTTGGTGGCGGTGTCTACGTATGGGTAAGCAGCAAAAATAGTGGCGCTGGGTTCGCAGTCAGGTTGAGCGCCAGCCCTAGAGATGGGGTAGACGCCACAGCGGGTCAAGAGGCACAAATGCCATCAAGAATGAATCAACCAATGTCAGTCCGACTGGATGCCTCCTCAGCAGACCAGAAAAAGCCGGAAGAGTGCCAAAAATGCACAACATGGCCTCTTTGAAGGCTTCAACTTGTTGCGGTTTCACTGATGGACCTTAGAAATTGGGTTGGATCAGAATAAGCTGTGGGGTTGGTTACGCAGTAGGAGAGCAGGACCAAGATTGAGAGACATCTAGACGCCCACAGGATTTTTCATGACAAGAATGGCGGAAACAGAGGAGTCAGCCTTCGACTTCTTATGTTTCTTTTTTTATTTGGGCTTGCCTGACAACTTGGAATGAAAAGATGGCCCTTAGATGAAAGCCCTGGACCCTATTGCCTTTACCACTGTGGGCTGAAAGTGGTCTACTTTTAAGTAGGGTGTATCCATAAGCTCCCCTTTTATGGTTTTTAATCATGGTACACTGACAAAATATAGACACTCAAAATATCCCCATACAAGAAATTTGTGACCAAAATATCAATGTATCCAATACCTATAAAGGTAAGTACAAAAATATTGAGAAGAAAAATCATAAATATAGATGTACAAAACATTGTATATATATATATATATATATATATATATATATATATATATATATATATAGTTCCCAAATTTTGCTACAATAAGCAATACACGCACTCTGAAAAGTACAGCTGGTGGGCGTTTATTCTCAAGGTAACGCTACGCGTTTCAGCACAAGAGTGCCTTGGTCACACATATATATATGGAAGACACTTGTCTTAAAATGCCGGAATAAATTTTGCACTGCTTGCACATTGAAATTCTGTGTCGGTCTGTGATTCCAAAGGAAAAACTAAAGAGGTCTACACCTGAAGGCTTTCCGCCGATTATCAGGCGGTCAGGAAGTTCCTGTACATGTATCTATATATACATATATATATATTCATCAAATAAGGTTGCCCTTGTTGGAAGAAACCACGAGGTGAGTGTAAATTGTTCCTCTTTTATTAAGGCAGTTGCATGCAGAGGGAAGCAAGAAAACAAAATCCAATTCTTTCGCCAGACCGGTTACGGGAAATCATCCCTTCCTCAATGGCGCCGTTCATGAAAAGCGGTGTTTTTTTGTGCACCTTTCATATTCAAGAGCCTGCCCCAGTGGGCGTGGCTGTACACACAGCCTTCTGGATCTCGTAGTGCAGCTTTATATATCTCAAGTGAGTCCGTTTATTCATGCGGCAATAAAACATTCATAAAACCCCAGTGGGTTGGATGTTGAGTCATGCTTACACATCCTATGTATATTCAACTTTCTTTCAGGCAACTAACCTCCCAAAGGTAATGAAACCCGGTGGCTCCATTGCTGGTCCGCAGCGCGGCTGGCTTCTTCCGCGGCTGAGCAAAGCCGCCAAAATTCATCAAATAAGGTTGCCCTTGTTGGAAGAAACCACGAGGTGAGTGTAAATTGTTCCTCTTTTATTAAGGCAGTTGCATGCAGAGGGAAGCAAGAAAACAAAATCCAATTATTTTGCCAGACCGGTTTCGGGAAATCATCCCTTCCTCAATGGCGCCCTTCATGAAAAGCGGTTTTTTTTCTGCACCTTTCATATTCAAGAGCCTGCCCCAGTGGGCGTGGCTGTACACACAGCCTTCTGGATCTCGTAGTGCAGCTTTATATATCTCAAGTGAGTCAGTTTATTCATGCGGCAATAAAACATTCATAAAACCCCAGTGGGTTTGATGTGGAGTCATGCTTACACATCCGATGTATATTCAACTGTCTTTCAGGCAACTAACCTCCCAAAGGTAATGAAACCCGGTGGCTCCATTACTGGTCCGCAGCGCGGCAGGCTTCTTCCGCGGCTGAGCAAAGCCACCAAAATTCAACAAATAAGGTTGCCCTTGTTGGAAGAAACCACGAGGTGAGTGTAAATTGTTCCTCTTTTATTAAGGCAGTTGCATGTAGAGGGAAGCAAGAAAACAAAATCCAATTATTTCGCCAGACCGGTTTCGGGAAATCATCCCTTCCTATATATATATGAATGTTTGAATGAATGTATGTATGTCTGTCTGTCTGTTTGTTTGTCCTTTATGCATTACTACACAATTCATCCGATCGCCATGAAATTTTGGGAAGTTGTTGAGTACACTCCCGCAAAGGTTTCAGGGCCCTCATAATCTTTCGAATACTGATGTACGCACAAGACGGAAAAACAAAAAATCATGTATCCAAAAGCACTCGAATAAATAAATAGAATTAAAACAGCATTCATCCGATCGCCAGGAAACTTTGGGAAGTTGTTGAGTACACTCCCGCAAATATTCCTGGCATACATTTTTTTTTAAATATCGGCCCCCCCAGGGCCCTCATAATCTTTCGAATACTGATGTACGCACCAGACGGAAAAACAAAAAATCGTGTATCCACAAGCACTCGAATAAATAAATAGAATTAAAACGACACTTTGAAATGTTTTCCATATTAAAATGAATAAGTTTCAATAAAACGACACTTTGAAATGTTTTCCATATTAAAATGAATATGTTTCAATAAAAATGAAACAATGTAAATTGAATGTTATCATAACAAGTTTCCTTGAATTTCCTTTCTTCGGAGATCGCAGCAAGGGGCGAAGGCTAAGCTAGTGTGTGTATGTATGTGTGTGTATATATATATATATATATATATATATATATATATATATATATATATATATATATATATATATATATATATATATATATATATTACCGACTGGCGATAGCCAGTAGGTATATATAGTTAGGATTTTTTTCCTATGGGATTTTTGGAAAATTGAACATTTTGTTTCTGAGCAGCCCCTGAAAATTTGGGGGGGTTTCGTCAAGGGGGGGCCGAGAAAAAAGGGGGGTCCCAAAACGTGTTTTTCCCATGCAATTTTCCATAGGGCGGTTGGCCTCACTTTTAGCCTGAACGGCTGAATGGATTTACACCAAACTTGGCAAAATTGTAGGGACTGGTAGCCCGATGTGCCTTTGCTATGTCTCAAGATATAGGCTCCAGTGGTTTTTACGAAAATTAACTTTGAAAAATATATATTGGGCTACATTGGGCTATATATATGTTGGAGCCCAAATGTAGCCCAATGTAGCCCAATGTAGCCCAAAGATGGCCACCAGAGACAAAAAAAAACAAATGTAGCCCAAATATCAGCCAGATGTAGCCCAACTATAGCCCAATGACAGAATGTCCCAGAGTGTTCTAAAGACCAACTAGAGTGCTAACAGTCCTACTTATTACAAAGGTATGGCACACCTGAAGCCATCTTGATTGGAATAAAGTGGTAACTCTTAAAACATTTAATTTAAAAAGGAACAAAATGAGGGGGTTCATTTTGCCATAGAAAGTATGATTAGCGAATATATGACGAAATCCCGCATACCATCAGTCCGCAAAAAAAATCCCGCATGTACTATTAGGCCGCAAATTAAAATAACGAAAACTTTTAGAACGAATATGCCTTTAGCATACACCAAACAACTAAACGACCCTAAACCCTAAAACACTACCCCCAGCATGACCCTACACTACACAAACAGTACAACACTACCCTAAACCCTAAAACACTACCCCCAGCATGACCCTACACTACACAAACACTACAACACTACCCTAAACCCTAAAACACTACCCCCAGCATGACCCTACACTACGCAAACACTACAACACTACCCAAAACCCTAAAACACTACACCCCAGCATGACCCTACACTACGCAAACACTACAACACTACCCAAAACCCTAAAACACTACACCCCAGCATGACCCTACACTACGCAAACACTACAACACTACCCTAAACCCTAAAACACTACCCCCAGCATGACCCTACACTACACAAACACTACAACACAACCCTAAACCCTAAAACACTACCCCCAGCATGACCCTACACTACACAAACACTACAACACAACCCTAAACCCTAAAACACTACCCCCAGCATGACCCTACACTACGCAAACACTACAACACTACCCAAAACCCTAAAACACTACACCCCAGCATGACCCTACACTACGCAAACACTACAACACTACCCTAAACCCTAAAACACTACCCCCAGCATGACCCTACACTACGCAAACACTACAACACTACCCAAAACCCTAAAACACTACACCCCAGCATGACCCTACACAACGCAAACACTACAACACTACCCTAAACCCTAAAACACTACCCCCAGCATGACCCTACACTACGCAAACACTACAACACTACCCTAAACCCTAAAACACTACCCCCAGCATGACCCTACACTACGCAAACACTACAACACTACCCAAAACCCTAAAACACTACCCCCCAGCATGACCCTACACTACGCAAACACTACAACACTACCCAAAACCCTAAAACACTACCCCCAGCATGACCCTACACTACGCAAACACTACAACACTACCCAAAACCCTAAAACACTACCCCCAGCATGACCCTACACTACGCAAACACTACAACACTACCCAAAACCCTAAAACACTACACCCCAGCATGACCCTACACTACGCAAACACTACAACACTACCCAAAACCCTAAAACACTACACCCCAGCATGACGCTACACTACGCAAACACTACAACACTACCCAAAACCCTAAAACACTACCCCCAGCATGACCCTACACTACGCAAACACTACAACACTACCCAAAACCCTAAAACACTACCCCCAGCATGACCCTACACTACGCAAACACTACAACACTACCCTAAACCCTAAAACACTACACCCCAGCATGACCCTACACTACGCAAACACTACAACACAACCCTAAACCCTAAAACACTACCCCCAGCATGACCCTACACTACGCAAACACTACAACACTACCCAAAACCCTAAAACACTACACCCCAGCATGACCCTACACTACGCAAACACTACAACACTACCCTAAACCCTAAAACACTACCCCCAGCATGACCCTACACTACGCAAACACTACAACACTACCCAAAACCCTAAAACACTACACCCCAGCATGACCCTACACAACGCAAACACTACAACACTACCCTAAACCCTAAAACACTACCCCCAGCATGACCCTACACTACGCAAACACTACAACACTACCCTAAACCCTAAAACACTACCCCCAGCATGACCCTACACTACGCAAACACTACAACACTACCCAAAACCCTAAAACACTACCCCCCAGCATGACCCTACACTACGCAAACACTACAACACTACCCAAAACCCTAAAACACTACCCCCAGCATGACCCTACACTACGCAAACACTACAACACTACCCAAAACCCTAAAACACTACCCCCAGCATGACCCTACACTACGCAAACACTACAACACTACCCAAAACCCTAAAACACTACACCCCAACATGACCCTACACTACGCAAACACTACAACACTACCCAAAACCCTAAAACACTACACCCCAGCATGACCCTACACTACGCAAACACTACAACACTACCCAAAACCCTAAAACACTACCCCCAGCATGACCCTACACTACGCAAACACTACAACACTACCCTAAACCCTAAAACACTACCCCCAGCATGACCCTACACTACACAAACACTACAACACTACCCAAAACCCTAAAATACTACACCCCAGCATGACCCTACACTACGCAAACACTACAACACTACCCAAAACCCTAAAACACTACCCCCAGCATGACCCTACACTACGCAAACACTACAACACTATCCTAAACCCTAAAACACTACGCCCAGCATGACCCTACACTACGCAAACACTACAACACTACCCTAAACCCTAAAACACTAGCCCCAGCATGACCCTACACTACGCAAACACTACAACACAACCCTAAACCCTAAAACACTACCCCCAGCATGACCCTACACTACGCAAACACTACAACACTACCCTAAACCCTAAAACACTACCCCCAGCATGACCCTACACTACGCAAACACTACAACACAACCCTAAACCCTAAAACACTACCCCCAGCATGACCCTACACTAAACAACCACCACAACTCTACACTACACTAACACAACACTACACTACACAACACTACACTACACTACACAATCACTAACCCACGAAAAAATTAACACAAACCCACTTACCTCTCTCGTCATCGTGGTTTTCACAACGCAAATGCATTTACCACACATGCCTTTAAAACGTAATTCTTTGTAAAGGCATGCGCGATAAATGCACATGCGTTTTGAAAAAATGCGGGATAATGGTATGCGAGGTCAATGACCTTGCGGGATAATGGTATGCGGACTGAAAGTCTGCGGGATAAAAAATGCGGGAAAATGGCTGCAAACCATGATTAGCAGCAGACTTCCCTGGTGAGCACTAGCTTTACTACAGTGATCTAATGAGCAACTAGAGTGCTAACATTCAGAATTTATGGCAAATGTGTGACACATCTGAATGCCTTCTTGATAGAACCAAAGTAAACAAGCATTGAAAATGCAATAGATCTCGCCCTCGTTTAAGTTAAAGCCATTCTGTTTGTAATGAGGTGGCTTTTTAGCTTTGCTTTTATTAGTGTTTTTAAAACTTTCATGTAAATAACATGCATATGTATGCATATTTGTATATGTATGCATGCATTTATATTTATATAGATATGCAGATTATATATGTTTATATATGTATATTACCTACTGGCGATAGCCAGTGGGTATATATAGTTAGGATTTTTTCTCTATGGGATTTCTGAAAATTCTATGTCTAATAACTTTGGCGTTTGTGGACGGAATTGGCTGAAATTGTCAGGAAAATGGCACATTTTGTTTCTGTGCAGCCCCTGAAAATTGGGGGGGGTTTCGTCAAGGGGGGGGCCGAGAAAAAGGGGGGTCCCAAAACGCGTTTTTCCCATTCATTTTTCCATAGGGCGGTTGGACTCACTTTTAGCTCGAACGGCTGAATAGATTTACATGAAACTTGGCAAAATTGTAGATATGGTTTGCCCGACGTGCCTTGCTATGTCTCAATATATGTGCTCCAGTGGATTTTGAGAAATTAACGTTTAAAAAAATATATATATCTGTGACAGCGCTCCGGTTAGCGCCCCGGTTCGCGTACCTGACGCGTAACGGAACTTCGCGAAGCGAAGCTGATTGGCTCTCCGGTGTCTGTCAACATTCTAAACAGTCCGGAGCGGCCGCCATCTTGTCTCTCGGTAGGTTCGAGAGACAAGATGTGGTGAAAAAAGAAGGGGGAAATGAAGGAAAGGGGGCAAGGTAAACCACTCCTGACCCCCTAGGATTGATGAGGGGGATATTAAAGTCCCCCGCGATTTTTCGCGGTAGAGGCGCTTCCCGGTACGCGAACCGGGCAGCTAACCGGCAGCGTAACGGGAGTCCGCCATCTTGTGTTTTTGGAGCGTCCGGTTCGCGTACCGGGTAGCGTCCCGGTAAGCGTAACAAGGGGAAAACCAAGAGAAACAGTAAACAAATAATTAAGGGAATAGATTTCCAGCAAACTTGGCAAAATTGTAGGGACTGTTTGTTTGATGTGCCTTTGCACGGCCTCAAGATATGTGCACATGTGGATTTTGTCTAATTAAGGTTAAAAAAAATATATATATCTGTAAGCGTGCTCCGGCACGCTTACGTTACGGGTTTTGTTTGCGCTGCAGAGCCGATACGTCACGGTTATGCGACGCGTCATGAGGCGTCTCACGTGGCTACGTGATACGTCACGTAATAAAGAATATATTTTACAGCTATAGATATTAGCTTTTAAAAAACCAATGAAATTCACTGAAAAAACCATAGGTTATAGACCATATATAGTTAAGAATTTGCATTTACAAAACCTTGAAAATTCACTGAAAAAACCATAGGTTAGAGACCATATATAGTTAGCTGGACATTTTATTGACATAAAACCAATGAAATTCCATATATAGTTAGTTGCACTAACTATATATCGCGCACCCGCAATCCACTGCTGATGATGTCACATATTACATCATTCATGACATGGTCAGTGACATCACTGATGACATCACTGATGACATCTCAAATGACATCACTGATGACATCACTGATGACATCTCAAATGACATCACTGATGACATCATGACACACCAATACCAGTTACTACATACGCACTCACTGATTCCTACGTCTACACACACATTCACTCATTCACCCATACAATCACTCATACATACAGTCACTCATTATTACAACACTTTCATATGCACTCATACACCTATGCAGACACTCACACACTGCCACTCATCCATGGAGTTACTCACACACCTAGTCAGTCCTGTAAAGAATCAATCACACTTCCATTTCCTCATCTATACAGTTAAACACAGAACACCATACTTCAGTGACATCACTGATGACATCACTGATGGCATCTCAAATGACATCACTGATGACATCTCAAATGACATCACTGATGACATCATGACACACCAATACCAGTTACTACATACGCACTCACTGATTCCTACGTCTACACACACATTCACTCATTCACCCATACAATCACTCATACATACAGTCACTCATTATTACAACACTATCATATGCACTCATACACCTAGTCAGTCCTGTGAAGAATCAATCACACTTCGATTTCCTCATCTATACAGTTAAACACAGAACACCATACTTTTCACACATATACTAACACATACTTACTCTCTTATACAATCACTGATACAAGTACACATTGATATGCACAGAGTCACACACCTCCCAGCCAGCCACACACACACTCAGTCTTCCATACATCCACTCATTCTTCAATATGTAAAACATATTTAAACTTTACAAAAACACACAGACACTAGATGATGTCATCAGTGATGTCATTTGAGATGTCATCAGTGATGTCATCAGTGATGTCATTTGAGATGTCATCAGTGATGTCATCAGTGATGTCACTGACCATGTCATGAATGATGTAATATGTGACATCATCAGCAGTGGATTGCGGGTGCGCGATATATAGTTAGTGCAACTAACTATATATGGAATTTCATTGGTTTTATGTCAATAAAATGTCCAGCTAACTATATATGGTCTCTAACCTATGGTTTTTTCAGTGAATATATATATATATATGTGTGTGTGTGTATATATATATAATAAAATAATACATATTAAATATATTAGAAAATAAAATGTATTTAAAAAAGAAATTACACTTAATATACATTCTAACAAATAAACTTAATTTAAAAAAGTTAAACGCACATATATAATAACTGATATATATATATCTATATAAATATATATATATGTGCTTTAAAACCATTATTAAACAAATAATTTTGATGTATTTTACCATTTTAAAATTATATGAAAGTTTAACAAATAAATATATATAAATACACCAATAACATAAAATGAATTTAAAAAAAAACATTTTATTATAAATTAAAACATTAAACTATTTAAAAATCTTTTAACTTAAATTTCCCACTCCAGTCCCTGCAACAGTAGGGGAAGTGTTGGATAGAAGAAGGATACAATTTACTATTACCACTCTAGTCAGTGCAACAGTAGGGAAAGTGTTGGATAGTGGAGAGGTAAAAATTACTATTCCCACTTCAGTGAGTGCAATATTAGGGAAAGTGTTGGATAGCGGAGGGGTACAAATTACTATTCCCACTCCAGTGAGTGCAATAAGAGGGAAAGTGTTGGATAGCGGATGGATAAAATCTACTACTCCCACTCCAGGCAGTGCAACAGTAGGGAAAGTGTTGGATAGAGGAGGGGTAAAAAATACTATTCCCACTCCAATGAGTGCAATAGTAGGGAAACTGTTGGATAGTGGAGGGGTACAAATTACTATTCCTACTCCAGTGTGTGCAAAAGTAGGGAAAGTGTTGAATAGCGGAGGGATAAAATTGACTATTCCCACTCCAGTGAGTGCAACAGTAGGGAAAGTGTTGGAATGCGGAGGGTTAAAATGTACTATTCTCATTCCAGTCAGTTCAAAATTAACAACAAACAAAATATCATCAATAGAATTTTTTTTTAAGTAAGTAAAAAAATATATAAATATGTTAAAAATTCAAATAAAAATATATTTAATATTAAAAATAAAAATATATATTATAATGTTAAATACATATCAAAAATACGTAAACCTATTATATTAAATAAAAAAATAATTTTGAAACAAATATTTTTATTTAGAAATTATTTAACAAAAACATTAACTATTACATACATTTAGTCTATTTACTTCCTAGCCCATAACACCACACAACTCACAACCCACATCGAAAATAAAAAATATGTATTTGCATAATTAACATAATTAATTATCAATTAACAAACTAAAACACATACCATGTAATACACTTCCAACCATTTACACCTATAATCCCCACTACCCACACCTAAAATTAAACTATTAATTAATTACACAATAAAAAATAAAAAATATAATAGTATTTAACAATTAATTATAAAGTAAGTAAAATTAATTTACTCCACACTCTTCACCCCTATAAACTCAAACCCTAAACACAAAAAACAATGAAACAATTACCCTAATTAATTAGCAATCAATTAATTAATATTAATTATCAACTCATTAGTTCATTAAAAATAAATTACTTCCCACCGTGTACCCATAAAAACCGCACAACCCAAAACTAAAATGAATACACAATTTCCATAATTGTCAGTTACTTAATTAATATTAATTAACAACTAATTATTAATTAATTAAAAATAAATTACTTCCCACCCTTTACCCCTATACACCCCATTCCGCACCTAAAATTAATTACACAATTACCATGATTAATTGTCAATTAATTAGTTAATTAATAGAAAGGGGCGCATTATGATGGCGGGCGGACATCTAGTCCGCCCACCACGATAACAGTGATGGGACCGACGCCTTACGTGCGGCGGTCCCACTGGCCCAATTAGGCTGCGTCCGCCATACTAGCTGGCTGCTGCACTGTCCGCAATGGTAAAAGGGCATGCACAGCATTTCCCTGCACCCCGTGGCAGGCACCACGCGGTGCCTGCCACTTGGGGCAGGGAACTGCAGGGTGGTATGATGGGTACCCCCCAAGTGCACCACCCACCTCAACCTCCCCCCGGGGGCCCGCAACGGGCAACCAAAGCCAATCCCCGCCAGCCTTGGAAAGGCCCTTAAACCAACCACATAATAATATGGCTGGCGGTGCCTGCTAGGCATCGCCACCATATTAGTAGCCCAGCTCCGCCTGGCCGGCAATCGTAACAGTTGCTAACTGGCGGAAAAGCTGTGGACGGACTTTGTGTCCGCCACGATACTCACCGCCATCATAATATGGTGGGGGGGATTTCACATGAGGATGGCGTAACAATCGCCACTGCTGCCCCGGTGGTGGCGATCGTTACGCCATCCTAATGAGCCCTTAATTAACAACTAATTATTAATTAATTACAAATAAATTGTTTCACACCCTTTACCACTATAAACCCCACAACCTGCACCTAAAATGTACCACAAATATAAAAAAACACAATTAACATGATAATATTTCAATTAAATGAATATTAGTAAATAAAAAGTATTCATGAATTTATCATAATTAAATGACTTCCCACCCTATACATCCACAACCCGCAATGGAACAAATAAAACACAATATTTAATTTAAATAAAATTAATAACTACTACAAATTTAACACATATATTAAAAAACAAACAATACTTCTACAAAAAAATACATCACATATATTTAAAATATATACTAAAATACATCAACTAATAAAAAAATCGATATTTTAAACAACTATATTTTTGCAAATGATATTAATGACTTCTATATTTTTAAAATCGATATTTCTTACCTTAAAGTCGATATTCTTGACCACAATATTCTTGCTGTCGATATTTTGGTGTCATAATACTTAAAACTCAAATTAGGGTAAGTTGACATTTCCAACGCGATATTTTAACTTAATACCTTCAATCATACTAGGAACACCAAAAATAAAGGGATACCTAGGTGTTCCAAGGTATTTGATTGCAATGGGCTCATTACGATGTCCGCCATTGTCACAGGCATTGGGACCGGCCGCCTATATGACGGCAGTCTCGCACATGGGATTACAATGAGACCACCACGGTGGTGGTTGCATTGGCCCCCGCCGCAATGGTAAAAATGCAGGTTTTGAATTTCCCTGCACTATGTGGCAGGCACCATGCAGTGCCTACCACATGGTTCATAGTGTGGTAAATAAAATATTACCCTATCATAATTTCTAGGCATTAACAATTAGCATGTATCAAATGAGAGGCAGAGAGTCTGTGGTGTCCAGGTTAAAAGGGCTTTATTCCAATAACTCGAGTTAAGGGAGAATCTGTTCCATCACCACTGAGGTTCAGGAAGGGTCTTCTAACATTATTTGTAGAGTACATACATTTATACAATTATTCTTGTACATAGGGAGGAGCGCTCCAGGCAGAGCAAGAAAGAAAGAGATAAGAGCATGTGGGCGTGCATGAGGGTGTACACTTGATGAGTCATAGCAAGGTGATAGGTAGGTGTCATAGGTGGGTGGTACACAGAGGAGGAGTTACATGGCAGGCTGGAACTTTGCCCTACTTGTGCACGCAATTTGATCATGACGTGCAATTGATGTGTAACTGGGAGGAGAGCTGACTTTAAGTCTAGTAGAGAGATCTTTAGTGTCAAGGCGACCAGCACGTCTGGTACTAACTGATATCTTAAGTCAGGGGATGTATTATCTGAAGCAAAGGTTGCTCATCACTAAGAATCAGAAAAAGCATATATTTCTTCGTTCATTACATGGGGGCTGTGAGCTTTTTACAGATGCAAGTACTGTAATTTCATTTAAACAGAGACAGGGAGGCTAGGCCCTATCTTTCGCGGACGGGTTCTGTTTACCTTTTTCACCGGGCATGCAGATAACTGTTAAGCAAAATATACTGTCTTGGCAACCCTTGCTGGGCTGAGCTAGAAGTATGCGAGGTCAGAGATACGTAACTGCAGCTTTCAGTGTGTCAGGAGTCATGAAAACCCTGATTCAGAAAGTGGCTCAGACTGAACCACAAAAAGGGTTCATTACGATATTTATTTAAAAGTGCACAATGCAAATACATGGGCCTGCATGTTAGCTTAACGTTTGGGAAACTTGATGACAGGCACATTAATGCAGGACGTGATTGCAGAGGCCTTGTGATTCAGGCCACTAAGAGAAATATGCATGGGTGACATGCACATACATGTAACATAGGGTACACGTAGGGGGCATCTTGGTCAGGCAAAATTTCATTTTCCTCATTCCCTCCTTGTCCCCTACTTAACCCTTCAGGATACATCTATATTCATGAGACCGTATAGTTGATCATACAGCATCATTTGTTCGTCCTTAACCCTTTGTATACTTGGATGTGGAACACATGCAGTTGCACACAGACCGCAAATGGCCGGGCCACACTGCAGACAGAGACAGCAACCAAATATCATAAGTAGGATTATTCCTAGGAAGGACAACACTTTCCATCCCCAAGCAGATATCACACCCCAGAGCCAACTGGACCAAGTCCATGTGCCTGGGTCTTCATGTATATCATGAGCAATTTCGTGGAGCCGTGTTATTGCTGCATACACAGATGGCGCGTTATTTGGGATGAAAATGCAACAACTAGATCGGATCACTCTACAAGCTCCGCCCCTATCCGCCAAGATGACGTCTAGAACGAGGCGATTTTGAAGAACAACAAGTCTCATAGCAGACTGTTCCTGGGTCAAGTTCGCCAGGGCAGATGCAGTCACATTCACTACTGCCTCAAGAGTCCTTGTTAACTTGCGTATCAGTTTACTGTTTTGGAAGGGACCTATGAAGAAAAAGAATCCTTTGTTGAAATCTGTATATTGCTCCCAAGCTGTTTCAGTCTGATCAATCCCTGAGGCATCTGTCTCCCTCTTTTGTCTAACATGTTCTAGTCGTGAATCTCTATGATAATGGGATGGGGCCAAGAATACGGGTGGCAGCAGGAACGCTATATAACAAGTCCCACCCCAGTCTAAGGGCAGATGTACATAGGCTGTCTGACCGCAAATGAAATAGGTATGGCGTGATGTTTTGAAAGAAGAAAGTCCTTTATCATTAAACACTACTACAACTTTACACTCGCTGTGTCCCAATATGTACTGAGCCTTTCTTATTAACACATAAATCACCTTTTGCTGGTAGAACTGAAATAAACGGTGGACCTGTATTTTGCTTGGGCTGAACGTTTAACATTATAAAATTAACGGATGCATTTCCCTGCTCGTACTCTTCATTCTCTAGATCGGTTCCCTTCCTTTGGGGAAATCCGTCTTTGTCTGGAAAACATGCTTCATTCATTACTTTATTCAGGTTTCCATATATCCAGCCACCTGGATAAGCTATGTACTTTCTATCTATTGAGGTCATTAAGGCAAACCATGCTCCACATGAACCATTGTGTGAGAACGGTAGAGGATAGAAGGGCAGAACTCCCTTCGTCTTTTGATAAGGAGGCAGTTGGCCACATACCCAGCAATCAGTCGCATTGCTGGTCTGGTGAGAATGGTGTAACATTCGAATAAAGGTATTGTTACGCAATGCAAGTCGATATGACAATTCATGAGGTGGCAGTTCACTAAATGTATGCTCTATGGTGCTGTTACTGGAAGAGTGTATATGTGAGGAAATAGGAAAGAAAACATGTAGTAATAAACTGACACAGATTATAACAATGCACAGAATAAAAAGAATGATCAAAGTAACTATACATCTACTGCGTAATAGCTTGCAGTATTTTGCTTTCATTTCGTACTTCTTACTATTCTCGTGTGTGATCTTATACATGTCAGAAATCTAGTCTAACCGATTCACCACCTAGTGGGCTTAAACAATTAAACTACGTCTGACTTACTGGATCGCAACTTAGATCTATACTCCTGCTGCAGAGTCTTTTCTAACAAAGGCGGTGCAAAGTCTGTATTGTCCTTAATGTCTTTAGTGTCAATGTTCGTTACCAGGGTTCCAGAATGTCCAAAGTACTTTTTGCAATGTTGCGCGTGAAGCCACCCCTTGCGTCCCTCCACTTTGATAGCAGTCCTCGTGGTCAGTAATACCAGCTTCGGCTCCTTCCAGCGCGGCTCAAGGGGGCTCGAACGATCAAAATTTCTGATGAAAACAAAATCGCCTGGTGATATGGCATGCTCCTTGACCTGGGTGTTGTCAGGGAAGGCGGCAGCAACCTGTGAACGACAAGAGAGTAGTGCAGACATCAAGGAAGCCAGGTAATCTGTCAGCATGTTACTGTCAACATCAGTTATTCTTTTAGGCATAGGCGTACCCCACATATTTGGCGGTCTACCGAAGACTACTTCATACGGGGATAGGCCTGTTCTGGAATGGGCTACCATACGCATGTAAAAGAGGGCAACCGGCAAGGCTACCATCCAATCCACGCCTTTTTCTGCACATATCTTAGCAAGCTTTGTTTTAATTGTCTGATTATGTCTTTCTACAAGGCCTGCTGCTTCAGGGTGTCTTACACAATGGAACTTCCAACTGTATCCTAACAGAAGAGACACTTGTTTCATTAATTCAGAGGAGAATGGCTGACCGTTATCGGAATATACGACCCGAGGCAATCCATACCTGGGGAAGTACTCGCGCACTAATTGCCTGGCTGTTGTCACAGCAGTATAATCTGGAACTGGATATGCTTCTGTCCATCTAGAAAGTGCACACACAACTACCAAGACATACTTGTAACCTCTACATCTGTCCATTTGGATATAATCCATCTGGAGAACCTCAAAAGGGTGGTCAGGAGGATGAAATCCACCTTGTTCCACCGGAATGCCTTTACCTGGATTGAACTGGCAACAGATCATACATGTTCGTACTTTCTGTTTCGCTGCTGCACGCATGTGCTTGTTAAACCAGATATTCTGTAAGCTGTCTATCATTGCTTTTTCTACTAAGTGTGCTGGAGTATGTGCTGTTTTTATGATTACTTGTACCATAGAATCTGGAAGAAACCATGAGCCTTTTCCCTTAGTCATCCAACCTTGTTCAGTCTGGACCCCTCCTTGTTCAGTCCATTTCTTTATCTCATCTGTGGTGGCATGTGTCTGTATGTCGAGTACATCTTGAGTGGGATCCCTGACTGTCATACATGTTGTCAGTAATGGTACCTCTGTCCTTGTCGTGTCTGTTGGTGTCTGGGCAGTAAGTTTAGCAGTTCGGTCTGCCAGGTCATTACCCCGGGAAATGGTGTCTGTAACTTTGGTGTGAGCTTTGCACTTCAGGATAGAAATGGCTGTAGGTAAATGTATTGCTTCCAACAGGGCTTGAATGAGCTGGCCGTGCTGGATCTTGGTCCCATGGGAGGTCAAGAAACCTCTCTCCCTCCATAAGACCCCGAAATCATGAACAACGCCAAAAGCATATTGTGAGTCAGTATAAATGTTTACTTTCAAGTGCTTAGCTCTTATGCAGGCTTGTGTTAGAGCGATGAGCTCTGCTGCTTGTGCTGATAGTGTGTCTATTTTCTGTGTCTCTATGACTTTAGTAGCAGTGGTCACAGCATATGCTGCTACTAATTCTCCTGCACTCGTTCTCATGCATGATCCATCTACAAAGAGTGTTAGGTCAGGGTCTGGAAGTGCAATATCTGTCAGGTCTTGTCTTGGCTTCGTCACTATATTAATTATTTCCACACAGTCGTGTGGTGGTGCATTTACTGTACTTGAGGGCAAAAGTGTTGCAGGATTCAGAATATTAAAACGTCTGATTTCTATGTGTGGTTGAAATAATGTCAGTTCATATCCTGTCAGTCTTGCTACAGTCAAATGTTGTGTCTGCGTCCTGTTTAAGAGAACTTCTACTGAATGTGGTACTTGTATTGTCAGAGTGTGACCCAACACTATCGAGTCACTTTGTCTTATGGCTAGGGCTGTTGCTGCAACTGATTTCAGGCACGCAGGCAGAGCCTGGGCCACTGGATCCAGTGTACTAGAAAAATAAGCGCAAGGCTTGTGTTTTCCTGCTTGATCTTGTGTGAGGACAGATAACGCTGTTCCATCTCGTTCAGTTACGAAAAGCATAAAAGGTTTACTGTAACATGGAGTCGCTAAAACTGGCGCTTGACATAATGCTCTTTTTAATTCCTCAAATGCCAAGGTGTGTTCTTGTGTCCAAGGGAGGACAGTCGGAGTGGCTGCCTCCTGTGTAGTTAACTGTATGAGTGGTTTGGCTAGATATGCATACTGGGGAATCCATTGCCTACAGTATGAAGTGAGGCCAATAAAGGCACGTACCTCCTTCTGTGTCTTGGGCTGTGAAAGGTTAGCAATGAGCTGTATACGTTCTTGTGTTAGCTGTCTACCCTCCTTGGAAAGCAAGTGTCCAAGGTACACCACTTGCTTTTCAAAGAATTGCAACTTTGAAAGGGACACCTTGTGCCCCTTATCTGCCAGGAAATGTAAAACTGTCAGAGATGCATTTTCGCATTCTTTTTCTGAACGTGCTGTAATCAGGATGTCGTCTACGTACTGAAGTAGCGCAGTGTTGGCAGGCATATAAATACTGTCCAGCTGTCTTTTCAATGCTTGACTGTAAATGCTAGGGCTCTCTGTCATCAATCTAGCAAAAATAAATTTTCAATTCAAAAGCACTATTTTTATTTTGGGGAAACCTCTTTCCAAAAGCTCTGCAGTTTATAAAAAATCCTACTGTAAATCTTGGGAATAGTATGACCATACTACCTACAACATGTTCTCTAAATGTATTTGAATGAAATCTAGATTTTTCTTGCATAGACAGAAGGGCTGGGGCCTAGCTACTCCTCACTCCTTTGAGAAGCAGCCCCTCCCTCTAGAAAGATGTTCGCGCTCAGAGTCTTGAATCAACTCCAAGCATAACAAGTAGAAGCCGAGCTCCATTGTGATCTAAAATTGAATGACTGCCAAATGCTGAACTCATTGCAAGGGCAAAACTCCTGCCAATTATTCTGTTTACACTACTGAGGGAAAAACTATTCATTTGCAAGCATGCCTTATCTGAAGTCAATGAAGCTTTCAGTGCTGACTGTAAGGAAGAGCAACTAGATCCCCTCCTTATATAAACATTCATTGTGATGTCACCCACAGGGCTGTCAACAATCGTCCGCGGAAAAGAATTGGAGTATGGCCAATAATAACAAGACAGGCACTGCTCGGCGCTCCAAGAGGGAAAAGCCCTCCCTTCACAAAATATCTTTCCCTTAGAGCCAGGCCACCTCAAGGTCGAAAAATACATTCTGTAATTCAAAACATATCTGTACCCAGGCCAGAGAGCTAACCAACATTCTCTAACTTAACTGAAGCAAATTTAAAACGTGATAAAAAGCATCCTAAAATCAGTAATTAATAAGGACATATTTTATTTAGTAATTTAGACACATGCTAGTATTTTAAAATAATTATATCATAAAATATTGTTACTAGCTGCAAAGGAAAAAAGAAACAGAACAACATGGCATGGAAACACACCACATTTTACTTTCTGAAAATAACATGTGAAACACCATAATTTTGCATTGCAAAACCATTATTTTCATAATTAAGTGTGCAAGCTCTTCTATTCTACCTATTAAAAGGGCCAGATTCATCATTTTTCAAAAAGCCATGTTTTCTAATTGAGTGGATTAACTGTCACACGCTATTCTAAAGGGCTGCTTGCATTGGGAAAAATAATAATGCATATTTTGTAGAACACATTTTAGCACACGGTTGCACTACACTAATTAAAAGCACATTCTATGATGGGTCTGTTTTATATTTTCTTCTCAACCGTGAAAACATTAAAGCACCCTCCGTGCAAACCCTTAACTCAATTCGACTGGTTTATTTACAACTTACCGACTTCTGAGTCAAACACATTAAATCAAGTGTTCCAAGAATGAACACTTCTTTGCTCTCCATGCAAGCTGTTACCATTTCAGTCAGCAAGCTGACAAAGCACATAGGCAGACCCAGCAACCAATGAAAAACCAAACCATCATTCATCTAACCACTCACTGACTTTTAGTGTCAGCTCACATAACCATGCATGTTAAACAGCATGTTAAAACAAATACTGCCTTCTCAATACAAGATATTAACCCTTTGGCAGCTGAAGCACAATCATTCCCCAATGACTGCAGTACATGGGAAAGTCATGAACTCATCTTTCCACGTTATCACATAACACGTACGCACATCTTCAAAACGTTTTCTCCAAGTACTTGAAAGAGATCCAGCTCTCTCCTGCCTAACGTAATGATAACATGCTCTGCACAAACCATAACCACATGGCGCTATTCACAAGCCATATTTCACAAGAAACTCAACAAGTTATAATAATGACATGCTCTTCATAAACCATATTTACAAGGAGCTATTTACAAGGAACTCCACAGTAAACTTATATGGCCGATGGGGGCGGAGGGAAATCTGCGTTTACGTAGTCCGATGCGGGCTCTTCTAGATAGGGGGAAATAAAAGCCTCTGATGCTGTCGGCTTCTTTCTACATACTCTAAAGGGTACAGGTGGTGGTGTTCACGACCTACGGGGTCTCTCTGAGGTGGTCACTCTAGCTAGTTCTTCAGCCAGGACGGGATAAATACCAGTAACGACGGCGTTTCTTTCTCTACCAGTCTGTTCTGTTTTGACACGTTCCCCCTCCTCCCGTAGTTCTTTTTCTTTGGCTTTTTCCTCTGCTTGTTTAGTTCTCTCTGCTTTATTGAATTCTTTCTCTGTTCTCCTGTGTGACTCTTTGCGCCATAACTCGATGGCATCTTTCTGAGAGGGTCTTGACTTCCTTTTCCATAGCGCTTCCTCTACTCTCATAATGCATTCTGAATCCCATGTTCCTGAGATAGGCCATCTATACTTTTCCTCCAGATCCTTTGTGTAGTCTACCCATAAGTCTAAAAACAAGATGGCATCTAATCCATGCTTATTATACATATAATGACCAGGTGTGTCTCTAGGCGGGATGTTAACTGACTCTTCTAGTATACCTTTTCTGGTCCCTATCTGACGTAATTTCGAAAACAGTGGCATGTTTGAAACCAACACAATGGAAATACAATACACAAAAATAGACTGAAACAATCAACAATCATTCACACTAAAACATCATAACATTAAAACAAACATGATCTAAACCAATACAGAGAACTAAACATGTACTTGAAAAACTATATGCACTGGAATACAGTACAACCATACCGGTCTCAAAAATGAGACACGTCTTTACCGTGCCCACGTTTACCATGGACCCGTCTTTACCGTGTTCACGTTTACCGTGAACCCGTCTTTACCGTGAACATGTGAATGGACACGGCTTTACCGTGAACACGTATAACGTGAACCCGTCTTTACCGTGCCCACGTTTTACCGTGGACCCGTCTTTACCGTGCCCACGTTTTACCGTGGACCCGTCTTGACCGTGCTCGTGTGAACGAACCCGTCTTGACCGTGCTCATGGAAATGAGGCACGTCTTTACCGTGCTCACGTTTTACCGTGAACCCGTCTTGACCGTGTTCATATAAAATGAACCCGTCTTGAACTTGATGCATCCCCCATAGTGGTACTCACCGGGAAGCAGAACTTGAAGGCCTCGGAAACTCGATACTACGCTTGCGCCTTGGAACAGGTGGGCCTCGGAAACCTCGGACCTTGCTCTCTCACGGGTGGGCTCTGGTTGGGATGATCCGCAATCCTCACCGCCTCGTGTGGACGCCTGGTCGCAGTCCGTCTCCTCCGTGGGCCTGAGGGAGTAGCGGGAAATCCCGATGGCGTGTACACTTTAAAGTTCGTCACGGCTGTAGAAGGGGGCAAAGGCTGGACCTACATCGCCGGCGCGTGGGGAAAGGGATAGTCCCTATTCGGGCGCCAAATTAATGTGGTAAATAAAATATTACCCTATCATAATTTCTAGGCATTAACAATTAGCATGTATCAAATGAGAGGCAGAGAGTCCGTGGTGTCCAAGTTAAAAGGGCTTTATTCCAATAACTCGAGTTAAGGGAGAATCTGTTCCATCACCACTGAGGTTCAGGAAGGGTCTTCTAACATTATTTGTAGAGTACATACATTTATACATTTATTCTTGTACATAGGGAGGAGCGCTCCAGGCAGAGCAAGAAAGAAAGAGATAAGAGCATGTGGGCGTGCATGAGGGTGTACACTTGATGAGTCATAGGAAGGTGATAGGTAGGTGTCATAGGTGGGTGGTACACAGAGGAGGAGTTACATGGCAGGCTGGAACTTTGCCCTACTTGTGCACGCAATTTGATCATGACGTGCAATTGACGTGTAACTGGGAGGAGAGCTGACTTTAAGTCTAGTAGAGAGATCTTTAGTGTCAAGGCGACCAGCACGTCTGGTACTAACTGATATCTTAAGTCAGGGGATGTATTATCTGAAGCAAAGGTTGCTCATCACTAAGAATCAGAAAAAGCATATATTTCTTCGTTCATTACATGGGGGCTGTGAGCTTTTTACAGATGCAAGTACTGTAATTTCATTTAAACAGAGACAGGGAGGCTAGGCCCTATCTTTCGCGGACGGGTTCTGTTTACCTTTTTCACCGGGCATGCAGATAACTGTTAAGCAAAATATACTGTCTTGGCAACCCTTGCTGGGCTGAGCTAGAAGTATGCGAGGTCAGAGATACGTAACTGCAGCTTTTAGTGTTTCAGGAGTCATGAAAACCCTGATTCAGAAAGTGGCTCAGACTGAACCACAAAAAGGGTTCATTACGATATTTATTTAAAAGTGCACAATGCAAATACATGGGCCCTCATGTTAGCTTAACGTTTGGGAAACTTGATGACAGGCACATTAATGCAGGACGTGATTGCAGAGGCCTTGTGATTCAGGCCACTAAGAGAAATATGCATGGGTGACATGCACATACATGTAACATAGGGTACACGTAGGGGGCATCTTGGTCAGGCAAAATTTCATTTTCCTCAATAGGAAAGAAGTGCAGAAAGAAACTGCCCCTGCTTAAGGGGGGGCCAGCAACCAGCCCCTGAAGTGAATCTCCGCCAGCATTTGAATGGCGGGTGAACTGCCATTCGAGGCTGACAGGGATGAAGCATCCTAATGTGGCGGACGGTTTCTGCTAGGCACCGCCACCTTCCTAGGTATGCTTTCATGTCAGACAGGCAATCGGAACGATTGCCTGTGTCGGAACCGAGGCGGATGGACTTCCCGTCCGGCAGCAAACCGCCCGCCATCCTAATCTGGCAGGTGGAGAATGGCCGCATGGTGGGGGTGAATCCACCACCGGCAGGCTACTGGTGGTGGATTCACTGCTATCGTCCCTTGACCCTGTCACCAGGTAGGTCGCCCCCCAGCCGCCACACGGTCCTCCTGTGACACTACCCCACCACTGCTACCCGCCTTGATCTGACCGCCTCTCCGCACCGAGGTCGGCCTTTGCATTGCCTGAGCCTTTTTTATTTCCTGTGCTCCCTCCGCCTTTTTCGTTCCTGTTGCCACTTTTCGTTTACTTTGTCCACTTTATTGCACTGCTGTTGTCGATTTCCCTTGTGCCCTTTGTGCCCTCTCCCCCTGCCCCCTCTGCCTTCTGTGTCACCAGCTTCCCGCGCTTCCCGCCACTGCGTCCCCTGCAGCCCCACCCCCTGTTATCCCATTGGCCGCCCCACTCCCACCTCCCAGCTGCTCCTCCCTCCCACAGCCCCTCATATGGAGGCCGCGCAGCGGGTGTGCCAAAGGCAAGCCTATCTGCGCCCGTCCGCTCCTGGACCGCGCCCAGAGCCAGAACCCCTGGCCCCCGCCAAAGCCAGGAAACCCCACTGAGATACAACACTGCTGCCCTCAACGCACTCAACACCGGAAGACCACCTGCCTGTCACCAAGCCACCCCGAAGCGCACCCACGGACCCTTCTCCTGCCTAGGCGGCAAATTTACCTGCGTCCGAAACCTCACACCACCAGCCGGACCGGACAACAACAGCAACCTCCTCAAGTGCATCCTGCTCAACACCCGCTCCGTCCACAAGCACGCTGTCGAACTATGGGATCTCCTCGACACAACAGCGCCAGACGTCACCTTCCTCACGGAAACCTGGGTGAACGCCTCCTCAGCCCCCGACATCGCCATAGCCATCCCGGACGGCTACAAGCTCATCTGAAAGGATCCCGTCAACCAAACCGGAGGAGGAATCGCCATCATCCACAGAAGCACCATCAGCGTCTCAACTAACTCCGAAGACACCCTCACCACCCCCGAACACCTACACTTCCAGATCCACACCGACCCCAAGACCACCCTCAGAGGAACCCTCATCTACAGACCCCGGGCCCAGTAGGGGGCATCTCACAGGGAAAGCCAGGAAGGGTTCCACAGCGGTATACAGCGCAAGGATGCCTGAAAGGTGATAGTGCGCTTTACAAGTATACATACATACACACATACATACATACACAGTGGATCACCAACTGCGCCGACACCCTCGCACCACTGAAGAACCCCCAAGGCAAACCCCGCAACAGGAAAGCCACATGGTTCACCGAAGACCTCAAAAAATCGAAGAAATCATGCCGAACCCTCGAGAAAACCTGGCGCCACGAACCGACAACAGAAAACCTGACAGCCCTCAAAAACGCCACTCGCAAACACCACCAGCTGATCCGCACCACCAAACGGACTTCGTTCAAAATGCGGCTAGACAACAACATACAAAACAGCAAGGAACTCTTCATTATCGTAAAAGAGCTCTTCAACCCGAGCACCACCAGCAACGACATCACACCGTCACAAGACCTCTGCAACTCCCTCGCCACGTACTTTCACCGCAAGATCACCGACATACATGACTGCTTTGGCGCTGAGACTCAAACCCTGCCCTCAGCCACAGAACCAACACCCCCGACAACCACCCTCAGCAACTGGACTCCCATCGGCACTGAAGACACCACCCACGCTATGAACACCATCCACTCCGTCTCTTCTTCCGACCCTTGCCCTCACCACATCTTCAACAAAGCCGACTCCATCATCGCACCCCACCTCCGGAACGTCATAAACAACTCCCTCGCGTCCGCCACCTTCCCAGAGAGCTGGAAGCACGCCGAGATCAGCGCCATACTTAACAAAACCCACGGCGGACCCTAAAGACCTCAAGAACTTCCGCCCCATCTCTCTTCTTCCCTTTCCTGCAAAAGTCATCGAGAAAACCATCAATAAACAGCTGACAGCATTCCTCGAGGCAAATGGCTCCCTTGACCCATCCCAGTCCGGATTTCGAGCCAGCCACAGCACCGAGACCGCTCTCATCGCAGCCACCGACGACATCAGGACCCTGCTTGACAACGGAGAAACAACCGCTCTCATCCTCCTAGACCTCTCAGCCGCCTTTGATACAGTCTGCCATTACACCCTAATTACTCGCCTCCACAACGCCGGGATCCAAGGTAACGCCCTGGAATGGATCACCTCGTTCCTCTCCGACAGAACCCAGAGAGTCCACCTTCCTCCCTTCCGCTCAGCGGCCACCAAGATCATCTGCGGCGTACCCCAAGGCTCTTCGCTCAGCCCAACCCTCTTCAATATCTACATGAGCCCCCTTGCCGCCATCGCACGCAAACACAACCTCAACATCATCTCATACGCAGACGACACCCAGCTGATACTCTCCCTCACCAAAGACCCAGCCACCGCCAAATCCAACCTCCAGGAAGGAATGAAAAACGTTGCGGAATGGATGAAACTCAGCCGTCTCAAACTGAGCTCAGACAAGATGGAGGTCCTCATCCTGGGACTATCCCCATCCACCTGGGACGACTCCTGGTGGCCCACAGCCCTGGGCACCGCACCAACACCCACGGACAACGCACGCAACCTGGGATTCATCCTGGATTCCTCCCTCACGATGACCAAGCAAGTCAACGCCATCTCATCCTCATGCTTCAACACCCTGGGCATGCTCCGAAAGATCTTACGGTGGATCCCTGTGCCTGTGTCCCTGTGCCCTGTGCCTATAAGTACATGTGGCGCACAAACATGCCCTAAGGGCATGTCTGTGCACCACATGGCACTTTGATTTTTTTTTTTAAATGCATTTTTGAAGATAATCGCAAAATACCATCTACTTGAAGTAGGTGGTATTTTGCGATTCCTTATGCAAAAATCGCAATTTTTAAAGCGCCCCTACATAGCATTTAAGGAATTGCAAAATTGCGATTCATTAAATGCTATGAGCAAAATAAGGAATCGCAAATTTTGCGATTCCTTATTTTGCTAAGTGGCACTTACATATCAAAACGCCATTTGCGATTCGCAAACGCCGAAATTCGCTGAATTTCGGCGTTTGCGAATCGCAAACGGCTACCTACATATGCCCCAAAGTGTGATCTGTCTTTAGCCCCAAGCTTTTCATAAAACTGTTAAAAGCATCTAGTAGATACTGGAGGCTATTAGCTGATCGAGGAATAAGAACAGCATCATCTGCATAGAATAACACAGGGATTTCTCGAGAGTTGACCATTGGGATGTCTTTCCCAGACTTTATTAGGTGCTCTCCCAGAGAGATGATATAAATTAAAAAGAGAAAGAGTGCCAGGATACAGCCCTATCCAATTCCAGTGGTTGATGGAAAATCCTCTGAAAGTTTCCTGCTCTGATTATACCAGACTCTGGCTGTGGTATGTGCATGGAGCCTAGTAAGCAAATAAATAATTGTACTGTCAATACCTAACTAAAGCATTATTGACCAAATAGCTTGTAAGGTCTATGAAAGCGAGATGGACACTGCCTCTTTTGGCCTTAGTATATTTTTGAACAATCAAGTAAAGGGGATGGATTAGCCTCTCTAGACAATTTGAAGGACCCACTTGCCCGATGTTATGGACTGCCTGTGGGGCTTCAACGAATGTTCCCTCTGTACCTTCGGGTGTGTGGCACAGCAGTCCTCGCAGGCCTTTAAGTTGTTGTCCTGCTCCACACACCATAATAAACCGAGTGCGGGTTTAACATCTGCCTGTGTCATGTGCCCGAGTTAGGCCTGGTAGGAAATAGTGCCAATTTACATGTACACTGTTCTTTCCAAAAGTTGCCTTCACTTTGCCCCACTGACTTTTGTTACACATTTGCACTTGACACTATCAAATTGCCTTGGCATTATGTGCAAAGCCCTCATGTGTGCGTGATACAAATGTGGTATTCATTGCGTTCGTATGGCGACACAGCTATCTGTGGAATACAAACAATGGCAGCCTGAAACCAATCTCGACCCCAAGCATGGGTGCCCTTTTCTATATATCCTTTTGTTTACAAATACAATCAGAGGAGACACTTCTGCTGACTTTGAGGGGTCCCTGCATGCTGAAGCTTTTGCCTAGCAGCTGATGGACATCTCTGTGAGAGGTGTCCAGTTTGTGAGCAAGATGGAGTCTTGCGCTCTTACCCACCAGGTAAAGGGGTTAGATCATACAGAAGGGCGTTTCTTGGCAGACCATACATTCACACCCATGACACATAGGTTAGGTTTGCATCGACGGAATGCCCTAGAGTCTTTTATTATATATGTATGCATATATAAGCTGTCTCAAGAAAATGGTGGTACTCTTTGTTTTATTCACTGTTTTGATCCTCATTATTAGTTTTGCCTGCTTCTGTCTATTAATCAGGCACCACTGTGTATAAAACATAATGGTTTCTTAGGTGACATCCCTTGCACCACAGGAGGAAGGATTCTCAATAAAGCCTACAACAAGACTTTGAAAAAATCTCAATAAAAAGTGAAATGGGGTGTGAAATGGGGTAGCTCTTTCAGATCTGTGCTGACCGGTTCAGGAAGAAAAGAAATGATGTCAGCGCTCTGAGGTAGTGCCTATATAGACACCTTGCATGGCACTTCCTGGACGATGCCAACATAGAGTCAAAAGACGCCACCTATCAGCGCACAGGGGTACTTCAAGGGTTTCAGGATCATGTCTGATCCCTGGTGATAATTTTAGGGTAATCTGCAGCTAGAAGTCTCTATCAGATATTTGCGTTTTCTTCATTCTGTGTGCTCTATCCACTTTAAATGATAGTACTCACTTACTCCATTGCAAACTAGATATACCTTTAGGACTATGTATATCAAACTTTCATGTGGCGCGGCACAGCAAGTCACCTTGCTGTGCTGCATGAAAGGGAAAAGGCAGGAATGGGCTATATTTAACATTATAGAACACATTCCTGTCCTTTCCCTGCACTGATGCACAAACTGCTGCCTAGCGCCAATGCAGGCACCCTTGCACAGTGTTGCAAGGGCCCCTGTGTTGCAGACAGGGTTGTTTTTGTGCATAAAGAGGCAACTTCCTGCATAAAAACAATCCTGAGAGGCATTTTCCTCTTTCTATGTGTGCTGCGGAATGCAGCACACATTGAAAAAGTAAACAACTAGGAGAAATAAAGATATTTCTCCTTGTAATGCCTCACCTGGGAAGACATAGCATTGTGACGCATTCCCAGGTCTACCACCAATGGTAGATCTGGGAATGCTTCAAAATCCATAGGTGGATGCATGGGAACACCCAACCTCCACCCATGGAGCACCTGCCTAGGGCAGACTAATGCAAAGCAGCAGTTTGCGATGTGTTGCGTTACTGTAGATTAATCAAGCTACGCTGGACATCGCAAGGTAGCCTTGTGTGGCTTAATAAATCTTACTTAGTAAGTGTGTCACCCTGGCGCCCCATTGTATAGTGCTAGGGCGACGTAACTGCTTGATATCAACTGTGCCCTAGTTCATGCAGAGGCCACTGAGGAGGACTTACATCAGCCTAATTAAAAAAAAGCCTAAAAAATGTGTGTGCCTAGCATTTCCTTTATTTTGAGTTAGTGTCAGTGCATTTACTGTTTTCGAGTAGGCTTCTCCAAAGTGTAACATGTGAACCACACATAGCTCTCTAGCTACCTGTAAGTAGTTCTCCTGTGTGCAGCGCAGTGAAATAAATTAGAAGCTTTTGCTTTGTTAAATTAATATATGTATACCAAAATTGAAAAGCATGTATTTGAAATGAAAATGTGTATATATTCAGAATTCATATGCTGATGTTTGGAGAAAAATTGTTACATTTCCCAAAGATATCAAAAGCTGATATATGAGTGATAAAAAATTAAGCCATGTTGTGGAGACTATTGCTATCACTATTAGCTTTGTACTACAGGTATTGCAGGTATGGCTGTTATGTATTACCCATGTGGAGGAATTCCACATTGACAAAGCATTTTTTACAATACTGCTGATAACAGTGCCTAAAGCACTGAGGTGGTCGCTGATGATTATCTTGCAAATGGTGGCCACTAATTTTATCTGGTCTGATTTTGTTACTACTACATCTCAAAGAATATTAGTAACTCAGGAGAATTTTCAGGAAACATAAGTAGATCTTATTACAGAAAATGTTGGAGAATCCTGGTTTAGGGAAACATGGCTGTGTGATCTGGGTGGTCCACTAAAGTGAATAGATGACTCATAGGGTTTACTTGTCACAACTAAGACTAATATGGCACATATATCTAGTGTTCTAACGGTTATCTAGTAGTAATAAACCAGAAACAGGATTGGAGGTAGATGGTGCAGGATCACGGGGAGAGGCTAACACAGCAGCACATGTATTGTGCTGCTTCTTGCTGGGAGAGATTATAGGGGAAACTAGTAGAATAAACCAAAGTGGATTTTGTAGTACCTTATGATGGAATCTTTGCAGTGCTCTGTTTGTACTTTATCTGTTCTTTGTATAAAGCCAGCTGCTGCTCATTCTGCACCTATAACATGGGAGGGAAGCTTGCAAAGTTTCTGAATATGTTACACCTGTCCTTGTGCGTGAGGGCATGCTCATTGCTGATCTATGTGCTTTATTGGCTTGCATGAGTGTAAACTTAATCACCGGACAGGGCTTTTCTTTGTGGTCGATCAGTTATGGCGCCCGCAGTACGTCACGTAACAAATCTGTTTCTTCTATCTGTGACGGTGCTACAGATAGGAGGAAAAACCCAACACCTCCAATTGGGACCTAGATGCACACAAAATAGATAGAAATAGGGATCTGTGCACACGCCTAATTCAATGTGACCTCAATGTCACCATTCATTAAATACAAAACCAACACAAACAATGAATTAATTGCACATGTAGTCTTGAGTGATGATTTTCTTCACGTATTCTTTTAATCTCAACGCCCAGCCAACACGTGTTTCGTCTGGGCATGTAGCCCACGACTTCATCAGGGCTCCAATCGGGCCGACTTTGTCACTCAACATACTGCAAAATATTAATGTGCTCTCCGCCGGTTATAATTCCGTCCCGGCTGCCGGGAAAAGATATATGCGGCGCTACTGTTTGACCAGCGCAGGGGTATACTGGTAAGTACCAGAAACTCAGACAGAACGCCAAATACGTATTCTGACTCCCGGCACGAAAAGTGTTCTCTACCTCTGTGGCGTCCGCGTGTGTATGTGGAAGTACTCACTGCCTATATGCCAAAGCAGTTGGTTTGTAGATAAATAACATATTTGTTATATCTGGTGTATTTTGCTATGCATGCTCCCTGGTGCTCTGGTCCTTGCTGCTCAGCCAGTATGAATGTGCTGTGTGGCATGTTGTAGTGCAACATGCCAATGCAATGGAATACTTCGTTGCCTGTGAGGGTGAGAGTGTCAGTTGGAATACAGGCTGAGAAGCAGGGAGACTGCTCCTAGTGGGGCTATCCTAAGGACCTAGCTGTGAATATACTAATACATCTTCATCTATAACTTACACCTCGGCTACCGGACCTTTTCATTACAACAATGGCCATTAATTAGGCAAGATACCATGCGTGTGAATTGAAGAATCTACTGAAGAAATCTAAAGGAAACTCAAGAGGAAACTACTGAGTAATCTAGCGCACTGAAGAATACGAAACCTGACAGACACAGAAGGCCCTGCAGCGCAACCAGTGTTCTCTCCATGGGACGGCCCCATCCAGGGCGTGTATCTATTATTTACACGGACTGGTATTATTCATGTGAATGGAGACAATTTGCGGTGCACTGTGCATAAAACAGCAACGTTTAAGTTTTGAAAGATCTGGCATTTGATGTACAGAAACTGGCATGTGATGGACTGCTTACATGTTCAATCTTATTGTGGTCCCATACTAGCAACTGTAAAGGTGTATATTTAGTGGATGATGTGTGATTGATAATGCTTGGTGATGCTGTTACTCAGTCCCCGCCTATTTATTTGTCACTATCCTGCACCATACCCCACTTACTCTCAGCTGGTTTCCACACACATCACACTTACCTTGTGTGGTCTCCAGGCAGCATGTAAAGTGGGAAGATGGGTTATTATTAGATACAATACCGAATTTCCTGTTGTTACAGAAAAACACCTGTTCTTCCACATCTTTAAACCTCCATGTTCTCCCACTTACCCTCATGGCGCTCTATGTCACCTTTGCAGCTTACCTTGTGGTGCAGTCCATGAAGTAGAAAGTGCAGGGTGATGAGGATGTAGCTGCTGGGAGAAGCCTTGATGTGAAAGACGAAGCGGTGAATGCAGTACTCTAGCAAGGACCATACAAACACTCCAAGCAAGAAGAGGAACAGGAAAAGCAGCTTGTGCACAGGTACTGAATGCTCTGCACAGCAACAAGAAAGAAGAGTGTAAATGATCACAAGTCAAGCAAGATCAAACGAGAATGTTGTTTCACTACTAGGGACTGACAATATTCACCAATAGAAGAGGATGAAACTAATGTTCTCAACCAAAATATTTGAGACAGATTACATGGTTCAGTCAATGGACAGAAATACAGCATCTGAAAAAAGCCGAGAGAGCCAGGACGTTGGGAACTGAGTATTTATTGCAGTAAATACAGCTCTCTTTTATTGGGGGCAAATCTAGCTGAAATCACTAGATTGCAGAGAGTTCAGAATGCGGCAGCCAGGGCTCTGGTAGGTCTCCCGCGCTATTCTTCGGTATCTGGAGCCTTGAAAAAACTGCACTGGCTCCCGGTGGGCAAAAGGGTCCAGTTTAAGGCATTGTGCCTAGCTTTCAAAATCCTTAAATCCTCCTCTCCCCCAATGCTTCGCCCGCTTCTGTCAGAATACATCCCTAGAAGATCGCTCCGTTCAGAGGGGCAGCATCTTGCGATCATTCCCCGCACCAGACTGGCCAGAGTGGGCGGCCGATCCTTTAGCTTTCTGGCGGCCAAGTTATGGAATAGTCTGACTGAAGCTATCCGTGGGATACAGGATCTCTTAGCCTTCAGAAAGGCTGTTAAAACTCATCTCTTTCAATAACTGTTCCATTTTAAAACTCATCTCTTTCCATAACTGTTCCATTTCTGCGCCTCTCTCCTTCTGTAAACTGTCTGTTCACAGCGCCGGGACGCCCCTTGGCTGAGGCAGCCGCGCGCTATACAAATCACCATAACATTAACATTAACATTAAAGATACTGCCAACTGATGGGACAGGCATCAGCCAGCAACTGTCAACCCCCCCCCTCCCCCCAGGTTCCTCCTTAGATGCAGTTGTCAAGGTGGCAGTTACTTTAGCTTCTAACATAGAACCTAACACATCTTTTCCTTCATGATAACAAAGAGACTCCCCCCCACCCCAGAAAATGAAATAAACAGTTACTAAATGCACAAGCAGAACGACCTATTGAAAAGAACGAAATAGTCAAAAATAAGACACATGCACTAGCAAATGGGAAACCAAAAACGCTTTCCACAGTAAATTGAAGCACACAAGGTAAACATTACATAAGTAGATCACAGGTACTTAGAGATAATCCTGGGGCCAAGCAGATGGTTTTATTTCACTTCCAAATCTCAATGACCTCTTCTCCTCCTCAGAAGACGGCAAAGTGTCCCGAGCTATGGTTACATTCGGCACACCCATCTCAATTTGCATAAATGATTTGTCTTTATTCCACCACTTGCCATTGTCAAGTTGAAACACTTGGATTTTCCATTAGGGATGATACCAGGCAGTAGAACCCAAGGAAAGTCTGGTGAGAGCTATTAAAGATTTTCCAGTGCCACAGACTAAGGATCGGCTCCCTTCATTCTTTGGTATGTTAGAGTTATATGTGTTTTATTCCCAACTATAGTGGGGGAAATATCACGAGAGCTATCATGAAAATAAATCAGCAATTTGTATGGACTAACAGTCAAGGCCAGGATACTGAGATCGTCCAGAAGGAATCAGCCAATGCCATTCCTTTACAGCTGTTTGACACCTGTGATTCTTCCATTGTGGTGACAGATGCTAGTCAGCATGGTTTGGGGGCGGTGTTTTTTACAAGAAAGAGATGGCAATGAAGTGGTGTTGGTGTTTGTCTCAAGAGCACTACGTGGTGAAGAATCCACCTACTCTGTAATTGAACATGAAGTCCTAGAATGTCGGTGGGGTGTTGACCATTTCAGGAATTATTTGTTCGGGCATGGAGTTTGTTATTCGCATGCATCACAAATCCTTGATAGGACTGTTTACCACATTGGGTGCTGGTAAGGCAACGCCTCACATCGTCAAGTGGTGTATATGCTAAGTATAAAATGGTCTGATGTAGGTGTTGAAGAAGAGGTGAAAGTCTTTAAACATGTTTTTTCAGAATTAAGCATGAGGGATGGTGTGATGAGAAGAGTGGAGTTACTTGTGGTTCCACGTGTCATGAGGGGCACATGGATATGAGAGCCGTGAATAGAAGGATCAGGATAATGTTTTGGTGCCGGGTATGGACCAATGGGTGGAACACTTTGGGTGGGAGTTCATGGCATGTGCTGTAAGTGGCAAAATACAGGTGACTTTTCCCAGTACTTGGAAGGCTATACCCATTCCGGTAGACCATAGTCCAAATTGGGTTTGGACTTTTTGGGACCTATGCATATGTTGTGTGAGAAGTACAAGTACAGCCTTGTGTTAATGGATTATGGGACTAGTTGGCTGGAGGTGATATTTGTCAGAACGGCCAACACTGAGAAAGTGGCTACATTTTTGCAAACCATTTTCTTGAGAGAGGGTGCCCCCACTGCATTGGTCACAGGTAATGGGGTGCTATTCTTGTCTAGAGAATTTTGGGATTTTCTCTCTAATTGGGGCAAAAGCATTGCACAACTTCTTTTTATCACCCCCCAGCAATAATCTAATTGAGCACTGCATTAGAATAATTAAGGATAACATTAAATTGCCTGTGGTGAAATGAAATGAAAAGAGAATTTATAAAGCGCGGTAGCTGCCCTGAGGCGTCCTAGCGCTAAAATGAGTGGTGCTTTCAGGTAAAACTGCTAACAAGAGATTTTATTCAAATTTCTCAAAAAGGAAGGTTTTTAGGTGTTTGCGGAACAGGAATAAGTTAGGCTCGGATCTCAGATGGAGAGGGAGGGAGTTCCACAGTTTGGCCGCATTGCACGAGAATAACCGGCCCCGCATCTGGATCTCTTGATCCTGGGGATTGTGACGAGGAAGGAGTGTGCAGAGCGGAGCTGTTTGGTAGGGTGGTAGGGGCTGATCAGGGAATGATTAATGGCAGCCCCCGTTTTCCAGAACGCTCGATGGGAGATGCAGAGAGTCTTGAAATTAATTCTCTCCCTGACAGGAAGCCAATGAAGGCTCTTCAGACTAGGCTTGGCTGAGAGACGGCGGGGAATCTGAAGCAGAGTTCGAGCAGCACAGTTTTGTATTATCTGGAGCTTCCGTAGGGTATTTTGGGGGGTTCCCAGGTAAAGGGCGTTACCAAAATCAAGACGGGACAGGATTAGGCCTTGGACTACGGTCTGTCTTGCCCCAAAGGGCAGGAGGGGGAGGATCTTCCGAAGAAGCCTGAGAAGCCCAAAGCAAGTCGCTGATAGTTTGGCTGCCTGACAGTTGAAGCTAAGTGATTTGTCCAGCCAATTGCTGAGGCTCTTTATAGTGTCTTTGGGTGTAGGGGGGGCCAAGGCAAGCAGGCCAGAGTGAGTCAATCGTAGAGGCAAGGGGGTTGCCAAGGAGCATTAGCTCCGTTTTATCTCCATTTAATTTAAGGCATGAGGAGGTCATCCAGTTGTTGACTTCTTCTAGACAGCCCCTCAGGTTGACCTGTGCTTTGTGTGTATCTGGCTGATTGAGGGATACCACTAGCTGAGTGTCGTCTACATATGTGATGATTTTTATCCCGAACGGACGGACTATCTCAGCTAGTGGACTCATGTAAATAATAAATAGCGTAGGGCTCAAAGAAGAGCCCTGCGGCACCCCACAACCCAGGGGTTTGCTGGGGGAGATGATGTCACCCTCAAAGACCTGGAATGACCGATCATCCAGAAAAGATTCAAGCCAGGCAATTGCTGTCCCTGAGACTCCTAAACTGAGGAGGCGATGCAGTAGAATTTTGTGGTTCACCGTGTCGAAGGCAGCGCTTAGATCGAGGAGGATGACTGCCACGATCCTCCCCGATCCAAGATCCTCCTGGCTTCTTCCGTTACTGCGACCAGGGCGGTTTCGGTCCCATGCATGGGACGGAAACCCATCTGAGAGGGATCGAGTAGATGGTTGATCTCGAGAAACTCTGTCAAGATCTTATTGACGTGTTTCTCCAAGATTTTACTCATCCAGGGGAGCAGGGAGATGGGGCGATAGTTACTAGGGTTATTGGGGTCTAGATTTGGTTTTTTGAGAAGCGCTCTGACCAGCGCTCGTTTCCAAGGGGGTGGAACGCTGCCCGTGGAAAGGGAGGCATTGAGCAGATCCAGAATGGTGGGGAGAATATTGGTGGTAGCAGAGACCAGGGTGCGTGGGAGTGCCGGGTCATTGGGAGAACCAGACTTTACTTGATGCATTATGAGGTCGAGCATCTCTGGGTCAAGGGGGGGAAGATCTTCAAGAGTGTTTGGGGAGTGCCGCCCAGGTTCCAATGGAAACATGGATGTGCGATCGGTGTCACTGTAAGTGTGGGAAAAGGAGATGTAAATCCTTTGAATTTTTGGGAAGAAAAATTCCGCCAAGTCGTTGCAACACATTTGTGTGTTGTGAGGGGGGGGGTTGAGGAAGCTTGGTGAGGCTGCACTCATTTTTTCTGTATAGAAAGATGATTGTGTGGTTTTGATCTCGTTTTTATAAGACCTTATCGCTTCCCTGTGGATGATTTTACTTGACGGGGAGTAGTCTAGTTGCCACTTCCTTTCCAGTTTTTTGCAATGGCGTTTCATCTCCCGAAGTCCGGGGGAGTACCAGGGGGCAGTTTTTAAATTACGCTTAGACTTAATGCAGCTTATAGGAAGTATAGAGTCCAGTGAGTTGGAGATCCAGCTATTGTAGTTTTCTTTAGCTAGAATGGGATCCTGAATTTTTGAGGGGCTGGAAGTTTCTAAGGCTGTTAGCCAATTCTCAGGGGAAGTTTTAACCAAATGCGTGATTCAAGTGTGGTTATGTTCGAAGGGAGGGGGGTTTGGACGTTCTAGACAAGGGGAATCAGGAAATGATCGGTCCATGGGAGGGGGGAGGGGAAGCCCACCGTGAGGTCTGCGCAGTTACTAAAAACAGGGTCTAGAAGGTGATCTTTAGTATGGGTAGGAGTAAGCACAAGTTGTTTTAATTGTAGTACAGAGTCTGGCTAGCAATTCCGAGGCAGAATGATCTGAGTTGTCGTCAAAATGAATGTTAAGGACCCCTAGCAGAGTGTAATTAGATGGGCTACTAGCTAGATCAGCAATGATGGAAGGTAGAGCATTATGAAACTGTTTTAGGGTTCCAGGTGGGCGGTATATAAGTGTCCCGGAGAAACTGCTGGAGGGGGGGAAAGTCAATAGAAAAAGAAAGACTTTCGCAGTCTGGAATTGAGTTAGGAGAGTTACGGCAGGTATAGCGGTCCTTGTAAATAATTGCCAGGCCGCCCCCCTTCCCGGTCGAACGATCTTCCCGTAATATCGGATACCCTTGGGGGAGGGCTTGCACCACATCGGGGTCTGATTCTGTGGTCAGCCAGGTTTCTGTTAAGTAGAGGGCATCTGGATAGAGTTCCTCCAAGAGCATAGAAATTTCTATGTGGTGTTTAGGGAGTGAACTGCAGTTCAGGAGATACATTTTTAACTCAGACTTTTCCTTTTTGGGGTGGACAGAACTGAGCACGAAATTGCACTGAGAACAGAGGGTGTGTGGGTCCAGTGGGTTCCAAGAGTGAAGGCATGGGGCATGTGTGGTTCCTCTCAAATTGAGGAGAATGTTGGGGCTGTAGCTTCTAATGTGAGTGGAAAAATGGGCAGGGGTTGTGGCCCCTGGCCCCTGCCGGCCGCGGACAGGCGCAGACGGGCTCGCCTTTGGCACACCAGCGGCGTGCCAGCTTCGCGCGTCCGCTGAGCGGTCGCTGACACATTGGTTAAAATACCGGCGATCGAGTGAGCCTGGCTCCGCCCTCCAGATTGGAGATGGCTGGTGATTGGCCTGCCTGCTTCCTGGTAAGCCCTCCACTCAAACGGCACACAGCCGCGGTGGAACGGGGCGAGGGAAGCGAGGCAGTGCAGGACGTGGAGTGAGGGTAAGTGAGGTTTTAAAAGTCCCTAATCGTCTTTTAAAACAAATTCTGAACAGCCGTTGGCTTCAGGGGTATTTTAGCAGCTTGGCAGCCGTGGTGATGTTAAGCAGCCTTACCAGAAATAGCGTTGTTGGTCAATGTCGCACGGGTCTAAAATACCGGCGATCAAGTGAGCCTGGCTCCGCCCTCCCGATTGGAGGTGGCTGGTGATTGGCCTGCCTGTGAGTGATATAGATTCAAAAGTAGGGCTAAAGAATTTGTTGTGGGTGTTGCCTACTACTCCCAATGCCACCACCAACATTTTACCAAATGCATCACTAAAAGGCAGACTGGCTGCCACCAAATTGGTCAGAACCTGGATGGGTAACTTATAGGTGTCAGATATGAAGCATAAGCAGGTCAAGCTTAGTATTGAGAAACTTCAACAAATGTATGTGAGCAAGGAGAAAACCAAAAGGAGATACAAAGCAAATTTCCGAGTGGGGAATTGGGAGAGACAATTTGTAGTCCAACTAATCCACAGAACTTACAGTGAGCGTACACTTAGCTGCTTTCAACGTAACCCTCTTTTAATTTAAAATGGTTTTAAACCTTGCCTAATGTTTTGTTGGGACTTTCCATACTTTCCCATACACCAATATATCACCCTGGAAGCACTTCAAATTGTAAACCCCCTTGAACATGGCTTCCACCACTTTCTGGAAAACAGCAGAAGCTGAAGCCAGACCAAAGGGCATTATTTTAACCCTAAACACACCAGCCTGAGTAACAAATGAGGTTAGATGGTTACAGTCTTTGTCCAAAGCTATCTGATGATACGAAGAAGACATATGAGGGTTAGGGAAAAGCTTTGCACCTTTAAGGGAATATAACATTCCCATGATGTTGTACAACGGTTGTCTATTCACCCATTCCGTTATCTAGCAAGAACCACAAGTGATATCCACTCAGAACTCTTGATAGATTCAATTATGCCTTGTTCAGTAAGGGATTTTAATTCCAACTCCATTTCCTGCCTCACGGCCAAAGGCACCATCTTGCTTTATGAACAACTGGTTTCACACCGTTCTTGAATAAAAGACAATGGGAAAAACCTTGATGTTAGTTAAAGAACAAAATCTTCCTCCATAGGATTATACTATTGTGGGTTGTTCATCCACACTATACAATTAATTGTCCTGCAGAGTATGAAACATTACAACAATATGTCAATTCACATTTTATTAGTATCAAAATTGAATAAGACGGACTTCGGGAGGACCAGAGAGGCCAACACTGTTCTTCCCGTTTATATTTCAGAACTTTGCTCTGAAGCTATACCGATAATTTTCTCCTGGATACCCCTCCAATCAGTCCAGTATCTACTAGAGGGTCCGCTAATGGCCCTGAGGACCTCGCACTTCTATCATTATATCGAGGTGGTGACCCGCTCTCTCTATCCCCCAACCTTTCACCTTTGACACGGGCCCAGTTTAGCTGCATTTTCTGCCCAGCCATATTTTTCATCAGGCTGCCTGTTTCCCTCTGAATCCTGGATGGGGACAGTATCCTTTAGCCTAACCATTGCCAGTAGGCCTCTAGGATCTATTGCCTACCCGCGAGTGCTAGGCATAGTGATTCCTGTGGATCTTTGACCCTTTTGATGCATACTTTCACGGACCCCAGGATAACATTGGCGTATCTTTTTCCATTTTCTAAAATTCACGGCCTGTGAGCTTGTTATACCAGATATCCGGTGGTTTCTCCAATTGAATACAGATGACCCCCCAAATAACGGCTTTTACATTCTCGCCCTGAAGAAGGAACTGTGTACATGTTAGTTTTGTTCCAAAACGCGCGTAGGCGTTTTACAGTTTAGTCTTTTTGTGTATTGTTGTTTATTGTATTATTGCATATGGTGTCTTTGTCATGTGTTTAATATTGTTATTTTTCCCATGTCAATGTTAGAGATGTAGTGTTGTGCATTTTGCCTGTTACAAGAAAAGGAAACAATTTTTAATGTGTTTTTATGTGATCACCTTATTTAATTTTGATACTAATAAAATGTGAATTGACATATTGTTGTAATGTTTCATACTCTGCAGGACAATTAATTGTATAGTGTGGATGAACAACCCACAATAGTATAATCCTATGGAGGAAGATTTGGTCTTTAACTTGTGTTTCTCCCTGCTGTCTTCCTCCCCATTGAGATTTCAGGGTCCCTTCTTACGTTTATAGGTAAAAACCTTTGATGTTACACAACTGCTCACTGAAAACTTCAGTAAACGCTCTTTCCCACACTCGCTCCTCAAGCGTCCATACCTACTTGTGTTCCTCTTTAAGTAAAACTTGTTCCGACTATTGAGATCTAAAATGATCCCTTGATTCTTCTATTCCAACTACCCTAACAAACATGCCTGTCCTTCGCTACAAAGACTGTGGGCAAAGTGTTGCATCCTTTGAAACTCATGGTACACTCAAACTCACCCAACACTTCCACAGGTCTACCCAATACGTTACAGGTCTGATTAGGGACTTTTTTAACTCAACATTATCAAACTTCCGCCACTTATCTGGACGTATCAAAGTAAATAACAAACCAGAATCAGCCATCATGGGTACAGAAATCCCGTAGCTATCAACTTGACAAACTGGTCTTTTGAGTCGATCCTCAGAACTTTACAATCCTCTAAACCTTCCACTGATGAATCAGTAATCATCAAGACGTAACTCTTATCCTCACTGTCTGAATTGAAATTTGTTTCAAACACACTATCATCCGAAAGAATCATCATAGATTTAGGCTGAAATCCAAGGCAGATTTTTGGGATTTACAACCTTTCGCAAAATGCCCCTTCTTCTTACACTTGGCACATGTTTCGTCTGCAGAAGGACATGTAGGGGCATTCCCCAAACGATTTCTGCTGCCACGTCTATAACATATTTGGTTTGGAATCAAGGGGCATTCCCCAAACGATTTCTGCTGCCACGTCTATAACATTCAAAAAAGTTTGGTTTGGAATCAACCCTTCTCTCCTTTTTCTTGACCACAGTATCCGCACCCACCGATTGGACCTTGAATTCAATAGCAAGTTGCTCCATATAAATAGTCATGGTTTATACACACTTGGCTATCTCCAGAGCATTGACCAATGTTACATTTTCAGAAGTCAACAACTTTTGCTGAATTTACTTGCTATTAGTTTTCTCCACTTGTTGATCCCTTAACATTTTATCCTCAAAAGCCTTATACTTACACATTGACTCCAAAACTCTAAAGTCACTCCCAAAGTTTTCTAATGATTCCCATGGTGATTGTTTCTTCATATAAAATTTATATTTTTCCGTTCGGTTTGTTCTTGAATCTAATATCCAGCATTCTGATTGCCGAGTCCACCTCATCAACTTCGTCACATACAACCATATGAATGTGCTTAAAGACTTTTCTCCCTTCTGTACCCAAGGACTGTCGTAAAAACGCAAACTTTTTCTTTTGAGTGAAGTTCTCCCCATCAATGGCTTCCATATAAGCTTCGAACCCCTCCAACCATAATTCCCATTCTATAGGAGGAAAACTGGAGAGGAAAAAAGGGGAGTGTAGGTAACACCGCTTGTTGCATGATAAAACTCTGGTGATTAGGAGGTTACAAGACCTGTATGCAATACAAACCCCACACAATGAAACAACAAATTAAACAAATTGACACAAAACAGAATTAGAACCCAGTCACTGAGATGAGGGTATCACTAAAATCTTAAAGGATGCACACTGTTTCACCTGAACCGATAGGATAGTGTGTGCAAGGAAAAATATGCTGATTTGGTAGTGTATCACTGATGATGGGCGTATCACTGACGACGCCTTAAGGAAGTGGCACGCAGAAGGAACAGGCACATCATTTGGTGTGCCTATCATGGCAAGAATAGGCAAGAAAACAAAATGCAGGTAATACATAAGGTGTGCCTATCACCGTCAGAATGAGCAAGAAAAACTAAATTGCAGAATTTGTGCTCACTGATACCAACAGTACATAGGTGTGCCTCTTATCAGTGGTGCAGGCCATCCAGGAACAACTTTGAAGAAGCAGTTAGCTGCTAGCTTGCTGGCAAATAATGGCTTATGGACTATACACCACAGAAATGTATATTTGCCAGTCACTGCAGTGCAGGCTTTAGATTAATAACTGCAGTAAGGTGCAGGCCTTTGGCCAATTAAGGCTAAAAGATTGCAAGTGCAGCGATGTCTGCAATGGTGACGCCCTTTAAGGGATTGATGCCTTCTAAAGCACTTAATCTAAAATGGGCACTAGAGGTAAAAGGCACAGCGCAAGGCTGTCTCCTGTACAGCTACGCTTCTGTGACATAGGTGGATATGGGCCACACACACATAAGTCACTTAACAGAGTGTGTTGCTAGGTGACACCAGGAAGCTTGCAACGCAATGAAGGCAGAGCCTAAAGTTAAGCGTTGCTAGTAAAGCTGACGTCCTTGCATAGCTTGAAGAAGGGCAAAATGAAAACGGAGCCTAGTGGAGAGTGTTGCAAGGAAACAAATTCTTCACAGGAAAGCTTGGACGAAGTAAAAGCCCACACTTCTCCCTTCGCAGATGCGGCTAAGGCAATGACAACATAGAAAGTACTTATCTGCGGGGAACAAATCTCACAGGAGATTGAGATTAATTGTATTGTATTGTAACTACATTTATATAGCGCTTACTACCCCCGACGAGGCGTCAAAGCACTTTTTCGGCGAGTAGCATGCTACTCCGGGACCCATAGAGGATTAGTGTTGAATTAGTATAGTGAAACATGCAAGTAAATTTTAAGTGGTGGATAGGTTAGTCAGTTATTTAGATTCGGAAGGATAGCAGAAGGATAGAAGAGGAAAAAAGGTTTATATTTATATAGCGTTGTTATCCCTGATGGGTGTTGAAGCGATTTACTGGCGGGTAGGACGCTACTCCGGAACCCATAAAGGATTAGTGTTGAAAATTAGTATATTGAAGTATGAAGTAATTTGAGTGGTGGATATGTTATTCAGTTATATGGCTAGAGAAGGGTATGTTGCGGGATAGAAGAGGGAAAGAGGGTTGTCTTTATAAAGCGCTTGCTGCCTCTTGATGGGGGTTTGAAGTGCTTTATTGGCGAGTAGCACACTACTCTGGAACCCATAAGGATTACTGTTGAATTAGTATGGCGAAACATGAAAGTAATTTGAGTGGTGGATATGTTAGTCAGTTATTTGGATTGAGAAGGGTTGGGGAGGGGTAGAAAAGGAAAAAAGGTTTGCATTTATATAGTGCTGGTAACCCTGATGGGATGTTGAAACGCTTTATCGGCGAGTGGCACGCTACTCTGGAACCCATAAAGGATTAGTGGTGAATTAGTATAGAGGAATATGGAATTTGAGAAGGGAACATGTTAGTCTGTTATTTTAATTGAAAAGGATAGTGGAGGGACAGAATAGTGAGATATTTTGGATTTGTTTTTGAGGTCATAGCAGTAGAAGGATGCTTTTGGATGAGTTAAAAGGAGTTTTTGAGGGGAAGAGTCAGAGTGAAGAGTTTAGAAAGATTTGTTTTGGGGGATCGGTATGGTAAAAGATGTGTCAGATGATGCAAGGAGGGGTAGAGTAGGAGAGAGTCTAGAAAGGGTTATTTTGGGGATCATAGTAGTGGTATGGGGTTTGGGATAAATGAGAGAGTGGATGTAGAGGATATATTGATAGGTGTATAGGGTGAGAGTAGGGTAGTGCATTGGAAAGAATAGTAGAAAGAAGTTTGAGATGAGTCAGAAGGTTGGACTAGATGACATATTGAGAGAAGTATAGGCTGAGAAATAGGGTAGTGCATTTGAAATGCTAAATTAGAAGAAAGTGATATATATAGGGATCCATAGGTACATTGAAAGTATATAGATGCATAAAGGAGGTAAGTATATATAGATTAAAGATATTGATAGAAGTACAGGATGAGAAATAGGGTAGTGTATTGGATATGCTTTTTCAGGAGAAAAGTAACAGACACACAGATCCAAGTACATGGAAGGTACATAGATGCACAATGGAAGTAAGTACATGTAGACCAAAGATGATTTTTTTTGTATTATTTATTTATTTTCAACAACACACTTATCCTACATGTTTATACAAAGCAATACCAAAGATAGGTGCATATCTATAGTTAAAATAAATGCTTATATACAGAAGAATATGCTGTAAATTTCTGTTTGCGTATTGTGCTTATGTGGGAAAGAGACAATTCTTGAGTAGTTTTCTGAAGTTAGCGTGGTTGTCAGTGGATCTTATGTTGGGGGGTAACGAGTTCCATAGTTTGGCTGCTTGAACAGAGAAGGATGTGCCACCCATGTTTTTTTTCTTCTATCTTGGGATTTTGAGGCCAGGTGCCCCTTTAGAGCATAGGTTCCTTAGTTGAATGTGTTTGGTGATTTTATTCCTGATGAAGAGCAGTCCCATACCATGTATTGCTTTGTGGGTGATACAAAGTAGCTTGAACATGGATCTTCTGGCAACTGGTAACCAATGCAGGGTTCTCAAGGCAGGTGAGATGTGGTCTCGCGGTTTGATATGCAAGAGTAGTCTGGCAGCTGAGTTCTGAATCCGTTGTAGTCTTTTCATGGTCGTTAAAGGTGATCCGTGGTAAAGGCTATTTGTGTAATCGAGTTTGGACAGAACAAGGGAGATGGTAGCTTGGACCTTGTGTGGAAATCCCAAATGAGGGAAAATTTGTTGCAGCGTTTTTATAGTGACAAATCTTGATCTTCCTAGTTCGCCCACTTAGGCATTCTTCGACAGCTTGGAGTCCATGGTCATTCCAAGGTTTCTTACTTACTTCGATACTTTAGGTGATGATCCCAGTTCATCAGGCCAAGCGGCAAGCGGGTCGTAATGTTTCCAAACGCCACTTGTGAGTATTTCCTTTTTTGAAGCATTCAATTTGAGATGGTTCCAAGTCACCTACTGATCCACGGTTCTGAGACAACTGAACATTGAGGCTTTTTCAATGTCTTTGGGGTATTCCAGTTGAAGGAGTATCTGCATGTCATCTGCATAGTTATAGCACATGAGGTGAAATTGATTGATCAGTTCCGGCAATGACTTCATGTAGGTGTTGAAAAGCATGGGTGAAATGATAGAACCTTGAGGGACCCATGCTTTTGTGGAGTATGGTTTGGACGAGAAAGGTGGGGTATGGATGACATTAGTTCTGTTTTGAAGGAAGGATCCAATCCAGTCTAGAGCAGTTCCCTTAATGCCGACTTCACAGAGTCTTTGTTTCAGAGTGTAATGGTCAACCATGTCAAAGGCAGCCGAGAGGTCCAAGGGGAGTAGCGCAGCAACCCCACTGCGGTCAACTGTATTCTTCAGGTCATCCCAGATGGCAAGGAGGGCAGATTCAGTGCCTCTTCCCGGACAGAATCCTGTTTGGAAGTCTGAGAGTATGTCATTCTCTTCAATGAATTGTGACATCTGGGTGAACGCTGCTCTTTCTATCAGTTTGCCCATGAAAGGTCCATTTGTAATGGGTCTGTAGTTGTCAGGGTTCAGCGGGTCCAAGTTTGTTTTCTTCAGTAAAAGGCGTATGTGTGATTTTTTGAGTTCTTCTGGAAATATTCCGGCAGTTAAGGAATCGTTGATGATTCTTCCTACTGGAGTGGCAGCAGAGGTTGTTTAAACAATTGTCTTCAAAGTTTGTAGTGGACAAGCCTGCTTGCTTTGACCAGGTCCATAAGTTCATTGTGTGAGAGTATTCTTGGATTGTTGTTTTGTACAGGGGTTAGTGCTGGTGCTTTGTTTCTGTTTTAAGTACAAGTCAATGTGTCTGCTTTGTCTGTGTAATGATTTGCCAGTTTGTCTGTGAAATCTTGAGTAACAGGATGAGTTCCTTCTAGGCAATTTGGTTTACAAAATTCATTGAGTATTTTATAGAATTCTTTATTTGCATTTAGCATTTTGAATTCTGTCTGAATAGTACCTTTTCTTAGCTTTTTTGATAGCTGCCTTGTATAATCTGTTATTTTTTTGTAGGAGAACTTTGTCTTGTTTGGCGTTTGTTTTGAGCCAGGTATGTTGCAGCTTTCTAATTTGTTGTTTTATGTCTTTTATTGCTATGTTTCTCCAAGGCACTTTTTTCTTTTGTGCTGTTGTGTGGTTTTGAGTGGTATCAGGATGTCAAAAGCTTCCTGTAGCCACTCATATAGATTTTGAACAGAAATGATTGTTTCCAGATTTGTACTTGATGTTAGTTGTGTTTCTAAGTGCTCCAAATTGCGTTTGTTCCACGCCCGATAGGTCGATGGATGTAAGGTAGTTTTAGGTGAGTCCCTTGGTGTATTTTAGGACTCGCTACAGTCAGCGCATGCGCTGCTCTTGCGAGACATTTAGTAGCTGCTTTAAAAAGCTCTACCTTACCGGCCACCAGCTTGCTAGAACGCGCACAAGCGCGCGCAACGTGCACAGCACTTCTTACAGTCACGCGCACGCGTGCGCACAACTCGCGTCACCACTCGCATTTTTTTTATTATTTAATTTTGCAGCCGCGCTACGTTACTTTTACGGCCACGCGGCCAATGCTTGTTCATTCTGAAATCACCCTAGATCAGCAGGCCTCGAGCACTGTTGGCATTTCAATGAAAATTTAGCATGGGCCCCCCACCGCCATCTGTATTGCCCATCCACCCATTCTCAGTGGTCCCAACCGCCCTTTATTGACTCCCAGCTTTAAAGCATCACTAGCCTTGTGTAGCACGTGCCTAAGCCACCCAATCTGAAGAATTGTTTATTGGCATTGTAAACAAGCTAGGCGTTACTCCTGACAGTGGCCGCAGCCTCCTCTGGCTAGGCTGTTCAGTCAGTCTTGCGGCTGGAGCATTAGGTTCCCTAGCCTTTCTCCGTTAAGCAGCACGGAACCTAGGTGTCTTGCAGACTCACAGCAGACCTTACGCCGTCTCCTTGCAAAGCCGGCTGTCTCTCTGAATCAGCCCCACCCCTCTTCTGATGCAGTCTGGCCCTGTCCAGCATGCAGTGCCCGATGACTTGTTTTCGGCCCTGGGGGCCGGCTCGCCCAGGCCACATTGCTTCCTCTAGTCAAGTGCACAGAACAGTAAGTCCGAGTTGGCATCTACGGCCCCACCTGGCTGATCCTCTGTACGGGTGGTAGGCATGTCTTTGTGGTTTGATATGTATTTTTGAGGGATGAATGTGACGGAAATCAGCTCTGGCCGCAGGAGCATTTTCAAAATGTGGATATCTTGGATGTTACCCTCTGGGGACCACACTTAAAAGAATCCACGGTTTATGGATCTCCATGGCTAGGCAGATGACAGGGGAAGATTTTGTTCAGGGAACACTTTGAAAAGTTCCAGGCGGTCGCCTCCCTTCTGGGAAAAGGTGGTGTTTATGATTCCAAGTATATAAGTATATGTGACCCTCAAGGGCCACCAGTACCGGAATCGATGCTTACTGAAAATGCAGGAAAAAGACAAACTTAAAAAGGTCACATCTGTACCTTAAAAATAAAAACCTAATGTGATTATTACCTTTTATTTGCCCTTTTTACATGTATTTCATGAGAATGACATTTCTAGGCCTTGTTTAAGTCGAGTTAATAAAAATAGCTTGTAACATAGCATTAGCTCATGTTACATATTTCAATGTGTGTTGGCTTTTAAACATTTAAGTGCTAGACATATTGTGTTACATCTAGCAGTATACATCTAAAAATGGTTTTGGTTTTCACTGCTTATATCCAGATTTAGCCTATAGTGTGACATGGTTTCTGTTAAGCTCCTGTCCTACTTGAGAGCTGTGAGTGCTAACAACTTTCACTTCAGGTTCATATTTGGAATTTGATGTGTAAGTAGTCATCTACAATCTACATCTACAATCATGTGAGCTTTCCATTCGATTTATAAAAGACAACTATGATAATTATAAAGTCAAAACTGTTTTCATGACAAGCTGCCCATGGTCAAAACTACCCTGTACCAAGATGCAGCTTTTTGGACCGTATAAGTATTTAGTTATACAGCAGAGTATCCTTGGTGCAACAACACCAACTGTTGCATGGCTAAGCACTTATAAGGTTCCAAATGTGGGACCTATTGGCTATGCCAATGCTTGTTTATGTTGGGAAGCAAGCAAGTGGTGGTCTGACCACGAGACTGGAGTTATAGTTTGAAAGTTAACTAGTTCAGTATTAGCAAAAATGACATCTAGGATATGTCCAGCGATGTGTGTGGGTTTGTGGACAATCTGATGCAGGTTCAGTGCGTCTAGGCCAGTGATTATTGTTTTTGGATGGGTCATATTGTGTTTGTCAAACCAAATGTTGTGGTCACCCAGAATACATAAGTTGGAGTGTATTGTTATCAGGTTTGAAACTGTGTCTAGAAGTGTGTCTAGGAATGTCACCTTGCTCTGGTGGAGGTCTGTAAAGGAGCAGGAAGTTACAGGATGAAGAAGGTGTAGTATTGCATCTTGTTAGAAGAGCCTAACAATTCATTAAGGAGATGTAGTCAACTTTAGTGATATGTAATGTTTGCCTGAATACAACAGCTAGACCACCTCCTTTTTTTCCTGTACGATTTTGGGTGATCGTTTGATAGCCTAGAGGAATGGCTTCATGCAGGACTGGAGCCATATCTTCTCCCAACCATGATTCAGTTATGAATAGTATGTCTGGTTTTGCATCTGTGAGATGTTCGTAGATGTGATGTTTGTTTTTAAAGAGGGATCGAGCATTTATTAGTAGACAGCTTAGAGAATGGCCTTTGGTGATAGTGAGGCTTTGTTTTGTAGAAGAGTGATCAGTATTGTGTGGGTTTGTAGCAGGTGTGTTTTTAGTGCTGGCATTAGCTGATTAGGATAGCAATCGTGTAGCTGTCTGTATCATGTTCCTCATCCAGCATGCTAAGAAGGCATTTTGATGGGTCTGCATGTGTATGTGGTGGAGATGGTGTTTGTGAGTGAGTTGGTGTGCTGTGTTGTTTTTGTGGTGTAACATTGTTGTGCAGAAGACATGGGGAAGCAAAGTTGTGAGGTGTGGCACGTAGCTTATATTGTTTGTGTGTGTTTATTGCGGAAGGTGTATGAGTCAGGGGTGGTGGTGCAGCATGTGGGTCATGTAGTAAGGTTCTAAATTGTCCAATGAATGAGAGGCGGTTAGAAGAGAGTTGCTGTGTTGCTGTATCTGTGTTAGGTGTGGTAGAGGAGTTTGTTCCTTTGTGTGTTTTGAAAGGTGGGTGTATGTTTGCATTTTGTGATGGTAAGTATTTTGAGGTGTTGTGCTTTGAAGCTCTTGCTGGGCTGGTATGTGTGATATGTGTTGTTTTTGAGGAGTAGTGAAAAGGGGTGCTGGTGTATTTGTTTCATGCAATGGATTTGGCTGTATAGTATTGTTTGTGAGAGGAGGTTGTAAGGTAGAGGGGGTGGTGATGTGCTTATGAGTAGAGTGTATGTTGTGTGTAGGAGGGAATGAAGTAGAGGTAAGAGTGTTTGTCTTAGACTGGTTTGTTGCTAGAGTTAAAAAGTAGGTTGGTGTGCAGTGTGTGTGTTGTACCTTAGTGTTATTATGGTAGTAGGGAGAGGAGGGTGTTGGTTGGACAAGTGCTGGAAGGATAAATATATGTTTGTTAGTGATAAAAGGTTGTCTGTTAGGTGTAATTAAAGTAGGGAGCGTGTGCCTGGATGGGATGTAGTTATGTATGGTGTTGAATGGTGTTGTTTTAGCAGGGCTCGAAAATTCCACTCGACCGCTCGCATAGTCGAGCTAAATTTAGCAAGGTCGAGCTGTTTTTAGGTCCTACTTGCCCTTTCTGGTGAGTAGGAAAACAAACCAACTTTTGTCCTCTGTCTGTGAAAACAAATTAAATGTGACAAGATAACAAGATTTAAAGGCATTTTTATTGCTCACAAAGTTAATGAGCAATAAAGATGCCTTAAATCTTGTTATCTTGTCACATTTGCTCCTCTTTTAGAGATGGAGGTCAAGTAGGTTGCAGTTAGGTCGAGGACATTTTTTAAGGTACTAGGCCTGCAGGACTAGTACCATTTTTTTGATTTTTCGAGCCCTGTTTAGTGATGAGTGGATTGGTTAGAGGTATAGAATAGAGTTGTGTACTGTTTGTAGGTGATGGTGGGTATGTGTGGTAGTTGGGATAGAAGGGTGTATAGATGTGGTTTGGTTGGGTTTATAGTGCATGCTGGTACATTGGTCTGTGCATAGGGTTGTTTGTGGTGTACATTGTTTGTGGTGTACATGTGGTGTGAATGTGTTACTATGTCTGTGGATCGTGTGGGGTGGTTAATACTGATTGAGAACATGGTCAGCATATCTGGCCCTAGTCCCGACCAGTCTCGAACAGGCTCAAACAGCTAATTGCCCTTGTCCTCTCCGCCCTTAGCCTAGACGCTCGGGCCGAGATGGCCTAAGCCTTGGCCTTTATAACCCTAGTAATCAGGTGACCTCTTCAGCCAATGGGACCCTAGCCCAAACCCTATTCAATCACAACACTAGCCCCAAAATCTAGAACCAATAGGAGACCAGGACCTTACAGCCAATCTTAACCCTAGTCCAAGCACCCAATAACTTTCAAGGACCCTGATCTCTATATCCAACAGTGGCCTTAGCCCTACCAGTAGTCCCAACCCAAGTCCAAGTAACCAATTTGCCCAGAATCACAGGAGGTTTTGGCGTCATTACTGAGACTCGAACCCAGATCCCCAGGTCCGAGGTCGAGCGCTGTGCACCAAAGATTGCCTGTCCTGCTTTAGGTTCTTGTCCATTCATCACCAATAAAAAGTCCAAAGAGCCATGACATTGGGAACTGTGTGTATTTATTGCAGTAAAGATACAGCCAATCGGCAGGACAGGCACCAGCCAGCAACTGTCAAAACCCCCACATTCCAGGTTCCACCTTAGACGCAGTTGTTAAGGTTTCACCTGCTTTTGCTTCTAACATAGCGTCTAATAATCTGCCAATCAAAGGAAAATATCCAGGCGTGCCACCATCAACTAAAAAAAGAAGCAGACCGAGAGCATCAACAAATAAAAGAAACAGACCAAGTACCGACTAATAACATACAGCTGATAAAGAAACAATAAAAATTGCAGAAACGGACAGCATTAAAAGTTTCAAAGAAAAACTCCAGAATCTGACCACATCAACTAATCAAAAAAAGAGGCCAGAGGCCAATAGCATCCAAAGAGGCCAGGGACTGAAAGTGTCAGGCAAATAACAAAAAGTGCCAGGGAACAACAGCATTAATCATCTAAAGAATAAGGTCAAGGGCTGACTAACGCTTCACCCAAATAAAAATACATCAAGTTTTGACAGAAAGAAACAGAATTTAATAGGAGCTGACCACATCAAATCAATCACAGAAAGATGAGAACTAATAGCATCCGCCAATTATTTAAAGAGGCCAGACACATACAACCGCACTTAGAAAGCAGGGAGAAAGACCAAAGACTAACATTATTCACCAAAGAAACACACAGGGACAGAATTAACCAATCAAATAAAGAGAACAAGGATTAAGAACGATTCCCAAAAGAAATAGGCAGGAAATTGTGATCACCAATCTAAGCATCAGGGACAAAGACAATCAAAACCTTAATGAGGTCAGAAACTGATAGTATCAGCCAACCTGAAAGAATATAGGTAGAATCAACAACTAAGTACAGAGGCCTGTGACTGAGATCACAAATCAGATGAGAGCATACAACCACCCTAATCGTAAAATGTAGCATTTACCAGAGTGATAAGCTAGTCTGCAACAACTTTAACAGTGTTGTACCAGATTACGTTGTCAGAATAATGTCTAAGTGCTGTATTCTAATGTTTTAGACTAATTCTGTACTTCAAGAAGGGCACCCACATACACAGCACACAGTTCCACACCCATAATGTAGACAGAAATAGAGTTTACCACTGATGCACTCCTCCGAATGTATTCAGAACAAAGACGAGAGGTATTAAGTTATACGGTCTTATGCACACAGTTGAACAAGGATGTACAGTATTACACAGGCAAGCTCCTGCAGATATTGGCAGATACACAGATGCACTGCTGGACCAACTATCATTCCTAATGCTGTCATTCCATCAAGCTTGGTGAGAGTAGGTAAACTTCCAGCTCAACTTCAAAGATATGACAAAGGACATTTCACAGCAAGAGCGCTGACACCTTGTGGGCAGACTTGTGCTTTACCTCGTCTAATGAATACATTACAATCACCTCAGCGACATGTTCCACCCTCCACCTCGGCATTATCCACGGCTTCTAAGGATGATACCTATTCCTGCACTCCTGGGTATCCGCCAAAGAGTTGAGACTGATTGCCTCCTTGTATAATGTATCTACCTTGTTTTAATTTGTATCCCACATGTAGCCGGGACTTTAGACTGCGTGTTTCTCTTGTATAATGTACCCCCTATTTTACCCAATTGATCCCTCCCTTCCTAACGCTTTGTATACTACCCTTAAACCTGTAAAGCGCTCTGATACCCTCATGGGTCTGGTTTGCCCTCGATAAAACTAAGATAAATAAATAAATCAAATAAAAATCCCCTGTGCATGGGTGCATCCCCACGTCTTCCTGCAATTAACCCCTGTATCTTGGTTTAATTCTGCATGGTACCCCGCACTGTGGGGGCTCACCAGAACATGTATTCAAGACTTACCTTCAGTGGCAAAGATATTTGCATACATTATAATCTGCATACCTTGCTTGTGGCAATGGGCAACGCCGCACACTCTTTTGGAATAACAAGCATATATGATGGTCCGGCTACTCCTACAGTGTAGTCTATTTTTATACCGCCCGACAAGTTTTCATAGTTCAGGATAATGGACAAGCACCACTATGTCAAAACGGAAACATTTCATGTCTGCATCAAGCAATCACTATTAAAAACATGCTTTGGGTAACTGTGTGTTTTAACCACATTCTAAAATATCATGGACAAAATTCAAGAGGACTCATCTTTTTTGCCAATACGGAACGTATTGGCTTTGGCTATGGACTGTTGGTGATGCTGTTCAGCATTGACTAAAATAAATAAATTGGTTATTGCCACATAAGCATGCAGGAGTACGCATCATGACTCTATAGAGGTCCTAGCGTCACCATGCATGCATATGCATGATGAATGATGTACCGGCCATTTTCTTTTTTGTTTTAATATTTTTATTTTCCCTTCTGTCATGGTGGATGATTATCTTCTACAGTAAATTAAACGACAGAAAAAAGCACACCAAAGCACATTTTTATTATAAAGGAGCTGCCTAGCAGCAAACTGATGCTTCCCGGCCCTTAAAAGTAGGTAGTTATTGTTATGATACTCCCTTCAGTTGCTGTCTTGAAAGTTTTGGGGTGATCTGTCAAGTGGGGGGCCGAGAAAAAGGGAGGGGTCCCAAAACGAGTTTTCCCCATGCAATTTCTCTTAGGAATTTTAGACACAGCCACAGCCCAAACTGCTGAAGAAAATTTCACCAAATTCGGAAGAAAGATAGCTTTTGGTCCAGAAAGCTACCTTTTTGTAAAATGGTATAAATCTGTACAGTGATATTGGAAATATTAACGAAAATCCAAATCTGTAAATATAGGGATGTGGATCCTCTGAGAATCCGATAGTCCCCATGCTGAAATGCGATTGGCTTCCAACACTTCAAACAGGAAATGTTGGAAGTCATCTTGGGACTTGGCTTCAGCTGAGTCCCACAATTTTTATTTTATTTTTAAAGATAAGGGAGCAGGGTAGGTACTCTTGGGGGGGACGCTGCCTGGGACAAAACAGCATTTTTTTTTCTGCAGGTGTCACGCTGGATCCGCGGCTCCCGCTGAAAAGAAAATAAGTGTGGACTCCTGCACATCTCTAATGTTTAGCCCCCGGGAGGGACAAGTTCTGGGGACATGCAGAATTTAAACAAGCATCGGCATAGCCAATAGGTCTCACCTTTGAGACCATATAAATGTTTAGCCAGAGATATTGACTTTGCCTATGTCTTTAAGCTGTGCTGTACAGAAGTCTGCCGCATGCTGAAATTTTATAATAAAGAAGTGTATGAAGCATTTTTTTTTACCTTATAAATGACCAAGAAAGCATTATGTACAACTGAACGACCATATTATACAAGTATTAACAATAAATAATGTTTTGAGGTTTTTTGGTTTTTTCAATGATGGCAACCTCTATCTGCCTGTCCCAATAGTTGCTTGTTATGGTTTTTTTTGTTATGGGGGGCATAAATAACAGGAGGGTGAAAGTTGGGAAATAGTACCTGTATAACAGTCAGTGAGAGAGTCAGTCAGTTAGTCAGTCAGTCAGTGGGAGAGTCAGTTACTTAATCAGTCAGTGAGAGAGAGAGAGAGAGAGTCAGTTAGTCAGTCAGTCAGAAAGTCAGTGAGAGAGTCAGTCAGTTAGTCAGTCAGTGAGAGAGTGAGAGAGTGTCAGTCAGTCAGCCAGCCAGTCAGTGAGAGAGAGAGAGTCAGTCAGTCAGTGAGAGAGAGAGTCAGTCAGTGAGAGAGTCAGTCAGTGAGAGAGAGTCCGTCAGTGAGAGATTCAGTCAGTGATAGAGAGTGAGAGAGTCAGTCAGTGAGAGAGAGTCAGAGAATCAGTCAGAGAGTCCGTCAGTGAGAGAGAGAGTCAGTTAGTGAGAGAGAGAGTCAGACAGTGAGAGAGTCAGTCAGTGAGAAAGAGAGTGGAGAGTCCGTCAGTCAGTCAGTGAGAGAATCAGTCAGTCAGTTAGTGAGAGAGTCAGTCAGTCAGTCAGTCGGTGAGAGAGAGAGTCAGCCAGTTAGTTAGTAAGTCAGTTAGTGAGATAGTGAGAGAGTCAGTCAGTCAGTGAGTCAGTCAGTCAGTGAGAGAGTCACTCACTCAGTGAGCGTGTCTGTCAGTCAGTGAGAGAGAGAGTGAGAGAGTCAGTCAGTCAGTCAGTGGGAGTCAGTCAGTCAGTCAGTGATAGAGAGAGTGAGAGACTCAGTCAGTCAGTGAGAGAGTCAGTCAGTCAGTCAGTGAGAGAGAGAGTCAGTCAGTCAGTGAAAGTCAGTCAGTCAGTGAGAGTCAGTCAGTCAGAGAGAGAGTGAGGGAGTAAGTCAGTCAGTCAGTGAGAGTCAGTCAGTCAGTGATAAAGAGAGTGAGAGAGTCAGTCAGTCAGTGAGAGAGTCAGTCAGTCAGTGAGTGAGTCAGTGAGAGAGTGAGAGAGTCAGTCAGCGAGTCAGTCTGTCAGCCAGTGAGAGAGAGAGTGAGAGTCAGTCAATCAATCAATCAATCAATCAATCAAAGACATTTATATCGCGCACTACTCACCCGGAGGGTCTCAAGGCGCTTGGGGGGGGGTCTGCTACTGCTCGAACAGCCAGGTCTTGAGCTGCTTCCTGAAGGCGAGGTGGTCTTGGGTCAGGCGGAGGTGGGTCGGGAGGGAGTTCCAGGTCTTGGCGGCCAGGTGGGAGAAGGACCTTCCTCCTGTTGTGACTCTTCGGATGCGGGGGACGGCGGCGAGGGCGTGGCTGGTCGATCGGAGATGGCGTGTGGGAGCGTAGAAGTTGAGGCGGCTGTTGAGGTAACTCGGGCCTTGGTTGTGTAGGGCTTTGTGTGCGTGGGTGAGGAGCCGGAAGGTGATTCTCTTGTTGACCGGGAGCCAGTGCAGGTCTCTCAGGTGTCCGGAGATGTGGCCGTGTCTGGGGATGTCGAGGATGAGTCTCGCTGAGGCGTTCTGGATTCGCTGGAGTCTCTTCTGAAGCTTGGCGGTTGTTCCAGCGTAGAGGGCGTTGCCGTAGTCCAGCCGGCTTGTGACGAGGGCCTGGGTGACCGCTTTCCTGGTCTCGGTGGGGATCCACCGGAAGATCTTGCGTAGCATGCGTAGGATGTTGAAGCACGACGAGGAGACAGCGTTGACTTGTCTGGTCATGGAGAGGGTGGAGTCCAGGATGAAGCCCAGGTTGCGTGCGTGGTCTGTTGGTTTGGGTGCGGTGCCCAGGGCGGGGGGCCACCAGGAGTCGTCCCAGGCGGAGGGTGAGGAGCCCAGGATGAGGACTTCCGTCTTGTCTGAGTTCAGTTTCAGGCGGCTGGTCATCATCCACTCGGCTACGTCTTTCATCCCTTCGTGTAGGTTGGCTCTGGCGGTGGCGGGGTCGTTGGTGAGGGAGAGGATCAGCTGGGTGTCGTCGGCGTAGGAGATGATGTTGAGGTTGTGTTGGCGTGCGATGGCTGTGAGGGGGCTCATGTAGACATTGAAGAGGGTGGGGCTGAGCGAGGAGCCCTGAGAAACGCCGCAGATGACTTCGGTGGCTTCTGACCTGTACGGGGGTAGGCGGACTCTCTGTGTCCTTCCAGCGAGGAAGGAGATGATCCACCCCAGTGCCTTCTCCTGGATTCCGATGTTGCTGAGGCGCTGCACTAGGGTGCGGTGGCAGACAGTGTCGAACACCGCGGAGAGGTCTAGGAGGATGAGGGCCGCCGTTTCTCCGTTGTCAAGCAGGGCTCGGATGTCATCGGTGGCAGCGATGAGGGCGGTCTCGGTGCTGTGGTTGGCCCTGAAGCCCGACTGTGAGGGGTCGAGGGATCCATTCGTCTCGAGGAAGGCGGCCAGTTGCTTGTTGACTGTCTTCTCGATGACTTTGGCTGGAAACGGGAGGAGCGAGATGGGGCGGAAGTTTTTGAGTTCGGTGGGGTCCGCTGTTGGTTTCTTTAGTAGAGCGCTGAGTTCGGCATGCTTCCAGCTCTCAGGGAAGGTGGCGGTGTCGAAGGAGGTGTTGATGATGTCCCGCAGGTGAGGTGCGATGACAGCGTCGGCCTTGTTGAAGATGTGGTGAGGGCAGGGGTCGGTCGGAGATCCGGAGTGGATGGAGTTCATTGTGCGGATGGTGTCTTCGGTGCTGATTGGGGTCCAGGCGCTGAGGGTGGTGGTGGGGGGCGTTGGTGCGGTAGTGGGGAGCGTTGGTTGTGTGCTGAAGCTGTTGTGTATGTCCGCGATCTTGTTGTGGAAGTAGGAGGCGAGGGAGTTGCAGAGGTCTTGTGATGGTGTGATGTCGTTGTTTCCGGCGTTGGGGTTGGAGAGCTCTTTCACGATGTTGAAGAGTTCCTTGCTATTGTGTGCGTTGTTGTCCAGCCGCTCCTTGAATGCTGTTTTCTTGGTGGTCAGTGTCATAGAGTCAGTGAGAATCAGTCAGTCAGTGAGAGAGTGAGAAAGTCAGTCAGTCAGTCAGTGAGAGAGAGCGAGAGAGTCAGTCAGTCAGTGAGAGAGAAAGAGTGAGAGTGTTAGTCAGTCAGTCAGTGAGAGAGTGAGAAAGTCAGTCAGGCAGTCAGTGAGAGAGTCAATCCATCAGTGAGAGAGTCAGTCAGTCAGTTAGTCAGTGAGAGAGTCAGTCAGTGAGACAGAGTGAGAGTCAGTCAGTGAGAGAGAGTCAGTCAGTGAGAGAGAGTAAGAGAGTCAGTCAGTGAGAGAGATAGTTAGTCAGTGAGAGAGAGAGAGTCAGAGAGTCAGTCAGTGAGAGTGAGTCAGAGAGTCAGTCAGTGACAGAGAGAGTCAGACAGTTAGTCAGTCTGTCAGTCAGTCAGTGAGAGAGTCTGTCAGTCAGTCAGTCAGTGAGAGAGAGACTGAGAGAGTCAGTCAGTGAGAGAGTCAGTCAATCAGTTAGTCAGTCAGTGAGAGAATCAGTCAGTCAGTCAGTGGGAGAAAGAGTGAGAGAGTCAGTCAGAGAGACAGTGATAGTCAGCCAGTGAGAGAGTGAGAGAGTCAGTCAGGTTGTGTGAGAGAGATTGAGAGATTCTGTCAGTCAGTCAGCAAGAGAGAGAATGAGAATCAGTCAGTGAGAGAGTCAGTCAGTCAGTAAGACAGAGTGAGAGAGTCAGTCAGTGAGAGAGAGAGAGAGTCAGTAAATGAGAGCGAGTAAGAGAGACAGTCAATGAGAGAGAGAGTCAGACAGTTAGTCAGTCTGTCAGTCAGTCAGTGAAAGAGTCAGTCTGTCAGTCAGTCAGAGAGAGAGAGTGAGAGTCCGTCAATCAGTCTTTCAGTGCGACAGAGTCAGAGAGTCAGTCAGTAAGAGAGAGAGTCAGTCAGTGAGAGAGAGAGAGAGACAGACAGTTAGTTAGTCAGTCTGTCAGTCAGTCAGTGAGAGAGTCAGGCTGTCAGTCAGCCAGAGAGAGAGAGTGAGAGTCAGTCAGTCAGTCTGTCAGTGAGAGAGTGAGAGTGTCAGTCAGTCAGTGAGAGAGTGTCAGTCAGTCAGTCAGTGAGAGTCAGTCAGTGAGTCAATCAGCCAGTGAGAGAGTCAGAGAGAGAGAGAGTGAGAGGGTCAGTCAGTCAGTCAGTGAGAGAATCAGTCAGTCAGTGAGAGAGAGTGAGAGAGTCAGTCAGTCAGTCAGTGAGAGAATCAGTCAGTCAGTGAGGGAGTGAGAGAGTAAGTCAGTCAGTGAGAGAGGGAATGGGAGAATGAGTGAGTCAGTCAGTCAGTGAGAGAGTCAGTCAGAGAGTCAGTCAGTCAGTTAGTTAGTCAGTCAGTGAGACAGTGAGAGTCAGTCAGACAGTGAGAGTCAGTCAGTCAGTGGGAGATAGTCAGTCAGTCAGTGAGAGAGAGAGAGTCAGAGAGTCAGTCAGTGAGAGAGAGAGAGTCCGTCAGTGAGAGAGAGAGTCCGTCAGTGAGAGAGAGAGTCAGAGTCAGTCAGTGAGAGAGAGTCAGAGAGTGAGAAAGTCAGTCAGTGAGAGAGAGAGAGTCAGAGAGTCAGTCAGTGAGGGAGAGAGAGTCAGAGAGTCAGTCAGTGAGAGAGTGAGTCAGTCAGTGAGAGAGAGAGAGAGACAGTGAGAGAGTGGAATACCTGGGCTGAACTCTCTGGGTCACAGAACGGTGCGGCGTCAAAAACAAGATATATGGAGCATAACTTAATAATCTCCATGCGACTTGGAGTCTCATTGAAACTAGCCCCAGGCAAACCAGTAATATTGCTCAAGAACCGAAGAAGAAACAAATACCACTACACCTGGAAAGCAGTGTTGTGCTGTCATATACAGTGGGAAAACCAAGGTACATTTAGACACGGGTAGTCCACAAGGAATAAAGAGCTTAGTCAGAGACAAGTATAACATGAACGACTGAGGGAACCGACAACAGGCAAAACAATGAAGTAGAGGAAGCAAGTATGAACGCAAATTAGTAGGATAAGCGAGAGAGTGGTAACAACCGCCCCTGTTGGCAGACATCCATATTTCAAGAGAACCTTAATAGGGATCCACAGCGGGAGGCACAATTAAAGAAACACAACTAGAAGGGAACTCACAACTAGATGAGGAATCATAAAAAGATAAATAAAACACATGATTGTATGAAAACGATGTAAACATTGTGGTAAATAAATAAATAATACCCTATTTTTGAATGAATAAATGAATAACAGATAGCTCAATAAATAAGAGTCAAGATTCGAGGTAGTAGGAGTTTTGCAGGTTTAATACAGCATAAGGACAGGAACAGGACGACCTGCACAGGAATAGGAAGGCAGGGCCCAGCAGCTGCTGGGGCTGGATCTGGGATGAGCGCGCTAAGGAAGGATAACTTTTTAATAACAGTACATGAGCATATATACATAGCGCAAGCATATAGCATTACATTGCAATAGGCGTAGCAGTGGGTGGAGCAAAGGGTGTGACGCGTAGTAGTCGCGAAAGATAAGGGTGAAAAGAGGTGTAACAGGGCGTATACATAGACATGTGATGCAAACGTAACAGAATATGTCATGAATGGGGCGGAAACCATGGAGGGGGCTACCTGAGGAGCCGGGACCTCTAACCTGATGATGCGCGCAAACTAGCAATGACGTGTTACTAGGAGAAGCTGGGGGCTTCGAACTTTGTGCTAGGAGCAGAGACTGAAGTCTGGAGAGTCAGGGCGACATGTACCTAAACAGTATCTAGTATCTGATGTTTAGAGAACATGTTGATATGAACTAAGAGTCAGGAGGGGAGAGGCTAACGGACTCTAAGACTGGAGCATGCATTATTCTACATGTAGTGCGTGATGAAGAATATTAAATGACCATTAAATGCAGTATTTCTCTTACATGGAGACGTGAAGGCTAGACAATGACGGAAACTATTGATGCGATTCAGTAGCTTTAGGAATGCAGAGAAGGAGGACTGAACTGATAACTGGAATCATAACATACTCTTGGCAGACTCAGAGGCAGAGCCAGGCTGAACCGGGCACTGCGAGGCAGGAAGTAAGTGAAGGGTCGAGGATACAGGTGGGGGCTGTATCGCTCCTCAGCGAGGCTTCAGGAGACAGGAGCTGAATCTGGTGTCCAGGCCCTTCTGAGGCCTAGAAACGGGGACTTTACAATGAAATAACGTGCACACTGAGAAACGTGGCAACGTAACTTTACATAGGCCTGATATTCGTAGTATTCACGAGAACTGGAAACTGGCATACTAGAAGTGGACACAACTGTAATTGCGTCTATAAACAAACATAGGGAATGCATATGCATATTTAATCATGCACACATAACATATGATGGATGACACGTAGGGACACAGAACATGACAAAATTTACTTTTCCACATTCCCTCCTTGTCACTACGTTTCCATCAGGAAACATCAATATTCATGATACCATCTATCATTTCATACAGTATCATTTGCTCGTCTCGAATTATCCTGGAACGGGATTTAGAACGGGGCTTGGGACTAGGAATACATGATGTAGCACAAATGCCGCAAATCGCAGGGCCACATTGTATACAGAGGCAGCAGCTGAATATGATCGCTACTGCAATACCTAGAAAGGACAATACTTTCCATCCCCAAGCGGAAACTATATTCCAGAACCAACCGGACCATGTCCAGGTGCCTGGATCTTGGTGTAACAGATGGGCAATTTTATGGAGTCTGGTTATAGCTGAATAAACAGACGGCGCGTTATTTGGAATGAAAATGCAGCAACTAGATCCGATGACTCTACAGGCCCCGCCCCTATCGGCCAGTATGACGTCAAGGACGAGACGATTCTGTAAAACGACAAATCTCATAGCAGATTGCTCTTCAGTTAAGTTACCTAGGGCAGAGGCAGTCTCATTGACTACTGCTTCAAGGGTTCTGGTTAACCTACGGATTAGCTTACTATTCTGGATAGGTCCTATAAAGAAAAAGAAACCTCTGTTGAAATCTGTATATTGTTCTAGAGCAGTTTCAGTATAATCGACAATCGGGGACTCGACCTCCCTTTTATGTCTAATGTGTACTAGATGTGTGTTTCTGTGATAATCAGATGGGGCTAGGAAAACTGGTGGCAGTAGGAAGGCAATGTAACAGGTTCCCTCCCAATCGAGGGGCAGACGAACATATGCAGTTTGACCACAAATAAAATAAGAATGACGTGAATCTTTGAAAATAGATTTCCCACTGTCACTATACTTGACAATAGTAGTACAATCACTATGTCCTACATGTACGGAACCATTATTTCGGACGCATAATTCGCCTTTGACTGGTAGTACTGAAATAGCAGGTAAGTCTGGAGTAGTATCAGATTGAACATTCAGGACCATGAAATTCGAAGAATAGTTACCTAAATTATACACTTCATTTTCTAGATCTAACCCGGTTCTGTGGGGGAGACCTTGCTTGTCTGGAAAACATGTACTGTTAAGAAAAGACATATCTGTTGAGGATGACGTTAACGTGGACCATGCTCCACACGAACCATTATGTGAAAAAGGATAAGGAAAAAGTGGCAGAACTCCCTTCGGTGTCTGGAAAGGGGGGAGTCGACCACATACCCAACAATTAGTGGCATTGCTGGTCTGATGTGAATAATGTAACATGCGGATGAAAGAATTATTTCGCATAGCGAGGCGGTAAGAGAGCTCATGAGGAGGTAGATCACTAAACGTATGCTCCACTGTAGCATTAGCAGACTTATTTACATGAAGAACTGGGAAATACAGGTAAAATGCGTAACTGGTGCAGGAAATCATAATGCTGAGGAATAATATGAAACATAGAAAAACAATACATCGAATTGAGTTTTGACTAACTCTCTCACTATGGGGGTCTATTTTATACATGTCAGAAACAGTCTAACCGTTTCACCTAGGGGAGGACTTAGACAATCAAACTGGCTGACTTATTTTACTAGACCGGAGTTTCAACTTATACTCCTGTTGCGGAGTTTTCTCTAACAGGGGAGGGTTTGTAGCAATGTCTTTTGCGGGACAGTCCTTGAGAACAATATTTTGGCAATCCTTCAAATCCTGGGAAATGTTCTTTGAGACGGGTTTCAGTCCATAAAACTTCTTTATATGTGAAAGGTGCACCCAGCCTTTGCGACCCTCCAACTTCACGGCTGTACGGGTGGCGAGGAGGACCTGTCGGGGCTCCTTCCAGCGTGGCTCCAGCGGACTTGAGCGGTCAAAATTACGAACCAAGACCATGGATCCTGGAACAATTTCATGCGGTGCCACCTCGGTATTGTCTGGAAATGCGGCGGCAACCTGTGAACGACAAGAGTTGAGAGCAGACATCAAGGAAGCTAGGTAATCTGTCAGCATATTACTTGAAACATCGGTAATACTTCGGGGTCTAGGAGTACCCCACATGTTAGGGGGGCGGCCGAATACGACCTCATACGGGGACAGACCTGATCTGGAATGTGCGACCATGCGCATATAGAACAAAGCGACTGGCAGAGCTACTAGCCAGTCCACACCTTTCTCTTTACATACTTTTGCAATACGGATTTTCAGAGTCTGGTTATGTCTCTCTACGAGACCGGCTGCTTCAGGATGGCGTACACAATGGAACTTCCACTGGTATCCTAACAATAGGGAAACGTGCTTCATCAACTCAGATGAGAATGGCTGGCCGTTGTCAGAATATACGACTCTAGGGAGTCCATAACGGGGGAAGAACTCACGAACCAGCTGCTTGGCAGTGGTCGCGGCGGTGTAATCTGGGACTGGATATGCTTCTGTCCATCTGGAGGACTTCAAAAGGGTGGTCAGGGGGCTGGAATCCACCTTGTTCCACCGGGACACTTTTACCTGGATTAAACTGACAACATATCATACAGGTACGGACTTTCTGCTTGGCTGCAGCTCGTAAATGCTTGTTGAACCAAATGTTCTGGATACTGTCTAACATAGCTTTTTCTCCTAAATGTGCTGGACTATGTGCGGTATTAATAATGACTTGAACCATAGAGTCGGGGAGAAACCATGTGGCTTTTCCCTTCGTCACCCATCCCTGATCTGTCTGTACCCCTCCTTGTTCAGACCATTTCTTGATTTCATCGGGAGTAGCATGTAACTGGATATCTATGACATCTTGAGTAGGGTCTTTAACTGTCATGCATGTAGTCGGATCTGGAGTGCGTGTCTGTGTCGGAATAACTGGAATGTCTGGAGTCTGTGCTGTAAGCTTGGCTGTGCGATCTGCTAGATCGTTACCTTGAGAAATAATGTCAATAACTTTCGTATGTGCTTTGCACTTCATGATAGCGATAGATGTCGGTAAATGTATGGCATCTAACAGAGCTTGAATAAGGAGACCATGCTGAATCTTGGTTCCATGAGAAGTCATGAAACCTCTCTCTTGCCAGAGCACTCCGAAGTTGTGTACAACTCCAAATGCGTAGCGTGAATCTGTGTAAACATTAACTTTCAAGTTCTTGGCGTGTATGCAGGCTTGTGTCAGAGCAACTAGCTCTGCTGCTTGAGCGGACAGGGTGTCAATACGGTGTGTCTCAATAACTTCGGTGTCGGTAGTCACTGCATACGCGGCGACTAGTTCTCCTGTACTTGTTCTCATGCATGAACCATCCACATAAAGTGTCAGGTCGGGGTCTGGTAACGGAATATCTGTCAGATCTTGTCTTGGCTTTGTCGTAATGTTAACTACTTCCACGCAGTCATGTGTGGCAGAATTCGAAGTAACTGATGGTAACAATGTAGCAGGATTTAAAACGTTGCAGCGTCTGATTTCTATGTGTGGCTGGAACAGTGTCAATTCATAACCTGTTAAACGTGCAATTGTCAAGTGCTGAGTCTGTGTTCGGTTTAAAAGAACTTCCACGGAGTGTGGAACTTGTACTGTCAGGGAGTGTCCTAAGACTATGGAATCACTTTGTCTGATAGCTAGTGCTGTGGCTGCAACTGACTTGAGGCACGCAGGCAGAGCCTGGGCTACAGAATCTAATGTGCTCGAAAAATAAGCACAAGGCTTGTATTGTCCTGCTTGATCTTGTGTGAGAACAGATAATGCTGTACCTTCACGTTCAGTGACGAAAAGTGTAAAAGGCTTACTGTAGTTCGGTGTCGCTAGAACTGGAGCTTGACATAGGGCTTTCTTTAACTCATTGAAACTGAGTGTATGTTCAGATGTCCAAGGGAGGACAGTCGGTACGGCTGCCTCCTGTGTCGTTAACTGTATCAGTGGCTTGGCTAGAAATGCATACTGAGGAATCCATTGTCGGCAGTAAGAAGTGAGGCCGATAAAGGCACGTACCTCCTTCTGGGTCCTGGGCTGAGGAAGACTCGCTATTAACTGGATACGGTCAGGTGTCAACTGCCTACCCCTCTTGGACAGTAAGTGTCCTAAGTAGACCACTTCCTGGACACAGAATTGAAGCTTAGAAGGGGACACCTTGTGCCCCATCTCGGCTAGGAAATACAAGACTGTAAGGGATGCTCGCTCGCAAGCACGTTCAGAACGGGCTGTGACCAGGAGATCATCGACATATTGGAGCAGGGCAGTGTCAGTTGGCATGTGAATGTTGTCTAGTTGTCTCTTAAGTGCTTGACTATAAATACTAGGACTTTCTGTGAAACCTTGAGGAGCTCGTGTGAACATATAGCTCCTTCCATTTAAACAGAATCCGAAAAGGAACTGGCTGTCTGGATGAATAGGGACACTGAAAAACGCGTTCTTGAGGTCGATTACAGTAAAGAACGTGGCTTCGGAATCAATGGCTGTCAATAGGGAAGAGATATCTGGAACGACTGGATACTGAGGAATAATACATTTATTAAGTTCTCGTAGGTCAATCACTAACCGATATACTGGGGGTGCATTTGGATCAGTACGTTTCATGACTGGAACGATCGGAGAATTGCATACATTGGAGTCAGTTTCTACAACCACTCCTTGAGCCATGAGCTCGTCAATAATTTTGGATAAGGCTGCTACAGCCTCAGGTGGCAATCTGTACTGTCTGATTCGTGGTAACACCACACCTGGCTTGAGAGTCACACGATGGGGTGTGATTTGCATATAACCAACATCAGTTGGACCTTGCGCCCATAGATGCTGCGGAACATTGGACAATCTGGGATCAAAATCTCGTAATACATAGTGACCCTTAAAGTCACGTAGGAACAGACGTATTCCCTCTGGGGAACAGCATATAACTGCACCTAACTCTTTCAGTGTTTTAATGCCTAATAGGTTTTCTGGACATGACTTAGTAAGTAACAAATCAGTAGTGCGGGACAATGGACCTACTTCTAGAGTAACTGGCTTTGATATCTCATTTACGATAGGTTTTCCTGAAAATCCAAGGGAAACATTTCTTGAGCCTGAGAGCGGAGCCCCTGGAACTTCGGCGTGACTTATAGTGGTCCTACTTGCCCCTGTATCAATCAAAAACTTTCTGTCTTTCCCTAATACTTGACTGTGAACATAGGGACCTTCTTGATCTACAGGTATCTCGATGAGAGGCAAGCCTACCTCCCTCTCTAGGCTGTTTCATGAATATGGCTGGTACTCTGGATACTCAGACTGTGCATACTGGTACATCTGCTGTGTAACGTGCTGTGTTGCAGCAATAGGCTGCGGTACAGTAACTGTCTGTTGTGCATTCTGTGACTGAGGAGTCTGTGAAACTTGTTCGTGTCTAGGCGGACGTGGTCTTTCTTTAGTCTTACCAGTGGCTATGTTGTGTTTCAGAACTGCACACTCGTTTATAAAATGACCTGGCTGTTTACAATAATTGCAGTTCCCTTTAACGGGAGCTGCAGGATGACTGGCTTGATTCGGACCCCTCTTCTGACTGTCTTGAGGAACAGATTGTGCAACTAGTACTTTCATTTTCGTGTCTTTCATACGTTTTCTCTCGTGTTCTTGTTCTTCCCTGATCCTATTCTGGTGGTATTGGAGCATCTGCAACATCTGGGACGGGGTATTAGCTTGCCAGGTACTTTCGACTTTCAAAACTCGATTCTTAATTTGTGGACTTGAATTCTCGACTAATTTAGTAACAAAAAGGTGAGGGTATGACTCACTACTTGTCTTGAGGCCACTGTTGATGCTAAAACATTTCTCAAATCTGGAATAATAATCACTAATATCTTCGTCTTGTTTCTGTTTACAGGCTGAGATTGCATCCCAGTCTTCTTTTCTAGTTGTCAATAACCTAGGCAAAACTTGTATTAATAATTCCGGTAATTCTTTACATTTCGCTCCAAGACCGGTACCTGGTACTCGTGCCTTGTCTTCGGCTTCTAGAACTGCCCAATCGATCTTTTTCTCTCCCACCTCCCATTCTTTTTCCTTGAGCTTTTCATACACCCCTGCGGGCAACAGAACCTTCAACATTTTAATTATATCTGGATACGTGTATTCTCCCATACGGAGCATGTCTTTTAATTCTCTATGGAACCCTGCTGGATCTTTATCATGACAGGGAATTAATTTCTTCATCTCTAGGAGTTCCATCTTTGTAATCGGAGTGTAAACAAACACTCGTTCTAGTTCGCCACCCGTTCCTCTAACTGGGTGGACTTCTCGTAACGGATTCTGTCTCTCCATGTAAAATGGTTTACTTTCTGGGGGTGAGACATGAACAAAATGCGGGTTCAGAAACGTTCTATATTTGTGGCGCTGTTCTAGAATGACACTAATTAAATCGGTACCTAAACCTTTCCATCTATACTGGAGTAACTCGTTCAGGACATCGTGTAACGGACCTGGATCAGAGTGCTGACCCTCATACAGTGTAATGAGGTGCTGGATCATATACATACCCGCCAGTCGTTGCTCGGCTGGGGGCATTTTTAGAAACATTTGTGCCACTATTTCATCTGGAAAAGTGGTAGAATCAGTAGTCCATCGGACTGCTGATCGGACTAGTTCTTGTTCATGCATGGTACCTAACTCACTGTAACCGATTCGTGATTTCAGAATGTGATCGGTAGCTTGAAACACTTGTTCTAGAGAACCTTGTTCTGGTGCTGGATGATGAAAAATAGACTTGTGTTCTAGGCGTAAATGGCGATCTGGAAATCTAGATTTTCCTACATACGCTATTCTGTCGGGATTCTCGTCCTCAACCTCTTCAGGATCAGAGTTACTTTCTTTCTCGCTTACTTGTGCTGCTTTACGTTGTTCGTGTATTCTTATTATTTCTTTACGAATTTTCTTGTACATACTCTCCATAGCACTGATGGTTCTGTGCTTACCCTCGGCTATATTATCACTCCACTTTGTCAGGGTTCTCATTTCGGCTTGATCTTTGGTCGGATAATCTTGTTCTCGTATTAGACAATTAATCAGAAACTTTAATAGCATGAGCTGGACTTCAGCTTTTCTTTGAGACATGACTTCGCCAATGCTTTCTGGATCATCCCCTGTACGGATGAAACGATATATTCTGTCTAGATCTTCTTTCATATTCGGTAGGGTGACTAGATACTCGGCCACCCTTCTTACACGTAATGAATATAAAACCATATTATCCTCTCCTGGGACTGGATCATAGCCACATTCATTAAGGGCTTTTCTTATTTCTGCTACAGACTGATGTCTGGGCGTACGCTGTGACGCTTGCATATGTAATTCGGCTGTCGTTAAACGCTTGTGTGGCGGCGGGGTTTGAGGAGTACCTCCTCCTGCGGCCCCTAAACTAGAGTCGTCGACTGATCCTCTTCGTACTAGTGTGGCAGGAAATTGAAATGCGGGCTGAACTGGTATGGCGGGCTGGACCTGGGGGACCGTAGCAGGTACTGCAAGGGGTACCCCGGTGTCTGGAGGAACGGGAAGTGCCTGATTTACAGGGACTGGTGGAGCGGGGACAGGATTTGCATATTCTGGGACTGTGTCGTCCAAATAGGACGAAATAAAAATATCAGCTGCGGTCTGTTTGTGACGTAGCTTGGTCGGAACTAATGGTGGCGGGAAATTACTGGATGCCTCTGGGGTCGCTTTTGGCAAGCCCTCGGCAAGGAGAGGATACATACCCCTAATAAGAGCATGCCTCTGTCTGTCTGACTGTTCGGCTTTAACTTGTTCACCTATCTCGATTAATTCTTTTTTCTTGTGCTCGTTCTAAGGATTCTCTACTTAATTCTGACTTTCTGATTTCTTTTTCGGTTCTTTTATGAGCTTCTTTGTGCCATAACTCGATGGCATCTTTCTGTGACTGTCTGGCTTTCTTTTTCCATAATGCCTCTTCTACTCGCATGATGCACTCGGCATCCCATGTACCCGATACGGGCCATCTATACTTTTCTTCCAACTGCTTGGTATACTCTACCCATAAATCTAGATATAGTATGGCACTTATGCCATGTTTCTGATACATAAAATGACCTGGACTGTCCCTAGGCGGAACTGGAACTGCTGCTTCCAGCAGACCCTTTCTAGTTTTTAACTGACGTAACTTAGAAAACAAGGGCATGACTGGACTGTAATCTAGACACAATACCATACACAATGAACACGATACTTATTCCCCATTCATACCACGACATTAAAATACATGAAGAACATTTAAAAATAACAGTTCGAACAGAATACTACCTGGAATACGGAACACAGAATACATGAATTTTCTCGAGAACAGAACTGACTAGAACAGAAACTAGATGCACTGCTGAAACAGTACGAAACTTACCGGTCTCATACAGAGACACGTCAGGACCCGCATCCACCGAAGTGGACACTTCGTTTGTGGGACTGTGTACCACCAACCCACGGACCAGAGTCAATCAGATTGACCCTGTCTAGATACTACCCCAGTAACGGTACTCACCGGGCAGCAAGAACGGAAGGCCTCAGACTGGACTGGACTGCCTCGACGTCGGACGGACGAACTTCGGACTTCTGTTACGGGTGGGCCTCCGGATACCTCGAACCTTGGACTCTCGGCTTGGGCTCTGGTCGGGACTCGCCGCGTTCCTCCACCGTCTCGTCTGGATGCTGGACCGCCTCCTCCGTCTCCTCCGTGGGCCTGAGGGATACTTGAAGCAGAAATATCTGCCGGTGCGCAGAAGAGTTCCGTCACGACTGCAGAGGATCAGGGGGTCGGCGTGGCTTCACCGACGCGTGGGGAAAGGGCAGGTCCCTGTTCGGGCGCCATTATGTGGTAAATAAATAAATAATACCCTATTTTTGAATGAATAAATGAATAACAGATAGCTCAATAAATAAGAGTCAAGATTCGAGGTAGTAGGAGTTTTGCAGGTTTAATACAGCATAAGGACAGGAACAGGACGACCTGCACAGGAATAGGAAGGCAGGGCCCAGCAGCTGCTGGGGCTGGATCTGGGATGAGCGCGCTAAGGAAGGATAACTTTTTAATAACAGTACATGAGCATATATACATAGCGCAAGCATATAGCATTACATTGCAATAGGCGTAGCAGTGGGTGGAGCAAAGGGTGTGACGCGTAGTAGTCGCGAAAGATAAGGGTGAAAAGAGGTGTAACAGGGCGTATACATAGACATGTGATGCAAACGTAACAGAATATGTCATGAATGGGGCGGAAACCATGGAGGGGGCTACCTGAGGAGCCGGGACCTCTAACCTGATGGTGCACGCAAACTAGCAATGACGTGTTACTAGGAGAAGCTGGGGGCTTCGAACTCTGTGCTAGGAGCAGAGACTGAAGTCTGGAGAGTCAGGGCGACATGTACCTAAACAGTATCTAGTATCTGATGTTTAGAGAACATGTTGATATGAACTAAGAGTCAGGAGGGGAGAGGCTAACGGACTCTAAGACTGGAGCATGCATTATTCTACATGTAGTGCGTGATGAAGAATATTAAATGACCATTAAATGCAGTATTTCTCTTACATGGAGACGTGAAGGCTAGACAATGACGGAAACTATTGATGCGATTCAGTAGCTTTAGGAATGCAGAGAAGGAGGACTGAACTGATAACTGGAATCATAACATACTCTTGGCAGACTCAGAGGCAGAGCCAGGCTGAACCGGGCACTGCAAGGCAGGAAGTAAGTGAAGGGTCGAGGATACAGGTGGGGGCTGTATCGCTCCTCAGCGAGGCTTCAGGAGACAGGAGCTGAATCTGGTGTCCAGGCCCTTCTGAGGCCTAGAAACGGGGACTTTACAATGAAATAACGTGCACACTGAGAAACGTGGCAACGTAACTTTACATAGGCCTGATATTCGTAGTATTCACGAGAACTGGAAACTGGCATACTAGAAGTGGACACAACTGTAATTGCGTCTATAAACAAACATAGGGAATGCATATGCATATTTAATCATGCACACATAACATATGATGGATGACACGTAGGGACACAGAACATGACAAAATTTACTTTTCCACAACATGCGAAAGCCTTGTTAACCCCAAAACGTGTACCTCTTTGATAAATGTGATGAAATTGGTGTTTATAGACAGTATAGAGGTTACAACGGGTCGAAAAGTGGACCGGCATGGCTGGGTTGCTTTTCTGTCTTTACTCTCTGTGCCATTCATGAACTGAAAGTAAAGGTCACACTGTCGGAATACATGTCACTTTCAGCAAGTGCAGTCCGTAAAGTGAAACCGGACCACGCTACAAAGAACAAACAAAGAAGAGTGGGGGGGGGTGCAAACATGGAGCGCACGCTGATAATTAGTAACCTGATCCACGATGAGGGAGGAATGCAACTGCCAACCTGCGCGACGCTGCTCGCTCCTGAGAGCAAAACGCTGTGGGAGTGAACATTTGAAGAATAGGTGGGACATGCACTTGCCTTTGGCCATTTGCGTGCTTTCATTATTGAAAGACACACGCAAAGGCCAATCGATGTGTGGGAGGAGTACGAACCACATGGAGAATTTTTGAGCCCTCACAAGAAACCTCCCATAGAGCAAAGCATGTGGGCTGTGCTAGGCTCGACCTAAAAAGGAGAGTGGCTCACAGGGCCTCTAACATGAGGCTCTTTTAAGCCGCAGAGACCACCACCTACCAGAGCTTATCTTTGTGTTATGGTCCCCACAGCAGAATTGCGTAGACCTTGTGGGAGGCCCCCACCTGTTTCTCAACCACTGTGCCAGGGGCATCCTGGCACACTCCTGGTAGGGGAAAGAAGCCCCCTTGGCTGCTGAGGGTCGTTGGGGGGCCAAGATCCCCTATTGTTGGCACAAGTAAGTCCTCCACAGCGTGATTGCTGATACCTTATAGGAGGCCCCGCCCCCTTTCTCACCCACTCTGCACAGGGAGCCCCTGACACACTACTGTTTGGGGAATGAAGTATCCTTGGCTGCTGAGGGTCGTTGGGAGCAAAGAACCTCTACTGTTGCCACTTGTAATTCCCCCACAGCAGTATGGCTGAGACCTCATCGGAGGCCCCACCCACTCTGCAAAGGGCCTCCTGGCACACTACTGGTTACTTGAAAAAGTCCCCTAGGCTGCTGAGGGTCGTTTGGGGTCAAGAACCGCTATTGTTGCCTCAAGTTCCTCACAGTGGGATTGCAGAGACCTTGTCTCTGGCCCCGCCCCCTGTCTCAATCACTCAGCAAAAGGGTCAGCTGGTGTGCCACTGGTTGGGGATGAAGTCCCCTTGGCTGCTGAGGGTCATTGGGGGTCAAGAACCGCTATTGTTGCCACAAGTAAATCCCCCACATTGGGATTACTGAGACCTTGTCAGAGTTCCTGCCCCCTTTCTAACCACTCTGCAAAGGCACCTTACAACATACTACAGCATGGCTGCTGAGGGTCATTGGGGGAAAAAGAACCCCTACTGTTACTACAAGTAAGTCCCCCACAGCGGGATTCCTGAGACCTCATTGGAGACCCTGCCCCCTTTCTCAACCACTCTGCAAAGGGGCCTCCTGGAACACTACTAGTTAGGGATGAAGTTCCCTTGGCTACTGAGGGTCTTTGGGTGCCCAGAACCCCTATTTTTGCCACAGGAATGTCCCCCACAGCGGGATTGCTGAGACCTTACCGGAGGACCGCCCCCTTTCTCAACCACTCTGTGCAGGGGCCTCCTGGCACATTAATGGTTGGGGGATGAAGTCCCCTTGGCCGCTGAGGGTTGTTGGGGGCTAAGAACCCCTATTGTTGCCAGAAGTAATTCCCCCACAGCGGAATTGCTAGTGAGCTTGTCGGAGGTCCTGCCCCCTTTCGTAACCACTCTGCAAAGTGGCTTCCTGGCACACTACTGGTTGGGGATAAAGTCCCCTTGGCTACTTATGGTCGTTGAGGGCCCAGTACCCCTATTTTTGCCACAAGTAAGTCCCCCACAGCGTGAATGAATGCTGAGACCTCTTCTGAGGCCCTGCCTCCTTTCTGAACCACTCTGCAAAGGCACACCACTGATTGGGGAACGAAGACCCCATGGCTGCTGAGGATCATTGGGAAAAAGAACCCTTATTGTTGCTACAAGTAAGTCCCCAACTACGGGATTCCTGAGACCTCAATGGAGGCCCTGCCCCCTTTCTCAACCACTCTGTAAAGGGGCCTCCTGGCACACTACTGGTTGGGGATGAAGTCCCCTTGGCTACTGAGGATCGTTGGGGGCCCAGAATCCCTATTTTTGCCACAAGTAAGTCCCCCACTGCGTGATTGCTGAAACCTCGTCTGAGGCCCTGCCCCCTTTCTGAACCACTTTGCAAAGGAACCTTCCGACACACTACTTATTGGGGAACAAAGTCCCCATGGCTGCTGAGGGTCATTGGGGGAAAAGAACCCCTACTGTTGCCACAAGTAAGTCCCCCACAGCTGGATTCCTGGGACCTCATTGGAGGACCCACACCTTTCCTAACCACTCTGCAAAATGGCCTCCTAACGCACTACTGGTTGGGGAAGAACTCCCCCTGGCTGCTGAGGGTCATTGGGTGCCAAGAACCTCTATTGTTGCCAAAGCCTGATGGTTGAGACTTCATCAGAGGCCTCTCCCCCTTTCTCAACCACTCTGCAAAGGGCTTCCTGTCACACTACTAGATGGGGGATAAAGTCCCCTTGGCTGCTGAGGGTTGTTGTGGGCCAAGGACCCCTATTCTTGCCACAAGTAAGTCCCCCACATCGTGATTGATAAGACCTCATCTAAGGCCCGCCCCCTTTCTGAACCACTCTGCAAAGGCACCTCCTGACACACTACTGATTGGTGAACGAAGTCCCCTTGTCTGCTGAGGGTCGTTGGGGATCAAGAACCGCTATTGTTGCCACAAGTAAGTCCCCCACAGCAGGATTGCTGAGACCTTGTCTACGGCACCGCCCCCTTTCTCAATCATTCAGCAAAAGGGCCTCCGGGCGCAGCACTGGTTGGGGGATGAAGTTCCCTTGGCTGCTGAGGGTCGTTGGGGGTCAAGTGCATCTACTTCTCCCCTAAACAAGTTGACAATGGTATATACCTGATTGGCATATTTAGGTTACCTATAAGACCCTTGTAAAGTGGTATGCCACATGCCAAGAGCCTGTACTCTAAATGGTACTAGTGGACCTGCAGCAATGGTTGTGCCACCCACACAAGTAGCCTTTAAACTGGTCTCAGGTCTGCCATTGCAGGGCCTGTGTCTGCAGTTTTCTTCCACTTCAATATGGCTTTGAAAACCACTTGCCAAGCCTTAACCTTCCTTTTTATTACACATAAGTTGCTCCTAAGATAGGCCCTAAGTGACCCTAAGGGCAGGGTGCTCAGTAATTTAAAGGCAGGTCATGGACATTGAGGTTTTACATGTCCTGGCAGTGGCAGTGGCAAACAGCTACATTAATTTTCCACTGCTGTAAGGCCTACTCCTTCCACAGGCTACCTTTTTAGTGGTACAGTTGGGTTTGACATTACCAGCTGTTGTCTTTAAATTTTGGGGTGATCCGGCAAGTGGGGTCCCAGGAAAAGGCGGGTCACAAAATGCTTTTTCTCCATGTTAATTTCCATAGGAAACTTTTGACATCGCTACGGCCTGAACTGCTGGAAGGAATTACACCAAATTTGGCAAAAAGTTAGATCTTGGTCCAGAAAGCACTCTTTTTATTAAATGGTGTAAATCCGTTCAGTAGTTCCTGAGAATTGTAAAGACTTCTTAGATGTACAACTGTGGCAGCAGTGGATCCACATACCCTCCCAATCTTGTGCCTGAGATATTATTGGCTGCCAACACTTCAAACCAGGAATTGTTGGCAGCCATCTTGTGACTCAGTTGAACCGAGTCAAAGAAAAAACGTAAATAAAAAAAGAAAAGGAGGCAGGGAAGAAATACCTATATGCCCTAGGCCTGTTCAGGGGGTACAGCAGGGAACCCCAGGCTCAAAGAAAAGCCTTCTTGAAATAAATAATTCAGCTTGAGTCGCGTCGGATCCTCAAATCTGACCAAACCCACCCAAAAAACGAAGCGCGGGCTCCCATGCTTTGTTTAATAAGCCCCCGTGTGGCCAGTTCCTGGGGACAATTACAAATAATAATGCGGGGGCCCGCGTGGGCCCCTGCAGTCCCGGGGACCACCACCCCCCCTCCCTGGGGCTAACTGATTGAAATGCGGGGGACCACGCTCCCCCGAACTGCCCCGTGGATCACCACCTCCCCATATCCATATCTAAAATAATGCGTAGGGGGCTCCAGCCCCTGGGAGTGCTACCTCCCCAGGGCTATGTCTAAAATAATGCATGGGGGATCCAGCCCCCCGCGCAGCCCCAGGGACCACCACCCCCCCCCGGCACCCACCCAGGGCCAGCTCCAGCAATGTCCTAGGGTGCTCACCCCCTCGATATTGCAGTTTGTTATGGCTTGGCTGCGCCTGTCAAGCCATAGCAAACTCTAGTCAACTTCATGGAAGCGAGAGCATGGAAAATGCTCTCGCCTCCATGAAGCAGAGCAGAATTGCTTTTGGACAGAGGGAGCTGCATGTTACCAGCTCCCTCTGTCCAAAGCAATGCTGGCTCCCACAGGAATGCGGGAGCCAGCAGGGACCGTGGGGGTTTTGAGGCTTCTCCCACGGTCCCCAACAAGACGCCAAGCCCCGGGGGATGGGGTCCCGGGGCAATATCGGCCTGGGGAGGGGGGTCGTGCTGTCCCCCCTCCCCATTGAAAAAAAAGGTGAAGGGCTGGCCCCAGGGCATGGGTCTCCAGGGCATGGGTCCCCGGGGCCAGAATTAGCGTCAGGAGGGGGGGGTCACGCTTCCCCCTTTTTTTATTTAAAAAAGGGGTTAGGCTCCATGGGATGGGGTCCCCAGGGCCAAAACCAGCCCGGCAGAGGGTGTACGTCCCCTGTTTCCTTTTATTTTATTATTTTTAAGAAATGGTTTAGGCTCTGGAGGATGCCGGGCCCAAAATGGTCTAGGGAAGGGGGGCCATGCAGCCACCATTCCTAGAACATTAAAATAAATCTTTTTAAAAGCTGCAACTCGCCTCCTTTTTCCACCACTCTGCAAACGCGCCTCCTGGCACGCTGCTGGTTGGGGATGAAGTCCCCTTGGCTGCTGAGTCCTTAGGGGTCAAGAACACCTCCTGTTACCTCCAGTAAGCCCTAAAGAGTGGGAATGTTGAGAGGTGGTCGTAGGCCACGCCCCTTTCTCCACCACTCTGCAAACGTGCCTCTCGTTGCACTGCTGGTGGAGGATGAGGTCCCTTTGCCTCCTGAGTGCCACAGGACTAAAGTGTACTTCATCCCCCAAGCAGCAGTGCACCAGGAGGTAAATTTATAGAGTGGTGGAGAAATGGAGTGTGGCCCCTGACCACCTCTCAGTAATCCAGCTGTGTGGGCCTACTGGAGGTAACAGGAGGGCTAGTTTTCCCCCAAGGACCGTCAAGAGCCAAGGAGACTTCATCCCCCACACAGAAGTGTGCCAGGAGGCGTGTTTGCAGAGTGGAGGAGAAAGAGGGCGTGGTCACCAAAACCCTCTCAGCAAACCCATTGTCTGGGATTTGCTGGAGGTAACAGGTGGAGTAGTTGGTCCCCAAGGACCCTCAATAGCCAAGGAGACTTCATCCCCCTACTAGCAGTACATCAGGAGGTATGTTTGCAGAGTGGTACAGAAATGGGACATGGCCTGCTATCAGATTTCAGCAATCCTACTGTATGGGACCTAATGGAGGTAATAGGAGGGGTAGTTGGCCCCCTGAATGTCTTTGGGGGCCAATTACTCCTCCTGTTACTTCCAGTAAGTCCCGCACAGCAGGATTGCTGAGAAGCTGTTAGAGGCCACACCCCCTTTTTCCACCACTCTGCAAACGTGCCTCCCTGCGCTCTTCTAATTGGGGCAGGGTTGTGATTGGTCAGGGAGCCTGGGTGCTTACCAATTACAACGGTGCATTGCAGCGTTGTGATTGGTCAACGGGGCCTGCTTCCTGTTCCTCGAGTTCCATGAGAGCAGGAGTAGTGACCAGGGACCCGGCGGCAAGCTAAGTTATTTATTCAGTTATTTACTATGTGCACTCCCTCCCACTCACGTGACCCCCTAACATGACCCCCCTACCCCTCACATGACCCCTGCGACCCCCGCACTTGCCCTCCCACGCGTAAGGCCTGCCGGCCGCACCTGGCTTCCGGGTGAGAGTGTATTTATGTGGGCGTGTGTGTGCACATGTGAATGTGTGTGTGAGTGAAAGAAAAGATCAAAGGGCTTGTAATGCCACCTCCGCAACCCCAGGCATTTTGGTGAATTAACATGCATATATCTACCCTCACAAAAGACAAACAATGAAAGATGCCATGTGAGTGTAGTACGAGTGCCAGATCGAAGGATGGTGTGAGACAAAACTCAATATGGTTGAGTCGAACACATCGTTCCCTGGTCATGACTGAAGCTACTCTCTTCTCGTCACCCCAGTGGGCTGTGAGAGAAGCAAGAAAATGTTTCCCCAAGACCACTGTGTTGCAGTGAAATGAGCCTGACAAGGATGGTCTACTGTATTTAAACCATTTACTCCGCAAATTGTAAAATGTGCCTTCTAATCACTAAGCCAGTAATAGCCCAGGAACGTATGGCACAGCATGCAATCCCAGAGACAATATTTGCACATTTCCGCAATACAAATATATGCAATACTCCTCAGGATTGAAATAAATATGAACAACATCTTTTAATAAAGGGCTGAGGGAGTGGTCACAAAGTAACTAAATGACTCTCACCTATAACACATCCTTGTATATTTTTCAAGGTTTTAAATGAAGAAAGGAAAATAATGATGTGGGTAAGGGAAAGTATACTGAAAAGCAGCAGCAGTCGCTCGTATTGCGAAGTGGTGAGGCGGGGGAGCGGGAACTATAAAAACCACTGCACACTGAGCAGGCTCCCAAATGCCAATTCCAGTGTGGCTCTCATGCTGGGAATGCAATTCCCAACATGAGAGCAGCGCTGGGATTGGTCTGAGGACCCTAGTTTGGGGCTCAGACGTGGACTGGGAGTCACCCAACTTGGGTTGAAGAAAGGCTAAGTATGCATGACGGTTTGGCCGGCCCCACCGTTATGAGCACCTAGCAATACCCACTACTACCCCCTCCTCCCTGGTGCTGCAGCTGCAGCGTCAGTAGGGATGGCCCACCCCTCCCTCGGCTCGACGCCTGCAGGAGGAAAAATGAATGAATAATAAAAATGTTTTATTAGCATTTTTTTTTATCGGTTGCCTCTGCTGGCTTTTAGCAGGGGGTTATGTTGCTCCACAATAACGGAGAAGCCATCCCGTCTGAAAAGGCGGCTTTCCCCATGAAAAGCAACACAAGTCACATAAAACACAAAAGACTTATTTGATGCATTATCTAAATAAGTATGTAGACACTTTATAATTCTTCTCAGGTCTATGTAGTTTTAGCTGCACAGAAAAAAGGATTTTATTGAAAAATAACATCTAACTAATGTTCTAGTGCTTTCCACACTTATTAGTTGCCTGTAGCAGGGGAAACCTTCATTTCACGATGGCTTCTATGTTCACCTGCCAGCCGCTGCTGCTCCTGAAAACAATGAACCTGATGCACTTCAGCGGAAGCACCCCTTAGAAGGTGGAATAATCCCCAATATAGAGATGGTGAGACCAAAATACACCTGCAGTCTTCCTAAGATATGATTGAAACTGCCACAAAGCAATAGGTGAAGGTTGAAGGGTGCTGACCCAAACTCACTCTCTGTGCCTGTGTATGTTTTCAAACCAACGGATCTCGGTAAGTCAATCAGGAAAAGAAACACAGAAGGGAATTCAAATCTTTATGCAGACGCAGATGCGGAGCTCTCGAACAAAGCAACAGTTTCACAGCCACACAGATAAGAAAACCACATTTATACAGGCACACAGACACTTAAATGCACATTCACAAACACACAGATATAGGGTGCCCGTGCTCGAGGCTTCATATGACATTCATTACCTGTGCTGACAACAGCAAGTCTTGTATCCTCATTGGCCATGGCAGTGTAGCTGTGCAAGCAAAGGTAGAGTAAAACAGGAACCCACACACCGAGGACTATGTACCTACACAGAGGGAGAGACAAGCAGAATGGAGGATTATTGTAGCATTAAAGAGATATAGCTACTACATCAGCTAATCACTATCTAGATCCAGGGAGCATCAGTCATAGAACAACGTGAATCCAACTGTAGTATAGTTCCTATATTCCCAATAGGCTCTGCGCATTGGAATAATATATCCTACAGATTTGACGTAGGACTTAGGTCGACTAGGTCTCTATCAAATATACTAAACTTAATAGTGAGTATCAGCTAGCTCAGAGGTCACTAGAAACTTTCTCGATTTCACAAGAAGGGATTCGTTTCTGACAACCGCATAAACATGACAACTTTGTTTCCCAAGAATAAGAATATATCTCTCAGAGTCGTGGAAACAATAGATAAGTATTTCACTCAGTCAATCGTGCATGCTTCATTTCTACAGAGTTGCAGAGAGATGGGCGTTTTCAATAAAAAGGTTTATTGAACAGTCTTTTCTCATGCAAGAGAAGTGAACTGCTACAAGCGTTAGGCAGACTGTAAAGTATAATGCATACAGCGTAAACAGTAATAGGAAGTATATATGTAAGAGCATTGTATGGTTTCCAAGCCATATAAAAATACATACATAAATAACAGACTAAAATACTCAACTGGTGCTTCTAAAATACGCCTACCCCAATGTACCTAAGTCTAGTACGCGGGAAGAAGTAAATATTGTGTAGCATAGGTTTTAGTTTTCTTTGCCAAGAATCTACCAAAGGCTTCTCTAGGTTCTAATCAGCTCCATACCTTGGTTAGAATGAAGGAGGTCTGGTATATCAGTCTCGGGACTCGATTTCCCAACACCCCGCAAGGGGAGCCGGAAACACTGAAGCTGGATTCTCGGTAGGAGAAGGCCAGCTTCCTGATCAGTGCGTCAGCTGGAGAGTCCGCTTCCTTTGGCACTTGCTGTAGCGAGCTGCGTCGGGCAAGTAGATGGTCGACATGCTCCGAACCACCGTAGTTTGGTATAGCAAGTGAAGGTATATGTATACCTTGAAGGTGTTTAGGAATGCCATAGTTTGACGTAAAGTCGGGCATATAAACGTCACAATGAATCCCTGTGGAATAGTTATTAATTGTAAAGTAACTGAGTTCTTGGAGAAATCAGTATTCAAGCAAGGGGAAGTTCCATCACTGCTTAAGCCGGTTTTCCAAGAAATCGTTGTGACGTTTGGTAAGGGTGGAAGTAGCCATGCCTGTATTTGGGTTGCATGGGCTATACCTAAATAAGGGTTTGATTTCTATGCCTATATTAGGGCAATGTGAATTGTACCTATGTAATGGCATGAATCGTGAAAATTTACTCGTAGCTTAAAACGCCACACAACACCCACTCCACTTTCTTATGTACGACATTACTAAGTTCTAAACACATAAGAACATATCTAAACATGATGTGTTAAAAACCCACCCAAAATGCATAAAAATGCATTGTTACTGGTTGTACACGAAAAGAGCATTTGTGCTGTACACATTTAAAGCAATGTTTCATTCAAAGCATATAGTTTGACATTTGAAATGCTATCCAAATGAATCACTGGAATCACTTGATCACTTGTTACATTTGTATAGTCAGATGCTATTTCGTTGTAGACAGGCGTTTCTTGACAAACCGTTATTTGGGTCTCAAGAGGTACAAGTTCCATGGCTTTGTTGCATAGTCCTTCTTTTCGCACTGCAGAATCTTCAAAGGTGATGAGTCTCTCAGTTTGAACCTCTTGGATAGTAGCCAGATTAGGGCGTCTGCTACAACTTTGGAGTCCACTTGGCCTACTACTTATGATCGGCCACATGATGTGGTTTGACCAGGTCGATGGACACAAACCAGTTCTCCTTTTTACCAGCAATGGGCGGCAGTAATACTGTTCTTGATCTGTGGATGGCTAGGACAGGTACTGGTTGTCTGTAAGAAGCCCCAAATTCCTTCTTGTTCGCAATCTTTAATCTGACTAGATCCCCGATCTCTGGAACCAGACAGGCCTTGCTGGGACGGTCGGTTTCTCTTCAGTGGTTGTTGGCTTCAGGAGTAAGTTACTTTGTCTTTGTCTTATTTCATTAAATCCTGCAAAACAGCCAAACTATCTTTGATATCAAAGGGTTTTTGTTCTACCACTGAAGTGTGACAATCGAGGTCCGACACAATCATTCTGGTACCAAAAAGGATTTCATATGGAGTAATACCCCCTAGAGAACTTCTTGGCAGATTGTTAAGACTACGTTGGACACTTTTTAGCTGTTTGACTCACCCATCACCCGAGCCAAATCCCTAGCTGTTATAGATTGCTTTATGTCCCGTTATTTCTCTCCACTACCGAATTTCCCTCAGTCTGGAATGGACTAGAGTACCGCAATGCAACGCCCAGATTGGCCATGTCCTCCTTGTAAGCTTTTGAGCTAAACGTAGGACCCTGGCCAGAATGTAGCGTGCCGAATGCGTATGTGCCGATAAAGACTCGCAAATCTTTTATTACAGTTCGAGCATCAGCTGAGCACTGAGGCCACATCCAAATGAATCTTGAACACAAATCCACTGCGACCATGATATATTTATAGTTGCCATCCCTCTGTAAGGGACCGCAGTGGTCCAGGTAAACGCAAACTAATGGTGTATCTGAAATTAACAGGGGCGTCTGCGCAGGACGTTTCACAGTAGAGACTTTCATCCTTTGGCAGATTTCACATTCCAAAACATAGTTTCTGGTTTGTTTACTCATGCACGGCCACCAGTATCTCTGTTTTAATAATGACACTGTGGCGGAAACACCTGCGTGTGCAGAGGCGAGTCCTTCATGCGCTGCTAAAATTAGTCCTAATCTATGTTCCATGTTTGGAATTGCTCTATCCCCCACTCCAGGGATTCGAGCAAACGGAACATTATTTGCATCAGTTATATACGAGTATTTGAGTGGAAAGCCTTTTGGTAATGTTTTACCACTGTCTTTGCTTGAAGCATTGACAGCTTGCATTATTTCGCTGTCTATTTTCGTTTTTGAACGAGTGATTGCAGCTGCGGAAGCCGTTTGCACAGCTGCCTTTGCGACTTCATCAGCCAATGAATTCCCTGCAGCGTGAACGCCATCACATTGATGACTCAGCGTATGTATCAAGTGAGCCTTTTGTAGTTCTTGTTGTAACTGAACTACTTGTTCCCAAAGCAACTTATGCTTGATTGTGCCACCTTTTGCGTCTTTGAAACTGTTTTCAATGCAGTTCTGCAAGCATTCATTGTAAGATTGAACACAATATTACGAATCACACACTATGAGTGTGGGGAATTCGCGATCAGTATTTTCAAGCGCCATCTTAAATGCTTGTAATTCAGCTCGCTGAGCTGTACAATCTCCTAGAGACTGAGTTTTAGTGACCATAGGTCGGAATTTACCATCGCGCCAGCGACATTTAATGATCACGCACGCAGCACTATAAGCTTGTTTACCCCCCGTAGGGAGCTGTGCTGAACCGTCAGTATAAAGTATACATTCATACTTCTCTAGAGGCAGAATTTCAGTAGGTAGAGGACATTCTTGTTCGTATTGTAGAAATTCTTGTGTTTTCAAATAAGGGTCAAAAACGTATTCAATGTCTGTTGCAGCAAGAGAATTAACCCATTGTATCCATCTCAGATGTAAAGCTTTAGCATTTGGAATGCATGCTTTTGTCACTGCTTCTAGGGCAGGTACAGGTGTAACAACCATAATGCGCTTACCCTGTGCGAGGGCTCTCTCTTTTGCTACTGCAGTTTGAACCGCTGTCAGAATTTTTTCTGTAGAAGTGAATTTCATTTCTGCTTTGTGTACAAGTGTGATTTGTAAGCTATTGGTACTTTTTCTCCTTCATTAAAGGTCAAGTACGTGAATCTGCATCGTCCTGGAATGATTCGGATCACCAAATTGCGTACGTTTACGCGAGTCTGTAAATGTGTTGTTGCCAACATGTCTGTTTGGACAGAACGCAAAATTTCTGTATGTTTTGAGTCCAATTATCTGTTTTGATATCAGGTTTGATTAATTCGTAGAGAGGTTTAACCCTTTCTGCGTAATTTAGAGTGTATGTTCTTCCGAAGTTCAGGAAACTTAGAATTGACTGTAAGTTTTTCAGTGTTTTTGGAAGTTGGAGCAGCGCACACTTTTCCAAAAAGTTAGCTGCCAGGTTTTTGCCTTCACTTGATAACTCATATCCCAGAAAAAGGACGTTGAGGTGGGCAATTCTCGATTTCTTAAAATGTAATTTATACCCTTCATAGTCAAAGCCAAGTATGATGGTGTTCACCCTGTTCAAGTGCCAATCCAAGTCATAGTCTATTGGATAGATGTCATCTACATATGATAATGCTTCATCATCATAGGTATGTAGTAACTCTGTTACTCTGGCTGAAAATAACCCTGGACTATTCTTGAATCCCTGAGGGAGATGACAGAATTGACGCTTTGTCCCCATGATTGAGAAAGCGGTCAAATACCTACTTTAATATACAATGTTTTGGCAGAAGAAACCGTTAGAAATATCTGAAGTGGTTTTATATTTTTTACGCACAATGTTATTCATTAGTGCTGTACTGTGTGCATTTTGTACTGCAAATGTTTTGCAACAAGAGTTTAAATGTCTGTAATCCAATATTAGACGATATGTATTGTCTGGTTTGGAGACAGGAAACAAAGGATTGTTCATGGACGAGGTGCATGTTTCAATCACCCCTTGGTAATCAAGTTGATCTAAGATCTCCCTGACTTGTTTTTTAGCTTCTTGCTTAACTGGATACTGCCGTTGTGCATTTGGTTGAGTTTTCAATTGGATTTTATGGCGAGGAGAATCCTCATCCCATCCTACATGATTTTTATATACTGCAGGAGCCTGGGCAACTGCCTATATCCTGGCATAAGTATATTTCAAGTGAATTGGAATATGGTTAGAGAAGGCTGGCGTGATGATTTCTTCACCGTGTGGGCATTCCCTGACAAATTCAGGTGGCCAGTCTTGTTCAGCTAGATGAATGTCATAACCCTGAGAGAGCTTCTCCCAAAAGAGTGCTAATATTTTTCTTGTTATGTCCCCCTCCCACCTGAGTTACTTCACATAACTTATGTGGCACACTAACCCTGGTATCTGCAGTTTCAACTTGTATGTACTCATTAAAGTCCACTGTCTCCAGATGATCCTTCAAGTTCTTGCGAGCTATGGTGACTTCTGCAGCCCTGTCCAACATCGTTTGAGCCCATTCCCCATTCTTTAGTTGTGTCCTCAAGATCCTCTGCATGTCTGATCTTTAGACCTGCTACCTTCTTTTTGGTGAATTGAGTTTTCTAATTTTTCGGAACGTGTTGATCGTCTTTGAACTTCACGCGTTCTTCCTTGTGTTCTGACCGTCCTCTTCTTTTGGATTTCTGTGACGAAGTCTGAAAGGTACGAGAGGAATGTGTATCAGTATCTTGATATCTATCAGGTTTTCTCATATTATCCCTATTCCTGAGGTTATACCTCCTTTCAGAGGGCTCCTTTTGAGATCGAGAACGCTTCACATTGGAAGTTTGTTTAGTGTTCTCCCACTTCTTTTTAGGAAGAGTAGGAGTGTTTTTAATAAAGACCTTTTCAGGACTTTCAGTCAGTTGGGGTTTAACTGGTTTACCACCCAAACTGTCTCTACCTAATTCTTCATAGGATTTTCCAATTATTCTGGCTAGTTCCTGAGGTTGCTCAGTTACATCAAATTCCCTTAATTTCTGGTGGATCGCCACGGATGCTGCTTCACCTTTAATAATAGCTAATATTATTGTTGAGACATGCTTGAAATCCTTCAGTAACTTCATACCCAGATTTAAAGCAGGTTCTGCCCCGTATTCATTTTGAATCTGTTTCAGGACGTCTGGTATTACTGCCATAGACGGAACACCATGTGTTTTAGTGTAGATTGCAGCAAAGACTGTACCCCAAGTGTCGCAGTCCTCCAGGTGTGGTGCGATCCCCATCGGTAAACAGATTGTTAGAATTCTGTGTTTCTCATGAGGGGTAGTATCAGGAAACACTGCCTCGATTTGAGTAATTTTTTGAGCTATCCAGAATGGAATTTGTTCCTGTTTTGCAGGTAATTTACCAACGACTGAATGTAAAGTCTGTGATGTAATCTTATTTATGTTCCCCTGGTAAGGGGTGTGTTGTGAAATCCTAATTGCCGGTTGGGCTGTAAGAGTCCACATGACATATTGAACCAATTGTCTATAGATTTTGATTAGTTCTTTGTGTTGAACTAATAGTTCCGCATCTGACATTATATTAATTTCAGGATGTGGTGTATAGCTGACTAATACCGGCCATGTTGCTCCTGGTCTACCTAGTGGACGGAGCCTGGTAATGTGATTTATATGTTTTAGGGCGCCTTTAAATCAGCATGCATGCTCTTGGTATGTTAGTGGAATTTCAATGTCCTCGAAAGGAATGTATTCCGTTGGTAGGTCATCTTTATTGTAGAAGTGAAACACTTTAGTTACTAGATTTGCTTCAGGGAATATTATCCAGGAATAGAATACCTCTGTCTGATGATATTTGTGTGCCTCTATCCCAAAAACTACCCTACCACCTCTTGATGATAGGCCATTTCTTATACGTTTTATAGTGATGGCTTTCCTTAAATTTTCTGGAACGCTTAAAGCATCCTCATCGGCTTCATTAAAGCCTGTTACGTCAAAAGCTGCAACAAGTGGATCGGCTTCAGCTCCACCATTCTTGGTGTTTTCGGTCGTCATTGTTTAATGAAAGTTTGCAGAGCAAGTTTCAAGGAAACAAAGATAAGGTGCACAATATTTTGGAACACTGTATCCTTCAACGTTGAACAAACCAAAAACTAATACATAGGATTTTTCATCCTACTCAGCTATGGCGGATATTCTATCCTTTTGCCCACTCCAGACATCTATTGGAGTATTTTACGGAAAAAAGGGGTCTCTGAGAAAATCACGACTGAGTTACTTTAGTATCTAGCGTTAAATTAGTGCCTTACCAAATGTTGGGCGCCATGTAGTGTAGTTCCTATAAAAGGCTCTGCGCATTAGAATAATATATTCTGTAGATTTGACGTAGGACTTAGATCAACTAGGTCTCTATCGAATGTACTAAACTTAATAGTGAGTGCCAGCTAGCTCAGAGGTCACTAGAAACTTTCTCGAATTCACAAGAAGGGATTAGTTTCTGACAACCGCATAAACATGACAACTTTGTTTCCCAAGAACAAGAATATATCTCTCAGAGTCGCGGAAACAATAGATAAGTATTTCACTCAGTCAATCGTGCATGCTTCGTTTCTACAGAGTTGCAGAGAAATAGAAAGACAGGCGTTTTCAATAAAAAGGTTTATTGAACAGTTTTCTTTCTCATGCAAGAGAAGTGAACTGCTACAATCGTTAGGCAGACTGTAAAGTATAATGCGTACAGCCTAAACAGTAATATGAAATAATACTGTAGGAGCATTGTATGGTTTCTAAGCCATATAAAAATACAAACATAAATAACTTAGACTAAAATACTCAACTGGTGCTTCTAAAATACGCCTACCCCAATGTACCCAACCTAAGTCTAGTACGCAGGAAGAAGTAAGTAATGTGTAGTATAGGTTTTAGTTTTCTTTGCCAAGAATCTACCAAAGGTTTCTCTAGGTTCTAATCAGCTCCATACCTTGGTTAGAATGAAGGAGGTCTGGTATCTCAGTCTCGGGACTCGATTTCCCAACACCCCGCAAGGGGAGCCGGAAACACTGGAGCTGGATTCTCAGCAGGAGAAGGGCAGCTTCCTGATCAGTGCGTCAGCTGGAGAGTCGGCTTCCTTCGGACTTGCTGTAGCGAGATGCGTAGGGCAAGTAGATAGTCGAACAGCTCCGAACTACCGTATTTTGCTATAGCCAGTGCAGGTATATTTATACCTTGAAGGTGTTTAGGAATGCCATAGTTTGACATAAAGTCGGACACATGAACGTCACAATGAATCCCTGTGGAATAGTTATTCATTCTAAAGTAACTGAGTTCTTGGAGAAATCAATATTCAAGCAAGGGGAAGTTCCCTAACTGCTTAAGCTGGTTTTCCAAGAAATCGTTGTGACGTTTGGTACGCGGTGGAAGTAGCCATGCCTGTATTTGGATTGCAAGGGCTATGCCTAAATAAGGGTTTTTATGCCTATATTAGGGCAATGTGAATTGTACCTATATAAGGGCATGAATCGGGAAAATTCACTCGGAGCCTAAAACGCCACACAACACAACAATGCTCTCAACTTGAAAGTCTTATCACAAACAATGTTTTGGCTTCTAAGCCGTTCCATTTTACACACGATTCAATAACAAAAATCTTAGCTTTATTTAAAAAAACGTATTCTTTTCATCTAAAAACGTAACGTGTTTTGCCCCGCCGAAGCATGCTTTTGGGCTTGATGGGTCATTCTCCAGGTCTCAGTGGGTTACATTAGGGGCCTGATTACGATGCAGTCGTAAAAGGCTCCGACCCTCGATCGGAGCCTTTCTGACCACATCGTTATATGCCAGTCGGATTCCTTCCCGACCTCCTCATTACTATGGAGGCGGAGGAAAGGAATCCCACCGGCCACCCCGTCTGGCTGCCGACAAGTTCAGAGAGCCAGTCGGCCAATCAGAATGCGGCCTGTAATCCCAAGGGCGGCTCTTTCTGCCCTTGGGATTACTATTTCGGGGTTCGGCAGCCTATCCTTACTGGCTTTTCTGACACAGAAAGGCTGTCGGAACTCTACTTTGGTGGCCCCCAGCAGGGCCCCCTTGAGTGTTGTCCTCCGGTTGGAGTGTAGTGTAGTTCCTATATTCCCAATAGGCTCTGCGCATTGGAATAACATAAACAATAGTTTAGACGTAGGACTGAGGTCATCTAGGTCTCTACTGAATATGTTAGACTTAATTAGGTATGCCAGCTAGCTCAGAGGTCACTAGAAACTTTCTCGAATGAACAGGAAGGAGTTAACTTTCCTGATTAGACAAGAAGCGATTAGTTTCTGACAACCGCATAAACATGACAACTTTGCTCCCTCCAGAATAAGGAGTATATCTCCAGAGTCGTGTGAAAACAATAGACAGCTATTTCACTCAGTCAATCGTGCATGCTTAGTTTCACCAGAGTGCAGAGAAATAGAGAGACGGGCGTTTTCAATAAAAGTTGTTATTTATTGAGCAGTCCTCTTTCTCGTGCAAGAGAAGTGAATTGCCACAATTGCAATACTTATCATAAAGTAAAGTGCGTACAGTAAAAGGAGTATTATGAAATAATACTGTAAAAGCATTGATATGGTTTCTGAGCCATATGATACTTAAAATGGATAAAATATATACATACATAAAATCATTGACTAAACATACTCAACTGGTGCTTCTAAGATACGCCTACCCCGGTGTACCTAACCTAAGCCTAGTACGTGGGAAGGAGTAAGTGAGCTGCAGTTTAAGTTAAGTTGGTTTTTGCCAAGAATCTGAATCAAGAATTCTCTAAGGATCTAATCAGCTCCGTACCTTGGTTATAGATTGAAGGAAGTTTTGTATCTCTTTCTCAGGACTCGATTTCCCAGCAACCCGCAAGGGTGACTGGAAACACTGGAGCTGGATTTCTCGGCAGGAGAAAAGACAGCGTCTTTCTCAGTGCGTCAATGGGAGGGTCGGCTTCCTTCTGCACTCGCATCAGCTGGGCGTCGGGCAAGTAGATAGCCGCTCTCCTCCAAACCACTGTGTGTTTGCTTAAGGCCACGTTGGTATATTTATACCTGGAAGGTGCAGAGTTTGACGTAAGGTTGGACATAAGACGTCACTTAGAACTTACAGTTCTTTCTGGACTCCAGGATTTCTTGTTCAAATCAAAACAAAAGCAGGGGGATTTCCCGGGCTGCTGGAGGCTTGGTTTGTTTGAAGAACACGTTGTACTTTCTAGGAGTCTATGGGAGTAGCCTTGCCGTATTTGGACTGCATTGGCTATGACTAAATATGGGTATGATTCTTATGCCTTTATGAGGATATGTTTTGTTATAACCACATAAGGGCATGAATCTGGAATATTTAAATAGGGTCCTAGATACGTTTACAACAGGAGGCTGAGGGGGTACCTATGGTGCCCCCCTGTCAATCCCTGCACCCCGTGGCAGGCACCTTGCGGTACCTGCCACGAGGTGCAGGAATGAACTGCACCTCTCATTTTACAATAGAAGCATGCATTCCGGCAGGTTTATGGCCCGAATTCATGCTCTTATTGTAAAATGTTGGAATGCGACTGAACAGTGTTCGGGCGCATCCTAATGAGCCAGTCGGGACCGCTGACCGAGACGAGATGCCTCCGCCCGTCATCGTAATCAGCCCTTTTGTGTCTATAAAGAGTTCCAATCATGCATCTCTTACACTCTAAAGAAGAACTATGATAAGGTTTGACTTATACAGTATACAGGATAAGGCTGGAAGTTAAGTCACCAGAGACAAACAAATTGTCTGTACTCTCTGTGATTTCTATCAGACTCTCTATTTGCCACAGGATTTACACGGCAACACTATCCCAGCATATCTGTAAAAACCACGAGTTATGTCGTTGTGTCCAATCCCATGGCCTCACTGCCTGCTTTAATTAAGAAACTTCAGAGCTTCAGTCAGATGTCGAAATTTAAAGTCAAACTAACAAAATTTCCGCTCCTAAACCCAACAGTCTCACAGGCCCACAAACATCAACTATGATCTGGCTACCCAATCACCTGGACAGAGACTTTTATACCATACAAAGGGATACAAATTTCCCCAACAGCCAGGGCCGGACTGGCTGTAGCAGGCACCAGGTGTTTCCTCGGTGGGCCAGAAGGGTGGAAGACAGTTTTGGTCCCCTGGGACCGGTTTTGTAGCAGTGAACAATATCAGCCGCCTGTAACAAAAGTGGCAGCAGGAGTGGTGCTTCCCACTCGCACCCCCCCACCCACTGGGGGCAGGTAGAGCTGACTGCCTAGGCTGAGGGCTGGTTTCAGCTCGCTGTCCGGCTGTGCCAACAGCATCCAGGAAAAAGGAAGGCAAACAGGTCGTCGGAAACAAAGCGCGTAATGAGGCTGGGGCCGTGAACACTGAAATAACTACTCAAACTAAACGAGCGGTCGGTTAAACGGGCACTATATAAAAAAAACGGGGAGGAAAAAGGAAGGCAAATAGGTTGCTGTAAACAAAGCGCGTAATGAGGCTGGGGCCGAGAACATTGAAATAACTGCTCAAACTAAACAAGCGGTCTTTTGAAAGGGGTTGACAATATATCTCGGGTTGTAAATAAATAAAATGTCCCACACCTATGTGTGTTATGTGACGAAGGCGTGGTATATAAAATCGATTCAGACACGCTTTTAGAATGAGGGTGGTGTCTAAGGTAAAAAGTGGCACGCTTTTAAAATGAGGGTTGCGTCTAAAGTAGAAAGCGGCATGTATTTTATTTTAGACCAAAATTATATAAATTTTTTCTTGAGTCCAGTTATAAACTTGAAATATCTCATAATACATAGAGCGGCAACTGCACTTAAATGCTATTAAATGTTACGAAATTACCAGTGTTATACCAGACTCACGAACGGGATACACTTTTGATTTTGTCGCCATTATAGTGATGAATCGTCGTTACCCGCTGCCAGAAACCAAGTGAATGGTAAAGGGATTTAATCGAAAAGGTGAGCCTACAAAGACCCAGGATAAAGGGGGTAGAGCTTAAAGCGTTTTTTAAATGTGTGAAGACCTATCGCTAAAAAGGATAATTAATATATGTTTCTTGGACACATTAGGGAGGACCCTCAAATTAAGAAGAGGCCCTGAATCCCAGTGGATATTACAACAATACCACTCCTACAGCAATAATATAAGGTACTGGATAAATGACCTGCATGTATTTTGCACCGATTAAGAAAGAGGAGAAAACATCATAGAACTTAAAAACCCTTTCCACTTTCTGTTTATTAAGGAACATTCGTTTCAGGAATCGGGGATTGATGGTCAAATAAGAAAACAACCCCTGAAAAGAAGGAATAAAACCTTTTAATTAAAGTGGGTAATATGGTTAGTTTTATCTAATTGATATAAAGCGGGAGTAGTATGTTATAATTAAAACCTGTTCCCTCCTGTTACTTTTCTCAATTAATAGAGACAAGTTCCTCGGTATTGAAAGAAGAGGACACCTATGACTAAAAAAAGTTTAGATATATAGGTGCAAATACAAGGGTGAGTGTCAAAGCACTATTTTTATAAATGATTTGAATGAATGGAGCGAACTTGAATGTATGGATGAGATGACCTTGGTGAAACTTTTGTAAATACAGGGGTGTTCAAAAATTAAATTTATTTAATTAGGCAATGTTGAGAACAGAGTGAACTATTTTAAAATTCATGTTACAATAATGTTTACATATAGGAGCCTACTTGGAGATGATAAGAAATGAATAACTTTAAGTGTGTATCTAATGACCTCTTTATGTAATTGGTATGCAAACATTAACTGCTCACAGAGTTTGTATAAGTGGGGTCGGAGTAACACATGACAGATTGAACTTATGCTTAGAAGTAATGTTTAGTGGGGTAGTGGTCATGTGACAAATCGCCCTGGCAAAAATTAGATAAATAAATCTGTATTGCAAAAAGGATGTTGTATCAGATGTATACAACTGGCACACTGAACATATTTATGTTTTTGGATTAGGTAATGCTGATCTAAAGGAGAAGTAACATAAAATTGTCCTGAGGAAGGTGGTTAAAATCATTCATAGACCGCCGAAACGCGTCGACGCTATATTGGAAGTTAAATTTATAAGTGGTCAACGCCCATGAGGGAATCAGGAAATGTCACCAAACCTTTGTTGAACCAACTGTGTATAAATTAACTGTACATAAGACAGATTTTATTGTCTTTTTAGTTGTGATTTCTCCTGCACTATTGTATGTTTTCGTCAGATCATCATTTTTATTATGTTTGTTTATTGATTTGTTGTATAAATTATTGTGTATTGAAATATGTGTTTTTAAACCCGTTGTTTTAATAAACTACTTTATATATACATATGGTTACATATATATATATTTTATTTTAATTTTTGTTGACAACCCACTGGTTTGTGAAGTTTTCACTATAGATCATCAGAACGTATGACTGTAACTGAATGACCCATGGTTTGGTGTGTGGATAGGACCTCATAATACAAACTCTTTTACCTTAAGGGATACATTTGTGTTTACTGAACGTATACTGATGCTCCATTCCCTTTGGGTTAACTAAGGAGCGACTCTCATTTTTTTTGAGATTTCTTGGTACAGTCGGTAGACTGGAGAGCTAATCGCTTTCATTTGATCACTTTTCAGTGACATCTCTATCACATCATTAGATGGACCAATTCAAGACCTTTGGATTCACTGAGGACCAGTATAATAAAATTATTGGGGCCTCAACTAACAGTGTGAATAATATCACGGTATACACTGCGAACAATGACAAATGGGATGAGGTGTTTAACCTTAAGAAGAAAATGGTTCGCACAGAACTCCATGCTGAGTTCCTGATACAATATGCGAAATCAGGTGTTATACCTATAGGCCTACAGGTCCGTAATGAACCTGGGCTATTTACAGAAAATAAAAACTTCATTGAAATATGGACGCAAATTGCCAATAGGTGCAGTAGGGATTGGATCCTATTAATTATTGACACTGCGCAAAATATGGTCATCATAGAGAAGGAAGAGATAGAAAAGCTGGAAAGGATATTAAAGGATATGACAGCCGTGGATGATGTGAAAAAAAGACTGGATGAACTTAACCAAGAAGTGGATGGCTATAAAGAATATCTAATTAATAAGAAGTCCATTAAATTGAAGAAGGATATAAATAGGTTCAGTTTGGAATTGGTGTATCCATACACCAAAAGTGATTACTATCAACAGTCTAGAGTAGAGAGGAAATTTGAACAAAGACCCATTTACAATAGAGGAAAAAAGGGGGTTACCTTTTCGGAGACCTCTGGATCTGGCAGTGAAGACGAGTGCCCAGCAAATAATGAGCATGGAATACATAAGGGAGGTCCCAATGGAATTCATTCGGGTGCAAGTAATGGACCCCAATTTTCTTCTTCCTCATCTTCGCCTTTTTTAGAAAATTGCCAGACCAGAGGAGGAAGGGTAGACCGGAATCCTTACCAATACAGGAGGCATTATCAAAGAAACCAACAGGAATACCAGAATGGGCAGAGGGGCAATCACCAACAAAACCAGGCACCTCAGGAATATCCAAACACACGGAGCCAGAGATACAGAAGGTAGATAATACAAATACACGAAAATTTCCCATTATCAATCTCTCATCACATATTTTAAACAAGGATGAGTTAGCAGTTTTAGAAAGAGGTTTTACCTTTGCCCCTACTGCGACTTGCAATAAATTCAATTTGGAAAAAGATTTGAAAGCTTTTTTCCGTAAAATTAGATTGAGAGATTTTTTTGAAAATAGGGATTATAATCCAGTGGAGAATATATCAGGTCTACGGGAGAAGTCTACTTTTACCCCAGCCATAACACAGGTGAATAAGAACATTGAAATTTTTGAAAAAGTGATTGAAACAAAGGTTAGACTAATTATAAACGAGGCATTTCCTGATACAAACAACATGTCAAGAGACTTACGTAAGGCAATGATGGACCTAAAAAACAACCTGTCACTCACGATTAAACCAGCAGACAAAGGTGGGGGAGTGATGGTGTTCGATACAGAAGACTACGACAGGAGGATACTGTCACTGTTGGATGTAAAAGAACATTACTCCAGAGTCCCATTCTCAAAACTGGAATCACTAAAAAGAGAAGTTTTACAGACAATTAATACAGCCGCACAGGAAGGCTGGATCTGTGCAGCAGAACACAAATTTTTGAATAACACCAATGTCAGAATTCCAGCTATTTATGGTCTCCCAAAGATCCATAAATGTTTAAATAATCCACCTATGCGACCTATAGTGAGCTGCATTGGATCCTTGTTGGAACCATTGAGCCAATACGCTGATACCTATTTGAAACCGTTGGTAACCCAACAGAGGTCCTATGTCCGAGACTCCGCCCACATTATCTCTATGCTTGAGGGGACACCTTATAATTCTGAAACCCAGATTTTGGTGACCCTCGACATAGAGGCATTGTATACAAACATACCGCAGGATGACACCATTAAAGTGATTAGTGACATTTTAGAAACAGCGGATCTAAAAGGAGCCAACAAAACCTTTATATCTCAATGTATAAGACTAGTACTCAAGAACAACATGTTTTTGTTTAAAAACGATCTTTTCATCCAACACAAGGGCACCAGTATGGGAGCTACATGTGCCCCAAGTCTGGCGTGCCTCTATGTGGCACATTTTGAGGAGAGGCATGTCTTCAATGAAGCGGCGCCATTCTATGAAAACATCAGAATGTGGCGCCGTTTCATTGATGACATCTTCTTCATTTGGGAAGGGAATGAGGAAACCCTGAAGGAATTTTTGGAGTGGCTAAATTTGGGCGACAGCAACCTTAAATTTACAGCTGAATATGATGTTAACTCTGTACATTTTCTAGACATTATGATTAAAAATGAGGACAAATGTCTGGAAGTAGAACTGTATACGAAAGCTACAGACAAGAACACCCTCCTTCACTATAAGTCATACCACCCTAGGTCCCAAAGAGATAATGTGCCTTTTGGACAGTTTCTCCGTCTTCGGAGGAACTGCACGAAGATGGATGATTATCTCAAACATGCTGAAGTACTAAAAACAAAACTTAAAGATAGGGGCTATCCCAAGAAGTTGATTAGGAACTCCTGTAAACGTGCACGTTTCTACAACAGAGACTGTATGCTGAACCCAGATCCAAATGGGAAAGTCAACAAAAATACGGAAGACCCCAAACTGGTTTTCGTCAGTCAATTTTCGAATGTCAGCAATAGATTAAAAAATGTGATTCACTCTAATTGGAGTATTTTCAATGATGGCAGGCAGTCAAAAATTCCTAAGCCCATATTTGCATTCAGACGGAATGACAATCTCCGTAAGAACCTGGTCCATACATACAGGGAACCTACTCAGAACAGCCAGTTAACTATCACTGGAACTAAGGCGATTGGTAATGTTAGATGCGGAAATTGTTCAATCTGTGAAAATTGCTGTGTGGCTAAAACATTTACCCACAATAATTACACTATAACTGCTAAAACCCTGAATAACTGTAGAAGTAGTAATGTAGTGTACCTAATCAGCTGCCCTTGCGGATTGGCGTACGTAGGTGAGACGAGCCGAGAACTAAGATTACGGCTCCTTGAACATAAATCAGCCCTTAAAACATGCAAACTCAATGCGCCATTGGTTGATCATTACAGCAAATTTAATCATAAACATACTGATTTTACTTGGTTCATAGTCGAGAAGATCACATGTTCCAAAAGAGGCGGTAATTTGGAGGTGAAGCGCAAAAACAGAGAGCAGTGGTACATCTCGACTTTGGACACAGTGAATAAAGGATTGAACAGCAAAGAGGATTGGATGAGGATTGTAGTGTAGTGTAGTGTAAAGATAGCTGTGAACGCTAAAAAAAGAAATCAGTGTTTTTGTCGTCCTTGTGGAGTGACAATTTTCAATAATACCTAATGAAAATTTAATACCCAGATGGACCACCAAGAATAGTACTGTGTTATGAAAGGGTTAAATTTTTGCCAACTCACCTTTCTATCCCTTCCATTTAATTAAATTAGGAATGGGCTGGTGGTCCGATAATTGAACAAAGGAATTCTGAATAATAAATAAATAAGATGCATGATGTGTATGTCGGCACAATGTAAAATGACATTTTTGGATGTCAAATATGTCAAACACGGGGAAAAAAATCTGCCTTTGAATTATACATTCGGGCTCTGAATTAATGAGGCAGTGGTGCCTTTAAATGTCGGAAGAAAGTGAGGTCCCTCGGTAATGACGTCAAAACTTGACGCTATTAAAAAGAGTCTGCTACTAGTGGCGCGGATCTAACCAAACGAAGAAGACGAGGCTGACGGGGAAACACAGTACACGACATTAAAGGTAGGCAGTACATCGCCGCTGAATGTAAAATGCTGGTGCAGTTAAATGTGCACGCTTAGAGGCACGTTAGGTAGGCAGTACATCGCCGCTGTTTTCGATATGCATGTGTAGCTAAATGTGCACGCTTAGAGGCACACACAAAGGCGTGTAAAAAGAAAAAGAGGGTCTTAAGAAATACGGGGAGGAAAAAGGAAGGCAAACAGGTCGTCGGAAACAAAGCGCGTAATGAGGCTGGGGCCGTGAACACTGAAATAACTACTCAAACTAAACGAGCGGTCGGTTAAACGGGCACTATATAAAAAAAACGGGGAGGAAAAAGGAAGGCAAATAGGTTGCTGTAAACAAAGCGCGTAATGAGGCTGGGGCCGAGAACATTGAAATAACTGCTCAAACTAAACAAGCGGTCTTTTGAAAGGGGTTGACAATATATCTCGGGTTGTAAATAAATAAAATGTCCCACACCTATGTGTGTTATGTGACGAAGGCGTGGTATATAAAATCGATTCAGACACGCTTTTAGAATGAGGGTGGTGTCTAAGGTAAAAAGTGGCACGCTTTTAAAATGAGGGTTGCGTCTAAAGTAGAAAGCGGCATGTATTTTATTTTAGACCAAAATTATATAAATTCTTTCTTGAGTCCAGTTATAAACTTGAAATAGCTCATAATACATAGAGCGGCAACTGCACTTAAATGCTATTAAATGTTAAGAAATTACCAGTGTTATACCAGACTCACGGACGGGATACACTTTTGATTTTGTCGCCTTTATAGTGATGAATCGTCGTTACCCGCTGCCAGAACCCAAGTGAACAGTAAAGGGATTTAATCGAAAAGGTGAGCCTACAAAGACCCAGGATAAAGGGGGTAGAGCTTAAAGCGTTTTTTAAATGTGTGAAGACCTATCGCTAAAAAGGATAATTAATATATGTTTCTTGGACACATTAGGGAGGACCCTCAAATTAAGAAGAGGCCCTGAATCCCAGTGGATATTACAACAATACCACTCCTACAGCAATAATATAAGGTACTGGATAAATGACCTGCATGTATTTTGCACCGATTAAGAAAGAGGAGAAAACATCATAGAACTTAAAAACCCTTTCCACTTTCTGTTTATTAAGGAACATTCGTTTCAGGAATCGGGGATTGATGGTCAAATAAGAAAACAACCCCTGAAAAGAAGGAATAAAACCTTTTAATTAAAGTGGGTAATATGGTTAGTTTTATCTAATTGATATAAAGCGGGAGTAGTATGTTATAATTAAAACCTGTTCCCTCCTGTTACTTTTCTCAATTAATAGAGACAAGTTCCTCAGTATTGAAAGAAGAGGACACCTATGACTAAAAAAAGTTTAGATATATAGGTGCAAATACAAGGGTGAGTGTCAAAGCACTATTTTTATAAATGATTTGAATGAATGGAGCGAACTTGGATGTATGGATGAGATGACCTTGGTGAAACTTTTGTAAATACAGGGGTGTTCAAAAATTAAATTTATTTAATTAGGCAATGTTGAGAACAGAGTGAACTATTTTAAAATTCGTGTTACAATAATGTTTACATATAGGAGCCTACTTGGAGATGATAAGAAATGAATAACTTTAAGTGTGTATCTAATGACCTCTTTATGTAATTGGTATGCAAACATTAACTGCTCACAGAGTTTGTATAAGTGGGGTCGGAGTAACACATGACAGATTGAACTTATGCTTAGAAGTAATGTTTAGTGGGGTAGTGGTCATGTGACAAATCGCCCTGGCAAATAGTGAAACAATTAGATAAATAAATCTGTATTGCAAAAAGGATGTTGTATCAGATGTATACAACTGGCACACTGAACATATTTATGTTTTTGGATTAGGTAATGCTGATCTAAAGGAGAAGTAACATAAAATTGTCCTGAGGAAGGTGGTTAAAATCATTCATAGACCGCCGAAACGCGTCGACGCTGTATTGGAAGTTAAATTTATAAGTGGTCAACGCCCATGAGGGAATCAGGAAATGTCACCAAACCTTTGTTGAACCAACTGTGTATAAATTAACTGTACATAAGACAGATTTTATTGTCTTTTTAGTTGTGATTTCTCCTGCACTATTGTATGTTTTCGTCAGATCATCATTTTTATTATGTTTGTTTATTGATTTGTTGTATAAATTATTGTGTATTGAAATATGTGTTTTTAAACCCGTTGTTTTAATAAACTACTTTATATATACATATGGTTACATATATATATATTTTATTTTAATTTTTGTTGACAACCCACTGGTTTGTGAAGTTTTCACTATAGATCATCAGAACGTATGACTGTAACTGTATGACCCATGGTTTGGTGTGTGGATAGGACCTCATAATACAAACTCTTTTACCTTAAGGGATAAATTTGTGTTTACTGAACGCCAACAGCATCCATAACATCCGAGATCAATTGCCATACACTTCTAAAACAAGTGAGGACTGACTTGTCTACCTGGAAGCTGTACTGACTGTCTTGGCTGAGTGCATCACCGCCCTCAAAATCGATATCCTACCTAAGGTCCTGTTCACTTTCCAGGCTCTACCCTTGTGCCATCTCCAGACCTTATTGCAAGCACTGCAGGCAGACATAAATAAGTTTGTTTGGGATGGCAAGCGGTCACGCATGAACCATCTCCTCACATACACCTCGCCATTAGAGCGAGGCCTGACAGTCAAGGCAACTCAGCTCAAATTTATGCTTGAGTGGGGCTAAGAGGCATCGGAGCAGCACTGGTTCTTCATGGATCAGGCAGTTGCAGGGATTCATATATGGACAGGTCCCTGGTTGGCCCACAAACACAGACCCCTGTACACCTTCCCCATAACCCATAATGAAAGTCAAAATTACGGTCTGGGATAAGGTTGTGATGTGCAAAGCACTAATGACATTTCTATCCCCGATGACTCCCATCTTCAATAACGCAGGCTTTTTCCCAGGCCTTGATGCAGATCACTCCCACCGATGGACTGGAGGCTGCAAAGATTAGGTTTTCAATTCGATGGTAAAAGATTTTTTCTTTAAACTTTATTTATGACATCTTATATCACTCATAGTACTACAAGAATAAAACACAATTAATCGAGGGGTGCAGAGAGTGTACACAAATGCAGTATAAAAACAAGCCAACATATATCATACATGCAAATTGCACAAGAAGAAGGTATCGAAATGGAGATTAATAAAAAAATAACAGGGAGGAAAAAGCCAGAGGGGCAAGGAAACAAAAGGGTACGTACATATGAGCGAATCACAGCTCTGTACACAGTAGGAGTATCCCAAAAAGCACACACATAGAAGACTTGTAGACATAGTCCTCAGGATGCCAATCAATCTTTCTCTGTTTCAGCAGTGTCCAAGGCTGAAAGCATCAGATAGTTTCATAATGGCTGCCATATGCCCCTTGGTCTCGAGACAGGGGGTGTAAAGACTCCTATATTTCACTGATAGTATCCCAGTACATAAGGTATCCAGTTTACTCCTCCAATGTAGGGCTGGAGGTACCACACCACGACGCTTAGCCTATAACAATGCAAGAGAGGTAAAACGACGGACGTTTGAAGGGGGAAACGGCTTTTACAACGAAGCCGTTTCCACGAAATCTTTAACCACGCATGCAGTACAACGCATGCGTGGTTACCACTAAAGCCTTTACCACGCATACCTTTACTATGAGTTTTGTAGTAAAGGCATATGTGGTAAAGGTAAAAAGTAAAAAAAAGGGGGGCTTGGGGGGGTCTCCCCCCAAATAAAAAAACTCACCAGAAGTCCCGTCGGGATCTGCACATAATCAGCGTCCTTTAAGAGAAATCGGAAAAAAAAATCAGTTTCCTCTTAACGACTTATGACGTCACCACGCAAGTAGTCGAGGGAAAGGTTATGCGTGGTAAACGAATTCCGTTGTAATGCATGCGTGGTAAAGGCATGCGTTGCAACGGAATTCGTTGTAACGTCATACATTCGTTTGAAGGTAGCGGTTTCACATAACCCAGTACAGCCGGCAGTGGGCTGGAAGTGAGAGTGCGTCCTTCATACGTGACAATGGTGTCCCTGGTAAAAGATAATGACAGAGGTACACTCTCTTAGCACAGCCACCCCATGATGGCAACAGTGCCTGCCAAACTAGATGGGAAGCTGAACTTGGGACAACAGTCGCACACAAAGAATAGACATACCTCTATCACAGAGCTCGCCATACATCATACAGTGTGCCTGGCGCCAAGGCTGCCTTCAAGATCGCCTTATACTGCTACATGATTCCAGCACAGACACAGAGATGGTGCCCCGAGTGCACAAAGAGTGCTGAAGGCACACTACTCCACCTGTTATGGAACTGCCCCAAACTGTCGTAATACTGGGAATAGGTACTGGATGACATACATTGCTCCTTCAACATGAAGACACCACATGGGGAATGGACAGGACCAAAGACTACTCTGCCGGCTCCACTCATTCTGGTTACTGTCTCTCTCTATGGCACACAAACTAGGAACATACCAAAATATATTATACATACACAATAAAACAAGAAAAAAATTATTGGAGTCTAACAATATTAAATATACTATTTCCACGATCGTTTATGCAACAGTAGGGAAAGTTTTGGACGTTGAAGGGGTTAGATTTAATATTTGTACTCCAGTCACCAAAATAGTAGGTAAAGAGTTGGACTTCGGAAGGGTTCAATTTACTATTCCCATTCCTGTCTAAACAATAGTAGGGAAAGTGTTGGACTTTGGAGGGGTTCCTACTCCTACTCCAAACAGTGCAACAGTAGGGAAAGTGTTGGATTTCAGACGGGTTAAATTTACTATTTCATTACAAGACCCAAGGCTACTGTGACATGCAGGGAGAGCGAGAGGGACCTTGGCAGCCGCTTAAAGTGCATAGCATCTGCTTAAGGCAATTACGATATCGCCAGCATAATGATCACCAGACTACACAAAAACTCGGTCTGGACCGGAAGTCCCGAGTGACCCGGCTCTTTTATTTATAGCTCTCTAGACACGCCTGGCCAGAGAGTGATACATTGTGTGGGATTAATTCCGGGTCTCTACCCGGCCGGGCAAACACTAGAACGCTACATCCCTTATCAGGTTGGTATTTAAAACAAACTAATGTCAATAGAGTCTATCAAATAAAGTCTGCCAATCTTCGGTTTGGCTTGGGGTTCGGCCAGAGGCCATACTGATGACGGTTGATGTCTCTTTGGTTACGAGGACTTGGAAATCCCACGCGGGTGGCCTGTTGGTCAGGACTGTGAGACTCCGGTAGTTGTGGCCTCTCCGGGCTTGATGGGGCACTTGCCCCGACCATGCGTTCGGCCTCCTCCAACGGTGTCTCCAGGGGTTCCGGCTGTTCTGTCACTGTTGGGTCTGTGGCAGGAGCTGAGATTCTCTTAAACCATGAGACGTTTCTTGTCACGGTCTCGCCATTCCTTTCCGCTGTGCCTGCGGTTCCACTGCTTGATTTCACCACCCACACGCCTGGTTCGTAGGGGATTTTAAACTTCCCGGTGTTCCAGCGATTTCGGATCAGCACAGAGCATCCGGGTGGTAGGACCCGGGTCTTCGCCTTGCGTCGTCTGTTGGCTCGGTCGTTGGTATCTTGCCTCTTCACTTGGGCCGTCGTCGGGTCATATGGTTTCTGTTCCCAGCACTCAGCCCTTGGAAACATGTCCTTGCGTGGCCCCGCCAACATGAGTGACCATGGAGATCTCTGAGTCGTGCAATGAGGTGTACTGCGATAACCTCTCAGGAATTGTTGTAACTCTCACTCTGGGTCTGCCCCTTCAGCTGTGGCAATTCGCAGCACTTTGTTTATCGTGCGCATATAGCGCTCCACTTCGCCGTTTGCTTGGGGCCATTGGGGGGTTATTCAATGGTGTTTAATCCCGAAGCGTGTCAGAAAGTCTCTGAATTCCCTAGCTTGGAAAGGGGGCCCATTGTCAGTCTTGATGATGAGTGGGATACCGAACAGTGCAAAGGATTTCTCTAAAACGGGCTGTAGGTTGTTGAACGATGTGGACGGTAAGACTTCGACGATGGGGTACTTGGTGTAGCTGTCAACGATGATGGCGGTGACTCTCCCGTCTGGGAAGCTTCCAAAGTCAAGGCTTAGCCATGCCCACGGTGATGGAGCTGGATCCTCTGTGATGACGGGTGCTGGAGCCTCAGCATTGCCCGTGAGTTGGCACCCACTACAGTTGCGTACAACGGACTCGACGTGATCTTCCAGGTCCGGAAACCACACCTTTTCCCTCATTCGGGACTTCATCCGCCCGATGCCCTGGAGGCCTTCGTGGGCAAGGACGGTTGCTCGTTCCTGCAAACTGAGTGGCACTACGATGCGTGATCTTCTTAAAACAACTCCGTCTTCCGTCGAGCTAAGTTCGTGTCTCACTTTCCAGAATTTGCCAAGACGATTACGATCAGACTCACTCCACCCTTGGACGTCTTTGAGGAATTTTTCCCACAATCCTCTTTTCAAAGCACTTAATACCCGCTGGAGGCATGCATCTCTGTCAAGGTGTTCCTTAATTTCTTCTATCGAGATCGCACGGGGGCACGACCACTGAGAGATCATGTTGACGAAATCTTCCATTTGTGTTTCCTGTAAGCATGAGCGGATTTTGCGAATTGGCAATCCGCGAACTTGCGTATTTACGGATTCGCAATCTGCAAAATCCGCGAACTCTCGCGAATTTGCGGATTTTTTTTTTTTGTGTTCGCAAGGGTTTCTGCCAGTTCGCGAGGGTTGTGTACCAGTTTGCAATTGCTAACTTACTTGTCGGCTCGCAACGCCCGCGACTATGTTGTTTCTACATCTGGTTCATCATCACAGGTTCACAGCACCCTCTGTTTCACCACTGCCACCCTCTGGTACACCCATGCCACCCTCTGGTACATCACTGCCACCCTCTGGTTGGTTTATCACTGTAGATTATGGGGGTGAAAAAAAGCAAGCACACCTGCCCTGCTTCAACTGACATGAATTAATTTGGGGTTGATTAATGTGTGACTGAATTTAAACTTCCAGTCTGACTGGCACCTGCTTCCTTATCTGTAATTTGCTTTCTGTTGCAGTGCAATTTTTTTTCACAGGACCTTTGTGGCCTATAGTTGCAAGTAGGCAACTGAACTCTGAAGGGGCCCCTCAGGAAGCACTACAGGGAATGGTTACTAATGATAAGATTGAACTTTTGCACCTGCTGAGTGCTTTCAGTTTTTTCTGTAATTGCTTTCTGTTGCAGTGTAATTTTTTTAACAGGACCTTTGTTGTATACTTGTAGCTATTCTCTGAGCCTGCTGTGAGGGTCAGAGCAGGGTCATAGAATAGTTGCAAATAGGCAAATGAACTCTGAAAGGGCCCTTCAGGAAGCACTACAGGGAATGGTTACTAATGATAAGATTGAACTTTTGCACCTGCTGAGTGCTTTCAGTTTTGCAAAAATCCAAATATCCAGCAGCATCCACAAAAAGTAATCCTTCCAGGTCAAGATTCAAATCAAAGTGACCAGCACATGAAGAAAGCACTGGGAGGAGCCTGCTGGACAGGAACAGGAAGTTGGAGACTGTGGGGCACTTCCTTCCTCCCACCCCCCCACCCCCAAAATGGACTCCTTGCAAAGAAAAAGTGCAGGCAAATGTCAACCTGAGGAGTTATTCTGATAAAAATCATAATTTTCAAGGTTTATGCTGCCTGCTGGTGGATTTCTTGCGCGAAATTGCAAATTTTGCAATCTCGCAATTGCGAGATTGTCGCTGCCCGCCGCATCTACGTGTTCGCAAGTGTTTACTCCCGCGAAATTGTATAGTGTTCTAGTTGGCAAGTGCGACCAAGCAAAAAATCCGCTTCGCACGGATTTTACGAATTTTCGGCAAGTTCGCGAGAGTTCACGGATTGCGAATTTGCCGAAAATCCGCAAAATCTGCGAGCGGAACGATTTTTTACGCTCATGCTTAGTTTCCTGTTCCATGCTTGATTCAGTTGCTGTATCCGGATGGCGGGAAAAGAAGTTCGCCGGATTCTTGGCACCTGGTCGGTACAATACTTCCATCTGATAATGTTGCCGCTGAATTGCCCATCTTTCGATCCTTGGGGAGGATGTGGTGCTATCCCTCTGAATAGTGGCAGGAGTGGTTGATGGTCAGTTATCACTCGAAATGGGTTACCGCTCACATATAAGTGGAAATGATTGCATGCCCATTTGATTGTGAGCGCTTCCCGCTCTATCTGTGAATATCTTGCCTCGTTTGCGGTAAGTGCCTTGCTCGCAAATGCCAGCGGGACCCAGGTCCTTGGTTCCGTCTCCTGGGTAAGGCTCCTAAACCCACTGGGCTAGCGTCCACAATCAGTTCCGTGGGACGGGGGTGTCAAAATAGGCCATTGTCGTGCTGTCTAGTAGAGCCGCCTTCACTTGTTTGAATGCCCTGTCTTCTTTCGCAGTCCACTTCCAGGGATTTTCCTTCTTCGTGAGGTTACGCAACGGCTCTGCAATTGTTGCTAAATTCGGAATGAAACGTTAGCAACACGTCGCCATCCCTAGGAAGCTTCTCACCTCGGATGCGTTCGTTGGTGCGGGGGCAAGGTGTATCACCTGAGACTTCCGGGGATGTCCACTTTGACACCATCAGCGCTGAAAACATACCCAAAGAAATCGATGGACTTTTGGAAAAACTGGCATTTCTCTCTGTGAAGTGTCATGCCATGTTCTGCCAACCATTGGAGGGTGGCTTGTAGTCGTCGGTGATGCTCTTCGATGGTCTTAGAATGGATCAGGATATTGTCACTTACATTGAGCACTCCACTCAGGCCAGACAGTATTTCTCTCAAAGTGTTCTGAAAGATTTCTGCCGCTGATGATATTCAAAAATGTAACCTTTTGTAGCGCCGAAGTCCTAGATGTGTTGAGAAAGTGGTTATATATCTGCTTTCTTTCGCTATTGGTAATTGGTGATAGCCTGCATTTAAATCTAGCTTTGAAAACCACTGGGCGCCGTTTAAGTCAGCCAGGATATCGTCCACTGTAGGGGTCAGATGTCTCTCTCGTTTGATAGCTCGATTTGGCATCCTCATGTCTATACATATTCGGATTTTTCTGGGCTGCTTCGGTTTTTCCGCAATCACCATGGGTGACACCCAGGGAGTCGGGCCTGTCACCTTTTCAATGACTCCTTGTCGTACCAGCTCCTGTAGCTCCCGTTCGACTAGCGGACGAAGATGAAAAGGAATTCGCCGGTGCCTCAGGGCCACGGTCTCCGTATGCTCCCCAATCCTTTGAATAACTGCGGGAACATCTCCAGGATGTCATCAGCTTGTAGGAGCTTTACAGCGTTTGCAAAGGCAATTAGATTGAGGTCTTCAGCTGTGTGGCTTCCAACTAGTATGTCAGCTTCTCTATCCACGACATGGAAGACTGTCGTTACTTCATGATCTTCTGACTTTACTTGAACGGTCATCTTTCCTTTTAGAGGGAGTGGAGTTGTGCTGCCATATGTCAGGATCTTGATTTTTGATGGAGTGAGAGTTGGCCTCGGGTTCAGTCTTTTGTAGTGCTGTGAGCCCATCACATTGACAGTTGCCCCTGTGTCAATTAAGCCGGTCACCAGGGATCCGTCGATTTCTATGTTGCACTTCGGTTGTGGTTGTCGCCTTTTCTCGAGGTCGCTCGCAAACGACACAAAATAACACTCTTCTTCTTCCTCCGTGGACGAGTCGTCCAGGCGAGTGGGGGTTCTGTTCGATCTTGACGTTGGGGGTTCCTCCAGTGTCAGATTCCTCACGGCTCCTGTCGGTGGCCTTCTCCCAGTGTTACTTCTTCCTCGCGAGCCCCCCCGACATACACTTGGAAAGTGGTTTGGGATTCCACATTTCGAGCATGACTTTCCTCTTGCTGGGCAGTTGTCTGCGGGATGTTCTTCTTGTCCACACCATCCACACGAGGCTCGCTGTGTTCGTTTGGTTGGCCACCTTCCTCTTCCTCCTCGAGATGCTGTTCGAATGGCGTCAGCCTGCTCTACCTTGACATTGGTTGTTTGATCGCTGTGTGAAGTGAGTGCTGCTTCCATGGCTGTCGCCCGGACATCTGACATCTCGTGCGAACGTGCGAGAAAGAGTATTTCCTCCAAGGTAATCCGGGGTTGTCGTAGTATGAGTGTCCGCAGCGTCTTATTGCGACACCCTTGGATGAGCTGCGCTGTCACCTCCTTAGTTTGGTCATCCTCCGTGCAGGTACTTGCCAGCTCCCTGAGGCGGGCGTAATACGTGTCCATCGATTCTCCCTCTCGTTGTCTGGCCTGCCTGAGCTTGAAATGTTCGTAATGAGGGTTGAGTTGGGGGTCAAAATGGGCATTCAGCGCATTGACGGCGGCGTCATAGTCAGTGGCAGCACCAGTGTTCTGGAGGTGTTCAAATAACTTATATATCTCATCACCAGCAAAATGTAATAATAATGATCCTTTGACCGCTCCGTCTGTCTCTCTTGTGGCCACAAAATAGTTATTGAGACGGCCGACCCATACTTTACACCTTGGAGATGCGGTGGCCGGATCAGTGAACTCGCTAAACGGCGGGAGTGCTGTGATCTGGGAATGCACTGGGTGCGTCACCACTGGTTGTGCTGCTGGTTGTTGGGCTGCAGGCCCTGGCACGTTCGACATGATCCTGCTCTTGGTGTATGTTCTTGCTTCTTGCTAGGCATGCTCGTGGCTCCCTCCGTTTCTGCGTCGTATCCCCTTTCACCTCTCGAGATGTCTCTCCTCTCCTGGGTACTGACGCTTTTCTTTTTTTGGGGGGGGGTTTGCCAGTGCTTGTTGGCCCCTGCAGCGTTTGGCTGGCTTCTGTGTGCTTTAGTTCACCCGTAGTGGTTGTGGCCTTGGGATTCTCTTATCCTCTCTTTCCCCTTGTGCTCCTGTTGTCCTACTCGCTTTGGTGCTTTTCACTGTGTGCTGGGCTGTCTTTTGCTGGCACTTGCATGTGCCAAGGCTTGTTCGCGTGGGCTTGTGCTTCCAGAAACGTGGTGTTTCTGTTTCTTTTTTGTTTCCCCTCTCTTCCGGGTTTACTCTGGGTGTCTTGCGCTTCTTAGGGGCTGCTTTGTTCGGTCTCAGGGTCTTCCCACGTTCCGAGCTCCGCTTCTGCCGCTTGGTCAGGCCGTTGAGGCCTCTCCTGCTCTCTGCGCTTGCACGTGCCTGGTATCCAGTTGCAGCGCTTCTCCGGCAGCTCTGGGGTGCCGCTTACGGCGTGCGCAGGCTGGTCTGGCGTCCTTACCGGCGGAGGTGCCCACATATGGGAATTGCTCGCGCACCGCTCACCCCGCAGTTTCAGATGGGTTGCTCCTCCGCTCTTCCGCTCGACGTCGCCGTCCTGCTGGGCCCGGCCGGGTCTCGTTGGGTTCGCGTCGCGTCGCCTCAGCTGTACGGTGAGGCGACCTTGGCAGCCGCTAAGTGCATAGCATCTGCTTAATGCAATTACGATATCGCCAGCATAATGATTACCAGACTACACAGATACTCGGTCTGGACCGGAAGTCCCGAGCGACCCCGGCCCTTTTATTTATAGCTCTCTGGCCACGCCTGGCCAGAGAGTGATACATTGTGTAGGAATAATTCCGGGTTTCTACCCGGCCGGACAAACACTAGAACGCTACAGCTACCATTATGCAATAACCTTTTATTGCTGCCCCAACGTGCAGCCGTTTAAAGAATAAACACTACATCATAAATAAAACATTCCATCTAAAAGCATTCAAAATAGTATATAACTCCATAACAACTAGGGATCTTTCTCTTTCATTCGCACTCACCTACACTTAAGTTTGCATTGTTTTGGCTTTCATTTATTTCTATTGATATTATTAACAAACTGCTGTTAGTGTTATATCAATGCTTGTTGTTAGTATTATATGGATTGGTTTGCTAACTTAAACCTACTCAGGTAAGTGGCTCAGGTTTTTTTTGCTTTCCTTCCAATTTATAGTTGGGTTGCTTTTTTTCCTTTACCTTTTCACTTTTTTCCCTCATTTCTACTCTGCAGTGTGTCTCGTCCTAAATTGGTTCCAGGTGCTCCGGGGGCCAGGGTTATTACCCACGGTCCCCTGCCGATCCGTATCTTTACTACACGTCTTTCAAAAGACACGCAGCGTTAAGTACTGCCTCCCTCTGTTTCAGAAAGAGAGCGAAGGCAGTGGAGGTACTCTCCTCTTCCGTGGGGGAGCCTCAGTTTATAGTAAGGAAACGCTTCTGCGGCAGCATTTCAGATCATTTTGGGAGACACGCTTGAGCCATAGTAGTCAAAATAGGACCGGACAATGGTGGCCATGTTTCTTTTGGGCATAGCCCATGACCTCAAATCCAATATTTTTTTGAGTGCTCAGAGAACTTTCTGAATTATTTTATATACCTTACATTAATTTACCCCAACTCTGACAGGTATGTCTGACAATGAGTTGCAAGAAATGTCTGTCCATCCCCTAAATGAGCATATTTTTAGGAAGTACTTTGAGAGGGAATATAAATCCTCCATGAAGGAGGCAGTGAAAGCCATTCTCAGTAAGAGAAAGATAGTTTCTCCGACTGAAGATGAATTCTTACTCCTTTCAGAGGAAGAAACACCCTTAATTAGGAAGAGTGATACTGCCTCAAAAACCGACTCAGCACATGTCCAATGAAGTGCAATCTGTGGGCAGCCTGAGTGTTGCAAAAGAGACCAAACAGTCTGTGGGTCTAGTCTAGTAGGCTTTCTGCTTCCCCTGGGGGGCAGATGGGGGCATTAGCCCCCAATCTGCACCCCCGCAGGGGCAAAAAGCCCACTAGTGTCAGGGATTTTTTTAGGCAAATTTGAATTAGAGTGGGGGCTGCCCAAAACAGACATGCCCATGCCCCCACCCCCTCCCCGCAAAAAGTACAGCCTTCCTGCCCCCCCAGGGGGCAGATGAGGCAGTAGCCCCCAATCTGCCACAGGGGGAGGCAAAAAGCCCACTAGATGCCATGGATTTTTTGGGGTAAATTGGCTAAAAAAATCCTTGGTGTCTAGTAGGCTTTCTCCCCCCCTTGGGGGCAGATGGGGGCATTAGCCCCAATTTGCACCCCTGGGGGGGGAAAATGCCCACTAGTCGCCAGGGAGTTTTTTGGGGCAAATTTGTATTAGGGTTGGGGCTGCCCAAAACAGGCATGTCCATGCCCCCACCCCTCCCCCACAAAAATTGCAGCCTTCCTGCCCCACCTGGGGAGCAGATGGGGCAGTAGTCCCCAATCTGCCCCCGGGGGCAAAAAGCACACTAGACCCCAGGGATTTTTTTGGGAAATTTTATTAGATTTTATTAGGCTGGGGGCCTTGGCATGCCTATTTTTGGCAACCCCCACCATAATTAAAATTTGCTCACTAAATTCCCTGGCGTCTAGTAGGCTTACTGCCCCCCCTGGGGGGGCAATGGGGGCATGAGCCCCCAATCTGCACCCCCAGGGGGGCAAAAAGCCCACTAGTCTCCAGGGATTTTTTTAGGCAAATTTTAATTAGGGTGGGGGCTGCCCAAAACAGGCGTGCCCATGTCCCCACCCCCTTCCCCGCAAAACGTACAGCCTTCCTGCCCTTTCTGGGATGCAGATGGGGGCATTAGCCCCCAATATGCCACCTGGGGGGGCAAAAAGCCCAGTAGACACCAGGTATTTTTTGGGAAAATTTTAATTAGGGTGGGGGTATTGGCATGCCCGTTTTGTGCAGCCCGCACCCCAATTAAAATTTGCCCAAAAAACTCCCTGGCATCTAGTGGACTTTCAACCCACCTGGGGGGCAGATGGGGGCATCAGCCCCCAATCTGCCCCGCGGGGGGGGGGAAGTCCTGAAGACGCCAGTTTTTTTGGGGGGCAAATTTGAATAGAGTGGGGCAACCCAAAATGGGCATGCCTATGCCCATGCCCCCACATCCTCCTCTGCAAAAATTATAGCCTTTCTGCCCCCCTCGGCGGGGCAGATGGGGCAGTAGCCCCCAATCTACCCCCGGTGGGGCAAAAAGCCCACTAGACGCCAGGATTTTTTTAGGCAAATTTGAATTAGGGTGGGGGCTGCTCAAATAGGCGTGCCCATGCTCCCACTCCCTCCTTTTTTGGGGCAAATTTGAATAGAGTGGGGCAGCCCAAAACGGGCATGCCCATGCCCCCACACCCTCCCCCGCAAAAATTACAGCCTTCCTACCCCCCCAGGGGGCAGATGGGGCAGTAGCCCCCAATATGCCCCCGGGGGGGCAAAAAGCCCACTAGACGCCAGGGATTTGTTTTGAGCACATTTTTATTAGGGTGGGGGCATTGGCATACCTGTTTTTGGCAACCCCCACCCTAATTAAAATTTGCTAAAAAAATCCCTGGTGTCTAGTAGGCTTTCTGCCCCCCCTGGGGGGCAGATGGGGGCATTAGCCCCAATCTGCAAGCCCGGAGGGGGTCAAAAAGCCCACTAGTCACCAGGGATGTTTATGGGGCAAATTTGAATTAGGGTGGGGGCTGCCCTAAACAGGCAAGTCCATTCCCCAAACCCTCCCCCGCAAAAATTGCAGCCTTCCTGTCCCCCCTGGGGAGCATATGGGGCAGTAGCCCCCAATCTGCCCCCCGGGGGGGAAGAAAAAACCACTAGACACCAGGGATTTTTTGGGGAACATTTTTATTAGGGTTAGGGCATTGACATGCCTGTTTTTGGCAACCCCCACCCTAATTAAAATTTTCCCAAAAAACTCCCTGGTGTCTAGTGGACTTTCAGCCCCCCCTGGGGGGCAGATGGGGGCATTAGCCCCCAATGTGCCCCATCGGGGGGGCAAAAAGCCCACTAGAAACCAGGGTTTTTTGGGGGCAAATTTGAATTAGAGTGGGGCTGTCGAAAACCTGCATGCCCATGTCTCCAACCCCTCCCCCACAAAAATTACAGCCTTCCTACCCCCCTGGGGGGCAGATGGGGCAGTAGCCCCCAATTTGCCTCCCCAGGGGGGGGGCTAAAAGACCACTAGATGCCAGGGATTTTTTGGGCACATTCTAATTAGGGTGGGGGCTGCCCAAAACGGGCATGCCAATGCCCCCACCCCCACTTGCAACAATTACAGCCTTTATGCCCCACCTGGGGGGAAGATGGGGGCAGTTGCTCCCAATCTGCCCACCCAGAGGGCAAAAAGCCCACTAAACACCAATGATTATGCAGGCTTTTTTATGTGTGGGGGTGGGGGCTGACCAGAATGGGCATACCAATGTCCCCATTCCCCAAACAAATAGCCACAGTTTTTTTTTGCCTCCTTGGGGCATATCAGGGCAACCCCCCCCCCCCGATATCCCCACCAGGGCGGCAGAAAGCAGACTAGACACAGATTTGTTTTTAGCTATATGCATACCTGTCAATTTTGGGCCCTAGCGCAGCCGGCACATAGGGAAACCTAGCAACCCTGTACATTTTTACAAACGAGACACCCAGGGGAATCCAGGATGGGGTAACTTGACTGGCTCTCACTAGGTTCTGTTACCCAGAATCCCTTGCAATCTTAAAAATTAGTCCCAAAACATATTTTCCTCAAATTTCTGTCGTGGAAAGTTCTAGAATCTACATGGATCCACAAAATTCCACCCACCCCACGTTTGCCAAAGCCTTCCGATAAAAACTGTGCCTCACTCGTGTGGGAGGCCCAAGTACCCGGGACAGGCAGGGGCCCAAAACGTATTGAGGCGACATCAAAATTGCCTATCATTAAACAACCTGGTTTTGCAAGGGGGGGCCACCTGGGTTTTTGGCCCTGTGCTCGGCGGCCATCTAGTGAAACCTACCAAACCCACAAATTTCTGAAAGCTAGAGACCCGGGGAATTCCAGGGAGGTATGGCTTGCATGGATTCCCCAACGTTTCCTTACCAAAATCCCCTGCAAACCTCAATTTTTGGAGAAAACAATCACTTTTTTCACACATTTTTGTGTGGGAAAGTTGTGGCATCACCGGGCGGACACAAATTTCCTACCACCCAGCATTCCCCCGGATCTCCTGATAAAAATGGTTCCTCACTCGTGTGGGAGGCCCAAGTACCCGCGACAGGCAGGGGCCCAAAACATATTGAGGCGACATCAAAACTGCCTATCACCAAACAACCTGGTTTTGCAAGGGGGGGGTCACCTGGGTTTTTGACCCCGTGCTCGGCGGCCATCTAAGGAAACCTACCATACCCACAAATTTCTGAAAACTAGACACCAGGGGGCTTCCAGGGAGGTATGGATTGCGTGGATCCCTCAACGTTTCCTTACCCAGACTCCCTTGCAAACCTCAAGTTTAGCTGAAAAAATCACTTTTTTCACACATTTTTCTGTGGGAAAGTGTGGCATCACCGGGCTCACACAAATGTCCTACCACCCAGCGTTCCCCAAGGTCTCCCGATAAAAATGGTGCCTCACTTGTGTGGGAGGCCCAAGGACCTGCGACGGGTAAGGGCCCAAAACGTAGTGAGGCACATCAAAATTGCCTATCTCAAAACCACCTGGTTTTGCAAGGGGGTACCTGGGTTTTCGGCCCCGTGCTCGGCGGCCATCTAGGAAAACCTACCAAACCTCTACATTTCTGAAAACTAGACACCTGGGGGCTTCCAAGGAGGTATGGCTTGCATGGATCCCCCAATGTTACCTTGCCCAGAATCCCTTGCAAACCTCAATTTTAGCTGAAAAAATAAGTTTTTCCACGCATTATTGTGTGGAAAAGTGTGGCATCAATGGGCTTACACAAATTTCCTACCACCCAGCGTTCCCCCGGGTCTCCCGATAAAAATGATGCCTCACTCGTGTGGGAGGCCCAAGTATCCACGACAGGCAAAGGCCCAAAATTTTTTTTGATAGGCCATGTTGATGTTGCCTGAAAACGTTTTGTGTCCTTGCATGTCGCGGGTACTTGGGCCTCCCACACAGGTGAGGCACCATTTTTATCGGGAGACCTGGGGGTATGCTGGGTGGTAGGAAATCTGCGTGACCCCAGTGATGCCACAGTTTCCCACACAAAATTGTGTGAAAAAACTGATTTGTTTTAAGCTAAAATTGAGGTTCGCAAGGGATTCTGGGTAAGGAAACGTTGGGGGATCCACGCATGCCAAACCTCCTTGGAAGCCCCGGATGTCTAGTTTTCAGAAATGTGTGGGTTTGGTAAGTTTCCCTAGATGGGGGCGCTAGTTACTTACCTTCGGTAACGATATATCTGTAAGAAACAGTAGTTAGTATTAGATTCCTTACCTTAGAATAACCCCAGGCGTCAGACTGTATTCGGAAAATTTTGCGTAGCAGTACCCCTGCGCGTCGGTAGGCGTCGTCTGCAGCTCCACGTCCGACGTCAGCATCATTGGCGCCGGGATGACGTCGTCGGAGTACTTAGACGCCGCCCTCGCGCGCTGACGTCAGTTCTTATACACAGCTTTTCCGCGCCAGAAAACGCAGAGCCATGATAAAAACCAACACTGGTGCCATAAAACTAGAGCCCTGAAAGGGGATGACCTTAACCCTAGATATCGGTTCGCAGAACGGGGAGGATGGGTGGGGCAGTAAGGATTCTATTACTAACTATTGTTTCTTACAGATATATCGTTACAGAAGGTAAGTAACTTGTGCATCTGAAAGAAACAGGTTAGTATTAGATACCTTACCTTAGAATAGATACCCCAGCAATACCAACCCCGGTGGTGGGTCTGCGAACCAATGATCACACCAGAAAGTCCTGGGGAACGGAACGACCGAAAAAGCCATCTCTCCGGACTTGGCTGTCCAGGCAGTAGTGTCTTGCGAACGTGTTCAGCGAGGCCCACGTAGCTGCCTGACAGATGTCCTGCAAGGGGACTCCACGACCCAGGGCAGTGGTAGCCGCTGTGGCCCGAGTGGAATGGGCCCTCAGCCCAACAGGAGGCTCCTTCCTCGCCAAAGAGAAGCGAATCTTGATGCACAAGACGACCCATCGAGAGATGGTTCGTTTGTGCACCGCCCGACCCTTCTTAGCGCCCACGTAATCAACAAAGAGTTGGTCATCCACCCGGAACTGGTGTGTGCGATCCATATAGAATGAGAGCGCACGTTTTGCGTCCAGATGGTGGAGCCTCTCTTCCTCTTTAGAGGGATGCAGAAGCGGAAATTAGGTGATGGACTGCCCGATGTGGAAGGCTGTGACTACCTTGGGCAGGAAGGAGGGTCGCGTCCGCAACACAACTTTGTCCGGATGGACAGAAAGGAAAGGAGGTTTAGAAGAAAGAGCCTGGAGTTCACTCACTCTCCTGGCAGAGGTGATGGCAACCAGGAATGCAGTCTTAAGGGTAAGAAGATGAAGAGGACAGTTATGAAGTGGCTCGAAGGAAGCGCACATCAGATAAGTCACAACAAGGTTCAAGTCCCACTGAGGCATCACGAAAGGAACATGAGGGATGCCCTTTAAGAACCTATTTACAACTGGGGACATGAACAAAGAGGGTTGATCAGGTAGCCTTAAGAAGGCAAAAATGACAGAGAGGTAGCCCTTGATATTGCCCAGAGCAGAGCCCTGCTGGGCAAGAGAAAGTAGAAATAGGAGAACCTCAGAAAGAGGGGCAGAGAGTGGATCCACAGCCTTTGCTGTGAACCATGCCACAAATTTGTTCCACCTGCAGGCGTATACTGATTTTGTGGAGGGACGCCTGGCTGTCAGATTAACATCACAGGCTTCAGGAGGCAAGTCAAATGGCCTCAACTGTCGCCGCTCAATCTCCACGCATGGAGGTGGAGTCTGGACAGGTTCGGGTGGAGGACCATCCCCTGCTGCTGCGACAGAAGGGCCTCCTGAAGAGGCAGACAAATCGGGGGATCGACTGACATCCTGAGTAGCTCGGGATACCAGTATCTTCGTGCCCAGTCCGGAGCCACAAGGATGACTTGGGCCCGGTCGCACCTGATCTTCTTCAGCACTCTGGGCAGAAGTGGTATAGGTGGAAAGGCATACAACAGACTGCAACTCCACTCACGACGAAAAGCATCGCTGAGCGAGTGCCGCCTTGGAAATTCCAACGCACAGAACTGATAACATTGCGCGTTCTCTTCTGTGGCGAATAGATCTAACCAAGGCTCTCCCCACTGCTGAAAGAGACCTTGCGTCACGTCCGAGTTCAAACGCCATTCGTGATCCATCATGCATCGGCGGCTGAGTTCGTCCACCCTAGCGTTCAGGGTCAACTGCCAGGTGTTGAACCACCAGGGTCTCGCCCTGATGTTCCAGCCACTGCCTGAGGCGCAGAGCCTCCTGGCATAGGGTCCATGACCCCACCCCGCCCTGTTTGTTGGAGTACCACATTGTGGTGGTGTTGTCCGTGAACACCTGCACTACACTCCCCCGGACAGAGGGGAGGAATGCCTTCAGTGCAAGCCGGATTGCCCGCAGCTCCATAAGGTTGATATGGAGCCGGGACTCCGCCAGAGACCAAAGTCCTTTAATCTCCGCCTCTCCCATGTGGCCCCCCAGCCCTGGAGGGACGCGTCTGTCACAACTACACGCTCCGGGTGGGGTAGGGAGAGGGATCTGCCGCTGACCCAATCGCGGTCCGTTAGCCACCACTGCAACTGTCCTGCAGTGCCCTCCGAGATCAAGACGTGGTCGGACAAGTTGCTCTGATGCTGGGCCCACTGAAACTTCAGGTCCCACTGCAGAGCCCGCAGGAGGCCATCAGCCCCAGAAGCCACAGCGTCAACCTGACCGAGACTCGAGATAACGGCTGAAAGATCGGAATCAGAGCCTGAATATCCTAAACCCGCTGTTTGGGGTGATAAAGTCGAAACTGCGCCGAGTCTAGAACTGCTCCGATGAAGAGGAGCTTCTGGGAGGGACACAGGTGCGACTTCGGCACATTGATGGAGAACCCCAGCATGTGCAGGAGGTCGGCCGTAGTCTGGAGGTGGCTGACGACTGTCTGGGGCGAGTCCGCCTTCAACAACCAGTCGTCGAGGTAGGGGAAGACTGAAACCCCTAACCTGCGCAGATGAGCTGCGACCACCACCATCACTTCCGTGAACACCTGTGGGGCGCTGGTAAGGCCGGATGGGAGCACGGTAAACTGAAAGTGCTCGTGGCCTACCGTGAACCGCAGGTATTGCCGGTGGGCCGGCAGGACGGGATGTGAAAATAAGCGTCCTGCAAGTCCAACGCTACCATCCAGCCTCCCAGGTCCAGGGCAGCTAAGACCTGAGCGAGAGTCAGCATCTTGAACTTCTCCTTACGGAGGAAGCCGTTGATTTTCCGCAGGTCCAAGATAGGGCGTAGGCCCCCTTTGCCCTTCTTGGGAACCAGAAAGTAGTGGGATTAACAACCACACCCTACTTCTTGTCCAGGAACGCGCTCGATGGCCCCCTTGGCCAAGAGGGCTGCAACTTCCTCTTGCAGAAGTTTCAAGTGATCCCACGACACGCGGTGGCATGGCTGGAGGGGTCGCCTCGAAGGGGAGGGAGTAGCCCCTTCGGACGATTTGCAGCACCCATCTGTCCGACGTGATGGAGCGCCATTGGAGGAGGTGATGGCGAACCCTGCCCCCCACTGGCGTCAAATGGGCCTGAAAGCTCGGACTAGGAAGACTTTGAGGTGGATGCTGCGGGGGTTGTCCCCTGTTACCGCCGTGACAGTAACCACGTCCGCCGCCATGCTGAATGGTAGTCTGTGGCCCGTGGCTGGCAGGACGTGTGGGGGCGTCCCTTCCGTGGCCACGAAAGGAGCACTGGGCAGAAGATTGCTGGCGTGGGGCTGACAGGCCCAAGGACTTGGCCGTAGCCCTGGAGTCCATAAAGCGTTCCAATTAGAAAAAAGGGTGGGTAACCCAATAAACCCTTGCGGGCTTGGGCAGATAACGTGAATACAAAAAAATTGCCGGCTAGGGAATTTGATTTAGAACAATTTACAGAAATCGAATTTGATTGTCACTTATATTAGTGAATTCGACTCAATTCAATTGGTATCTGAAAGCAGTTTCAATTCGTTATACCTCTGTGACAGAGATTAATGATACCACACTATCATGAAAAAGAGAACAGCAACCCGGGGAATTTTTTTTATCAAAAAGTTATTATTTTCTTATTGTTCAAAATGTATCAGGGTACATATCAATCATGACAGTTAATCAAAAAATGCATTCAGATGAAAAAGGAGTAAAACAATTTCTCCTGTAGTACATCAGAATAGAAAGTCCAAACCACAATATACAATACAATGGCTTCTGATTTTACTAAAAGTAAGTCACTTGTGTCAACAATCTTAGATGGAGAATTGGACTTAGAAGTCGACGTTTCGGTCTTTTTTGTTTAATGCATTTTTGATTAACTGTCATGATTGATATGTACCCTGATAAATTTTGCACAGTAAGAAAATAATAACTTTTTGATAAAAAAGATTCCCCGTGTTGCTGTTCTCTTTTTCATAATAGTGTGGTATCATTATTCTCTGTCACAGAGGTATAACGATTGAAACTGCTTAAAGCGTTCCAGAGCACTATCTGCCTTGCCACCGAAGAGGTGGCTGCCATCGAACGGCATGTCCATAAGGGTGTTCTGGACATCGGCCGAAAAGTTGGTGGACCTCAGCCAGGCGTGGCGGCGAACCGCCACAGATGTGGAAATCACTCTTCCAAGCGAGTCCGTGGTATTCAGTCCACATCGTATTGAATACCGCGCTGCATCTCTTCCCTCCGCGAGGGCTTGAGCGAGTTTCACCCGGGCCCCCTCCGGGCACTCAGGCAGCACTTCACAACCGTATCCCACAGAGAGTGGGTGTAACGGCCCAAGAGGCACGCGGTGTTAACCGACCGCAATCCCAAACTATGGGAGGAGAACATCTTCTTGCCGAATTGTTCATACCTCTTGGATTCCCGATCTGGTGGCGCAGTTGGGAATGAGGACTGGGAAGTAGAGGCCTGGATAAAAAGGCTCTCGGGGGTGGGGTGGGTGAACAAGAAACTAGGGTCGCCCGGAGCAGGGCAGTGGCGCCTAGCGACATTCCTATCTACAGGGGGACCTGTAGTGGGCCTGGACCAGGTGCCACACAGGACGTCCGTGAGAGCCTCATTAAACGGCAGTAGAGGCTCTGGGGAGCTTACCTGTGGTTTAAGGACCTCCATGAGGATGTTAGACCTCACCGTTGCGACGGGGAGCTGAGGAGCCAAGGCCTTGGCTGCCCTCATCAGCACCACACTATAAGCAGCCTGTATGCAAGGTCAAGCGCACACAACCTAAGTATGTTCAACGGTTGGTTGTGTATCTTTTGATGGAAGGATAAGATCAGACTTCACTTTAGTTGTTTCTTTCCTTATTTATTTTATCCATTGACAGTGTTTGTTTTTACATGAAAACCAGCCGACACGTGTTTCGTCAAAAACGGGGTAGACCCGTGACTCTTCAGGGCTGGGGAGATAAAGTAAAATCAGAAAATATTTTTGGGGGAGTGAGGAGGGATGGGTACGTGGAAGAAGGTAAAGTGATGGCCAGTGTGAGGGGATGTGATGGGAAGGAGAAAAAGACTACAAGAACACTCATTAGGAAGTGTTGGCCCTAAGATGGTGCAGACAGATGGGCAGAAGGTGAGTTTATGACGCGGTGAAAACCCGAGTGTGACATATAATGCATAGTGAGTGTGATCTAAGAGATCTGTGTGGTGGTGAGCTGCTGTTTGTACTTATCATAACAGTAATAATGCAGCGACGCAAGACGCAAAACCACATGGTGTGTGTCATGTGGGAACAAAGTGACAAACTGAATATCCAAACAAACTATAACATGAATAATGTTCAACAGTCTATTCTGTGGAAAAAAGGGGGGGAAGAAAGCATACAATCGAAGTACCATGATATATACAGGTCGTACATGTTAGAAGTGGTGGTGTGTGGAGTGTGGTGACCTTAAATAATCATGCACAGTTCTATAGTTAATTTCCTTAATTCAATGCTTAATGACTGATACGAAGAATGTAAAACCACATACATTTGCAAAATTTCTTATCTTGATATTGGTTGAGTGGTAATAAATATGTATGAGATATCAATCATTTCTTCTTGCTCAGTGTTTTATAAGGCCAAAAGCCTCATCTTCTGTCTGGAGTGTCTATATTGATACTAGTTCATGTGTATGTTTTCCCTAGCCATGTATAATGTCATTAGCTTAAGCAAGTGAGGATAAGACATATCAAAAAAGACTAGTATGCTTGGTTTGTTCATATGGCGAGTAGTAATCAAGAACAGAAAAAATGTGTTCTATCGGGTATGTTAATTATGCTCTCTTTAATGGTGCCGGTAAGAATCCGGTTTGAAAAACCCTTGGTTGTGGTTGGTTTGTTCATATCTACCACCCTCTGGGTTCTACATGAAGTTATCGGAGACGAGAATGACGGGACCACAGGGTTGAAGAATATTTAACAAATTGCGCAGGCATACCTGTCTGAATAAGGGCTGCGGGCAGTATCTATAAGTTCAAAAAAACACAAGAAAAAGAGGGGTGGCATGGATGATAATAGACATGAAAACTGCGAATACTATGTCTATTATCATCCATGCCATGACATTATACATGGCTAGGGAAAACATACACATGAACTAGTATCAATATAGACACTCCAGACAGAAGATGAGGCTTTTGGCCTTATAAAACACTGAGCATGAAGAAATGATTGATATCTCATATATATTTATTACCACTCAACCAATATCAAGATAAGAAATTTTGCAAATGTATGTGGTTTTACATTCTTCGTATCAGTCATTAAGCATTGAATTAAGGAAATTAACTATAGAACTGTGCATGATTATTTAAGGTCACCACACTCCACGCACCACCACTTCTAACATGTACGACCTGTATATATCATGGTACTTCGATTGTATGCTTTCTTCCCCCCCTTTTTTCCACAGAATAGACTGTTAAACATTATTCATGTTATAGTTTGTTTGGATATTCAGTTTGTCACTTTGTTCCCACATGACACACACCATGTGGTTTTGCGTCTTGCGTCGCTGCATTATTACTGTTATGATAAGTACAAACAGCAGCTCACCACCACACAGATCTCTTAGATCACACTCACTATGCATTATATGTCACACTCGGGTTTTCACCGCGTCATAAACTCACCTTCTGCCCATCTGTCTGCACCATCTTAGGGCCAACACTTCCTAATGAGTGTTCTTGTAGTCTTTTTCTCCTTCCCATCACATCCCCTCACACTGGCCATCACTTTACCTTCTTCCACGTACCCATCCCTCCTCACTCCCCCAAAAATATTTTCTGATTTTACTTTATCTCCCCAGCCCTGAAGAGTCACGGGTCTACCCCGTTTTTGACGAAACACGTGTCGGCTGGTTTTCATGTAAAAACAAACACTGTCAATGGATAAAATAAATAAGGAAAGAAACAACTAAAGTGAAGTCTGATCTTATCCTTCCATCTAAAGATACACAACCAACCGTTGAACATACTTAGGTTGTGTGCGCTTGACCTTGCATACAGACATACAGAAGGCAGAGCTCCTCTCCCCCTTCTCTCCCAGAGAACAGGGTTATCTCTGATCAAGCAGCACCAACCACTACTAGCTACAAGAATTACCTCATACCTACTATCTGTTGAGCGCCGTGCTATTTCTGAACATTGTGATAACCCTACGCTGAACTTTGTACACTATAAGCAGCCCCCTCCTCCTTGGCCACGGTAGGAGGTGAGACAAAACCAGTGTCTGGGGAGGTATCCAGGCCACTGGCTTCCCCTAGTTCCTGTGTCCAGTCCTGAAATGACTGGCACTCACGTGCCAGGGGGTCCTCAGACCCCCCCAGTCACCCTCATCGTCCATGTCCTGAAATTCAGGCATAAAGGATGGACCCAGATCCTCGAAGAAGTCCTCTTCGACCGGCGCCGAATGCGGCGTCGAGCAACGCCGCTCCGGCGCCAGATCCGAACCGAGAGTTGGACTAGGGACGGCATCGTGCGGGGACATCGCCGGGGGTGACACCCTAGGGGTCGACGCATGCGGGGTCGTAAGGTCGACCAGCGGCGACCCGGATCCGGAACCAGATCCAGTGGGGCCTTGCGGGATCGGGACAGAAGTCGCCGACGGCGCCGGCGCTGAAGCACCCGGCCCGCTTGGGCTCCCAGTCGGGCCGCTGGGCCCGAAGGCGCCCCGGAACCCGACGGAGGACTGAGTGACCTTATGGCCATGAGGTAGGCCTCGATCTCCTCCAGTGTCGCGTTCTGCCCGGGGACCGGCGGGCATGAAGCAGGCTGCGACGCCTGCGGCTCCGGTGGAGCCGCGTGGGCGGTGTCACCCAAACCCCCGACCGCTCGCGCGAGCGTCGGGGGGAGTCAAAAGAGCGATGTCGTCTCTTCGACTTCTTGTGTCTCTTACCTGAGGACTTGGAGCCCGACGAGTGGTGTCGACTCACCGAGCTGTAATGACTCCGGCCCCGCGACCGGTCTCTCGACCTCCTTCCGGATCGGGACCTGGAGCGGCGCGGGGCCGCTGCTGGAGCTCGAGGCGCTTATGGGACCGCTCCCGCCTAGCCTTCGACGCTAAGGCCCGGCAGTCGGGGCACAACTTGTCATCGTGGTCGGGACCCAGGCAATGTAGGCACCGGCCATGGGGTCGGTAACCGACATCAGTCGGTTGCAGTCGGCACAGGGCTTGATCCCGGGCATCCCTACCGGCACCGATGGAGTCATAGACTCGAAACGGATCCAAAAAGGATCGAAAAAGCTTAGTCAAAAAATGACTAAAGGGTACCACTTTCTCTGGACCTGCGCTTGCTGACGCGGAAAAAAGAAGAACTGACGTCAGTGCGCGAGGGCGGCGCTAAGTACTCCGACGATGTCATCCCGGCGCCAACGACGCCGACGACGGACGCGGAGCCGTAGAAGATGCCTACCGACGCGCAGGGGTAAAGCGACGCAAAATTTTCCGAATCCAGTCTGACGCCTGGGGTTATTCTAAGGTAAGGAATCTAATACTAACTTGTTTCTTTGAGATATCCTAAATGTATCCTTCTCTTACCCTGCCTACAAAGTGACACCTGACGAGGAATGGTCTCTCCTACCTACGAGATGCAGCCAGTGTGAACTCCGGAGCTGTGGGAAGAGCTGGCGAGTGCCGGTGAGCGTGTGTAGCGGAGGGCGCGCATTCCACTCGTAGCCCCTGAAGCAGCTGGCCGGAGAGCCTCAGTACGAGAGGCCTCGGCTGACCACAAGGAGTGTGGGCCTCAGTGTCAGAGGGTATCTGGCTCCGTGTACAGGGTCGGTACCGGAACCGGCGGCGGCAGTCTAACATCACGGAGAGGCTTGCTGGAGGAACTCGCCCAGCTGTCTTTGGTTGGTGAATATGCCTGTGGCTGCGGGACACGGAGGCTCGGTCGCCTCGGAGGTGGCTGGTGCAGCCATTTTGGGTGAGGAGAGCTGAGGCCCGCATTTGAACTATTGCCAGACTACTGCGCTGCTAGTGGTGTCTGTTATCTGTTTCGCCGCAGCGCTTGCCAGCGGGGTGTGATAGGGTTCCTTAAAGGACTGGAGATAATACGGGAGAGGAGTGGATCTCGCCATTTTCCTTCAATTCGCGGTGGAGGCCTCCATTGCGGGCTGTTGTCCTGGTATTGAGGAGCATAACGAGTGGTGCGGTGAGTGGATTGCAAGCGAAGTTTGGCGGCATACTGCGACATGGGATCTGACGTTAGGAGTGTGTTGCTGAGGGCTCAAAGACTGAAGGGGGTTGGTGCTGCAGGTACGCTGACTCCAAGGAGGGGTGCAAGAGGAACCCGTGAGCTGAGAGGCCCTCTTGAAGTGCAAGACTACGTTCTGTGGATTATACTAACGGACACTGAAGAGAGAGCTCAGTCAGCATTGCTGGGCTCTTCGAGTGTGGACACTGGGTCGGCTACAGCTATTGGGCACAGGGTCAGCGTAGTGACTATATTGGAGGTGGCGGCTGCACTGCACCGGGACTGTGTGGTGCCTCAGTGGGAAGGTCCTGGACGCTGGGGTCACCCTCGCGGAGCAGAGATGGGTGTTTTCACTGCCGGAGCGGAGGGCGGTGCTGTGATCCCTAGACCTTCCTGTTGAAGGATTCGCTGGCCCTCAGGGGTGGCCTGCTTGATCCTTTTCTGTCTGCCATAGGTTTGGAGTTGGGCGCTGACGTGACTCCTGTGGGCAGTCAGTGTGGGGCATTGGGTTCTTTGTTTGTGTGCCTGGGCCTGGACATATGATGGGGCGAACGGATGCTCGCCAACCGAAACGAACATTTGAGGCTAAAAAGGTCACAAAGCAGCAGATGGCGCTTGAGGAGGAGGAGGGGGAGCCCTCTCAGCAACGCTCCCCACCAACAACGAGTGATGATCTAAAATCGCTACTCACAGAGGTGAGACAAGGTTTCGCGCCAATGGCGGACAACATCGATATGGTCTCCACTCGCATGGATGCCATAGTGCGTACAATAGAGGGGCACGAGACGCACCTTACGGAAGTAGAGCAGCGGGTCTCCGACGTGGAGGACGCAACTGCACAGCTTAAAAAGGCGACAACGCAGATGGATCGGCTGCTTAAGATCATAGCGGTAAAGAATGAGGATATTGAAGCTCGCAGTCGCCGGAACAACATTCGGGTCCTAGGAATTCCGGAAAGTACAGGTACCGGACAAATGGAGGAGTACATTGAGAAACTGCTTAAGGCCGTGGTCGGGCGGATAAGCTGTCCTCTCAATTTGTGGTAGAGAGGGCGCACCGGTTGTTGGGGGCGAGACCCCCCGGGTTGCCCACCCAGGCCTTTCATGTCACGTCTTCTGAACGACCGTGATAGAGATCTTGCTCAACAAGTTGCTCGGGAGACTAAGCAACTGACCTACGATGGCATCAATTTCACAATGTTTCCGGATTTTACAATTCACGTTCAGGAGGAGCGTCAACATTTTTAGGAGTAAAGCTAAAGCTTCATCAAGCTCAGATAGACTATGCTCTGCTGTACCCTGCTCGTCTGCGTATCACTCATTAGAGGATTACTTGAAGCACCTCAAGAAGCGGCAACGGCAGTCACGAGACCTGGAGGATTCTCCTGAATCACAGCCTCCGGACGAGGAATGAGTCCCTTTTATTTTTTCTCTTTTGAATCTAGCTCTTTTACTGTATTCATAGACTCATTGTGTATTGCTATGTTGACTGGTAGTCTCGAAGGTGATGGACTGGTAGAGTATGATCGTTTCTATGTCCGTTACGTGGTCATTGGATTGCCGTAAGTGTAAAAGGCGTGAGAGTCACCTGTAATGCCGGTCACCCTCGGGTCGGACCTTACAAGTCGTGTCATTCGACGTAGCTTCTGGGCTGGCAAGAGGTGTTTGTGTGCCACCTAGATGCATTCCCCACCTGGGAATACCCCCTTGTTGGTTGCTATGGTTTCTGACACCTCTCAGTGGTCTCGGTTGGCCTCTCTGAGCAACAGTTCTGGGGATGGGTGGGGGGTGGAGTATGTACTACTGGCATGATTGGGATGTTTCAGTGGGAGGAGGGTGGGATGGAAGGGGGAGTTCATTGTCATGATGTTGTCACAATGCTAGTCGCTGGAGATATCTATGCTTTGTCATGTACGCAGATCAGGAAATGTTTACATGTACTGCAGAATGCTTGGAGACTGACTTTTCTGTTTAATGGCTCAGACAGGGGAGGATACACTTAGAACCATTTCATGGAACGTTAGGGGCCTTGGGGATCCCAGAAAGAGAAGGCAGGTGCTAGCTTACCTCGATAGGCACCAGATTCAAATTGCTTTCCTACAGGAAACTCACATTGCGCCAGGTGCGGGGAACTCATTCGCTAGCCGTTGGGCAAGCTGTCTACTCTTCCTATGCCCGAGGCACAGCAATACTCTGCAGTAAACAAGTGCGCTTTGAGAGGATGGGGGAGGTGGAGGATCCCCAGGGCAGGTACACCATCCTTTGGAGGAGATTGGGACGGGATACTGTTACACTTGCGAACTGTTATGGACCAAATGTGGATTTCCCAGAATTTTTTGCTGAATTGTGGGGAAAGATACTGGCAGTTGGTTCCACTCATGTCATTTGGGTCGGTGATTTCAATGTGGCGTTGAATCCGCAGTTGGATAGGTCCAATGGTGGGCCACAACATTACACTAGGCACGGGAGGTTCTACAGGACATACTTCTGGAGGGTGGGTTGATAGACAGTTGGAGACATCTGCATGCTGCACAACGAGAGGGGACGCATTTTACGTCATATAAGGGGACATGGACGCGCATTGATTATTCGGCAATTGGGAGCCTGACACATTTAGCTCTGAATTTCTCGGACCATTATCCGCTTAGGATCTCGCTGATGGTTCCGGGGTATGATAGACCTCGCCCAAGCTGGCGGCTTCACCCTACAGCTCTCCTGGATACGGTTTTTCGGGCTGAACTGGGTAAGGAAATTGAGGACTTTTTCGTTCGAAATAAAGGGTCGGTGGATGGTGTTGAGGTGGTATGGGAGGTGTTTAAAGTAATGATGCGAGGGCACTGCATCTCCAAGAGCTTTGGGGTGCTGCAGAGCATACAGGATACAGTGCGTAAGCTGGAACGGGATTTGAAGGGGTTGGAGAGGAGGATGGGGAGTGGGGAAGTAGGTCAGGTGCACACAGCTTTTCGCACACTCTTAACTGAATATGAAGAGGCTGCGCACAGGGAGGTGAAGTTAAGGGGTAAATATTGGACAGCGCGCAAGTATGGAGAGGGGTCCGGCCAGGGAAGGTACTGGCTGCACTAGCTAGAAGTTCTCGCTCTAATGCCCACATGTTGGAAATACAGGGACCCAGTGGGGAGACATATAGGGATTCATTACACATACTAGAGACGTTTGTCACGCACTACACGACCCTGTACACCACTCAGAGGAATGATGTTATGGATTTGGAGGCTTTTACGGAAGATGTTGCGCTCGGCTGGATGAAATTAAGAACGCCATAATGCAACTCCAGAATGGGAAGGCGCTGGGTTCTGACGGCCTCCCGACAGAATTTTACAAGGCCTATGTCGATATTATGGTGCCGGTGTTGAAGGAGGTTTATGAAGAGTCCCTTGAGCTAGGCACTCTTCCTGCTTCCATGAGGGAGGCAATAGTTACCTCCTTATTGAAACCGGGTAAACCCCCAGAGTCCTGTGACTCTTATAGGCCGTTGTCGCTGATGAATTGTGACACTAAAATAATGGCTAAGGTATTGGCGAACAGATTATCCCTTTTACTTGATAAGTTGGTGCTACCCGACCAGTCGGGGTTCGTGCCAGGTAGAGCTACCTCCCATAACCTTAGGACCCTATTTGCATTGCTCCAGAATGTAGCGCCGGAGCTCCCACTCGCTGTTGTTTTTCTTGATGCAACAAAAGCATTTGACTCGGTGGAGTGAGATTATCTCTTCGGAGTGCTGCGTAAGATGGGTTTTCCCGAGGTATACCTCTCCTGGATCGAGTTATTATATCATAACCCCACGGCTCGAGTGCTGGTTAATGGTCATCTGTCCCGCCCTATTTCTGTTTCCAGGGGCACCCGGCAGGGGTGTCCGTTATCACCGCTCCTATTTGCTCTAGCGGTGGAGCCCTTGGCTTGCAGGCTGCGGCAGATGCATCGGGACAAGGCATTCTGGTGTTGCCTGCGACAAATATTAGTTTCACTGTATGCAGATGACATTACCCTGTATGTCAGAGACCCACAACAAAATATTAACCCCATCTTGCGTGAGTTTATAAAATTTGGTCGGTTATCTGGTGTCAGCATTTGGGGGAAGTCGCAGGATTTCCTCTCACCCCGGCGGTGCAGCAGTTCCCATTAGACTTCCCGATAGAGTGGTGTGGCTCGAAGCTGCGCTATCTTGGTATACAGGTCACTCAGGATAAGGACAAAACTATACGTGCTAATTACGGCACGGCCATCACACGGCTTAACGCCAATGCCACTCGATGGATATCATTACCTTTGTCTCTTGCAGGGAGAGCTTCTCTTATCAAGATGGTTGTCTTGCCCCAATTTCTTTATTTATTTCTTAATATTCCTTACGATCCAGGGCAGTTTTTCTTTAAAACACTGAGCACTGAACTGCTTCGGTTGTTATGGGGGGGGAAACAGGCGAGACTCGGATGGTCAACATTGACGCGGCCTTATGAGCAGGGAGGGTTTGATATTCCCGACTTCGAACTCTATTTTTTAAGTGCACGTGAGCATTATGCCTATTACTGGGTACACCCTCCTCGCTACATGCCGCATGTAGCAGCTGAGGACTGGCTTGCTGCCCCTAAACCCTTGAGCGGTGGAATAGTTGGGCCTGCTAGCACACGGGCGACGCCTCCTACCACTGTTATGAGCACTGTGGATGCTTGGCATCGCATTGCGGCTTTGCTTGATGTGTCTCTTATTTATTCTCCCCAGCTCCCATTCTCTTATCATCCAGATCTTTCGTTGTTGCAGGAGAAGGATTTTCATAATCTTCACGTCGCTACCTGGGGGGACCTTTTTCATGAAGGGATGTTTCGTACTTTGGACCATTTATTGTCTGGCATACAACCCACTCCCTTGGACACGTTCCTATACATTCGGCTTTGACAGGGGTTGCGGGCTATTCTCCCTGACTTCTCACGAAAGCCGGCATCCCTTCTTCCCCTACACCTCATGTTAAGCTCTCCGGATGGGAAGCATTTGGTATCCAGGTTATACACCAGCATACACACACATTGGGTGAATAGCCTTTACGACGCGGCTGTTACACCGCCGTGCCGTTACAACGCGGTCTTTTCAACGCAAGTCGTTACCACGACTTGCGCTGGAGGGCGCTGCAGGGCAAGGAATTTTTTAATTTACTATCCAACACCTTCCCTACTGTACGTAGGCTGATGTTGGAATAGTAAATTAAAAAATTCCTAAGTCCGCACCCCCTCCAACGCAAGTCATGGTAACGACTTGCGTTGAAAAAACCGCGTTGTAATGGCACGCGTTGTAAAAGTACGCGTCGTAATGCCGTACATCCACACATAGAGCAGGGATAGAGACTAGGTCCCGACTGTACTGGGGGAAGGAGATGGACTGTGAGATCACTGATGAGCAATGGTGCTATTGTTGTATGCAGACGGCGCAGATTTCATCCAGTTGCAGGTTACGAGTTATACACTATAAGTATCTGCATAGAATGTACTACACGCCGGCAAGGAAGGTGCGGCTTAAAATGACGGATGATGACAGATGCTTACGGTGTAAACAAGCGGGCGGGATTTCTTCACTTAGCGTGGGAGTGTCCACTCATACAGGAGTACTGGGAGCAGGTTTTGGCAGCTCTGGGCAAAATGATTGATCAGGTCCTGGAGTGACATCAGGTCTTAGCGCTACTGGGATATACAGCGCAGGTGCCTTCTAAGAACAGAATATTTGTTTATCTTTCTCTATTACTAGCCAAACCCAGGGTAGCATGCAGGTGGGGTAGAGGACGTGCTCGGAAATTCAAGGAATGGTTGGCAGGTATGATATACTGTCAAGAGCAAAGCGTCACCTAAGCTGAGTTGCTGCCGCTGGCCTCCAAGGCCAAGGATATCTGGGGGCCACTGATGGAATACCTCCGTGTACAGGACACTGGGGGGACTGATGGCGAACTGTGTGATGCTTAGTGGGTTTTTGCCACTAGCTGTGCATGAGGCATGACCCTGATCTGGAGCCCAAGGTAATTTAGGTATTATTTACTGTCTGACGTCGTATTATTTCATGTGAACTTCGCAGAGACCTGTTACTACATTTTGTGTAGTTATCAATTGCTGGATTGATCGAGCATACGGTATTATTAGTGGTATACTGTGGAAGCGACAGAGTGGTGTAACATCAAGTCATTGTTCTTATGTAATGTGTTTTACAATTTGTCAGAAAAATTGAAAATAAAGTTTAAAAAAAAAAAAACGTTTTCCTAGATGGCCGCCAAGCACGGGCGAAAAACCCAGGTGACCCCCCTTGCAAAACCAAGTGGTTTTGAGGTAGGCAATTTTGATGTCGCCTCACTACGTTTTGGGACCTTGCCTGTCGCGGGTACTTGGGTCTCCCACACAAGTGAGGCATCATTTTTATTGGGAGACCTGGGGGAACGCTGGGTGGTAGGACATTTGTGTGAGCCCGGTGATGCCACACTTTCCCACACAAAAAATTCTGAAAAAAGTGATTTCTTCAGCATAATTTGAGGTTTACAGGGGATTCTGGGTAAGGAAACGTTGAGGGATTCATGCAAGCCATACCTCCCTGGAAGACCCCGGGTGTCTTCTTTTCAGAAATGTATAGGTTTGGTGGGTTTCCCTCGATGGCGGCCGAGCACGGGGCCAAAAACCCAGGTGACCCCCCCTTGCAAAACCAGGTGGTTTTGAGATAGGCAATTTTTATGTCTACTCACTACGTTTTGGGTCCTTGCCTGTCACGGGTACTTGGGCCTCCCACACAAGTGAGGCACCATTTTTATTGGGAGACCTGGGGAAATGCTGGATGGTAGGACATTTGTGTGAGCCTGGTGATGCCACACTTTCCCACACAAAAATGTCTGAAGAAAGTAATTTTTTCAGCTAAAATTGAGGTTTGCAGGGGATTCTGGGTAAGGAAACATTGGGGGATCCACGCAAGCCATACCTCCCTGGAAGCCCCCGGGTGTCTACTTTTCAGAAATGTGTCTGTTTGGTGGGTTTCCCTAAGTGCCGGCAGAGCTAGGGTTCACAAACTACAGCTAGGCACTTTGCCATAAAAGGGTAATTTTTCAGTGCGAAATTGAGGTATGACCACGTTGTGTTTTGCACCATTTCCTGTTGCAGCAACTAGGCTGTCCCACACAAGTGAGGTACCATTTTTCTCGGAAGACTTTGGGGAACACGGGGTTGGTGGGAATTTGTGGAACCACGCAGATTCCAGAACTTTCCACCACAGAAATGTGGGGAAAATGTGTTTTTTTGACAATGTTTTAGGTTTGCAAGGGATTCTGGGTAACAGAACCTGGTGGGAGGCAGTCAATTCACCCCATCCTGGATTCCCCTGGGTGTCTAGTGTTTAAAAATGTATAAGTTTTCTAGGTTTCCTTAGGTGCCGGCAGAGCTAGGGTTCAAAAACTACAGCTAGGCACTTTGCAAAAAAAGGGTCATTTTTCACTGCGAAATTGAGGTGTGACCACGTTGCGTTTTGTTCCGTTCACTGTCGCGGGCACTAGGCTGACCCACACAAGTGAGGTACCATTTTTCTCGGAAGACTTTGGGGAGTGAGAGGTGTGTGGAAATTTGTGGATCCACACAGATACCAGAACTTTCCACCACAGAAATGTGAGGAAAATTTGTTTTTTTGACAATTCTTTAGGTTTGGAATGGATTCTGGGTGACAGAACCTAGTGGGAGGCAGTCAAGTCACCCCATCCTGGATTCCCCTGGGTGTCTAGTTTTAAAAAATGTATAGGTTTGCTAGGTTTCCTTAGGTGCCGGTAGTGCTAAGTTTCAAAAACTACAGCTAGGCACTTTGCCAAAACAGGGTCATTTTTCACTGCGAAATTGAGGTGTGACCACGTTGCGTTTTGCGCCGTTTCCTGTTGTGGCCACTATGCCTACCCACACAAGTGAGGTACCGTTTTTATCGGGAGACTTAGGGTAATTCAGATTTGTAAAGCAACTGTTATTACCTATTGATTTTTTCATGCATTTCTGCCTTCCAAATGAAAGACATTGTGTAAAAGAGAAGTCATTTTGAAAAATGCCCGATAATTCTCATGCCAGTATGAGTATTCCCAATTTCGAAAATGTGCAGATATGTACTGTTTCTAAACTCTTTAATTTGTTCCCATTTCAGAAATACATAGGTGTCTTTCAAGTTTAAAATTTGTTTAATGGGATGTTACAATTCTTATACCACAACATTTTTACAATGTATTGACACACACACCCCATCTTAGGTCTCACCTAGGCAGCGCTGCGCTGTCTTTTCAAAACTGCTGATTTTGCTTTGTGGGGTAAGTGCACGCACATTGCTTCCATTGGTTCTTTAAAGTGCCTCTCCTGAATGCGTGTTTTGTACTGGTCACTTAGTTGTATTTGTCCCTCCAATCGTTGCTTGGTTTCCTCCCATAAATTTTGCCCCTGTGACATGTATGTAGGTGTTCATCAGCGTACATTTTTTTTGGGGGGTTTGTCTCCATTTCTTCAGAATGGCACATTCACTCCAGCCGCGACGGCGCTTACTCACCCCCGTAGCACTTCAGGCTTGTTTTAGATTGAAGTGATAGTTTCAATTGGGAAGGAGTAAATTGTTTCTCAAGTTTCAAAACCGAATTTTGGGAAGGTAATGTTTCTTTTCAATTTGGGGCGGATTCGTACTCATTTTGTGGCAGTTTAGGAAGTGAGAATTATTTAAAGACATTAGGAACTGACGGTGGTTATATTTTTCGAGATCCCAAAGTTTTGCTTCATATAGTGGCAGTTTAGGTGTAGGATCTCTGTTTGCACATATATTTGGCTGTTTCATTGCGTGTGCTTTCAAATGGAATTGAAAGACAAATGGAGTGTAAAATGTATAGCCCTTTCGTTACCAAAACATGCACTGTGAAAGATGTTTCTTTTGTGCTGCTAATGTCTAATCCTTTGGATCCCCCACTTACCATATATTGGCATCTACTCGTTTATTGTACTACTCTCCTTGATTCATATGTCTGGAAATTATGTGATTATTTGTCTGGGATGTATGTGATTATTCCTGTTGTGTATTCTTACTTGTTGTCAATACTGGATTTATGTTCTTCCTTCCTTCCTTTGTAAAGCGCTCCGATATCCTTCGGGATCTTGTTTGCGCTATATAATACTTTATAAATAAATAAATAAAATATATAGTTGGGTGTACAACAGTGGTAGGCCTACACATACGTGTTATCGCTGAATCACGTCCATTATAATCCTTGGACATTAGAGGGAGCCTTTTGGGGAGGGCCCCCCGGATATTTATGCTGTTGGCAGTAGCGTCATATGTTCCGACTGTGTTTACCTCCAGTGGGCATGCATGGACCTCCTGTCTTTGTATAATGATTCCCAGTAGTGTTGTGTCTATACTTGTCTGAATGTGCTCCCATTCTAACTGACACTGGGTTTATTACTACCGATGTAGAACTTTGAACCTTCAACAATAGGGGTGAACTGTGGGGGGTGTTAGGGAGCTATCGGATTTTATGCCGGTAGAATCGGTGGCGCGGGTGATATTATTGTCTCTTTATGATGTAATGATGTGGGGATGTGTTTTGTACATGTGTGGGGGAGGTCATGGGGTGGAACGGCTTTAGTTGGGTATCCTGGTACAGACGTGGGTAGTTCCAGGTATGTCGTCAGTGTATGAGTAAAATCTGAGCACGTGAATCCTACTGTGGAGGTTCTGCGTTGGGTCCTGCAGGGGGTAGGGGCGGGGACTGAGGTTGGTATTCTGGTGGTTCTTCTGCCTGGGTTGTTTCGTGTGTAAAGGTGTGCAATAATTGTGCCCATTCTAAAGAGATGGGGTGCTTACGGGTTCCTTTTACTTCCTCTTCTCTAAGCACCTCTTCTTCCGCCTTTGCCCCATTTTTTCATGGCTCCGGTCCAGGGGGGCCTGTCGGGGCCCGATAATGCATGGCTATTACCCTCTTCGCTAAGAGAATGCTGAGAGACATGAATCAGTTCTGCACTTTTTCAGTCTTACGCCTGCGGAAGAGCCCAAGAGCGCATGCCTCCCATGTAGACATAGTTGTGACATTGATTGTTGCCTTAATGTAATGTAATGTAAATTGGCATTTATATAGCGCATCTTCCACTCCACGGAGCATCTTGGCGCTTAGAACAGAGAATGACAGTGCAGGCTGAGGCGCTTTATGCAGCTGGGGGTGTGGCCAAGACAAGGTTAAATCAAATTTTTACATGTGATGTCAGATTGGCTATAGATCCATGTTTTGAGGTTTTTCCTAAAAACTGATTCTTCAGAAATTGTACGGAAATGCGGAGGTAGTTTGTTCCATGCATTTGAGCCTAAGACGGCCAGGGCCTTTCCGCCTTTGGTTTTGAGTCTGAAAAATGGAATGGTAAGCAGGTTTGCTTTGGCTGATCTGAGGTTTCGAGAGGGGGTGTAATGTTTAAACATATTCTGGATATAGCTGGGTCCTCTGCCATGGAATGCCCTAAACGTGATCAGGATGATTTTAAAGAGGACTCTTTTGTGTATTGGTAGCCAATGGAGGACATTCATTGCTGCTGTGGCGGATGACTTCCTATTCCATCCCAGCACCAACCTTGCCGCTGCATGTTGCACCATTTGCAGCTTGTGGCATACATTCCTGTTTGTCCCAGCATAGAGACTGTTGCAGTAATCTAAGTGTGATGCAATCAGTGCAACTGCAACAGCCTTCCACGCTGGGAGAGGGATAAGGTCAAAGAATTTTCTCAGACCTTTATTGATACCAAAGCAGGTGCCAGCCACAGCTATTGCTTGTTGTTTAAACGTAAGGGCTGAGTCAAATCTAATCCCTAGATTTCTGACTGATGTTACAGTCCCTGGGGGCGGGGTGGCATCCTCAGGCCACCATAATGTGGGACTAAACAAATTGTCTTTCCCATATCCAAGGATCTCTGTTTTCCCTGAGTTGCATTTTAGGTGATTTGTGTTCATCCATTTAAAAATGGCTTTAAGACAGTTTTTAGATTTGTCTGGTGAACTCGGTCCCAATAGTCTTGAATGTGGTGACAGTCTCAGAACATGTGCTTGAAGTCCGCTTCGGGGGCTTGACAACGGGGGCATGTGAAGTGTGTGTCTGGGTAGAAACGATGGAGACGATGAGGCATGAGGTATGCTCTGTGGAGGAAGTTGAACTGTATATTCCGAAAGCGTGCATTCCTAGAGACATTTTTGGGGTATTCTAGGGCAGTGTCCCATTCCTTGTCATTGAACACCCTCCTCATTTCTGTTTACCATGTCTGACGAAGGGGCAGTAGTGAGGGGATCATTAGTTCCAGAACGTCTTTATGGGGCCATGTAACCAAGTGCCGTCCTATTCCCATGTGTATGATAGTGTGTATTACTGGGTGCGTTGAAGGCTCCCGTTCTTCCGGGTTCCAGTAGCGGCGACTAATGTCTATGAGTTGTCTGTGTTAAGAATTGTCCTGGCGGGAGGTCATATTGTTCGGTCATCTGGGTATACGTTTTAAGTTGACCCTCTTCAAACAGGGATTCTACTTCCGTAACTGCGAGATCAGTCCAGATTTGGAGGGTAGCTGCGGTGTGGTATTTCTCTTCCCTGGGGAAACCCACTAAAGGGAGTAGGGGTGAGTATGGCGGTCTTCCCTTGGACATGTGGTGTATTCAGGTATACAGGTGCGGGCTTTGGACAACTGCAGGGGTTGGGTGCGCATGGGTCTGGTGCCTGGCAACAGCATCCTGTGGATTGCCGGCAAAGGTATGCGGCCTTCTTCAGTGGTGATCTCCCCTGTATGTCTCCCCGCTGTCCAATACGACAGCCACTGCAATTGGGCCGCAAGGAAGTATGCCTCAAAGGATGGGGCTCCCAATCCACCCCCAGTCGTGGGTATGTATAGCTTGGACAGTGCCACCCTGTGTCGGCCCCCCAGATCAGTTCGGTGAGCAGGGTGTCCAATTCCTTAAAGAACGTTCGCGGTGGTATGACTGGGAGGTTGGTAAAGTGGTAGAGTAAACGCGGAACCATAATCATTTTGGCCAGTGCTACGCTTCCTATGGGGGCTAGGGGCAGCGTTTTCCAGAACCCTACTGCCGTTCGCACCCCTTCCAATGCCCTACGGTGATTCCTTTCGTATAGGTCCTTGGGGGAGTGGTACAATCTCACTCCCAGATATCTGGGCGCTTCGGCGCTCCATGCAAGTGTCCGAGTTCCTACCTGTATTTCGAATGGGGCCATGTGAGGACTTAGCGGATAAATAGTGGATTTTTCCCAGTTAACTCTGAGGCCTGAGGCCTTCGCAAAGTCCCTTAATGTATGTAGATTGGTGTTAGGTCTCGGGTGGCGTCACAAACATATATTAGGAGGTCATCTGCATAGAGGCACACACAATACATAGGGGTCTTTCATACCGATTTTTCCATGTATACATTTTCTCACAATAATTGCTATATACCCGGTACATAATAAAAAGCCATTGCAAATTGCTGCTCAGATTTTGACTCTGGGTTCGTCTGGTTCTTGGTGAACCTACAAGTCCTATATATCCCCACAACCAGGAAGGTCCAGCGGATGTAACAGTATATTGCGTTCAAAGTGCTGTTATAATTACAAGAAGTTACAGGTGAAAACGTTGACGCAAAAGGCTGTTTTTTTCAACTAATGTTCGATTTGTCCTATATTTAACTGTTAGTTTCTATAAAGAAACCTTAATGGATCTACATAAATTACCCCTTGCTGAATTTAGAATTGTTTCTACTTTTCTAAAAATGTATAGCTTTCCAGGGTCCATTATTGCTTTCACCCCCATTTCTACCATTAACTGGAAGGAGGTTAAAAAGCACAAAAAATAGCAAAAATAGGCTATGTCCCAGAAAACTGCCAAAACTGTGTAAAAGATGTTGGTTTTCTGACAAATGTCTGTCATTCCCTAAAAGCTGGGAAAATGATGATTTCAGCCCCACAAACCCTTTTTTGATAACATTTGCAGGGAAAAACCCAGACACTTTCATTGGCAGCCCGTTTCTCCCATTTAAAAAAAAAAAAAAAAAATGTTGCTGTATTTTGGCTAATTTCTTGGACCCCTCCAGGGGAATCCACAAACCCTGGGTACCTTTAGAATCCCCATGATGTTGGAAGAAAAGGACGCACATTTGGCATGGATACCTTATGTGGTCAAAAAGTTACAGGGGCCTAAGCGCGCACTACCCCAAATAGCCAAAAAAGGCTTAGCACAGGGTGCGGAAAAGGCCTAGCAGCGAAGGGGTTAAACCCCTTTGCCAAGCCTCAAATTCCCCTTTTGATTATACCAAAGTCACTACTAGGGTGCTTTGTGAGTAAAAGGCAGGGCATTCACTTTTAAGTTTTGCATGTCCAGGTAGTGAAAAACACCCAAATTTGTTTTTTAGTACTGTGAGGCGTACTCCTCTCACAGGTTAAGATTGGGAAATCTTTAATACTTTTTAAACAGTAATTTCTGCTGACTGGAAAGGAGTACCTGTGACATGTTTGATATCTTTTAAATGGTAATGACACATCCTCTTACAGGTAAAGTTGGATTTGACATTACTATTTCAGAAATGCCACTTTTAGAAAGTGAGCATTCCTCTGCTCCATGTGCCTGAAGCCTATCTCCAATACAAGTCTGGGGTGGGTGAGAGCTACACATTGTGCATTCCCTCTAGACAGCCACAACCACAGGAAGCTGAGGTGTATCTGAGTACTCATCTGCATCTGATGGCTAGAAGGGAGGGCAGAGATGAGACTGGAGTGGACAGATTGTTTTGGATTGGAGTGGGGTGGATTGTTTTGGATTGGAGTGGGGCAGACTGTTTTGGATTGGAGTGTGGTGGACTGTTTTGGATTGGAGTGGGGAAGATTAGAGTGGGCCGGGATGGAGTAGGGTAGATTGTTTTGGATTGGGGCAGAGTGAGTGAGCAGATTGTTTTGGATTGGAGTGGGGCAGACTGGAGTGGGGTGAATTGGAGTTGGATGGATTGGAGTGGGGCTGATTGTTTTGGATTGAGTGGGGCAGATTGTTTTAGATTGGAGTGGGACAGATTGGGGTGGGGCAAACTGTTTTGGAATGGGGTGGGGCAGATTGGAGTAGGACAGATTGTTTTGGATTGTCTTGGAGTGGGGTGGATTAGAGTGGGCAGATTGTTTAGGATTGGAGTGGGGCAGATTGTTTTGGATAGGAGTGGGGCTGAATGGAGTGGGTTCCAATTGGAGTAGGGCAGATTGTTTTGGATTGAAGTGGGCACATTGCTTTGGCCTGGAGTGGGGCAGATTGTTTTGGATTGAAGTAGGCGGAATGTTTTGGATTGGAGTGTGGCAGACTGTTTTGGATTGGAGTGTGGCGGACTGTTTTGGATTGGAGTGGGGAAGATTAGAGTGGGCCGGTATGGAGTGGGGTTTATTGTTTTGGATTGGAGTGGGGTAGATTGAGTGAGCAGATTGTTTTGGATTGGAGTGGGTAGATTGTTTTGGATAGGAGTGGGGCTCAATGGAGTGGGACTCAATGGAGTGGGGCCGATTGGAGTGGGGCAGATTGTTTTGGATTGGAGTGCGGCTGATTCGAGTGGGTGCAATGCTTTGGACTAGAGTGGACTGACTGGAGAGGGCAAATTGTTTTGGATTGGAGTGTGGCAGATTGTTTTGGATTGGTGTGGGACGGATTGTTTTGGATTGGAGTTGGGCAGACTGTTTTGGATTGGAGTAGGGCAGACTGTTTTGAATTGGAGTGGAGAAGATTAGAGTGGGCTGGAATGGAGTGGGGTAGATTGTTTTGGATTGAAGTGGGGCAGATTGAGTGAGCAGATTGTTTTAGATTGGAGTGGGGTGGAATGGAGTTGGATGGATTGGAGTTGGGTTGATTGTTTTGGTTTGGAGTGGGGCAGATTGGAGTGGGACAGATTTATTGGAATTGGAGTGGACAGATTGTTTTGGATTGGAGTGGGGCAGACTGGAGTGGAACAGAGTGTATTGGATTGAGGTGGGCAGAAGGGAATGGGACAGATTGTTGGAATTGGAGTGGGGTGGATTGGGGAGGAAGTGGGGTAAATTGGAGTGGGGTAGATAGGAGTGGGACAGATTGTTTTGGATTGGAGTTAGGAAGGTTGGAGTGGGGTGGACTGGAGTGGGCGGATTGGAGTGGGGCAGAATGCAGTCGGGCGGAGTGGAGTGGGGAAGGTTGGAATGACGCAGATCATTTAGGATATGAGTGAGGACGTTTATTTGGATTGGAGTGAGGCAGAATATTTTGGATTGGAGTGGGGTGGATTGCTTTGAGTTTGAGTGGGGCACATTGCTTTGGACTGGAGCGGTGCAGATTCCTTTGGACTGGAGTAGGGGAGATTGTTTTTTTAATTGGAGTGGGCAGATTGTTTTGGATTGGAGTTGGGCCGATTCTTTTGGATTGGAGGGGGATGGATGGAGTGGGGCAGATTGTTTGGGATTAGAGTGGGGCAGATTGTTTGAGACTGGTGTGGGGCAGATTGTAGTGGGGCAAGTTGTAGTCAAACAGATTGTAGTGGGGCAGATTGCAGTGGGGAGGATTGGAGTGGGGCGGATTGGAGTGGAGCAGAATGAAGCGGGGCCAACTGGAGTGTGGCAGATTGTTTTGGATTGGTGTGGGGTGTATTGTTTTGGATTGGAGTGGGCAGACTGTTTTGGATTAGAGTGTGGTGGACTGTATTGGATTTGGAGTAGGGCAGATTAGAGTGGGCCGGGATGGAGTGTGGTAGATTGTTTTGTATTGGGGCAGAGTGAGTGAGAAGATTGTTTTGGATTGGAGTGGAGCGGACTGAAGTGGGGCGGGTTGGAGTTGAATGGATTGGAGTGGGGCTGATTGTTCTGGATTGAGTGGGGCAGATTGGAGTGGGACAGATATTTTTGGATTGGAGTGGGACAGATTGGGTTCGGCAAATTGTTTTGGATTGGGGTGGGCAGATTGGAGTGGGACAGATTGGTTTGGATTGGAGCGGGGTGGATTGAAATGGGATGGATTGTATTGGAGTGGGGTGGATTGGAGTGGGCAGGTTGTTTGGATTGGAGTGGGGTAGATTGGATTGGATAGGAGTGGGGCTGATTTGAGTGTGGCAGATTTTTTTGGATTGGAGTGTGACAGACTGTTTTGGACTGGAGTGGGCGGACTGTTTTGGACTGGAGTGGGGCAGATTAGAGTAGGCTTGGATGGAGTGGGGTAGATTGTTTTGGATTGCAGTGGGGTGCAGGGATGTTTCGTACTTTGGACCATTTATTGTCTGGCATACAACCCACGCCCTTGGACACGTTCCTATACATTCGGCTTCGACAGGGGTTGCGGGCTATTCTCCCTGACTTCTCACGAAAGCCGGCATCTCTTCTTCCCCTACACCTCATGTGAAGCTCTCCGGATGGGAAGCATTTGGTATCCAGGTTATAAACCAGCATACGCACACATAGAGCAGGGATAGAGACTAAGTCCCGACTGTACTGGGGGAAGGAGATGGACTGTGAGATCACTGATGAGCAATGGTGCTATTGTTGTATGCAGACGGCGCAGATTTCATCCAGTTGCAGGTTACGAGTTATACACTATAAGTATCTGCATAGAATGTACTACACGCCGGCAAGGAAGGTGCGGCTTAAAATGACGGATGATGACAGATGCTTACGGTGTAAACAAGCGGGCGGGATTTCTTCACTTAGCATGGGAGTGTCCACTCATACAGGAGTACTGGGAGCAGGTTCTGGCAGCGCTGGGCAAAATGATTGATCAGGTCCTGGAGTGACATCAGGTCTTAGCGCTACTGGGATATACAGCGCAGGTGCCTTCTAAGAACAGAATATTTGTTTATCTTTCTCTATTACTAGCCAAACCCAGGGTAGCATGCAGGTGGGGTAGAGGACGTGCTCCGAAATTCAAGGAATAGTTGGCAGATATGATATACTGTCAAGAGCAAAGCGTCACCTAAGCTGAGTTGCTGCCGCTGGCCTCCAAGCCCAAGGATATCTTGGGGCCACTGCTGGAATACCTCCGTGTACAGGACACTGGGGGGACTGATGGCGAACTGTGTGATGCCACTAGATGTGCATGAGGCATGACCCTGATCTGGACCCCAAGGTAATTTAGGTATTATTTACTGTCTGACGTCGTATTATTTCATGTGAACTTCGCAGAGACCTGTTACTACATTTTGTGTAGTTATCAATTGCTGGATTGATCGAGCATACGGTATTATTAGTGGTATAATGTGGAAGCGACAGAGTGGTGTAACATCAAGTCATTGTTCTTATGTAATGTGTTTTACAATTTGTCAGAAAAATTGAAAATAAAGTTTAAAAAAAAAAAAGTTTCCCTAGATGGCCGCCGAGCACGGGGCGAAAAACCCAGGTGACCCCCCTTGCAAAACCAAGTGGTTTTGAGATAGGCAATTTTGATGTCGCCTCACTACGTTTTGGGACCTTGCCTGTCGCGGGTACTTGGGTCTCCCACACAAGTGAGGCACCATTTTTATTGGGAGACCTGGGGGAACACTGGGTGGTAGGACATTTGTGTGAGCCTGGTGATGCCACACTTTCCCACACAAAAATGTCTGAAAAAAGTGATTTCTTCAGCAAAAATTGAGGTTTGCAGGGGATTCTGGGTAAGGAAACGTTGAGGGATTCATGCAAGCCATACCTCCCTGGAAGACCCCGGGTGTCTTCTTTTCAGAAATGTATAGGTTTGGTGGGTTTCCCTCGATGGCGGGCGAGCACGGGGCCAAAAACCCAGGTGACCCCCCTTGCAAAACCAGGTGGTTTTGAGATAGGCAATTTTTATGTCACCTCACTACGTTTTGGGTCCTTGCCTGTCGCGGGTACTTGGGCCTCCCACACAAGTGAGGCACCATTTTTATTGGGAGACCTGGGGAAATGCTGGGTGGTAGGACATTTGTGTGAGCCTGGTGATGCCACACTTTCCCACACAAAAATGTCTGAAGAAAGTGATTTTTTTCAGCTAAAATTGAGGTTTGCAGGGGATTCTGGGTAAGCAAACATTGGGGGATCCACGCAAGCCATACCTCCCTGGAAGCCCCCGGGTGTCTACTTTTCAGAAAGGTGTGTGTTTGGTAGGTTTCCCTAAGTGCCGGCAGAGCTAGGTTCACAAACTACAGCTAGGCACTTTGCCATAAAAGGGTCATTTTTCACTGCGAAATTGAGGTATGACCACGTTGTGTTTTGCACCATTTCCTGTCGCGGGCACTAGGCTGACCCACACAAGTGAGGTACCATTTTTCTCGGAAGACTTCGGGAAATGAGAGGTGGGTGGAAATTTGTGGATCCACACAGATACCAGAACTTTCCACCACAGAAATATGAGGAAAATTTGTTTTTTGACAATTCTTTAGGTTTGGAATGGATTCTGGGTGACAGAACCTAGTGGGAGGCAGTCAAGTCACCCCATCCTGGATTCCTCTGGGTGTCTAGTTTTTAAAAATGTATAGGTTTTCTCGGTTTCCTTAGGTGCTGGTAGTGCTAAGTTTAAAAAACTACAGCTAGGCACTTTGCCAAAACAGGGTCATTTTTCACTGCGAAATTGAGGTGTGACCACGTTGCGTTTTGTGCCGTTTCCTGTTGTGGGCACTATGCCTACCCACACAAGTGAGGTACCGTTTTTATCGGGAGACTTAGGGTAATTCAGATTTGTAAAGCAACTGTTATTACCTATTGATTTTTTCATGCATTTCTGCCTTCCAAATGAAAGACATTGTGTAAAAGAGAAGTCATTTTGAAAAATGCCTGATAATTCTCATGCCAGTATGAGTATTCCCAATTTCGAAAATGTGCAAATATGTACTGTTTCTAAACTCTTTAATTTGTTCCCATTTCAGAAATACATAGGTGTCTTTCAAGTTTAAAATTTGTTTAATGGGATGTTACAATTCTTATACCACAACATTTTTACAATGTATTGACACACACACCCCATCTTAGGTCTCACCTAGGCAGCGCTGCGCTGTCTTTTCAAAACTGCTGATTTTGCTTTGTGGGGTAAGTGCACGCACATTGCTTCCATTGGTTCTTTAAAGTGCCTCTCCTGAATGCGTGTTTTGTACTGGTCACTTAGTTGTATTTGTCCCTCCAATCGTTGCTTGGTTTCCTCCCATGAATTTTCCCCCTGTGACATGTATGTAGGTGTTCGTCAGCGTACAATTTTTTTGGGGGGGTTTGTCTCCTTTTCATCAGAATGGTGCATTCACTCCAGCCGCTACGGCGCTTACTCACCCCCGTAGCTCTTCAGGCTTGTTTTAGATTGAAGTTATAGTTTCAATTGCGAAGGAGTAAATTGTTTCTCAAGTTTCAAAACCGAATTTTGGGAAGGTAATGTTTCTTTTCAATTTGGGGCAGATTCGTACTCATTTTGTGGCAGTTTAGGATGTGAGAATTATTTAAAGACATTAGGAACTGACGGTGGTTATATTTTTCGAGATCCCAAAGTTTTGCTTCATATAGTGGCAGTTTAGGTGTAGGATCTCTGTTTGCACATATACTTGGCTGTTTCATTGCGTGTGCTTTCAAATGGAATTGAAAGACAAATGGGGTGTAAAATGTATAGCCCTTTCGTTACCAAAACATGCACTGTGAAAGATGTTTCTTTTGTGCTGCTAATGTCTAATCCTTTGGATCCCGCACTTACCATATATTGGCATCTACTCGTTTATTGTACTACTCTCCTTGATTCATATGTCTGGAAATTATGTGATTATTTGTCTGGGATGTATGTGATTATTCCTGTTGTGTATTCTTACTTGTTGTCAATACTGGATTTATGTTCTTCCTTCCTTCCTTTGTAAAGCGCTCCGATATCCTTCGGGATCTTGTTTGCGCTATATAAAACTTTATAAATAAATAAATAAAATATATAGTTGGGTGTACAACAGTGGTAGGCCTACACATACGTGTTATCGCTGAATCACGTCCATTATAATCCTTGGACATTAGAGGGAGCCTTTTGGGGAGGGCCCCCCGGATATTTATGCTGTTGGCAGTAGTGTCATATGTTCCGACTGTGTTTACCTCCAGTGGGCATGGATGGACCTCCTGTCTTTGTATAATGATTCCCAGTAGTGTTGTGTCTATACTTGTCTGAATGTGCTCCCATTCTAACTCACACTGGGTTCATTACTACCGATGTAGAACTTCGAACCTTCAACAATAGGAGTGAACTGTGGGGGGTGTTAGGGAGCTATCGGATTTTATGCCGGTAGAATCGGTGGCGCAGGTGATATTATTGTCTCTTTATTATGTAATGACGTGGGGATGTGTTTTGTACATGTGTGGGGGAGGTCATGGGGTGGAACGGCTTTAGTTGGGTATCCTGGTACAGACGTTGGTAGTTCCAGGTATGTCGTCAGTGTATGAGTAAAATCTGAGCACGTGAATCCTACTGTGGAGGTTCTGCGTTGGGTCCTGCAGGGTGTAGGGGCGGGGACTGAGGTTGGGATTCTGGTGGTTCTTCTGCCTGGTTTGTTTCGTGTGTAAAGGTGTGCAATAATTGTGCCCATTCTAAAGAGATGGGGTGCTTACGGGTTCCTTTTACTTCCTCTTCTCTAAGCACCTCTTCCTCCGCCTTTCCCCTATTTTTTCATGGCTCCGGTCCAGGCTGCTATTGGGGGGCCTGTCAGGGCCCGATAATGCATGGCTATTCCCCTCTTCGCTAAGAGAATGCTGAGAGACATGAATCAGTTCTGCACTTTTTCAGTCTTATACCTGCGGAAGAGCCCGAGAGCGCATGCCTCCCATGTGGACATAGTTGTGACATTGATTGTTGCCTTAAGTGTCTGGTGAACTCTGTCCCAATAGTCTTGAATGTGGGGACAGTTTCAGAATATGTGCTTGAAGTCCGCTTCGGGGGCTTGACAACGGGGGCATGTGAAGTGTGTTTATAGAGAGGAAGAGTGGTCCAAAGGAAAATCCAAGGCTATATCAGTCTTCACGTAGTTTTTGTAAAAGAAACACACTCAAAAAAACTCTGGACCTCTTGAGTTTTAAACAGTAAAGTCTTTAGGGGGATAATGAGTGTGTTGACAACAGTTCTTTCATATCATTAGGCTGAATCCTTGCTCATATGAATTAAGTCAAAAGTCCATTTCATGTAGAAAAAGGCTCTTTATTGATTTTTTAGTAAAAACATGAACAGCCGACACGTGTTTCGCCCCCTATGGCGAGTCGCGCCAGGGCTTTTTCAAGGCTATTTACAATTCAGTTCGCTCATTGCAATTCTTCATCATTGTTTGTACAGTTTTCCAACAAAACATCCGGTTTTTCGAAGTATAGATTTGGGGGAATAATCCCTGTGTATCGTGGTCGAAGAGTCCGCAGGTCATTCCTTCCGCTTTCGCGGTGTGTGTCTGGGTAGAAACGATAGAGACGATGAGGCATGAGGTATGCTCTGTGGAGGAAGTTGAACTGTATATTCCGAAAGCGTGCATTCCTAGAGACTTTTTTGGGGTATTCTAGGGCAGTGTCCCATTCCTTGTCATTGAACACCCTCCTCATTTCTGTTTACCATGTCTGACGAAGGGGCAGTAGTGAGGGGATCATTAGTTCCAGAACGGCTTTATGGGGCCATGTAACCAAGTGCCGTCCTATTCCCATGTGTAAGATAGTGTGTATTACTGGGTGCGTTGAGGGCTCCCGTTCTTCCGGGTTCCAGTAGCGGCGACTAATGTCTATGAGTTGTCTGTGTGTTAAGAATTGTCCTGGCGGGAGGTCATATTGTTCGGTCATCTGGGTATACGTTTTAAGTTGACCCTCTTCAAACAGGGATTCTACTTCCGTAACTGCGAGATCAGTCCAGACTTGGAGGGTACCTGCGGTGTGGTATTTCTCTTCACTGGGAAAACCCACTAAAGGGAGTAGGGGTGAGTATGGCGGTCTTCCCTTGGACATGTGGTGTATTCAGGTATACAGGTGCGGGCTTTGGACAACACATTTTAGAAAGCAAGGAAAGAATCGCACCGGGTTATGTGCATCTATTTAAGTCACACAAGTGAACGCTGAAGAATAAAGTCTGATACTGAAAAAGTTTTTTATAAAGATATATTTTTCTTTTCTTTTCTTTTACTTATAACTCTTTTTCATTTTTTCTTTTTGACATTTGTCGATAAATAACTGGTTAATCGTTTACACAATTATTATTATTTGTTTAAATACAATTATATACAAGTTTGTGCATTACAGATCCAGACGTAATAACGGTGAGTCATTTAATTAAATACAGAACCAGTTTCCATTCAACGCGTTTCGGCGATTTGCCTTCCTCAGGAATTCTGTATTTACACGTTGATACTAACTGCGAGATCAGTCCAGACTTGGAGGGTACCTGCGGTGTGGTATTTCTCTTCCCTGGGGAAACCCACTAAAGGGAGTAGGGGTGAGTATGGCGGTCTTCCCTTGGACATGTGGTGTATTCAGGTATACAGGTGCGGGCTTTGGACAACTGCAGGGGTTGGGTGCGCATGGGTCTGGTGCCTGGCAACAGCATCCTGTGGATTGCCGGCAAAGGTATGCGGCCTTCTTCAGTGGTGATCTCCCCTGTATGCCTCCCCGCTGTCCAATACGACAGCCACTGCAATTGGGCTCCAGGAAGTATGCCTCAAAGGATGGCGCTCCCAATCCACCCCCAGTCGTGGGTATGTATAGCGTGGACAGTGCCACCCTGTGTCGGCCCCCCAGATCAGTTCGGTGAGCAGGGTGTGCCATTCCTTAAAGAATGTTCACGGTGGTGTGACTGGGAGGTTGGTAAAGTGGTAGAGTAGCCGCGGAACCATAATCATTTTGGCCAGTGCTATGCGTCCTATGGGGGCTAGGGGCAGCGTTTTCCAGAACCTTCCTGCCAATCGCACCCCTTCCAATGCCCTACGGTGATTCCTTTCGTATAGGTCCCTGGGGGAGTGGTACAATCTCACTCCCAGATATCTGGGAGCTTCGGCGCTCCATGCAAGTGTCTGAGTTCCTACCTGTATTTCAAATGGGGCCATGTGAGGACTTAGCGGATACATAGTGGATTTTTCCCAGTTAACTCTGTGGCCTGAGGCCTCCGCAAAGTCCCTTAATGTATGCTAGATTGGTGTTAGGTCTCGGGTGGCGTCACAAACATATATTAGGAGGTCATCTGCATAGAGGCACACACAATACATAGGTGTCTTTCATACCGATTTTTCCATGTATACATTTTTTCACAATAATTGCTATATACCCGGTACATAATAAAAAGCCATTGCAAATTGCTGCTCAGTTTTTGACTCTGGGTTCGTCTGGTTCTTGGTGAACCTACAAGTCCTATATATCCCCACAACCAGGAAGGTCCAGCGGATGTAACAGTATATTGCTTTCAAAGTGCTGTTATAATTACAAGAAGTTACAGGTGAAAACGTTGACGCAAAAGGCTGTTTTTTTCAACTAATGTTCGATTTGTCCTACATTTAACTGTTAGTTTCTATAAAGAAACCTTGATGGATCT